>NC_073247.2:149862500-151226875 GCF_029281585.2 Gorilla gorilla gorilla | reverse complement strand
CGAGGCTGGCGGATCAGTCGCGGTTAGGAGCTGGAGACCAGCCCGGCCAACACAGCGAAACCCAGTCTCCACCAAAAAAATACGAAAACCAGTCAGGCGTGGTGGCGCGCGCCTGCAATCGCAGGCACTCGGCAGGCTGGGGCAGGAGAATCAGGCAGGGAGGTTGCAGTGAGCCAAGATGGCAGCAGCACAGTCCAGCTTCGGCTCGGCATCAGAGGGAGACCGTGGAAAGAGAGGGAGAGGGTTCGGCATGAGAGGGAGACCGTGGAAAGGGGAGAGGGAGAGGGAGAGGAGACAAAGACTTTTAAATTATGTGAGAAGAGGACTGGTAGAATACCATATTTTTCTTTTTCTATCCTTTTGCTTTCATCCCACTTATGTTCATTTAAAATTATTTATTTATTTATTTATTTATTTTGGAGGTAGAGACTTGCTTTGTTGCCCAGGCTGGTCTCAAACTCCTGGGCTCAAATGACCACTCTGCCTCAGCCTCCTGAGTAGCTGGAACTGTAGACATGTGCCACCCATATGGCTGAGTCATCTTTTTTTAGTGTCTCTGTCAATTTCTGTCTTTTGATTGGTACATTTAGACCATTTATATTTATACCTCTGCTCGTTCCATCTTCCTATCCAATGCTCCAAGATTTTTTCTTTTATTATTTGCCTCTTTTTGAAGAATTTTTAAAGCCACTCATTAAAGATAAGTCTGTTGGCAACAAATTATTTTCATTATTCTTTGTCTGAAAATGTTTCATTTCCCTTTCACTCCTAAAGATTGGTTTCACCAAACATATAATTTGTGGTTGATAGTTCCTTCTTTCTTCTTCAGTACTTGAAAAATGTGCCACTTCCCTCAGACCTCCATGATTTCAGATCAGAAATTGATACTCATTCAAATTCAAATAGGTAATGTGTCATTTTCCACTGAGTGCTTTCAAGATTTTCATTTTGACTTTTCAGAAGCATACTTATTATGTGTTTTGGTATGCATTTATTTGTGTTTATACTACTTGGGGTTTATTAAACTTTTTGAATCTTTAAGTTTGTGTCTTTTGCCAAAACTGAAAAATTTCGGCATAATTTCTTTGCCCCTAGTTTCTTTTTCTTCTCCCTCTGGGACACTGATGATATAAATGTTGCATCTATTTTATTGTCTTACGGGTTCTTTAGTCTCTTTCATTTTTATTAGTCTTTATTATCTTTTTCTCTGTTCTTAAGTGTTGGGACCAGCCTCAACACCACCCGTAGGGTACCCAAAGTCCGGTGGCGATGAAGGAATGAGAAGAGACAGGTTAAGAGTGGGGGCCAGGGGTCCAATTGTAAAATGGAGTCTGCAAAAGGCTCAGAGCTCTGGTCTCCACATTATTTATTCAGTACAATTACTTAGATTTAAGAAGCAGATGTTCAGGGCAAAACAGTGAAAGGGAGGCAGTATGTCATATGCGTAATTTATAGCAGTGGTGGTTTAAGTGAATCTTCTTTGTGTTCAAACAGTATATCTTTAACTTATCAGAGAGTAGCTGGTGGGAGCGGGCTTAACTAGGAGCCTGCATATTTGTCCACATTCCAATGCTTTAAAGGAGTGTCTTTCTCCTTGAACACAGTGTCTACAGATAAGAGAGTGGGTCTCACTCTGACCATGGAAACATGATGGCAATTAGGAGGCTTTCCTCCTCAGAGGCCTCTTGTGGCTTTCCACAACTTATTGTCCCATATTTTTATGGCCAGTTTATACAGGCACCCCATAAGCCTTTCCCCCAACACTTAAGTAGATTTGTACAGAACTCTCTTTAAGTTCGTTGATTGTATCCTTGCTTAGCTACACTATAATACTGAGCCCATCCAGAGATTTTTTCCAAATTTGGCTATTGTTTTTACAGTTTTATAATTTCCATTTTCTTCTTTTAAAAAAACAACTTCTACATTTTGCTGAGGTTTCCAGCTTTTTAATTTTTGAGATAATTTGTAATTGATTATTGAAACATTTTTATGATGGCTGCTTTAATATCCTTGCAGATCATTTGGACATCTGATATTTCAAAGTTGACTCTCCTTGACTATCTCTGTTTATTACAATTGTGATTTTCCTGCGTCTTGATATGAAAGGTGGTTGTTATGTGTATTCTGGACATTTTGTAAAGTATGTTAGCCGACTCTGGATCCTATTTAGCAGGCAGTAACCCTTTTTAGGGTTAACACACAGGTCCTGGCCTAATTTTCTGGGCCATAATTCCAATTTAATTATCAGATCCTTTTGGTGTTATTTTGATAATTAAAGTTCCAAGTTAGTTGATGTTATGATATAGAGAATATCTATGTGGGCCGACACAATCAGGTGTGTTCTTTAGATGCAGAGAGCTTTCTACAGCTGATAGCAGAAAGAGAAGTCAGAGACACGCAAAGTACCTGAAGGATTTGGTAAAGCATTTGTGACTTTGAAGATGGAGGGGGCCACGTGAAAGGACTGAAGATTGGTCTCTGGGAGCTCAGAGCTACCCTTGGCTAACAGCTAGCAGGAAATTTAATTCTGCCAACAATCTTAATGAGCCTAAAAGTGGATTATTTTCTAGGGCCTCCAGGCAGGAGCCCAGTAGGCTTACATCTTGACTTCAACCTTGTGAGATCTTAAGCTGAGCTCTCACTTGAGCCAGCTTATGCTTCTAACTTACAGAAGACAGCAATAGAAAACTATTACTCCATCATTAGTGTTTAAGTTGTGCTAAGCATAGCTTTCTTTCTGAAATGTTTTTGAATTGTCCATGCCTCTGAGAAGGCCAACACATACCACTTTTAGAACATTAATCAAGTTTATAAAAGCTTTATAGTTTTAGCATTTATGTTTTAGACTATCATATATCTTGGATAATTTTTGTATATGAAATGAGGTAATAGTTGAGGTTTTTAATTTTATATCGATTTGGAATTTTCCAAGAATTATTAATTGATAAGTCTGTCTTTTGATCCTAGTATTACCTTGCCACTTTTCTCAAAAATCAATTGGCTGTGTACATGTGGATTTCTTTCTGAACTCTCCACTCTGTTTAGCTGGCATATATTTTAATTTATAAGAATGGGATGGTATTATATATCTCATTGTTTTTCTTAAGTTTTAAAATCAGTGCCATAATTTTAAGATATATTTTTATTGCCTTAGACATATCCAGTCTAGTGCTCCTAACTGCTGCCTGGTGTGCAGATACCACATTTTTTTCCTAACTACTTTCCCAGTAAATGACATCCAGGTTGCCTAAAACACCTTGTTTCCACAAATAATGCCTTCTTATCAGTACCCGTATGGAGTGGCGTGATAACTTACTTGGGATTTATGTACAGGAACATAATACCATGATGTTGGGGTATTCATATCTCTGATTTGTCTAGACACCGCCACTTTGTCTCCAGATTGGCTGCACCAATCTACACTCCCACCAGTAGTGCATATAGATTTCTGTACTGTAATTCTTGTCAATTATTTGCATTATCCTCCTTTATAAGTTTTGCTAGTTTAACATAAGTAAAGTGCAATCTGTTTTAAATGATATCCCCTTATTGCATTTTAGAATACATCTTGACAGGCTTTTCAGAATTTTGGGTTTCTGTTTTTGTAAACTGTCAGCTCACAGGCTTTGCCTAATTTTCTACCAGGGCTGTTAATTTGAAGGCTTTTCTTGAGTTTTCCAGATGTTAATTCATTGTCAGTTTTAGACATTACAAATAATGTTTCCTAATCTGTCACATGTCAATTAACTTTGTCTGTGTTTTTCTTATACTTTGTTGAATAGAAGCTCTCAATTGGAATTTATTAAATTCATTAGTTTTTGCTTTTATAGTCTGTATCTTTAAAGTTTTATTTAAGAAGTACTTCACTGCTTCTAGGTCATAAAGATATTCTCTTAAAATTATATACTAACTTTATAGCTTTATCTTTCACATCTAAATGTATAATTTAATGTAAAATTTGTCTATAATTTGATAACAGGGTTGATGAGAGTGTAGGAAAATGAGCACTCTCATATACTGTTGGTTGGAGTATAAAGTTCTGGAGATCATTGAGGCCATACCAAAAGCTTCAAAAATATACTCCTTTTGACATAAAAATCAAGGCAATAATTATAAAAGTACAGAAAATATCTTGGAGGATATTTGTTGCAGTCATTATAATAGCAAAATATTTCAAAACAACCCAAATATCCAACAATAAGAATTATTCAAATAAATTATGGTAACAAACAATAGAATATAAATCCATTAACATGCTATGGTTTGCCAGAATAGCCAAAACAATACTTAAGAAGAATGAAGTTGGAGGACTTATGTTTTCCGACATCAAAACTTACAGCAATGCTAGTGTAATCAAGATAGTATAGTATTGGCATAAGGCTAGACATGTAGATTATATTAGTTTCCTGTTGCTGTGGTAACAAAGCACCACAAATTTGGTGGCTTAAAATAACAAATTTATTATTTTCTTCTTCTGGAGGTCAGAAGTTCAAAATCAATTTCAGTGGACTAAAGTCAAGGTGTTGCCAGGGCTAGTTTCTTCTGAAAGAATAGAGTAGACATTCCATTTCCTCACATTTTTTGGTTTCTAGAGACTGCCAGTATTTCCAACTCATGGCCCCTTGCTTACATTACTCCAAACTCTTACTTCCATCGTTAAATCTCCTACTGAGTATGATCTTATTGCCTCTCTGTTATAGGAATTTTTATAATTTCATTGGGCCTATCGGATAATTATGGAATATCTCCCCATCTTAAGATTCTTACCCACATTTGCAAAGTCTCTTTTGCCATATAAGGTTACATATTCATAATTTCTGGGAACTTGGAAGTAGACATAATTGAGGGGCCAATATTCAGCCTATCATATGGATCAATGTAACAAAATGGAGTCTATAAATAAACTCTCACATTTATGGTCATTGATTTTGACAAGGGTATCAAGATAATTCAAAGGGGGAAAATAATAGCCTTCAGTACTGGGACAATCAGATATCTACATGCAAAAGAATGAAGTTGAATCCCTAACTCATACTATATGCAAAATGGATTACTAGGATGACTGTAATCAACAAGATGAAAAATATTAGGCAAGGATGTGGAGAAAGTGGAACCCTTCTACACTGCTCTTGGCAAAGTAAAATGGTATAGTTACTGTGGAAAACAGTGATTCATTAAAATGTTAAACACAGAGTTACCTTGTGACCCAGGAATTGCACTCTTAGGTATATACTCAGAAGAAATGAAAACATATCTACACAGGGCTGGACGCGGTGGCTCACACCTGTAATCCCAGCACTTTGGGAGGCCGAGGCAGGCGGATCACGAGGTCAGGAGATTGAGACCATGGTGAAACCCCGTCTCTACTAAAAATACAAAAAATTAGCCGGGCGCTGTGGCAGACGCCTGTAGTCCCAGCTACTTGGGAGGCCGAGGCAGGAGAATGGCATGAACCCGGGAGGCAGAGCTTGCAGTGAGCCAAGATTGCGCCACTGTGCTCCAGCCTGGGTGACAGAGCAAGACTCCGTCTCAAAAAAAAAAAAAAAAAAAAAAAAAAAAGAAAACAGGTCTACACAAAAACCTGTACATGAATGTTCATAACAGCATTATTGCTAATAGCCAAAAAGTGTAAACAATTCAAGTGTCTGTCAACAAATGCATAGATAAGCAGAATTTGGTATATCCATACAATGGAATATTATTCAGCCATAAACAGGAATGAAGGATTTATACGTGCTACAACATGAATGAACCTTGACAGCAATATGCTAACTCACAGAAGCCAGTCACAAGAGGCTCATATTGTATGATCCCATTCATGTGAAGTGTCAGAAGAGGCAAATCTATAGAGACAAAATAGTGGACTAGTGGTTATTGAGGGCTTTGTGGGAAGGTTGGGGGAAATGAGGAGTTACTGCTAATGGGTATAGAGTTTCTTTTGGTGGTGATCAAAATATTTAAAATATTGTAGTAATGTTTCCACAGTTTTGTGAATGTGCTAAAAATCATTAAATTGTACACTTTAAATTGGTGAATAGCATGGCATGCGAATTATGGTTTCAATCAATGTATACAAATAAATGAACTAGACCTGAAAAGTAATATGGTTTACAATGATTCTAAACTGGAACATCTGCTTTATTTTCAAGGAAGCTTAAAATATGCAATTTAAATTGGATTTAAATTGCAGTAATAGGAAAGAATATTTGATACGAAAAGATGCTCACAATTGCTAAGTGAGGGAAAAAAATCAGCGTGTTAATGTAATTATATTCACCGTGTGTGTGTGTGTGTATGTGTTAATTTTAATACATACATGTACACTTATAGTAAGTTACCCCAAAATTTTCAGTGTTTTTTTTCCTCTGAGGCTGGGTTACAGGTTTTTAGCATTTCTTTTTTTCCTGTTTATAATTTATTTTTTTTTGTAGTGAGTATTTAACTTTTAAAAATTAAGAATAAAACAGCTAGAGCTAATGTACTCAGATATAGCAGTGGCACTGAGGAAGTAGAAAAGTTCACTGAACCTCTGTTTCCCCCTCAACATACCTCCTTTGGTTCAGGGCAGGGGAGAGGAAAGACAAACCTTGCATCAATTGATATGAAAGAACCAGCCTGCTCCTTTTCAATGGAAGAATGGGGGATAATGCGCACAACGTTTCTGTTTATTTTGAGGTAAAATCTCAGAACAGCAGGCATATCCACGATCAAATATAAGCACCCAAAACACCTATACACCTAAAGCTGAATGTAAATGCATTTAAAAATGCCTATCATATGTCTAATTGGATTCCCTGCATCTTCGTTAGTTTGTGGGAATAAAATTGATAGGTTATTTGGTATTTGTTGTAAGTTGTTTCACTTATATATGTTTGGTGTCCCTGAGCAGCTTGTAAGTTTTTTGAGGTCATGTGATCTAGGCTTTAATTCCAGTTCTTGCTCTCTTGAAGCCCAGTAATGGTGCTTTGCACACAGCAAGGACACAGCCAAAGTAGATGAAACGGTTGTATTGGCAGAAACCAGAAGAGATTTTAATAATCAACTAGCCCTGCTATCTATTTGTATCTGGAGAGATTTTCTGTGTTCTATTCTCAAACCAAAGATTTATTTTTTGGTAAGTGGTCCATACCATTTAATTGGCTTATAGTTAACCAATAGACTATTTTTTTTGGAGAAAAGAAGGTACTTTTATTAAGAATTTTACATAAACCATAAGATACATTTTACATTACTTTGTGAGACTTCTTCCTGTCTTAATTCTTTTTGAGAGAATTCATTTCATTTTCATTTGGTTTATTTCCTTTTTGTTACAAAGATGATCTATAGAAAATATAGAAGTATAAGAAAATTAAAGATACTAACTGATAATCATTTAATGATTTAGTATCTGATTGTTTAGTCTTATATTTACTGTAGACAAATATGTCTACAGTTTTAAATTTATTTTATTTTATTTTTTATTATACTTTAAGTTTTAGGGTACATGTGCAAAACGTGCAGGTTTGTTACATATGTATACATGTGCCATGTTGGTGTGCTGCACCCATTAACTCGTCATTTACATTAGGTATATCTCCTAATGCTATCCCTCCCCTCTCCCCCCACCCCACAACAGGCCCCAGTGTGTGATGTTCCCCTTCCTGTGTCCAAGTGTTCTCATTGCTCAATTCCCACCTATGAGTGAGAACATGCGGTGTTTGGTTTTTTGTCCTTGCGATAGTTTGCTGAGAATGATGGTTTCCAGCTTCATCCATGTCCCTACAAAGGACATGCACTCATCATTTTTTATGGCTGCATAGTATTCCATGGTGTATATGTGCCACATTTTCTTGATCCAGTCTATCATTGTTGGACATTTGGCTTGGTTCCAAGTCTTTGCTATTGTGAATAGTGCCACAGTAAACATACGTGTGCATGTGTCTTTACAGCAGCATGATTTATAATCCTTTGGGTATACACCCAGTAATGGGATGGCTGGATCAAATGGTATTTCTAGTTCTAGATCCCTCAGGAATTGCCACACTGTCTTCCACAATGGTTGAACCAGTTTACAGTCCCACCAACAGTGTAAAAGTTTTCCTATTTCTCCACATCCTCTCCAGCACCTGTTGTTTCCTGACTTTTTAATGATCGCCATTCTAACTGGTGTGAGATGGTATCTCATTGTGGTTTTGATTTGCATTTCTCTGATGGCCAGTGATGATGAGCATTTTTTCATGTGTCTGTTGGCTGCATAAATGTCTTCTTTTGAGAAGAGTCTGTTCATATCCTTTGCCAACTTGTTGATGGGGTTGTTTGTTTTTTTCTTGTAAATTTATTTGAGTTCTTTGTAGATTCTAGATATTAGCCCTTTGTCAGATGAGTAGATTGCAAAAATTTTCTCCCATTCTGTAGGTTGCCTGTTCACTCTGGTGGTAGTTTCTTTTGCTGTGAAGAAACTCTTGAGTTTAATTAGATCCCATTTGTCAATTTTGGCTTTTGTTGCCATTGCTTTTGGTGTTTTTGACATGAAGTCCTTGCCCATGCCTATGTCCTGAATGCTATTGCCTAGGTTTTCTTCTAGGGTTTTTATGGTTTTAGGTCTAACATTTAAGTTTTTAATCCATCTTGAATTAATTTTTGTATAAGGTGTAAGGAGGGGATCCAGTTTCAGCTTTCTACATATGGCTAGCCAGTTTTCCCAGCACCATTTATTAAATAGGGAATCCTTTCCCCATTTCTTGTTTTTGTCAGGTTTGTCAAAGATCAGATAGTTGTAGATGTGTGGCATTATTTCTGAGGGCTCTGTTTTGTTCCATTGGTCTATATCTCTGTTTTGGCACACATTTTAGAACAAATCTATCTTGTATTGGGTACTTCTTTCTTTTCTTTTTCTTTTTCTTTCTTTTTTTTTTTTTTTTTTTTGAGATGGAGTCTTACTCTGTCTCCTAGGCTGGAGTGCAGTGGTACAATCTCAGCTCACTGCAACATCTGCCTCCCAGGTTAAAGCGATTCTCCCACCTCAGCCTCCTGAATAGCTGGGATTACAGGTGCATGCCAGCACGTCCAGCTAATTTTTGTAGTTTTAGTAGAGACGGGGTTTTGCTATGTTGGCCAGGCTGGTCTCAAACTCTTGACCTGAAGTGATCCACCTGCTTCGGCCTCCCAAAATGCTGGGATTACAGGCATGAGCCACAGTACCTGGCCATATTGGGTACTTATTTCTGTACAACAAATTATTACAAACATAGTGGCTTAAAACAACACATATTTATTACTTCACAGTTTTTGTGATCAGTAATATAGGCGTGGCTTAACTGGGTCCTCTGCTTGGGGTCTTATAAGGCTACACTCATGGTACCAGTCAGGGTGTATAATAATTTGAATACTCAAATGAAGAAGAATCTCCTTCCCAGCTCAATTAGGTGGTTGTCAGAATTCATTCTCTTGGGGTTAAGAGTACAGCGGGCCCTAGGTTTGTGTTGACTGTTGGCTGGAGGCTGTCTTCAGTTCCAAGAGGCTGCCCACAGTTTTTAGAAATCATCCATAGTTCCTTACCATGTGGACTTCCCCAATATGGTCACTTAACTTTATCGAACCAGCAAGGAGTCTGTAAAAACAGACTGCTAACAAAATGAAGTGGTATACAATGTAACCTGATCACCAGAGTAAGATCACTTTTGCCATATGTGTCAGTCAGAAGCAAGTCACAGGTCCTACCCACATTCAGAGGGAAGGCGTTATATAAGAGTGTGGATACCAGAAAGAGGGCATCATGGAGGCGACCTTAGGATTTATTTTATAAATTACACTTGTGATTTATTTAAAAATGTGTACCAGGAAATTATGTTGTTTTATGTTAGACATTTTATGATTATTTTGTATTTTTTAAATGACTGACATGAGTATTTGATTCACTGCAGCTAGACTCACTGCTAAATGACATGATTCTGTTCTTCATTGGTAGTCTAAAGGAGCTCCATTTTAGTGACTTGTCAAGCAACATTTTCAAGGACCTCCTGATGCTAAAATCCAAAACTCAGTTGTGGGCACCATATTTAGGGAGGGTCACCCAAATGTTGTTATCCATCCATTCCTACAAAAATTCTAAAACCTCTCTCTAAATTAAGCCAGACCTTTGGAGAGCTGCTTATCTAAATCCCGTAACTCTGGCTCGCTGTAGAAGCTGGACTGTGCTTTGGCTCGAAGCCAATCGCCTATAGGAGGAATCATAGAGGAAATAGCCCTATGAACTATGTTGTTGTAGATAATGTAATGTGATGTCTTGTCTTGGTA
This sequence comes from Gorilla gorilla gorilla, assembly GCF_029281585.2. Taxonomy (NCBI): domain Eukaryota; kingdom Metazoa; phylum Chordata; class Mammalia; order Primates; family Hominidae; genus Gorilla; species Gorilla gorilla. The sequence goes on along the minus strand of NC_073247.2, from coordinate 151,216,600 downwards.
CCCACGAATACCCATGCTTCTCTTGTTTGGCTTATTTCCTATAGGCGTTGTAAATCATGTAACTGCTTTTCCTTCTTCACACTGGCCAAATTTGTAGCTCACCAATTAGCCAATGTTTTGGACTTCCAGTAGACATTTTAAGTACTAACCTTTCTCCTGTCCCTGTTTTAACCTTTCTACCATTATTTTCACCTTCCCCTGATTTCCTGACATATTGTTTTTTCTTTTACAATTTTAAAAAATTTGTATAAATTTATGAGGTACAAGAATAATTTTGTTACATAGATATATTGCATAGTGGTGTAGTCAGGGCTTTTATCGTATCCATCACCCAAATAATGCACATTGTACCCATTAGGTAATTTCTCATCATCACTTCCCTTCCCGCTCCCAACCCATTAGATGGAGTCTCCATTGTCTCTCATTCCACACTGTATGTTCATGTGTACACATTATTTACAGTAAGCTACCTTACATTTTTTTTTGGTAACAAGGAGGAGTATAAATAACTTGTTTGATTGCTACAAAAGTCTCAAAGTGTACACTGTAATTGTGCCCATAGCCTCCAACACATGTTTCCTAAATGGAAAGGTGGATGTTGTGCCATTCAGCTGAATCTGATGAAAATACTGGTGTGCTCGGTAGCAACTCAGAAAGATGTTTCCTTTGTTGCAGTCACTTGCCTTGGCTAATGGGAGTGCCAATCCAAATAGCTAGGTACTGATAAAGAAGACTTACGGAGGGAACATTAATTTAGGGCAATAGTGGAGATTGATCTTAAACGAAACTACCACTGGGATAATGCAAGAAGTGGGGTGAAAAAAAGAGAGAGGTGAAAAGGAAAAAGCTCCCTTGTCCCTCTCGCGGGGTGGTTGACAGGGGGAGTGGCTTGCTTCTTTAGTGCCTTGCTACTCAAGCCTTTAGGGGAAGCATGCAGACCGGCAGGTTGTGGGACTCTGACCCCACGGCAGTGTCTAGGGGTGAATGTTTACAGCTCCTGAAGCCCCAGTGGGCGTGTGTTACAGTATGCTATTTCAGTTTTGCCGTTTGTAGGTAGCTTGTGTTTATCAGCTCAATTAGACCCTCTGCCTTATCGCAATGACAGAGGACTTTCTGTATACCGGGTTCTTGCCTTGGTGTACTGGAAAAATCGAATCACACGTGGGCTTGGAGAATGAGTGCAAGGTTTTATTGAATGGTGGAAGCTCTCCTCCTACCGCCCCAGCCGGTTGGTGGCCTGCTGTTGTCTGCTCTTGTGTTCTTCTGCCGGTGTGTTCCTCTCAATGTCCATCTGCTTGTGTCTCTGCCCACTAAGGTCTCAGGATTTTTATAGGCACAGGATAGGGGCGTGGCGGGCCAGGGTGGTCTTGGGAAATGCAACATTTGGGCACAAAAACAGAAATGCCTGTCCTCACCTAGGCCCATGGGCACAGGCCCGGGGATGGAGCCCTAGCAAGGACCCCACCTTTCTTTTCCCAGCATTTCCCTGCCACCCTCCCGTACCAGAGGGACCCTAGAAGAAAGGTTTGTTCCATGAAAATCCCATTTGCCTTCAAGTTCAGGCTTTTGTCAGGGATGATTGTTGGGTTGCTGATCCCTCTTACTCACACCTGTCAATGCAGGGCTGTATACAAGGCTGTGGTAGAACAGGTTTAGGAAGCTGCTGGCAGTGACAGTGTGTGGGCTGAAGTCTTCTATGGAGCCAGGTCAATTTAAGAAGAGTTTACTCTGTGTTACCAGCATGGGCTAGGTGGGGAGATGATAGAACCATTTGAGCAGGAGGAAACCGAAGTAATATGTCTGGATGGACTAGATTATCTGTCCAGCTAAGGGAGTGATTTAGAGTTGAAATGGTTGATGGTCAGTGGATGAAAGAAATCAGAGTGAGGAAAAAGGTACAGAGTGAGTGAGGGTGGGAAGTTATGAACACTGAGCACGTGGCATGTTGTAGTAGGGGCAGCTTGTGAAAGTTCTGCACAGAGTGGAGCCCTGTCTCTTGCTGGTAAGAGGGCAGTTAGAGTGCTTCTGGGAATTGACAATTGATGTGTGTTGCCATTAAGATGGAGTTTGCTGCTAGATTGATTTCTGACTCTGCTTGCCTGACATCTATATTGTTTATATTTGGTCAAAATGGAGCCTCTAAAATGGCTTATTCAAATGTCACAATATGCTTTCTTTCAGTAAACATGACCCCAGTGAAGAACTATCGAAGCAGCTGTCAAGTAAATAAAACTGAGAAATAACACTACATTCAAATAAAAATAGCACTGTTTTCAGGAGTAATATTGGAAAAAGCTAAGATAAAAATATCCTTTCAGCTTTCTTCCAAGATGGCTTGATTTTTCAGTTTATTTCTTTACTATATTTCTTCCTATGAATTTTGGTGTAATGTTTAGATTTAAAGCATGATAAGGTAACATATAAACTCATTCATTTGCCCTTTTTGTACTAACTTATAGGGAGAGAAGGAAGTAGTCTAACATTGAACACTTGTTATGTGCCAGGAACTTTATTTATACTATCCCCTTAAATTCTCACAACAGCCTATGAAATAAGAAGTATATTTTTGCTACAGAGGGGGAAATTGATACTCTGTTTACTGAAATAGGTTCTATGGCTTGTCCAAAGTCACCCAGCTACTGAGTAGGGGAGCCACACTTCAAACCCAGATCTTTCTGATTGCAAAACCCTTGTGGTTAGCTACTATGTTGGCACTTACCACATAGAGTGGTTGTCAGGATTAAGTGAAATTAAGTAAAACAGTGCATGTAAGGTACTTAGCAGAGCAGTATATAGAAAGAGATCAATAAAGGGTAACTGCTGTCACTGTCACCACCACCACCAATATCCTGCCTTTCAAGTAGCAGAGGTTGACTGGAATAGAGGATGTGTGATTAACTGACAGCAGAGTCTGGGATTAATCAAAATATTTCTGATCAGCAGAGCTTTGGTCATCTGCCAGAGCCTATTCTCAAGTTATTTGCGTCCTTACTGTCTTCATCCTTACAACATTGTAAATTTGATATTTTTGCTCTTCCCACATTATAGATGAACTGATTAAACCTCAAAGACATGAGGTAACTTGCTCAAAGTAACAACTAGGAAATGGCAGAACTGTGATCCAGGTTTGTCTGAGTCCGAAACCCATGCTTTTAAAACTCCAGCCTCCTTCCTTTCTGTAATTGTATGACCAGATTACTGAGGTTCTTTTGTGCCTCACCCATATGTTGCACCATAGATATAATATCCCCCATACACTAAACCATCATTTATGTGAATCCATCCATAGTTCCCACTACAGAGAGTTTTGATTTGTGACTGAAAATTTCCAAGGACTATAATAACTTTTTTTTCTAACTGCTTTGTTCATTTTTAAATAAAGTGACACAATCAACTGGCAGGAATTTGAGAGTATTAAATGCTCTGATTAAATCTTTGTCAACCACCAGTCTGATCTCTGTGGCTGCAATATGGGATAAAAGGACGGTTCAGAATTTAATGTGGACACAGCTCTCAAAAGCACTCTCAGGGTTAAAAAGGCTACTTCAAAATATGGTCTTGGGAAATTTCCACATTGAAGTTTCATGATCAAGGTAACTCAGAGTCTTGAATAGCGAAGCCTGTGAAGAGGAAGCAATTATAATTGGAGAAGCAGTTACAATCAACTCATAAAGAGTTTTTGAATAAAAAGAGTTGGTAACTGTAGTTACTTTAATTCACCAAAGCCTGTGGAATGAGAATGGTGGTTAAATGCACAAAGAATACTGAAATAAATAAAGTACCCTGTATTTTGGAGGTTGAGAAGAAAATGGTATTGGAACAACTGAGCTATTAGGAAGAAATGGTGTTAGACTTATCCTCCCAGATTTGGCTCAGCCATCCACAAAATAAATAAACCCTCATGCTGCAATACACCTGGGAAATAATTATGGCTGTCAAATGGCCTCCTGGTTAGCAAGACAAGCCAGTATACTCAGAAGATGAAAGCCCAAGGAACCAGCCTGTGCAGGGCTGGGCAAGAGAAGCTCATGCCAAGAATGATGTCTAGGGGATTTGCTGGCAGAATTTAATCTCATCCCTTCTACTTTTCTCTGGGACTTGGCTAGCCTGGGGACAGAAAGACTTCAGCATTCTCTCTGTTGATATTCTCTAAAACATTCTGCATTTCTCCAAGAGAAGCAGGCACAAGAAGTGATGGAGGGGTGTTTTAGAAATGATTGAGATGATTTTTAGAGATGAGTTTATGTTATAGGAGCAAAATAGTAGGTCGTAGAATTGTTCCATTCCTATACATCAAACTCTGCAGGGAGACCATATTATTTTCCTCTGTGCAATAAACTACTGAACATTCTCTCTGTTCAGGGAAAGCTCTGACTGTCAGTCTCTGCCTTCTCCAGGATCCAACCTGTGTACTTACCCCAACCAGCTCTGAGGCAGAGAGGATATTAGGATGTCTCATCCCTACCATCAGGGAAGGCTTGGATCTCCTTTTATTCCCAGGGCCTGTATTCATTATGGCTGAGGTGAACTGCCCCAATTAGGCCATATGATTAGAATTTTGCCTTATTTTCTTCCACCTGCCCATCAATTTTCCTCTAAACCCTCTTCTACCAGTCTACAGCCTCCTTTACCCACACTTTCCTTAAAGCCTGGAGCCAGCTCTCATAATCTCAGCTGCTCATAGTTTTCAATTCTGAAATGCTAATGAGAGCATATATATATATACACACACACATATACGTATATATATACGTATATATACGTATACATACACATACGTATATATATGTACATATATACGTATATATGTACGTATACATGTATATGTATATATGTACATATATATACATATATGTGTATATATATATATATGATATTTTATATTTTATGACTAGAATGTTAGGAGCTGTTTCTCACATGTAAAGTCATGTATCAGGGCATCAAGAGGACATCTGCTGACCAATAGTCTGCCCAGCAGCTGGTTGATATTTATGAGACAAATAGTGGAGTTTCAGTTCTTGGATTAAGGTATGGTTCTGCGACTTAGTGCATAGAAACTCAAAGATTATGGATTTGATTACACTCAAAGTTTGAAGAGGCAGCCTGTAGTCAGAGCATGGGCTTTAGAATTAGACAATCTGGGTTCAAATCTTAGCTCAGCCAGTTAGCGGTGACATGACCTTGGGCAAATTGATCAGTCTCTTTGAATCTTTGTTTTATCCTATTAACACTACCCTCACACTATTTTTAGTGGTTGTACTAGCAAATTTTTTATATATATATATAGTTGCATTTGCTAGTTGCTAGTTGGATATATATATATATATATACGGGTATATATACGGGTATATATATACGGGTATATATATACAGGTATATATATATACGGGTATATATATACGGGTATATATATATGGGTATATATATACGGGTATATATATGTGGGTATATATATGTGGATATTATATATGTGGATATATATATGTGGATATTATATATGTGGATATATACATGGATATATATATATGGATATATATATATATATATATCTCCCTAAACTTTACCGGTTTGTTTAGAATGAATATTGTATCATTTCATGTAAAATGTAAGAACTTTTAAATCCTATCGGTCCCTTTAACCCCCACTTCATCTTTTATGTTATGATTATCATATGTATTACATCTACCTACATTGAAAACCACACAAGAAAATGCTATGCTTTTTCATCAAACAATAATATTTGTTTTAAAGAATTTAAGAACTAAATCATTTTAAATTATTTTCATTAAAAATTCAAAGCCTCTCTCTATTATTATTTCCCTTTAGTCTAAAGAATACCATAATGTGTTTTCTTAGTTTTTCTTTTTCTGAAAATGCATTTCACTGTCATTCCTGAAGGATATTTTTATTAGATATAGAATTCTGGATGAACTTTTTTTCTTTCATCACTTTAGGTATGCGATTCCATTATCTTATATTTTTATATTTTCTAATGAGAAAGCCATAGTCGTCTTGCTTCATTGTCATCAGATAAATGTAAATTAAAATCACAAAGCAGGCCTCTAGCTCCTGTTATAGATCAATAGATCAACTCCCCAACAGATCAACTCTCCCACTGGTAACTCTTCACTCTGGGCAAAATACAAAGATAACTACCTGAGGATACTGAGGAGAAAGTACAGATGGGCAAACTGTGAAGGAGAACTGAAACTTGAAATAATGGACATGGGCGTTTTGTGATATTTTTGTTTTTTGTGGCTTTGATCCAAGAGCAGACATCAGTTGTTCAGTGAGGCAGGACAGTAAAGGCAGCTAAAACTCAAGTAGAAATGGTGCTGCCTTCCTGGCTAGGAGAATTAGGGAAAGAAACCCAGGTAAGCATGTCTGGAGAGTGAAGGATAATTCCCAGAGGGTAGAGAGTTGTAGAAGGAGATCTCCTAATCCTGTGTGTAAACATCGTGAAAGTCTCAGGCTGACCCCTGAACCACATTGTTACAAAACAGACTCAGAGGAGAATAGCAAAGACTTAAAGACTTGAACTCATACTTAAACTAACATGACCCATTGGTGATAGTTGTTTTGTGTGTACTGTATAATTTTCATTCAGTTGAGTTTTTTTTTCCTAGTTATCTTTCTGTTGTTAATTCCTGTTTTAATTCTATTTTGGTTAAAAAAACACTCTGAATGATTTCAATATTTTAAAATTTGTTGAGGTTTTCTTCATATAATTGATTTTGATAAATACTCTATGTGACATGAAAAATGTGGATTCTGGCTTGTTTGTATGCAGTGCTCTATAAATGAATATTACGTCAAGTTTGTTAATTGTGCTCTTCAGAAATTTTATATGTATACTGATTTTTTTGTCTGCCTGTTCTATCAGCTATTAAGATAAGTGTGTTAATATTCCTTTATGATTGGAGAGTTGTCAATTTCTGCTTTTAGTTTTGTTGGTTTTTTGCTTTATATACTTTGAGGCCATATTATTCTGTGTATATAGTTTTAGGATAATAATATCTTCTTGTTGAAGATAATGACTTCTTTATCATTTTGAGGATACTGAAAGGTTTTTGCCACTTATTATAAAATGTTGTTCTATTATCTATAATAATGCTTATTGCCTTAAAATTTACTTTGCCTGATATCAGTATAGTTATGACAGGCTTTCTTTTGGTTAATGTTTGAATTACTTAATTTTTTTATCCTTTTACTTTGGACTTTTCTGTGCCCTTATATATTTTTTAAAAAATTAACTCTTGTAAGAATAATAAAGTTAACTATATTTTATTTTATTTTTATTTTTTGTTGTTTGAGATAAGAGTCTTGCTCTGTCACCGAGGCTGGAGTTCAGTGGCTCGATCTCAGCCAACTGCAACCTCCACCTTCTGGGTTCAAGTGATTTTCATGCCTTGGCCTCCCAAGTAGCTGGGATTACAGGCGTGCACCACCACATCTGGCTAATTTTTGTATTTTTAGTAGAGACAGGTTTCCCCATGTTGGCCAGGTGGTCTAGAACTCCCAACCTCAGGTGATTTGCCCACCTCAGTCTCCCAAAGTGCTAGGATTAGAGGTGTGAGCCACCATGCTCAGCCAAGATATAATTTCCATACTTTTAAGTGTACAATTCAATAGTTTTGGCCTATTCTCAAAGTTGTAACCACTATCTAATTTTAGAACATTTTCATTATCCCCCAAAGATATCCATTATTCTCATCCAATTTCCCCCTCATCCCAAGGCCCCAGAAAATATTAATTTACTTTCTGTCACTAGAGACTTGCCTATTCTGGATATTTCACATAAATAGAATTATACAAATGTGGTCTTTTGTGTTTAGCTTCTTTAATTAGCATAATGTTTGTAAGGTTCATCCATCTTGTAGTATATATCAGTCCTTCATTTTTTTATGTTGAAAACCATCCCATGTATGGCTGTAACATATGTGGCTTATCCATTCATTAACTGATGGACATTTGGGTTGTTTCCACTTTTTGGTCATTATGAATAATACTGCCATGAACACTTATGTAAAGGTTTCATGTCAACATATGTTTTCAATGTCTTTGAGTATATATCTAGGAGTAGGATTGCTGGGGTTATATGTTAAATTTATATTTAATACCTTGAGGAACTGCCAAGCTATTTGGCTCTCATTTCTATTCCATTGAGGTGTATGTCTATCCTTATGTCACTCACAATGTCTTAATTACTGTAGCTTTGTAATAAATTTTGAAATTTGAAAGAATGAGTCTTCTTTTTTTGAGATTGTTTTGGTTTTTCTGAGTCTCTTGCATTTCTGTATAAATTTTATGATTAGTTTGTCAATTTCTGCACAAAATCCAGGTGGGAATTTGAAAGGTATTGCATTGAATTTGTAGATCAATATGGGGAGTATCACCATCTCAACAATAGTATTTTTTCAAACCCATAAATATAAGATGTCTTTCCATTTATTTAGGTCTTCTTTAATAATTTCTTTCAACAATATTTTGTAGTTTTCAATATATAAATATTGCATTCCTTTAAAAAGTTTCTAAGTGCTTTATTCTTTTTCATGCTATTGTAAATGGAATTTTCTTAATTTCATTTTCATAATGTACATTGGTAATGTATAGAAATACTATGGATTGTTGTATATTGATCTTATACTCTAGAACTTTGCTGAACTCTCTTATTAGTTCTAATAGATTTTTGAGGAGATTTCTTGTGATTTCCTCTATATGTATAAGATTGTGTCATCTCTGAAGAGAGACAGTTTTATTTCTTCCTCTACAACTTGATGAATTTTATTTCATTTTCTTGTGTAATTGCCCTGCTAGAATCTCCAGGACAATGTTGAGTAAAAGTGATGAGAGTGGACATCCTTATCTACCTTCTGATGTTAGGGAGAAAACATTATTTTTTTTTTTTCACTAATGAGTAAGATGTTGGCTGTAGGTTTTTCATAGATTGCTATTTTTCAGGTTGAGAAAATTTCCTAGTATTCCTACTGTGTTGAATGTTTTCATCATGAATGAGTGTTGGATTGTGTCAAATGCTTTTTCTGCATCTATTGAGATGATCATGTGATTTTTGTCCTTTATTATATTTATATGTTATATTACATTGATTGATTTTCATATGCCAAATCAGCTAGAATTCCTAAGATAGATTCCCTATGGCTATGGTACATAGTTCTTTTTATGTGTTGCTGAATTTGTTTTAGTGGTATTTCATTGAGAATTTTGGCATCTATATTCATAAAATATGTTGGTCTGTCATCTTATTTTTTGTGGTACCTGTGTCTTGTTTTGGTATCACTGTACATAGTTGTGTTTTGGTTTTGGTTGTTTTTTGTCTGGTTTTGTAATCTTAGTCTTTTATTTGGAGTAATTAGTTCTTTTAAATACATTTGTAATTACTGATATAGCTGAGTTTATATGTACCACGTTGTCTTTCATTTCCTTCTTGGCTCATCTGTTTTATATTTCTTCTGTCATCTTACTGTCTTTTGGATAAATTACAAAATACATTGTTCTGTTCTGTGTTTTCTTCTAATAATTTGTTAGTTATACATATTTGTGCTATACATTTAGAGGCTACTCTAGAGATTATAGCATGCATTTGTGAATTATTTCACTGTACTGAAAATTATTATTTAGCCATATCTCCATAGCCAATATAAAACCTTAGAACCTCAAAACTCCTTTTACCTTTATCTTGCTTTTTTGTTATTGTTGTCATTGAATATGAATTCTACATGATAGTATTTTTATTACTTTGTGAAGTTAATATTTATTGATATTAACCCACATATTAGTTCATTCCTCTATTCTTCATTCCTTCCTGCATTTCCATTTTCCTGTCTGGTATCTTTTTTTTTCTGTCTCAAGGATTCCTTTTATATTTTTTTGTGGTGCAGGGCTTGGAATGGTTGTCTACTCTATGGAAATTTAATTCATCTAGTCCTAATTGTTATCAAAGTTCTCTCAGGTATCTAAATACCATTTTTATAATTTATTCATATTTAAGTAATTATTACAGCAGAAGTGTCTATTTACTGTGACTTATTACATTCTACTTGGAAGCAGAAGTAGTTTGATAATGTTTAAATAGCTGTCTCTCACACTCAATTTTAAGCTACACGAATGTAGGAACATTTTCTGCTTTGCTTATTTTGGGTTGTCTAACATTTAATAAGTTATTTATGAATAAATGAATGAATGAATAAGTGACACAGTATCTATAAGTCCTTTTCATTTGGTAGGTACTCAATAAAATAAATATTACCTAACCTTTTAAATATCTTATCTCTGTTAATTACATGTCACATTAGGGTGGGGACTAAAATTTGCACCTATTACCAATCATTTTTGCCTGCCTCTGAATACAGGGATCAAGAGAAAGTATCAGGGAAGGCTGCAGAGTTGGGAGGTTGAGGCACAACTGACTGAACTATTTACATAGGTTTACTGAAGCTCTGTCTTGTAACTAACAGCACAAAGCTTAGGCTCCTCATTTTATGGTTTTGTGGTTTAAGTTGGCGTCAGTGGATGACTTGTGAAGTAACCACACTCATTTCAGCTGTAGAAATGTGTTAAGTTGTACTTAATCCGTTTATGAATTAAAACTGGAGAGTATGATAATAATCACTCAGTAGCCTCCACATGTAAGAATCTTCAAATTAGCAAAGGAGACTGGGAAAAAATGATGTACAATTGTACAGCATAATGTGACTATGTGGATAAAAGGGAAGAGAGAGGACACTGTTCCACCCAAGTTAGATGATAAAGTTTTTGACATATTAGAAAGTAGTGTTATAGGTAGCTGGTTTTCAATATGTATCTCAGGGTCTTGTAAAAGTAGTTGCTGTAACCCTGCATTCTAGAATCAAGAGACATATTGGGTAGAATATAGCCAATTACAAGTCAGCCAGCCACTCTGGTTATCGATTGCTATGACATAAATTGAGGGTAAAAGATTTATGTTTGGCCATTTTTCAAAAAGGATCTTCTAAGAGAAATTATTATCCTCAATGCTGTGACATTTTTAAAAGAGAGACATCATATATTGTCTCCAAAGATAACACATCATAGCAGATGAAACATAAAAGGAATTTTTTATTGATTCAACACAATAATGTTCTTTTGCTTTTTAAAACATTTTATTTTCTATGGGGGCCAAATGTTTTGACATTTTAACAATTCTGTTTGTTCACCCAGCTTGGGAAATAAGTAGAAGCAAGTTCCCCCTACTTCCCCAGTAGTTTGGCTTATACATGGACAGCATTTTATCATTGACAGAGCCCATTCCCATTGTTTTCGTATTTGAGTTTCACAGCAATCCATTGAGAGAGGCAAGGAAGAGAGCTACTATCAGTCTTACAGGTATAGAAACCAAGACTCTGAATTCTAGCCAGTGCTTTTGTTATTATCCAGCTTTGCCATCTTAGAAGCTGAGTTGATGTTTGGGCTAGCATTTATTCAGTCATCTCAAACCCCCACATTTCAATTTTAGTATATTAGAAAGAAAATGAATAAATAAAATTTTCAACTCTTGCTGGTTCAAAAGACCCATTTTCTCAAATATTTAATTAGACTTGTGTGTAGTAACCTACCTTGAACTCTGCTTTCATCTGAGAAATCCTATCATGGTAAAATATGTCTTGGAAAAAAATATCAAAAGGTAAAAATTAAAAATGCAAGTTAAGTTGAAGTTCCCGACTTAAAAAAGATTATTGCAAAGATAGCTTTCTCACTCAAGTGAAGGAAATAAGTGGTGAGAAAGTCCAGGCTTTAAAGTAGAAAGGACAAATGTGATCATTAATTCATTAGTAAACCACATTTCCCTCTTACAGGACCTATCTTTTTCCTGAAGAAACTTGTCTGTTTTTCTATTGATGATGAAATATCAGATAAAAAATAATTATACTTAGTAATTTTGTTTACATCTATAATTGATTATAGCCATTTTATGCAACAAAATAAAAAGCTTTTAGTTAGAAGCTAGATGAATCTGCCTTTTTTGGATGGCTAATTGAGTTGTCAATAATAGTTTGTCATAAACTTTGCAAGTTACTGTTTAAAGCATTCAGGCCTACAAAATTGACCTTGGCTGCCTTGGTGGTGCCCCAGGGGCTGGGGTTACCTCTGCTCAGCCCCTCCACCCTCATTTCTGCTTCTATTGCTTAATTGCTAACTGGTTTAAGTTCTTTCTCTCACCCTGTGTCACATATATATATAATGTATATAATTGAATATATATCTCAAATAATTGAATAATTGGCTGGAATGAATATTTAATTGAATACATAACTACTTTAATAGATTTTCCTTAGTTTTATTCTGAATTGACTAGTTGCCTTGGAATTTTAATTCATTTATTGTAATGATGTTTATTGAGCACTCACCATGTGCTAGGTATATTGTAGGGGCTAGGGATAGAGCAGAGAACAATACAGGCATAAATCCCTGACCTCATAGACTGTACATTCAAGTATCAGGGGAGACAGAATTAAACAATAAATGCAACACATAGTGTGTTGGTGATAAGTGCTATTGAGTAAAATAAAGGATGGTAGTAGGACAAGTAATACACATGTGGTATATAGGAGAGTGTAGTCTAGATATATTCTGAAAGTATTGTCAAGAGAATTTTCTTACAGATGGGGTGTGGAGTGGGAGAGAAAGACAGGAGTTAGGATCATCTTAAGGATTTGACCTGAACAGCAAAAAGGATGAGATTATCATTAACTTAGATGAGGAAGATTGAGGAGGAGCAGGTTTTGGGGGTAAAGTCAGGGTTTTGGTTTTGGATATGTTAAATTTGAGGCACCTATTGATATCCAAAAGGAGATACTGAGGAGGCAGTTTGATGCATATATCTGGGCTTCAAAAGATCACATCCCCCTTCCCACACACGCACATTTAGAAGTTGTGCCTATATAGATGGAAATTAAAGCAATGACACAGATGAGATCACCAAGGGAGTGAGCATAGAGAAGGGAAAATGTCCAAAAACAAGGCCCTGGTGCCCTCTAACACTTAAAGTTCAAGGAGATAAGGAAGAGCTAGCAGAGGTCACTTAAAAGAGAGACCAGTGAGGTAATTGAAGAACCCTTAAGTGTGTGCCTGGCGGTGAGAGTAAATGAGAACAACTTTTGTTTCTTAAGAGTCTATTCACTCTATGAGGCTTTGCCCCATCCCTGGGTTGGCGGGATCTCAGAGTAGACTGTATGTCAGGAGATACCTCACTTATTTTTAAAATTTGGTGAGAGATAATCCCCTCACAATTTTGTTGACTACAACATGGAAAAGAGATATTGGGCAGTGACAGTGTGTCAAGGCAAATATTGTAATGGAAACACTTTTTGTTCTAGCCAAGACAATGTGTTATAATTAAGACATTGGTACATTCCATCATCATGACAGGCCAATTGAGTTCTTTGCTGATTTTGAGGGGGGAGGAGCAGGGTGTGGTAGGATAAAGATGGAAAGGTTAGTATGAAGCAAGAAAGAATAAACATTGGAACATTTAACGTCGTTTATTCTGACATTCAACAAGTCACACAAAAGAGGACAGTTGAGTTTTTCCCCACCATTAAATGTCATGTCAGCAGTGACAATTTGGAGGCTGATTCCGTATCTCTGCTAGTTTGAAGAGCCAACCTTGATGTACAAATCTCTTCTGAAGCAGAAGTTTAAGGCCGTGTGTATTGTGAATTGAAGATTTAGCCCAATTTTTGGTTCTCTGCTCTTTGACTTTTACCCTCTATGAAGTGACCTGCCAGTATCTGTCATTTGTAAGAATCAATTTAGAAAATAGGTGAGATAGTGCAAATTCTGAGTGTAGCTTCAAGTCCCAGATGAGTTTCCTAAAGCACAATGGCACTGCAACATCCTTGCTGATACCTAGGAACAGCACTAATTAATTTTCAGTGCCTTTCCCCATCTGATAATTTTGGCCACAAAGGTTCATTTCTAAAAGATGGCCTGCAGCAGATTTAAGCATAGAGTCCTTTAATTGACATGAGTGAGCAACAGTTGGACTTTCTGAATTGAGTTCTTCTGTGGTTAACCAGAGCGCATAGAGACAACATTAATTGCCTCATAGCTCCCAAATGGAGATGAAGGGAGGGAAGAAAGAAAGCAAAGCCATGAATGGTCTGATTGAATTAGTAGTCCATGGGATTTGTTTCTGGGCTTTGTTTCTTCATGTAAACTCTGCTTTGAAAACGAAATATTTGAGTTATGAACAGGTAGTATAACAGTTGGACTACATAATAACAGTTATAATTTGATATAAAATTTCAAAAACCATTTTCTATGAATAATGCCTTAAAGAGAAAGGGCTTAATTGTTGAACCTGTCAGGGTTTTTGAAGTTTTCATTTTATTTTTGGGATGCGGTTTGTGAAATCTAGGCCTTTATTGCTTTATATACTAAAATATTCTCTTGGTTATGTTATACACATACACACACACACACACACACACACAAGATACACACACAAAGGGTGCTGGTTTATGAGAGCTTTTCGTTTCAAAAGAGGACTGTCAAATTGGTGAAAGAATAAAGTGTGTAGAGTGAGTGCTCACTTATATCACATTTTATATAGAATGAAGCATGCTTTTAGGTAAGCTATATATAAGCTATTTCCATAAATGTATACTATGTGTATGAGTCCAAGAGAAATTTTGATGGGAGAGAGAAATACTGATGATGCTATCATGCTTGTATTTTGTGTTGTGCTATATTCTTGAGCCTACTGTTGTTCATGGTTAGAAGTCAAGCTGGGCACTCAGTGGGTTTTAGGGTCATATTCTGTATCCTTGCACTAATTTGATAAAAGCTCCTGAGGAAAGCATTTCAACTTTCTCTAATGGGCTCTTTTAATTTGCCAAAATGAACATGATGTGATAGCAGGAGGTATGCTATATGAACTCCCCAGATCAGCAGCACCAGGGCCAACTCCAAAAAGCACTGCCAGAATCACTGGAGCTCTGGTGGCTAATAGGGTCATCATATCCAAAATGTCCATTTCCAAAAGTGTCTATTTCACATCTGTCTGGAGGACTTGCTTCTTGCCTAGAAGCTCCAGATTTTGACAACTGGGTTGAAATATTGAAACTCTAGGCAATATGGCATGCTTTTTATTCAAACTGTTCATTCTATGATAAGATTTTTAGGTCCACACTTAAATGTTGCTTACCCTAGCAGGAAATGAGGATGAGGGATTTTGTAGTTGTTTTCTGAGTGTCCCATTATTGGAGTGTGAACAGCTGCAAATGGAGGGCTCCTCTCTGTCACATGTCTTGGCCCAGGCACATGCTTTGTTGACACCCTTGCTCAGTGCTTTCTCTCTGTCTGTGCCTGCAGGCCTTTGCCTCAGGCATGCTCAACCTCAGCTGCACAGAGCAATGAGCTATGGTCTGGTTTAAGTAGTGACAAGACCTGATTGCTCTGTGTGACATTGTCTCCTTCTCTTTATATGTGTGTGTTCATTTGTTCAATTGCTTGTCTTCTGTGTTGTGCTATATTCTTGAGCCCACTGACATTTTTCTCGAAATAACTATGAGAAAGATCCTGTAATACTTTGTATCAAGTGGTAAACAGTACCTGAGAATTTTAAAGCTGCAAATGAAGCTGTTATAAAGTTATAAAGCTAACTCTGCAAGTTACTGAAGAAATATGAGGCAGGCCTCACGAGAATCTGGAATGAGATTTGGGCTGAGGTGATGAAGATAGCTCCAGAAATTCCCACAAATAGAAGTTGGTTAAAGCTTCTTTTCCCTTCTCTTTTGTTTCCAAAGAAGTGGCATCCTACCTTCTTTCTGATAATTCACTGCTCTCATTCCCCTCAGGACTGTGCTCTGTCAATTATCTTCTCTCTGTAGATCTTGAAGTTCTCCTTTTTTCCTGGTGCCTTTCACCTGTAAAACATTCTCCAGCCTCTTCTAGCACCCTACTCCCAGCCAATTTCCATGACCTTATCATATCTCAACCTTTATCCCTTTTTGGTCTGCCTTCTGTGTATACTACTGAGCTGAAAGTGCTCATTCAGTGGGTATTTTGAGATGAATTGTGTCCTCTCAAAATAGAAGTGTTGAAGTCCTAGCCTCTGGTACTACAGAATGTGACCTCATTTAGAAATAGGGTCTTTACAGAGATAATCAAGTTAAAATGATGTCATTAAGGTAGGCCCTAATACAATATGACTGGTTTCTTTATAAGAAGGGGAAATTTGGAAATAGAGACAGATGTGTACAGAATAGATGATATGAAGACACAGGGAGAATATAATCTACAAGCCAAAGAATGCCTGAGGCTATTGGAAACTAGGAGAAAGGGCTGGAACAGAGCCTTCCTCACAGCCCTTAGGAGGAACCAACCCTGCTGACACTTTGATCACTCGTTACTAGCCTTCAAAACCGTGACACAATAAATTTCTGCTGTTTAAGCCACCCAGTTTTTGGTACTTTGTTATGCAGGCCTAGCAAACTAATACAGTGGACACAAATATGATTTCCTAATGATTGAATCCAAGGGCTCCTTCTTATCCACTGTGTTAGTCCGTTTTCCCATTACCATAAAGAAATACCTGTTACTGGGTAATTTATAAAGAAAAGAGGTTTAATTGACTCATGGGACTTGCCTTGTCTCAGATGGAACTTTGGACTTTGGACATTTGAGTTGATGCTGGAATTAGTTAAGATTTTGGGGGATTATCGGGAAGGCCTGATTGTATTTTAAAATGTGAGAAGGACATGAGATTTGGGAGGGACTGAGGCAGAATGATATAGTTTGCCTGTGTGTCCCCACCCAAATCTCATGTTGAAATGTAATCCCTAATGTTGAAGGTGGGGCCTGGTGGCAGGTGACTGGATCATGGGATGGATGTCTTATGAATGGTTTAACACCATCGCCTTAGTGCTGTCCTTGTGATAGTAAGTTCTCACAAGATCTGGTTGTTTAAAAGTGTATAGCACCTCCCTCCCTCCCTCTTGCTTCTGCTCTGGCCATGTGACATTCTTCTTCCTTCTTCACCTTCCACCGTGATTGTAGTCTTCCTGAGGACTCCCCAGAAGCTAAGCAGATGTCAGCACCATGCTTCCTGTATGGCGTGAAGAACCATGAGCCAATTAAACCTCTTTTCTTTATATATATATATTTATTTATTATACTTTAAGTTCTAGGGTACATGTGCACAATGTGCAGTTTTGTTACATATGTATACATGTGCCATGTTGGTGTGCTGTACCCATTAACTCATCATTTACATTAGGTATATCTCTTAATGCTATCCCTCCCCCCTCCCCCCACCCCACAACAGGCCCCAGTGTGTGATGTTCCCCTTCCTGTGTCCATGTGTTCTCATTGTTCAATTCCCATCTATGAGTGAGAACATGGTTTTTTGTCCTTGCAGTAGTTTGCTGAGAATAATGGTTTCCAGCTTCATCCATGTCCCTACAAAGGACATGAACTCAACATTTTTTATGGCTGCCTAGTATTCCATGGTGTATATGTGACACATTTTCTTAATCCAGTCTATCATTGTTGGACATTTGGCTTGGTTCCAAGTCTTTGCTATTGTGAGTAGTGCTGCAATAAACATATGTGTGCACATGTCTTTATAGCAGCAATGATTTATATTCCTTTGGGTATATACCCAGTAATGGGATGGCTGGGTCAAATGGTATTTCTAGTTCTAGATTCCTGAGGAATTGCCACACTGTCTTCCACAATGGTTGAACCAGTTTACAGTCCCACCAACAGTGTAAAAGTGTTCCTATTTCTCCACATCCTCTCCAGCACCTGTTGTTTCCTGAGTTTTTAATGATTGCCATTCTAACTGGCATGAGATGATATCTCATTGTGGTTTTGATTTGCATTTCTCTGATGGCCAGTGATGATGAGCATTTTTTCATGTGTCTTTTGGCTACATAAATGTCTTCTTTTGAGAAGTGTCTGTTCATGTCCTTTGCCCACTTGTTGATGGGGTTGTTTTTTTTTTCTTGTAAATTTGTTTGAGTTCATTGTAGATTCTGGATATTAGCCCTTTGTCAGATGAGTAGATTGCAAAAATTTTCTCCCATTCTGTAGATTGCCTGTTCACTCTGATGGTAGTTTCTTTTGCTGTGCAGAAGCTCTTTAGTTTCATTAGATCCCATCTGTCAATTTTGGCTTTTGTTGCCATTGCTTTTGGTGTTTTAGACATGAAGTCCTTGCCCATGCCTATGTCCTGAATGGTATTGCCTAGGTTTTCTTCTAGGGTTTTTATGGTTTTAGGTCTAACATTTAAGTTTTTAATCCATCTTGAATTAATTTTTGTATAAGATGTAAGGAAGGGATCCAGTTTCAGCTTTCTCCATATGGCTAGCCAGTTTTCCCAGCACCATTTGTTAAATAGGGAATCCTTTCCCCATTTCTTGTTTCTGTCAGGTTTGTCAAAGATCAGATAGTTGTAGATGTGCAAAAGAACAAAGCTGGAGGCATCACGCTACCTGACTTCAAACTATACTACAAGGCTGCAGTAACCAAAACAGCATGGTACTGGTACCAAAACAGAGATATAGACCAATGGAACAGAACAGAGCCCTCAGAAATAAACCTCCTTTCTTTATAAATTACCCAGTGTCAAATGTTTCTTTATAGCAAGGTGAGAATGGACTAGCACACTCACTCTGGTCCATCACTCTGTACACTTTAATTCTATAAATCTCTTTGAAAATTTGAGAGTCAGTATAGTGAGGTAGAATAAACCAGAGCTTTGGAATTAGGACAAACTATGTTCAAATTCTTGGGTAATTTTACTCATCTTTTCTAAGCCCATGAAATAGAATTTGTATCTACCTTATATGGTGATTGTGAGCATTACATGAGATAATGTATGTAAAATATGTGGCATATAGTAAGCACAAAATAAAAAAATATTAAGCACTGTAGTCAGCTTGGGAAGAACCTAGACATTGAGTGGTCAGCTGAGATGCTAAGTCAAATAGTAGTACCTTGGAAGTAAAAATATGATGATGGTTTAGGGTAAGTATTTGCTCCTCCTCCATGCTCTCACCTTTCTTAGTATACTTAGCAGTGTTATTTATTTACTTAGTTTTATTTGTGTGTTTCCTCTCCTATTTGATTTCAAGATCATTGATAGTGGACATAGAGAATAACCGATGAATGAAGAAATGAGTAAATGGGACAAATCTAGAAGCTCATTCTTGGCCAATCTGAGGGGTAAGGGATCATGCTGTGTATCAAGGCTACTCAGGAGGCTGAGGCAGGAGAACCGCTTGAACCCAGGAGGCGGATGTTGCAGTGAGTCAAGATCACACCACTGTACTCCAGCCTGGGTGAAAAAGTGAGACTCCATCTCAAAAAAAAAAGAAGAAGAAGAAGAATCTGCTATTAACAAATTTTTTGCTTGGACTAAAATGTGTTTTTTCAAAGTTCTCAACAATCCTCCTCTGCCAGGATTGGATCAATTTTTTTTTTTTTTTTTTTGGTAAATCACTACTGGGGTGGATTTACTGGAGTCAATCAAGCTGAGTGAGCAATGAATATGCACTTCCAATATGTTTCTTGAAACTCTATATACTAGTGTTGTGTGTTGCTGTCACCACTTCTGTGATTTCATCAGATTTGTCCACTTGTGCTACTCAGGCACAGAAATAACTATAATATTGACTTTTTTTTTTTAGTAGTTGCTAACTTTATGAATGCACAATCCCAAATCAGAAAGAGTATTCACTTTATGGGCCAAAATTATGTGGCAGTAAACCTGGAAATCACAAATATAAGTACATTGGAATGGTCTACTTCTCTTGTAGTTTCAAAACGTAAGCTGGATGTTCACAAGAATGGGCTTCCTCAGTGATATAGTTTGGATGTGTGTCCCCACCCAAATCTAATATTGAAATGTAAATCTCAATGTTGGAGATGGGGTCTGGTGGGAGGTGATTGGATCATGGGCTTGAATTTCTCACGAATGGCTTAGCACCATCCCCTTGGTGCTGTCCTTGTGATAGCCAGTGAGTTCTTGTGAGATCTGGTCATTTAAATGTGTGTGGCCCCTTCCTGCTCTCTCTCTTGTTCCTACTTTTGCCATGTGAGGTTCAAGTTCCTACTTCACCTTCTGCCATGATTGTAAACTTCCAGAGGCCTCCCTAGAGGCATACGCTAGTGTTATGCTTCCTGTACAGCCTGCAGAACTGTGAACTGATTAAACCTCTTTTCTTTACAAATTACCTATTCTTGGGTATTTCCTTATGGCAATGCAATGTTGGCCTTATATGCTCAGCAAATATTAATTTTCTTTGATTAACATTCTGGAGGCTGTTTGTGTTCCTCATTATATGATCCTTCCAGATGGGTTTGTACTGACTTTTTATAATTCAAACATAAGCTTCCCTTTCACCCCAATCTGAGGAATATCTTTTCTAGTTATTTAGGGGTCTAAATAGCTTTTTCTAAAATGCTGTATTTACTCAGTTTACCCATGACCCTTATCCTCCTGTCCATTTATTCTAGTCTAGATACAAATATTTCTCAGTGCAGGTATAGAAATAATAAAAAATAAAAGTAGATTTTTTTCTAGTGCTAGTCTTTTCTGGCTTTATCATGGGACTTAAAATGAAAAGCTATATTAATACTTCACTGAGTAAGATGGTTTGCTTGGCTAGACAAGATGGTAGGCATTAATAAAATATTAATAACATTTTAAAAAGAGGAAATAGGTGTGTCATTCCCACCCTTTTAAGAAAATAAAAAGCATAACACAGAGAGTGGCAAGAGAGGAAGCTGAATAAATGTATTTTTTTTTTCTGAGAAAGAGAAGTTATAAAGTGATTCTCTGTTCCAGGCCAAATCTTTTTCCTAACTTAGGCCTGATTCAGTATAGTCCAGTGCACACTTTACTATAAAACTCAGAGAATTTAGGGTATCCACAGTCAATGTCCCATTGTATCATGCAACCTAAGTTTTCTTTTAAATACCCTGGCATGCATGTCCTCATCTCAGTGTTACTGATAACACTGAAAAACGGGGGACAGCCTAAATGTCAAACAGTTCAAAACCAATTCATTAAACTATGATACAGACATGTGATGGCATATTAGGCAGCTGATAAAAATTTTGTTGTAGAAAGAGATTTAAAGGCACGGGATGATGTTCACAATATGTCTATAATTGGGAAAGAAGCAGATTTCACAATAGTAAGTACCATAGGAGCCTAACAAATCAGTACATATAGTCATAGAAGTCTGGAATATAATTTCTGAAATTTTTACCAGTGGCTGACTCTGGGTTGTGAAATTAAAGATGAGTTTTAAGTTTCTTTGTGATTTTCTATATTCACTATATTTTTATAATGAACGTATATTAACATTACAATCAGGAAGACAAAAAGGGAGGATATCTCTCCCCCACATAAACACTATGTAATGGGTTGAATGGTGGCCCCCAAAATATATGTTTACATCCTAACCCCAGAACCTACGAATGTGACCTTATTTGGAAAAAGAGTGTTTGCAGCTGTACCTAAGTTAAGGAACTCATGAGTCATTCTGGATTATCCATGTGGTCCTAAATCCAATGATAAGTTTCTTTATAAGAGACAGAAGAGGAGAAGGCACAGACACAGACGAGAAAGCCCTGTGAAGATGGAGGCAGAGATTGGAGTGATATGGACACAGGCTAAGGAGTATTGACAGCCACCAGAAGCCAGAAGAGACAAAGAATTATTCACTTCTAGTGCTTCCAGAAGGAGTGTAGCTTTGTTGATATCTTGCTTTTTGGCCACCAGAACTGCAAGAAAATAAATTGCTGTTTAACATTTGTGGCAATTTGTTTCAGTGGTCACAGAAAACTAATATGTGCTGCAATGGCCCATGCTGCCAATTGGTTATTTATTCTATGTGAGCATCTGACTGGGCTTTTGCCTCTCCCTCTTCTTAGTCCCAAGTCACTATGTTTGCCATCTTCAAAGTACCATGCTGAGCTCTGTTGCCAGTTCAGTGTCCATTTCAAATTGTGTGCTTCCTCTTTCCTTCTTCCTGCCCATCTTCTCTTTGTTCTCATTTGTGAGATGTTCCTTTTGATCACTACAGGTTGCACCTATCATTTGGTCTTCCAGTTTTCTCTGGCAATTGAACATTTGTTACTTGTGACATTCACAAAAGGACCTTAATGGCTGCCTAGGGCCTCTGTATTTTCAAAGGAGACCTAGTGACCTTCACCACCCTTTAAAATATCTGCTGTGACTTAAAGAAGTTCCCAAATGACATTGGCACCCAGGATACCTGGGATATATTACTATCCAGTTAAGGGAGAAAGGGAACTTTTTTAAAGCAACATGGGGAAAATTCATTCCCAGGTCACTGAAGATATTTCCCAAACATCACAGGTAGAGAATTTGCAGATATTTTGTTGTTTCTATTTGCTTAGTGGAAGAGGCTTGTTGGTAATCTGACACTGCCTACCATGCCAGCCTCATTTCCTTCCTTTTGTTGATGGACCAGTGATCTTTAGGTGCTGTGTGTCATTGCCACTCCTCATCCTGAGGCCATTATGCTCTACCAGGAATGAGACCCTCTTAGCCTGACTTGTTCTCCTCCCTCTCCCCTTATCCTTCAGTCTTGGCTCAAGTATTACCTTCAAGAACCATTTGCTGACTCCCACTTTCCAGCCTGGGCCAGGCACTAGGCCCAACCTTTTGTGTTTCTCTAGTAGCGTGGCCTCACCTCTACCCTCCATGTATTCACAATACTGGGAAGTGATCTCTTTGTTAAGGTTGGACATTTTTAAGTTCCGTGTTTCTTACAATAGGGGTTCCATAAGACAAAAGGAAGATGAAATGAAGCAACCTCTCATGCTAATGGAATATTTTCTATGGTGGAATAATCTCTGCAAGGAAAATGCTATAAGTAAGTCACTACCATGGAAATCTTTTATCTTCTGTCCACTGGATCTATATACTCAATTCCCTAAGCAAAACTCATTTTCTTTTGCAAGAAATAAAAAGACAGAAGTGGGCAAGCAAAAGTTGAACAGAGGCCTCTTGAATGTGAGAAAATGCTTCTTTTAAGTGATTATAATAAGAAAAGGAAATGATGTGTTTGGGTCTTTCCTACTTTATTGTGAACTACTTGAGAGAAGGAAAATTTGGATTCCTTCCATTTGGCCTAGAGTTGGTGCTCCCCAGATGTTTACAGAATGAGTAAATATTTTCCTTACAGCCCTATACTTTTTGTTCCAGAACTGTGAAGAGAGAAACAGAGCAATCATGCTGATATCAGATCTGCCATTTGTGTGGATTAGTGTCCTGAAGCCCTTTAGTCAAGACCTTCCTATCGCCCATCTCAGAAGCATAAAAGTGTGACAGGATTTTCAGCAGGTAAGAATGGGAAAAAACAGATAGTGCTTTTTCTTTTTAGTCTAGAAAAAGTACCAACAAGGAGCAGTATGCTGGGAGGTGATAAGGATGCCACACACAATGGGGAAAATCAATGCACAGTCCCTTTCTGGCACCAGAGATTTTGCTAAGAGGCCAATCAACTTTGATTCTGACATCCCTCCACAAGAGAACCTAGAATTTCAAGAATAATTGATGGAAAGTAGTGCACCGAGGCATTTGCAAGCTATACCACTCATGCTAAAACACGACAACAGATGGTTTTTAGTTACTGCCATCAGACTTGAGCACAAAATTTGAAAGCAGCCCCATAGTTGTATGGTTTCTCCCGGAATGGGATAGAACTATGCTCTTCCCAGTCATGAGGTCCTGAGGCCAAGCCAAATGCTGTCTTGGAACTGAGTCTGAGAAAATTCTGAGTCTGGAGGAAGAATGTAATTTATACGTAGGAAGGAAAGCAGGAAGGTCAAGAGCCAGGAGATTGATCAAACAGGTCATCATGCTTGAAGGGCAGTGTTTGCTGGAAGCCAGATAAGCATAAGGGAGCAAGCAGAGAGGAAAGCAAGATGCAAAGGGTTGAACTTGATGCCAAAAGTAATTTCACGAATACAGCCTTCCTCTGCATGACCTGGCATGTTTCCCTGGGCAAAGGGCATGCTCTTAAAGCTCCAGATGGCTGTCTTTCCTCATTTTGTGGCCCAGTTAGGTTAGCCCAAAGCTGACAAACATCAACCACGAAGAATTGTATATTTTGGGGTGGGAGTGGGATTAGTAGAGTCCTGCCAAATGCAGAACCTATGTTAACAAGCAAATTTGAAGATGAATAATATATCCTCTGTGAACTATAGAACACCACATACTTCCACAAATATGTACTGAGCTGTATTTCCTGAGTGCAAGGCACTCAAATTGCATTAAGGATGGTAGATAGGTGATTATTAAATTCTATGCTCTCAGTAAATATAGAGTGTTTTATCTCAGCTAATTAAGGCATGGAAAGGGATTGGAAAACATGGGTCATGGTCAATGTACAGTACCAGGTAAAGTAGTGGAGTGATAAGAAAAATGGCTGGAAAGAAATATTGGGGTAAACTCCAATGTCAGCTAGAGCAGCTCTTACTTTGAACATGAATTGCATAGCACTCTGTAGAATATCTTGAAAGTACGAAAGGTAGTTAGGCCACTGCACTGGTCTGGGTAGAGATGATGGGAGCCTGACTTACTCTGGTGGAAGTGGAAAGAGAACAGAGGAGACAGGACTGACTGACGTATTGGAGAGCTAAATTGGTTCTGACTTGGTGTCAGGGTTTTTCATGAAGATAGAACAGATAGGATGTAGATATAGATGATATAGATCAGATACAGATGTAGATGAGTGGGGGATTTTTTAAGGGAATTGGCTCACATGATTATGGAGACTGAGAAGTCCCCTAACAGGCATGGTTCAGTTCAAGTCTGAAAGCTTCAGGTCCTGCAGTCCAAAGGCCAGAGAGTCTGGAGTTCTAATGTCCAAGTGCACGAAAATAATGTCCCAGCTCCTGGAAAGACAGAGAAAAAGATACCATTCCTCCACCTTTTTTTGTTCTATTGGGGTTCCTATCTGGATAGTGCTTGCCCACATTGAAGGTGGATCTTCCCCATTCAGTCCACTGACTCATGTGTCAGTCTCCTTTGGAAACACCCTCACAGACACACTTTACCAGTTATCTGGTAAAGACATAACTTTACCAGTTATCTGGGTATTCCTTAATCGAGATGACACCTAAAGTTAACCATCATACTAGGTAACTCACTGAATGTTGGAAATAAGGTAGAGAGGAAACAAACGTGACAGCAAATTTGTAAGCCTGGGTGACTAGATAGATAGGATCACTCATAGAACTAGAGAAATCAGTTTAAGTCATTGATTTGAAAGATAAGATTTGCTTGGTTTTGAACATGTTGGGTTTACAATGGTGGTTAAACATTTGAATGGAGATACTGCCAAAAGGCAGTTGGAAATGTAAAATAAAACGGGTAGATCCTACTGCAATAGGTTTCCATAAGTGCTTACACTCTCCCTACCTCAAATGCTGGCAAGAATGTGGAGAAAAGGAAACACTTGTGCACTGTTGGTGGGAATGTAAATTAGTACAACCACTATGGAGAACAGTTTGGAGGTTCCTTGAAAAACTAAAAATTGAGCTACAATAGGTCCCAGCAATCACACTGCTGGGACCCAAAAGAAAGGAAATCAGTATATCTAAGAGACATCTGCACTCCTCTGTATATTGCAGTACTGTTTACAATTGCTAAGACTTGGAAGCAACCTAAGTGTCCATCAACAGACGAATGGATAAAGAAAACCTGCTATCTATACACAATGGAATACTATTCAGCCATTAAAAAAATAAGATCCAGTCATTTGCAACAACTTGGATGGAAGTGGTGATCACTATGTTAAGGGAAATAAGCCAGGCACAGGAAGACTAACATTGCATGTTCTCACTTATTTGTGGGATCTAAAAATCAAAACAACTGAACTCATGGAGATAAGAGAGTAGAAGGATGGTCACCAGAGGCTGGGAATGGTATTGGGGGTCTGGGGAGGAGGTGAGGATGGTTAATGGGCACAAAAATATAAATAATGAATAAGACCTACTATTTGATAGCACAATAGGGTGACTATAGTCAATAATAACTTAATTGTACATTTTAAAATTACTTAAAGAGTATAATTGGATTGTTTGTAACACAAAGGATAAATGCTTGAGGGGATGGATATCCCATTTTCCATGATATGCTTATTTCACATTACATGCCTGTATCAAAGCATCTCATGTGCCCCATAAATATATACAGCTACTATGTACCCACAACATTTTTTTAAAAATTTAAAATTAAAAAATAAAATGGCTTTAAAATCAACCATTAAAAAAGCACAAGAGCACAATCAGAACTGAAATTTGTCAAAATGAATAAAAATGTTGTTAAAAAGTATAGGGTCACTTTTACTAAGGATGAAACAAGAAAGAAGAAAAAGAAAAACACATTGGTCACAGAACTGAAAGCCAATAATAGCAGCATCATATCATGAAAACTAAAGGAAAAGAGAATTTCATGAAAGGGAGTGGCAGGTAACTTTGCCACTTGCTACAGGGAATTTGAATACAACAGGGACTGAATGATTTTGCAATTAGGAGGTCCTGGAAGTCTTACATGACTTCTGAGGGTTAGTAGCAAGGGTAAGGGATGGAGAAACCAGGTTACAGAATGTTTATGTGTAAATGGGAGGTGAGAAAGTAAAACTCTGGGTGTCCATGTCTGAGGATCGGTGCAGTTTGGCTGCTTCAGAGTCACTTGCGGAGCCTGTAAAAATACAGATTGCCAAGCCTCAGAACTGTATTCAGATTCATCAAGTCTGGGGTGGGGCCTAAAAATCTGGCTTTTAAAAAAGCACTCCAGACAGAAAACCAAGCACCGCATGTTCTCACTCATAAATGGGAGTTGAACAATGAGAACACATGGACACAGGGAGGGGAACATCACACACCAGGGCCTGTCACGGGGTTGGGGGAAAGGGGAGGGAGAGCATTAGGACAAATATCTAATGCGTGCAGGGCTTAAAACCTAGATGATGTGTTGATAGGTGCAGCCAACCACCATGACACATGTATACCTATGTAGCAAACCTACACATTCTGCACATCATGTATCCCAGAACGTAAAGTATAAAAAAAAAAAAAAAAGAAAGAAAGAAAAAGAAAAAGAAAGCACTCCAGGTGTCACTTATGCACAGGTAGATTTGACAACCACTGTTTAGACTATTATTTCAAGATATCTGCTAGTAAAGTCGGAAAGAGGACTGTATTAATCAGGACTGTCTAAGCAATATAACATTAACAAATAACCTTCAAATCTCAATGCTTTAACACACAAAAATACTTGATTTCTCACTCATACTGTATAATCATCATAATCCAGAGGAGAGGTCTCTGTTTGACCCAGGCTAACAGAGACTTGAATCATCTGTTGCTGTGCCTTCTGGAACACGAAGTCTCCTTAGTTGCCGCTTCAGTGAAAAAGAGTGCACGGACATTTCACACCTGCTCTTCCAAGCTTCTGCCCTAAGTGACATGTTACCTCACTCATAGTTCATTGGTGAAAACGAGTCACATAAGCCTATGTAACTGCAGGAGAGTGGACAGTGCTTACTTTTTATGCCTGGGAGGAGAGGACAACTGGATATTGGTGAGAACGAGTCATGTTTGCTTGGAAGGCAGCAGAGATGCAGAAAAGTGAGGCTTTGGCGAGAACCAAGCATATGTGTAAGCCAAGAGAAAGGTATCAGAGTAAGAGGAATTGGGGAAAAACAAACAGAAAGGAGGAGGGTGGAAACAATGAGAATTAATATAAGAGGGATGGGCACAAAAGCACCAAGTCAAGTGGACTTAACATTGGAAAGGAGGGATGCATTTTTTTTTCTTTTAAGTCAAATGTGAACAAAAGAGGGAGAATGAAGCCACGAGATTTTGTAGGGCAGAAAAATTCTCATCACTATTAGCAATATTATTCTAAGACTTGACCTGTCCTTCCTTTCTCCTTTCCAGATTTCTATTTACAATTCTTTTATACAAGAGTTCAGACAGTTCTAGCATTTCCAAAATTAACCCAAACCGATTAGTCAACAGGACTGAATCAGCAGGGCTTTCAGGAGTCAATTGCAACTCTTCCTCCTTAAAGGAAAAGTTCAGAGTGGAATAAAAGTAGGCAACTGAGAGTTTTCTCTGGACTAGCAGTTTGTTTTCCTTTTCGGGCAAATCTTCCCAAAGTGTCAGCTCTCCTCGTCATTTGCATAGCATTGCAATTTGAATAGTGAACTACCCTACCGGGTTAGGGAAATGGTAGCTACTGTTCTTGCTGTACTTGGAGTTTAGAGCCATGAGAAACAGGATTTTAGATCTGCAAGGGTCCCTGAGGTAGGACCATATTGAACTGACTAAAGTGAATTAAAAGTGAATTTTTAAAAAAGCCTACATTAGAGGCTGATCACCCAGTGGCTGAAATTATTCTTCTTTTCTTTCTTATGCCTATTCTACTTCCTTCATTTTGCATTTGAGATGTCTATCCTCTTATGTTGCCCTCTAAAAACATAGAAAACAACTATAAACACTGCCATATACTTAAAACTATTATTATGTTTTTCTACAGTATTAATTTTAAACTCAAAATATATTTTATTTTTTCACAAATGTATCTGTTGGCTAGTATATGCCAATCACTGGGGCTATAAAATTAATAAATTCTATATAATAATTTATTAATTTATAAAATTAATAAATATTAATATTATATAAAATTAATAAATTTATATAATAATTATATAATATCAATTATAAAATTGATATATCAGTCCTTGTTTTCTTTTCTTTTTCTTTTTTTTTTTTTTTTTTGAGATGGAGTCTCGCTCTGTTGCCCAGGCTGGAGTGCAGTGGCGTGATCTCGGCTCACTGTAAGCTCCGCCTCCCGGGTTCACGCCATTCTCCTGCCTGCCTCAGCCTCCCAAGTAGCTGGGACTACAGGCGCCCACTACCACGCCCGGCTAATTTTTTGTATTTTTAGTAGAGACGGGGTTTCACCATGTTAGCTAGGATGGTCTCGATCTCCTGACCTCGTGATCCACCCGCCTCGGCCTCCCAAAGTGCTGGGATTACAGGCATGAGCCACCGCGCCCGGCCCAGTCCTTGTTTTCGAATAACTCATAATCTGCTTCTAGAGAAAGCGAGAATGGAGAAAGGGAGAGAGAGAGGAGAGGGACAGAGAGACTTGTACCTTATATTCTGATTGTTTTTTTCCACGTGGCTTCTAACAGATACAGGTGCTAGGAGAATTGGAGCACAAAGAAAAATGAATAAATTCTGCCTAGAACCATCAGCTTTACAGAGCAGGTAACAGTTGACCTGGGTCTTGAGTATAAGTGGGAGTTCCTCTTTCTCCATGATCTCTAAATCTTCATGAACTGCCTACTTCCCTCTTTAGTTATATAACCACATTTATATTCCAAATTGTTCCATCTTCAGGTTTTACCCTTTCCCTGATTATTGACTCTAATTCTCACCCAATATACAATGGGCAGCCTACAACCTCTCTAATATCTCAGGATTTTTGGCAAGGTCTGAGGACTCTTACTCAGTCACTCTGGATGCTATTGCCTGTGGCCACTGAATCCTTGATCTTTCCTCTGAGGCATATATCCTGAAATAAGCTTGCTTCTCTTTTCCTGCATTTCTCTGTGCAAATCTTGTACTCTGACGCCAGGAGACCTTCATTCACTGTCTTCCATACCCTTAACCTAGGGCCATGTACAGAAGACTTTGCTAAAGGTTTGAAGACATGGAAGAGAGGCAGGATTTAGAGGAGAATCGAGGCTGAAATCTAACCCGTGAACCACTCATTAAGCCTGTGCCTTAGGTAGGTACTGGGAGGAAGAATCACCTTTTTCTAATTAATGTAATCATGCTTTATGGATTAGTGGTAGCCCTAAGGGAGGTTATACCCTAGTATAGCTAAACAATCTCATATTGAAGTTCCTAAAATATTTGTCATTTCTGCCACTGGTAGACTTGCCAGATTTAGCAAATAAATATACAGGACACCCAGTAAAATCTGAACTTCTGATAAATGAATTTTTTAGTATGTCTCAAGCAATATTTGGAAAAGTTATACTAAAAATTATTCTTTGTTCACCTGAAGTGAAAATACAAGATGCCCAGTAAAATTTGATCCAGCAACACTAGTACCAGATTTCCCTTAAACTTGTGATTTAGCTGTCCATTGTGCTGCAGGGCCTCTTGTTCCTGCCTTCCACCTCTTCTCTTTCCCTTTCCAGCACATTTCCTTCCAACCACCCAAATTATTTTCATTTCTTGTTTAGAGCAGTTTAGCTGTTAAGTTGGTCTCAGCCCAGACCATGCAGGTTCTGCCCAGGGGACTCATCTTCATAACTAAGCATGGTCTTTGTCCTAAATAGAAACAGTTCTCTCCCAGAGAGGAATTTTGCTGTCAGCTCAAAGTAGCAAGTGTTCCTGTTCTTCAATATAATTATGTAGCTGGAATTTGAGCAGGGTTCATGTGGGACAGTTGACCTATTATAATTATAATTATAATCATTGACCTGTCTTTGTTATGATGAACAAACAAATTCATGTGATAACCTTTGTTTGGGAAGATAATGCTACTTACATATTTTCAATCTGGCAATTGAATCACTGAGCTCAGAGTGTTAGGCTGAGAGGCTGTTTGAAAGATTCTCTAGTCCATACTATTTTCTCAATTTGCAGATGGAGGAATTGAAGCAAAGAGAGGGACTGTGACTTGTTCAAGGTCACACAGCAAGTTTATGTTAGAACTTGGAATTCCTCTAGATTTGCTATCCCTGTCCTTGTTTCTCAGGGGATGCAAATAATTTGACAAAATTTGCATTTTTTAAAGCATGATTCTCTTTTTCCTTGGTTGTGGTTTTGTCTGATAGTTATTTTGTACTGTGTGCATTAGTCAGGGTTCTCCAGAGAGATAGAACCAGTAGGATATATAATAGAAATACAGACATACGAGAGGGTATTTATTAGGGGAATTGGCTCATATGAATATAGAGGCTGTAAAGTTCCACAACAGGCCATCTGCAAGCTGGAGATCCCGGAATGCTGGTAGCATAGTTCAGCCCAAGTCTATAGGCTTCAGAACCAGGGAAGCCGATGGTGTAACTCTCAGCCCAAGGCCTGAGAACCCATAGCAGGAACCGAGGGTGCTGGTATAAATCCTGGAGTCCAAAGGCCAAAGAGCCTGAAGTTCTGCTGTCCAAGGGGAAGAGAAGAAGAGTGTCCTAGCTTCAGGAGAAAGAGGGGGAAATAGTCTTCTCCCTGCCTTTTTTGTTCTGGGTCCCCAGCTGATTGGACGGTGCCTGTCACATTGAGGGCAGATCTTCCCCACTCAGTCCACGAACTCACATGCCAATCTCCTCTGGAAACACCCTCACAGACAGATTCAGAAGTGATGTTTTACAGTTCTCTAGATGTTCTTTAATGCAGTCAAGCTGACACCTAAAATTAACCATCATACTGTGCTTCCCAATTTGTTACTTTCTGTTCATTTTTTAGCGTTGATGACATATGCCTGTGGCTATTGGAATTACAATGAAGTAGTAGGATGGGATAGCCTGCTTCTGGCCAACCTTTTCCACCTTCTACTTGCAGCTTTTCACTGGCTGTGGGGCAGGAAAATTAGATTTATACACCTGAATAAGCTGAATAAGCCTCCCTGGGAGAATCCTAAGTGGTGTTAACCTAAAAGGAAGAAGCTGAAGCAAAATTAATATAATTAGAGTTTATTTGGGCCAGACTTGAGGATTGCAACCAGGAGCATAGATGCAAATTGCCCTGAATATACAGTCCAATTGGCAGCATTTGCAAGTGGATTTTTAAAGGCAAAAAGGGGGAACAAGGAGTGGATTGATACAAAGTTGTTTGTCAGGAATTCTCGCTGGTTTATAGAAGTAACATTGATTAGTGATTGGTATATGTTGGTAGGCTATAGGGTGTGGGTTATAGTGTCCAGTGTGGCATTATTAGATTAATTTATAGCTACTTGTGGCAAAAACACATAGTTTTGAGATGAATTCATAGCTCACGTGGGGGATAGGATGTGATTGTGGTCTCATTTTAATGTCTCTCTGGGCCTCATAACTTAAAAAGCCTTGCATTCTTCAGATGAAAGTTCTTTTCTCTATGACATGCCTTTTTTCCCCAGGCCCTCATGCCCATATTTGCTGGACCTCAGGGGTAGTAGCAGTGGTAGGAGATGGCCTCCCTCTGCCCATTCCCCCTAGTCCTGCCAAGAAGTTGGGTTTAGCCCTGATGATATTCATGTAAAAACAACAACAAAAGCCTTTATTTCATCAGTTTCATTGCAACAAAGAGTAAACGCTCTCTGAGCTGAAGTGTATATGTCTTCACACTGTAAAAATATGCGAAGTGTGATTTCATGGCAAAAAGGATTTCTTGTCAGTGTGCAGTGGTGCAGACATTGCTAAGCTTCTCCCTCGGCTCTTCTCCTTGGAGCCATTGCATAAGGGCCAATCCTGCTGAGAGTGTTTTCTTTTTGCCACTTGTGTTTTTCCTAAGTTTGTTGACTCAGTAGACGTTAAACACAATTTCCTGACCTTTCTAAATTAAACCATGCTGCTAAAGGGAGCCAATCAGTCACATTACAAAAAGACTTAACCTCTGTGGTGAAGAGAGAAATGTTCAGAGCTTCCTTGTTTTTCACATCCCTCTGCTGGTAAAAAGTAATCCACATATATTCTGTTCAGAAGCAGAACAATTTAAGGAGAGGGAATTTGAGTCTCATGGAAACAAAATCCTTCACTTATGCATAGTTGATGATTTTGTCTTTTAAATACAGAAAGAAAAATAAATATTTCTTTCATTAGCCATTACTGCCTGATCATTACCTGGCTGCAGTGAAGAAGGAACCCAAGTTATCTTCCACAGTGTATTTATATATAACTTATTTCCTAAATGTGAAATATAGTAATCCATAGGCTGACGCTGCCTTGTGTTCATTCTTTGGCATTGTTGACATATGCCTGTGGTGGTAGGAATTACAATGAAGTAGGAAAATGGGATAGAGTAGCCTGCTTCTGGCCAACCTTATCCACCTTCTGCTTGCTGCTTTTCATTGGCTGTGAGTCATGAAAATTAGATGTATATGTCTATTAGAATTGTGCCCCAAATAAGAGTTAAGAGTCCCAGGGTGATTTTCAGACACAGAGAAAGCATGAGCACTCGGTAAGTATGCATTGAATAAAAACAGTAAAGACCTAATATATTGACATTAAAGAAGCAATACATTTCTTTAATGCCTGTATTTTTTAAAATGTATTTTGGCTGCTCAGAGGGATTCTCTGCTTTTTTTTGCGTTTTAGATGACTTCCTCATGGTCGAAGTTGATAGCTATGTAGCCTCCAGATAAGTTATGTATTAATGTGCTATTTATAATTATTGGGATTTGAATTAAGGGAGAAAACAATGAGGGATTAAAGGCTATTATAGCAGAAAACAACATTTTCCATTTTGGAAATATGTGATACTTTCCACAAGTTTAACTCAGCAGTGTATATCTGTAATTTATGAAAGCTCTTTCGCTGAAAAATGATGTGAGGGAATACTTGAAATTGTAACATACTTTTAAATGTTAAATATCTAGCTATTTTGTCCATTGGAGCTCTAAGAGTGTAGATAATCTGTCTTTCCTGTTTGCCACCATTATCACACATTGCACCCATTTTTTTGAATGTCTGTGCTAATGCTGAGGAATGTACAGAGATGATTAAAACACAATTCCTGCCCTCAAGTTATTGGCAGCCTAGTAGGGAAAAGAAGCCATGGAGATAAACAACGTTAATGGGAAGGATAGGTGAAGGCCTCTATTCTGGGGCCTGCCTATAATGGCATGAACCTGAACTTCATGTATGTGAGTTTACTCATCTGTAAAATAAGGGCTATAGATGACATGAAATTGGAAACTATGATTCTCTGACTTATACCATAAAATATATGATGCATGAGATCAGCATCCTTATTGTGTCATTCGCTGCTGTTCCTTTAGCACCTGCCATAGAAGCTGGCACACAGTAGGTGCTCAGTTGTTTATTGAATGACTGAGTGGACAAAGAACATGGTAAAGAAATCAAAGTAAGGAGAGTTCATTTTTGATTGGATGATCAGTGAAGAGTTTATGGAGCAGATACTGTTTGAAATGAACCTTACAAAGTGTTTTTCTTAGGTGAAAATTTGGAGTAGAGTACAAATGGAGGAGGCACTTGGCATCCAAGAGAAGCTGTGTATAGTTGAAAGAATATGGGGCTTTGAGCCAGAAGATTTGAGTTCAAATCCAACCAAGCTTTGCCACTCACTAGTGTGTGTTTTTTTGGTAAGTCACTCCAGTGACTTACCATCATGTATAAAATAGGGATGATAATACTGATCATTTGACAGGTTTGTTATAAGGATTAGATGAAATGGTACAGGGTATGTGGATGACACCTGATGCCAGGCTTAAAAATGTGAATGTGAAGGAGTAACAAAAATCAAAGAAGCAGCTGGCTGTGGTGGCTCACACCTGTAATCCCAGCACTTTGGGAGGCCAAGGTGGGTGGATCACCTGAGGTCAGGAGTTTAAGACCAGCCTGGCCAACATGGTGAAACCCCATCTCTACCAAAAATACAAAAATTAGCCAGGCGTGGTGGCATGCAACTGTAATCTCAGCTACTCAGGAGGCTGAGGCAGGAGAATTGCTTGAACCCAGGAGGCGGAGGTTGCAGTGAGCTGAGATCACACCACTGCACTCCAGCCTGGGTGACAGAGCGAGATCCTGTCTCAAAAAAAAAAAAAAAAAAAATGAAAAAGAAAAAAAATCAAAAAAGTGTGGAGGTACACAATGAAGAGTATGTGTACGGATTGATATTCTGTGTTGGT
This sequence comes from Gorilla gorilla gorilla, assembly GCF_029281585.2. NCBI lineage: Eukaryota > Metazoa > Chordata > Mammalia > Primates > Hominidae > Gorilla > Gorilla gorilla. Next base: position 151,181,700 of record NC_073247.2, on the reverse strand, counting down.
ATAGGGTATAGTTGCAAAAAATGTTAGATTTGGACATAAAGTTGTCTTGAGGAGCTATAGCTTCTAGAAAAAATGTTGTGTTTGCCTTGGACACTTTGTGTTTGATATGTTGTAGAAGTTGGTCTGTCAGCAATCAGTGGAAGAAGAGTTTTTAGCGATAATGCTTTTAAGGCTCATTTGCCTAAAGACTACCATGACTGAATTGATTTAATGAAAAGGAAAAATTATTCAAAACATAGGCTGCTCAGTCATTTTTTGGTGGGGAAGATAGAAGCTGGAGAGTAAGGAGAAGAACTCCTAAGAGCAGTGAGAAAACTTAGCTCATTTTTATCTCCTCTGTGTCTTTGTGTGTGTCATTCCATCTGAAAGCCCACCTTTCAATTTTCACACCCTCCATGGATGTGTCTGTATTGCTCATGAACCCTTTTGTATTTTCAGTCCTTACTCTCCTTAGTGGTGATCGGCTTTTGTGATTAAAAAAGAAAACAAGGCAAAGATGATGAAGTATTGAGAATGATTAAAAAAAACAGTTTATCTGAAATTCAAATTTAGCTGGGCAACCCTACCCAGGAAGTACCTATGAGTTTTAGGGATGGAGTCACATAGACAGAACTGGGTTTGAATACAGCTCCACTAGGCAAATCAATTAATTTTGTGTGTATGTACCATGGTTCTCTTAACCGTAAAATTGGAATAATAACAGTACCTATTATGGAGGCTTATTGTAAGGATTAAATGAGATAATTCACTTAAAGCACTTGAATAATGCCTGGTGGCATATAGTATCTACTCAGAGGATATTTGTTAACTATTATTGTTTATGAGTATATCAAGAACCATAATAACTGGATCAAAAAGGGTGAATTGAAGGGATCAGAAAGGACTAGATGGGTTATTTTCTGATCAGGACAGTTCTTCATAAATGCCCATGTCCAAATCAGCAATTGATCAATGGTGATTCACAACCTCACAACTTAAGCTGCCAACATGCCACAATGAAAAAAAGGCAGATATAGCCCTTCAAGAACAGCAAACAAGGTCAGCAAGGAAGGCCAGTGCACTGTTGACATTTATTTTTATCCTTTCATCTGTACTTCATTCAAAAAATGACTTGAGGTGACTTGCAATGAAACAGATAGTCCAAGATAAAAAATAAGTGAAAGCGTTGGGGCCAGAGATGAAGAAGGGGAAATGTGCACATGACTGTCCCTGGTTCTATCCTGTGAACCGGGGTATGGATTCTTTACCAGGCCCTCCCTGGCAGTGATGGCTGATTGCAGCTGGGTGAGCACATGTTCTTCCTGTTCTGACTTACCCTGAAACTTTTAATTTCTGGCAACATCTCTACTCTTGTAATATCGACTTGGAGACCTGGATATTTCAGTTCATTAGGTGCCCATAATGTCAGCTCTCTGGATCTCTCTCCAGGAAGCTGGAAGCCTTGGCTAATGACTCTGCAAGTGGGAAATGCAAGGTTATCCTTCATTTTTACTATGAAGAAGGGCCTGATTATCTGTTGAATTGGAGACTTATTACTTCTTATTTTATCCACCTTACACCACCAGAGTTAATAGGGAGACAGTACTGGCAACCAGTAAGTTACTCTGGGCTTCAGATGGAAAGGGGTTTACTTCTCCCCATTAGAACATTAGTTTTAGATAAGACGTTCAATCTAATTTGTTAATAACATTATAATTCATGTAGTCAATAACATTAAACTTGAATGTAATCATTATCATGATTTATCACTAATGATAGCTCAGGGCTGTACTAAAATTAATTATGATGATTTTCTAGTGAATGTACATGTGGCGAGTATAACTTAGCATCACTACTGAGAGGATTGCAACACATCAGCTATCATGTCATTAATAATTTGAATTATGTTGCAATTGTTAGAGACAGTTCCAAGTTAATGCCAGGGATTTATTTAGTTGACTCTTGGGTTGCAGCCTAATACTTCTTTCTCTGGTTATCAGGCATCTCAATTTTTAATTGTGGTTTATCTCACCTAACTTATAACAGAGAATGTGAGGTTGATTTTACTATTTCATATGCTAGACTTTTAAATGGAATAAGGTAGAATGGAAAGGCTGTTCTTTTACACTTGTAGCTATCATTATGACATGCACAATATAGGAACTGACATGATTAAATGTTTTGCTTTGGAGAGTTTTATTTGTATTATTATCAGAAGTTGCATGGTTCAAATCCTGGTGAGTTCCAGAAGGTTCTGCCACTATGTTTTTTTCTACTCATTCTTCATGTTCTTTACTCAGAATTGCCTAATCTGCATCTTATAGAAATTTTCCTTACCAGCAAATCAATTCAGTCATTTTCAGCTAAAGTATTTTGCTTTTTTGCATATCTACACAGAACCTTTAAGAGCAAATTCTAAAAGTGGCTAATTTCTTTTACTCCCATTCATTAATTTTAAGAAAACTTTTTATTTTGACATAATTATAGATTCACATACAGTTGTAAGAAATAATAGAGATTGTACCCACTTTCCCCAGTGTTGACATCTTGAAAGAGCTATAGTACAATATCATGATTAGGAAATTGACACTGATACTGTTAACATACAGAACAGTTATGTCCTTATAAGGATCTCTCATGTTGTTGTTTTATAACCATGTCCACCTCCCTCTCTCGTTCATTTTATTTATATTCACAGGTATGTGTTACCTTAATTCCTTGCAGTTGTTCTACCTTCAGTAAATCCTGGATCAAATGAGTTTTCGGTAGAAAACAACCATATTCTATGGGTTTCTAATTATGTGTGTAGTTATTTGCATAGTGCAAACCTCAGGTCTGATAGGTAGCTGAGATCATTTGAAAAGTTTCTCCAGCTAGCCTTAGGTCATTCCTTGGAGTTGGGGAGCGGAGGAGAGGGGACTCTATAAGGGACTTACTAGAGCCTTTGCAGTGAGCGGGTATTGAAGGAAAAGCTGTGGAAATAGTGGGAAAAGTTAACAGGAAAAGCAGAGTTATAGACCATGTTCTAGAGGCATGGCTATCCAATAATGGAAAATGGAAGACTTAATGGAGTCGGGTAAACTTTTCCTTGAGTAAAGCCTGCATGGAAACCTTCAAGGTTCCAGTCTGTATGTGTGTGGGTGGGCGAGAGAGGGTCATGTGGCAGAAGTGAGTGATGCTTTTAAATCAAGTAGATAATTTCTTTTGGTTCTTTGGAGAAGGTGCTAAAGCGATAAATGTAGTTACTGATGGCCGGGCGTGGTGGCTCATGCCTGTAATCCCAGCACTTTGGGAGGCCGAGGCAGGTAGATCACCTGAGGTCAGGAGTTCGAGACCAGCCTGACTAACATGGTGAAACCCTGTCTCTAATGAAAATACAAAAATTAGCCAGGCGTAGTCGCGGGTGCCTGTAATCCCAGCTACTCAGGAGGCTAAGGCAGGAAAATCACTAGAATCCAGGAGGCGGAGGTTGCAGTGAGCTGAGATTGCGCCATTGTACTCCAACCTGGGCAACTGAGTGAGACTCTGTCTCAAAATAAATAAATAAATAAATAAATAAATAAAATAATTAAAAAATTAAAAAGTAGCTACTGAAAACAGGGTCCAACTTCCCATAAGAGGGGCCTGATCAGTGCTGGGGTTGGGTATGGCTGGTTTGCAGGGCTGATATTTAGCCCTAGGCGGAAAGTGAGGCAGATGCCCACACAAACAGACTTTAATAATTCAGAAAGTGTTCCATGACAATCATGACTGAGCATTCCAGAGCTTAGTTCTACTCAATGTACGTTTGTTAACTATTTACTGTGTACCAGGTTTTGACCCAGAAGTTGAGGAAAAAATGCCCCCAGGCTGTAAAGAACTGAGAGATCACTGGATATAGTAAACATCAAGCAGACCCAGGACCATATGAGGGCAGCAAGATACACTCTAGATCCCACCTTTTGGCATGACTGGGGCTCCCATAAGACTGTGTCCTAATCAGGATTTATTTTAGTGTCTAGTATATTCCCTGCCCAGGTCATTATTAGGGTTTAAAACTGAGAGACAGAAAATCAGACAGACAAATAGACAGATAGATAGGCGGAAATGAGGCTCAGTAATTCAGCAGAAGGCAAGGGCTAACACTTTATTTCAGTTCAACATTCTTTTATCCTCAGAGAGTAATATAAGGAGCATTTAACACTCGAGATATCAGTAAACAGAATGGTGCAGCTTTGTGTCATGGTGAACGATAGCAGATGTCTAAAAAGTCTATAGCTAACTGAAAAATCCTGAGTGCTCTTGCTTAGGATCAAAAAAGCTTTCATTAACATCTTTAATCTATGTAATGAAATCTCAGATTATTTTTCATGCCTTTATTGTTGCTTGTACCAGTAACCAAAATTTCAGGAGAACACAATGAATTACAGTGTGACCTAAAATCAACAGTGAAGAGTCATCAACCAAAAAAAAAAAAAAGGAGATTATTTAGGGGAATGGAAATGATTCAGATACCAAAGTAAAAAAGCGACTTGTTGACAGAAATATACATTTGTAACTATTGTTTAATTGGTCATGTAGGCCATGGAAAAAATCAAAAGCCCAAGTCATATAACAACCCTTTTTGATTTTAGACTTCCTTCCACCACCTTTATTTTTTGGTGGACTTAACCTTTGATTAGCCTTTGATTTCCTGTTACTATTACCCTTGGTGCTTTGTCTTCTCTTTGCCCTGTGTTTGCATGATTTGTGTTCTTCATCTTGAAGAAGTGCTCCACACTTATCTTTTTCCCATGCTCTATCTCTTCCAAATCAGGTGCTCAGATGGCAGAGGCCTTTTTAATGAGTCCCTGTCAAGCTATGCAGACTACTTTCACAAACAACCCTCCAATGTCAATGACTTGACACAATAAACATTTATTTCTCAGTTGCACAAAATCCAGTGTTGATGTTCTTGGTCAGGCATTTGTCCTGGGTGGCTATCTTCTAAATGCTGACTCAAGGATGCTGCTTCCTTCCATCTTACAATGCCATCATCTTCAATAATGAGTCTTCATGGTCATTTCAGATGGGAAAGTGCAAGAACAGAATACTTGACACTTGGTTTTGAAGTGGTACGTACTTCACTTCTGCTTTCATTCTACTGGCCAGAACTAGTCACATGGCCCCACATAGATGCAAAAAGAACTGTGAAATGTAGCCACTGGTTAGGCTGTCATTTCTCAATGACATCACTATGCTTTGGTGTACTGCTAGCTGTTTCTGGCTCACCATCCTTTGAAAACATTGTTCCATAAGAGTGTCTCAGCTGTTTTCTGAGTCCTAGGTGATTCTGATCCCATGTCTATTCTACCTGAACTGTGTTTGATCACAAAATCCTCCTCAATTCAAAGCCACCAGTAAGAAATATAATCCTTTCTTAATTTTAATAATGTATCTGGAGAAGAGTGAGTCACCTCTGTATGTCAATAGCTGCAAGAAATTACCGTTTATGCTTTCTGGAGCCAGAAATCCCGCCATTAAACCCAGACCATTACTACAGAAAGTCAAATATTGCATGATCTCACTTATATGTGAAATCTAAAAATGTCAAGTTGATAGAAACATGAGTGGAATGGCTGTTACCAGGGGCACGGGTGGGGGAAATGGGGAGATGTTGGTCAAAGGGTACAAAGTTGCAGTTATGTACATCATGGTGTCTATAATTAATAATAATTCGGCTGAGCATGGTGGCTCACGCCTGTAATCTCAGCACTTTGGGAGGCCGAGGCAGGCAGATCACTTGAGGTCAGGAGTTCGAGACCAGCCTAGCCAACGTGGCGATACCCCGTTTCTACTAAAAATACAAAGATCAGGTGGGCAGTGCATGCCTGTAATCCCAGTTACTAGGGAGGCTGAGGCAGGAGAATTGCTTGAACCCAGGGGGCAGAGGTTGCAGTGAGCCGAGATCGTGTCACTGCATCCAGCCTGAGTGACAGAGCAAGACTCTGTTTAAAAAAAAAAAAAGAAAAAATCTATTACATACTTGAAATTTGCTAAGAGAGTAGATCTTAAGTGTTCTCAACACACACACACACACACAACAGTAACTATGTGAGGTGATGGATGTGTTAATTAGCTTGATGGTGGTAATCATTTCACAATGTATATGTATATCAAAACATTACATAGTATATCTTAAATACATGCAATTTTGATTTGTCAATTATACTTCAATAAAGCTGGAAGCAAAACAAAAAAATGGCCCATTACTTAGAGCATAGAAAAAACAAATGAAATCATTGACAATTTTAGCTCAAATTTCCAGGTTTGTTACATATCATGGATTTGAGGGGAATTATTTAAAAACCATGATGTACTTTTCATACAGCTGGATTTTGATGGGACCAATGGAGTTCCCCACCTTGTGTTCTCTAGTGCTGGTTTTGGACCCATACAGATGTGAGAGTGACTCTTACCATTCTGGCAATAAGCCTCTGCATTAAACACCTTGCTCTGGGGAAGCTTTCAGCATAACACGTCGGCAACAAAGGCTAAATATATATGTGTATGGATGGATCCTTCAAAAGGCTAAAAATATTGCATTTGATTGTCCTGCCTCTCTGGATTCCATTAACTTTCAGAGACCAAGGAATAACCTGGGGTTCTTAATCGTCTGCATTTAATTCAGATCCTGTTATTTATACAACCATTTATTTACTGACCAAGGCCTGCTGTTCTCCAAAGATAGGGGAATGGTTAAATAAATTATGCTACATCTATATGTTAGAATATTAAGAAAGCTTTAAATTGTGTTTCTCAGAATTTTAATGGCCATTAGAAAATGCTCATAATATGACATTTCATTTGACAATATTTATATGATCTCAATTTGCATGTGTCTATATGTGTATATGTGCTGATATAGGCATAGTAAAATGATTGGAAAAAAAGAGATCAAAATTTTAACTGTTGTTATCTCCGGGCAGTGGGATTGTGGGTGACTTTTATATTCTTTATATTTCTCTGTGTTTTCCAAAGTTTAAATATGAGCATGAATTACTTATGAGAAGAACATGAGTCACTACACTGTCAATCAAGTTCAGCATCTAAACATTCTCATGAAAATTACTAAAGGTTGGAAGAAAGGGGGAAGTTTGGCTGTCTTAAATGGTTGAAACCTCTATCTTTAAATAAGAAACATGTAGAGTGACCTAACATTGAAAACACTGGTTATATCACTTTTTTGGTCATTCTTAAATTTTACTGCTGAAATTTATTAGTCCTTGTAGTAAACATTTCTAAAAGTTCATTGTAGAATTATAAGTTTATAAGAACGTGTAAGAATTAAGTCATGAAATTGTAGCCTCCCGGTAGATGGCAGTAGTCCTTGCTTTACTTTTGCATGGGAGAAGGCCGGTATTGCATAAGAGAAATAGCACAGGCTTTGGAGTGTCCTTGGTTCCAATCTTGGCTCTGTGGTGTACTAGCTATGTGACTTGGAGCCAGTTACTTAAAGTTTCTGAAACTTTGTGTCTGTATCTACAGGTTGTAGGTATTTCCTGCCTGGAAAGTTTCTTTGACAATTAGAAATAATAAATGTCCAAAGTTTCTAATACTTCTCTGTCAACTCCCCAGACACTCAACTCTCCAACCTCAGATGTTCCAGAGAATTATATCTCTTTCATTGCTAGCTCACTGCCAAATCCTCAATTGACAATAGCTTGATTGCTGCTGCTGCTTCTCCTGCTGGTACTACAATTATTACCATTACCACTGCTATGATCATGAGCTTCCCCTTTACCAGTGGCAATGGTACCACTGTACTATCTAGCTATACTGAAGTTGGTGGGTCAGTTTTATTGCTTTAGCCTAATTTTCAGTTCCAGTCAGGGCTATATTCAGCTGCTTTGCATGGACAGGACAGACCTTTTCTACCGCCCTCTGCCCAGCTAGCAATTAAGGGGGGTTAAATTATGGTAAAGAAGGGATCTTCAGCAACTACCTCCAGCCCTCAGGCCTGCATCTTCTCTGATTGTTCAGTACGTATGGGTATTGATTGTTAAATATTTTGAATATTATACCTGGTTCTAGTCAAATAAAGACCAAGAGAGGTCATATATCTCCTATACTGCTGAAGAAAAAAATATCATGATAGCCAACTGAGTACTAACATTGAAGCCTTGAAAAGTGAGATGATATTTGCAGTAAATGTTAAGTTGATGATAAAATGCTTCTTATTCCTCTTTACACTTTGCAAATCCATTCCTGGGACAGCTGTGTGTTCAGGACAGTGTTGACGAGTGCACCTGCTGTGATCCTTGGAAAGCATCTTTGTGGAGGAGGACATCATGAACACTAACAGGGGGAATTTCTCGTTTTCATTTTCATTTCTAAGAGATGCAAAATGTATCTCACCAAAACAAAGAAACAAAAAGCTAAAAACAAACACATAACACTTTCCACAACCTTCTTTACTAATCCCCTGGGTGGAATTTTAGGAATAAAACCACAGACTGAAGGAATTCTACACAAATAAACTCTACACAAAGCCTCTGTGTATGTGCATGCACATGGTCTGCTACCATTACAATATTGCAAAGCAAGATCAGTGAAATGATCTAACATTCTGAAGCACTCAGTTCTTGGAATATCATCCAAGTTCCTATGCATTTCAATTTGAAAGCTTAGTTGCTTAGTTATAATTGCAACAAAAAGGAGAGACATAAATCTTCCTTGAATTGATCTATGTGTGATATAATGTGGAATATTCTCCAAAAATAATTTTTGCCTAACCCAAGCCCTTAAAATTAAAATATCTGGACTATAAATTTATCTTCTAGTCTCAACCCTAGAGGGACAGTAAAGGACCAGATTTCCTTGCCTCTGCAGGAATAAATGTAGTAGAACTCTATGACACCCAACTCTACTATAACATATGTTCAGTTATATTGCAGGCCAAATCATGCACCCCAAATAGAACAACTTTATATATGATAAGCCATTGAAACTGGCACCAGTTCTGTCCTGCAAGGCTAGCATTATGCAGGAATTTTAAATGTCCGTTTTGGAAGGATGTGTTTCTTGTAGGTGATGGATTTGTATTTTGGCTTGCCTAGAAAGTTAGTGATGCTGTATTAGTTTGTTTTCACACTGCTGATAAAGACATACCTGAAACTGGAAACAAAAAGAGGTTTAATTGGTCTTACAGTTCCACATGGCTGGGGAGGCCTCAGAATCATGGAGGGAGGTGAAAAGCACTTCTTACATGGTGGTGGCAAGAGGAAAATGAGGAGGAAGCAAAAGCAGAAATCCCTGATAAACCCATCAGATCTCATGAGACTTATTCACTACCATGAGAATAGCACAGGAAAGACCAGCCCCCATGATTCAATTACCTCCCCCATAGGTCCCTCCCACAATACATGGAAATTCTGGAAGATACAATTCAAGTTGAGATTTGGGTGGGGACATAGCCAAACCATATCAGATGCCAAAGATTGCTGGTCCATGCCTTAAGAAGTTCTTCACCAAAATCAAGGCATTTAGGCAGTGGTTAGACTGAGCTGGTCAAGGTGAAACCAGATATTGAGCTGGGAGAAGATATATCATTTTTTGGAACATCTGAAGTTGGGGAGTTGAGTGTCTGGGGAGGTAACAAAGCAGTATTTGACACTGTAGATATAGAGTTAGTGTAGTATTGGTCTCTAGAGTCTATTGTGCTTGCAGCCTGGAAAGGTCTATGACTGTAGTTATTTGTTTGGACAGCTACCTGAATGCTTTTATTTTTAAAGGGGGATGATTTTACATCTCCTCCTCAGTTTACCTAGCCTGCCAATCTGCAACTAAGGAGATCAGATTGTCTCAAATTTAGCTTCCATATGCTATTGAGTTCTTTTTTTTATTTTTTGAGATAGGGTCTCACTCTGTCAGTCAGGCTGGAGTGCAATGGTGCTATCATACTTCCCTGCAGCCTCAAAATCCTGAGTAGCTGGGACTACAGGCATGTGCCACAACACCCGGTGTATTAGTGTGTTTTCACACTGCTGATAAAGACATACTGGAGACTGGGACGAAAAATAGGTTTAATGGACTTATGGTTCCACCTGGCTGGGGAGGCCTCACACTCATGGTGGAAGGTGAAAAGCACTTCTCACATGGCTGTGGCAAGTGAGAATGAGAAAGAAGCAAAAGGGGAAACCCTTGATAAAACTATCAGATCTTGTGAGAGTTATTCACTACCATGAGAACAGTATGGGGAAACTGCCCCTGTGATTCAATTATCTCCCACCAGGTCCCTCCCACAACACATGGGAATTATGAGAGTACAATTCAAGATGAGATTTGGGTGGGGACACAGAGTCAAACCATATCATTCTGCCCCGGCCCCTGCCAAATCTCATGTCTTTATATTTCAAAACAAATCATGTCTTCCCAACAGTCCCCCAAAGTCTTAACTCATTTCAGCATTAACTCAAAAGTCCATAATCCAAAGTCTCATCTGAGACAAGGCAAGTCCCCTCCACCTATGAGCCTGTAAAATCAAAAGCAAGCTAGTTACTTCCTAGATACAATGGGGGTACAGGAATTGGGTAAATACAGCCATTCCAAATGGGAGAAATTGGCCAAAACAAAAGGGCTACAGGCCCCATGCAAGTTCAAAATCCAGCAGGGCAGTCAAATCAATCTTAAAGTTCCAAAATGATCTCCTTTGATGCCACATCTCACATCCAGGTCATGCCGATGCAAAAGATGGGCTCCTATGGCCTTGGGCAGCTCTGTCTCTGTGGCTTTGCAGGGTATACCCTCCTTTCTGGTCACTTTCATGGGCTGGCATTGAGTGTCTGCCGCTTTTCCAGGCATACAATCCAAGCTGTTGGTGGATCTACCATTCTGGGGTCTGGAGGACAGCGGTGGCCCTCTTCTCACAGCTCCACTAGGCAGTGCCCCAGTTGGGACTCTGTGTGGGGGCTCCAACCCCACATTTCCCTTCTGCACTGCCCTAGCAGAGGTTCTCCATGAGGGCCCTACCCCTGCAGCAAACTTTTGCTTGGGTATTCAGGCGTTTCCATACATCCTCTGAAATCTAGATGGAGGTTCCCAAACCTCAATTCTTGACTTCCTTGCACCCACAGACTCAACACCACATGGAAGCTGCCAAGGCTTGGGGCTTGCACCATCTGATGGCATGGCCTGAGCTGTACCTTGACTCCTTTTAGTCACAGCTGGAGCAGCTGGGAAACAGGACGCCAAGTCCCTAAACTGCACATGGCAGAGGGACACTGGGCCTGGCCTATGAAACCATTTTTTCCTCCTAGGCCTCTGGGCCTGTGATGGGAGGGGGCTGCCACAAAGGTCTCTGACATGCCCTGGAGACATTTTCCCTATTGTCTTAGTGATTAACATTGGGCTCCTTGTTACTTATGCAAATTTCTGCAGCCAGCTTGAATTTCTCCTCGGAAAATGGGTATTTCTTTTACTGCATTGTCAGTCTGAAAAATTTCCAATCTTTTATGCTCTGTTTCCCTTTTAAAACTGAATGCCTTTAACAGAGCCCAAGTCACCTCCTGAATGCTTTGCTGCTTAGAAATTTCTTCTGCCAGATACCCTGTATCATCTCTCTCAAGTTCAAAGTTCCACAAATCTCTGGGGCAGGGGCAAAACGCCGCCAGTCTCTTTGCTAAAACATAACAAGAGTCACCTTTGCTCCAGTTCCCAACAAGTTCCTCATCTCCATCTGAGACCACCTCAGCCTGGATTTTATTGTCCATATCATTACCAACATTTTGGTCAAAGCCATTCAACAAGTCTCTAGAAGATTCCAAACTTTCCTACATTTTCCTGTCTTCTTCTGATCCCTCCAAACTGTTCTCTGCTACCCAGTTCCAAAGTCAGTTCCACATTTTCAGGTATTTTTTCAGCAACACCCCACTCTACTGGTACTAATTTACTGTATTAGTTCATTTTCATGCTGCTGATAAAGACATACATACCCAAGACTGGGAAGAAAAAGAGGTTTAATTGGACTTATACTTCCACATGGCTGGGGAGGCCTCAGGATCATGGCGGGAGGTGAAAGCCACTTCTTACATGATGGTGGCAAGAGAAACTGAGGAAGATGCAAGAGCAGAAACCCTTGATAAAACCATCAGATCTTGTGAGACTTATTCACTACCATGAGAACAGTATGGGGGAACCACCCCCATGATGCAAATTATCTCTCACCGGGTCCCTCCCACAACATGTGGCAATTATGGGGGTACAATTCAAGATGACATTTGGGTGGGAACACATACCCAAGCCATATCACTCACAATTGTGGCTGAAGGCAAAAGGCACTTCTTACATGTCCATGACAAGAGAGAATGAGAAAGAAGCAAAAGTGGAAACCTGTTTTAAAACCATCAGATCTCATGAGTCTTATTCACTACCACGAGAACAGTAGGAGGGAAACTGCCCCCATGATTCAATTATTTCCCACTGGGTCCCTCCCACAACGTGTGGGAATTATGAGAGTACAATTTAAGATATTTGGATAGGGACACAGAGCCAAACCGTAATACCTGGCTAATTTTTTGATTTTTTAAAGTAGAGACGAGGTCTCACTATGTTGCCCAGGCTGGTCTTGAACTCCTGGGCTCAAGTGATCCTCCTGTTTCAGGTTTCTAAAGTGCAGTGATTATAGGCATGAGCCACCGGGCCTGGCCAATATGCTGCTAAATTCTCAATCTAGAAGAGTGTATTTTGCTTTCTGAATGTTCCTTTCCTTAATAGTGTTTCATTCTTGTAGACTTTTTCTATTTTTATTCCTTTACTCTCACTTTATGGTGTTTGGGAAGGAAACATATAACCCTGTGTGGTTCAGTTTGCCACAACTAGAATTCTCCCAACACACACCATTTTCAGCTTCTCCTAGGACCTGATCAGATTTCTTCCCCATCTGCTCAACAACTCCTCCATTAAACGTAATTCGCTGTGCTAATTTAAGCCTGCCAGATTATGTTCTCTGATGCTCCAGTTGCTACATTTAAAGGAGAGAACCTGCTTCACCCAGAGAATCTACTCAGACACAGGTTTTATTTTTCTCCTTCTGGACAAGTGTTGGCCTAGCGGGTTTTGGAATCAGACAGAATTGAGTTTAGATCGTGGCACTGTTATTTATGTACTGCATGGGATAGGGAAAATCAGTTAATGTCTCTGGGGTTTTTTATCTGTCAAATGGATATGATATCTATATATCAGAGTTTTGCAAAGACTATGTAACTTGAAAGTTTAGCAACACTTAATGGGTTGTCAGAGCTATTATAGATTCAATAAAAGAAAACTCTTATTGCATAAGGCAGGGAATGAGCCCGAACAATTAATTATTTGCACAATTGATTTCCTGAAGGGGAAAGAAAAGCATTCAAACCAACTATTTGGTACTGAATATAAAAAAAGAAGTATCCTATTTATCGGAAAGGCTGAATTGGCCAGTATAATCAGTTTAATCAGGAAAGACATTTGCATGGAAAATTTTCCTAAATTAAAACAAATAAATAATATATTGGGTTCATCAACACACCAACCTATTTAGATCAATGGCTTACTAATGTGAAAACATTTTCTAGTTGAAACACTGACTATTTAAATGTTCACAAATATATTTCAAATTCAATAAATGATTAGGGAGGACTTGTTTGATTCTTTTCTAGGCCCTAAAATGAGACGGTGGAGGGGGTGGATCATAAATAAAAAAGACATGGTTCCTATTCTGAAGAAGATTGCAAGAGGGAAGATGAGATGTATATTTAAATAACTACAATGAGCATAACACATAGTGAATAAATTCTAAGAGCTTATAGGAGTCAGAGGTTTTCTCTTGCTGTAGTTGTGGAAGAGAGGTAAGGGTGGCTTTCTGGAGAGCGTGGGCTTTCATCTGGGTTTTTAAAAGGTGTAAGCCCCTTTAGCTGTTCATTTAGCTTGTCCAAGTTCTGACTTCTGAATGATGTAGTAAGCCACCAGCGCTGTCAGCACAAAGCCACAGGTGGCAAACTGGTAGCAGGAGTTCTAACAAGAAGCAATGCTGTTTGTAGATGTAGCTGCAAATATTAAGGCCAATGATGTACAGTCCCGTTGCCTCCTTTTGTCAGGGTCTAGAGGGTTAGGTCAGCCAATTTCTGACAGGCACAAAACAGCTGTTCAGTCTAATATATCTTTGTGTCAACAATTAAATTAAGGTGATGCTTTGATATATTGCTAGTCATTTTTATGGCCCCAAATCTCTGATGCTCTTGGTTTCCTAGATTTTTGTATTCCTGCTAGCCATGGTAGTCCTGTGAATACAGCATTTTGAGATTCGCAGGAATATTTCTAGCCCTTATTCAGGAGTATTCTGAAACTCTGCTTAGAATAATTTTCTGTACAGTAGACATCAGGCTTCCATTAACCATCTTCCTGATGAAGGAGTACTAATGACTCACTTGCTTATTTTTAATGATTTCCTACAGATCGAAGTGTTACATTATTTTTCATTATCAACAAATGGTAGAATATTGGCATTAAAGAAAAGTCTGAAAGTAAAATTATTTGTTAATTCTATCACTGTAGTACAGGGTGTTAAAATAATGCTTGCTGCTACAACAGATAGACCATGATATCTCAGTGGCTTATTGCAGTGGATAGTTATGTCTTGCTTATTAAAGCCAAATCAGCAATGGTATGTGTGAGGTTCTGGGACTCAGAGACTCAAACTAACAGAGATTCTGCCATCTTCAAAACAGGGTTTCCTGGTATTGACATCCAATTAGCAGACAAAGAAAGAAACCACAAAGGAGATGTTTATGGACCAGGAAGGAAAGTTGCTCACATAAATTTAACACAGTTCTATTGGCCAGAACACAATCACATGGCTCCACAAGTATGTAAGAAGAACTTGGAAATGTACTATGTGGCAAGGCAGCCACTTTTACTAGCATCAGCTCACTTTGGTGAGGCTATACACAGCTACTGTTTTCAATTTGGCATCTTTGCAATCATAATATATCATCTTATGTCCTGCTTGTTCACTTAATATTGTATCAAAACCTTTCCTATCTGCATAGTTTGCATAATAGTTTTTAGTCATCACATGATATTTTATTGTATTGATAAATATTTATTAGGCCATTTTTTGGACATTTAGACTATTTCCTGGTTTTGAGGATGATACCTTTTTTCTATGAACGTCTTTCTGTGTCAAGATTTTCCCCTGTTAAATTATTTTCTTTGAATAAATTCTCATGAGTTGAATTAGTGAGTCAAAGGAGACCCTTAGATATTGCTGTGCTGCTTTCAAAATGATGTTTCAATTCACAAGACTACCAGTGGAGTGTGAAGATTCTAATTATACCTACCAAGTAATGAGAATTAATACATTGCTTTTCTAATCTGCAGAGATGCTTAGAAGATGCACTCTTTTTCCCCAGTTGTCACTTGAAAAATTGTCTTTAAATATCTGCAGGAGTATTTCTTGGTCAAAAAAGCGTAGTCAAAAATTTCTCTCCTGAATGGCTGAATTAACCATGGTATATACACACAATAGGGTGTTATGAACCTGTTAAAAATAAGGGAGATCTCTAATGAATGCATTTGGAATAATTTCCAGGATATACTGTTGAGTGAATAAACAAAGTGTAAGAGACTATCTGTAATATGCTACTCTTCATGTAAAAAAGAAAGGGATATAAGAAAATAACCATGTATCTGCTCATTTGTACAAAAGATATAGGAAGGAAAGCAGAAACTGAAGAGACTGGTTGCCTATGAGGTCTAAGTGATAAATGTATGGGAAAAAGGGAAGAATGGGAATGAGGTAATAGGGATAAGGAGGCAGTGACACTTCTCAGAGTTTATCTTTGTATATAGTGCTGACTCTTAGAACCATGGTGATGTTTCACACAACCAGCCAAAAATGAATCAATAATTAAAATCAAGCAAGATGAGGTGAAGGAGAACCTAATTGGGAAATAAGCAGTAACAAATGAACCTAAGTGTATTTCAAATGAACAACATAGTCACCCTGAAGGGTACTGGGGAAAAAAAATGGACCTAAATAACTATGGTAGGTACCCTGTAAGATGGTCCTTAATGATCCTTACCTCCTGGCTTTCATGCCCTTGTGTAATCCCTTCTCCTTAAATTTGAGATGGATTTGATTATTTCTTTTAGTGAAAAGAATGTGGCAGGAATGGTGGCATGTTACTTCTGAAATTAGATTATGAAAAGACTGTGCCTTCTGTCCTGGGTATCCTTTCCTGCTGGTATGCCCACTTACACAGAATCTGGCTTCTATGTTGTGAGCTGCCTTTTGGAGAGGTGTATGGGACAAGGCAGTGATGTTTCCAGGTAAAAGACATGACAAACTGATGCCTGCCCAGAGCCATATGAATGAGCTTAGGATGGTCTTCTCCCAATTGAGCCTTGAGATAAATGCTGCCCTGGCTGACACCTTGACTGGAGCCTTGTGAGAGACCAGGAGCTAAAGGCATCCAGCATAGCCATGCCCAGATTCCTGACCTACAGAAATTGTGAAAAAACTTTTTGTTGTGTTCAATTGCTAAGTTCTAGGGGAATTTTGTTATTTAGCAATAAATAACTAATATAGTAACATTGGAAAACAGTATTCTAACTGGATATTTTAAGGTTAATGACAAAAAATACACTAACACTATACTTATTTGTAACACCATTATTCACAGGGGTATTGTTTAGCAATTCTGTGACAAATTTATATGATCAAGATTGAACAAATAAATGAATCTATTGTAGATAAAAGCTAGTTTTCTTATTGGTGGAGAAATAATTTACAAGTAAGAGAAGAAGGAAAGCTAAAATGAACTTTGAGGTGTTGGATTAGACTCAGATGTACTAGTATGAACTCATAGTGTTTAGTATAGAGATATATAGACATGGAAATAGACGTTGATGTTTGTCTACCATGTAGGTTAACATACATACCTGTATTTCCCAGCTTGATCCTTTGAAAAGACTAGAACTAATGACAGCTCACTAACAGTGAGTATAATTAGTATTCAGACTTTGTTCTCTAAACACAATTCTCCAATAAAAGGAACTCAAAGTGCTTCTTAGAGAAGTGACTGATTCCAGAGTTGGGGCACGGAAAATATAAAATGAACCTGGAACATCTTGTGGTGCCAGAAAATAAGAAAATACTTACACAAATAGGTAGGAGCATGTCAAAAGGAGACAGGATCCAAGCTGCCAGAGCTCCCAGTGGCCAAATCTGGGGCAAGTTGAGCAGCAAAATAAATAACAATATTAATGGATTTTAACCCATAGGATAAAATAAATATATATTTGTCCATACTGATATCAATTAAATGAATAAATAAATAGAATATAAGAAGGTAGTTTTCCTTACTGAAGGATTCCAATTCATGTAGAAGGAAGGAATAAAATACAAAATCACCATTAGGAAAATACCACGGTAATAATTATTTACAGGTAAGATCCACCAATGGATAACAAAGCCAGTAGGTGATCATTTGAGGAGAAGCAAGACATTGGCATAGTGTCAAAAATGTTTACCAGTTACAAAGGGAAAAAATATTGACTTTATAGTGGAGAAACAAAATACCACCTTAATCATGTAATCAGGATTAATACCAATGGTAATAAGACATATGGGCATGATGTACCTCCTGATATGATACACTGAGAAGGGTACAACGTGCCTTCTTATTATTCATGCTCAAACTACATAACCTCAATCTGGTCATGAGGAAACGTCAGAAAAATCCAAATTGAAGCTCATTCTGCAAAATCACTGCTCAGTAGTCTTTAAAGGTCTCCAGGTCATGAAAGACAAATAGAGACTGAGGAATTGTTGCATATCAGAGAGGACTAAAAAGAAGTAACAACTGAATGCAAGGTGAGACTCCAGAACAGGAAAAGGACATTAGTGAGGAGACTGGGGAAATTTGAATAAGATATGTAGTTAATAGTATTTTACCAATCCTAATTTCCTGGTTTTGATTGTTGTGCTATGGTTATATAAGATTAACATTAATATTAAGGGAAACAGTGATGGGTATATGTGAACTCTCTACTATTTTTGCAATTTGTCTGCTGGGAAACTTCCCTTCTGCAGATCTTTGGTCTTATCTCTAAGGGCAAGATCCAACCGGTTTGCAAAGGGAGGAACTTAGTTCCCAGTCTAGTGAACATTTCCATAGGCACATGCCTTTATTAGTTATATCTACAGTGGGCTAGTAATCTACAGATTTATAAGTCTGTAAAAAATGATCCTGAGTCACTTGACCTACAGCCTCAGAATTGTGCTGTTTTATATATACTTCAAAAATAGGCATTATCTCTCTCAGCCTCTACTTTGGACTATGGATGATGACACGTGGTATGATCATGTATGTTGAATGGTAGAAGGCCAGGACAGTTACCATCCAGCAACCTGCAACAGAGTATCACAGAGCTATTATCATGTCACCAGGATCCTTTTGTTTTCTATCTCTGAACAGCTCCTTAACCACTGCTGCAAACAATAGAAGCCTTGGTTGCCCCTTTAACTCACAGGATAATTTATGTCTTCTGTCAGTGTTCTCTTGGCAAGGGTTTGTTTTACTACAAGCAGAAGGAGAAAGAATTACATGTTGAACAGTATAGGCAGCACATGTTTAATAACAAATCAATTTGAAATTGACCAAAGTGATGACCTTGTAAAGAGTTCTGACATGGGAAACTTATAAAGTCTCATGTTAGAGTCAAAAATAAATAGTTTGCCAACTGTCTTTCTCCTTTTCCTCTCGACCATCAGTGACCCTCTAATTCATTTTAATAGGCAGGAATTTTTTAAAATGACACAAGCAAGCAATATAAAACAGTACAAAGAATATATTTTTAAAAATATCAAATCACAATGTTTAGAGGTGAGTGATGATAGCATACATTGTGGACATAATTATAGATAGTGGTCTATATACAGATAGAAGGATGAATGGATGTGTAGGTGTGCAGAGATAGAAACAAATTTAAAAGAAAAGGATCACCTAGATGATGGGTTGACGGGTGCAGCAAACCACCATGGCACATGTATACCTATGTAACAAACCTGCACGTTCTGCGCATGTATCCCAGAACTTAAAGTAGAATAAAAAATTTTAAAAAGAAAAAGATGATACAGAAGCATGTTATTTTAATAATAAAACCTATTAAATTTTTTTTCCTGTATTTGCCATAAGAGATATTGGTTCCTAAAATATCCCTTTAAGGTAAGCAGACACAGTATAAAGATGCACTAGGAGACTGAAGTAATGCTTTCTTGTAGGGCTCCATATCTCAATTTTATTTTATTTATTTATTTTAGTGAATTACTTTTTTCCATATCTCAATTTTAAACAACATGACTGAGCTCAAGACCTCATAAAATCAGCTACTTAGTTATCTTGCCACTTGTTCCGTTTCCCTCCCCTCTAGCTTTCATTTTTTATTTTTTTGGCTTGTTTTGGTTTTATTTCATCCGGGCTTATACTATTTACAAGCTGTTCTGCAATCACAGTTCTTTCAGTTGTTGAAGTTCTATATTTAATTGGATTCAATACTTACTGTCCCATTATTTTATTTTATCTTGTTCTGAGTTCCTTATTGGACTTCCCTCTTGGTTGGCTGGATTTCATTATCAAGTAGTAATTTTTTTTTTTTTTTTTGAGACAGAGTCTTGCTCTGTCGCCCAGGCTGGAGTGCAGTGGCATGATCTTGGCTCACTGCAACCTCTGCCTCCCGGGTTCAAGCGATTCTCCTGCCTCAGCCTCCCAAATAGCTGGGACTACAGGCGCATACCACCAAGCCCAGCTAATTTTTGTATTTTTTGTAGAGACAGGGTTTCACCATGTTGGCCAGGATGGTCTCGATCTCCTGACCTTGTGAACCGCCCTCCTCGGCCTCCCAAAGTGCTGGGATTACAAGCGTGAGCCACCGTGCCTGGCCTCAAGTAGTATTTTTTAAAGAGGAGCTCATTAGGGCTATATTTCCTGAAATTTTAATTTATTCATATCTGAGAATATCTGCCTGTTGCTTTTACACTTGAACAACTTGTCTGGGTAAAGTATTTTGGAGTCACATTTACTTTCCCTTATGACTTTGCTCTATCTTCTAGCATGGAAAGCTTCTACAGAAGAGTCTGAGGCTAGGGAGAATTTCCCCCATTGCACATAACTTGCTTTTTCTGCCTGACTACTTAAATAATTGTTATTCATACTCCAGTTTTAATAATCAGAATATGTTTTGATGATGTTTGCATTGTGTGAGTGTTCCTTAATATATGGTGTGCCCTTTTGATTAGATGATCCAATTCTTCCTTCATGGAAATGTTCCTTATTTCAGGGACCCAATCATAGGATCACCTTTATCTGTCTTCGTTATCTTTCATCTAGTTGTTTAATACCTTTTTTCTGTACATTTGCATTCATTAACAAAAATTTCCTTTATTAGATTGACTCTATTTTCCTCCTGTTTCCAATTTATATATTACAGTCTGTATTAAGAACATATCACTTCATTTTCTTAGCTCCATCATCTCTCTTTTCATTCTCTGGTTTTATTATATTCTATTTTAACTTGTGTTTTATTTCCTTTTTGTTGTTGTAGCATGAAACCCTTCCAGAAAAAGAAAGTTGTTTCTGTTTGTTTAGTTATATTTTTCTCCAGAATGATTGAGTTTTCCCCTTATTCCACTCTTCTTCCTTCCCCTCCCTTCCTACTTTTCTGTAATTGTCTGTTTGCATAGTTACTTTATAATTTTACATTTTGCCCTTGCTTATTATTGGCAGCTTTGGCTGAACCTTCTATTTGCTCTTTATTAATGCATGACAATGAACTTTGACATTATTCCTACTTTTTCTAGGTTCATCTTTTTAACCCAAGTTGCATGCAGTATGAGCTCTGGGTATTGTTTCTGTAGTCTCTGTGCTGAAGTTCTATTAGGTGAATTGGTATTATTGGTGGAGATTCAGTTGGTGCTACATGGGTATTTGCAGAAAAATCTATGTTGAAGATTTTCTCTCCTAAAGTCCTGTTAAACATATCAGGACCCCTCTACCAAGCCAGGGTTGCATTTCACTTGTGTGAGTATTAACTCATCTCCTCAACTCAACACATTCCTTTGGAAAAGATGGTGAATTCTGATGGATCATCACATTGCTGAGGTCCCATGGGGACCTATGTACTGGCACATTCTCTACAAGCTAAAGGGTATTAATACAATTCCCATGATTTACTGGACTCCTTTTTTTTTTTTTAGTTCTTCTCAGCAGTGGAGATGGAATTAAGAGTCTAGCCATGGTATGCTCTACCATGGTTCGCTGTCCTTCGCCTGTCTCATATCCTCTTCTCCTTCCTTTCCCAGTTTAAATTGCATGGCCAATCATTATATGGATTCTTTGTAAAACATACCCTCTAATCAATTGCCTCCATCTTTTATATGGCAAAACTACAATCCTGGCTAAATCCAACTTCTCTGTGTATTCAACTGTGCAACTGAAAATAACTGGAGACAACCCACAGCCTTGTTGACTGGTTTCCTGAACTGCAAGTGGGCCCTTAGTACCATCTAGCAAATCCCACCACTTTTTTCTAGTCTAGTTTGTACACTCACTCTCCCAGATGACTATTTCACACATTCTTCTCTCTCCTCAAGCACCCAACACCTCCTCTCTCAACTTCTCTGTCAGTTAGTGTTCATATTTTTTACTTCATTGAGAAAACTGAAATGGTTAGAAGAAAACTTCTGCAGACTCCTACTAAAACATCTACCCACATGCATTTGTGTGAACCCATATTCTTTGCTGTCTATCCTATTGCAAAAGATGAACTCTTACTGCTTCTGCCTATCCAAGGCCAACCTTTCCAACTCTACATTAGATCCTCCTCTCGCCTACTCAAAGACATCACTTCAGCAATTTTCCTTTCTCCCTCAGGTGTTTTTGCCTTTCTCCTGGATAAATTTTTCTTCAGCATAAACACATGCTATTAGTCCTCTCAGCTTAAAGTAATTTTTTGTTGACCCCACTTATAATCCCATTTCCTGTCTTCCCTTTACATAAGAATTCATGGAGTTGTCTACACTAACTGTCTCCAATTCATCTTTTCCCATTCTTTTTTGAACCCACTCCAAACAGACATTCACCCTCAACATTCTACTAAACTGTTCTTCTGAAGGTCATTATCTTGTTTGTTTCAAATACCTTATATGTGCTTCTAACTACCAAATGTATAGCTCTTGCCTAAATTTCTCCACTAAACTCAATATTTGTATATCCAACTTCTTACTTGACATATCTACCTGTATATCTCATAATCATCTCAAAACTAACATGATGAAAACAGAACCCCTGAGCTTCACCCATCCCTCAGACCTGCTCTACTAACAGTCTTCCATATATTATTTAATACCAACTCCATCCTTCCTTTTTATTAGCTCAGGCCCAAAACCTTGGAGCGCTTCTTGATTCTTCTCTGCTACTTATCTTCTTATACCTCACATGCAATCCACCAGAAAATTAGTTTGACTCTACCATAATATCTACCCGTCTTTCCTCCTTCCCTCCTTCTCTCTCCTCCTTTTGCTTTCCTTCTAGAATCTGACTTTTTATCACCCATCACTATCATCCTAGTCTAAGCCACCATCATCTTTTATTTATATTTTATTGCACTAGATTCCCCACTGTTCTCCCATCTTCCGCCCCTGTCCCCTGGAGTTATGTGGCAGCATAACTCCAATCTCTGCCTCTGTCTTCACATGACTGTCTTTCCTCTATGTATGTCTGTGTCTCTTTTCTTACAAGAACATTATCTTAACTTCATTAAATCTGAAAAGACCCTATTTTCAAATAAGGTCACATTCAAAAGTACTGGGGGTTAGGACTTAAACATATCTTTTTGCGGGGTAGGACACAATTCAACCCATAAGAATAAGGTACTAGGAACAAAAAGGAGTTGATTTGTGTAAAAGCTATCATTAGGAAAGATTTTGGATAGGTGACTTACTGGATTTGGGAGTGGAACGAAGGAGCATAGGAAAGGAAGTAATCATGGAATCCTCCAAGACTAACACATATATGCTTGCAACTCTTTGCTGAGAAAAGTAGATCATAATTCTCTAACCTGATTCCTATTTAACATGATCATGGCATTTTCCTTGAGTTTTCAGAGAGAAATATTTCTTGTATATGTGAAAGAGTTTGGAGTCTTTAAAAGTGTTTACAACTATAATGAAGTGCCACAACCACATAGAGACCTACGATCTTTTTAGCTTACTAAGAAAACACTTCTGAGATAGAGGTTAGAACACAGCAAAGAGAAAACAAATTACCCAGAAAATAAGAATGTGTCGTCAGTTCTTCCATTTTAAAAGTCCCAGGACTTGTTGCCTAATAAACTCTTTAATGGTAAATGCTTTTTCTTCAGGATAAATGAGGTTGCCCCTATCTGAACGCTTTTTACAGGCTAGTCAAATAAGATAAAAAATTGAAAGGTTAAAAAAAAAGTGATGATTGCACCAATACGAGTGTTTACACAAGAAATCTTTTATATAAGTTGTAACATCCCCACTGACATCTTTGATTCCAAAGTACTACCAATAGCTATTTGACACGAAGTCACTTTCTCTTAGACATGATGAATATGAGCAGTGTCCTTAAAAATTCATTTTTATAACCCCAAGGCATTGATACTCTGACAAATCTGCCCTCTTCATTCTTTATCACTTATTTCTCTCACTTATGATATATACATGAAGGATATTCTAAAATGTGGAGATCCATTAGATTAATGCAGCTTGGGGTCTAAAACTAAATATCCACTGAATTTCATTGCAATATTAAAAGGTAACCAACAGAAAGGTCAGTAGTATTTGAATGTCAGATCTGGCATCAGAAGATTACAGAGGATTATAATAGAATAACCCTGTAAGCACATAAGTGTTCAATGAGGAAAAGTCAATTGAGAAAAAAAGGTTAAGAATGAGTTTAATTAGTTGTATGCAATGTTTTTAACTGTAAACACCCAAGTGTGTCTTCCCAGGTTTTAAATCAGCATTCAGCTATGAGTATTTATTAAATTAAATGTAATGCAAGTACACATGTGCCAGACCAAAGGCAATGGTTTTACCCAGCAGGATGAGGGAAACTGCAATCTGAACATTGTTTCTCCAAACTACAGCAATGTTTTTGATGAGTGAGTCATGTTCTAAATAGCTGATTATGTTCAGAAAGAATGTTCAGACAGAAAACTCACTGAATGTGCTCTCTAAACACATTTGTTACTCTGCAAACTGGAAAGGAAGATGATACTCATATTTCAAAGATGCCCAAGAATGCACATGTGAATGAGCAAAGACGTTGGTTTCCATGCAGAGCAGACTGAGTGCCAGTTCTCCCAATGAAGAAAGAAGCTGTGATCTGAATCTTTTTTTTTTAAAGCAGTATGGCAATGTTTTTATCAAAGTAGAATTCAAGTCATGAAGCATTCAACAGGAAGATTATTTTATATTGATAACAGATACAGGCTATGAGGGGAAAGCTTTGCAAAGCAACAACAGCGAAACAGAAAGCAAAAACTATTGGAAGATTAGCTATGGAAGAAAAAGAAGGCTGTAGAGAATTTTAACAATGTAATTATTATGTTTCAATCAACAAAGAACAAACAGGATAAATCTTAAAAAGTGGTCTTGCTATCGTTACAGAAGGTGATCATTCTTTACACTACAAGGGAAAACTCAAACTCTACAAAGGAGAAATTTCACAGACAACAATCTCTAGTATATCCATACCTGGGGAACAGAACAAAAGACTAGGTCTAGACTAGAAGACAGAGAGAAACCATGTCAGACCAGAGCATACTGATGGCTCATGGTGAGTGACCCATGGCCTAAAGGTGCTTGTTTAGGGCCCAGGGGCCCCTTGCACAGGCAGAGCAGCTTACTCCGTATGAACCACCACCAGCACCCCTCCCTGCCCAGTGATGTCACCCGGTGGGCTGGGCTGGAACAAGTCCAGATGCCTTTGCCCCGCCTTGGAAGGGCCACAAGGAGCTTCCTCCTCTATCCCCAAGTTCTCCACTTACACACAGCACCTGACACGAAGTTTGGCAACTTTCCCCCAGGCCATGACTTCACAATGGCTACCCCCGGCCTCTGTGGCCTCCGAGAGAGGACTCCAAGACAGATCCCAGCCCTACAGGGAAAGGGAAGCAACACTGCCGTTGACCTTGAAGGGATCACCGTAGGGGGCTATAGAAGGGATTGTGACATTTATTGTTCTGAAAATGCCATCAAACATAGTCGTAAAGTCTAGTCTTATACACACTTGGCAAGACATAGCCAAAAGAGGTAAATTCGAAATTAGAAAAAATGTCAGCAGTTATTACCTGGAGTTTGACTGAAAATGCCATCAGACAATTGTAAATTCTAGTCTTGTACACCCTTGGCAAGACATAGCCAAAAGAGGTAAATTCGAAATTAGAAAAAATGTCAGCAGTTATTACCCGGAGTTTGAAATTCTGACCTGTTACACAGTAGGATACTTCAACCTCCGTTTCAGTTTATTTAGGTACTTATTAGGTAGCTTGCAAAATTACTAGAAAAAAAATTCCTAGAGGACATCTTGAAAATGATGAAGTAGCAGGAAAATTACAAAGATGTAACTTATTTACAAAGTCCATTGAAAGACACCATTGGAAAGCTTCAAGTTGAAGGTAATTCGTTTAAAATGCACTTAAAACAAAAATGGAATTATAATTTTTCTGAACTTTGGATACTCTTCAAATTTCCGGAGGTACCGCTCATGATGCTCTTTTGCTCTACCAGATAAAAAACAAAATGTGAAGAAAGCAAAAGTCGCGCCTTGGACAGACCAGCTGGCCAGGGCATAGCCACGCCACTCCATGATTTCTCCAAAATAGTTGCCTGCAGTTATGTATTCAAATAAGCCTCCCCTTGGTATTTTGTATCCAGTATCTCCTGTTTTTCTGAGATTCCTTAGGATATGATCTGAATGGATGTTTATCAACATGCCCGTTAACCACAAGCCAAAATTTATTAGAAAACGGGGATCTTTTACTCAGTCATCAGCATACGCTGCACAATGGCTCAAGTATCTGCTTTGCAAATAGCCATTACAGGTACAGAACATAATCGCCATTGTGCATGCCAACAGTGGCACAGGCTTTCCTCCTCGCATCAGAAATGGGTAAATTAAGCACCGATGCCAGTAGTGGACGAGAAACATGGCCAGGAGGATGCAGCTGGGCGCGCTGCGGAGGCGCGGGGTGGACTCGCTGGCGTGGGGTGGACTTGCTGGCGTACTGGTAGAGCGGCAGGGCCAGCGAGGGCAGCTCCTGCACCACACAGGTGGCCCGCGCCGGCACTCCGAGCCTGCGGCTGGGCGGCGCGTGGCGGCTGTACACTGAGTTCGTCTGACGATTCCGCGTGAAGACCGCGCAGCCCACGGTGCACTGCAGGTAGGCGAGCGCGGCCAGCAGGCGCTCCTCCACCACCGCCGTCGCCATCGCCAGGGCTGGGCCGCATGCTCCATGCCCCAGAGGCCAAGGCGGGCAACATACAGGGCGGCGGCGCAGGAGCGGGAGGGGAGTGATCTGAATCTGTTTTTTTGTTTTTTTGTTTTTTGGTTTTTTTTTGGCAGTATGTAGAGATATTCTTTATTCTTTTTTTTTTATTATTATTATACTTTAAGTTTTAGGGTACATGTGCACAATGTGCAGGTTAGTTACATATGTATACATGTGCTATGCTGGTGTGCTGCACCCATTAACTCGTCATTTAGCATTAGGTATATCTCTTAATGCTATCCCTCCCCCCTCCCCCCACCCCACAACAGTCCCCAGAGTGTGATGTTCCCCTTCCTGTGTCCATGTGTTCTCATTGTTCAATTCTCATCTATGAGTGAGAACATGCGGTGTTTGGTTTTTTGTCCTTGAGATAGTTTACTAAGAATGATGATTTCTGATTTCATCCATGTCCCTACAAAGGACATGAACTCATCCTTTTTTATGGCTGCATAGTATTCCATGGTGTATATGTGCCACATTTTCTTAATCCAGTCTATCGTTGTTGGACATTTGGGTTGGTTCCAAGTCTTTGCTATTGTGAATAGTGCCGCAATAAACATACCTGTGCATGTGTCTTTATAGCAGTATGATTTATAGTCCTTTGGGTATATACCCAGCAATGGGATGGCTGGGTCAAATGGTATTTCTAGTTCTAGATCCCTGAGGAATCTCCACACTGTCTTCCACAATGGTTGAACTAGTTTACAGTCCCACCAACAGTGTAAAAGTGTTCCTATTTCTCCACATCCTCTCCAGCACCTGTTGTTTCCTGACTTTTTAATGATCACCATTCTCACTGGTGTGCGATGGTATCTCATTGTGGTTTTGATTTGCATTTCTCTGATGGCCAGTGATGATGAGCATTTTTTCATGTGTCTTTTGGCTGCAGAAATGTCTTCTTTTGAGAAGTGTCTGTTCATATCCTTTGCCCACTTTTTGATAGGGTTGTTCGTTTTCTTCTTGTAAATTTGTTTGAGTTCATTGTAGATTCTGGATATTAGCCCTTTGTCAGATGAGTAAGTTGCGAAAATTTTCTCCCATTCTGTAGGTTGCCTGTTCACTCTGTTGGTAGTTTCTTTTGCTGTGCAGAAGCTCTTTAGTTTCATTAGATCCCATTTGTCAATTTTGGCTTTTGTTGCCATTGCTTTTGGTGTTTTAGACATGAAGTCCTTGCCCATGCCTATGTCCTGAATGGTATTGCCTAGGTTTTCTTCTA
Source organism: Gorilla gorilla gorilla (assembly GCF_029281585.2). Taxonomy (NCBI): domain Eukaryota; kingdom Metazoa; phylum Chordata; class Mammalia; order Primates; family Hominidae; genus Gorilla; species Gorilla gorilla. Next base: position 151,153,931 of record NC_073247.2, on the reverse strand, counting down.
GGGTTTTTATGGTTTTAGGTCTAACGTTTAAGTCTTTAATCCATCTTGAATTAATTTTTGTATAAGGTGTAAGGAAGGGATCCAGTTTCAGCTTTCTCCATATGGCTAGCCAGTTTTCCCAGCACTATTTATTAAATAGGGAATCCTTTCCCCATTTCTTGTTTTTCTCAGGTTTGTCAAAGATCAGATAGTTGTAGATATGCGGTGTTATTTCTGAGGGCTCTGTTCTGTTCCATTGGTCTATATCTCTGTTTTGGTACCAGTACCATGCTGTTTTGGTTACTGTAGCCTTGTAGTATAGTTTGAAGTCAGGTAGTGTGATGCCCCCAGCTTTGTTCTTTTGGCTTAGGATTGGCTAGTGTCTTACCTCCTCTACCTGCTGAACACATGAAAGAAGAGTCAAGAGAAAGAATGAAGACAAAATGCAATGTACAATGAAGAGATTGTTTGAATCCATTAGGTGCTCTTATACCTCCTACATTCAGAAAATCTGTTGTTTAATTTGTGCACTTTGTAAATTCAATTCAACACTTTTGAGTGCCCAGTAGTTCTAGGCACACTTAACATATGTAGGGATATTCCAAGTATACAGCAATGGCAAGCCATGGGTGGGAGTGTGGCTGCATGTTTGAGAAAGAGTGAGGAGGCTAGAGAGGCTGGCATGGAATGATTGAGGGGAAGAAAAGTAAAATATGAGGTAAGAGAGGCAACAAAAAGCCAGATCATAGATAACCTTGTGGGCCATTATAAGAACTTTTACTTTTACCCTGATTAAAGTGTGGTACCATTGTAGAGTTTTGGGTAAGGGAGTGTCCTATTAAAGCAAATATTCTGAGAATAGACTGGGAGAATCTGACGATTAAATGTCTTGGGGACGATCTTCTCATGGAGTATCTTACTGGGGTTCTCTGCATTTCCTGAATTTGAATGTTAGCCTCTCTAGCTAGGTTGGGGAAGTTCTCATGAATGACATCCTGAAACATGTTTTCCAACTTGGTTCTATTTTCCTTATCTCTTTCCAGTACACCAATCAGTCGTATATTCAGTTTGTTCACATAATCTCATATTTCTTAGAGCTTTTGTTCATTCCTTTTCATTCTTTTTTCTCTATTCTTGTCTAACTGTCTTATTTCAGAAAGTCAGTCTTTACGCTCTCAAATTCCTTCCTCTGCTTTATCTATTCTGCTATTAATACATGTGATTGCATTACGAAGTTCTTGTAGTGTGCTTTTCAGCTCTATCAGGTTGATTGCATTCCTCTCTATACTGGCTATTTTGTCTGTCAGCTCTTGCAATGTTTTATCATAATTTTTAGCTTCCTTGCATTGCATTACAATGTAATCCTTTTGCTGAATGAAGTTCGTTCCTATCAATATCCTGAATTCTACTTCTGTCATGTCAGCCATCTCAGCCTCAACCTAGTTCTGAACCCTTGCTGAAAAGTTAATGCACTCATTTGGAGGAAAGAGGACACTCTGGCTTTTTGAGTTTTCAGTGTTCTTTTTCTGATTCTTTCTCATCTTTGTGGGCTTCTACCTTCAATCTTTGAAGTTGCTGACCTTTAGTTTTTTTTTTTTTTCTTTTAGCAGTCTGGCCACTTTTCTGTACGGCTGCTGTGGTTTGCTTGAGGTCCACTTCAATCCCTAGTTGCCTTGGATCTTCTAGTATCCTAAAGTATCCCCAGCAAAGGCTGTGAAACAGCAAAGACAGCAATCTGTTCCTTCTTCTGGGAACAGAACAATCTGTTCCTTCTTCTGGCCCAGGAGGTATGGATCTGTTGCTGGCCCAAACGCACCTGTAGGAGGTGGCTGGAGACCCGATTGGGATGTCTTACCAAGTCATGAGAAACAGGATCAGGGACCTGTTTAAAGAAGAAGTCTGACCACACTTTCATAGAGCATCTGTGCCACTTCCATCCCCAGTCAGCTTGGGCTCTCCAAAGCCTGGAGGCTGGAATGGCTAAGTTGCCCAAACAGCAAAGTCGACAGCCTGCCCTTCCCTCTGGGAGCTCTGTCCCAGGGAGTTTTCAAATCTCTGTTAGCCAGAGAACACCAGTGAGGGTGGCTGGAGGCTTCAGTTGCGAGGTCCCACCTAGTGATGAGGAGTGGGATTGGGGACCCACTTAATGAAGTTGTCTGGCCACATTTGGATAGAGCAGCTGTGCTGTGCTGCGGGATCCCTTCTGCACCCAGTTCGTTTGGACTCTCCAAAGCCTGCAGGCTGGAATTGCTAAGTCGCCCAAACAGCAAAGATGGTGGCCCACCCCTCCCCCAGGAGCTCTGTCCCAGGTAGGCACAACACTGCTGCTAGTGGCTGGTTGGAATTCCAAGCCAGTGGGTTTTATCTTGTGAGGTGCCGTAGAAGTAGGGCCCGCAGACCATCACTGCTTGGCCCCCTGGATTCAGCCTCTTTGCTAGGGGTATGTACAGGGATTGATTCTCCCACTTTGCCCAGAGCTGTTCCCAAGTCTCTGCTCATGCCCAAGTGACTGCTCTGCTGAGACTCCAGGTATTTCTGTGTGTCAGACTCAAGGCTCTGGTGAAGTGGGTTCACAAGGGGATCTCCTGACCTGAGAGTTGCAAAGATCTGTGGGAGAAGCATCATTTCCTGGGGTAGCACATTCACTCACCACTTCCTTGGCAGAGGTTCTTCTGGTTCCATATCACTTCTGGGTGGGCCATCGTCTTGCCTTGTTTTCTGCATCCTCTGTGCGTCGAGTTGTTGCCTTGATTAGTCCCAATGTGAGTGCCTGGATGTTTCAGTTCAACGTGCTGTATTTACTTGCTGCTTTCATTCCTCTCCATGAGAGTCATGTGTTAGCTGCTTCTAGTCAGCCATTCTCTATTTGCTTATATATTTAATTTTAACAGTGAGTTTTATGCTTTCATATGCTTTTTGTGTTACTGTTTAACCTCTTTTATTTTAACCTGAAGAACTCTCTTTAGTATTTCTTCTAAGGCAGGCCTAGTGGTGACAAACCACTTCAGCTAAGTTTTTTTTTAGTCTGGAAAAATCTTAATTTGTCCTTAATTTCTGAAAGATAGTTTTGCCAAGTACAATATTCTTGGTTGACAGTTGCTTTCTTTAAGCACTTTGAATATATTACCCCCTTCCCTTCTGGCCTGTAATATTTCTGCTGAAAAATTCACTCATAATATGATGCAGGATCACTTGTACATAAGGAGTTGCTTTTCTCTTGCTGCTTTCAAAATTCTTTCTTTGTCCTTGAATTTTTACAATTTGATTATAATGTGTTTTGCTATAAGGGTTCAACATATGGAAATTCAAGGGATCCAGAATAGCCAGAACAATCTTGGAAAAAAATACACAAGGAACAGTTACACAGTTGGAGGATATATCACTTCACACCCCCTAAGACGGTCATAATAAAAAATACAGATTATAACAATATTGGTGAGGATGTAGAGAAATTCAAACTCTCATATTTTGGTAAGTTAACTTTGGAAACATTATGCTAAATGAAAGATGCTAGTCACAAAAGACCACATATTTTGTGATACCACTTATATGAAATGTCCAGAATAGGAAAATCTATAGAGATTAAAAGTAGATTAATAGCAGGGATGCAGGGAAAGGGCCATGATTGATGTACTTGGGGTAACAGCTAAGAGGTGCAGGATTTTTTTTTGGAGTGATGAAAATGTTCTGAAATTGAATGTGGTGATGATTGCACAACTCTGTGAATATATTAAAAACCATTGAATGGTATACTTTAAATGCATGAATTGTATGTAAATTATATCTCAATAAAGCTATTTTTTATTTTTATATATATTTTTTATTTATTTTTATTACACTTTAAGTTTTAGGGTACATGTGCACAACGTGCAGGTTTGTTACATATGTATACATGTGCCATGTTGGTGTGCTGCACCCATTAACTCGTCATTTAACACTAGGTATATCTCCTAATGCTATCCCTTCCCCCTCCCCCCACCCCACAACAGGCCCTGGTGTGTGATGTTCCCCTTCCTGTGTCCAAGTGTTCTCATTGTTCAATTCCCACCTATGAGTGAGAACATGCAGTGTTTGGCTTCTTGTCCTTGCAATAGTTTGCTGAGAATGATGGTTTCCAGCTTCATCCATGTCCCTACAAAGGACATGAACTCATCATTTTTTATGGCTGCATAGTATTCCATGGTGTACATGTGCCACATTTTCTTAATCCAGTCTATAATTGTTGGACATTTGACTTGATTCCAAGTCTTTACTATTGTGAATAGTGCCGCAATAAACATATGTGTGCATGTGTCTTTATAGCAGCATGTTTTATAATGCTTTGGGTATATATCCAGTAATGGGATGGCTGGATCAAATGGTATTTCTAGTTCTAGATCCCTGAGGAATCGCCACACTGACTTCCACAATGGTTGAACTAGTTGACAGTCCCACCAACAGTGTAAAACTTTTCCTATTTCTCCACATCCTCTCCAGCACCTGTTGTTTCCTGACTTTTTAATGATCGCCATTCTAACTGGTGTGCGATGGTATCTCATTGTGGTTTTGATTTGCATTTCTCTGATGACCAGTGATGATGAGCATTTTTTCATGTGTCTTTTGGCTGCATAAATGTCTTCTTCTGAGCAGTGTCTGTTCATATCCTTGGCCCACTTTTTGATGGGGCTGTTTGTTTTTTTCTTATAAATTTGCTGGAGTTCATTGCAGATTCTGGATATTAGCCCTTTGTCAGATGAGTAGATTGCAAAAATTTTCTCCCATTCTGTAGGTTGCCTGTTCACTCTGATGGTAGTTTCTTTTGCTGTGCAGAAGCTCTTTAGTTTCATTAGGTCCCCTTTGTCAATTTTGGCTTTTGTTGCCATTGCTTTTGGTGTTTTAGACATGAAGTCTTTGCCCATGCCTATGTCCTGAATGGTATTGCCTAGGTTTTCTTCTAGAGTTTTTATGGTTTCAGGTCTAACATTTAAGTCTTTAATCCATCTTGAATTAATTTTTGTATAAGGTGTAAGGAAGGGATCCAGTTTCAGCTTTCTACATATGGCTAGCCAATTTTCCCAGCACCACTTATTAAATAGGGAATCCTTTCCCCATTTCTTGTTTTTGTCAGGTTTGTCAAAGATCAGATAGTTGTAGATGTGTGGCATTACTTCTGAGGGCTCTGTTCTGTTCCATTGGTCTATATCTCTGTTTTGGTACCAGTACCATGCTGTTTTGGTTACTGTAGCCTTGTAGTATAGTTTGAAGTCAGGTAGCGTGATGCCTCCAGCTTTGTTCTTTTGGCTTAGGATTGACTTGGCAATGCAGGCTCTTTTTTGGTTCCATATGAACTTTAAAGTAGTTTTTCCCAGTTCTGTGAAGAAAGTCATTGGTAGCTTGATGGGGATGGCATTGAATGCATAAATTACCTTGGGCAGTATTGCCATTTTCACGATATTGATTCTTCCTACCCATGAGCATGGAATGTTCTTCCATTTCTTTGTATCCTCTTTTATTTCACTGAGCAGTGGTTTGTAGTTCTCCCTGAAGAGGTCGTTCACAACCCTTGTAAGTTGGATTCCTAGGTGTTTTATTCTCTTTGAAGCAATTGTGAATGGGAGTTCACTCATGATTTGGCTCTCTGTTTGTCTGCTATTGGTGTATAAGAATGCTTATGATTTCTGCACATTGATTTTGTATCCTGAGACACTGCTGAAGTTGCCTATCAGATTAAGGAGATTTTGGGCTGAGACAATGGGGTTTTCTAGATATACAATCATGTCATCTGCAAACAGGGACAATTTGACTTCCTCTTTTCCTAATTGAATACCCTTTATTTCCTTCTCCTTCCCGATTGCCCTGGCCAGAACTTCCAACACTATGTTGAATAGGAGTGGTGAGAGAGGGCATCCTTGTCTGGTGCCAGTTTTCAAAGGGAATGCTTCCAGTTTTTCCCATGCAGTATGATATTGGCTGTGGGTTTGTCATAGACAGCTCTTATGATTTTGAGATACATCCCATCAATACCTAATTTATTGAGATTTTTTAGCATGAAGGTTGTTGAATTTTGTCAAAGGCCTTTTCTGCATCTATTGAGATAATCATGTGGTTTTTGTCTTTGGTTCGTTTATATGCTGGGTTACGTTTATTGATTTGTGTATGTTGAACCAGCCTTGCATCCCAGGGATAAAGCCCACTTGATCATGGTGGATAAGCTTTTGGATGTGCTGCTGGATTCGGTTTGCCAGTATTTTATTGAGGATTTTTGCATCGATGTTCATCAGGGATATTGGTCTAAAATTCTCTTTTTTTGTTGTGTCTCTGCCAGGCTTTGGTATCAGGATGATGCTGGCCTCATAAAATGAGTTAGGGAGGATTTCCTCTTTTTCTATTGATTGGAATAGTTTCAGAAGGAATGGTACCAGCTCCTCCTTGTACCTCTGGTAGAATTCGGCTGTGAATCCATCTGGTCCTGGACTTTTTTTGGTTGGTAAGCTATTATTGCCTCAATTTCAGAGCCTGTTATTGGTCTATTCAGAGATTCAACTTCTTCCTGGCTTAGTGTTGGGAGGGTGTATGTGTCCAGGAATTTATCCGTTTCTTCCAGATTTTCTAGTTTATTTGTGTAGAGTTGTTTATAGTATTCTCTGATGGTAGTTTGTATTTCTGTGGGATCTGTGGTGATATCCCCTTTATCATTGTTTATTGTGTCTTTTTGATTCTTCTCTCTTTTCTTCTTTATTAGTCTTGCTAGTGGTCTATCAATTTTCTTTTCAAAAAACCAGCTCCTGGATTCATTGCTTTTTTGAAGGGTTTTTTGTGTCTCTATTTCCTTCAGTTCTGCTGTGATCTTAGTTATTTCTTGCCTTCTGCTACCTTTGAATGTGTTTGCTCTTGCTTCTCTAGTTCTTTTAATTGTGATGTTAGGGTATCCATTTTAGATCCGTCCTGCTTTCTCTTGTGGGCATTTAGTGCTATAAATTCCCTTTATACACTGCTTTGAATGTGTCCCAGAGATTCTGGTATGTTGTGTCTTTGTTCTTGTCGGTTTCAAAGAACATCTTTATTTCTGCCTTCATTTCGTTATGTACCCAGTAGTCATTCAGGAGCAGGTTGTTCAGTTTCCATGTAGTTGAGTGGTTTCGAGTGACTTTCTTAATCCTGAGTTCTAGTTTGATTGCACTGCGGTCTGAGAGACAGTTTGTTATAATTTCTTTTCTTTTACATTTGCTGAGGAGAGCTTTACTTCCAACTATGTGGTCAATTTTGGAATAGGTGTGGTGTGGTGTGGTGCTGAAAAGAATATATATTCTGTTGATTTGGGGTGGAGAGTTCTGTAGATGTCTGTTAGGTCCGCTTGGTGCATAACTGAGTTCAATTCCTGGATATCCTTGTTAACTTTCTGTCTCGTTGATCTGTCTAATGTTGACAGTATGGTGTTAAAGTCTCCCATTATTCTTGTATGGGAGTCTAAGTCTCTTTGTAGGTCTCTAAGGACTTGCTTTATGAATCTGGGTGCTCCTGTATTGGGTGCATATATATTTAGGATAGTTAGCTCTTCTTGTTGAATTGATCCCTTTACCATTATGTAATGGCCTTCTTTGTCTCTTTTGATATTTGTTGGTTTAAAGCCTGTTTTAACAGAGATTAGGATTGCAACCCCTGCCTTTTTTTGTTTTCCATTTGCTTGGTAGATCTTCCTCCATCCCTTTATTTTGAGCCTATGTGTGTCTCTACACATGAGATGGGTCTCCTGAATACAGCACACTGATGGGTCTTGACTCTTTATCCAACTTGCCAGTCTGTGTCTTTTAATTGGAAAATTTAGCCCATTTACATTTAAGGTTAATATTGTTATGTGTGAATTTGATCCTGTCATTATGATATTGGCTGGTTATTTTGCTCGTTAGTTGATGCAGTTTCTTCCTAGCCTCAATGGTCTTTACAATTTGGCATGTTTTTGCAGTGGCTGGTACCAGATGTTCCTTTCCATGTTTAGTGCTTCCTTCAGGAACTCTTTTAGGGCAGGCCTGGTGGTGACAAAATCTCTCAGCATTTGCTTGTCTGTAAAGTATTTTATTTCTCCTTCACTTATGAAGCTTAGTTTGGCTGGATATGAAATTCTGGGTTGAAAATTCTTGTCTTTAAGAATGTTGAATATTGGCCCCCACTCTCTTCTGGCTTGTAGAGTTTCTGCCAAGAGATCAGCTGTTAGTCTGTTGGCCTTCCCTTTGTGGGTAACCCGATCTTTCTCTCTGTCTGCACTTAACATTTTTTCCTTCATTTCAACTTTGGTGAATCTGACAATTATGTGTCTTGGAGTTGCTCTTCTCGAGGACTATCTTTGTGGCGTTGTCTGTATTTCCTGAATTTGAATGTTGGCCTGCCTTGCTAGATTGGGGACGTTCTCCTGCATAATATCCTGCAGAGTGTTTTCCAACTTGGTTCCATTCTCCCCATCACTTTCCGGTACACCAATCAGATGTAGATTTGGTCTTTTCACATAGTCCTATATTTCTTGGAGGCTTTATTAGTTTCTTTTTGTTCTTTTTTTTCTAAACTTCTCTTCTGGCTTCATTCCATTCATTTGATCTTCCATCACTGATACCCTTTCTTCCAGTTGGTTGAATCGGGTACTGAGGCTTGTGCATTCGTCATGTAGTTCTTGTGCCGTGGTTTTCAGCTCCATCAGGTTTTTTAAAGACTTCTCTGCATCAGTTATTCTAGTTAGCCATTCGTCTAATTTTTTTTCAAGGTTTTTAACTTCTTTGCCGTGGGTTCGAACTTCCTCCTTTAGCTCAGAGTAGTTTGATCATCTGAAGCCTTCTTCTCTCAACTCGTCAAAGTCATTCTCCATCCAGCTTTGTTCCATTGCTGCATTCCTTTGGAGGAGGAGAGGCACTCTGATTTTTAGAGTTTCCAGTTTTTCTGCTCTGTTTTTTCCCCATCTTTGTGGTTTTATCTACCTTTGGTCTTTGATGATGGTGACGTACAGATGGGGTTTTGGTGTGGATAGCCTATCTGTTTGTTAGTGTTCCTTCTAACAGTCAGGACCCTCAGCTGCAGGTCTCTTGGAGTTTGCTGGAGGTCCACTCCAGACTCTGTTTGCCTGGGTATCAGCAGCAGAGGCTGCAGAAGAGCGGATATTGGTGAACAGCAAATGTTGCTGCCTGATCATTCCTCTGGAAGTTTTGTCTCAGAGGAGTAACCGGCCATGTGAGGTGTCAGTCTGCCCCTACTGGGGGTACCTCCCAATTAGGCTACTCGGGGGTCAGGGACCAACTTGAGGCAGTCTGACTGTTCTCAGATCTCCAGCTGCGTGCTGGGAGAACCACTACTCTCTTCAAAGCTATCAGACAGGTACATTTAAGTCTGCAGAGGTTTCTGCTGCCTTTTGTTTGGCTATTCCCTGCCCCCAGAGGTGGAGTCTACAGAGGCAGGCAGGCCTCCTTGAGCTGAGGTGGGCTCTACCCAGTTCGAGCTTCCTGGCCACTTTGTTTACCTACTCAAGCCTCAGCAATGGCGGGTGCCCCTCCCCCAGCCTCACTGCTGCCTTGCAGTTTGATCTCAGACTGCTGTGCTAGCAATGAGTGAGGCTCCATGGGCATAGGACCCTCCGAGCCATGCGCGGGATATAATCTCCTGGTGTGCCGTTTGCTAAGACCGTTGGAAAAGTGCAATATTAGGGTGGGAGTGACCTGATTTTCCAGGTGCCATCTGTCACCCCTTTCTTTGACTAGGAAAGGGAATTCCCTGACCCCTTGTGCTTCCTGGGTGAGGCGATGCCTTGCCCTGCTTTGGCTCATGCTTGGTGCGCTGCACCCACTGTCCTGCACCCACTGTCCGACACTCCCCAGTGAGATGAACCCGGTACCTCAGTTGGAAATGCAGAAATCACCCATCTTCTGTGTCGCTCACGCTGGGAGCTGTAGACTGGAGCTGTTCCTATTCAGCCATCTTGGCTCCACCCTCTAGTCTCAGCACCACACCACACCTATTCCAAAATTGACCACATAGTTGGAAGTAAAGCACTTTTCAGCAAATGTAAAAGAACAGAAATTATAACAAACTGTCTCTCAGACCGCAGTGCAATCAAACTAGAACTCAGGATTAAGAAAGTCACTCGAAACCACTCAACTACATGGAAACTGAACAACCTGCTCCTGAATGACTACTGGGTACATAATGAAATGAAGGCAGAAATAAAGATGTTCTTTGAAACCAATGAAAGCAAAGACACAACATACCAGAATCTCTGGGACGCATTCAAAGCAGTGTGTAGAGGGAAATTTATAGCACTAAATGCCCACAAGAGAAAGCAGGACAGATCTAAAATGGATACTCTAACATCACAATTAAAAGAACTAGAGAAGCAAGAGCAAACACATTCAAAAGCTAGCAGAAGGCAAGAAATAATTAAGATCACAGCAGAACTGAAGGAAATAGAGAAACAAAAAACCCTTCAAAAAAGCAATGAACCCAGGAGCTGGTTTTTTGAAAAGATCAACAAAATTGATAGACCACTAGCAAGACTAATACAGAAGAAAAGAGAGAAGAATCAAATAGACACAATAAAAAATGATAAAGGGATATCACCACAGATCCCACAGAAATAGAAACTACCATCAGAGAGTACTATAAACACCTCCACGCAAATAAACTGGAAAATCTGGAAGAAACGGATAAATTCCTGGACACATATACCCTCCCAACACTAAACCAGGAAGAAGTTGAATCTCTGAATAGACCAATAACAGGCTCTGAAATTGAGGCAATAATTAATAGCTTACCAACCAAAGAAAGTCCAGGACCAGATGAATTCACAGCCGAATTCTACCAGAGGTACAAAGAGGAGCTGGTACCATTCCTTCTGAAACTATTTCAATCAATAGAAAAAGAGGGAATCCTCCCTAACTCATTTTATGAGGCCAGCATCATCCTGATACCAAAGCCAGGCAGACACACAACAAAAAAAGAGAATTTTAGACCAATATCCCTGATGAACATCGATGCAAAAATCCTCAATAAAATACTGGCAAACCGAATCCAGCAGCACATCCAAAAGCTTATCCACCATGATCAAGTGGGCTTTATCCCTGGGATGCAAGGCTGGTTCAACATACACAAATCAATAAACGTAATCCAGCATATAAACGGAACCAATGACAAAAACCACATGATTATCTCAATAGATGCAGAAAAGGCCTTTGACAAAATTCAACAACCTTCATGCTAAAAACTCTCAATAAATTAGGTATTGATGGGATGTATCTCAAAATCATAAGAGCTATCTGCGACATACCCACAGCCAATATCATACTGAATGGGCAAAAACTGGAAGCATTCCCTTTGAAAACTGGCACAAGACAGGGATGCCCTCTCTCACCACTCCTATTCAACATAGTGTTGGAAGTTCTGGCCAGGGCAATCAGGCAGGAGAAGGAAATAAAGGGTATTCAATTAGGAAAAGAGGAAGTCAAATTGTCCCTGTTTGCAGATGACATGATTGTATATCTAGAAAACCCCATTGTCTCAGCCCAAAATCTCCTTAATCTGATAGGCAACTTCAGCAGTGTCTCAGGATACAAAATCAATGTGCAGAAATCATAAGCATTCTTATACACCAATAGCAGACAAACAGAGAGCCAAATCATGAGTGAACTCCCATTCACAATTGCTTCAAAGAGAATAAAATACCCAGGAATCCAACTTACAAGTTCAATATGTGTCCAGCTACATTTAGCAAAGCAACAAGGAATGAGTTCATTTACTTAAATGATAGTGGGATAATTTGCGATTACTATGGAGAAAAATTAACTTAAGCCTATACCTCATGTGACATATCCCAATCAAGAACACAGAAATTAAAGTGTGAAATATTCACAAAAATGTAATTACATGGCTTAAAAAAACCAGGAGAAAATAGAGCACTTATTCAGTCTAGAGAGGGAGATAATATTTGATTAAAGTAGGAACATAAATTACAAAGGAAAAGATAGGCAGTGTGATTGCACAAAAATTAGTACTACTAAAATGCAACAAAACCATGATAAAAGTTAAGTGACAAAAGAGAAAACTATATTTAATATATATAATGGCAGATGCATTTCTAAAATATACTAAGAGTTTTTATAATTTACATTAAGTTCCCTGTGGACAGTGGTCAAAAGATGGGAATAATGATTACATAAGATGAAACACCATTAATATATTAACATAGGAAACTGCATTCTTGGCAACAAGAAAAGAAGTGCAAATTAGAACAGCAATGACATGTCACTTTATACCTCCAAAATTAGCAACAATAAAGGAACATTATTAAAACCAGCGATGAGGCTATTGGGGAAATTAACACATTTATAGATTTTTAGTGGCATTGTAAATGACTTTGGTCAATTTGATGAGCAATTTGGTACTTTTTAGCAAGAGCCATAAAATGTTCATACCTTTTTAATAAATAATCTCACTCTTGGATATGTTTTAAAGGTATAATTCAGAAGAAAGAAAGCATTATGTATTACGTATTATTATGGAAAACTGGACATATCCCAAACAGCCATTAACAGAGAATGGTTATAAAATTATGGCATTTTAAACTTAATGAAAATGTTTGCAACCGATGAAAATGATAAATATGAAAAGCATTGGGATACATGGAAGGATATATACAAAAATTAAATTAAATAATTAAAAATAAAATAAAATATAGGAGCCTAGCTTAAGAAGGTCTAAAGGGGCTTGGAGCTGTGTATTCTCTATGACCTATAATATTGACCCACTAGGACTCCCTTTCCAGGATGGAGCCCCGTATTGAGGAGGAACTCCTGGCGGTTGAGTACAATTAGAACATGTTAGAAACAATGGAGAGGAGGGAAAAGGAAGGTCTAAATCAAAGACAGGGAGGGAAAAAGATAAAGGAAATCTCAGAAAACAAGTGGCCATATTGTTTAACATTACACAAAAATAACGACAGGGTATCTTTTGAAGTTAGAAAATCCATCTGAATCATGCCTCTTTCTAAAAGATGAGTCAAAGCCAATTCACATTAAAATGAGCAACAAAAACGTGTTAAGGTAAAATCTCATAAGAAGTAACTACAAGAAAAGAGAATAAGGAGCAAAGTAATATCCCTAAATACCATGAAAATGTATCAGAAAGGCGTGCTTAAAAAACAGATCAAATTTATATTATTTTGAAACAAATTAAACATACTAAGAAGATGATACAAGATATGGAAAAACAATACAGACAGCCCCCAACTTATAATGGTTTGACTTACAGTTTTTCAACTTTATGATGGGTTTATTCGGACATAACCCTATTGTAAGTCAAGGAGTATCTGAACAAATAATAATTAGAAAAACTCAAAAATTGGGTAACCAAACTCAAGAATTAGAAAAAAAAAATTAGAAATGAAGACTAAACTAGAAGAAATACAAAAGAGAATAAGTACAATAAATAATGTCTTACCAGAAACACAAAATTAAAAGGTAAAACTTTAAAAAAAAAACATAAGTGAAAATATGAAATAACTTGAAAGAAAATTATAAGAATGGAAGGTAAGAAAAATGATCCAACATACAGATAATAGAAATCCGTGAAAGGAAACTGAAGCAAGTGAACAGAACAGATACTCACAAAAAATACATGTAAACACACATACTTATTATATATATATATAATTAAACTACACATTGAAAAAGCACACTCATTGCATACCTGAGAATACTGACTGAGAATGACAAACAAGGAATATGTTCTACTAAAGTTACCGGGTGTTAAAGAAATTGATAAAAACTTCAAGCATCCTAAATAAAGCAAGGCTTATAAGGAAAAATAAAATCAGACTGTCATTAGACTTTTCAACAGCAATGATTTATGCCACAAGATAATTGAATAATATTTTTAAGGTATGTAAGGAAAATAACATGTGAACCAGGAATTTTATGTCCACGAAAACAGATCTTCCGGTATACGATGAACAAATTGTCAGCAATATGTTGGAGCTAAAATACTTGTTTGCATAAGTCCTTTCTGAGGAAAATAATGGAAAATGAATGTTAAACAATTAAAACCTATTAGACATCTCTAGATAGATATTAACATAAGTATTGGTGACATGCATTAAATATATAATTACTCCTAGAATTAAGTCTAAATGAGAGTTAGGAGAGAGTATAGTATGGCTATATGATGAGGCATTTTAGATATAGTACAATAGAAAAAAATTGGAGAAGAAAGGGGTTAGCACATGCAAAATGCTTAAATTATTTTCAATAACCATATTGGCAGAGACCATAATAGTATTGTTATACAGATATTATTGTGTGTGTACATGGAAAAAAGCAAATGAGTAAATACAGAATGTCCTGAGTCATGTATTCTCAATGGGACAAATATTACTCTCAAGAGGTCAAAGAATGATTCTTGGGGAGTGAAAAAAGTCATCAACTTGTTATATATAAACAAGGAAGTGCATAAAGTGCAGATATATATAAAGTGCAGATATACATATAGTATGGTAACAAATATACAGTATGTCTATGGTATTAAAATTTAATGGTGGAGGGCTATTAGGAAAAACATATATCAAAGGCTATTTGGGGGGTCATTAATGAATAAAATATTGAGAAACAGTGTTTTAAGTCTATCATCTCTGTGTCAGTGAGAAAACTGGCTCTTAATGTGGAAGAAAGGAAATACAAATGGAATATAAAAGAGATTAAAAACCATGTCATCCTGAATTTAAATTAGAGATGTCAGTATGAAAACATGAGATATTTTGTCTTTAAATATATATTCCCTTGCTTGGTACACTAAAAAGGTTTAGAAACAATGATGAATCTATTAGCAGTGAGCATCCCTGGTGCCCAAAAGAATCCAGGGCTCTTGGGAAAAAAATAGTTGATTGCAGGTCTGAGGCAGGAAATGAGCAAGATAAAACCCAAACATCCTAATATCCTTGATAGGAAACTATTAAGTAATGCTAGTGTCATGCCAAAATGACTTGGGAGCCCACTTAAATAAATTCTCTCTGGCCAAAGTTACAGATTGTGCTACAATAATTACAAGAATTTCAATGAGTTGAAAACCATCAAATAGGATTATTTAATAAGTTCATAATTGTTTTAAAAAATAATAATTGATGGTCTTTTAAGGATGGTAGGAAACGGGAAAAAAAAAAGGAATCCAGCATTTATTATCTTTCCTATATAGGATGAGAGAAAGCTTTTTTTTTAATAAAATCATTTCCATCATCAGATATCAGCAAAAATGGTAAAGACCTCTGAAAAGTCTCTCTTCCTTCTTGATAGAAGAAAATTAGCAAAAGAAATGTCAGAATCGATGCTTTTAGAACTCTGGAAATTAACAAGCGACTAGAAAAAAGGAAGCTTTGTTCAAGAAAATGGCTTAATCTCAGTAAGAACAGTGAGCTTTGTGGCATTTTCCCATTCTTATGTCTATCCCCCGTCTTCATTTTCGTGGTAGCCTTGAAAGCAAACAGCCTCCAATCACAGTGGAAACCAGCATCTTGGCAGCCACTAGATGGGGTAGAACAGAGTTGGTGCTCCATCAAAGTTCCTTTCCTAGAGAATTGTGGTTATTTGAAGTGTCTGGTGGTTTCCTGGAAGACTTCACTTGCAAGAGTGTCTTTATTAGACCTGGAATAGAGATCACCTAGTGCAAAATGCCCCTTCCCTGGAGAAGTGTGTTGAAAATATTGGAAGACAATTGTTTTGTTATGCCCAGACCATTTGTTCCCCAAAGAAGACCACCAGAGTCCAGAGTCAAAGCCAAGCGGCAAGGATCTTTACTACAAGTTCGAACCTGGTCCCTCCATTCCACAGTATACAAGAGGGCCCTGAACAATGCGAGTGTTTGCTTTTTATAGCCTGAGAGTTACAGGGGAACAAAGGAATTCTTTTGGTTCCCGCTTTTTCAGTAAAACTTTGAACGGCTGTCCCCTTATCGGAGACTTTCCTGGTGGTGTTTGTACTGGGCTCAGGAAGTTTGAGAGATATATGGCGATATGTGGTGAGATGGGAAGATGGGATGTGTTTGTACTGGGCTTGTTTGTTTTGAGCCCGGGGCTGAGGAATGTGCCCGGCTCCTTTCAGTTTAAGTTTGAATCTTCCTGAAGTAGTGGATGACAAATGGGGTAAACAATTGGCTAACCAAAAAGCTTAAAAGGAAAAGCGGGGGAATGAGATGTCAGTAGGAACTTTGAAAAGCTACAACATATTCCTGAGAATCTAGAAGGATGCACACATTTGTAAAACTGTGCACATGCTCAGTAAGAAAGCCTCGCACTCTCCATGCTAGCTAACATTGCACAAGGAGGAAGGGGAGGCTAAGGCATAGTTGAAAACTGCCTGACTGGGAATTGAAAGCATGTCCCAGCACACACACACAGAGCCTCTAGGAAAAGACCGGAAGGCTTACTATTTCCAGGCATTTAAGGAAATCTCTGTCTAATCATTAACTGATCACCAAACTAACGCAGCAGAGACTTTCGTGACCACTTGACCACACACAGCAAAGAATGCAGATTTTACAAAATTAGTTCAGAAAAGTGATTAAACAAAGAGCAATAACAACAATAAACAGAGTGATGATGGCACAACTTTGTAAATATACTAAAAATCATGGAATTGTATATTTTAAAATGGTTACTTTTATGGTATATAAATTATATCTCAATAAAAATATCATTCCAACAAATGAAAATAAAATTATAGAATGTGTTCATTTTGCAACTGAACATCAATGTCTGCAGACAACAAAAAAAGTGAAAACCTGAGACTGAACAAGACCAGGATCCACCAGTAAATACAGAGGAGCATATTGAAGTGCACCATGAGTATGTAATCAGCAACATGCAGACTGTGGGAGCCTCTACGGGTAAAATAGCCTGGGTTCTTTAGCATATAAATGTTAGGGAAAAGAAATGGACAGAGGAAGAACCTATAGATTAACATAAGTTTACAAGACATATCAGGTTTTTTTAAATGGTTAAGATTATATTATAGTGTCTAGCAATTCACCTTTGGGTGATGGAACCATGAAGAGTGCAGTGAAATGATTAGTATAAAGTTCAGGATACTATTTACAACTTGAGGGAGAGAAGAGGCTGTATTCATGACTGGGCATTTGGAGAAACTTGTGGGGTGACTGGTCATTTTTTAAGCTGGTAGTGTTTATAAGGGTATTATTCATATAATAATTTACTAAGCTCTACCTTTTTGTGTGTGGCTGTGTCTTTGTCTTAAAAATAAGAGGGTAAAAATGACCTACATAAAGCCAAAGGTTGGAAGAGGTCAGAACAATAATATGAGTTAGCATATTTCAGCAAGTAAAATTAATGATAAAAAAGGTTAATGTTTAGAAATTGACTTTCTATCCCATCCTAAAACTCAAATGGAGGAATTGCAAAAGAAAATCATCTTATACTGTATCTAGAATAGCTGTGTCCTAACTTAACTTTAAATGGGACCCGTTTAAATGGGCCACTCTACACAAGGAACATCCATCTTATACCCATGAATTGTCTAAGAAGAATACTTAATTTAGTCAGTTCCTACAGTCATTTTTCAAGAACTACAAACAATGGGACCTTTATTTGAGGATGTCATGTTGATTCAGGATCCTTGATGCAGAATTTCAATCTTGTCAATACGCAAGGGAGTTCCTGACACCAGTTATTCCAGAGTTCCCCTTCTCTCCTCAAGCCTCCACCCAACCCCAGCCTTAGTAGATTACCTCTCCTACTTTGCTGAGATTGAGTCCTTTATATATCCTCTTATCTCTACCTCAACTCATCTCTATACATGTTATCTCATTCTTCTCTCCAGTCTCAGAGGAAGAGCAGGACTCTTCCACCTCTGCATCAGTTTCCAAATGTCTGTTAAATAGTTCAGTTTTGATGTATTGCTATTCACATCTTATTTTCATCAAAGACACCCTCAAAGTACCCAGCTTGGGAGACTGGAAGATTCTTTGCGCTATTGATGCCAAGGACAAATATAAAGGAGATTGCAGTGAGATTGGATTTGGTAAATGAAGAACTCCATTTAGGATATGGTCCATTTGGAAAAAAGGCAAACCAGCACAATGAAGATCCATGGCCTGTGGCATATCTGCTATTAACCTGTCACTGTTATTATGTTTTATTTAAAAAATATTTATTGTTCACATAGTATGTGCAAGTGCACTAGGTTCTATGGGGAAGAGTGAACACAGATTAATGACACATAGTCCCCAAGGAGCTAACAATCCTCAGGGAACTAACTTATTTTAATATAAGTAATATACAAGGGAGCAGATCAAGGCAACGATGAGGTGACTGTTGGGATGAGTGGGAACAAACAGAATGCTGAGTGTGAGATAAACATAGGAATAGTCAGTAGGAAGTTTTCCAGTTGGGATGTTCTGGACAGCATTGTCATGTTCTGTACTCAATAATTCTTCAGGACAGCTGCAAAAAAAATGTAGCTCTTCTGTACATCACTTAACCCCTCCCTCGCCAGTATTTTAGAACTTTTTCTCCACAGTCATTGTGGGAGGTGGGTACAAAGACATATAAACCATAGCATCTGACTTCAAAGAGCTTACTTTCTAGTTTAAGAGATGAGGCATATCTGTAGAACTACAGACAAATCACAATTTAAGGGGTGCTACAGAAGTAAATGTTACTGGAATGCACAGGCTTGGCCCATAGCAAGGGCTCAATAAATATCTGAGGGATGCATGACTACTGAGTTAACACAGACCCATTAGTCCTGATGATCCTATCTTGGGGATGTTTGTTCTTCTTCTTCCCACAGCCATTGCCCAAGTTCCTGCTGACATTTCTCGTGTGGACTCTGTGGAGTCAAGCAGGCCTAAAGTTCTGGTCTTTGCTCAGTCACTTAGAGCTTCTGACTTGATGGAATAATTTGGTTTTTCTCCTTCCTCCTGAAACATACTAAGCATTTTTCAACTAATAAAAATGTGACCTCGAAGGCACTGTGAATTTGGTAAAATCCATGTTTGGTACTGATGTCCCTGACAGAATGAATGCTAGTTTTATTTTAGTGTTCCCATAATGCAGTTTATAAAGACACTGTATTTTTTGAAATTTCTCAGCAAAGAAGAATGTAAATGTCTCCTAGTCCTTTGTACTTTGCTGAGTGGATGGAACAAATAAAGGGACAACTGGAAGTCACTCAGTCACCAATACAAAGGCCTATGGACTCTTGATAGTAAGAAAATACTGATATTTTTGGTCCTGGTGCAAATGGTCCTCAAATGTGAGTTCAGAGCTCAGCCAAGTAGTATCTTAGTAATTCAGGAAGCAGCCATGCCAGAAAGCATCCAGAGAGACAGATCTGCCCTGTTCCCATGTGTCTCCCTAATACCTATCACTGTGCCAGGCACACAGTAAGTAACCAATCAGTATGGGTGGCATGGATGAAATAGGGGCAGGAGAGCTCCTCAGCATTTGCTACTGAACTGAGAGTCAATACTTGGTCTCGAGTCCTGGTCTGCCCCTTTACCATCTCTGAGACCTTGGAAAAATCTTTTCTGCCTCCAGGACCTCAGTTAACCCATCTGAACAATAATTTTCAATGTTCTTTGTGTGCTCAAGTTCTACATCTTGCAGGAATAAGTGTGACTCTTCACAATGAATCTGCAGAAAGTCTCCCCAATTCAATGAACTCTCTATTTGACCCAAGAAAAAGGCAGAAAAATAGATTCCTTCAGGCTACAGTATAAGGTACAAACCTGATGTTGTGTTCATGCCTTAAAACAGCCTTGTCTGTGACTGGGATGTGGGAAGCTCGTGGTGTATTATTTGAAGAATAACTATCTCCTTATTAGGATAAAGACATGCCCTTCTGAAAACCCTTATTACCCACAAAATCTCCAACAACCAGCCAGGCAGTCATTTATTCATGAGGCCATAGCACCCAGATATTCCACCGATGAAATGTTCTGTCCTTGGCATAAAACTTGTTCAGAATGGTAATTAGAATAGAGACTTCAAAATATTAGAACTATTCAATGTCAGCCTCAGGGGGCTACTAACTCATGTTGGAAATGATCTTGCTGCTTTTAATCAAGAACTAAGCTACACAGAGTTCCTTTTTTGGTTGCAACTTCAGTACAGAAAGAACAATGCAAACGTTGGCACTTTGATATGACCTTCAGCTTCTGAAAGAATCATGGGAACTTTTCTCCCCAAGGCCCAGAGCAGGCATCACAAAACAATTTATTAGGGTGTGCTTGTATATCATGAAGTCTTATCTAATTGGTGTTCAAACCTGTTGCTGTCTCTTCTTTTCCCTTATCTCTAAGGGCTCCCAGCAGAGAGGAGGGAACATCAATTAATCACTCCTCTCCTCTTCCTACACACACACTTGCATGCATAGACTCACGTGAAGACACACACCTCTCTCACCCTATCCCACTCAATCCCTACACACACTTGGGGCCTTGGAATACAATTGTTTTAGATCTGCAACAGATCAGAAACATCAGCTGGGTTAACTCTCTCATTTTATATAGAGAGAAACCGAAGCTCAAAAGAGAAGAATTAGGATTAAAAACAGTTCTGGTACTGTCAGCACCATGTCTCTGTATTTCCCCATCAGAAGCTCAAGGTTTCAAAGAAGAGCAAAAGCTCTTCAACTTAATATATACGTCCTTCACTGTCTTTGTATATAAAACATTGTGCTAAGTCCCAAAGTTGTTCACAAGGGAATGAAATATAATCCTGATCCAGTGGGGATAAATGGAGATGTATATAAATATATTTAGTACAAGCAGATTACTAAGTGTTCTCATAGAGGCACCAAGTGATTTGGAGATTTAAGTCAGAAGAGATTTGTTTGAATTGAATTATAAGAGGTTGTTTGGTTTAGGGTACCTCTTCCAGATTTCATGGAGAGGTTTCCCCATGATGCTTTGAGAGACTAAAGATGATATTAGTGTTAGCATTGACATTGTTCTTTCCGCACATGATTAGAGAAACCTCAAAAATACTTCTAATTAAAACAAATACTATGTTTTTGCCTCTGAAAACTTCAAAAAATAAAAAGAATAAAAATATGTAGTTTTGATGAGCATGTGAAGAAATGGGAATGTGCATACATTACTGTGGGCAATTATGTTGTTGTATCTGCTCTGGAGAACAATGTCAAAATAATATGTTGAGAGTATTAAAATTGTGTATATCTTCTATCCCAACCTATTTGACTTCTAGACCTATTTCTTAAAGGAATATGTGTTTGTTGTATATATAATTATATATGTATTTAATTGATTGTATGTGTATATAAAAGATGAACATGAGAAATGTTTCTTACATTGCTAAGTGAATAAGAGCAAGAAACAAGACAATACATTCTTCTAAAATCTCATGTCTCATTTGTTTTATATACCCATGTATATCTTACATAACCCGAATGTAGGCCAAACTTGCTTTTTCTAGATGTCCACTTTGAGGTCAGTAACATATATCACATGTAAAAACACACACCCACAAATCCAAATCTAAATATAAATAAATGACATAGGTTTTCTCAAAGATTTTATAAGAAAATGTCATAGGGATGAAGTTATTTCATATGTCAGACAGCCTTCCCTTTAAATGTTTCTCTTTTCCACCAATGTCCTTCTGCAGCTGCTGTTCTCCCTTCTCTTTGTCTCAAACGCGTTCAGTGACTCCCTTTCTACTGGCAGAATCATCTCCTCTTTTTCCTCCTCTAACATCATCGCCACCACCATCACCACCATCACCACCATACAGCCTTCTGTGCTTCTCTAGTCTAGCATATCCAATAGAATTTTCTGCAGTGATCAAAAGGTACTATGAACTGCTCTGCCCAGTGTGGCAGCCACTAGCCACATGTGGCTATTGAGCACTTGAAGTGTGGCTGGTCTAACTGAGAAAATATATTTTTAATTGTATTTAATTTTAACTGATTTAAATTAACCACACAAGGCAATTAAGCACTTGAAATGTGGCTAGTGTAACTGAAGAAATGTATTTTTAACATTTTGTTTAATAATAGAGATCCTAAGTTACCCCTATGTGGTTCGTGGCCATTGTATTGGACAACACAGCTCTAGTCTGTTCTTAGGCAGAACAAGCTAAGTCTCCTCTTCATCTTCAACTTTGCTTTGTTGTGTACAGGAAATGGAAGAAATGACTCAATGACTTTTTCTCGGCATCCACCTTGCTTAGAAATTACTGAAAAGCATGGGAAGATTATGAATAACTAATAATTTTCTTTATTTTCATAGGTATGCAGAGAAAAATCCCAGAAAGACATAAACAAAAATAATCATTATGGTTAATTTATGGTAGTGGCATTATGGATTACTTTTATTTTACTTTGTTTTACTGTTTTCGCAGCACTGTGATCTGGAGTGGGCGTTTATTACCTTTGTATCTAGAAGAAAGACACAATACATATTATTAAAATGCTTCCATGTATTTTTTTTTTTTTTAAAAAAGCAAAAGAGGGAAGGCATCTTTTCTAAGGGTTCTGTAACCAACTTCCAGAACAGTCTCTCACTTCTGCAAATGAGGAAAAGCCCAATGGCGGGCCCCCGTGGAATGTGGCCCAGGAATGACATGTGTATATATTCTCCCAGCTGCTTCCTCATATCAAATAGCTAACAAACCAGAGCTCAAAAGCCAAGCCGATTCCCGCTGTCATCATTGATGAAGCCTGTACACAGATGGAGAAGTAAATAAAAGGGAGAGGTGGTGAGTTTTCTATATTTGACCCAGTTACTATTTTTGCTAAATAAGGAGAGAAAAGCTTGGGATTTCAGACATGAAGAAATAGATCCTGATTTTGTGAGCAAAATCTTGCTGCTCTTCTTAGCCCTTTCCGGATGTGCATTTCCTTCTTGGAATCAGGGCAGAATTTGGCAGAATCCATGTAGACTCAGAGTTGCAACCTTACAACTGAGCTTAGAAAAAAGGAGCTATTTGAGATAGGCACAAAGGAACCACACAGAGGGTCTGAAAAATCCCAACAGATCTGGGGAGCCACAAGTTAGGCATGGGGCCAAAAACTTTGGAGTTGTCATTACCCAGCCTTCAAATTTGGACTTCAAGACAACTTAAAAAAAGTCCTCCCCTGGAAATGGCAAACACAAGTAGGCTCAATGAAATCTTTTATGCAATCTTATTCTGGCTCAGCTATGCCCAGATTAGCTCAATAGTCATATCTTCTGCAGTATCTTGCTTCTCCTCTCAGTACCTCCTCACTAGAATACAGTGCCAGAAGATCCTTTGTGGTCCTCATTTACCCTCTTCCTGGTACATGATAACTGGAAGGGTTTGTGCTTTGATGCCTTCCCAGGATTCTCATGTTTAATTCATAGAGGACTCTGGAAGGCTGAAAAGCTTTATGGAACTCAGAAGAATGAAGTTAGAATGGAAGATTCTCAGGCATGGTAAAAGGGAATTTACTTAGGGGCAGAGGGCAAATGGGATCCTTCAAGGGCCTTCTTGCCACCACACAGCAGTTATTTTCCATTCCATTTGCCTGCTGAGTGAGCTTCCAGGGACTAATGCCTACTTCAGCAAGGCAGAAGGGAGGTAAGCTGCTGTATTCTTGGCCTAGTTTTGTAGCAACAGAAGGTAAATTACGTTTTGACTTTCAATGTTGTGTTTATTTGCATTGGCTATCTTTAGTTGGTTCAAGTCTAGAAATATTTAAAAATCACTTCTTGAAATACCTTTAGTTCCCCACAATTGGAAAACTAAGATGCTTTCAAGTTGCAGATCGTTGCACTGAGGATTATAAGACGTTGCTTTTGTTAAACAACCAGAGACTAAGTGAGCAGGAAATATATCCTCTGGAGTCCTGAGGTGTTCAGTGCCTCCACTCAGCTTGATCGTGTTGGTCTTAAACACTGCCTATGAAGCAGTTTCTAAAAAGTTTCCTTCTGACAGATTTCAAGTGACTCTAAAGAGGTAAATGCATATGCTGCTTGTTTATTGTACACAACATGGCTACCAGTGAGTATCTGACACTATTTTTCCAAAGGACAGTTTTACCCCTAATACAGAAGCACCTTGAAAATATTATTTGTAGCAAACCTGCACTGGGGTAATCAGCTCTCTGTTAGCTAGGGCCCAGTGCTGATGAGGCCAAGGTCATAGACTGAATTTCAAATGGGCAATTTAACTTTAAACAGAAGATGAAAGCTCTTTTTTTGTGCCTCCATATTGCAACTCTCCCTCTGCCTTCTATGTTGCGAATGCAATGTTCTTATAACAGGGACAGTGTCATGGTGTCCAGCCTTTCTGGGGGCCTGTAAGAACTTTATTCAGTAGCAAAACAGGGACATGACTATTAAGAACTCTAAGCCATAGTAGAAGAGCCACATTAGGAAGACAGTGGAACTAACTACCAGAAATGAACGCCAGAGCAGTTCAGGTGATTGGAGGGGCAGACCCAGGTCCTCAAGTAGGAGATGGCTTATGAGGCAGGTTGAGTATGGTATCCAGTGAGCAATGGGTCAAGGAGTGGCAAGAACGGTGAGCTTAGATGAGGGAACCAATTCTGTTTAAGGAAGGTCTGGGAAACCTTGGTATGCGTTTCAAGATTTCTTACTGTCCTTCAGGACTCTGTTGGTGTCACCTCCTTTCTGAGACTTCCAGAACAATACTCTGCCTGCATCCAGGCAGAGTTAGGGATGCCTCAACTCAACTTCCATAGGACTCTACTATTGCCTCTATTGTATCACTCACCACATTGTATTTTAACCTTTCATTTTTGTTTTAATCTCTCCCACTAGACTGTAAGCTTCTTTATCTTTGTATCCCCATAACCTAGCAACTATGAGCTTACTGCATGTTTGCTGACTGAATGAATAAATAATTGAATGAATAGAAGAATGAAGAAACAGGGAAGAAAATTCCACGTGAGAGATATTTGTGTAGGTTATTAAAAATGAGTTAAATTTTCATAGAAAGAACATGCTGTGCTCTGGAGAGAGAGTATTTGGTGCACTGGCTGCCTGTAGGAGATGAGGAGATGAGGCTAGGAAGGGAAATTGGGATTAGAGGGTAAAGGGTTTTGTAGCGCCGCCTAAGGAGTTGAAATCTCTTCTATAGATCAGTGGTTCTCAAACTTTAGAGTGCTTACTAATTGCTTGGAGAGCTTGATAAAACACACATGTGTGAGTCCCATTTCTGAAGTTTGTATTCTGAGGTGGGGATTGCAAATTTATATTTTTATTGAAACATAATAAATTTGCATATTTTCAAGGTACATGTGATATTTTAATACATTTGTGTAATGTGTCATAATCAAATCATGATAGTTGGGATATCTATCACCTTAAACATTTAGCTTTTCTTTATGCTGGGAATATTCAAATTGTTCCCTACTAGTTATTTTGAAATGTACAGTAGATGATTGTTTACTATGTCACTCTATTGATTTGTCAAACACTAGGTCTCATTTCTTCTACCTAACTGTATTATTGTACCCATTAATCAACCTCTCTTCATCCACTCCCCACCCCCAACCCCCACACACACAGAAGTCCTGGTTTCTGGTAACCACGAAACTACTCTCTGTTTTCATGAGATCCACTTTTTTAGCTTCCGCATATAAGTAAGAAAATGCAAAGTTTGTCTTTCTGTGCCTGGCTTATTAGTAGAGGATGGCAGCACCTGTACTACTTTTTATATGAATCCTGTTTTCCCAAGGTTATCCAGATGCCTATAGCATTGATTTATCCTCAGGGTGATTTCCATGTTTGAGAGCCTTGTTATTGCTTTAAACCAGTGGTTCTCAATATGGCTGTACATTAAACGAATTGGAGGAGATTTTTTATAAAATCCCAGTGTCCACACCCTCTCCTAGTCCAATTAATTCAGAACTGCTGAGATGAGGTCTGGCCTAGGTAATTTGCAGATGTTCACCAGGTGATTTTAAAGTGTAGTCAGAGTTGAAATCGTCTGCTGTAGAATAATCTGAATTTCCAAAAGCTGGGCTTAAGTACTTCTGACAAGCAGAAATCTCCAGATTTCTGGAATTGGATCCCTGAGGATCAGGGTCACTGCTGTTGGAAATAGATCCCCGAGGGTCAGGGTGGCAGAAATTCCTGGTGGCTTCCTGGAACCTGATAAGTCACTGGAATGTGATAAATCTTTTGATTTTCAGTAAGTTGTGTATGGCCATTGGTAATTTGAAAAGTTTCAGGATCATTGATCCTTCACTAAGAAATAACCGTCATAGTAATGTTTGCCTATGTCTACCCCCATGTCCATTTCATCTGCAGCAGTTATGTACAGGAGCCCAGAGTTAGAATCAGACAGAGCTGACTCTGTTTTAACTCCTGGCTTTATCACATGTCCTAACCATGCACCATTCTCTAAGCCTCAGTTTTATCATCTATAAAACAGGGATGCTTGTACCTACTTTACAGGATTGTTGAAGATTGGGGTTAAATAATCAATAAATGTAAAGTACAGCACAGTGCCTGAAACATAGTAGGTAATCAGATGAATGTCTGGAGGGTTGCATGTAAAATACTCTGAGTGGTCACTTCTGAGCAGTGGATTTGGGATGGTGGAGGAAATGGAAGACTTTGACATTTTACTTTATACCCTTCTATATTGTTTTAAATTTATAGATGGCATAGGCTACCGTTGTAACTTTTGTGTGCCAAAAAAAGACAAAAGAAATCAACTGCCATGTCATGTTCCCAGAGAGTCTCCAAGTTGGCCACAAGTTCGGAGGTCATCCAGCCTGTTCCCCCTACAATTGCCGGAAACTCTGCTACCATTGCCCTGCCAAGGTGCATTCAGTTTCCTCTGCACATTCTCCAGGATAGGATTTGATGTCAAGGAAGTTTTATTTTATTTTTTATGCAATCTGAAATGCCAGGAAATTCTCTTCCTATATTGAGCCCAGATCTGTCTGCCTGTGATACCCTTCCATTGGGCCTATCTAGTTTTGCTTTGTAGAGCCACCTAGAGTAAGCTTAATAGATTCTACTATACCTGATACCTTATGAACATGCCTTGATATGTTTAAAAAGAGCTTTCCTGACGTTTTGAAATTAGATCTATTCAGAAAATCACCCAAAGCTTCAGCTGTGCCTCAGAGGATATAGCTTCCTCACTCTGTCACAGACTGGTTCTGTGGAAGTAGACATTGAAATGGACTTTTGGGTGCAAGGTGTCTATTGTGGATCAATGCTTATAAAAGGAATGGGGGGCAAAGCAGCACAATGGAGAGGAAGAGGTTGAACTACACGTGAGGCTCAACAGAGTTGCAACTAATTTGGCAAGGAGCTCTGGAGAGAGTCTTGCCTGTTAGAGTTGCCCAGCAACAAGCTGGAATGACCAGCTATTATGCCCAACCTCTCTCTCAGTCCCCAGATATGGGAAGAGTGTCACATCGCATGAGGCAGCCCTCTGCAGCTGAGTCTGTCTGCTGACTGTACCTCATAAATCTAGGCATGTCCTTCCTTGGAGAGGTATCTGGGTTAGCACACTCCCCTGTCTATCAGCCTATCCGCTGTGCCATGTGGATTCACTTCAGACAAATACAAGACATGGGTCTTCTAGGAACCAGTGGAGTCAGTGGGCCTCTCTTCCTGAGGGGAACCTTAGAAAAGGCAGGTGAAGGAAGTTAACTGGACAAATTATAGCTTCTGCTATGACAGTTGGTTTCAGGACCACAATTGATGCCATTTCCCTCCTCCATTATCCAGTCTAGAGTCTCCCCACTCTCAGTCACCATCTCTGTGACCCTCATCCCTGAGGGGTTTGACACCTTCTCAAGCAGAGGTTGCCCTATCTGTTCATTTATAGTCACAAATGGGCAAGGGACCACCAAGAGATGTCACAGTAGATTACTTGGGTTCTATGCTGTTGTTTGACAGTAGCCCTATTTCTTCCTGATAACCAGGGTCAAGTGCCTCTGTCAAGGCAATTACACTTCCTACCCGTTTCTGGAAGTAAGAAGTCCAAAGTGCCCAGGTGGAAGCTGTAGCTTATAATTCAACTCTTGTTCTGTCCGCTGGAGGAGGTGTTCCCATCTGGGGAATCAAAGCCTCTAACCCAGCAGAGCCCAGACTTTCAGGGATGGAAACGCGAAGTCCTCCAGTGGGTCTTGTGAGTGATAAGTGGTATCTTAGATTGCTAGGGCTTCTGTAACAAAGTACAATAGACTGGGTGAGTCAAAGAACATGAATTTATTTTTTTAACAGTTCTGGAGGCTGAAAGTCTTAGATCAAGGCTAGAAGCCTTAGTCAGCAGGTTGGTTCCTTCTGAGGGCAGTGAGGGAAGGATCTGCTCCAGGCTGCTCTCCTTGGTAGATGGCCATCTTCTCTCTGTGTCTTTACATCATTATTCCTCTGTGTGTATCTGTATCCAAATTTCCTCTTCTTACAAAGATACCAGTCATATTAAATTATGGCCAGTTGCTTTTGTAAAGATTGTATCTCCAAATATGGTCACATCCAATGTACTGGGGATTAGGAATTCCACATATGAATTGTGGAGGGACACTATTTATTCCATAATAAGTGGGGTCACATTTGCTTCTACTTCTTGGTTCCCAGACTTGTGTATTCTTTCTGTTGGGGTCACAGCACCAAATAGAAGCCTCTGATTCCGTTCAATCTATGGCATCCTGAAGGAAGTTTCCCACTCCTCACTAAATGTTGCCCTGAGCTGGTGCTTTAGCTGTGCCTTCTGCAGGTTATTCCAATGCCGTTAGGTCAGCAGGTTGTGGGTGTTATACAACCAGTGGATCCTATGGTCATTGTCCCACTCCCACACATATTGTGCTGTAAAGTGGGTCTCCTGGTCTAATAGGATGTTGTGTGAAACCTCATGTTGATGAATCAAATACTCCAAAGCCCTTAGAGAGTAGTGCTAACTGTGGTCCTGTGGACAGGAAAGGTGAACTCATACTATTCTTGTAAGAATAAACCACTGATTTTCCCAGGTAATGAGGGCTTACTACAGTTAACTTGCCACCAATTGGCCAATAGAACTCTTTAAGAAATAGTGCCATAGTAGGGGCTCAGTGTTTGTCTCTGTTGCTGATAAATTGAATATTAGGAGGCAGCAAGAGTTAGATCAACCTTCTTAAGTGGGAGTCTATGCTGTTGGGCCCATGTGTAACGGTATTAGTCTGTTCTCATGCTGCTAAAAAAGACACACCCAAAACTGGGTAATTTATAAAGGAAAGAGGTTTAATGGAGTCACTGTTCCACATGGCTGGGGAGGCCTCACAATCATGGCAGAAGGCAAAGGAGAAGCAAGAGGACATCTTACATGATGGCAGGCAAGAGAATATGTGCAGGGGAACTCCCTTTTATAAACCATCAGATCTCATGAGACTTATTCACTATCACAAGAACAGCATGGGAAAGACCCACCCCATGATTCAATTACCTCCCACCAGGTCCCTCCCACGACACATAGGAATTATGGGAGCTATAATTCAAGATGAGATTTAGGTAGGGACACAGCCAAACCATATCAGCAACCTTCATCTCTGTCACCATGTCTACTCCATTCATGTGCTCATTGTGCCAGTTTGGGGAATGTCTGATACTGAAGGCTGACTAAGGTCAACTGGCTCAGTCATTTTGTCAACTTGGTTCTTCAGTGCCTCTTCCATGGTAGATGCTTTCTGGTGGTCTGGTGGATATTAATGTGTGATACAAATATCTTCACACTTTGTCCTCACTCCCATGTACCCATTCATATGCTTCTGTCTCCTTGTCTCCTATATGCCAGTCTTTCTCTTTCCAGGCCTCTAACCAAGTAGACGGCCTGACCATCTACTATTTCTTCTTCCATAGAAAGTGGACAGCCAGGTACATGGTCCAAAACTCTGTCCAAAACCAAAGGGTTTTTCCTTGCCAATGTCTTTCAAGGCCATCATTGAGCGAGGCTGTATCACAGGTGTTGCCCATTTTTGGCTAGCACCCACATACACTCACGTATGGATGTGCTCAGGTTTTTTCCTCCTCTCTCAGGTGGTGATACAATCGTAAATGGCAGCTAAGAGAGAGGTCTGGGGCAACAGTGGCAGATGCCATTGGGATCAGTGCTACCTGCTCATGCGTCACACTGGTACACCAGCCCTACTCATGCTTAATCAAAAGCATACCTCTTCCTTCTTAGGATGAATCATTGGTAGGCCCACCTAATCTTGTAACTTGGTATATCTGACAGAACCCAGCCCATAGGAGAAATTCTAGGCTCTTAGTCTCTTGGCATTTAATATTCAGACATCCTATCTCTACCAGGGCCCAGTAGCACACCATGAGGTTTTTGTTTGTTTGTTTTAAAGTTTAAAGATCTACACCACCGTGGCCAATGGGCTTGCTCCAGAATCTCAGTGGCTTGTTTTGTAATTTTCCCTCTGGGACTTGCTAGAACCTGTCCATGGCATTGTTTCTCACCACTGATACCTCCAACACCATAGATCTGCTGAATCTTATGACCCAAGAGGCAGTACTGCTTTCACTAATAGTTGAAAATGCTTTCCTTACTCTAAGCCTCCCTCTCAAAGGTGGTAGATTTTCATATCACCTAACATATGAACTGGAGATATATTCCTAGGTGTGGAATATGGTGCCCTAAAACCTGAAGAGATCTGTTATATGTTTTATTTTCTTCGTGGCTGCAGGTGCAAGATAGAACAATTTGTCTTTTACTTTGGAGGGGATGTCCAAACATGCTCCTTACCACTGGACCCCTAAACAGTTTTACAGATGTAGCAGGCCTTGACTCTTCATTGAGTTTATCTCTCACCCTCTGGAGCATATGTGTTTTACCAAGGCCTCCAACACACTTGGTATCTCTTCCTCGTCCATCCTAATTAATGTAATATTACTGACATAATAAATCAGCACAGTATTCTATGGGATGCCCAAATGGTCTAGACTTTTTTTGTGCTATGTTATGACAAATAGCAAGAGAGTTAACTAGCCCTGCCCTGCATCAAAACTATATATATATATATATATATACACACACACACACACACACACACACATATATATTTGACATTTCCATGTGAATTCAAGATTATTGTGATCCTCTTTTCTGATTGGGAAAGAATGTATTTGTCAAATCAACAGCTACAACCTGTGTACTGAAGCCATGTAAATCTGTTCTAAAAAAGATCTACATCAGGTTGGGAGGAGCAAGATGGCAGAATATAAGGTTTCACTGATCATACCCCCACAACCTAGGACACCAATTTAACAGCCATCTACACACACAAAAAGCACCTTTATAAGAACCAAACATCAGGTGAACACTCATAGTACCTGGTTTTAATCTCATATTACTGAAAGAGGCATTAAGAGGTAGGAAAAATAGTCTTGAATTGCCAATGCCACCAATCTC
Organism: Gorilla gorilla gorilla; assembly: GCF_029281585.2. NCBI lineage: Eukaryota > Metazoa > Chordata > Mammalia > Primates > Hominidae > Gorilla > Gorilla gorilla. The sequence continues at coordinate 151,122,574 of NC_073247.2, read as the reverse complement.
CCATCCTTTGGCAGTGGCAGCATCGTGTGGAGAGTTTTGTTGTGGTGAGGAGGGGGCGATCGCAGCATTTGTGAGGCATTGAAATCAGTGCTGCCTTATTATAACAGAAAACAAAACCAGACCAAACTCAGCTGATGACTACCCATGAAGGGAGCATTTAAACCAGCCCTAGCCAAAGGGGACTCACCAATCCCAGCCATCCAAACTTGAGTTCCTGCAACCCTTGTCACTGCAGGCTAAAGTGTTCTGGGGTCCCAAATAAAGTTGAAAGGCAGTCTAGGCCACAAGGACTGCGACTCCTAGGTGAGTTCTAGTGTTTTGGACTGAGGGGCATGCAACATACTAAGATACCAGCCAGTGCAGCAAAGGAAGTGCTGTCATTACTTTTCCCCTAACCCCAGGCTACACAGCTTGCAGCTCCAAAAGAGACTCCTTCCATCCGCTTGAAGGTAAGAGAGGGAAGAGTGGGTAAGATTTTGTCTTGCATCTTGGATACTAGCTCAGCCACAGCAAACTAGGGCACTGGTTAGAGTTGTGAGGCCCCCTTTCCAGGCCCTAGCTCCAGGACAACATTTCTAGACACACTCTGGTCCAGAAGGGAACCTGTTACCTTGAAGGGAAGGACTCAGTCCTGGCAGGATTCATCATCTGCTAACTGAAGAGCCCTTGGATCCAGAATAACAAGCAGTAATACCCAGGTATTATGTTGAGGGCCTTGGGTGAGCCTCTGAGACTTGCTGGCTTCAAGTGAGACTCAGCACATTCCCAGCTATGGTGGCTATGGAGCAAGACTCCTTCTGCTTGAGAAAAGCAGAGGGAAAAGCAAAGCGGACTTTGTCTTGCACCTTAGGTACCAGCTCGGCCACAGGGCTATAAGAGCACCAAGCAGGCTTTTGGGGCTCCCAGTTCTAGGACTTGGTTCTTGGACAGAATTTCTGGGGCTGCCCTGTGCCAGAGGGGAGACTTCAGCTTTGAAGGTTGGGTCCCAGGCCAGGCAACTTTCACCAGAATCTGACTTAGGAGATCTTGGGCCTTAAGGGAACATTGGGGTTAGTCTGGCAGTACTCCCTATAGGCTTGTGGTACTGGTGGCCATGGGGTGGGGCTTCTCTTCCCTTGGAAAAGTAAGAGAAGAATGGGAAGGACTGTGTGTTGTGGTTTCAGTGTCAGCTCAGCAGCAGTACAATAGAACACCAGGTAGACTTGTAAGGTTTTTGACTCTAGTCCCTGGTTTCTGGACAGCAACCCTGGACAAGTTCAGGGCCTGGAGGAAATCATCACTCTGAAGGGAAGGACACAGGCCTGGCTGGCTTTGCCACCTGTTGATTGTAGAGCCTCAGGGCTTTGAGTGAACATAAGCCATAGCCAGGGATTCATTACAGTAGGCCTTGGGCAAGACCCAGTGCTGTGCTGGTTTCAGGTCTGGCCCAGTGCTGTCCTAGTGGTGGTGGCCACAGGGGTTCTTGTGTCACACCACCTCCAGCTCCAGGTAGCTCAGAACAGAAAGAGAGAGAGAGAGAGAAACTCTGTTCCTTTGGAAGAAAGTACTGGAAGAGAACAAGAGTCTCTGCCTAGTAATCCAGGTAATTATTCTGGAACTTGTCCAAGACCATCAAGGCAGTACCTCAAGAAGCCTCTAAGAACCACAGCATTACTGGGCTGGGGTGCCCCCTAAAGCAGATACAGCTTAATCACAACACCCAAGTCCTTTTGAATATCTGGAAAGTCTTCCCAAGAAGGACAACTACAAATAAGACTGAGAACACTACAATGAATACCTAACTCATCAATGCTCATACACCAAAGAACATCTACAAGGATCAACACAATCCAGTAAAATTTGACCTTACCAAATAAACTAAATAAGAAGCCAGGGAGAAATTCTGGAGAAACAGAAGTATGACTCTTCAGACTGAGAATTCAAAACAGTTGTGTTTAGCAAACTCAAAAAAATTCAAGAGAACACAGAGAAGGAATTAAAAATTCTATCAGATAAATTTAACAAAGAGATTCAAGCAGAAATTCTGAAGCTGAAAAATGTAATTGCTATAATGAAGAATGCATCAGAGTCTTTTAATAGCAGAATTTATTAAGCAGAAGAATTAGCTCGAAGTTAGGCTGTTTGAAAATACAGAAGCGACAAAAGAAAAAATAATAAAAAACAATGACACACTCCTACAGGATTTAGAAAACAGCCTCAAAAGGGTACATCTAAGAGTTATTGGCCTTAAAGAGGAGGTGGAGAAAGAGATAGGAGTAGAAAGTAGAACTTTGGGAGTAGTACTCTCAAAGGTTAAGGATAAAGAAGGAATCCTAAAAGCAGTAAGAGAAAAGAAACAAATAACATACAATGGAGCTCCACTACATCTGGAAGCAGACTTTTTAGTGGAAACCTTACAGGCCAGGAGAGAGTAGCATGATATAAAGTGCTGAAGGAAAAAAAACTTTTACCCTAGAATAGTGTATCTGGTGAAAATGTCCTCAAAGATGAAGAAGAAATAAAAACTTTCCCAGACAAACAAAAGCTGGGGGATTTCATTAATACCAGACCTGTCCTACAAGAAATGCTAAAGGGAATACTTCAATCAGAAAGAGAAAGATGTTAATGAGCAATGAGAAGTCACCTGAAGGTATGAAACTCACTGCTAATAGTAAATACACAGAAAAACACAGATTACTATACCACTGTAACTGTGTTGTGTAAACTACTATTAAGTAGAAAGACTAAATTATGAGCCAGCCAAAAATAATAAACACAATAATGTTTGCAGACATAGACAGTATAATAACATATAAATAGAAACAACAAAAAGTGAAAAAGTAGGGGGTCAAAGTTAAGTGACAGAGTCTTTGTGAGCTTTCTTTTTGCTTGTTTATGCAAACAGGGTTAAGTTATCAGCTTAAAATAATAGATTACAAGATAGTATTTGCAAGCATCGTAGTAATCTCAAACCAAAAATCATACAATGAATACACATAAAATAAAAATCAAGAAACAAAACCACATCCCCAGAGAAAATCACCTTCACTAAAAAGGAGACAGGAAGGAAAGAAAGAAAAGAAGACCACAAAACCAGAAAACAAATAACAAAATGACAGAAGTAAGTCCTTACTTATCATTAATAACATTGAATGTAAATTGTTGAAACTCTCCAATTGAAAGACAAAGACTTGCTGAATGGATGAAAAAACAAGACTCATTGATTTGTTATTCACAAGAAACACTTCACCTATAAAGACACCAATAGATAGAAAATAAAGGGATGGAAAAAGATATTCCATGACGACGGAAAACTAAAAAGAGCAGGAGTAGCTACATTTATATTAGGCAAAATAGATTTCAAGACAAAAACTGTAAGAAGAGACAAAGAAGGTCACTATAAAATGATAAAGGGGTCAATTCAGCAAGAGGATGTAGAATTGTAAGTATATATGCACACAACACTAGAGCACCCAGATATGTGAAGGAACTATTATTAGAGCTAAAGAGAGAGATAGGACACCCAATACAATAAGAGCTGGAGATTTCAGTATCCCACTTTAAGCACTGAACAGTTCTTCCAGACACAAAATCAACAAAGAAACATTGGACTTAGTCTGCACTATAGACTAAATGGACCTAATAAATATTTAAAGAACATTTCATCCAACAGCTGCCGAATACACATTCTCCTCCTCAACACATGGATTATTCTCAAGGACAGACCATAGGTTGTCACAAAATAGGTCTTAAAACATTCAAAAAATTAAACTAATATCAAGCATCTTCTCTTACCACAGTGGAATAAAACTGAAAACCAATAACAAGAGGGATTTTGGAAACTATACAAACACATGGAAATTAAACAATATGCTCTGGAGTGACCAGTGGGTCAATGAAGAAATTAAGCAGGAAAATGAAAAATGTCTAGATACAAATGATAATGGAAACACAGTGTATCAAAACCTACGGGATACAGCAAATGCAGTACTCAGAGGGAAGTTTAAAGCTATAAGTCCCTACATCAAAAAAGAGGAAAAACTTCAAATGAATGATCTAATAATGCATCTTAAAGAACTAGAAAAACGAGAGCAAGCCAAACTTAAAATTAGTAGAAGAAAATAAATAATAAAGATGAGAGCAGAAATAAATAAATTTGAAATAAAAAACAATACAAAAGAGAAATGAAACAAAAAATTGTTGTTTTAAGTTGTGAAACAAAATCTCAGCCAGACTGAGAAAAAGAGAGAAGATCCAAATTGATGAAATTAGAGATGAAAAAGGAGACATTACAACAGATATGACAAAAATTCAAAGGATCATTAGTTGCTACTATGAACAACTACATGCCAACAAATTGGAAAATCTAGAAGAAATGGACAAATTCCTAGAGACATACAACCTGCCAAGATTAAACTGGGAAGAAATCCAAAATCTGAACCTATCAATAAAAAATAATATAATTGAAGCCATAATTAAAAGTCTCCCAGCAAAGAAAAGTACTGGAAAAGATGGCTTCACTGCTGAGTTTTACCAAACATTTAAAGAAGAACCAATCGTATTCTAAGTATTCTGAAAAAATGGAGTAGGAGGGAATACTTCCAAACTCATTCTACGAGGACAGTATTATCCTGATACCAAAACCAAAGAAAGACACTTCAAAACCCAAAAACTACACAGCAGTTGTAATATTGATGCAAAAATCCTCAACAAAATACTAGTAAACTGAGTTCAGCAATACATTAAAAAGATCATTCATCATGACCAAGTGGGATTTATCCTAAGTATGCAAGAATAGTTCAACATATGCAAATCAATCAATGTGATACTTTATATTAACAGAATGAAGAACAAAAAACATATGATTATTTTGATTGATGCTGAAAAAACATTTGATAAAATTCAACATCCATTCATGATAAAAACCCTTAAAAACTGAGGGTAGAAGGAACATACCTCAACATAATACAAGCCATATACAACAGACTCACAGCTAGTAACATACTGAAGGGGAAAAAAACTGAAAGCCTTTTCTCTAAGACCTGGCACATGACAAGGATGCCCACCTTTACTACTGTTATTCAACATAGTACTAGAAATCCTAGCTAGAGCAATCAGGCAAGAGAAACAAATGAATGGCATCAAAATTGGAAAGAAAGAAGTCAAATTATCTTTGTTTGTAGATGATATGGCTATTTGGAAAAACCTAAAGACTCCACAGGAAAACTGTTAGAACTTATAAACAAATTCACTAAAGTAGCAGGATATAAAATCAACATACAAAAGTCAGTAGCATTTCTATATGCCAATAGTGAATAATCTGAAAAAGAAATCAAGAAAGTAATCATATTTACAATAGCCACACGTAAAATTACATACCTAGGAATTAACTTAACCAAAGAAATGAAAGACCTCTATGATGAAAATTATGAAACACTGATAAAAAAGTAAAGAGGACACCAAAAATGGAAATATATTCTGTTCATAGATTGGAAGAATAAATATTGTTAAAATGTTCACACTACCCAAAGCAACCTACAGATTTTATGCAATTCCTGTCAAAATACCAAAGACATTCTTCACAGAAATAGAAAAACAATGTTAAAATTCATATGGAACCACCAAAGACCCAGAATAGCCAAAACTATCCTAAGCAAAAAGAACAAAGCTAGAGGAAACACCTTACCTGACTTCAAATTATAATACAGAGCTATAGTAACTAAACAGCATGGTACTGGCATAAACACCGACACAGCGACCAACGGAACAGAATAGAGAACCCAGAAACAAATCCACATACCTTTAGTGAACTCATTTTTGACAAAGATGCCAAGAACATACATTGGGGAAAAGAGAATCTCTTCAATAAATGGTGCTGGGAAAACTGGATATCCATATGCAGAAGAATCAAACTAGACCCCTATCTCTTGCCACATGAAAAAATCAAGTATAATGGGTTAAAGACTTAAATCTAAGGCCTCACACTATGAAACTACTACAAGAAAACATCAGGGAAACTCTAGGACATTGGTCTAGACAAAAATTTCTTGGATATTACCCCACAAGCACAGGCAACCAAACCAAAATGGAAAAATAGGAGTACACCAAATTAAAAAGCTTCTGCACAGCAAAGAAAACAATCAACAAAGTGAAGATGTAAATTAGTACAACTACTATGGAGAACAGTTTGGAGGTTTTTCAAAAAACTAAAAATCGAGCTACCATATTATCCAGCAATCCCAGTGCTGGGCATATACTCAAAAGAATAGAAATCAGTATATGGAAGAGATATCTGCACTCTCATATTTGTTGCAGCACTGTTTACAATAGCTAAGATTTGGAAGCAACCTAAGTGTCCATAACAGATGAATGGATAAAGAAAATGTGGTACATATACACAATGGAGTACTATTCAGTCATAAAAAAAAATGAGATTCTGTCATTTGCAAAAACATGGATAGAATTGGAGGTCATTATGCTAAGTGAAATAAGCCTGGCACAGAAGGACAAATATTGCATGTTCTCACTTATTTGTGAGATCTAAAGATCAAAACAATAGAACTCGTGAAGGTAGAGAGCAGAAGGATGGTTACCAGTGGCTGGTAAGGGTAGTGGGTGGGTTGGGGGAGGTGGACATGATTAATGGGTACAAAAAGTAGTTTGAAAGAATGAATAAGACCTGCTATTTGACAGCACAACAGGGTGACTATAGTCAATTACAATTTAATTGTATATTTAAAAATAACTAAAAGAGTATAATTGAATTGTTTATAACACAGGATAAATACCTGAGGGGACGGATACTCCATTTTACATGATGTGATTATTACACTTTGCATACCTGTATTAAAACATCTCATGAACTCATAAATATACACACCTGCTATGTACCCACTAAACTTTAAATAAAAAATTAACAAATGAATAAACAAAATTATTAAAGCAAAATCAAAAATCAACAAAACAAAACAAAAGATCCACATCTGGGAAAGTGGTTAGGATTCAGAACTACTACTTGGTTAAACTTGGTGTAGTCTATAATTACCCTTCAGGGACCATTGGGTTTCTGCAGGGCCAGACTGGTAAACTCAATGGAGATTTGATGGGGACCACCACACTTGCATTTGTTAGATTTTTAAGGGTGGCACGAATTTCTGTCGTCTTCCTTCCTGTTCCAGGATGCAAGATTGTTTTTTAATTACTATCTTGATTAAGAGGCAGTTTCAGATGCTCCCATGTGCCCTTCCTCACTGTGATGGTTCTTGCTCCATAGTCCAAGGATCCAACATGGCCATTGCTTGAACTGCTAAATATGTCAGTCTTATACATTTGGACAAGGTGGGAATGATCATCAAGTGTGTCCACAAATCTAGTGGATCTACTGTAAGCTAGACTCTGGCCAGGAATCTATATTATTACCTAGCCCTTTTATTTTTTCACTGTAGCAGGGAGATGATAATGACCCTTCTGATCTCTGGATAATAATGTTGATTCAGTCCCATGGTCCAGGAGTCCTTGAAATGTCCAGGCATTCTTTCACACCAGCACACCTATATCTGAGTAAATGACTGTAATACTCTTTGAGAAAGGACTGAGGGAACTATTATTGTGTATACTTGCCGTGATTTTGCAGAGACCTTCCTCTTGTGGATCCAGCCACTTTAACCCATTAATCCAGGTCATAAAATTGGCTTAGGTTTAGAAATTGTGCCAGGAATCATATTTTTATTGGAGTTGCTTCTTTTATTGTCCCAGTCATCCAGTCTTAATTTCTTGTTCCATGCTCATCTATTTTACCTGTAAGATCTTATATTCTGTTAGCCATCTCCATAACATTCTTATAGATCAGACTCTATTGACCGCCACTCTAACGTTGTCAGGCATTGTGGCAATTGTGTCCTTGTGGCTTTGGACATTTAAGGTTCACTACTTGACCTCTATAGTTTTGGCATCTTCTCATACACACTGCTGTCAGCAAGCTAAATTATTTACTGACTGTCCTGCTATAAGCCCTAGTCTGCAGAGCAGATACGTAACTGAACTTCTTAAGTGAAGCTGGTGCCTCTCTTATCAGAGCGTTCTTTATGGCCTTGGTGTATTGTGTGTATCCAGATCCATCCTGGGGAACATAATCATCTGATGAGTCTCTCTCAGCTGTACAAAGTAGATCACTCTACCATGCCTATTTCTCTGAGCCTTTACATCTTTTTTTCCACCATGTGCTTTGGCATTTCAACTTCATTCAGTATGGGCCATCACTTTTTCCCTGCTTTTAGGAGTTGTTCCATTAGAAGTTCACACTATATCTTGGAGTCCTCACCAGGATGTTAAATCCTGTACCTCTGGAGAACACTCACAAGTCCATAGACTCTGTATCCAATTTTATGATATACATCCCTTTTATCAAACACCCTCAGAATCCAGTCTCATGTGTTCCTCTCTGAGCATGTGCTGGGACATGCTGACTGGTTCTTAGAACTTCTTTGGGGTATAATTCCTTTCCTCCCTCATCAAGCCCAACACCTTTCCAGCTGGGTTATGATTCACTTTATCCCTAATCATAGGCCTAGTTGCCAGGAGAAGTGTTGTGAGGCAGATATCGAGGTGGGTGCCTGTTGCCTTTTGGGTAGAGAATTCTGTATTGTCTTCCTGCAATGGTATGGAGAACTAACTCTTACTAGATGAGCTACATCTGTAGACTCCCGAGGTTTAGTAGTGTCTACTACTTCCTCCATAAAAGTCTGATACATTTTTCCCATCAGTACCTTCCTTCCTGTGGGACCACTCTCCCAATTTTGGTGAAAGTTTTAACAATTGGACCAACACTTTGGGCCAGGAGCTGTCTGTGTTCCACCTGTCACTGGTGAGGGGCTTCTCACTGCCAGCCTGGCAGTAAGTGATCCATCTCCAAAGGCCAATCTTATTACCTGCTAATGCTGATCATTCTTGGCACTATTTTCTGCATGCTGCATGTTCTGGAAGCAGACACTGAGATGGAGTTTAGAGTACACGATATTGTTTATGGACCAACACCTTTGAAAGGAAGCATGATTGAGTTGATGGAGGAGTCGATGTGTAATGTAGTCCTGAAAAACCTTGGCCAACCTAATGAGGAACTCTGGAACAAATGTTGCCCTTCACAGTTGCTCCCAGACAGGCTGAAATGGCCAGGCCTTTTAACTTATCACCCCTCACCAACTTTGCTCAGTCATCAGATGATGACAGCCTTGAGAAAGTCATTATATTGCATCACATTGCTTTTTGTAGGCATTACCTGAGACCAACTGGCTCTGCAATTGAGGTGGACCATGAAGGAGGTGACAGCTGGAGCCTGTGTGCTGATCACACTCCCTGCAGGGGTGCAGCAAGTCCATGTATATCACATACCCCACCATTCTGGTCACCTGTGTCAGTACCGGTTACAGTTTGTGAACGATCTCACTAATGGAAAGGTTCAGAGAAGAACACAGTATTGCCCCAAGGGACTCTGTCATTAGCACACAGTGCCCTGCAACCAGCACCTCCTTTGAGCAGGATCTGATACATGGTCCACACCCTCAACATGGCATTTGTTTGCTTTTTCAATCATATTATCCAAATATGCAAAGCTACTGTGGAGAAGGGAAGGAAAAGCAGCAGTTACTGAAGTGGTATACAATGGGAAGGATATGGTATTGGAGTCAGGATGAGATCGGTGGGAATCTCTGTCCTGCCATTACTTGCTCTGTGACCAGCACACATTTGATTGTCCATAAACACTGGTGAAAACTGTTTTGAAGTGATTTAAAGTTACTTAAGATCGTTAAGCCTCTTTCCTTCTCTGTAGAATGGGGATAATAAATACCTACCACACAGGATTATTCTGATAATTAAATCAAATAATGTAACTATGAAAAATTGTCCACTGGTACATCTCCAGCACCAATAAGAGTATCTGGCCCTTATGTAGCACTCAAATATTTGAATGAATGAATGCATAGATGAATCAATACATTTGGTGTGTAATAAATACTAACCTTTATGATTATTACACACTAAACATATTACATGTATATCTCCTGTAATCTTTGAACAATCCTATAATTGTTGTGTCTTTACCATTTTACAGATGAGAAAACAGGCTCAGAAAAGGTAAAGTTATGTTGCTAATAATTATTAAATGAGCCAGAATCAGAGCCCAGATTTCTGTGCCTTAAGAACCTGTGCTCTTTTTCCCATGCAACTTACTGCTTTCTATCATCTCTACCATCATATTGACATCAGCCAGGTGGTGGATTTTCTGATAGAAGGTCAACCTTTTCAGAGGAAGGTGTTCTCATTTTCAATGGCTGAGGGTGCTGACAATTTGAGAATTCTTTAGGTTCTGTTAAGAATACATGCTTTACTTTCAAGTACCAACCCACTTTTCCATATTTTCAAAGAGCAGTTTCCCAACATACAGACTTTTGACAATGGGGCAAGCATCTATAGAAAGTTAAGAAAGAAGATTCATTCATTAGTCAAGGTTTTATCTCAGCTGTGAGCCAATGCTAAAATGAATATTATACAACATATATTACACACTTTAAAAGCATTTTTTTTTTTTTTTTTTTTTTTTTTTTTTGCTGCTGCAAGTTTTTCTTCCCGTCTTCCTTATTCTTCTACTGATGTTTGCTAGTGGCTTGGTAAATTAAGTGTGCTATTGGGCTTGGGCATGACCCCTCTGAAGGGAATTGCCCCAATCCCATCAGTATGTGCCATTCACCAAGCTCAAGTCCACTAAATAATTTTTGTTAAAATAATGATTTCAAGATATTCAAAGAGCCAGTGTGGAGCTCTTTGTTTTCTTTGTCCTGTGTCCTTAGAACCCTGAATCCAGCAAAATGTTTCTCTTTCTGACCAGGTGAAAATAGGCCATAATTAGCCTTGCCCAGGGCTCTTGAATACACAGCTAGCCCTGCATCTTCATCTTTAATCTTGGGACCAGGATATCATGTGCTTGTTTAAGCGTATAAAGCATGTTATACAATACTCAATTTAGTGTTGGCTCACAGCTGTGATTAAACCTTGTTTGATGAATGAACCTTTCAAATCTAAAGGCAATTGCTAAGTATCAAAATCTTTGAACTGGCAGCAGTACAATACCACACATGCAAGGAAAGTGTAAGAAGCTTAAAAACAAGAATTTTGTTGTTGTTTTAATTTTAGCTTTCCTACACTGTAAGAAGACTTGCCAGCTCTATGGCTCCATGCTTAAAAAATAATGAGAATGGGTATGATCTTACTCTTAGTAATTGAGGTTTGGGCAGGATTGAGAGTATTCACCATATTCTTCATGTTCTTCATTTTCTCACATGAAGGGTAGCTTCTTCCAGTAAGCCACTGCCAGATCATTACCTCACTATTTACAAACTCTATCCATTATCATCATTATCACCATCATCCTCAGCATCATCAAATATCGTTGTAGAACATGATCATACCTCTATCTTAATATCCCCTCCTCAAGCCTGTTTGCTTCAGGACTTTCTTTCTAAACCACTTCAGAATTGTTCAGTCTGATGGTTAATTGCCATGATTCACTCAAAGTTCAGTGATATTATGTTCTTTTGGGATAGCATATGTCTCTTTTCTTCAATTCTTACTCTCACAAAGAAAACCAAATTGTCCCCATCTTGAAAACATATACAGAAAGTGATTACATGTATGTATGTTGTATATACTCATACAATTTTTGTACATATAACCTCTAACCTGGACCACAGCCAATAGCCTCCTAACTGGTCGTCTCTCTGGTCACTCTACATGGTCACTCTTGTGCCTACAATCCATTTTTTTTTCTACAATAGCAGCCTGAATGATCCTTTATAAATGTAAATCAGGTCATGTCACCCTCCTTCTTAGAAGTTTCCAACCACTTTTTTTTTTTTTTTTTTTTTGAGACAGAATCTTGCTCTGTTGCCCAGAGTGCAAGGGCACAATCTTGGCTCACTGCAACCTTTGCCTCCCAGGTTCAAGTGATTCTCCTGCCTCAGGAGTGCACTGCTTGTCACCTTGAACCCATACACATCTCCTGAGATCATACATAATCTTCAAATAAGGACAATAATAAGGCCATAATTATGCCTAACATAATACAACTATCCTTCATATAACCAGAAATCCACCAATCCCCAACCCAAATACTATACATAAAGTTAACAATACTTAAATACTGATGTGAAGTCAATAAATCTTATGTCACATGATAAAGGAGAAAGAAAATAAAATGAAGATATCTTCTTAGTACAAGTGTATGCATGCACAAGCATGGTTTTAGCAAAAGATGGAGGAAATACTCATGACAATTACAGTCCTCGTTTCTGCAGCTGGTCACGTGGTCATAGCTGGTATTGATGAGTACCTTCTTCTACTACTCATTCTGTATTCCCTTTACCTTCAGCAAGCACCTCAGCAGGTTGTGGTTTTTCTCCTAGTGGAGTGACCCAAACCTTCATTCCTGAAGGGTCTGGGTCATTTGTAGTCCTGCCTGTATTGGGCTGTTACAGTTTCCCATTGACCTTAATCACAGAGGGAGAGATGCCCTAATGGATCTCCTGTATTCCATGCATACTCTTCCTTACCTCTGTTGTGGAGTAGTAGACTGAATTCATCTTGATAGTTCAGGTCAGTCACCCCAGCCAACACTGAAACTCCCTTCTTAGCTTGTTGACTTAAAGGTAGGGGGAGCCCAAAGTGTCCACGTGGCAATCTTAACTTCCAGTTTAATGGAATTGTTGTTGGGTCTCCTGGTGGCAGTGTTCCTCCCTCTAGAAGTAAGACTTCTAGGTTAGCAGAACAGAATGTCGTGGGAACAGGAAGCAAAAATTTTGCTAGTGTATCACTACAGGTGATGGTGAGTGGTGCCACTTCCTCTTCCACCCCTTGATTCCTGGGCCTGTGAATTCTGGCTATGGGAGAAACAGTACCATATATTGGATGCTGATTCAGAGCATACATGGTTTCTGGAGAACTTTGCCCTAGCCCTGCAAAGTATTGTCACCTAGTTGACATTGTAATTGTGACTTCAAAAGGCCATTCCACCATTCTGTCAGTCCAGCTGCTTTAGGATGATGGCGAACATGGTAAGACCAGTGAATTCCATGAGCATGGGCTCACTTTCACACATCTTTGGCCGTAAAGTGAGTGCCTTAGTCAGAGACATGCTTTGTGGAATACCATGATGGTGGATAAGGCATTCCGTGAGTCCACGGATGGTAGTCTTGGCAGAAGCATTGTGTGCAGGATAGGCAAACTCATATATGGAGTAAGTGTTTATTCCAGTGAGGATAAATGTCTGCCCTTTCCATGATGAAAGAGGTCTGATATAGTCAACCTGCTACCAGGTAGCTGGCTGATCACCCTGAGGAATGGTGCCATATCGAGGGCTCAGTGTTGGTCTCTGCTGCTGGCAAATTGAGCACTCAACAATGCCCGTAGCCAGGTCAGCCTTGGTGAATGAAAGTTCATGTTGCTGAGCCCATGCGTAACCTCCATCCCTGCCACCATGGCCACTTGGTTCATGGGTCTATTGGGCGATGACAGGGGTGGCTGAGGAAAGAGGCTGAGTGGTGTCCACAGAACGGGTCATCCTGTCCACTTGATTATTAAAATCCTCCTCTGCTGACATCACTCGTTGGTGAGCAGTCACATGGGATACAAATATCTTCACAGTTTTTGACCACTCAGAGCAGTCCATCCATATATCTCTTCCCCAGATTTCGTTGTCACCAGTTTTCCAATCATGCTTCTTCCAAGTTCCTGACCATCCAGCCAAACCATTGGCTATGCCCATTAATCAGTGTATAATCGCACATCTGGCCATTTCTCCTTCCATGCAAAGTGCACAACCAGGTGCACTTCTTGAAGTTCTGTTCACTGGGAAGATTTCCCTTCACCGCTATCCTTCAGGGATATCCCAGAAAGGGGTTGTAGTGCTGCAGCTGTCCACTTTCGGGTGGTGCCTGCATATCATGCAGAACCATCTGTGAACCAGGACCTAGTCTTCTCTTCCTCTGTCAACTGATCATAAGGAACTCCCCATGAGGCCATTGGTGTAGGCTGGGAGAGAGAAGGCAGGGTGGCAGGAGTGGAGACCATGGGCATTTGAGCCACTTCCTTGTTTAGTTGAACAAGTGCCTTCGGGAACTGCTGGAGCCTGATCACATATATACCACTTCAATTTGATGATGGAATGCTGTTGTGCATGACCCACTTTATGTCTAGATGGGTCAGAAAGCACCCAGTTCATGATAGGCAGTTCAGGTTGCATGGTGACTTGATGACCCATAGTCAAACCTTCAGTTTCCATCAAAGCCTAGTAACAGGCCAAGAGCCGTCTCTCAAAAGGAAAGTAGTTATCTGCAGAAAATGGAAGGGCCTTGCTCCAAAGTCCTAGAGGCCTCCATTGTGATTCACCTATGGGGGCCTGCCAAAGGCTCCAAACAGCAACCCTATCTGCCACTGACATCTCAAGCACTGTTGGATCTGCCGAGTCATATGGCCCAAATGGCAGAGCAGCTTTCACAGCAGCCTGGACCTGTTGCAGAGCCTTCTCCTGTTCCAGACCCCACTCAAAACTGGCAGCCTTTCGGGTCACTTGATACATGGGCTGGAGTAACACACCCAAATGAGGAATGTGTTCCCTCCAAAATCCAAATAGGCCCACTAGGTGTTGGGCCTCTTTCTTGGTTGTAGGAGGGGCCAAATGCAGCAACTTATCCTTCACCTTAGAGGAATATCTCGACAGGCCCCACACCACTGGACTCCTAGAAATTTTACTGAGGTAGAAGGTCTCTGAATTTTAGTCAGATTTATTTCCCATCCTCTGGCATGCAAATGTCTCACTGATAAGTCCAGTGTGTTTGGTACTTCTTGCTCACTGGATCCAGTCAGCATTAATGTCATCAGTGTAATGGACCAGTGTGATATCTTGCAGAAGCAAAAAGTGATCAAGGTCTCTCTTAATAAGATTATGACACAGAGCCGGAGAGTTAATATACCCCTGAGGTAGGACAGTAAAAGTATATTGCTGGCCTTTCCAGCTGAAGGCAAATTGCTTCTGGTAGGCCTTATGGACAGAAATGAAAAAAAAAAGGCATTTGCTAAGTCAATGGCTGCATACCAGGTACCAGGATATGTGTTAATTTGCTTAAGCAATGAAACCACATCTGGTACAACAGCTGCAATTGGAGTCATCACTTGGGTAAGCTTACAATAATCCACTGTCATTCTCCAACATCCATCTGTCTTCTGCACAGACCAAATGGGAGAGTTGAACGGGGATGTGGTGGGAATCACCACCCCTGCATCTTTCAAGTCCTTGGTGATGGCACTAATCTCCACAATCCCTCCAGGGATGCGATGCTGTTTTTGATTTACTATTTTTCTAGGTAGAGGCAGCTGTAATGGCTTCCATTTGGCTTTTCTCACCATAATTAGCCCTCACCCTACCAGTCAAGGAGCCAATATGGGGGTTCTACCAGCTGCTAAGTATGTCTATGCCAATTATGCATTCTGGCACTGGGGAAATGACCACAGAATGAGTCTGGGGACACACTGGACCCACTATAAGTCAGACCTGAGCTAAAACTTCATTAATTACCTGATCTCCATAGCCCCTACTTTAACTGGAGGACCACATGATGTTTTGGGTCCCCTGGAATCAACGTCAGCAAAGAGCCAGTGACCAGTAGTCCCCAAAATGTCTGATCATTTCCCTTTCCCCAGTGCACAGTTACCTTGGTAAAAGGCCAGTAGTCTCCTTGGGGAAGGATGGGAGAAAGATTCACTGCATAAATTGTCAGTAGTGTAGTGAGGTTCTTCCTCAAGGGGACCCAGCCTCCCCTTCATTCAAGGGGTTCTGGGTCTGTAAAGGGGGTCAAGTCTGGAAATTGATTGAGGGGCCGTGATTCTCTGTTTTTATAATTAAAATTAGTCTTTTATCCATTCAACCTAGAAGTTTTCTGCTTGTATAAATTAAGTAGAAATGCAGTAGGCTTCCTATCAATTTCACTTCTAGGAACACTGTGATTAATTAGCCAATGCCAGACCTCTACATGAGTCAAACTATTCTGATTGTTGCTTTGTCTCTGCTGTCCATTACGGTTGCTATGGCCACCTTGCCTTTGACAGTTGAGTGCCGTCACTTGGCCCCTGCCACCTCAGGATCCAATTATTCTCATTGTATTTAAATTTTGTACTTGAGTGACTGTGGTTCCCACTGTTAGATCTGACATACAGAGAAGAGCAATTACAGGGCTCTTCAAAGATGCAGGTGCTGCCCTCATAAATCTATTTCACAAGGTATTGGTCAAGGGTGTAACTTCTGGATCCCTCAGCTGGATGAGTAGGTCTAAAGTGACTGATCCACTCCACAATCCCAATCTCTCTAAGCCTTTGGATCCCTTCCTCTACATTAAACCAAGGGAGATCAGGCATTTCCAGCTCACTCACAATAGGCCATCTTTTTTTTTTTTACTATTATACTTTAAGTTCTAGGGTACATGTGCAAAACATGCAGGTATGTTACATATGTATACATGTGCCATGTTGGTGTGCTACACCCATTAACTCGTCATTTACATTAGGTATATCTCCTAATGCTATCCCTCTCCCCTCCCCTGACCCCACAACAGGCCCCAGTGTGTGATGTTCCCCTTCGTGTGTCCAAGTGTTCTCTCTGTTCAATTCCCACCTATGAGTGAGAACATGCAGTGTTTGGTTTTTTGTCCTTGTGATAGTTTGCTGAGAATGATGGTTTCCAGCTTCATCCATGTCCCTACAAAGGACATGAACTCATCATTTTTTATGGCTGCATAGTATTCCATGGTGTATATGTACCAACAATGGGTCATCTTTTAATCCACATTTCAGCTAACCAAGCAAATGAACTATTGGAACCTTTTTTAACTCCCTGAGCTGCAACATTAAATGCAAAGTCCCTACTTAGTGGGCCCAAATTAATAAATTCAGCCTGATCCAACTCTATGTTTCTTCCATCATTATCCCTCATGCTTAATATCCATTCTCATACCTGTTCTCTAGATTTCTGTTTATATAAATTAGAAAACTGAAGCAGTTCTTTTCTAGTGTAGTGCGCCTCCTCATGGGTCACACTCTCAACCTCTCCTCTAGGGGCCCACCTGGACTTTAGTCTAGTTATAGGTCTAGAAGTAAACAGGGGTGTTGGGGGTGGCTCCTGAGGAGAATAAACATTATTTTGCCTGGCAACTGCCTCAGGGTACACTATCACTGTTGCCTCAGGCAGCGCAGGGTTTATCTCCTCAGACAAAGGTGGAAAAGCTGATGGCAGCATGGGTCGGGGAGGTGGTGTTACTACTACTGGGGATGGGGAAGCTGCTTCTTCTGGCAAAAAAAAGTTTCATCAGAGTTTACAAACTCAGCATCCCCAGCTTCATCAGGGTCCTCCCAGACGTCCCCATTCCAAGTTGCATGGTCCCATTCTTTTCCAATCAATGCCCTCACTTTAACAGTAGGCACCTGGCAAGGCTGTGCAGGCACCTTTCTTTGCAGGTCAGCCACTCGCATGATAAGAGCTTGTGTCTGCTTTTCCACAACTTCAGTGCTTTCTCTACGGGAGATAAGACTCTCACTCAGGGCAATCTTAGCAGATGTGAGGCTCAGTATCTGCTTCTAAAGCCGGGAGATAAAATCCCTGAGTTCATCATTTTCTTTCATCATGTTGTCCACTGAACACATGTGGTCAAAGGTATTATGAAAAGAGTCAGTAAACTCCTTGCCTCTCATGAGCGATGAATCAGGAGTGTCAAATGCATTTATTTTGCATAACTCTCTAAACAGTTCACACCAAGGACTATCAGTATTTTCCATACTATGAGAAGTAGAGTCCTTTGCATTTTGGGGTATAATCATATTAAGCAACCAACTCCAGAAACCCTAAAACCATCCTTAATATTCTGTTCGTCTAGAACCACTCCTGGTACCAAAATCTGTATTAGTCAGAGTTCTTAGAGAGACAGAACTAATGGAATATATATATATATATATATATATATATATAAAGTATTAACTCACATGATCACAGGGTCCCACAATAGGCTGTCTGCAAGTTGAGAAACAAGGAGAACCAGTCTGAGCTCCAACACTGAAGAATTTGGAGTCTGATGTTCAAGGGCAGGAAGCAACCAGCATGGGAGAAAGATATAGGCTGGGAAGCTAGGCCAATCTCCCTTTTCACATTTTTCTACTTGCTTATATTCTAGCTGTGCTGGCAGCTGATTAGATTTTGCCCACCCAGATTAAGGGTAGGTCTGCCTTTCCCAGCCCATTAACTCAAATGTTAATCTCCTTTGGCAACACTCTCACAGACACACCCAGGATCAATACTTTGTATCCTTCAATCCAATCAAGTTGGCACTCAGTATTAACCATCACAGCTCCTTAATAGCCCCTGGGCTATGTGTTTTTGGCTCTCTGTATCCACAGGTTCTAGCACAGTGCCAGGCACAGGATAGGAGCTCAGTACATGAGCAAAGGAGGCACAGCTGCACTGGAGCATTTGTATGCAGAGCACTTCCCTCAGCTGGCTGGGGAACAGTCAGGAAATGAGATGGATGATTTGGGCCTTGAGTTGCTTATGATCTAGTTAGGGAGATGAAAAGCAGAAAGCAATCATGCACATACACACACACACAACAACAACAACAACAAAAACAACAACAACAAAGACAAGAACAAAAAGAACAGTTGACAGTTGTCAAGTATGAAAATTAACAGAAATCAGCAAGGAGGGCTTAATAAAGGTTGCAGTTATTATTATCTTCATTTAGTAGATGTCAAAACAAGACTCATAAAGGTGATGAAAGCCATAGATTTATGCCCATAATTCATTCAGACATGCCAGGAAATTTCAGTCAATTTGATTTGCTGGGGCCCATCTCCCAATTCCTGTGACTGACTAGGGCCCAAAGACTTGGGAAGCATTATTACTGGAAAAATCATAGTAATGAAACTTGCTGAAGATTAATGACTACATCTTACAGCTGCATCTGGTTCCATGACATCTGTGCCCATCGACTCAGAAAGCAGTGCCATATTCTCTTGAGTAATTGTAGCCAAAGTTATAGAGGCTGGCAGCTATGGCCCCTGTAGCAGGCACTGGAGGTGGGAAAATAGAGTAGGGAGGTGTGGGGGAGGAATATGCTTTTAACAAGGACCATAGACAAGGGGATTAGAGAGGCCTCTTTACAAATGGATGGCAGAACATTGTAGGCTATTGGTTATGAGCTAGGGCATTGGAACCACACTGTTTTCTTCAAATTCTGGCTCTGCTTAGGAACCACGATGAACTTGTTAATTCTGGCTGTGGCATGTTAATCAACCCTTTTATGACTTTGCTGTTTCATCCATAAAGTATAACAGAGCCTACCTCATCAGATTTTTATGAGTGTTAAATGAAATAATATATGCAAAATGCTTGGCATATAGCCAGTGCTTAACAAACATTTGCTATTACTATATCCTACCAGTATTTTCCACACTGTGGTTGCAACCCATTAATAGATGATGATAAATATGTAGTCATGACCTGGATATTTTATTAATGAGACAGCAATGAATAAAAAATGTGAATGCATTGAATGTTGGAGATGGAAATATTGTTTTTGAAACTTGTTCCATGTGTTTGTGTGTGCATGTATATATAATATATATATGTATACACATAAATGCTCACATACATATACACAGATGAGTACACATGAAAACATGCATACTTATACATGAAAATATATAGATCCATTTATAAAAGCAAACACAAACCTATAAATATACACACATTCACAGCATATACACATATATATACTTGCACACATATTCACAGGTACGCAAACACATATACACAAGGAAACATGCATACAAACTTACAAATACATTTAAATACATGTATACCTATGCACACACACACATGCACATATGCATATGTAAACATGCAATGCACTAACATAAAATACACACATATACAAATACACACATATACAAATACACACATATTAACATATACATACATACATACGTATACACATATACATACGTACATGCCAAAATATACATACGTATATATGTATATACAAACACATACACACAACAAACATGCATACACAGATGCATAGGCATACATTGGCATACACACATGCACACACATGTATGCCAACATACAGACACAAATACATGTTCACACATGCTGATGCACATGCTCATATAAACACATATACATATACACATATATACACATACACAGATACAGGCACATGCCTATACATATACCTACACAATATACATACATACTCATATACATATGTACAAACAGATAAACATACATACCTACACACATTCATACACATATGCAAACACACACACACACACACACACACACACACACACACATTCACATCATTGTTCTGTTTTGCATAAGAACCAGGCTCTACGTTTCAGGTGTGCCCATGCCTCTGATCTATGTTCAAACTAGATCAGTCCTCAAACCCACAGCATACCTAATGGTGAAACACATCTTATCACACCAGGAGAATTTTAAAATCATTATTGGAAGATTTCATTTCTGCTTTTAAACAATTTATATTCATATTATCTATCAAAGTGAAGATTTGAAAAGAGCTTTGCTTTGAATTCATTTCCAGCCTTACTTTTGAATCTTTATAAGAAGAAACACAAAGCATCAGAAACTGTTGCTCTTCATCCAAGAAAGGATAATTTTTGGAGTTACTGAGCTTGGCCATTTGCCACTCAGTAAAGACTGGGTGACATCGACAGTTCATGCTTAAATTCTCAGCTTCCGAGAGATGCTGGAATTGGCTCACATCATCAAAGCCTGGCTCCATGGGACTGACAAGTGCTGCCGGGAATTGTTTCATCTGACCTATTTTGGAATGGCTGATCCCTAACTAGAATTCAAGGAGAAAGGGAAGGGGAATTTGTATGAATTAAACCTATCACAAAAACATACATGTAGAGAAGTCCCAAAGTTTTCCTTTTTACTGACCTGCTGCAGAGGAGCATATTGACCTGGGAAGCCACGTGTTGAAGATGATGGAACCATAGGTAGAAGGAGCCTGGGTCCCTAATTCTCCATTTAGAAGAGAGCTGTCTGCCTAACAGGAGCATCCATGTGGGCTTCTAATGAGTGAGAAGTAAACTCCTATTGTGTTTGAGCCAGTTGTATATATTGGATCTTTTTGTCCTGGAAGTTATCCTACCCTAACTAACACAAGTGTCTTATGTGAGATGCATCTTTCTGGATTTATAATTTGGATTTCAAAGTAATGTGAAGCTATTTAAAACCCTCTCTACTGATTTTGGCCATTAGTACTTGTGTTCTGTAAGTAGGCTGCAGATTTTTAATAAAGGAGAAAAACAGCTAAATTAATATTGACTTTGAGATAATTTAGACAGTGCCAAACATATAAAGATTATTTTGTTTAATAAACAATTATATAGCACTTATTCTGCTAGGCACTGTCATAACTTCTTTATATGTATTAATTCATTTGATTTTCTCAACAACCCTGTGAGGTAGGCTCTACTATTACTTTCACTTTACATTAGGAGAAAACTGAGGCACAGTGATGTTAAATAATTTGCCCAGTGTCACACAGCTGATAAATGGCAGAGTTGGGAAGAAAACTCAGGCAATTTGTCTCCAGAAACCATGCTCTTATCCACCATACTATGTTGCCTCCCATTAGCGGATTAACTAGGGTTTCTGCCCTACTCTTGGTGAAGAACAGATCTGATTCCTTCCATCAACCTTAAAATAGACAGTGGTTTTTCAAGAAATATTCAGGACCACAGTTTTGCTTCAGCAGAAGACAGCCTCCAATCCCTGAACTCTTTCTGAGTTACAAAGTAGAGGACTGCCACCTACTGCCTCCATGATACCAGTCTGAGTGTTCCGTGGAGGTTGCATGTGTGTGTGCACATGGAAGGAGGCAGTCAGCCCCACAGAGCTGCTTTGCTTGTGATAACTAATAGGATCACAGCACACAGTGGTATGATTGCAAATAGAAAGACTGTTTGGTTGAAACAAATCTGTTTCTTACTTCATGCCAAGACCTACAGTGGGTAAATTTGCATTCAAATTGGCCCTGGTGCATGGATCACAGTTTCTTCTGTAACAAACCCCTGGCCATAGCCAGATTTCATTAGTCCATGGTCCTAGTCTATAAATGTTCAGTAGGGCACAAGTGGCCCCAGGGCTATGAGTTGTAGGAGTCTCCCATGTCTGTGGGTGAGAGGAGGGGAGAGAGGTAAATATCCCACTCCAACAATCATCTCTTGTCTTCACTGAAACTGATCGAGGTCAGGTCATTAACTCTCATACACCTGCTTCCTTACTCCCTGCCTAGAAGAGCCTATGGGAATTCTGTAACTCTTTTCTCTTTCACTTTGAATTCCTAAGGGTTGAACTCGTCACTACTCCCAATAATTCTCCCCGTCATCTTTGTCTCTATCACTTCTTTAAAAATCCCAAGAACACAATGTTTCTACATGTTTATATCTCTAGATATAAAATGACAGGAACCTAGAATACCAAAGCTGAAAGGGCCCCTAGAGATGATCTAACCCCTTCATCATATAAATGAGGAAACTGAGGCTTGGGAAAGGGTAATTTATTGTAAGGTTGTTACCTGGAGGTGGAAGTGAGTAAAACCGCTACTGAGCTTTGACTTGTGTCCCATGATTTGTTAAGTGTTCTTAGCTGCTAAGAGAAGTTTGCAACCCAGTGCTAAAAAGCAGAAAAAATAATAGGTACTTTGAGTTCCCTATTCCAGGTCAGCCATTGTAACATGATATGTGCTTACATGCTCAACTTTTGAGGCAACTAAGGATTCATTGCCACAGTTATATTATTTTATTTAATTCTCAATGCAGTCTTCCAAGGTAGGTTTCACTATCTTATTTTAAAGATGAGTAAACTGAAGCACAGGTATATTAAATAACTTGTCCAGGGTCACATGGCAAGTAGTTGCAGACTCAGGATTCACACCTAGCTTTGTCTAGCTTCATAGTTCATATGTTAAACACTAAGCTACGTGGAGACCGCTTGGCCACAATATAAGACTCTTAGAAGATCCCAGAAGATGCCTAGATTTGCTTCTTCACCAGTCTGATTGTTGTTTGTCCATTTTTGTGGGGAGACTCAGTAGGTGGCATCTAAGAACTATGCTTTGACTGGCAACCAGGCCTTACCATGGACCCCATGAAGTAGCAGGAGGAGTTTGGCTCTCATCTCCACGGCACTCTGGGTTTCACAGCCTATTGCCCCCTAGTAATTTATCATTTCCCCAGGTGAAAATTGAGCCATTTTCCCCCTAGTCAACTGATTCTACTCTTGCTAATTATGTTGTGGACCAAATCACCCTTTTGTTCAAATGAATGAAAGTGAAACCAATATTCATCTGGCTATGTCATACCCCTGGAGAAAAGTGAGCAGGCATGTTTATCAGTAGTATAGTAAAATAATCTTTGACTTGATTGAATAATCTCTGAACTGGTTCCAAGAAGACTTTCAGCTGTACAAGTATATGATTCTGCAGGTGAAGATTGGGAACTCTACACATTTTTGCCAATTGCTACAAAATTTTCAAGCCCAACCTCAAGAATTTTATAGTCATGAAGTCTTTTCTTGATTCACTGCAAGGAAGAAGTAAATGGCAAAGAAAATTTAGTATTCATTGCCCTACATTCAGAAAAACACAACTGGTTTTAAATATTATGAATCTTATTTTTAGAAGCCCTCAAACTCTTGCTCGCTCTGAGTTTAGAAGACTGATCTAAATAAATAAATAAATAGCAATGGTTTCTGTTTAAATTAGGTCTTTCTCAGTTTCCATGGCATTCAATCTGTTAGCATCAATATTCTCACTGGGAACTATGCTCACCCTTCAGGATGACAACGTTTGGTTTAAGGTTTATAGAACATATCATAGCTCGGTGGATTTATTGTACTGAAGGAAAAAGAGATTTGTGGAAACCTATAGGTTATGCGTCTTCCGGGTGTCAATGTTTAGTTCTAGTCTTCACATGACTCTGTGGATAAATGGGATTTGAGAGAATTACAGATGATATATTTACAGTAACTGCTTGGTCTCAAGCTACATGGTTCTATATCAGTCACTGCAGGAAACACTCCTAAGCTAACTCTAAAAAAAAAAAAACGATACCCAAGGGAAACCATTCCAAAGCAGACAATGTGGAAACGGCCAGGGTTTGGTCAACGTGAAAATCTTCATTTGGCATTTCAAGATGCTTAACTGCAAGAGTTAGGAGAATCTTTCTATGTATTAGTGGGTCCACACTAAATTTATTTCCACAAGCAAACAGACGGACAGACAAGAAAAGAAACAGTTCCTTTGTAAGCTTTCCTTAGAATGGGAAAAAATATTATTTGACTGATGTGTGCAGTTTCAAAACACTAACAGAAAGGCAGGTGTAGATTCATTAAAATATATATGACTGTGTGAAGTAAGAGAACTTATAATAAATTTAGCAGGTAGAAAGGTCTTTGTTCTTCTCTAGATATATCACTTAAAATATTCCATTTACAGATGCAAGTCCCACATTTTAGTAATGACTCTTGACTCTCAAAGTTTATTTTACTTATTTATTTTTAACTATTTTACTCATAATATTATCTGAAGTTTTTATATAATTATTTTTAGGAGCTCAATAAATATTAATTGCAGAAATATGGGACCCAAAAACATAAGATCATATGTTTTCAGACTAAACAACTGAGTCTACAGCAATAACAGTAATAATTGTTGCCTACACATGATTCTAGAAAAGCCAGGAGCCAAGTTTGTTGAACTAGAAATCTTCAGATTCTATTATTAATTTCCATAGAATTATTTTTTGTATGTCAGAGTTTTTATTACTTTGATTTCCTGTGTTGTAGATACATTTTGTTGTGTATATTTGAGGTTTACAACATGATGTTATGAGATACGTATAGATTGTAAAATGGTTACTATCTCAAAGTTTATTCATGGTGTTTTTTTCCTCAGGTAAGGTCTTCTCTTAAATCTTATATCTTTAGTTTCTTTTTTAAGTTTTCTGCTTTTTAGATAGGTCCTGATCCTCAGCTTTGTTATCTTTAAAAGGAAAAAACTGCATTGGAACACAGATTCTTAATCTGGGCTCGATGGACAGGTTTTATGGAGGGGACTGTAAAGCCCAGGAACTATGCAAAATTGCATGTATATGTGTATGTAAATACTTACATGTAGTGTGCTAAGGATAAAGTCTATGACTTTCATCAGATTCTCAGATGTTCATATAAGCCCAGAAAATGAAGAGTTTCTGAGCTAGGTACTTTTTAAGTTCCTGTGTAGCTCTAAATTTCAAAGAGATTGGCTAAGCAGTTTTATTACAGCTCTTCCTTAGCAGAGCACAGAGTGATAGGAAACTCAACAGGTAGTTCAGTGAAGGCTGTATTATATTTGCCATTGGTAAGTATAATTGAAAAATCTAACTATGTAAGGAGTTTATCTAATATATGATTTTAAATTAGAGATAGCAAAAGTAATAAGGACCAACAACCAGCAAATCCCAATAATTTTAAGTCAAGTTAGTAATAATAAAATATTTCTTTAAGCTCACTTTATTTTCTGTGTTGTTTATTATCACACTGTCAACTTCTCATTCTTTTTGCATATCCACAGATATCCCATGAGCTTTCAGAGTAAGCTATCCAAATAGAGAATAAACATGTGAGGGAGACAAGATGAGAATGAGGCCGACTATGATTGCAACTAGGTCACGTCTATTAATATGTGATATTTATGTCTCTGCATGGTTGAAACTGCAAATCCTTATGCATAACATTTCCTCTTGCTTTGATAGAAAATTCCTCACTCAAATACTTCAAAACCATCATTTTAAGTTTTATCACCCTGAAAATTTCATTTTTAAATGGAGCATAATGTTGTCATGCTGAAATAGATGTCTTTGGATTACATCACTTTGCATGGTGTAAAACTCTGGAGTTAATTTCACTGCTGTGTATCAGAAGTGTGCCTGTGAACTTGGGGGATTAGAGGACAGAGCTAATGAGGACAAGGTCATGGGTTCAGTCTCTGTGAGGGTGTTAACTCACTTATGTTCCCTGGCCACAGGCTGTACCCCAACCCTAGCCAGAAGACTCTTGGGGCTAAAGGAATCCAGGGGAGAGAGGAGATGACTCAGTGTAACCCATCCCCCATGACTAGAGAGACAACTCAAAGAACACACATCTCAGAATCTTCCAACGGCAGTAGTGGAAAGAACTCCAGAGCTTTTCTCATTTTGTTCCCCATATAATGTACAATAATTCTGTTAAAAGGTTATCCTGTCTCTTCTGGACTATCTCCAGGTACAGAGAATTCATTGTCTCTCAGTGTCACCCACTTAATCTTGAAACAACTCTGTTAACTTTTTCTTATGTGAATTACAAGTGTCCATCATTCTGTAAATCGGACCTAGGCCTGCCTTGTGGAATCAACAGAATGGCTGTAAGCCAACTCTTTATAGGTTGGAAAACAGCAACAGAGTTGAAATAGGGGCTTCCAGCTTTACCTGCACATTGCCATTCTTACTGGTTTTGTCGGCAGAAAGAGCTCTTGCTTAGAGATCCTGGTGACAATAATTTAAGCAGAATCTTCAATTCTTTTACATAAAGGACTTGGAGTATAGCATTTGGGAAAGGAGTCTAAATTCCCTTCTAGCTCTTGAGACATGTTTCACACATAGCATACAGCTGGAGGATACAACCAGGGCTACTAGGAGGGTATCCATCAATCTTCAGCCTGCAAATAACATCGCAATGGGCTTCTGCCATGGGGCTGGATGTTTGGAGATATTAATGAGGGAGTCTAGACCAACCTGTCATTTCTTATTCAGAGGGCCTAGGGGTAAAACTTTAACAGGATTATATTTTAATCCCTCCCAAAGACATGTACTCATTCATTCATCCAGTCAAAAAAGAGTAGTTATTGAGGTCCTTCTATGCTCTAGCTGTTAGGAATACAATGCCAAGTAAAATAAAAAGGGTCAACTGTGGGATATACACATTAGACAAATCATCACACAAGGTAATACATAATTTCAAATGACGATTTGTGATACAAAGGGAAAATACAGATTATTTTCAGAGCATGTAATAGGTCTGATCTTAAGGAAGACTTGCCTGACATTTGAGTTAACATATAAAGGATGAATAAGAGTTAACTAAGTAAAAAAAAATGAAGATGGGAAATGCATTCCAGATAAAGAGAACAGCAAATGCAAAATACCTTGCCTCCCCATGCAAGGCAGGTATATGAAGAAGCACAGAATATTAACAACAACATCAACAAAAAAACCTGAGAGAGCCACTGTGGGTGAAATTCAGAGCTAAGGAGTTCTGCAGGACAAAATGAAGCTGGAGACATCATTAGGGCAATCCATGAGGAATATGGCAGTCTGTGGGAAGACCTGTACAATTTTATCTTCCGCTCTTCCCCTTACAAAGTCTTTGTTCTTTTCAGCAAATGCCATGACCTGCTTTGCTACCCACATTCAGTTCTTTACTTGTATTTTTATTTTCCTCAGGAATGCTTCCCTCTTCTCATCATCCATCTCCTACACAAAGTCTTACTCATCTTCTCATTCCCTGAATTTTGGCATCTAGGGAGTGTGGATGAAGAGAAACTAGTTCCTAACGTACATTAAGTACCTGTTATGCACCAAGCACAGTGCTAAATTCTTTATATTTATAATATTTAGCCCCCATCATAACACCATGAAGTAATACCATTTCTTCCATCTTACAGAGGATGAAATTTGAACTCAGAAATCTTAATGAGTTCAACCAAGGTGACATAGATAAACTAATAAGCCCAGAAAGAAACTCAGTTTTCCGCGACTCCAAAGATTCTGCTCTTTCTCATAAAGCTAGGTGCTTCTATCTGCCTTTCAAGTTGTTCATTAACTTCCCAGGAGAAATGTTGTGGCCATACTTATTTTGATATTAAGGTTAGCAATTGAAACATATCAATTGCTGGTATCAATTGGATAACACGGGAGTTCTAAGTTCTTAGACATAGGAGTCCCATTCACAGTCATAATACTGTTGTATTTCAAAGGAACTAGGTGCAGTCATTCCAGGAAAAGAGGCTTGTACACAGAACATTCTACTTTGCTATATTCCTTGAAAGTGAGAATTTTATGCAAGCATTTGGTAGCATCTACTATGAACTTCTATGTAACCTCTATAAATTTAAAGTACCCCAAGGCTCAGTCTTGGCACATGGTCACATTTGAAGAAACATTCTAAATATCAAGAAAAATATGAAAAACAATTATAATTAGCATTATAGATATTGTCTCAGAAAGCACTAAAGGGGATTTCGATATCACAGTAAGCCAAACTTTCCTAAAGTTCTTTCTAAAACTTCCTTTTCCATGTCATTCTCTCTCAGAAGCTTACCCACAGTGCAGATGTCCCCACACCTCTCTCATTTTTCACTCAATTTCTCTCAAATTTTCTCCAAGTCTAGCTTGTGCTGCTGGCTCTTGTTTGTCTTGTTATTTCCTCCCATCTTTAGGATCTATTTATCTCTTTCTTACCAGTACCTTTCTGCTCTGTCCAGTGTAAATCCTCCAAGTGGTCTCAAGAAGCAGGCAGGCAGAAAAATGGTCTTTGTAAATCAGGAATAGCAGGACATGCCAAGAATATCTAAATTTGAAGTTTATTTTTCCTTTCAGACTTACTTTTGGAATATGGTCATTTTCAAGTATATTTTTTCCTTTCACACTTATTTTTGGCATGTGATCATTTCAAAATTCTTTTGACTAAAAGTAATAACAGTGTTTGATACTTCACTTTCCATTGGCTGATCTTGGCAGAGACTATTGGTGCTTATGGGTATCCCTAAACTACTCTGCACTTCCTGGCATCCCTTTGCAGTTGGATTGGCCCTGAGACTAGTTCTCATCTATAGAATGTGAGTGAAAGTGACATGAATCACTTTTGCACCTAGGTGGTTAAATATGCAGTTTGCCTTTTCTAAACTCTTTTAGTTCATTTGGGCTGCTATAACAAAGTGCCATAGACTGGGGTGGCTTATAAAGAACAGAAATTTATTTTTGCGCAGTTCTGGAAGCAGGAAGTCTGAGATCAAGGTGTCAGTAGACTCACTCTCTGATGAGGGCGCCTTTCTTGGTTCATACGTGACACCTTCTTGCTGTGGCATGATGGAAGGATCTAGCTAGCTCTCTGGGGTCTCTTCTATAATTCTTCCAAAGGCCTTGCCTCCTAATACAATCACCTCGGGGCCTAAGATTTCAACAAGGAAATTTTAGGGGGATACAAACATTCAGACTATCACACTCTTTTCCCTGCCCTCTATCTGAATAATACCAGGGTGACCTTGTAGCCACTAGATAGAAGCAGCCTGAGTTCTTGAGTCACTTCTTAGAAAAGAGTTAATCCACATTTTACTATAATGTGAATGAGAAATAAACCACTGTTGCATGGTTTGTTTCAGTAGCTAGTGCTAATTAAGCTAATATATTATTTTACACAGTATTTTAATTAAAACTCATTAATAAGTTCATAACGGTAGTGAATTCACTTATTAAATCTTTTCATCTAGACTTGGTGCTTTTTATGCCCTGTTTAGGATATTTTTGCCTAACCCAATGTCATGAAGGTGTTTTCTGATATTTTTGCCTAGAAGTGTTATTGTTTTACCTGTCACATTTAGGTCTACTATAATCTATCTCAAGTTCCTTTTTTTTTTCTTTTGAGACACAGTCCAGCCCATGCTGGAGTGCAGTGGTGCAATCTCGACTCACTGCAACCTCCGCCTCCTGGGTTTAAGCAATTCTCCTGCCTCAGGCTCCTGAGTAGCTGGGATTACAGGCACCTGCCACCATGCCTGGCCAATTTTTGTACTTTTAGTAGAGACAAGGTTTCACCATGTTGACCAGGCTGGTCTTGAACTACTGACCTAAAGTGATCTACCCACCTCTGCCTCCCAAAGTGCTGGGATTACAGGCATGAGCCACTGCACCCGGCCATCAGGTTACCTTTTGCGTACCGTTTGAGTGCCATGGTTAATTTTCCACATGAATATGCAATTGATCCAGTGCCATATATTGAAAAGACCATGCTTCTCTCACTGGATTGCAGCAGCCCCTTCACTGGATAGCAAATGTAGTAGACCGTTTCTAAAAGACTGTGACTCCCATTTACTCTTGCTTTCTCTCACTCTTTATTAAAGAATTTTATATCCCCCCTCATTGTAATCTGGTATATGCTTGTGAAATAATGGTGAGGCTGTCGAGAAGGGATGGTTATAAGTCTGCAAATGGCATACATACTGCTCAGAATAAGATGGTACTGGAAAGGCAGTCCTCTGCCAACTGGTTTATTAGGGGGAGTCTCCACTAGTTACCTGAAACAGAAGACCTCACAGAGGAGCCTCCAAGTGCAAGAGAAATTCAAATTGCATCCTGTGGTTGTCAACAATGCCTCTTAAGTCAAAAGGGAAAGCCCCTACCACACCTAGGTTGCATAACAGGAAGCCAAATTTACTCAGAGATGTATATATATATATATATATATATATTTTTTTTTTTTTAGAGAGTCTCGCTCTGTCACCCAGACTGGAGTGCAATGGCGCCATCTTGGCTCACTGCAACCTCTGCTTCCTGGGTTCAAGCAATTCTCCCACCTTAGCCTCCCAAGTAGCTGGGATTACAGGTGCTCACCACCACGCCTGGCTAATTTTTTGTATTTTTAGTAGAGACATGGTTTCGCCATGTTGGCCAGGCTGGTCTTGAACTCCTGACCTCAGGTGATCCACCCACCTCAGCCTCCCGAATTACAGGTGTGAGCCACCATGCCTAGCCTCCTCAGATTTTTAAAATCTGGATGTAACCTTCTATCAATAATATTACTTCATATCAAATAGACCATTGTTTTTGGTTTGTATGATTCTAATTAAGAAAAATTTGAGGTTTAAAATTTCATTTTCTGGCAAAGTTCATTTTCTACCAAATAAATGTAAATTTTATAAATATCTCTTTGCCCCATCACTTCCAGCTACCCCCACCCCCATCTACACATACAACAGATATTTTTAGTAGAGATGGGGTTTCACTATGTTGGCCAGGCTGGTCTCGAACTCCTGACTCCACCCACCTTGGCCTCCCAAAGTCCTGGGATTACAGGCGTGAGCCACCACACCCAGCCGATACTGAGTTCTTATAGTAATAAGATGTTCAAGGACATGAATTATAGTACATTTTACAATGAGAAAATAGCCAGTATAAAGAATGGTAAAGGTGTAGAAATACATCTACTTTTGTTTATTTATACATGCAAAAATGCCCAATAGTCACCTGTTACATGCTGGGCACAGTATGAGGTACCAATGAATACAAAGTCCCTGCCTTCACGGAGCATGTATAAGGGGGGGTTGGCACAGATAATAAACTAGTGCTATGAACAAAATTAAATGGAATAATGGGACCAGAGAGTATGTTTTAGGTTGGGTGTTCAGGGAAGGCCTCTCTGAGGTGGTGAGATCTAAGTGATGAGAAGAAGACAGTTCTGCATTTGAGGCAGAGGGAACAGCAAGTACAGGAGAACAGAGAAGGAAAGAGCATCTATGTTGCAGAAAGAGAAAGAAGGGGCCTGGGGCCCGGGCATAGTGGATTTACTGGGTAGGGGGTGCAGTTTGAGGTCATGTCAGTGATGGCAGAGGCTGCTGCCGTCATTCTGGCTGCAGCAGGGAGGCGCCGCTGCGGCTGCACACTCCAAAGAGCCTGTGGGAGCCTCGCCCCTTCTGAGTTGGGACTGGCGCTCCCCGGTTGCTGGTTACCTGGTTACCGCTGCAGCCGTCTAAACCACAGCTGCAGACCCAGGCCTCCTGCTCTGCGGAGCAGGCAGGAGCCCCACCCTCCTGGGTGGGGCTATAGTCACCCAAAATGCAGCTGTGGATCCGAGCCTCCCTGTGCTCTTGGGGGAGGGCCGCGAGCAGGCAGGATCTGCCTTCCCGGCTGTGGCTGTGGGCGTAGGAGCCAGGTGTCTCTACAGCCTGTACCCTAGGATGCCCCAGGAAGGACCCCAGTTCCTGCAGGCTCAGGGGTGTCTTCTCCCACTGCCTGGCTTCTTTCCACTCCTGGTGCCTGCTCCGATCTCAGAGTGGGGGGTGGGGCCAAGCCTGGGGCCATGAATAGCAGCAGGAGGCAGACTGATTCCTGAGTGGAAGGGGGTGGGCCCGCAGTAAGGCCCTACCTTTGGGCCAGGGAGGGCCTGAAGACTGGGGGCTGGGCTGCCAGTCCTGCAGACCAGAGTAGTGAGTGACTCATGGTCCCTCTTCTGGGCAGCCTATGGCTGCCCATGGACTAATCAGCAGGCACTTCCTCCCCTCTGAGGTCCATGAAAGCCCTGAACTCAGCCAGAGCAGGGCAGAGGATAGCCAGAGGACAAAATGGGCAGAGAGATGCTGGGAGGGGATGACCAGCTGTAGAGAGGAGTACCTACCTTCTCTGCTGATAGCTGGAAATGATGGGATGACCAGCTGCGGGGATGACCAGCTACAAAGAGGAGTACCCTCTCTGCTGAGAGCTGCAGAGACAACCCGCCAGCACAGACGAGCTACCCTCTCTGCTGAGAGCTTCAGAGACCTGCAGAGATGCCCGAATGACTTGTCTGCAGAGAGGAGCCACCCTCTCCAGGGCCTCCTCTCTGCTGAGAGCCAAATCTCTGGACAGGACGACCTGCCTGCAGTGAGGAGCTACCTATTCCTCTGAGTGGTTCTAACACTAAATAAAACTCTTCTTCTTCACCCTTCACTTGTCTACATACCTCCTTCCTGGACACAGGAAGAGAACTCAGGCAAAGGTGCCACAGCCACAGAGGTTTCTGGCCAGAAAAATCGACACCCAGAGATCTTGTAACATCGGGACCTGTAGGCCACTCTAAGAAGTCTGGGATTTTATTTTTAGCACTACAGAAAATAAGTGGTGTGCTCCTCTGGGTTGAAATACAGCAGGACAAGAGGAGCAGCAAGGAGAACAGTTAAAGACTAGTATGGGTTATGCCAAAAGAGAAGATCAGCAAATACTCTCCCCCAAAATAACCATCAAGCTGGTCAAAATTGACAAAAGAATCTCTGAACTCTGAAATTAATTAAGGGCATATAACAATGTGAGCATTGTTTATTTTTTAAAAAACAAAATTACCAAACCTCATGTAAGAATAGCAAGAATCTGATGTGTTTTAGCCTGAAGCTCCTCCTGTTCACCCTACAATGATCAGTGCAGCAGTTCTACTACAATAGGAAAGCTGCAAAACCAATTTTGCTACTAGAGGTGGCTGAATTGATCTGAAGTGCAGCAGAAAAAAAACCCACAACCCTGAGAATTGTGCGAAACAGAGTGATCTTGGTGACAAACAAATGGGAGAAAGACAACATCACAGCTTACCTGATGTGATCCTGGTTAGAAAGCAACAGACTGGCAGACTAGCCTTAAACTAAAGAAAACTCAAGGAATGTGATAGCCATGATGGACCTGGATAGGCTCCCACATGTCTCTGGAAGTGTAGAAAGGTGTACATGCTCAAGGCTGCAAGAATTCTAAGGAGAGACCAGAGAAAAGTCCTAGCTATTGAAAGGAGCCGGGCACATTCCTCAGCCCCGGGCTCAAAACAAACAAGCCCAGTACAAACACATCCCATCCTCCCATCCCACCACATATCGCCATATATCTCTCAAACTTCCTGAGCCCAGTACAAACACCACCAGGAAAGTCTCCGATAAGAGGACAGCCGTTCAGTTTTACTGAAAGAGCGGGAACCAAAAGAATTCCTTTGTTCCCCTGTAACTCTCAGGCTATAAAAAGCAAACACTTGCATTGTTCAGGGCCCTCTTGTAGGCTGTGGAATGGAGGGACCAGGTTCGAACTTGTAGTAAAGATCCTTGCCGCTTGGCTTTGACTCTGGACTCTGGTGGTCTTCTTTAAGGAACTAACGGTCTGGGCATAACATCTGGGGGCTCGTCCGGGATTCCCCAAGCCCACCAGACCCCTGGTCAACGGATCTGCTAGGATCGATCTACTGATAGGTGAGCTGGCTCGTCTCCGTTTGTCTGTCTGTGTCTGTTCTGAATCCGAATCTGTGACTCACGAGGTCTGAAACTGGAGCTGGCACAGTCCTGGCGGACGCGCTATAGGACGGCCAGCGGAGACCGGTGGGAGACGTCCCCTGGCTCTCATCTGATCTATATTGCAATCTGAGCTGCCCCGGTTTGGCGGGCAGCAGCTGTCTCTGATCTGAGCTGCCCTGGTTTGGTGGGCAGCAGCTGTCTCTGATCTGGGCTGCCCCAGCGCGACGGCGATCCGGGCAGCTAACTCTGACCCGGGCTTCCGGTGCGCGCTTGCGATCTGAACTGCCCCGGTTTGGCAGGCAGCAGCTGTCTCTGATCTGGGCTGCCCCAGCGCGATCGCGATCCAGGCAGCTAACTCTGACCAGGGCTGCCAAAGTGCGCCTGCGATTAGATATCATTAATAAGTCAGATCAGATTTCCTTTACAGGGATTCAAACCCACATTCCTTTACAGGAAGAGACTACAAATTATTACAGGATAGGTAATACCCAGAGCACTCCTCTATCTCTCCTTACGAGTAATTTCAAAGAAGTTAGAGCAAGGGGCCATGATCTTGGTATAGAAATCAGGAAAGGAAAGCTAATTACTCTGTGTCGCTCCGAATGGCCTGCCTTTGATGTGGGGTGGCCGCCCGAAGGGACCTTCCGACTTGCTGTCATCACTAAGGTAAAGTCCAAGATTTTCCTACCTGGGTGTGCGGGCCACTTAGATCAAATCCCATATATCCTCATATGGCAGGACCTTGTTAAGAACCCGCCTCCTTGGCTGTCCCCTTTCCAATTAGCCTCTGAACCCTGTAAGGCACTGGTTGCTCGACCACTAAAATCCAAGCAACCAATTGCCCCCCCCATCCTGTTCTACCTGACAGCGGGGACCCACTGTTCACAGAACCCCCTCCATACCCCTCCGGGCCCCAGGCCCCAGCCCCCCTGGCTGAGCTGCGGGAAGGAGCAGGCGGACGGGAGGCGGCCGGCACACACGGGCCCGCTGAAAAGGAAAGTAACTTTGAAAGGCCGGCGGGGCGGACGCGAAGGCGCACTTCGCGGACTAGCCCCCCTCAGCCGCCTGACTTCACGGTGGCTTTACCCCTTCGGGAAATAGGACCCCCAGATGACACAGGAATCCCCAAGCTCCAGTACTGGCCATTCTCCACCAGTGATCTGTATAACTGAAAGACTCAGAGTGCTCGGTTTTCAGACAACCCCAAAGATTTACTGGCTTTACTGGATACTGTCATGTTCACCCACCAGCCCACTTAGGATGATTGTCAGCAGCTCCTCCGAATCTTGTTCACCACAGAAGAGCGAGAGAGAATACAGATAGAAGCTAGAAAGCTGGTCCCGGGGGACGACGGTCAACCGACTGCCAACCCCGACCTCATAAACGCAACCTTTCCTCTGACCAGGCTGGCGTGGGACTACAACACGGCAGAAGGTAGGGGACGGCTACACCTTTATCGCCAGACTCTAATGGCAGGTCTCCGGGCAGCTGCTCGCAAGCCCACTAATTTGACTAAAGTACATTCTATTCTGCAGGGGAAGACAGAGAGCCCAGCTACCTACTTAGAAAGATTAATGGAAGCTTTTAGACAGTACACCCCCATAGATCCAGAGGCTCCAGGAAGTCAGGCAGCTGTTGTAATGTCTTTCGTAAATCAGGCAGCCCCAGATATTAAGAGAAAACTCCAGAAATTAGAAGACTTGGAGGGGAAGCGGATTCAGGACCTCCTTCAGATAGCCCAGCGGGTTTACAATAACAGAGATACTCCAGAGGAAAAGCAATTTAAGGCCACTGAAAAAATGACCAAGGTCCTGGCAGCAGTGGTACAGAAAGAGCATCTACAGCCAGAGTACACCCAACCTAGGCGGCCCCCCCGGCATGATAATCTGAGCAAAGACCAGTGTGCCTATTGTAAGGGGGCTGGCCACTAGGTAAGAGACTGCCCCAAAAAGAAACCACAAAGACAAGGACCCGGACCCCCTAGGTCTACACCCATACTAGTCACTCAAGACGAAGACTAGGGAAGACGGGGTTCGGACCCCCTCCCCGAACCTAAGGTAACTTTGCAAGTGGAGGGGTCCCCAGTCCAGTTCTTGGTCGATACGGGGGCAACAGCCATTTAATTGGACAGACGAAGCCGAGTTGGCCTTCCAACAGATTAAAACCACCTTACTCTCCACGCCTGCACTAGGACTACCTGATGTTACCAAGCCCTTCCACTTATACGTGGATGAGAATAAAGGTGTCACCAAGGCGGTAATAACTCAGAACTTAGGCCCCTGGCGGAGGCCAGTTGCCTACCTGTCAAAGAAGTTAGACCCAGTAGCTGCCGGGTGGCCCCCTTGTCTCCAAATGATTGCGGCCACGGCTCTGATGGTGCAAGATGCTGATAAACTTGTCATAAGGCAAGAATTGCAGGTCGTTACTCCACATGCCATCGAAGGTGTACTCAAACAGCCACCTAATCGATGGATGAGTAACGCCCGGCTCACCCACTACCAAGGACTACTACTAAATCCTCTCAGGATAATTTTCCTGCCCCCAACGACCTTAAACCCTGCCTCGCTGCTGCCCAACCCGGACCTGGACGCCCCACTCCATGACCGCACCAAGATACTAGCTCAGGTGCACGGAGTTCGAGAAGACCTGCAGGACCGCCCACTTCCTGACGCCGACCTCGTCTAGTTCACTGATAAGAGCAGCTTCATGCATCAAGGCCAGAGGTACGCTAGAGCGGCAGTAACTTCAGAGACTGAGGTAATCTGGGCGGAACCCCTGCCCCCGGGGACATCGGCCCAGAAGGCCGAACTGATAGCGCTCACCTGAGCTCTTACCTTAAGGGCGGGGAAAAAGCTGACAGTATATACAGACAGCCGATATGCTTTTGCAACGGCGCATATACATTAGGCCATTTACAAGGAGTGAAGGTTACTGACGGCTAAAGAAAAAGAGATAAAAAACAAGCAAGAGATCCTAGCCCTGCTAACAGCCCTATGGAGGCCAGAAAAATTAGCCATTGTACATTGCCCAAGGCATCAGAAACTAACTACTCCAACTGCTCAAGGCAACTTTCTGGCAGACCAAACTGCAAGGAATGTGGCGAAGGCTCCCAGCCAACTCCTTGCACTCCAGCTCCCTGACCCGGGCCCCCAGGACTTGCCATATTTCCCTGAATATTCAGAACAAGATCTCCAGTGGATTGACAAACTTCCCCTGAAACAAATCCAGAATAGGTGGTGGACTGATACTAATGACCAAACCATCCTACCAGAAAAATTAGGACAACAGGTGTTAGAACACATCCACCAAACCACCCACCTAGGGGCCCGGCGGATGATAGACCTGATCAGACGCTCCAAGCTCAAAATCAGACATATAGCTGAGACGGCCAGCAGTATCGTGACAAGTTGCAAAGTCTGCCAGCTTAACAACGCATACCCCCAATCTCAAGCTGCAGCAGGAACAAGGCTCAGGGGAACCAGGCCCGGTATCTACTAGGAAGTAGATTTTACTAAAATAAAGTCAGGAAAGTACGGGTACCGGTACTTACTTGTCTTTGTAGATACTTTTTCAGGGTGGACTGAAGCATTCCCAACCAAAAGAGAAACTGCTCAGGTCGTAGCAAATAAAATTCTGGAAGATATCCTTCCCAGGTATGGCTTCCCCATCCAGATAAGGTCAGATAATAGGCCCGCTTTCGTCGCTAAAGTAAGTCAGGACTTGGCTTCCATCCTTAGGGCAAATTAGAAACTACATTGCGCTTACAGGCCCCAGAGTTCAGGACAGGTAGAAAGGATGAATCGGACCTTAAAAGAGACCTTAACTAAATTGACTATAGAGACTGGCGCTAATTAAGTAGTCCTTCTCCCCTATGCTCTGTTCCGGGCCCGTAATACCCCTTACAAACTGGGCCTTACCCCTTACGAAATCATGTATGGCAGACCTCCACCCCTGGTTCCTAGCTTAAAAGATGACCTGCTTAAGTCTGAAACAGAAAATGTCTCTGAATTCTTATTTTCCTTACAAGCCTTACAGAAAATTCACCAAGAAATCTGGCCCAAGCTGAAAGAGCTATATGAAACCAGTCCCCCACCGACACCCCATCCGTACCAGCCGGGAGACTAGGTCCTGGTTAAGCAACACCGACAAGAGACCCTAGAGCCCAGGTGGAAAGGACCACTCCAAGTACTCCTGACCACACCCACCGCCCTGAAGGTAGAAGGCATTGCGTCGTGGATCCACTACACCCACGTCAAGCCAGTGGACCCAACCTCCGACCTTCTGGGGCCAATCACGGCGGCGGCTGAAGCACCGGACACGTGGACTGTGGACAGAGCTAAGAACAACCCCTTAAAACTCACCCTGCGCCGGCAGCATAGCTCACTGCAAACATGCAGTTAGGTAGTCTAACTCTAACATTAGTCGCCCTAGTGGCCGCTAGGAAAAACATAAAGCCAGCTCCTAATCCCTTTGTCTGGAGATTCTGGCTTTATGAAAACCAAACCCACCCTGGGCAACCTCATAAGCCCGGGAAATTAGTGGCCAGTGCAGATTGCCCCTCCTCAGGGTGCAATAGCCCACTTTTACTAAATTTTACCGATTTCCCAGTAGCCAAACCAGTGGCACCAATAATATGCTTCGAGTATGATCAGACTGAATACAATTGTAAACACTATTGGTGGCACCAAAGTGCCGGCTGCCCTTATGACTATTGTAACATCCATAAGTACCAATGGTGAGGTGAAAAAGAACAGATAGATCCCAGATGGCCCTTCCATCGCAGACGAGATAGAGACCTTTCATATACATGGATAGTTAGAGACCCCTAGAACTCCCGCTGGACCACGCCTCAACACGGGGCTGTATACTACTCCTCCGCCTCCGCATGGCCTAACAGTCACCTCTATCTGTGGCGGGGTCTAGTGCAAGTATGGCCCCTGGTCCATGGAAATATCCAGCGACAAGAAAACCGCCTGACACAAGATTTACGTCCTTTTTCCTGGTTAAAATTATTGCAAGAAGGATTAGAACTTGCCAACCTTACAGGACTTCACAGCCTGTCTGGCTGCTTTCTGTGTGCCACTCTAAGGCGTCCACCGCTAACCGCTGTCCCCCTGCCATGAGGATCCTCCACCTCTGCCCAAGCTAACAACCACCGAAACCTCTCATATGCCCCTATCCCTAACGTGCCACTATACCTAAACCCCAGTCAAGAAAAGTTTCCCTACTGTTTCTCAGGAACTAATTCCAGCCTCTGCAACATCACTGCAACGCCCCCTAACATCACCTTAAGGGCTCCGTCAGGCATATTCTTCTGGTGTAATGGAACATTATCTAAAAACCTATCAAGCCCCTCTGTTACCAACCTACTGTGTCTTCCTGTCACATTAGTTCCCCGGTTAACTCTACTTACTGCCGGCGAGTTCCTACGGTATACCGGTAACTGGACTAGTGCTGTTATTCACCCAGACCCTAGACCGAGACCTGCACGAGCCATATTTCTCCCCCTCATTGCAGGAATCTCCCTCACCGCATCCTTCATGGCGGCCGGACTGGCTGGAGGAGCCCTAGGTCACACCCTCATAGAAAGTAACAAGCTGTACCAACAATTTGCCGTTGCTATGGAGGAGTCAGCTGAGTCCCTTGCCTCCCTCCAGCGGCAGCTCACGTCCCTAGCACAGGTAACCTTGCAGCACCGGAGGGCCTTAGACCTACTCACTGCTGAAAAAGGGGGAACGTGTATGTTTCTAAAGGAAGACTGTTGTTTCTACATAAATGAATCAGGGCTCGTGGAAGACCAGGTCCAACAGTTACGCAAGTTAAGCACAGAAGTAAGAACACGGCAGTTTGCTTCGGCTGCAGACCAATGGTAGAACTCATCTATGTTTTCTCTGTTAGCCCCCTTCCTTGGACCCCTACTGAGTCTACTATTTCTGCTTACCGTAGGA
Organism: Gorilla gorilla gorilla; assembly: GCF_029281585.2. Taxonomy (NCBI): domain Eukaryota; kingdom Metazoa; phylum Chordata; class Mammalia; order Primates; family Hominidae; genus Gorilla; species Gorilla gorilla. Next base: position 151,082,433 of record NC_073247.2, on the reverse strand, counting down.
CCTTGTGTTGTTAACAGAATTTTGCGGTTCGTTAAAGAAAGGTTTAACACTGTACAACTCATGGTCCTCAGAGCCCAATACCAACCTGTAAACGCTGAAACAGAATCAGACTTATAAGACCCAAGATTGGCTCTAAAAAATACCTGAAAAGAAAGGGGGGGAATGAAAGGAGCCAGGCACATTCCTCAGCCCCGGGCTCAAAACAAACAAGCCCAGTACAAACACATCCCATCCTCCCATCCCACCACATATCGCCATATATCTCTCAAACTTCCTGAGCCCAGTACAAACACCACCAGGAAAGTCTCCGATAAGAGGACAGCCGTTCAAAGTTTTACTGAAAGAGCAGGAACCAAAAGAATTCCTTTGTTCCCCTGTAACTTTCAGGCTATAAAAAGCAAACACTCACATTGTTCAGGGCCCTCTTGTAGGCTGTGGAATGGAAGGACCAGGTTCGAACTTGTAGTAAAGATCCTTGCCGCTTGGCTTTGACACTCTGGACTCTGGTGGTCTTCTTTAAGGAACTAACAGTCTAGGCATAACACTATCCATAAGTTCCTGGCCATTAAGATGGCTATTATAAAAAAAAGAAATAAAAGAAAAACATATGGACACAGGGAGGGGAACATCACACACCAGGGCCTGTCGGGGGGGTGGGGGGCAAGGGGAGGGAGAGCATTAGGACAAACACCTAATGCCTGTGGGGCTTAAAACCTAGATGACAGGTTGATAGGTGCAGCAAACCACCATGGCACATGTATACCTATGTAACAAACCTGCACGTTCTGCACATGTATCCTATAACCTAAAGTAAAATTTAAAAAGAAAAAGAAGAGATAACAAATGTTGGTGAGCATGTGTAGAAAAGGGTACCTTAATATACTGTTGGTGTAAAGGCAGATTGGTGCACCCATTATGGAAACGAGTATGGAGGTTTCTAAAGAAATTACAAATAGAACCAGCATGTGACCTAGCAATTCCTCTTCTGAATATATACCTAAAGGAGATGAAATCACCATCTGGTAAAATGGTATTTTTACCATGTTCGTTGCAACATTATTTATACTAGCCAAGATATAGAAACAATCTGAGTGTCTGTTGCTGGACAAACAGAGGACAACAACATGATACACACACAGAGAGACAGACAGACACACACACACAATGAAATATTAGCCTAAAAAAGGAGATCTTTCCATTTGCCACAACATGGATGGACCTAGAGGATATTATGTTAAAAGAAACAAGCCAGGCACAGAAAGACAAAGATTGCATGATTTAACTAGTATGTGGAATATTTTTTAAAAGGAAAAATCAAAAAGGGTCAAATATACAGAGATAAAAAATAAAACAGTGGTTACCAGGGGTAGGGGTGAGGGAAGGAAATACAGAGATGTAGGTCAAAAGATACAAAGTAGCAGATATGTACGATGAACAAGTCTAGAGATCTAATGTACAACATGACCACTATAGTTAATAAAATTCTATTGTAATAGCAATTTTTGTTAAATAAGTATATCTTAGCTGCTCTTGTCACAAAAAAAGTAATTATGTGAGATGACCAATATGTTAATTTGCTTCACTATAGTAACCATTTAACTATTTATATGAATTACATTACATCATGTTGTAAATATCAAATATACACAATGAAACTTATTTTTCAAAATAAAAAATAAACATTAACAATTTTAAAAAATCTAAAAGGAAATATGCACTAAAATGAAAGACCAACTTTCATTTGCCATAGCTGCACAAATTTTTAAATGTAGTATTCATTCTGAGGGTGAGTGAGGTGCAGTGCAATGGACACTCATGCAATGCTGAGGGAAGTATAAGGTAAAACGTGTTATAAAGTTGTTTAGAATGGTGTCATTATTATCCAAAGCTTCAGTATAATCATTATTCAGCAAACAGTTATTGAACTTGTACAACCTACTATGCTAGTTCCTGCCATCTGTCATTAAACAAGTTTCATTTCTAAAGAAAAATAAAGTTGGTTGATACCAGTAGACTATTATAAGGCACATATTTATATTGTAATACACAAAGCAACCACTATGAAAACCATATGAAGAGAGAGATTCAAAAACACTATATAAATGAATCAAGGTGAAATATCAAACATTGTCTAAGCAAGCCACAGTAAGACAAGAAAAGAGAAACAGAGGAATAAGAATCACCAGAGGCAAAAAAGTAAAACAAATACCAAATTCAAGTGATAAAATGTCAATAATTATATTAAATTGGTGTAAATCAATAATCATAAGACAAAGACTAGTAAATTAAAAAAACAGGACCCAACTATATGCTCCTTACCAAAACATCAATGCTTTTTCTAGATTTATTTTTTTATGTAGCAACTTAGGTTATTCTTTTTAGAACTGTCCTCATTTCTAATGTAAGCATTTGGTGCTTTAAATTTCCTTCTCAACACTATTTTTTGATGACATATGTAAATTTAATGACATAAATAAGTTGCAAGTAGAAGGATGGGAAAAGATATATGCAAACATTAATTTAGTAAAGCAGGTGTGGCTATACAAATATCTGATAAAATAGACTTCTCATTAGAGAAAAAAATCACTGCAAAGAGAGTCATTATATAGTTATAGAAGGACCAATCACTCAGGAAAAATGTTGCAATCCAGAGTGTGTACACACCAAAAATCAGAATCTCAAAATATATGAAACAAAAACTGATGGAACTGAAAGTAGAAATAAAGAAATCCACAACTATAGTTGGAGACTTCAAAACCTCCCCTCTCAGCAACTGATAGAACTACTACACAGAAAATCAACAAAATTATGGAAGAGCTGAACAACCAACCAATGGGAACTAATTGACATATATAGAAAAGTTCACCCCCAAACAGCAGAATGGATATCTTTAAGTGCCCAGAGAATTTCTCACAGATACAGCATTTTGTGGTCCATAAAATAAACCTCAAGAAATTTAAAAGAATTAAAATTATAAAGTGTGTGCTCTGACAATGATGGAATCAAACTGGTCATCAGTAACAAAAATACAACACCATATATCTAAACATATGAAAATTAAACAACATCCTTCTAAGATAATCCCTTAGTCAGAATAAGTCTCAGTGGAAATAAAAGATACATAGAATTGAATAAAAGTAAAAATAGAACATATCAAAATATGTGGAATATACTAGAGTGAGAAGGATATTTGCAATATAAAATTTTAAAATTAGAAATAAAGACAGGTTTCAAATCAACAACCTAAGTTTCTACCTCAAGAAACTAAAAAATGAAGAACAAAATAATCCCAAATCAAGCAGAAGAAAGGAAATAATAAGATCCAAAATTAATGAAATTGACAATAGGGAAACAGAGAAAATGAGTGAAACAAAAGGCTAACTCTTTGAACAAATCAATAATATTGATAAACCTCAAAATAATTGCTAAATCTGTAGCAAAACTGGCAAAAATATAAAGAAAAGATGCAAATCACCAAGATCAGTACTAAACTAGGAGATATCACTATACATCCTACAGCCATTAAGAAGATAATAAGAAAATACTGGGAACAACTTTACACAAATAAATTTGAAAACTTAGAAGAAATGGACCAATTCCCTGAAAACCAAAAGTTTATAGACACAAAAGGTGACATATGTAATCTCAATGGGCCTGTAACTACTAAGGAAATTGAGTTAATAACGTAAAAGCTCCTGAAAAGAAATTTTCTGTTTTTTTCTGGAGAATTCTACCAAACATTTAAAGAAAAATATAGAAGAGGAGGGAACAATTGCCAGCACATTTTATGAGGCCAATATTACTATTACCCTGATACCAAAACCAAACAAAGACAGTACAGGAAGGAAAGAAGGCAGGAAAGCAGGAAGGCAAGAAGGCAGGAAGGCAGGAAGGAAGGAAGGAAGGAAAAGAAAATGATAGATCAATATCTCACCTGAGTTTAGATGCCAGAATTCTCAACAAAATATTAGAAAATTGAATCCAGCAATGTATAAAAATGTTTTACACTATAGCCAAATGGGATTAATTCCAGGTTGCAAGGTTTGATCAACATTTGAGAAACAATTAATGTAATCTACCATATGAAGAAGCTAAAGGAAGATAAACATGATCATATCAACTGATACAGGAAAAATTATTTGATGGAATCTAACACCCAATCATGAAAAAACTCTCAGCAAGTTAGGAATGGAAGAGAATTGCCTCAACTTAATACAGTGCATCAACAAAAACCTTGTAGCTAACATCATATTTTTTTCATACAAACACCATGGAAATATAAATTCTTACTAATGTCTTTGTCTTTCAACAAAGGGCATATTCACAGGGCAGACACCAGTAGACGAGCTCAGAAATCTAGCAGGATGATAACAGCCTAATTTCTTTATTATTATTATTATTATTATTATTATTATACTTGAAGTTCTGGGATACATGTGCAGAACATGCAGGTTTGTTACATAGGTATACACATGCCACGGTGGTTTGCTGCACCCATCAACCCGTCATCTACGTTAGGTATTTATCCTAATGTTATTTCCCCCCCCAGCCCCCAAACCCCTGACAGGCCTTGGTGTGTGATGTTCCCCTCCCTGTGTCCATGTGTTCTCGTTGTTCAACTCCCACTTATGAGTGAGAACATGTGGTGTTGGTTTTCTGTTCTTGTGTTAGTTTGCTGAGAATGATGGTTTCCTGCTTCATTCATGTCCCTGCAAAGGACATGAACTCATCCTTTTTTATGGCTGCATAGTATTCCATGGTGTATCTGTGCCATATTATCTTTATCCAGTCTATCATTGATGTGCATTTGGGTTGGTTCCAAGTCTTTGCTATTGTGAACAGTGCCACAATAAACATACGTGTGCATGTGTCTTTATAGCAGAATGATTTATAATCATTTGGGTATATACCCAGTAGTGGGATTGCTGGGTCAAATGGTATTTCTGGTTCTAGATCCTTGAGGAATCGCCACACTGTCTTCCACAATGGTTGAACTAATTTACACTCCCACCAACAGTGTAAAAGTGTTCCTATTTCTCCACATCCTCTCCAGCATCTGTCGTTTCCTGATTTTTTAATGATTGCCATTCTAACTGGCATGAGATGGTATCTCACTGTGGTTTTGATTTGCATTTTTCTAATGACCAGTGATGATGAGCTTTTTTTCATATGTTTGTTGGCCACATAAATGTCTTCTTTTGAAAAGTGTCTGTTCATATCCTTCGCCAGATCAACAAGACAGAAAATTAACAAGGATATTCAGGACGTGAACTCGGCTCTGGACCAAGTGGACCTAATAGACATCGACAGAACTCTCCACCCCAAATCAACAGAACATATGTTCTTCTCAGCACCATATCGCACTTATTCTAAAATTGACCACATAATTGGAAGTCAAAGACTCCTCAGCAAATGCAAAAGAATGGAAATCATAACAAACCGTCTCTCAGACCACAGTGCAATCAAATTAGAACTCAGGACTAAGAAACTCACTCAAACCTGCACAACTACATGGAAACTGAATAACCTGTTCTGGAATGACTACTGAGTAAATAACAGAATTAAGGCAAAAATAAATAAGTTCTTTGAAACCAATGAGAACAAAAACACAACATACAAGAATCTTTGGGACACAGCTAAAGCAGTGTTTAGAGGGAAATTTAAAGCACTAAATGCCCACAAGAGAAAGCAAGAAAGATCTAAAATCGACACCTTAACATCACAACTAAAAGAACTAGAGAAGCAAGAGCAAACAAATTCAAAAGCTAGCAGAAGACAAGAAATAACTAAGATCAGAGCAGAACTGAAGGAGATAGAGACATGAAAACTCTTCAAAAAATCAATGAATCCAGGAGCTTTTTTTTTTTTTGAAAAGATTAACAAAAATAGGTAGAACACTAGCCAGACTAGTAAAGAAGAAAAGAGAGAAGAATCAAATAGACAAAATAAAAAATGATAAAGGGGATATTACCACTGATCCCACAGAAATACAAACTACCATCAGAGAATAGTATAAATACCTCTATGCAAATAAACTAGAAAATCTAGAAGAAATGGATAAATTCCTGGACACATACACCCTCCCAAGACTAAACCAGGGAGAAATTGAATCCCTGAATAGACCAATAACAAGTTCTGAAATTGAGGCAGTAATTAATAGTCTACCAACCAAAAACAGCCCAGGACCAGACGGATTCACAGCCGAATTCTACCGGAGGTACAAAGAGGAGCTGGTACCATTCCTTCTAAAATTATTACAAACAATAGAAAAAGAGGAACTCCTCCCTAACTCATTTTATGAGGCCAGCATCATCCTGATACCAAAACCTGGCAGAGACACAACAAAAAACGAAAATGTCAGGCCAATATCCCTGATGAACATCGATGCAAAAATCCTCAATAAAATACTGGCAAACCGAATCCAGCAGCACATTAAAACACTTATCCACCACAATCAAGTTGGCTTCATCCCTGGGATGCAAGGCTGGTTCAACATATGCAAATCAATAAACATAATCCATCACATAAACAGAATCAATGACAAAAACCACATGATTATCTCAATAGATGCAGAAAAGACCTTCAATAGAATTCAACACCGCTTCATGCTAAAAAGACTCAATAAACTAGGTATTGATGGAACGTATCTGAAAATAATAAGAGCTATTTATGAGAGACCCACAGTCAATATCATACTGAATGGGCAAAAACTGGAAGCATTCCCTTTGAAAACCAGCACAAGATAAGGATGCCGTCTCTCACCACTCCTATTCAACATAGTGTTGGAGTTCTGGCCAGGGCAATCAGGCAAGAGAACGAAATAAAGGTATTCAAATAGGAAGAGAAGAAGTCAAATTATCTCTGTTTGCAGATGACATGATTGTATATTTAGAAAACTTCATCATCTCACCCCAAAAACTCTTTAAGCTGATAAGCAACTTCAGTGAAGTCTCAGGATACAAAATCAATGTGCAAAAATAAGCATTCCTATACACCAGCAATAGACAAACAGCCAGCCAAATCATGAGTGAACTCCCATTCACAATTGCTACAAAGAGAATAAAATACCTAGGAATCCAACTTATAAGGGATGTGAAGGACCTCTTCAAGGAGAACTACAAACCACTGCTCAACGAAATAAAAGAGGACACAAACAAATGGAAAAACATTCCATGCTCATGGATAGGAAGAATCAATATCGTGAAAACGGCCATACTGCGCAAAGTAATTTATAGATTTAATGCTATTCCCATCAAGCTACCATTGACTTTCTTCAGAGAATTAGAAAAAATACTTCAAATTATATATGGAACCAAAAAAGAGCTCGTATATCCAAGACAGTCCTAAGCAAAAAGAACAAAGTGGGAGGCAGCATGCTATCTGACTTCAAGCTATACTACAAGGCTAGAGTAACCAAAACAGCATGGTACTGGTACCAAAATAGATATATAGACCAATGGAACAGAACAGAGGTCTCAGAAATAACACCACACATCTACAACCATCTGATCTTTGACAAACCTGACAAAGACAAGCAATGGGGAAAAGATTCCCTATTTAATAAATGGTGTTGGGAAAACTGGCTAACCATATGCAGAAAACTGAAACTGGACCCCTTCCTTACACCTTATACAAAAATTAACTCAAGATGGATTAAAGACTTAAACATTTTTTATGGCTGCATAGTATTCCATGGTGTATATGTGCCACATTTTCTTAATCCAGTCTATCATTGCTGGACATTTAGCTTGGTTCCAAGTCTTTGCTATTGTGAATAGTGCTGCAATAAACATACGTGTGCATGTGTCTTTATAGCAGCATGATTTATAATCCTTTGGGTATATACCCAGTAATGGAATTTCTGGGTCCAATGGTATTTCTAGTTCTAGATCCCTGAGGAATCGCCACACTGACTTTCACAATAGTTGAACTAGTTTACAGTCCCACCAACAGTGTAAAAATGTTCGTATAAAAAATGATGAGTTCATGTCCTTTGTAGGGACATGGATGAAGCTGGAAACCATCTTTCTCAGCAAACTATCGCAAGGACAAAAAACCAAACACCTCATGTTCTCACTTATAGGTGGGAATTGAACAATGAGAACACATGGACACAGGAAGGGGAACATCACACACCGGGGCCTGTTGTGGGGTGGGGGGAGGGGGGAGGGATAGCATTAGGAGATATACCTAATGTTAAATGACGAGTTGATGGGTGCAGCACACCAACATGGCACATGTATACATATGTAACTAACCTGCACATTGTGCACATGTACCCTAAAACTTAAAGTATTAAAAAAAAAAAAAGATTTAAACATAAGACCTAACACCATAAAAACCCTAAAAGAAAACCTAGGCAATACCATTCAGGACATAGGCATGGGCAAATACTTCATGACTAAAACACCAAAAGCAATGGCAACAAAAGCCAAAATTGACAAATGGGATCTAATTAAACTAAGGAGCTTCTGCACAGCAAAAAAAACTATCATCAGAGTGAACAGGCAGCCTACAGAATGGGAGAACATTTTTGCAATCTATCCATCTGACAAAGGGCTGATATCCAGAATGTACAAGGAACTTAAATTTAAAAGAAAAAAGCTAACATTATTCTAAATGATGACAGAATGATTTCCTTCTAATATCAGCAAGGATATCTGCCCTCAGTACACTTATTAAACATAGTACTATAAGTTTAATATCTGCGTTAAAGCAAAAAAATAATTTTATATGTATTAGAAAGGAAGAAATAAATCTCTATTTGCAAATAATATTGTTGCACATATAGAAAATCCAAGGAGTCTACAAAAATCTCCTGGAATTAATAAGTGAATTCAGTAAGGTTGCAGATATAAGAGCAAGACACAAAAATCAATCGCATTTCTATATATTAACAATGAACCTGTGGAAATAGCAATTAAAACAGTGCAATATATAATCCCTCCAAATGTAACAAAATCAGGAATACATGTGCCAAAACATGTATTTTATCTGTATGCTGAAAATTACAAAGTGCTGATGAAAGAAATCCAAAATGACCCAAATAAATGGAGACATAGACCACATTCACTGATTGAAAGACCCAACATAATAAAGATGTCAATTCTCTCCAAATTAATCTATATGTTTAATATAAATCTCAGCAAATGGGTTTTCTTTGCATTTTTGATTTATATAGGAAGGCATAGGCCCTAGGATAAATAAAATAATCTTGACCAAAAAAAGTGGGAGGAATCACTCTACCTAACAAGTCTTACTATATAGCTACAATAATCAAGACAATGTGGTATCAGTAGAGGGATAGACAGATTGGTCAATCAAATAATATAAAGAATCTATTCCAGTCTGGGCGACAGAGCGAGACTCTGTCTCAAAAAAAGAAAAAGAATCTAGAAGTAGACCTTCACAAATATGACAAATATACTCAACTATTTTTGACAAATGTACAAAAGCAATTCAATAAAGGAGAGATGGGCTTCTCAGCAAATAGTGCTGGAGCAATTGCATATCCACAGGCCAAAAAATTAAGAATTCTTCTGAACCTCATACTTTATACAAAAATTAACTCAAAATGGATAAGAGGCTTAACTGTAAAACATGAAACCATGAAACTTTTAGAAAAAAACTTGAGGCAATCTTTGGAATCTAGGACTAGGCAAAGAGTTCTTAGATTTGGCACCAAAAGTATCATCCATAAAAGGAAAAATAGAAAAATGAACCTAAACACAATTAAAAGCTTTTGTTCTTTGAAATTCCATGTGAAAAGGATGAAAGATAAACAACAGACTTGGAGAAAATATTTGCAAACAATACATCTGATATATATTTTTGAGTATAAAAAATATAAAGGTCGCTCAAGACTCAGCAGTAAAAACAAAAACAATTCAATTATAAAATGATCAAGAGACATAATAAGTGACGTTTCACCAAAGTGGGTATAGAGATGGGAAATATGTACATGAGATGTTCAACATCATTAGTCATCAGGGAGGTGCAAATTGAAACCACAAGAAAATATTACTACACATCTATTGGAATGGCTAAAATACAATACAGTGACCACACCAAATGTTGGTGAGGATTCAGAAAAAATTGGATCATTCATGAATTGCTGTAAGAATGTAAAATGGTACAGCCACTCTGGAAACAGTTTCACAGTCTTACAAAACTAAACATGCAGTTACCAAATGACACAAGTAGCATCCTATTGGGTGTTTATCCCAAAGAAATGGTAATTTATGTTCACACAAAATCCTGTACACAAATGTTCATAGCAGTTTTATTCTTAGTAGCCCCAAACTGGAAAGAGTCCAGATGTCCTTCAACAAATGAATGGTTAAAAAAACAAAACAAAACAAAAAAACCTGTGACACATTCATTTCATGGAATGCTACTACTCAGAAACAAAAAGAAACAAACTATTGATAGACCAAGAACTTGGAGAAATCCCCAGGAAATTTTGCTGATTGGAAAAAGCCAATACCAAAAGGTTAAACAATATATGATTCAATTTATATAACATTTTTGAAGTGACAGAATTTTAGAAATGGAGGACAGATTAGTGGTTGCCAGGGGTCAGGGTTGGGGGAGAGAACACCCAGAGGTTGATATATGTGGTTATAAAAGGGCAACAGGAAAGATATTTGTGTTGTTGGAACTGTTCAGTGTTTTGAGTTTGTGGTGGATACATAAACCTGCATGAGAGAAAAAAACAAAGTATAGAACTAAGTGCACACTAATGAGTACCAGTAAAAGTGGGGAAACCTGAATAATGTTGGTGGATGGTATGATTAGTATCCTGATTCTGATATTATACTATAGTTTTCCATAATGTTACCACTCAGGTAAAGTGGGAAAAGTGAGCAAGTGAACTTCTGTATTATTTCTGAACTGCACGTGAATCTTTAGTTATCTCAATGAAAGTTTCAATTAAACATGTTACTACAGAAGTCTAGAGAACAGATGAGGAAATTTGACTTTGGTAAAACAAGATGCAGGATAATTTGTACAGTATGTTCTCATTTATTATTTGAATGGATGCATATCTACATAGTTGTATATTGGCATGGGAAATTGCTGGAAGGAAACATAAGAAATTATTGAAGTAGTGACCTTTGGAAAGTCGCAAGTGGGAGAAGACTCACTTTAAAAAATATGCCCTTTTGTGGCACTTGATTTTCTTAAACCACGTGCATGTACTACTTGTGTTAATTTATATTTTAAAACACATAGAAATAGAATATCTTAGGTAAAATATAAACTTTAGTGTGTTACAATATGAATTTTTATCTTCAATGCTATCATAATTACTACATGAAGTAAAGGATTTTATAAGAAATATCTTACAGGGTGCAAACGAGTTTACTGGTGTCTTTGTGAAATTGCCTTTGCAAAAATTATAACAATGAGAAAATTATGACAGTGAAAGAGACCTGATCTAACCAACCCCCATCTTACCTTTAACCTCCAACCTGCACTTAGTGATGCCCCGGCTTGAGCCAAGCTAACTTTGGGAGAAATTTACTTTATAGTTTAAATCATATTAGCCATTCTCTAAAACTAAACCACCTTTGTAAAACTAATTGAAAGACCACCAAGTTAGGAGACTGAGAGGAGCCTGAATTCTGTTAATATGCAGACATAAATGATAAACAGCCATTATCCTGGAAGTCAGAAGATTTGTGACTTCCTCAATTACTCCTGTAGATAACATCACTATTCTGGAGCCTAAGATTGGCCTTTTGTGATGTTTTTTCAGGCTTTTGCATTTCTGATGATAGGATGGCTTCACCTGGACCTGCCAACCAGTCCTGTAGCCCCCACCCAGAAGTGAACTGAGAGAAGGAGGACCATTTTCCACACTGCTGTGATTGCATCCCCAATCAATCAGCAGCATCTATTCCCTAGCCACTCCTCTTCCTGCCAAACTATCTCTGAAAAACCCTAGCCTCTAAATTTTCAAGAAGGCTGATTTGAGTAGTAATATAACTGTGGTATTCTGTTTAGCCAACTCTATGTGTGTAAAGCTCTTTATTGCAGTTTTCCTGTCTTGATAAATCAGGTCTACCAGGGCAATGGGCAAGAAGGACCCATTGGGTGGTTACAACTGGAGGAAGAAATTTTCATCAAAAAACAATTCCCATCGCTCTGACACTACAAACCCCCAGACTCCAGGCAACAGCCAATGGTAGTTTTTCAAAAATATGGTTCTAGGGCCCTGTATTTTGATGCCAAACTTTATGGAGGAAACAAATTCTTTGTGCTTGTGTTTTGTCATTTATACTGTCTCATTGATTACATTGCAAATATGTGCATGAAAACAGGCATATATAATTTTACAGTTAGAATCCTTCTAATGCTTGGTTATAAATATCAATAATATTGACAGCAGTAGGTGGCGAATATTTTCTACAGCCTACCAGCAGAAAAGAGAGGAACTGATGTCAGATAATATAAATCAGCTGGGCCTAATTCAGAGAGTATCAGAATTTCTGAAAAGACTTGATACATTTTGACTAAACGAGAAACAGCTAGGGAACAGGTCTTCAGTACAATTAATTAATACATAAATTCTCTGAGACCTTTTGAGCTAAACGTAAGCCTTAGCCACATACAGAGGAAAGACTGCACAAACAAAAGAGTCTGTAAACAGCAAAGGAGTAGGTCACACTTAGATTACCCAGGGCCAATGTGATTTTGAAAATGTTCGTTTTTTTTTTTTTACACTGATGAGAGATGTCTGATAAATCAATACCCCCACAGCAACATTTTTATCATAAAACCTATCTATGGAGTTTGAGGCTTCAGTGAGCCATGATCACACCACCCCATTCCAACCTGGGCAACAAGAATGAGATCTTGACTCCATTTTAAAAAATTATCTGTTTATCCCTTCATTTTTATTCTTACATCCTGTTTCACATCCTAGGAGGGAGTTGACCAGCAGCTGTCTTGCTCTAACAGCTTTTGAAACAACTGTACAGCAAGAAAATGACCCAATTTTTAAAAATGGGCAGAAGACCTGAATAGAAATTATTCAAAAGAAGACATACAACTGGCCAACAGGTATATTAAAAAATGTTCATCATCACTGATCATCAGGAAAATGCAAATTAAAACCACAATGAGCTATCACCTCACACCTGTTAAAAATGGCTATTATCAAAAAGATAAAAGATATGTGTTGTTGAGGATGTGGAGAAAAGAGAACCCTGGTACACTCTTGGGAATAATGTAAATTATGGAAATTACGGCCATTATGGAAAACAGTATGAAGTTTCCTCAAAAGTTAAAAAATAGAACTATTATATCATCCAGCAATACCACTTCTGGGTATATATCCATAGGAAATGAAATCAGCATGTGAAATGGACATCTGCACTCCCGTGTTCATTGCAGCACTATTTACAATAGCCAAGACATGGAATCACCCTAAGCGTCCATCAACAGATAAACGAATAAAGAAAATGTGTTATAAATGCACAATGGAATACTATTCAGCCTTAAAAAAGCAGGCATTTGTGACAAGAAGACATTATGTTAAATGAAATAAATAAAGGAATAAAGAGAAAAATACTGCATGACCTCACTTATATGTGGAATCTTATAAAGGTTAAATTCATAGAAGCAGAGAATAGAATAATTGTTGGCAGGGGTTGGGAGACAAGGATACGGAGACAGATGTTAGTCAAAGGGTACTAAGTTTCAGTTAGATAGGAGGAATTAGTTCTGGAGATCTATGGTATAGCCTGGTGAATATAGTCATTAATAATGTATACTTGAAAATTGCTAAGACAGATCTTAAATGTTCTCAACCCAAAGAAAATTACAAGAATGTGAGGTGATGGATATGTTAATTAGCTTGATTTAAGCATTTCACAAAGAATGTGTATCTCAAAATATGCTGTTGTACACCATAAATATTTAATTGTTTTATTTGTCAAGTATACCTTAATAAAGCTGGGAAAACAAGCAAACACACACCCTGGACCTGTGACTCCCTCTTCCACAGACATCAAGGGCTGAACAGCATTCGTTTGCAGTACCCCTCCACCACCTTGGTTTTAAGTGGTCACAGTCATGTTTCATCTTGAATGGCTACCATACTCCGCCTAGTAACACTTCAGACTTATTCCAGAGACCTTTGCAAATGTAGAAAAAAACTTCTGATCTTGGTTTAATTCAACCTCACAACATGTAGTTCTAGAAGAGCATTTCTTATGAGTTGGTTTTTAACTGAAGCTAGTCTCTAGGTAGGCCCCAAGAGTTAAGGTAAGATGCCAACCCCCTACATCCACTCTGATGTCTGACTTGCAGAAGAACTCCTAATGGAGCTGGGTGACTGACTGGTGAGTGACTTGAGAAAACAGCTATGTTTTGACTGAGCAAGTCCTGATAACCATGTGTTTGATGTTGTTTTTCACAATATATTCCTCTCCTCTCCAGGGTATTGCCAATCTATCAGGATAGCTTCACTTAGAAGACTTGCAGGCATCTCAGATTCACCATATTCCAAAATGAATTTAGGATTTTCCTTCGAAAACTTAAGATTCCCCCTCATTCCCTTTAATTTCAACTCCAAATTCTTGCTCTCCCCATTCCTGTACAATGAAAAAGCCTTGTGGATAATCCCTCCAAAATGTCCTTTAATACCCTTCTTTCTATTCTGATTGCCAGTGCCTTAAGTCATGTCCTTATCATCACTGACACAAATTGGTGCAAAAGATTCTTTTGTTCCCACTCTCACTCTTTCTGGAAATAATGATAATAATAGTTACCATAGAGTTCTTCCTGTATGCTGAGTATTTTCTAAGAGCTTTATATTCATTACCTTGCTTAATTTTTATAACCATTCCATAAGTGCCATTATTGTTGACATATTACAGATGAGGAAACTGAGGCAGAGAGAAGTGAAGAAACTTGTCCAGGTTTACACACATACAGTGAGTGCCCAAATTCATCTGTATTGCAATGATTCTCATGCTTTATGGAACATAAGAGTTCTGGAGGAGAAGGTATGTTAAAATACAGATTCCTGGACTCTACCCTTTGACACTCACTGATGCAATAGGTCAGGAGTTTGACTGGTGATCTGCATTATCCAAACACCACTGATTCTGATGGAGGTGTACCAAGGAATACACTATGAGAAACACTGGTCTACAACTTTCAGAGTAAAATTACTAAAACCACAAATCTCATATTTTTATTACCTGCTTTAAAACCTGCTGATGTCCCTATTGCTTTTAGGATAAAGTCCAAATTCTTTGGTATGGCATACAAAACCCTCCACAAAGCAGCTTCTAGCAATCTCTACAACCTTATTTTCAACCTCTCCTCCCCATACCAGACTTCTTATAATTCCTCAGCTATTCATTAGTGTATTCATTTACCTAACCACCATTGACAGAGTTTTTATTCATACTTAGCACTACACTAGATGTGGAGATACAGCCAAAAAGATAGGGCACCTGCCCTTGAGAAACTTAGTCCAGGAGAGAGTAATTTTAAAGAGACATATACAAAATACAATAAAAAACAGAGGATAAGGAACACTTAAGTCTACCTGGGAGTCAACAAAGGTGTCATTGTGGAAGTAGCATTTAAGCTGACACTTAAAGGATGAAGAGAAGTTTACCAGGTAGACAAATAGAAGAAAGAGTAGTCTAAGTAGAGAGATACAGCATGTATAGAAGTATAGAAATTCATATTCCAGAATCTATACATAGTTCTGTAATTCTAGAATGAAATGTAAAAGAGTGAGAGAGTAGTTATCAGAGTTGAAGCTAGAGACCTATCCACTAAGGGATACAGAAATCTAAGAGGCCCCCAAATTCCCAGTGTTAACTACACTGATTTTGCTGTGAATATAATAGGATATCACTTCAGTGTTTAGGTTACTAATCAACTGATTTAGAGTTCATAAAAAGGGAGATGATACTGTATGAGCTCTTAAATGGGTAGTAAAAAGTCAGAGATGTACTCCTCCTGGCTAGCAAGATAGCAAATAGCCATGTTGTGAACTGCCTTTGGGAAGCATGTGGCAAGGAACTAGCTGTAGTCTCTAGATGCTGAGGATGGTCTCCAGCAAACAGCAATAAAATGGGACCCTCAACCTTACAAATGCAAGAAGATGAATACTTCCAACAACTTGAATGAGTGTGGAAGAGGACCCCGAGCCTTCCATGAGAATTGTAGCCCTGGGCCACACCTTAATTTCAGCCTGTTGAGACCCAGAGAAGAGGACTCAGTTAACCTGTACCTGTACTGTCCCACGAAAACGCTGAGATTATTAATTTGTGTTGTTTTAAAGTGTTATGTCTGTGGCAATTTGTTATATGACAATAGAAAACTGGCACATATACCACGCAAAAGAATTTAGATTTTGCCCATAGGTGATTGGGAAATAGTGAAGGATACTGAGCAGGATAATGACATTATATACATGTTAGAAATCTGAGCAGTATAGAGAATGAATGGTAGAAACTGAAGGGAAAAGTCCAGGTATTGCTCCTTTTTTTGCTCTACTTTGGGGAGCATGTTCCACAGTGGTTGTGCCCCCTCTGTTGTTCCTGATAGCCCCTGCCTATATGAGCTCAGCTTCTACGAGGAATCCCCACCATAGTTTTAGCTACCACTGGGCAGCTACGATTTCAGGGATCTGATAACACTAACTACATTTGTTGTCTCCAGTCCCTGGTAGGCAGGTAGTAGCTAATCTCTGGGTTACCTTATGGCTGCTGTTGGGCTTCCCAGCAATTTAATCACGTATTAAGCCAATTACCTTCTTAAATTCCCTCTGTTTGCAATTTCTGGAGTGGTATCTGTTTCTTGACTAGAGTCTCACCGATACAGTTGGCAAATTGACAACTTGGGTGATTGATTATATGCAAGGGGGAGTATGAAGGATCTCAGATGACTTCTGAATTTGAGAAACCAATTGGATGATGATGTTGTTCACCCCAAGAGGGAAACATAGAAAGGGGAAGAAATGTGATGGAAGGAGGCCTGAATTGTTTTTGGCATGTTTAATTTGATGTGTCTGTGGGACATCCAAAATAGAGATGTCCAGTAGGAATTTGGATAGATGAGGCTGTAAGCGCCATGAAACCAGAAATTGATATTGTCTTATTCTAAGCTAGTTGTTACTTTTATGTTCTCATCTCATACTGCTACTGCCCTTTTCACTGCATTACAGTCACATTGTCCTCCTTAATGGTCTTCAAACACAACAGGCATAGTCTCATTTCATGACTCTTGCCCTTGTTTATTCCTCTGCCTGTAGCACTCATTCCCTAGATATCTGCCTGAGTCACTCCCTCAACTCCTTCAGGCCTATGCTCATATGTACATCTTCTCTATGAGCCTACTATCCTCTGACCACTTTATTTTAGATTGGACCCTCCAAAGCACAACTTTATCTCCCCAATTACTGCTTAAGTTTTCTCTATAGAACTTATCACCATCTGGCTCATTGCATATTTGATTGTTTACTGTACATTTTCCCCACTAGAATGTGAGCTCTATAGGGAAGAATTGTTTTGTTCACTGCTGGATCCTCAGTGCCTAAAATAATGTTGTATGAATTAGTTTGAATGAATGAATGAGATATGTATCCCCAAAGGTGGTATGGGTGGTATGGGCCAATTTCTAAATTGATTTAGAAATCATCAATTTAAAGACATAAGAGTGGATAAGATTACGTGAAAAATATTGGTAGATTGAGAAGAAGGGAGTGCTGAAGATAGAAACCTGGAAAACATTAATATTTAGGATCCTTTAAAAGATGAGAAACTAGAAAAAGAGCTGAGAAAGAGCCAGAGAGGGAGAGAAAGGAAACACACAAATAGAGAGTGGTATATCAGAAACCAAGTCTAGAAAGGAGAAGTTGGTCAACAGTGACAAATGATGCAACCAGGTCAAGTATGAGTGACTGAAAATTATCTCTTGAACTTAGAAACTAGAAGGACATTGATGGCTTTGGTGAGAGCAGTTACCTCTAAGTGGCAAGTCAGAAGGCAGATTGCCGTGAATTCAGTAGTGGAAGATAAAGGATTCTGTATGTGGATAATTCTTTCAGGAAGATTAGTTGTGAAGGAAAAAAATGCAATGGTATTTGGGGGTTATGGAATGAGTTTTTACAATTAGGAATGATTTAAGCATTTTGATATTTATGAGTAGGAAGAGTCAACATGGAAAGTGAGGCAGAAGATATAAAAGGGGAAAAGGGAGGAATCATCAATGGGGAAGGCAACAGGGTGTAAGAGAAATATTTGCACAGAGAAGCATGAAGTCCAGAGTTATTCCTGATGATCTTTATTTTATCACTGACCTAGGAACACAACCAAGTATTGAAGTATGCTCAGATGGGGTTTGAGTTTCTGAGGTAAATTCCATTTTGTTTTATATTGTGGTCATTTGGTGTCAATCGAGTAGGAAAATTTTAAAAAGAAATTATCTTAGATTTTCTATGTCTTGACTTTTTGTTATGATTTCTGTGGGAGTTCCTTGATTTACTATTCCTATCCAATTCCACTTCGGATTTTTCTTTTTTCTTTTTTTTTTTTTTTTTTTTTTTTTTTTTGAGACAGAGTTTCACTCTTGTTGCCCAGGCTGGAGTACGGTGGCACGATTTCGGCTCACTGCAACCTCCGCCTCCCGAGTTCAAGCAATTCTCCTGCCTCAGCCTCCCAAGTAGCTGGAATTACAGACATGCACCACTATGCCTGGCTAATATTTTGTATTTTTAGTAGAGACGGGGTTTCTCCATGTTGGTCAGGCTGATCTCGAACTCCCGACCTCAGGTGATCCGCCCGCCTTGGCCTCCCATATTTTGCCTTTGCTTGGGAGAAGAGAGGTAAAAATAGGTCACATGGGCAATGAAGTCCTCTGATGGACCGTTTCCCTTGTCCTTATGTTTGGCAACATAAATATTCTTCTAGAAAATGAAATATTTTTCTCTGAACACCAACTCTGTATCCAGAAATGTTTATATTATGTATTTACCTAAAGATACAGCTTCCACAGCAGCAAAAATAAAAACATGATGAAGGCCTCAATTCTTTTTATTCTTACTTACGATTTCAGAGTTGCTAATTTCTCTTTTTATTAGGCTATCACTCATTCCTCCCCGAATAAGCAGAAGCAAACAGTAGATGGAGCCTGGATTTTGCTTGGATTCAGCTTCCTCATTGTTCCAGTACGGCTTTTTACCACATCTTGGTGTCTCAGTTATGAATACCTGTCTCAGTTTGGCCTGGAAATCCACCACAAGCACTTGCTGCTGCTGAGAATGCCTCAGGTACAATTGACACTCTTGGTTGCTCAGTGCAGCTGTTCTGTATTTGACTTGAACTTCCACCTCGGGCATGTGCTGTTCTGTAGTCCATCTCAGGTGTAAGTGATCCCTTGCTTGCTCCATTGCCTCACTGACTGGTCCTTAGGCCAAAACATCAGGCATCTCTGACAGCCACTCCACTCTTCATCCAACTTTTTAAGTTCTTCTTGGCAATAGGTTTGGTCTGCTGCAAGTCAATCAAAAATGGTCTGAAGCAGTTATCCTACAGTATGGTTTTGTGAGATACCCTTTATTAAAATAATATGCTTTTTTCTACTCTTGAAATGAGAAGAGGATTTTTATAATCATAAATGAATACTAAATGTTACCAATTAAAATGCTTCTTGAGATAATCTTTTCCTTTTAATCTGATAATATGAAGAATTATAATAACAGAATTTCCAGTGTGTTACCATGTTAGTATGTCTAGAATGAAACTTACTTGGTCATATGTTATTTTTTTGACACAGTGGTGGATTGATTTCCTAACACTTTATTCAGAACTTTTGCATCTGTTTTCATTTGTGAAATTTGCTTCACTTTTCCTTTCCTGTGATATATTTTTCTGGTAAAATAAATGGTTAGTTTTACAACCTTTTTATACTTTCAAACAGTTCAAGTTAGACACTACTTATGCCTTGGAGATTATTAGAACTCACACATAAAGCCATTTGGGCCTTGTGCCTATACCTATTAAGGATATAGATCTTTGACTAAATTTCAATTTATTTTGTTGCTTATTGTCTATTGGGGTGTTCTCTTTTTGACAATTTGTATAGCTTTAATTATCCACTTAATATAGGTTTTAATGTTTTGATTGAAATTGTACATATCATTATGCTTTACACTTATACTTAAAACATCTCTTCTGTATCTGTGGTTATATTCTCTTTTTCATTTAAATGCTGTGATTTCTTTATTTTTTTCTTAGTCAAAATTGCCAAATGTCTGTTCATTTTCCTTTAGTCTTTTAAAAAACCTTGTTTTTTTTTTTAATTTACCTTTAGCAGCAAGTCCTGCTCCTTCTACCAATAAAATATATTCTATATATAATCACTTTGTATCATCCTCAACACTAAAGCCTTAGTCAAAAATATCATAATATCTGGTCTAGGTTATTGCTATCGTCTCTGAATTGGTCTTGCTGTTTTTCTCACCCACACCCAATTCATTTTCTATATTGCATTTGATTGATCATATTAAAATAAAAATTATAATTTTAGTAGTTTCCCATTGCAATGGGAAAAAAATTCGAGCACCTTCCTTTGGTGTATTAGGACTGCATGCGCTCATCCTCACTTACTTTTCTGATGCCATCTCTGGCTATTCTTCCCTCTGGTTCCTGGCTCTCCAGCTACACTGGCTCTTGTTCACTTTTTTAAAAAGGCCTTTCTTGTTCCTACTTTAAAGCCTTTTCAATTGCTATGTCCTCTCACAGAATGTCATTCTTTTCATTCTTTATTTGGCTGGCTCCCTCTCATCAGTCAGGACTCAGCAATGTGACTGAGTGACTATTTTTAATTATTTGTATTTAATTAATTTAAATTAATAACATTTTAATTACTATAGCTTAATATTATTTTATGTTAATTAAATGTAATTGCATTATATAATTTAATATTGTATTATATTAATTTAATAGTATAATATATGATAGCAATTAAACATATTTAAATTTATTTATTTATTTTTATTTAACTAATTACATATAAATAAAATGTAAAATTCAGTTCCACAGTTGCATTTCAAGTGCTCAGTAGGCTCAAGTGTAAATGGTGGTTACCAAATTAGACAGTGCAGATTATAGTGCAGATTTTCCATCACTACAGAAAGCTCTGTTGAACAGTTCTGCTCTAGAGCATTGAAAGTACTTATTAAGCCTTCATTAAAATATATTGAATGACTTTTGAATTCCATAGGAATTATTTTGTTACATTTCAAGGTTTCCTTGTTATATCTTTAATTCCTTTCTTAAACTTTATTTGGCTTTATTTATGTTGATTCTTTTCATTGTTTCCTGAATTATAAATGAAATTTATTTGTTGTTGGCCTTTATTTTTTCTAGTTAATGCACTCTATGGTGTAAATTCTATACTGAATAAATGTTGGCTGCATTCCACAGAGGTAGATATGTAATTTTTAATTCTTTGTTAGCTTTAAAGCTATCTATAATTTCCATTATAAATTTGTCTTTAACTCAGAAATAATCTAGGAGAAGCACTTCCAGAATGGTGCAGTAAAAACCTCCAAAATTCCACTTCTTTATAAAATATATAAAAACTCTAGCTAAAATTGCCCAAATTAAATTTTCAGAATTATAGAAATTAACCAAAAAAGACTTGCAATAATTTGAGGAGTGTTTATTTTTAAAACATGTTTAAATCATGGTAAGAACCATAAGCTTTGTGATATTTTAACTAGCCTATTCCCGTCCCCCTTCCAGCTCTTCATAACAATTATCTTCCTTATCTGTGAGGGATATGTTCTAAGGCCCCCAGTGGATGCCTGAAACCTCAGATAGTAGTAAACCCTATATACACTGTTTTTTCCTATGCATACATACCTATGATAGAGTATAATTTATGAATTATGCACACCAAGAGATTAACAACAATAACTAATAATTAAATATAACACTTATAACAGTATACTGTAATAGAAGTTACATAAATGTGGTCTCTCTCAAAATATCTTATTGTACTGTACTCACCTTTCTTCTTGTGATGATATGAGATGATACAATGCCTATGTGATGAGAATCATGTGAGGTGAATGATGTAGGCATTGTGACGTATCACTAGGCTAATACAGACCTTCTGACAATACATCAGAAGGAGGATCTTCTACCTTGGGTGATCCTAGATCATCAAGCCATGATAATGTCCATGGTTGGATGCCAGGAATACATGATGTGGATGGTTAGGGATTGATATGGTTTGGCTGTGTCCCCAGTCAAATTTCATCTTGAATTGTAGCTCTCACAATTTCTATGTATTGTGGGAAGGACCTAGTGGAGTTAATTGAATCATGGGGGTGGTTTCCCCCATACTGTTCCCATGGGTAGTGAATAAGTCTCACGAGATCTGATGGTTTTATAAGGGGAAATTCTTTTGCTTGGTTCTCATTTTCTCCCTTGTCTGCCACCATGTAAAACATGCCCCTCACTTTCCACCATGATGATGAGGCTACCTCAGCCACGTGGAACTGTGAGTCCATTAAACCTCTTTTTCTTTGTAAATTACCAAGTTTTGGGTATGTCTTTAACAGCAGCATGAAAACGGACTAACACAGGGATGCTCGGTAGTCAAAGGTTTTTTGGGGTGTGTGCAGAAACAGTTTGGAAGAACATTGTAATGGGAGGTTGTCTCTTTCTATTTAACTCATCAAAGTGTTGTTGCAGAGGTTAAAATTTTTCTGTTGTCATGTGGGTGATTTAAATGTTTTGTTCTACCAGAGGATTGCATTCATAATTTTATTTGTTAATGTCTGTGCAATTTGAAACACTTTAACAAATTTCAGTAATCCAGTTCTGCTTCAGTTTCTTCATCTTCCTCTTCCTCTGTAGATGACTCAACAAGTTTTTCTAGTTCCTCTGTGTTAACACTTCTCACTGGCCTTCAATATGTTCTTCCGTTTCTTCATCAAGCATGTCAACAAATACTTCTCCACCAACTTGTCTTGCTGCATGAATGAATTTTCTAACTTCTCCATTGATCCTTGGGAAGACTAAAATCATTCATGACTTCACAAATTTTTCCAGCAGGCATTATAGTTTCTGGTTTTAATTCATCAGTTGCAGCTTTGATGAATGTTATTGCACCAGCAATAGTGAATGATTTCCAGCACTGTTTTATGTCCAGATTAAGGTCGGCATTAAATTCTTGTTGAATGTTATTAAATACCAGACATGCATATGTGGCCTTGACAAATCAAGTGATGCCTTGGTCAAGGGGCTGAAGCAATGAGGTTGTATTTTCAGGTAAAAATACAACGTGGACATTTTTATTTTCATAGCAAACAGATTCAAGATGGCCATGTGCATTGTCTATTATTAATACAACTTTAAATTCCAACCATTCTTCCAAATATTTTCTTACTTCTAGGAAGAAGCGTTAGTAGAACTATTCCATAAACAAGATGACTCTCACCTATATTTTCTGATTATGTTGCCAGAACATAGGCAGATAATTTTCATTTTTGTTTTTGAAAGTGCGTGGGTTCATTGCTCTGCACACTCCTCCTGGCTTTAGCATATGCCCTGCATCATTGCCACTAGTACCAGAGTTCATCTGTCCTTGTTTATACCCTGGTGCCTTCTTTGCATGTTCATGAATTTTTAAGCTCTATTGGAGATTTCCCAGAAAAGTCTAGTTTTATCACAATTGAAGTCTTGCTTTTCATGGTATCCTTTCTCCTTAATCAACTTCTTCAACTCTTCTGGAAATGTGGCAGTAGCTTCTTCATTAGCAGATGTAGATTCTGCAGTAATTTTTACATTTTTAGTCCAAACCTATTCCTGAATCTGTGTAATCGTCCCTTATTTGCAGCAAATGACTTCACGTCACTCCTTTCAGGGGATCCCTTGCTGAAGTTTTCATATAGGCTTAATGCTTTCTGGTGCAATATGTTGCCATCAATTGGAACATGTTTCTATTCATGTATTCCACCCACAAATTTAATGCCTTTTTCATCTTAGCTAAGTACTTATCTACTTTGGTTATAATATCTGCAGCTTGAGGTACAATAGCAAAACTAGCATAAATTTATTTTTTTCTTCACAATTTTATGGATAGAAGATTCATTCTTACTGTACATCTTAGCAACTTCAGCATATATATTTTTTCTTTCCTTATAAAGTCAAAAATTTTTTACCATTTAACTTAAAGGAAGCACTTTATGGCTTCTCTTTGACATGTCTGAATTGCTAGTATCACTCCTCTTGCACTTTGGGGTCATTACGAAGTAAAATAAGGACTACTTGAACATAAGCACTATGATATTATGGCAGTTGAACCAAGAACCGACATAGTTACTAAGTGACTAATGGGCAGGTAGCAGATGGCTCAAGGCATTTATCGAAAACTCTATCCAATTATTAGCTGACAACTAAGCTAACCAATCAGAGACTTCAGTGGCCACCCGTGACAGAGTACAGAATTTGCAGACTTAGTCCAGGAAAGTAACTAAACAAACAGTAGAACCAGCAGCAATAACAAAAACAAGCAACAACAGCAAACCCCAAGAAGAAGGAAATAATTGTAATTCCAGAGTTTCAAATGTCTAATTTAAGAAACTACCTCTAATAGTTTTTTGAATCTCTGTTTGTTTGTAGTTTTTGTTTTGTTTTGTTTTACAGTCAGCATCTTCCGGTTGATGCCTAAGTTTGTCGCATTATCAATAGATTTTTGCCTCAATGACATGTACTTTTATAATTTCCTGAGATGTGTGTATGCAAGCACGTGTGTGTGTGTGTGTGTTTGTGTGTGTGTGTGTGTGTGTGTGTATGAAATAGAGCATAGTTAATTTTTAAGACTGTTTCATAGATAGATTATCTTTGAGTAAAAGTTTCTCTAAATCGGTATTAGATCATTTCTGTTAAATGTTCTTCAAATACTCTGTATCCTTTCTTTTTCCTTTTTTTTTTTTTTTTTTTGTTTTGACCTGTCTTGTTCATTTTGTTTCAGGTTTCTTTTTTTAAAAAATTGCATTCAATTTTTAAAAATTTAGTCTGAGAATCTTTTTATAAATTGGAGAACATAACCCTTTAAAAATGTATTGTGATTAATGATATGCTTGGAATCATTCCAACCACTTTATTTTCTATTTACTATATATTAAATTGTGTAGTTATTTCTCCTGTCATATTTCATGCTATTTTTTGAGTCATCTTTTTTTCTTGTTACCTCTTTTCTGCTCGATTGCTTTGAAGGTTATGCATGTAATTTCTAATGGAATATTGTGACCTTCAAAATTTTGATTTCTGCATTATAGTGGATTTTTAAAATGGTCATTAATTTTTTGACACACCTCCCTTCAAGAAGTAGAGTTTAATTGCCTGTCCCTTGAGTATAGGTTGGACTTACTGACTTTCTTCTAAAGAATAAAAA
This sequence comes from Gorilla gorilla gorilla, assembly GCF_029281585.2. NCBI lineage: Eukaryota > Metazoa > Chordata > Mammalia > Primates > Hominidae > Gorilla > Gorilla gorilla. The sequence continues at coordinate 151,056,987 of NC_073247.2, read as the reverse complement.
AAAGTGGAAATGATGATATGTAACTTTGGAGACTGGGTCATGAAAGGTGCTACAAGGTGCAAGGTGGACAAATAGAAGACTCCACTGATCCCCCACCCAGCAGGAAGACCAAATGTAGTAACTATCCACACGAAAAAATAACCTTAATAGAAACTAAAAATAAGGTGAGCAATCATAGTACCTGGCTTTATCTTCATATCTTTGAAAGAGGCATTGGAGCAGGTAGGAAAGATAGTCTTATATCACTGATGCCACCCATCCTGCATCCCTTGGCAGCAGCTGTGTGGCACTGATAAACAATCTGTGCACTTGCCGGAGAAAAGCACAGTGATTGTGGGATTTGCATTGAACTCAGTGCTGCCCTGCCACAGTGGAAAGCAAAGCCGAGCTGAACTCAGCTCCCTCATGAGACTCCTGCTCTTGAAGGAAACATTGAGAACAGCTCTTGCCAGAGGGGAATCACCCATCCCAGCAGTTGGAAGTTGAGTTTTGGCAAGCCTCACCACTGCAGGCTAAAGCACTCTAGGGTCCTAAATAAACTTGAAAGGCAGTCTAGGCCACAAACACTGCAACTCCTAGGTGAGACCTGGTGCAGTGTTGGGTTCAGAGTCAGTGGAACTGAGGCACACACAACCTAGTGAGACATCAATTAGGACAGCTAAGGGAGTGATGACATCACCCCTCCCCTAACCCCACGCTGCCCAGCTGTGACTCCAAAAAAGACCTTTTCCTTCTGCTTTAGGTAAGGAGAGGGAAGAGTGGGAAGGATCTGTCTTGCATCTTGGATACCAGCTCAGCCACAGAAGGATAGGGTACCAGTCAGAGTCACGAGGCCCCCATTCCAGGCCCTAGCTCCTGGATGACATTTCTACACAAACCCTGGGACAAAAGAGAACCCACTGCCTTGAAGGGAAGGACCAAATCCTGACAGGATACATCACCTGCTGACTAAAGAGCCCTTGGGCCCTGAATAATCAGCAATGGTAGCCAGGCAGTACTTGCTATGGGGCTTGGGGGAGATTCCGAGATATGTTGACATCAAACAAGACCCAGCACATTCCCAGATGTGGTGGCTACAATGAGATACTTCTTCTGCTTGAGAAAAGTCAAGGGAAAAGTAAAAGGGACTTTGTTTTGCACCTTAGGTACCTGCTCGGCTACAGTGGGGTAGAGCACCAAGCAGGCTTTTGGGGTCCCTGATTCCAGGCCTTGGCATGTGGATGGCATTTCTGGCTCCCTGGGGAAGAAAGGAGCCCACTTCCATGAAGGGTGAGTCCCAAACCTGGCAGCATTCAACACAGGCTGACTTAAGAGGCTTTGGGTCTTAAGTAAACATCAGCAGGAGCCTGACACTACTCCCCATGGCCCTATGGTGGTGGTGGCCACGGGGAGAAGCCTCTCTGCCTGTGGAAATTAGAAGGAAGGTTGGGAAGGACTGTGCCTCTTGATTTCACTGCCAGCTTAGCCATAATTAAATGAAACACCAGGTGGATCTCCAAGGTTTTTGACTCCAGTCCCTGGCTCCTGAATGTCATTTCTGGACCTGCCTGGGGCCTGGGGGAACTCACCACCCTGAATGGAAGGAAAAAAGCCTGGCTGACTTTGCCACCTGCTTATTGTAGAGTACTAGAATCTTGAACAAACATAGGAGGTAACCAGGTAGTGGTTACAGTGGGCCTTGGGTGAGACCCAGTGCTGTGTTGGTTTCAGGTATGGTCCAGTGCAGTTTTAGTGGTGGTGGCCACAGGGGTGCTGATGTCACCCTACCCCCAGCTCCAGGCATCTCAGCAGAGAGGAAGAGACTCCATTTATTTAGGAAACATAAGGGAAGAGGACAAGAGTTTCTGCCTGCTAATACAGAGAATCCTTCCAAAACTTACCCGAGATCATTGAGGTGATACCTCCACAACTCTGTAAGGATCACAAGGTTACTGGGCTTGAAGTGCCCTTTAATGGAGATATGGCTTAGATGGCAATGCTCAAGTCTCTTCAAATACCTGGAAAGCCTTCCCAAGAAGGATGGATATAAACAAACCCAGACTATTAAGACTACAATGAATACATAACTCTGCAATGTCCAGACACCAACGAACATCCACAAGTATCAAGAATATCCAAGTAAACATTACTTCACTAACGAAATAAATAAGCCACCAATGACCAATCCCAGAGAGACAGAGATATGTAACCTTTCAGACAGGGAATTCAAAATAGTTATTTTGAAGAAACTCAAAGAAATTCAAAATAACACAAAGAACGAATTCAGAATCCTATCAGACAAATTTAACAAAGAGATGGAAATAATTAAAAGGAATCAAATAGAAATTCTGGAGTTGAAAAATGCAACTGACACACTGAAGAATGCATCAGAGTGTCTTAGTAGCAGAACTGATCAAGCAGAAGAAAGAATTAGTAAGCTTAAGATAGGCTATTTGAAAATACACAGTCAGAGGAGACAAAGGACAAAAAATCTAAAAAATGAAGCATACCTTCAAGATGTAAAAAATAGCCTCCAAGGGGCAAATCTAAGAGTTATTTGCCTTAAAGTGTAGGTATAAAGAGAGATGGGATGGAAAGTTTATTAAAAGGGATAATAAAAGAGAACTTCCCAAACCTAGAGAAAATTATCAGCATTCAAGTACAAGAAGGTTATAGAACACCAAACAGATTTAACCCAAAGAATACCTCAAGGCATTTAATAATCAAAATCTCAAGGGTCAAATATAAAGAAAGTATCTTAAAAGCAGCAAGAGAAAAAAAGTAAATAACATAAAATGGAGCTCCAATACATCTGGCAGCAGACTTTTCTTTTTTCAAAAGAGACAAAGAAGGTCCTTTACAGGCTAGGAGAAAGTGGTATGACATATTTAAAGTGCTATAATAAAACAAACCTTTTACCCTAGAATAGTATATCTGGCAAAAATATCCTTCAAACATGAAGGAGAAATAGACTCCCAGGCAAACAAAAGCTGAGGGACTTTATCAACACCAGACCTGTCCTACAAAAAATGCTAAAAGGAATACTTTGACCAGAAATAAAAGGACATTAATGAGCAATAAGAAATCATCTGAAGGTACTAAACTTACTGGTAATAGTAAGTACACATAAAAACAGAATATGATAACGTCATAATTGTAGTGTGTAAACTACTCTCATCTTAAGAAAGACTAAAAGATGAAACAATCAAATATAATAACTGAAACATTTCTAGATGTAAACAGTACAAGATAGAAATAACAAAAAGTTGAAAGATAGAGGAAAGAATTTGAAGTACAGAGTTTTTATTGGTTTTCTTTTTGCTTGTTTGCTTGTTTGTTTATGCAATCAGTGTTAAGTTGCAATTAGTTTAAAATAATGGGTTACAAGATAGTATTTGCAAGCCTCATGGTAACTTCAAATCAAAAAACCTACAACAGATATACAAAAAATAAAAATAAAAACAAAGAAACTAAATTACAATACCAGAGAAAATTACCTTCTCTAAAAGGAAGACAGGAAGGAAGATAAGACAGAAAGGAAGACCACAAAAACAACCAGAAAACAAATAACAAAATGGCAGAAGAAATTCCCTGCTTCCTGCTTATCAATAATAACATTGAATGTAAATGGATAAAACTCTCAAATCAAAAGACAGAGTGGCTGAATGGATAAAAAAAAGAACCAATGATTTGTCACTCACAAGAAACACATTTCACCTATAGAAGCACACATAGACTGAAAATAAAGGGATGGAAAAAGGTATCCCATGCCAACGGAAAGCAAAAAAAAAAGCAGGAGTAGCTATGCTTATTTTAGACAAAAGAGATTTCAAGACAGAAACTATAAGAAGAGGCAAAGAAGGTCACAACATAATAATAAAGGAGTCAGTTCAGTAAGAGAATATGGAAATTATAAACATATGTGTTTCCAACACTGGAGCACACAGATATATAAAGCAAATATTATCAGAGTTAAAAATAGATAGACCCAAATACAATAATAGATGGAGATTTCAACACTCCACTTTCAGCACTGGACAGATAATCTAGATGGAAAATCCACACAGAAATATCAGACTTAATCTGTATTATACACCAAATGTACCTAATAGATATTTGTAGACATCTCATCCAAGGGCTGCAGAATGGATATTTTTTCCTCAGCACATGGATTATTCTCAAGGATAGACCATATGTTAGGACACAAAATGAGTCTTAAAAACATTTTGAAAAATTGAACTAATATCAAGCATCTTCTCTGACCACTGTGGAATAAAAGTAGAAATCAATAAGAAGAATTTTGGAAACTATAAAAATACATGGAAATTAAACCATATGGTCCTGAATGATCAGTGAGTAAATGATGAGATTAAGAATGAAATTGAAAAATGTCTTGAAACAAATGATAATGGAAACACAATGTACCAAAACCCATGGGATACAGCAAAAGCAGTACTAAGAGGGAAGTTTATAGCTATAAGTGCATATGTGAAAAAAGAATAAAAAATTTAAATTAACAATCTAATGATGCATCTTAAAGAACTAGAAAAACAAGGGTATACCTAACCCAAAATTAGTAGAAGAAAAGAAATAAGAAAAATCAGAGCAGAAATACATGAAATAGAAATAAAGAAAACAATGCAATAGATTAATTAAACAAATAGTCTGTATTTTGAAAAGATAAATAAAATTGAAAACCCTTAAGCCAGAATAAGAAAAAGAGAGAGAAGAGTCAAATAGATAAAATCAGACATGAAAAAGGAGGCATTATGATAGATACCACAGAAATTCAAATGATTGTTAGTGGCTACTATGAGAAACTATACACCAGTACATTGGAAAATATAGAATAAGTGGATAAATTCATAGACAAACACAACTTAATGATATTGAACTGTGAAGAAATCCAAATTCTGAACAGACCAATAATATGTAAGAAGATCAAAGCCATAATAAAAAGTTGCCCAGCAAAGAAAAGCCTGGTACCCAGTTGCTTCACTGATGAATTCTACCAAACATTTAAAGAAGAACTAACACCAATCCTACCTAAGATATTCCAAAAAATAGAGGAGAAGAGAATACTTCTAAACTCATTTTACAAGACTAATATTATCCCAATACCAAAACCAGATACAGACAAATCAAAAAAGGAAAGCTCCAAATCCATATCCTTCATAAATATTGATGCAAAAATCCTAAACAAAACACTAGCTAACTGAATTCAACAACACATTGCAAAGATCATTCAACTTGACCCAACGGGATTTATCCCAGGTATGCAATAATGGTTTAACATACACAAATCAATCAATATGATACACAACAGCAGCAGAATGAAGGGCAAACACTGTATGATCATTTCGATTGAGGCTGATAAAGCATTTGATAAAATTCAACATCTTTTCGTGATAAAAAGCCCTAAAAAACTGAGTATACAAGGAACATACGTCAATATAATAAAAACTATATGTGACAGACCCATAGCCAGTGTCATACAGAATGCAGAGAAACCAAAATCCTTTCCTCTAAGATCAGGAGCATAACAAGGATGCTCACTTTCACCACTGTTATTCAACATAGTACTGGGAGTCCTAGCTAGAGCAATTAGACAAGAGGAAGAAATTAGGGGCATCCAAATTGGAAAGTTAGAAGTCATATTATGCTAGCTTTCAGATGATATGTTCTTATATTAGGAAAAACCTAAAGACTCCACCAAAAAGCTTAGAACTGATCAACAGATTCAGTAAAGTTGTAGAATACAAAATCAACATTAAAAAATCAGTAGCATTTCTATATTCCAACAGCAAAAATTTGGAAAGGAAATCAGGAAAGTAATCCCATTTATGATTCCTAAAAATAAAATTGAATACCTAGAAATTAACGTAACCAAAGAAGTGAAAGATCTCTACAATGAAAACTATAAAATATTGATGCAAGAAACTGAATTAGAAACAAAAAAGAAAGATATTCCATATATATAGATTGGAAGAATCAATATTAAAATGTCCATACTACCCAAAGCACTTTACAGATTCAATGCAATCCCTGTCAAAATAGCAATAACTTTCTTCACAGAAATAGAGAAACAATCCTAAAATTTATGTGGAACCACAAAAGTCACAGAATACCCAAAGCTATACTGAGCACAAAAAGCAAAAGTGGAGGAATTGCATTACTGGACTTCAAATTATAATACAAAGCTATAGTAACCAAAGCAGCATGGTACTGGCATAAACGCAGACACACAGATCAGTGGAACAGAATAGAGAACCTAGAAACAAATCCATACATCTAAAGTGAACTCATTTTCAACAAAGTCACCAAGAACAAACATTGGGGAAAGGAAAGTCTCTTCAATAAATGGTGTAGGGAAAACTGGATATCCATATGCAGAAGAATGAAACTAGACCCCTATCTCTTGCTGTATACAAAAATCAAATCAAAATGGATTAAAGACTTAAATGTAAGACTCACACTATGAAACTGCTACAAGGAAACTTTGGGGAAAATCTCCAGGATATTGCTCTGGGCAAAGATTTTTTGAGCAATACAAGCACAGACAACCAAAGTAAATGTGGACAAATGGGATCACATTAAGTTAAAAGCTCCTGCACAGTAAAGGCAACAATCAACCAAGTGGAGAGACAACCTACAGAATGGAAGAAAATATTTGCAAAGGAATCATCTGACAAAGGATTAATAACAATAATATATAAGGAGATCAAACAACTCTATAGGAAAAAATCTAATAATTCAATTTAAAAATGATCAAAAGATCTGAATAGACATTTCTGAAAAGAAGACATACAAATTGTAAGCAGGTATATGAAAAGGTGCTAACCATCAATGGTCATCAGAGAAAAGCAAGTCAAAACTACAATGAGATATCATCTCACCTCCATTAAAATGACTTATATTCAAAAGACAGGCAATAACAAATGCTGGCAAGGATGTGGAGAAAAGGAAACTCATACGCTGTTGGTGGGAATGTAAATTAGTACAACCACCATGAAGAACACAGTGGAGGCCCCTCAGAAAACATAAAATAGAGCTACCATATGATCCAGCAATCCCACTGCTAAGTATGTATGCAAAAGAAAGGAAATGAGTATATGGAAGATATATCTGCACTCCCATGTTTATTGCAGCACTGTTACACAATTCCAAGATTTGGAAGCTACCTAAGTGTCCATCAACAGATAAATGGATAAAGAAAATGGGGTACATATACATAATGGAGTATTATTCAGCCATAAAAAAGAATGAGATCCTATCATTTGCAACCACATGAATGGACGTGGTGGTCATTATGTTAAGTGAAATATGCCAGGCACAGAAAGACAACCTTCACATGTTCTCACTTATTTTTGGGAGCTAAAAATTACTACAATTGAACTTATTGAACTAGACAGTAAAATGATAATTACCAGAAGCTGGGAAGAGTGGTGGGTTTGGAGGTGTGAAGATAGTTCATGGGTTCTAAAAAGTAGTTAGAAAGAATAAATAAGACCTCGTATTTGATAGCACAACAGCTTGACTGTAGTGAATAATAATTTAATTATATATTTAAAAATAACTAAAACAGTATAATTGGATAGATGGTTTTTAACACAAAGGATAAATACTTGAGATGATTGTTATCCCATTTATTCTGATGTGATTATTAAACATTGCACGCCTGTATTTTAAAGAAAAGGCATTACAGCTCCATCATTGCCATTTCTCTCCATTTTCTCACTTTGGAGATCTATCTGCCATGTTGTGAGGACATTCAAGCATCCTATGAAGTGATCCATGTGGTGAGAAACAAAGAACTCCTGCATAGAGCTAGCAAGAAATTGAGGCCTTCTGGCAACAGTCACGTGCATGATCTATCTTAAAGAAGGATCTTCAAGATCGCTCAAGCTTTAAGGTGACTTTAGCCTTGACCATGTATTGAACCTGAGCTAGAGTCACCTTGAGTTACTTCTGTATTTTTAACCAACAGCAATTTTGGAACAATAGAAAGTAAGTGTTTTTGAAGCCACTAACTTTTGGAGTAACTTGTTATACATCAATAGATAACAAATACCAGTACTTCAGCTTACACTTTTCTAATAGCATCTAGAGTTAATAATTATACAGAGTTTCTTTCTTAGTATGCTTTACTTTTTTCAACTGTACTTTTTACTTTTTGATACAAATTCACAAATTATTATAAAATAATTTTCAAGATGTATATAAGATATTAATCATCTTTTTCTGTGAAGGGTCAGATAAAGTTTTTAAGTCTTACATTTTTGTTGTAACTATTCAACTCCTGTAGTATGAAAGCAGCTATAAACAGCATGTCAATGAATGAATGTATATTTAAGGACCCTGAAGTTTGAATTTCATGTAACTTTCATATGTCATGAAATATTGATCTTTTTATTTTTTCCAACCATTTGAAGACATTAAAACAATTCCTAGCTCACAAGGAATACAAAAGTGTTGGTGAGCCAGATTTGGCCCAAGGTCCACAGTTTGCTAACAACTGATCTATGTACGGAGAATTCAGAAAAGATGATGGCATGAGAGCAACATGCCTAAATCCTTATCCATATCAAATTTTCCTCAACTCTCTTTTTGAATGAGGTGTTAGCAGGCAAGCTGTCAAACCTGGATGGTACGTTTGAGTCTACACACTCCACAAGTATCTCTGGATAGTAAAGAAGATATGGAACCTTGAGGCACTTTGTACTGACTGGAAACCCAGGAATCAGTAGCAGAGAGGTCTTGGGCAAGAATCAGGGAAGAGCTTCCTCTTCTCGTTTGCTTGTGATTCTGCAATGCTGCATAATCTTGTTCTCTATCAGTGTTTGATGTGAAAACAAACCGGTGGTTTGAGTTGTACAGTCCTTGAGGTGATAAATTTCTCTTGTATTTTGTGAATTCTGGGATCAGTGAAGCTTTTGATCTTCTTCAGAGGAATAATGGCTTTCAAGGTTGTGCACACAGAGTGGAAAACTGCCACTGTTCAAGAAACCCAAACAGCCTTAACTGAAGACTGAGGATAAACCAAACATGAAATGGTTAAGACAAATAATAATGCACTTAATGAGATTCAGCTACAATGAGAAGTAAATTTTGTTCAACAACTTTTTCAGTGTTCCCTATTTATGTAGAATTAAAATTGTCAAGAAAGGGTGTTAGTAAAAAAAAAAAAAGTACAAATTATTAAATAAATAATGTAATGGGAACATTGAAATATACTGAGTGGAATTAAAATAATATGATTTGGTATTAATTTGATAGATGAACTGAAAAAGAAGATGGTCACTGTTAAATGTCATATTCGTGACCTGAAAACTCTCTAATGGAAGAAATAATTCAGAACCAGAGCAAAATACAAAGAAATAGAAATAGTTGGGGGAAGTGACACTTGAAGAACAGATCCGGGAGGCTGAATGGGAGAATATTAAGAGTTCCAGAAAGATGGGGAAAATTGTGTAAGAGAGGACATATTTAAACAGGTAATAAGGAAAGAAGACCCTGATTTTGGCTGGGCAGGGTGGCTCATGCCTGTAATCCCAGCACTTTGGGAGGTTGAGGTGGGTGGATCACCTGAGGTCAGGAGTTCAAGACCAGCCTGGCCAACATGGTGAAACCCTGTCTCTACTAAAAATACAATTAGCTGGGCTGGGGGTGGGTGCCTGTAATCCCAGTTACTAGAGAGGCTGCGGCAGGAGAATTGCTTGAACCCAGGAGGCAGAAGTTGCAGTCAACCGAGATCGCACCTTTGCACTCCAGCCTGGGCGACAAGAGCAAAACTCAGTCTCAAACAAAACAAAACAAAACAAAAAAACCCTGACTTGAAAAAAATTTGAATCTCAGGATCCAAAAGAGTCATCAAATTCATGAGCAAGTTATTTGTAATGGAAGGAGAATCATACCAGTATTAGACTTTTCAACTGTAATTCAGGAATCCAGAAGACATAGGAGACTGAATCAATAGTTACAACCTAATGAAGGAAAAATACTGTTACAACAAAATTTTTACTCATTAAGATATTCATATTTCAGAGTGAGGAAAAGACAGGCATATTAAACAAATATATCACTATGCATATACTATAAATGAAGAATTTATTTGAGAAGGTAGATTTTATAAGGAGGATTACAGACAAAAGATAATAAATTAGAGGATTCAGCATAATAAAAGATAAAGCAGGCAGAAAACCATAGGGAACAGTAACTTTTATATTATATTTAGTCAAATCTTAATAAATGATCATAGGGTGATTAGTACATTTCTACTCTAAATGTAAAATAGCAGTTGTTGAAATGTGAGACATACTATAAGGGAAAGTCTATTAATATTTTGGAATTAAAATTTAGAAAGGGGAGTGATGACATAAAATTGTTCTAAATATATAGAGAAGATAAGAAAAAGGTACAGCAAAGAAGCAGAAAAGCGGTAGATATTTTTTTCATTTAATCACAGGCTAATAGAAGTAAGTATAATTGGGATGATTAGAAACGAAATAGTAACCATAAGCAGAACTGAAAACACAGTCCAAACCAACAAGAAAATATAAAGGAACAAAGAATAACTTGACCAGCAAAAGTCAAGAAAACAAATAAGAGAACCAGAGAGAATGTATCTTATACTGTTGACACAAAACAAGATAAAAGAAAAAAAAGCTAAGCATATCAGTTTTAATAAAAACAAGATGAATTCCCTCATTGAAAGGAAGTGAAGTCCAGCTATATGTTATTGAAAAGAACATATCTAAAATAATGCGATAAAATAAGGATAAAAATTAATTAATAGTAAAGAAATAACAGGTAAACAGGAAGAAAAAAGGAGTAGAAGTAGAACAATGTCTGTTAGGCTAAATGAAATTTAACTTCAAGAATATTAAACATGTTTTTAAAGGACATCATTCAATGAAAAAAGTTAAAATTAAAAAAGAAGTTTAGTAATTATAACTTATTAGGTATTCTCAAAATAGTAGCTAAAGGTACAAAAATATTCCTCAAATTTTAATGCAAACTTGATAAAATAAAATTATTGGAAGGGATTTTATTATACCACTTTCAAATTTTTGTCAAATAGAAAAACAAAACCTAAACAAATCATTGCATATACACATAATCCAGTCAACATACTTGATTTAATGGACATCCTCAGAATCTTATATCCTATAAACACGGAGTATACATTCACTTATATCTATGGAATATTTACAAAAATTGATCAGAAGACAAACAAGAAGTCAGACAAATGGATTTAACAAATCATATTTTCTGATTATCATGAAATTAAATCTTGAATGAACCAATAAAAAGATGGTCAAAAGTATCTTAGTAATTTGTAAATTAAGAATCATGTTCTTAAATACACCCCTAGCACAAAAGTGACCTGAAAATTTTAAATTACCATGTATCTACAAAGTAATGAAAAGAATAATTCCCTCACATTAAAATTTATGGGACAGTGTTAGGTTCTTCTAAGGTGAAAATGTATAATATTATATATACTCACATTGAAGTTTCAGATGGAAAATCTCTGCGGAAAAATGGAAACCATAAAAAATAAAACTAAATGGAAAGATTAGAACTAAAAATAAATATCTGAAATTTTAAAAATTACTGACTGGACTTAAGAGCAGATTAGAAGTGACAGTAAACTTGAAGATTAGATAAATAAAACAAACCCATTACGAAGGAAACAATGAACTGTGAACTATAGCAAAACATCAAAGGTTATAAAAGTTTTTGGAGTCTTAGGAGAGAAGAGATAGCATAGGGTATAAAGGGTATTTGAATAAATAGTGGCTATGAACATTGTTGATACAAATGAAATAAACAGAACACTACAGACAACAATTGCAGAATACACAGAATTAAATCCTGTGAATATAGAATGTTAAACAAAATAGATCTTTTACTGGGTGAAAAATAAGTATCAAACATTACAAAACATTGGAACCATACATAATATGTTGAAATCAGTAACATGGATAGCTAGAAAAGCCCCAGATATTTTTAAACTGCAAAAAATACAAGTAAAGTTTTGAGTAACCCATGGGTCAAGGAAGAAATCACAAGTGAAATTAGAAAATATTTCAAACAGAAGGATAATTAAATTACAACTTATCATTATATATGGAATGCAGCTAAAGCAGTGCAAAGAAGAGATTTAAAATCAATGATCTCATTATTCTCCATAAGAATTCTGAGGAAGAGAAGCAAATGAAACATAAGTAAACACAAAGAAGGAAATAATTATTTAAAATTGTACAGAAATCAATAGAATGAAAGTAATAAAAAGAAAGACAAGCAACAGAGGAAGCTAACAAAACCAAAAGTTTTTCATTTAACAAGATTTAAAATTTGATAAACACCTAGAGTGTTCAAGAACTAGAAAACGATACAAATTACCTATATTAGAAATAATGTGAGATATCACTTCACATGCTACACATATTAAAAAGATAATAAGGGAATATAATTTAAAATCGTAGGCCTGTAAATTCAACATTACTGCTGTGGACAGAGTCCTTCAAAAAATAGATGATCAAGATAACCCAAAGTGAAGTAGAAATTCTCAAAAGCCCTGTATCTATTAAAGTAATCAAATATTTTCCCACAAAGAAAATTCCAGGTCCATATTTTTATTGGTGAATTGAATAAAATAAGGAGGAAACATCACTAATCAGATACAAACCATTTTTAGAAATGGAAGGGGCAGGCCACATCATTAATTTTTCCATGAAGCAACAAAAACTTGATTCCAAAATATTTCAAAATATTACAGAAAAGAACTACAAACCAATATACTTCATGTACATTGATGTAAAATTATTTAACGGAACATTTAGCTAAAGTCAGTGATCTCTAAAAAGGATACTACAACATGGCCTAATGGTGTTTATTCCAGGGACGCAAGGTTGGTTTAACATTTGCAGCTCAATCTATAATTCATCATATTAAAGGAAGAGAGGAAAATGTATGATCATTTCAATAAATGTAAAACAAAATTCAACACCTGTTTATGACTTTTTAAAAAATCCTCAACAGACTACCAAAAGAAGGAAACTTCCTTCAACTGATAACCTACATCTCATGATATTTAATGATAAACTACAAACATTCCCCTAAGTTGGGAATTAGGCAAGGATGTTCATTCCAACGATTTATATTGAACATTGTTCTGGAAATATTAACAAGTGCAATAAGGCAAGAAAATAAATCCAAGGTGTGGGGAAAAGAAAGAAAGATCAGATTGTTACTGTGTCTGTGTAGAAAGAAGTAGACATAAGAGACTCCATTTTGTTCTGTACTAAGAAAAATTCTTCTGCCTTGAGATGCTGTTAATCTGTAACCCTACCCCCAACCCTGTGCTCCCTGAGACATCTGCTGTGTCAACTCAGGGTTAAACGGATTAAGGGCTGTGCAGGATGTGCTTTGTTAAACAAATGCTTGAAGGCAGCATGCTCGTTAAGAGTCATCGCCACTCCCTAATCTCAAGTACCCAGAGACACAAAACACTGCGGAAGGCCACAGGGACCTCTGCCTAGGAAAGCCAGGTATTGTCCAAGGTTTCTCCCCATGTGATAGTCTGAAATATGGCCTCGTGGGAAGGGAAAGACCTGACTGTCCTCCAGCCCGACACCCGTAAAGGATCTGTGCTGAGGAGGATTAGTAAAAAAGGAAGGAACGCCTCTTGGCAGTTGAGATAAGAGGAAGGCATCTGTCTCCTGCTCATCCCTGGGCAATGGAATGTCTCGGTGTAAAGCCCGATTGTATATTCCATCTACTGAGATAGGGGAAAACCGCCTTAGGGCTGGAGGTGGGACATGCTGGCAGCAATACTGCTCTTTAAGGCATTGAGATGTTTATGTATATGCACATCAAAAGCACAGCACTTTTTTCTTTACCTTGTTTAAGATGCAGAGACATTTGTTCACGTGTTTACCTGCTGACCTTCTCTCCACTATTATCCTATTGTCCTGCCACATCCCCCTCTCCGGGAAACGCCCGATAATGATCAACAAATACTAAGGGAACTCAGAGGCCGGTGCCGGCGCGGGTCTTCCATATGCTGAACGCCAGTCCCCTGGGCCCATTTTTCTTTCTCTATACTTTGTCTCTGTGTCTCTTTCTTTTCCAAGTCTCTCCTTCCACCTGACGAGAAACGCCCACAGGTGTGGAGGGGCAACCCATCCCTTCACCAAGGCATAAATATTGGAAAGGAATATGTAAAAGCATATCTATTCATACACAACATGATTGTTTATGTCAAAGATTCTAAAACATCTACAAAACAAATATTCAAAGTAATAGGTAAATCTACCAAAGTGCCATAATTTAATATACAAAAAGCAGTTGTACACCTTTATAATGGCACAAAACTATTGGAAAAATTTAAGCAAATAATTCTGTTTATCATAGCGTCAAAACATAATATGATTCAGGAAAAATATCCACAACACATGATTCTTATATTGAAAGCACAAAAATTGCTGGATAAAGACTACATATTATTAAGATGCCCATTCTCCTCAAAGTAATTACTAGGATCATGCAATAAAATAAAAGTCTTGGCAGGTTTTTTTTTGTAAAAATTGAAAAGCTGTTTCTAAAATGTATGGGGAACTTCAAAAGACCTCTAACAGCCAAACATTAAAAACAAAGAACAAAGTTAGTGGCCTATTTATATGACTCCAAGTCTAACTGTAAGGTTTCAGTAATTCAGACAGTGTGGTAGAAGCATAAGGATAGAAAAACAGATCAATGGAGAAGAGACGTTCTAGAAATAAACTCAGACTTCTAAAGTCAGTTGATTTTTAACAAATGTGCCAAAGTAGCTCAGTTGGGAAAATAAAGTCTTTTCAGTAAATGGTGCTGGAGTGACTGGATAACCATATAGAAGAAATAAATAAATCTTTACCCATACCTCACAACATACATAAAATGTAATTAAAGATGGATCATGAAATAAATATAATGCTCAAGCTGCAAAGTTTCTAGAAGAAAATATAAGTGAAAATATTTGCAATCTGGGGGAAGACAACCTTTTGTAGACGGAACACAGAAAGAGATAAATATTAAAGAAAAAATATTGACAAATTAGACCTAACAAAAATATAGAACTTCTGTTTATCAAAAAGATGCCATTAAGAAAATGAATATGCAAGCCAAGTACTGGGAGAAAATAGTCACAAAAAACATATTAAGCATAGTGAAAAGGAAGAACACTATGTTTCCCCCGAGTCCATTTTTTTTTTTTTTTTTTTGAGATAGAGTCTTGCTCTGTCACCCAGGCTGGAGTGCAGTGGCGCGATCTCAGCTCACTGCACCTTCTGCCTCCCGGGTTCAAGCAATTCTTCTGCCTCAGCCTCTTGAGTAGCTTGGACCACAGGTGTGCACCACCATGCCTGGCTAATTTTTGTATTTTGTATTTTTAGTAGAGATGGGGTTTCACCATATTGGCCAGGCTGGTGTCGAACTCCCGACCACATAATCTGCCCTCATCCTCCCAAAGTGCTGGGATTACAGGCATGAGCCACTGTGCCTGGCCAACTCCATTATTCTTTATTATAGCTCCCTACTTTTTCTGTTTTGCCATTTATTATAATATTTAATCATCCATTTGCTTATTTGTTTAGTGTCTCTCCCATGGAAATGCAATTCTCACGACGGCAGGGTTTGCTACCAGTTTCTAGCTCATTGTACCCAGTAGGTGCTCAATAAATATTTATAAAAGAATAAATACTATTCATGCATTGATCTAGGAGAGGCAGGAACTGTATTCATTGGATGAGGTTGGCATTATCCAATTAGGCAACTAAAATGAAGGCTCTAACTGTACCTTTCACAGCTCAGGCTGGATTTACTTTGGTATTTTCTATTGTTGGTAGCTTCAGATGTCTTTTCTCCATTTTTGTGCCTCACAAAGTGGAATTCAATGTTTTTTAGTAACAAAGAAATGGAATCACTTTTTTAGGCTTGTATTGTTCCTTGAGTTATGCTTAGCTGGTCACTCAATTGAAATTGTGCCAAATTTCACAGCAAATTGTTTGATTTGGAGTATGGCAAAGCCCAGCACTTTATAATGGATTCAAAGTTGTTTTTTTCACATTGATGAGAACATGAAAGTGTTTCAAGCTCCAGATAGAAACACTTAAATGAACTGCACATCATTTTGGTGCAGGAAGCATTGAAAAGATAAAGTCTTTTTCTGACAAACAAATGCTGAGAGAATTTGCCACTATCAAGCCAGCACTGCAAGAACTGCAAAAAGGAGTTCTAAATCTTGAAACAAAACTTTGAAGTACACCAAAATAGAACCTCCTGAAAGCATAAATCTCACAGGGCCTATAAAACAATAACACAATGGAAAAAGCACAAGGTATTCAGGCAACAATTAGAACAATGAGCAGAACTGCACCTCACATCTCAATACTATCATTGAATGTAAATTGCCTAAATTGCTCCACTTAAAAGATACAGAATGGCAGAATGGATAAAAATTCACCAACCAAGTATCCGCTGTCTTCAAAAGACTTACCTAATGCATAAGGACTCACCTAAACTTAAGGTAAAGGGGTAGAAAAAGATATTCCATGCAAATGGGCACTAAAAGCAAGCAGGAGTAACTATTCTTGGACAAAACAGACTTTAAGGCAACCCAAATACTTATCCAGGTGATATTAGGGCAAGCTTGTATTCCCGCTCTACTACTACAGCTAATGTTCTCTTGAAACCACCACCTCCTGGCTGGAGTCCAAGCAACTTAATCCACTAAAGCAACCTATAAAAGAACAAGCCTGCTCCAAGAAAAGAGAAAACAACAGCTAATTCCACCACCTGTAACATCCTAGCTAACCAGAGGTCCTGAGTCTGTCAACATCACAGCTTCACTGCTAGCACAACCAGCAATCGAGAAAACCAGCACACTAAACAAAACTACAACCAAGGGCCTTCACACAGTCCACTTCACTCCCCTGCTACTTCCACTAGAGCAGGTGCTGGTATCCACAGCTGAGAGACCTAAGGACAGATCACATCACAGGACTCTTTGCAGATGCTCTCCAGTACCAGCCCAGAAAAAGAGGAACATTACATAATGATAAAAGGACTAGTCCAACAGGAAAATACTACAATCCTAAATATATATGCACCTAACTCTGGAGCCTCCAATTTATAAAACAATTACTACTAGACCTGAGAAATGAGATAGATGGCAACACAATAACAGTGGGGGACTTCAATACTCCACCGACAGCTCTAGACAGGTCATCAAGACAGAAAGTCAACAAAGAAACAATGGACTTAAATACATCCTAGAACAAATTGACTTAACAGAAATTTACACAGCTTTCTACCCAACAACTGAAGAATATACATTCTATTCATCAGCACATGGAACATTCTCCTAGATAGACCATATGATAGGCCACAAAACAAGTCTCAATAAATGTAAGAATATCTACATTTTATATTAAGTACTCTCTCAGACCACAGTGGAATAAAATTGGAAATCAATTCCAAAAGGAACCCTCAAAACCATGCAAATACATGGAAATTAAATAATCTGCTCTTGAGTGAACATTGGGTCAATAATGAAATCAAGATGGAAATTTTTAAAAAATCTTTGAACTGAACAATAATAGTGACACATCCTATCAAAACCTCTGGAATATAGCAAAAACAGTGCTAAGAGGAAAGTTAATAGCATTAAATGCCTACATCAAAAAGACTGAAAGAGCACAAATAGACAATCTAAGGTCACACCTCAAGGAACCAGAAAAATAAGAACAAACCAAACCCAAAGCCGGCAGAAGAAAAGAAATAACAAAGATCAAAGGAGAACTAAATGAAATTGAAATAAACAAACAACAACAACAAAAATGAAACAAAAAGCTGGTTCTTTGAAAAGATAAACCAAATTGATAGACCATTAGCAAGATTAACAAATAAAAGAAGAGAGAAGGTCCAAATAAGCTCAAATTAGAAATGAAATGGTAGATATTACAACCAACACCATAGACATACAAAAGGACATTCAAGGCTACTATGAATACCCTTATGTGCACAAATTAGAAAACCTAGAGAAGATGGATAAATTCCTGGAAATACACAACCCTCCTAGATTAAACCAGAAAGAAATAGAAACTCTGAACAGACCAATAACAAGCAGCTAGATTGAAATGGTAATTTTTAAGTTGCCAACAAAAAAAGATCTAGGACCAGATGGATTCACAGCTGAATTCTAGCAGGCATTCAAAGAAGAATTGGTACTAATCCTATTGAAACTATTCCAAAAGATAGAGAAAGAGGGAATCCTTCCAAAATCATTCTATGAAGCCAATATCACCCTAATACCCAAACCAGGAAAGGACATAACAAAAAAAGAAAACTACAGACCAATATCCCTGATGAACATAGATGCAAAAATCCTCAGCAAAATACTAGCTAACCAAATCCAACAGCATATGAAAAAGATAATCAACGATGATCAAATGGGTTTTATACCAGGGATGCAAAGATGGTTTAACATACGCAAGTCAATAAATGTGATACACCACATAAACAGAATTAAAAACAAATATCATATGATCATCTCAATAGATGCAGGAAAAGCATTTGACAAAATTCAGCATCTCTTTATGATTAAAACCCTCAGCAAAATCAACATAGAAGGGACATACCTTAAGGTGATAAATGTCATGTGTGACAAACCCACAGTCAACATTATACTGAACTGGGAAAGGTTGAAAGCATTCCCCTTGAGAACTGAAACAACACAAGAATGCCCACTTTCACCTCTTCTATTCAACATCATACTGGAATTTTGAGCCAGAGCAATCAGACAAGAGAAATAAATAAAGGACATCCAAATTGGTAAAGAGGAAGTTAAACTGTCATTGTTCACTGATGATAAGATCATATACCTAGAAAACCATAAAGACTCATCCATAAAGCTCCTATATCTGATAAATGAATTCAGTAAAGTTTCAGGATACAAAATCTATGTACACAATTGAGCAGCACTGCTATACACCAACAGCAACCAAGCTGAGAATCAAATGAAGAACTCAAACCCTTTTACAATAGCTGAAAAAAAAATTAAGAATATACTTAACCAAGGACATGAAAGACCTCTACAAGGAAAACTACAGAACACTACTGAAAGAAATCATAGATGACACAAACAAATGGGAACACATCCCATGCTTATAAATAGGTAGAATCAATATTGTGAAAGTTAACATACTACCAAAAGCAATTTATAAATTCAATGCAATTCTCATCAAAATACCACTATCATTCTTCACAGTACTAGAAAAAACAATCCTAAAATTAATATGGAATCAAACAAGAGCTGGCATAGCCAAAGAAGGCTTATCAAAAGGAACAAATCTAGAGGCATCATATTACTCGACTTATAACTATAAGGCTATAGTCACAAAAACAGCATGGTACTGCTATGAAAATAGGCACAGAGACCAATGGAACACAATAGAGAATGTAGAAATGAAGCCAAATACTAACAGCCAACTGATCTTTGACAAAGCAAACAAAAATATAAAGTGGGGAAGGACACCTTATTCAACAAATGGTGCTAGGATAATTGGCAAGCTACATGTAGAAGAATAAAAGTGGATCCTCTTCTCTCGCCTTATACAAAAGTCAACTCAAGATGGATCAAAGACTTAAATCTAAGATCTGAAACCATAAGAATTTTAGAAGATAACATTAGAAAAACCTTTCTAGATATTGGCTTAGGCAAAGACTTCATGACCAAGAAACCAAAAGCAAATACAACAAAACAGATAAATAGATGGAACTTAATTAAACTGAAAAGTTTATGCAGAGCAAAATAAATAATTAGCAGAGTAAACAGACAACCCACAAGAGTGGGAGAAAATCTCTGCAACCTACATTTCATTTAAAGGACTAATATCCAGAATCTACAAGGAACTCAAATAAATCAGCAAGAAAAAAAAATCTCATAAAAAAGTGAGCAAAGGACATTAATAGACAGCTCTCAAAAGAAGATATCCAAATGTCCAACAAACATATGAAAAAATGCCCAACATCACTAATTATCAGGGAAATGCAAATCAAAACTACAATGTGATACCACTTTATTCCTGCAAGAATGACCATAATTAAAAAATAATAGATGTTGCCATGGATGTGGTGAAAAGAGAACACTTTTACAATGCTGGGGAGAATATAAACTAGTACAAACACTATGGAAAACAGTGTGGAGATTCCTTAAAGAACTAAAAGTAGAACTACCGTTTGATTTAGCAATCCTACTACTGGGTATCTACCCAGAGGAAAAGAAGTCATTATACGAAAAAGATACTTGCACTTGCATGTTTATAGCAGCACAATTTGCAGTTGCAAAAATATGGAACCAGCCCAAATGCCCATCAGTCAACGAGTGGGTAAAGAAAATATGGGGCTGAGGCAGGCGAACCACCTGAGGTCAGGAGTTCAAGACCATCCTGGCCAACATGGCAAAACCTTGTCTCTACTAAAAATACAAAAATTAGCTGGATTTGGTGGTGCACACCTGTACTCCCAGCTACTTGGGAGGTTGAGGTGGGAGGATCGCTTGAACCCGGGAGGCAGAGATTTCAGTGAATGGAGATCATGCCACTGCATTCCACTCGGGGCAACAGTAAGATTCCATCTCAAAAAAAAAGTATATATATATACCATGGAATACTACTAAGCCATAAAAAGGAACAAAATAATGGCATTCACAGCAATGTGGATGGAGTTGGAGACCATTATTCTAAGTGAAGTAACTCAAAAATGCAAATCCAAACATTGTATGTTTTCATTTACAAGTGGGAGCTAAGCTATGAGGACACAAAGGCATAATAATGATACAATGGACTTTGGGGACTTGGGGGGAAGTGTGGAAGGGGGGTGAAGGATAAAAGACTACACATTGAGTACAGTGTACACTGCTCGGGTCATGGGTGCACGATAATCTCATAAATCGCCACTAAATAACTTACTCATGTAACCAAAAGCTACCTGTTCTCCAAAAACCTATTGAAATTTTTAAAAATAAGAAAAAATTTAAAAACCAACTATTGGATACTATGCTCCCTACCTGGGTCATGAGAGCAATTGTACTCTAAACCCCAGCATCATGCAATATACTCGTATATTAAACCTGCACATGTACTTCCTGAATCTAAAATAAAAGTTGAAATTATTAAGAAAAGGAAATAAAATGAAATGGTAAGCCACAGACTAGGAAAAAAATATTCTTAATACATGCAGCTGACAAATGACTCATAAGAAGAATATATAAATTACTTCTACAAATCAATGACAGAAAAACAACCCCGAAAAATATAGTGAAAAAAAGTATACAGACATTTCAGAAAGTAAAACAGACAAGTGGCCAATAAAACTTTTCAATATCATTAGTCCTAAAGTAAATGCAAAGTAAATTCATTGAGGTACCATTTTACACTCACTATAATTTCTATAATTGAAAACACTGACAGCATCAATGTTGGTGAGAATATGGAGCAAACTAAAATCTCATATCTTGTTGGTTGCAGTGTAAAATGGAAATCACTTTGGGAAGTAGATTTACAGTTTTTATAGAACTACCCCTATGATCTAGTCAGTAATTCTACTCCTAGCTATTGATCCAAGAGAGATGAAAACATGTGTCTAAAAACTCTTGCATAAGAATGTCATAGCTGCTTTACATATAAAGCAAAATTTGGAAATAACCAAAATGTTTATCGACAGAAGTATGGATAAACAAAATGTGATATATTCATACAACGCAATTCTACTAAAAAAACAGAATAAAGTACTAATACTTGCAAAACAATGGCTGAATCTCAAAAATATTACAAGTGAAAGAAAGTAGACAAAGTATATCCTGTATGATTCATCTTATATTAACATCAAGAACAGACAAAACAGTAACCGTCAAGGGAAGTGGGGCACAGGTGAACTTTCTGGGGTGATGAAAATATTCTTCATTGTGAATTCAGGTGGTGATTACATGGGTATATACATTAATCAAAACTTGTACACTTAAGTTCTGGGCATTTAACTGTATTCAATAATTTTTTAAAAAAATAATAAATTTTATTTTTTGAGCAAAAAGGAAAAAAAGAGAGGCTAAATGGAGTTTCAATATATAGACCAGGATTCTGACTCTGGAAATGGTTTCTGAAGCTCAGCACTCACAGAATCCTGTTTTTATAGCACTGATAAAGTCCCAAGGGCACAGGTCTGTGAGTCTACAACTCAGGGGTGTTAGGAGCAGGAAGCTTTGCCACAAAGGGAGGGAATACTCCATAGCAAAAAGGGCCCCGGCTTGGAATCCAGACAGGCATGGGTTAGATAAAGCCCAGATCTGCCACCTCCTAGCCATGTGACCTTGAGAGAACCATCTAACCTCTCTGATTCTCAGTTTTATCGTCTCTAAAATGGTGAAAATCATTATATATATCTCAAGGGACTATTGTGAGATTAAGGGCATGTAGAGCTGATAGTAAGGATTCAAATGATGGTCAATTTTTATTATTGGTGCAACAGGTTAAACAGTTCCTCTCTGAGATCCTTCCTAGCTCTAAAATTCTGCAATTTTAGAATTTAGATTTGGCTCTCCAGGTCTATATATAAGTACCACCTTCTGGGTCTACTTCTACCAGAGTGCTTGTTATGCTCTGCTATAATCACTAGTTCCCTTGCCTATATTCTTCATATCCATTGAGCTTCATGAGGACAGGGATGAGTCTTAGTCACCCTTTTATCTAGTGCCTAGCAAGTAGCAAGCATTTGACAAATGTTGGAATATCAATTAATATATCAATCAGTATCTTACCATGAGTCCCTTAATGCTTTCTGACATTCCCATTCTCAGCGCCTAGTTGGTGACACTTGATCCTCCCTCTCAAACAACCCTGGAAGGCTTAGTTAGGAATGTAGACTTCAGACAAAAAAAATATAATATTACTTCAATTTACTTAGTCAATAAAATATTCATTAAGCACTCTTGGGAAAGTCAGTCTCATGAGCAACAACAGTCTTTTGACAACAAAAGGCTTTCATACAACAATGGATCTTGGGCCTAGAGGAATTCCTTGCCAAAAGATAAAGAGCCTGGACAGGCAGGAATATCTTTCCCTGCTTCAGACTCAGTGTGTATTCCTTTGTTCTGCTTAAGTGTGTGCATCATACAGCATCTGGCCAAACACACTGCTATATCTGTTCCTGGTGGTGAAGAAACAGGGTCCTTTCTCTTGCAGCTTGAGAATGGTGGGTGCAGACCCTCTCCCTGTATTGGTAATGGAATGGGACCTTATTCCTATGCGTTACCAATGCCCACAATTGAAGCTAGTGTTGCTCTGTCTCTTCTCCATGTGAATAAGGAGTCATTTTGCCTAGTGCCTGTGTGAGTCATGTCTTTCTTGATGATCCCTCCCCAAACCATGGAATAAGTTCACATGCTGGAGCATGTTAACAGCTGCTTCTGGTGTCAGGCATTGTTTTGTTATTTGCTATCCTCCATGCAGTGGGACACCTCACATGGAGGTGGTGACAGGTTTCATTTGCCCAACAGTTCTACAAGCACCTAAAGTTATCCAGGCGTAATGTAAATGAAGTACTGGAGAAGTGTAAAAGTAATTAAAACCTGGTTTATTCACTTCAAGAGGCTCACAATTTATTAGAGAATACAAGTGCAAAAAATAGTTATTGACATACAAATCTATGAGATAGTGCCTGCAAACTATTATCCCCTTTCTATAGGAGAAGAAATGTTAAATTACTTTTTCTGGGTCACACAGTTAGGAAGTGATAAAGTCAGGATTTGGAGCTGGGCGCGGTGGCTCACGCCTGTAATCCCAGCACTTTGGGAGGCCGAGGCGGGTGGATCACGAGGTCAGGAGATTGAGACCATCCTGGCTAACACGGTGAAACCCCGTCTCTACTAAAAAATAAAAAAAAATAATAATTAGCCAGGCGCGGTGGCGGGCGCCTATAGTCCCAGCTACTCGGAAGGCTGAGGCGGGAGAATGGCATGAACCCAGGAGGCGGAGCTTGCAGTGAGCCGAGATCGCGCCACTGCACTCCAGTCTGGGCAACAGAGGGAGATTCCGTCTCAAAAAAAAAAAAAAAAAAAAAAGGATTTGGACAGAGGTCAGTGTGACTCCAGAGCTCACATTCTTAAATCCTTCATTATTTTGCTACCAGAAATTTTCATAATCTGGAATCAGAATCCCACTGTTGCCCATGCAAATTTCACTTTCAACTGATCATGGTAATAGTGGTAAGGCTTGCCATGTATTGATTATCTATGATGTGCCAGGCAATTTACAGAATTTATTTTAAATCCTCATGACAGCCCTACTAAATAGGTGCTTCCCATTTTATTGGATAAGGAATTGGAATTTGTAGAGATTAAACCTCTTCTCCTAATTGTGAACTTCATATTCTTTGAGGGGGGGAAGAATGGTGAATATAAGAATGCCTATGAGGGGCAAAAGAGACGTATGTTACTGGATTTCATTAAACATATCCTGAGCAGGTAAGAAGGGTCAAAACTGTTCTTTTTTCTTTTTAAATTATTTTTATTTTTAATTTGTGTGGGTACTTGGCAGGTGAATATATTTATGGGGTACATGAATGCTCTGATACAGGAATGCAATGTGAAATAAGTACCTCACGGAGAATGGGGTATCCATCCCCTCACGCATTTATCCTTTGAGTTACAAACAAATCAATTACACTGTAAGTTGTTTTAAAATGTACAATTATTATTGACAATAGTCACTGTATTGCTCTATCAAATAGTAGATGTTATTCATTCTTTATATTTTGTGTGTATCCATTAACTATCCTCACCTCCTCCACAACCCACTTCCCAGACACTGGTAACCATCCTTCCACTCTCTATGTCCATGAGTTCAATTGTTTTGATTTTTTTTATTTCACAAATAAGTGAGAACATTCAATGTTTGTCTTTCTGTGCCTGACTTATTTCATTTAACATAATGATCTCCAGTTCCATTCATGTTGTTGCAAATGACTGGATCTCATTCTTTTTATGGCTGAATAGTACTCCATTGTGTATAAGTACCACATTTTCTTTATCCATTCATTTGTTGATGGACACTTAGGTTGCTTCCAAATCTTTGCTATTGTAAACAGTGCTACAACAAACATGGGAGTGCAGCTATCTCTTTCATATACTGATTTCTGTTGTTTTGGGTATATACCCAACAGTGGGATTGCTGAATCTGATGACCAATGATGGTGAATACATTTTAACATGCCTGCTTGCCATTTGTATGTCTTCTTTTGAGAAATGTCTATTCAAATATTTGCCCATTTTTTAATCGGGTTAACAGATTTTTTCCTATAGATTTGTTTGAGCTCCTTATATATTCTTGTTATTAATCCCTTGTCAGATGGGTAGTTGGCAAACATTTTATCCTATTCTGGGGTTTGTCTCTTCATTTTGTTAATTATTTTCTTTGCTGTAAAGAAGATTTTTTTAGTTTGATGTAATTCCTTTTGTCCATTTTTGCTTTGGTTGCCTGTGCCTATGGGGTATTGCTCAAGAAACTTTCGCCCAGATCAATATCCTGGAGATTTTCCCTAATGTTTTCTTGCAGTAGTTTCATAGAGTGAGGTCTTAGATTTAAGTCATAAATCCACTTTGAGTTGATTTTTGGATATGGTGAGAGATAAGGTTCTAGTTTAATTCCTTTGCATATGGATAACCAGCTTTCCCAGCACCATTTATTGAAGAGACTCTCTTTTCCTCCAATGTCTGTTCTTGGCATCTTTGTCAAAAATCAGTTCACTGTAGATGTTTGGATTTGTTTCTGGGTTCTCTATTCTGTTCCATTGTTCTATGTGTCTGTATTTACACCAGCACCATGCTGCTTTGTTTACTATAGCTCTGTAGTATGATTTGAAGTCAGGTAATGTGCTGCTTTGGTTACCATAGCTCTGTAGTATGGTTTGAAGTCAGGTAATGTGATTCGTCTAGTCTTTTCCTTTTTGCTCAGGATAGCTTTGGCTATTCTTGATCTTTCATGTTTCCATATAAATTTAGGGTTGATTTTTGTGTTTTTACGAATAATGTCATTGATATTTTGATAGGGATTACGTTGAATCTGTAGATTGCTTTGTGTAGTTTGAACATTTTTAACAACATTGATTCTTCCAGAATATGAACATGGAATATCTTTCCATGTTTTGGTGTTCTTTTCAATTTCTTTCATCAATGTTTTATAGTTTTCATTATAAAGATCTCTAACTTCTTTTTTAAGTTAATTGTTAGGTATTTACTTTTATGTGTGACTATTGTAAGTGGGATTAAATTTTTTATTTCTTTTTCACCTTGTTCACTGTTGGCATATAAAAATGCTACTGATTTTTATATGTGGCTTTTGTATCTTGCAATTTTACTCAATTTTTTTTTTTACCAGTTCTAATAGTTTTCTTATGGACTCATTAGGTTTTTCCAAATATAATATTATATTATTTGCAAACAAGCATAATTTAACTTCTAACTTTACACTTTGGATGACTTTTATTTCTTTCTCTATAAAACAGAGCAAGAAAAGTCCTTGCTCTAGCTAGGACTTTTAGTACTATGTTGAATAACAGTGGTGACAGTGGGCATCCATGTTGAGTCCCAGATCTTAGAGGAAAGCCTTTCAGTTTTTCTGCATTCTGTATGAGACTAGCTGTGGGTCTGTCATATATGGCTTTTATTACGTTGGGGTATGTTCCTTCTATATCCAGTTTTTTTAGGGCTTTTATCGTAAATGTTGTTGAATTTTATCAAATGATTTTATAACCTCAATTGAAATGATTATATGGTTTTATCCTTTATTCTGTGGATATGGTGTATCAAATCGATTGATTCATGCACATTGAATGATCCTTGCATCCCAGGGATAAACCCCATTTCATCATGATGAATAATCTTTCTAATATATTGTTGAATTTGTTTTGCTAGTATTTTTTGAAGACTTTTGCCTCAATATTCACAGAGATATTGGCCTGTAGTTTTCTTTTTTCTTTTTTTTGGTGTGTCTTTGTGTTTTCGGTATGTTTTAGGTATCAGGGTAATACTGGCCTTGTAGAATCTTTTGGAAGTATTCCTTCCTCCAGAATAGTTTCAGTATGATTGGTATTATTTCTTTAAATATTTTGTAGAATTCAGCAGTGACATCACTGGGTCCGAGGCTTTGCTTTACTGACAGACTTTTAATTATGGCTTCAATCTTGTTACTTCTTGTTGCTCTGTTCAGGTTTTTGATTCTTCCTGGTTCAATCTTGGTAGGTTGTATATATCTAAAAGTGTGTCCATTTTTTTTCTAGATTTTCTAATTTATTGTCATATAGTTGCTCATAGTAGCCATTAATTATCCTTGGAATTTCTGCAGTATCAGTTGTAATATTCCCTTTTCCATTTCTGATTTTATTTATATCTTCTCTCTTTTTTCTTAGGTAGTCTGGCTAAAGGTTTGTCTATTTTATTTAACTTTTCAAAAAATCAACTTTTTTGTTTCATTAATCTTTTGTATTGTTTTGTTCATTTCAATTCTGTTGGTTTCTGCTCTGATCTTTATTGTTTTTTTCTTCTACTTATTTTGGGTTTTTCTAATTATTTAAGATGCATGATTAGATTGTTCATGTGAAATTTTTCCTCTTTTTTGATGTAGGCACTTGCAGCTATAAACTTCCCTCTGAATACTGCTTTTGCTATATCACAGAGGTTTTGGTATGTTGTGTTTCCATTATTATTTGTTTCAAGAAAGTTTTTATTTTCCTGCTTAATTTCTTCATTGACCCACTGGTCATTCAGATTTATATTGTTTAATTTCCATGTATTTGTATAGTTTCCAAAATTCCTCTTATTGATTTCTAGTTTTATTCCATTGTGGTCCAAGAAGATGCTTGATTATTTTAATTTTCTGAATGTTTTAAGACTTTTCTGTGACTGAACATATGGTCTATCCTTGAGAATGATCCATGTGCTGAGGAAAGAATGTGTAGTCTGCAGCTTTTGGATGAAATGTTCTGTAAATATCTGTTAGAGCCATATAGTTTATAGTGCAGATTAAGTCTGATGTTTCCTTGTTGATTTTCTGACTGGAAGATTTGTCCAATGCTGAAAGTGGGGTGTTGAAGTCTCTAGCTCTTATTATTGTATTGGGGTCTATCTCTGTCTTTAGTGCTAATATTTCCTTGATATATCTGGGTGCTCCAGTGTTGGGTGCATATATATTTAAAATTGTTTTATCCTCTTGCTGAATTGACCCCTTTATCATTATATAGTGACCTTCTTTGTTTCTTCTTATAGTTTGTGTCTTGAAATCTATTTTGTCTGATATAAGTATAGAGACTCCTGCTCTTTTTTGATCCCTATTGGCATGGTATATCTTTTTCCATTCCTTTATTTTCAGTCTATGTGTGTCTTTATAGGTGAAATATGTTTTTGTAGGCAACAGATCATTGGGTCTTGTTTTGTTATTCATTCAGCCAGTCCATGTCTTTTGATTGGAGAGTTTAGTCAATTTACATTCATTGTTATTATTGATAAATAAGGACTTACTTCTGTCATTTTTTAATTTGTTTACTAGTGATTTTATGGTCTTCTCTTCCTTCGTTCTTTCCTTCCTGTCTTTCTATAGTGAATGTAATTTTTTTCTGGAGATATAATTTAGTTTCTTGCTTTTCATTTTTTTGTGTATCCATTGTATGTTTTTTGGTTTGAGGTTACCATGAGGCTTGCAAATACTATCGTGTAACCTATTATTTTAAACTGATGACAAGTTAACATTATTTGCATAAATAAACAAGGAAAAAGAAAACTAATAGAAATTCTACACCTTAACTTTGTTTCCCCATGTCTTAAGCTTTTGTTGTTTCTATTTATATCTTGTTGTACTATGTCTTGAAAAGTTGTTCTAGTTATTATTTTTGATTTGTTTGTTGTTTAGTCTTTTTACTTAGTATAAGAATAGTTTACATGCCCGGTTACATTGTTATAATATTCTGTGTTTTTCTGTGTATTTACTATTACCAGTGAGTTTTGTACCTTCAAGTGATTTCTTATTGCTCATTAATGTCCTTTTCTTTCTGACTGAAGTATTTCATTAATCATTCCTTGTAGGACAGGTCTGGTGTTGATGAAATCCCTCAGCTATCCTTTGTCTAGGAAAGACTATTTCTCCTTTATGTTTGAAGGACATTTTCACCAGATATACTATTCTGGGGTAAAACTTTTTTTTCCTCCCTTCGGCACTTTAATTATGTCATGCCACTCTCTCCTGACCTATAAAGTTTCCACTGAAAAGTCTGCTGCCAGATATACTGGAGCTCCATTGTATGTTATGTGTTTATTTTCTGTTGCTGCTTTTTGGATCCCTTCTTTAATCTTGACCTTTGAGAGTTTGCTTATTAAATCTTTCGATGTAATCTTCTTTTGATTAAATCTGCTTGGTGCTCTATAACTTTCTTGTACCTGGATATTGATATCTTTCTCTAAGTTTGGGAACATCTCTCTTATTATCCTGTTGAATAAACTTTCTCTCCCTATCTCATTCTCTACTTCCTCTTTAAAACCAGTAACCCTGGATTTTCCCTTTTGAGGCTATTTTCTAGATCTTGTAGGCTTGCTTCATCGTTTTTTATTCTTTTTTTTCTCCATTGACTGTATTTTCAAATAGCCTGTCTTGAAGGTTGCTAATTCTTTCTTCTGCTTGACCACTTCTGCTATTGAAGGACTCTCATGCATTTTGAGTATGCCAGTTGCATTTTTCATCTCCAGAATTTCTCCTTGATTCTTTTTAAGTATTTCAATTTCTTTGTTAAATTTATCTGATAGAATTTTGAATTCCTTCTCTGTGTCTCTTAAATTTCTTTGAGTTTTCTCAAAAAACACAGCTATTTTGAATTATCTGTCTGAAAGGTCACATATCTCTGTTTCTTCAGGATTGGTCCCTGGTGGCTTATTTAGTTTATCTGGTACGGACATGTTTTCCTGGATGGTGTTGAAGCTAGTAGATTTTCTTTGGTGTCTAGGCACTGAAGAGTTAGGTATTTATTGTAGTCTTCACTGTCTGGGTTTATTTGTAGCTGTCCTTCTTGGGAAGGCTTTCCAAATACTTAAAAGAACCTGGGTATTGTGCTCTAAGCTATATCTGCTTTTGGGGGCACCCCAAGCCCTATAATGCCATGGTTTTTGCAGACTTGTAGAAGTACCACCTTTGTGGTCTTGGACAAGATCCAGGAGAATTCTCTGGATTAGCCGGCAGAGACTTTTTCTCTTCCCTTAGTTTCTCCTACGCATAGTTTTTCTTTGTGTTCAAAGCCACCTGGGGCTGGGGTGGAGTGACATAAGTACCTGTGGCCACCACCACTATGACTGCACTGAGTCAGGTCTGAAGCCAGTAGAGTTCTGGGTCTCACCCAAGACCTGCTATAACCACTCCCTGTCCACTGCCTGTGTTTTCTCATGACCCTGGAGCTCTACAATCAGCAGATGTTAAAGCCAACCAGGCCTGTGTCCTTTCCTTCAGAGCAGAGAAGTTCCCCAGGCCCCAGCTGGGTTCGGAAGTGCTGTCCAAGAGTCAGGGGCTAGAGTCAAAAGCCTTAGAAGTATACCTGGTGTTCTATTGTATTTCAGCTGAGCTGGCACTCAAACCACAAGATAACAGTCTGGTAGTCCTTCCCATTCTTCTCTCCCCTTTCCAAAGGCAGAGGAGTTCTCACCCCATAGGCACCCCCACCTCAGGCCATGAGGAGTACTGCCAGACCACTCTTGATGTTCCCTTAAGGCCCAAGGTCTCTTAAGTAAGCTTGTTGTGAATGCTGCCTGGCTTGGGATGCATTCTTCAGGGCTGTGGGCTCCCCTATGTCCCAGGGCAGGTCCAGAAATGCCATCCAAGAGTCAAGTCCTGGAATTACGGACTCCAAGAGCCCTCTTGGTGCCCTATTCCCCTGTGGTTGTGCTAGTACCTAAGGTGCAAGACAGTCCACTTTACTTTTCTCTCTGCTTTTCTCAAGCAGAAGGAGTTTTGCCTAATAGCCATCACAGCTGGTAATGTGCTGAGTCTCATCTGAAGCCAGCAAGTCTTAGAGGCTCACCAAGGTCTTCGATGTAGTACTTGAGTATCGCTGCTGCTTATTCAGGGCTCAAGGGCTCTTCAGTTAGCAGGTGAAGAACGCTGCCAGGACTGGATCCTTTCCTTCAAGGCAGTGGGTTCCCTTCTTGACCAGGATATGTCTAGAAATGTTGTCTGGGGGCTAGAGCCTGGAACGGGGACCTCACAATTCTGACTGGTGCCCTATCTGATGTGGTTAGACTGGTATCCTAGATGCCAGACAAAGTCCTCCTTACTCTTCATTCTCTTCTCCTCAAGCAGAAGGAAGGGGTGTCTTTTGGAGACACAAGCTGTGCTGCCTGAGGTTAGGGAAGGGGTGATGCAAGCACTCCCTTGGCTGATCCCAGCTGATGTCACAGTATTTCACATGCCCCCCAAGTCCACTGTCTCTAGGCCTAGTCCAGCCCTAGGTCTTGCCTAAAATTTGCTGTCCTCATGGCCTAGACTGCCTTTCAAGTTTACTTGGAGGCACAGAATGCTGTAGCCCTTGGTGGCAAGGTTAACAAGCACTCAAATTTGGACCACTGGGATGGGTGATTCCCCTCTGGCTAGGGCTGGTTTAAATGTTCCCTCTGTGGGCGGACATTAGCTGAGTTTGGTCTGGTTTTCCTTTGTGTTCTAACAGAACAGCACCGAGTTCAATCCATCATGATTGCTACGCTCTCTCTCCCTCAGTGCCCAGAGATGCTGTTGGCACCATGCAGCTGCTGCAGCAGGTGGGGGAGGGGTAATGTCATCAATTCTGGACTCTTTTTTTTCTGTCTCTTCAGTGCCTGTTTCAGTGATGTGAAGTTAAAACCAGGTACTGTGAGTACTCACGTGATTTTTTGTTCTTATGAATGTGTTTTTTCTGTGTAGATAGTTGTTAACTTCGTGTCCTTGCTGGGGGAACAATCGGTGGAGCCTTCTATATCACCATCCTGCTCTTCATCCTCATTCTTCCTGTTCTTTTTAATCAGTAGCCCTCTGTGAAATAACATGGAGATTGAACTGTTATCTTTTTGCTTTCTCAGAGTCACCAGCCATGTCACCTTGAGCAAATCTGTTATTCTCTATAAGTTTGATTCTTCATCTATACACATTTGCCATTAAGATTAAAAGAGAAAGTATACAGAAGGTCTAGTCCAGAATCTATTTGTTCATTACTTTTCCCTTCCCTATAATTGTAGATCTTGCCTTTCTATGGACAGTTGGCAACTTTCAGTTTGTGCTTTACAGGAGTCATAGTTAAAATTTAGCTCTACTATTTTCTCATTAGGAGTATGTATTTTTTTTCATTAGAATTTGAATAAATTGGAAAACTAAGCTGGAACAATTTTGTACTTTATTTTTTTCCCCTTAACATCCAAGCTTTCTGTTCTCTTGGTGTTTATGTGGAAATGCTAACCTTTCAAAGAATGTACATCACAGAAGGTTCCAAAATTTGACCTTTTTCTTACTTTATATATATTTTGTATTTCTCCAGACTATCCTGCTTTTGTTTTTATTTATTATTTATTTTTGATATAAATGTATGAAATACACGTGCAATTTTGTTACATGCATAGGTTTCGTAGTGGTCAAGTCAGGGCTTTTAGGGTGTCCATCACCCAAATAATGTACACTGTATCCATTAACTAATTTCTCTAATTTTCTTTTTAGATTTTATTTTTTTAATTGACAAATAACAATTGTATGTATTCGTGGGGTACCTAGAGATGTTTCAATGCATTTAATGTATAGTGATAAAATCAGGGTAATTAGCATATTCATCATCTCAAACATTGATCATTTCTTTGTGTTGGGAACATTCAATATCCTTTTTCTAGCTATTTGAAACTATATGATAACTTGTTGCTAACTATAGTCATCCTATGAGGTGCAGAACACTAGAATTTAATAATATGTGCACATGAAGTAAAAAGGAAAAGCTATCAAAGGTTATACACTGAAGAATAAATTGCCCTTTCTCACCACCCCAGCCCCCAATTCATCCTTCTTAGAAGTAACTACTGCAATTATTTTGTGTGTCTGTCAAGAGCTGTTCTGTTTGTATAGAGCATATTTGTACATTTTTATCCTGCCTTTCCTCCCACACATGATCTCATATTCTACACACTGTTTTTAACTTTGGTTTTATTATTTAACAATGTCTCTTGGTGATCTTTCCATTTCAGCATGAATAGCTTTCACTCATTATTTTTAATAGCTGCATGATATTCAAATATATGGATATCTCACAATTTATGTAAATAGTCCCAAAGTTGTTTACCGTCTTTTGCCATTACAAGTAATTTTGAAGGCATTATCTTCATATACACATTATTGCTCATGTACATGTAAAGTCATAGGATAAATGGCTGTTACTAGAATCACTGATCACATGTTTGTACATTTACAATGTTGATAAATATTGCCAAATTTTCCTTCATAGAGAGTGTCATGGTTTAACTACCACCAAGAATGAATGAGAGAGTCTTTTCACATCCGGAACTAACACAGTATAGTTTTTTATAATCCTTTGCAGTCATAGTTAAATAATGATCATTTCTTTTACTTTAATTTTGTATCTCTGTTTCTATGGATAAATTGATCATCTTTTAATATATTTAGAAGTAATTTGCATTTTTTACATAGATGTTCCTTGCCCATTTATCTTATGTGTTACTAAATTTATTTTACTTGTTTGTAAAACCTCTCTATATATCGAGTATTTCTATTATTTGCCATATATGTTTGGAAGTATTTTGTCTGCCACTTATCTTTTGGCTTTGTTAATGGTATTTTGATACATGGAAAATTTTAAATTTTAATTTAGTCAATTGTCTCTGTCTCTTGTTTAATGACTCTGCGAGTATGCATCATGCTTACAAAACACTCCTAAGAATATTTTAAAAATCAGTTTTTTCTGTTTTCTTTTGTTACCTTAGTGGTATTGTGTCCGGAATTGGTGGGTTCTTGGTCTCACTGACTTCAAGAATGAAGCCACGGACCCTCGCGGTGAGTGTTACAGTTCTTAAAGGTGGCGTATCTGGAGTTTGTTCCTTCTGATGTTCGGATGTGTTCAGAGTTTCTTCCTTCTGGTGGGTTCGTGGTCTCGCTGGCTCAGGAGTGAAGCTGCGGACCTTCCTAGTGAGTATTACAGCTCTTAAGGCGGCGTGTCTGGAGTTTCTTCCTCCCGGTGGGTGGCTTCAGGAGTGAAGCTGCAGACCTTCGCGGTGAGTGTTACAGCTCATAAAGGCAGTGTGGACCCAAAGAGTGAGCAGCAGCAAGATTTATTGCAAAGAGCGAAAGAACAAAGCTCCCACAGTGTGGAAGGGGACCCGAGCGGGTTGCCGCTGCTGGCTCAGGCAGCCTGCTTTTATTCTCTTATCTGGCCCCACTCACATCCTGCTGATTGGTCCATTTTACAGACAGCAGAGTGGTCTGTTTTGACAGGGTGCTGATTGGTGCCTTTACAATCCCTGAGCTAGACACAAAGGTTCTCCACCTCCCCACTAGATTAGCTAGATACAGAGTGTGGACACAAAGGTTCTCCAAGTCCCCACCAGAGTAGCTAGATACAGTGTCGATTGGTGCATTCACAAACCCTGAGCTAGACACAGGGTGCTGATTGGTGTGTTTACAAACCTTGAGCTAGATACAGAGTGCCAA
The DNA here is from genome assembly GCF_029281585.2 of Gorilla gorilla gorilla. Lineage (NCBI taxonomy): Eukaryota > Metazoa > Chordata > Mammalia > Primates > Hominidae > Gorilla > Gorilla gorilla. Next base: position 151,022,209 of record NC_073247.2, on the reverse strand, counting down.
TTGGTGTATTTACAATCCCTTAGCTAGACATAAAGGTTTTCCAAGTCCCCACCAGACTCAGGAGCCCAGCTGGCTTCACCCAGTGGATCCCCCACCGGGGCCGCAGGTGGAGCTGCCTGCCAGTCCCGCACGGTGCGCCGGCACTCCTCAGCCCTTGGGTGGTCGATGGGACTGGGTGCCGTCGAGCAGGGGGCGGAGTGCTCATCAGGGAGGCTTGGGCCGCACAGGAGCCCACGGCGGAGGGGGAGGCTCAGGCATGGTGGGCTGCAGGTCCCGAGCCCTGCCCCGCGGGGAGGCAGCTAAGGCCTGGAGAGAAATGGAGCGCAGAGCCAGTAGGCCAGCACTGCTGGAGGACCCAGCACACCCTCCGCAGCCGCTGGCCCAGGTGCTAAGCCCCTCATTGCCCGGGGCCGGCAGGGCCGGCGGGCCGCTCCGAGTACAGGGCCCGCCAAGCCCATGTCCACCCTGAACTCCAGCTGGCCCGCAAGCACCGCGCATAGCCCTGGTTCCCGATCGCACCTCTCCCTCCACACCTCCCAGCAAGCTGAGGAGGCCGGCTCTGGGCTCGGCCAGCCCAGGAAGGGGCTCCCACAGTGCAGTGGCGGGCTGAAGGGCTCCTCAAGTGCTGCCAAAGTGGGAGCCCAGGCAGAGGAGGTGCCGAGAGTGAGCAAGGGCTGTGAGGACTGCCAGCACGCTGTCACCTCTCAGTATCATTTTTAAAACAAACATTTATAATTTTTACCCATCTAGTATTTATTTTGGTATAAGAAGTGAAGCAAGTATTTAACTTTATTTTTTTTCAAGTGGTTAGGCAGTTGGCCCAATACTACTTATTGAATAATTTATTTCTCCTTGTTGATTTGAAATGCTTCCCTCATAATAAACTAAATTACATATATTTTATATATATGTGTGTGTGTGTGTGTGTGTGTGTGCGTGTGTGTGTATGCCTATTCCTAGGCTCTCTGTTCTGTTTCCTTGATTTGTCTATTTATATACTGATATCAAACTTTAATTACATAAGATTTATGGTATTTTAATAGGTGTTATTGCTAGCATACTCTCAATACACTTCTTTTTCAGAATTTCCCTTAGGTTTCTGAAAGTTATATTTCAATTTGAACTTTATAGTGTGGCTGATTGAAAATGAAGCCCTACTGTATTTTATTTGGATTGTCGAAATTTATAAATATTCTTGCCAGAATTGTTTTAGTGAGAATCATTTCTGTTGCTATTTTTTAGATGGGTTGTTTTCTTTGATTATATTTCCTAACTGGTTGCTTGTCATAAATGGAAAGGTTAATGTTATTTTTATTAAATAATTTCCTACATAGCTGTAAAATTATGATGGGGAAGTATATGTATTGAATGTACATGATGTGCGCACTGGTTCCAGTTTTGAAATATATACATATATAAACAATCCTGAAAATATATTGGCAGGACATGAACCAAAATGTCAGCCTTAATTATCTCTGAATGGTAGATGATAATTATGAATGATCTTTGTTGTCTTCTTTGTTTTGTCCAGTGCTTCTCATATTTCTTGCACTGAGCATGTATTGTTTTATATCAATAATAAGAAGAAAATTTTAAAAGGAAAAGATAGTCAAAGCATAGTTAAGAGACATAACTTTGGAGTATAATTGTGGTGCTCAAATACGGAGGAAGGGAACAATATAATCAGTTGCATAATCAGGGTAGACTAACTGCTATAAAAAAACTACCCTCAAAGACTCAGTGGCTGAAAGGAATAAAAGTTAGTTTTTCTCTGATAGTCTAATGAACTCCCACAGGGACTAGGGTGAGGGAGCTGTTGCATGTAGTAGGTTTTGGGGGCCAGCTTGGAAGTGATGCTTCACTTCCACCCACATTCTATTTGCCATCACTCAGTCACATGGCCATATCTAGCTGCAAGAGTGGCTACAAAATGTAATCTAGCTGTGTACCCAAGAAGAAAAGACCATGGATACCGGTGATCACTCACAGCCATTAGTAAGTCTAGTGAGCACTTACAGTTGCATTGTGTTTTTGCATCATTTTGTAGGGCAGTTATTTGGGTTTGGGAGTTTTCTTCCCAGGGGGCTTTCTTGAAGTTGTTGAGGATACTCAGCTTGTTCCTGAATAAAACAAGCAGAAATGTGCACTACTGTGCCCTACCAATTTTCACACAAATTTCTTAGTGTCTTTTTTGTTTGTCTAGCCTTTTTTTGTGTGCATTGAGCTATCTCCAATCTTAGAGTGAATCCTCAGTCTCTGATTCTTCGCCTTACATCTGGTCCGGCATGTTATCTTTGGTCATTTACTTCACTATGACCTTAGTCTATGTTGGATACTGCTTTCTCTATCTACAATGCTTTGTTGAACTGTCTACATTTCCACCCATGTGTAAACTCAATCCATCTTCTTCTTTCTGACCTGACACTGGGTTTTGAAATTGGCGTCTCAAAAGGACTCTGGATTATCTTACCCACAGTTGATTACTTCCCGGAGAAGAAGGAAATTATTGTCCTTGCCCAGGTTTTTGGAGAGTGATTGATGAGCTACTTACAGTCCAGGTTGTGCTGTCACATGTCCAGTGTCTTTTGGTACCCTGAGTTTGTATAAGGAAGCTGTTAGACATGCATAGTGCAGCCTGGCATGGCTTATCTGAAAAGGATTACTGAGGAGAGATGTGGAGTCTATCTGGCACAATGCAGAGACAATTCACACCATCACCATCTCATAAAATATCTGAATGGAGGATATGGTGAAAACATGCCATGTGTTCATAAAGTACACATTCTCAATGAATATCCCAGGGAACTTGGATCTGGTTTTCCATGCTCTATACTCAAACTGAAAGAAACTAGTTTTTCTTCCTATAGGAGAATCAGAGTGTAACTTCATTTTCATCCAAGACAACTCTTAAGTGATGTGTTTTAAATGAGGCCTTAATTTAAGCACGTTCTTTGCTTTGCTCATGTTTTCTTACCCAATAAACTTCCAGGCAAACAAAACGCCTAGTGCCTATGGCCAACTTTAGGTATTGAAGTCCAGAGCTATTTTTAAAATAACTTTTTCTTTCTGATTATGATAATAATGGCATACTTTTGAGTCTATACTACCAGCTAGTGCTGGGCTCAGTGTTTTGCATGCATGGACTGCAACTTTCGGTGGTAAATATTATGATTTCCATTTAACATAGAAAGAAACTGAGGTACAAAGAAATTCAGCATCCTGTTCAAAGTTACATAACTAGGAAATGGCAGTACTAGAATCAAAGCCTGGGTCTTCTGACTCTGGAGCCTGTGCACTACTGCCTTCAAATCCTGTTTCCATGCATGACCATTAGAACAAACTTGAGGAAGATAAAGTATAATGAAAAAACCAAAAAGAATAAAAATGATCTATAATTTCTTAACCTAGAGATATCTATTGCATTTGATGTCTTCTCCAAATTGTCATCCCTGAGGGATACATAGATATATATTTTTTAAATGGACAGGTTTTATTCATGGTTTTTTACTCTGGTTTTTAACATTTAACCTCTTATTATAAGCATATTTTCAAGTCATTCAATTTTGTTAAAAACATTTTCATGGTGGCATGTCATTCAATTGTACCATAATTTATTTAACCAGTCCTTTATTACCGGACATTTTTCTGGTTTAATTTCTTGCTATTACAAAAAACAAATTCCAAATAATTCTACTATGAATTCATTTGACTATATTTTGATCAACTATTTCCTCATCATAAATTCCTAGTAAAATTATTGTTTGAAACATATATACGTGTTTAAGGCCCTTCACAAATATTGTCAAATTTAATGGATTCTTGATAATATCTATTTTAATTAGCCATAATTGACTTTAATGTACTTTATAATTGGTTGAACCAAATACTAGAGGCATTTTTCTTTTTTCTTTTTATTTTTTATTTTAGAGACGGGGTCTCTCTATGTTGCCCAGGCTGGTCTCAAACTCCTGGGCTCAAGCAGTCCTTCTGCCTCAGCCTCCCAAAGTGCTGGGTTTATAGGCAAGAGCCACTGCACCCAACCGAGGCATCTTTCTTATATGGTCATTGAATACAAAATAGTTTTGAAATTTTTTTAAGTATTTTAAGAGCTGTGTCTTGGGAATAAGGGGAGTAATAAAGGGGTAGGCTTCAACCCTACTAAATCAGAAGGGGTGTGGTCATCTCAGGTAACCTGAGGTGGGGCTAGATGCCATCTACAACAATACATGGCTACCATGAGGGATGACCTGCAGGACAGACATCAAGGGGTGTCTGCCTACTACAAGGTTTTTACATGGATGCAATATTTGCAGCTATATTCCATTTGTGGGATTGGCATGCTTGAGTAGGGAAGAGAAGTAAAAGTAGCTGAGCACTTAGAGTATCTTCTGGCTTGGAGACTGAATTTTAAATACTGTCTATTTGAAACTGTCATGATATCCTCCATGCAATGCCCTTGCAACAACCCAGTAAGGCACACAGATTAAGTACTTTTATCCACATTGTACAGAAAATCACAACAGTGACAATGGAAATTTATTCTTTGTTTTGTTTTGTTTTAGAAGACAGATGCTGGCTCTGTTGCCCATGGTAGAATGCAGTGGCAGGATCATAGCTCCCTGTAACCTTGAACTTGTGAGCTCAAGTGATCCTCTTAGCCTCAGCCTCCTGAGTAGCTAGAACTACAGGAGCAAGTCACCACACCCGGCTAATTTTTAAATTTTTTGTAGAGACCATGTCTTTCTGTGTTGCCTAGGCTGGACTCAAACTTCTGGCCTCAAGCGTTCTTCCCACCTTGCCCTCCCAAAGTGCTGAGATTACAGGCGTGAGCTGCTGCACCTGGCCAATGGAAACTTATTAAGCACATGCTACAGGACAAGCATTGTGCTAAGTGCTTTGTGTGTATTCTCCTTTATCCTCAAAAGAACACTGTGAGATAGATACTACATTTCATAGATAAAGACAGTAAGATATGAATGAGACACAACAATTTTAAATAGTCTATTTAAAGTCACAAGTTTAGTAAATGGCAGAACTAGGATTCAAACCCAGTTAGTGTGTCTCCAGAGCCATCCCAGAGAGGTTAAGTACCTTGTTTCAAGTCTTCAGGAGGCAAAGCAGTTAAACTAAAACCCATGCATGTCAAGGTCTCAGCAGTGATCTTTCCCCTACACTAAGAATCCACTGTAGGAAAGTGCATACAGTTGGCAATTTCAGCCCTCATTTTGGAGTGCCTAACACTGTCAAAAGGCTTTCAGTAATAGATCAAGTTTGCTCACAAGCAGAGTGGCAAATAATTGGTTTAATTCTCTGACATCTGTGTATATCCCTGTGTATGTTTGTAACTGTGGGGACAAAAAGTTATCACAAACACCGTTTTACCAATGAGTAGGTAGAAGAAGTGAGAGGTAAAATAACTTATCCAAGGTCATGTAGCTGGTAACGAAAGTAGAACTCATAATACCCGTCTCCCAGAGTTGCATGTTGAAAAGTGCCTGTCAAGAAAAATCAGCATTCAGTAAATAATAGCAAATAGTCAGAATGATGATGACAATTATCCTGTTGCTATGATAGGGTAGTGAGTTCTTCTGCCTTGTTAATTTTTGCATCATCAAATGGGGACTATTGGAGGAGTAATTTATTGTCTTAGTGGACAAAATACTACCTGAGAGATTTGCAAATAATGATTCTACTTTGTACAAAGAATGCCTTTCAGGAAGTATGCTGAGAAGCTGACCTAAACCTGAGATCCTTAGATTTGTACCAAAACTACAGAGGCTTCTAAGTAGAGAGGCATTATTTTCAATGTTTCAACCTCACACATATTCTTGATAAGCAGGGGCACTTCTACTTTTACACGCTATACTTGGATACAAGCCTGCTTCAACATGATAGGAAGCAACAAGCTACCAAATCTCTGCTATTTTAAGTATTTAATAGCAAAACCCTGTGGCAGTCTGGGAAACTTATCTCCACAGAATGTGCTGACACAGTGGAATGAAATTAAATAGAACCTCATACCTAGTGAATTTCACTACCAGCATGTTTTATTCATCCTTGCTCAACCACATGAATGGGCAATTTTGCTTCCAGATGAAGGGGCACTCTAGCAACAGAACTATAATTTTCCAAGAAGCATTAGTGGGCCCCTGTTTTGAAATAAGAGGTCGTTTTGGCTGGGAGAAATTGATAGTTTCCTGGCGTGTTTTTCTCTTTACAACTAAAACACATGGTATGTCGATTATAGCTTGATTCTTCTTATGAACAGTGAATGCAAATAGTGAGACTCTCTAGTCCTCTGATATCAAAGCCATATATGCTAATGAGGCTAAAACCACACGTGGCTTTGGTTTGGAGTTCTGACTATGATAGTACTGGGGATCAGACAGCTGCTGTGTGCGTTAGTTTTCACCTTGGGAGGCGGGAAAACAGAGAAAGCCATGCTTCTCAAAGAAGCATAATGGCAAAAGTAGTTTTATGTCATTACCTCCCCCCAAATTACTAAGTGCTCCATATTGACATGCTCAGGGCCAACCATTACCCTGAGAAAGACAAGAGAGTATGGCAGACACTGCAAACCCACTCCCACTACCAATACACACACACACACACACACACACACACATGCACATGCACACATATACTGATTTTTACTGAGCATCAATTATGTGACAGGATCAAGTATCTGCAATGTGCTGGAATATTGTTGTAGATGCTTTGCTGGCAGTAGTGTCAAACCTCAAAACAGTCATGTGGGAAATAAAGTATTATTATCATCCTACCTATTTAACAGAAGAGGAAATTGAGGCTCAGAGAAACTAATTTTCTCAAGGACAGACAGTAGGAGGCAATGCTGAGACTGAATCTAAGTAGTTCAATTCCAGAGCCAGTGCTCTTAGCCATTAAACCCAGTTATGGATCAACCTAAAAAGTTAGGTGCATTGTTGTGGATATATCAGATCACTACAGAAATTTTACAGTATATTCGTGAAAATATTGTGTCCAGTTCTGTGTGGAGTGCTTCATTTAAAAAAATAATCTCACAGAAGCCTTAAGAGGTAAGTACTGTTATCACCTGTCATCAAGATTGAGAAACTGGTGTGCGGAATAACTTCCCCAAGGTCGTCTAACTTGTATGGTGCAGAGCTGAAACTCAAATACCAATTTTTCTGATTCTAAAACACTAGCCTTCAAGGAAGCTACAAAGATGAACAAAACGGCATCCTTGCTCATTATGAATTTGTGTTCTAATCTGTGGGGAAGGGGCCCTAGATATGAATCACTAAAATACAAAGCCTAGTGCAATAAGTGCCATGTGAGCAATGAAAAAGAAGCAGGTGGAAAGGCGAGAAAGAGGAGGACTAGAGTAAGGACAGAGGAGGAGGAAGAGGAAGGAGAAGAAGTAGTCCTGTGGAAGAAGGAGATACCATTTCTGACTGTCCATGAATGGCTCCATGGAAGAGGAAGTGATTAAGTGCATCATTGAGGGATACCTAAAACTTGAATACACAGAACCTTCTTTCACTTAGAGGCTGCTATGTGCCAGGCATTGCACTAGGTACTTTAAATTAGTTATGACTGGGTCTTACCAGAGCAATGTCATTATTCCCAGTTTGTAGATTAGGAAACAAAAACTAAGCAAGATAATATAGCCAGATGTGGGTGAGTAGCATGACCAAACATGCGGAGGTAGACAAGCGTAAGGCCTGGCCCAGGGACCATGAATAGATGTGTGGCTGGAACAGAGAATTTACAGTAGTACTGAAAAGGTCCACTGGGCCCAGATTACAAGTATTCTGAGATTCTAGCCTATTGACAGTGGGGAGTTAGTCAAATTTCATGAGAAGGCAGAATTGAGTTAATGAGAGCTGTATTTTAGGAAGATTCTCAGGCATTAGAAAACAAGGACGAATTAAATGGCAGAAATTGGGTGAGTTAAGATGCTATTTCTATAGCCCAAGAACGGGGGAATAGGCACAGGCCCTAGAGACTTGAGTCTGAAGCCAGCGCCACGCCCTGTCATTGATTAGCTGTGTGACGTTAGTCAAGATATGCTCTCATTCTTTACCCTCAATTGTTTCAGCTTTAGAATAAAGATGATAATAGAATGTACAGATTGAACATTCCAAATCTGAAATCCAAAATGTTCCTAAATCTGAAACGTTTTGAGTGCCAACACGATACTCAAAGGAAATGCTCATTGGAGCATTTCAGATTTCAGATTTTTTTATTTGAAATGCTCAACCCTCAGTGGGTAAGTATAATGCATGTATTACAAAATCAGGAAAAAAAATCTGAAACTTGAAATGCTTCTGGTCTCAGGCATTTCTGATAAAGTTTACTCAACCTGCTTGCTTCACAGGGATGCTGTGAGGATTAAACAAGACAAAATATGTAAAATGCTCTACCCAGTGCCTGACCCATGTTACCATGGGTAACATGGGTACAGTAAATGGGAGCCTGTCTTAGCCAGCTCAGGTTTCTCTGCCAAATTACCTTAGACTGTGTAATGTATAAACAACATAAATTTTTTGCTCATAATTCTGGAAGCAGGTAATTCTGAGATTAAGGCAGCGGAAGATTCCGCATCTGGTGAAGGCTCGCTGTCTGCTTCAAATATGGTGCCTTCTTGCTGTGTCATCGCATGATGGAAAAGACAAAAAAGGATGAACTTGTTCCAAGTCCTTTTATAAGGGCACTAATCTCATTCACAAGGGTGGAGCCCTCATGACTTTATCACTTCCTGAAGGCCCCACGTCTTAATAATATTGCATTGAGGATAAAGTTTCAACATGAATTTTGGGAGGACACAAACACTCAAACCGTAGTAGAACCCCTTTTCTAAAAAGGAAAAGTAGTGAGACTAGCTTAGAGGTTATCATAATCCTGGCATCAGATGGTAAGGGCCTACCAAGATAGTGGCAAAAGAGAATGGGAAGAGAGAAAGTAATCATGTTAAGTGGAAGACAGTGACTGTTCCTTGCATGGCTAGATTTTTGAACAAAAGGAATCTTACTTTAGCCAGAATAATTTGCCATCAAATGCAGAACAGATTTCAAAATAAAATGTATCTATCATGTGCATTGTAGTATTTGTAGGGCTCTTGTTAGACTGCAAGACATTGACTCCAGTTTTACAATATCTATATTTATCATTTTTAGGCATTCAGTGTGTTGATTTCATATCTCTCAAAGTCTTGCCATTCTATAACTACTGAAGTGAAATGCTTTGAGATAAAAGCAAGGGATGTGAGAATATATGATAATAAGTCCTAAAATAAGATTGAGCTTCATATTTATAGTTTTCTAATCTGTGATTCTAAAATACTTGCATTTGCATTATTTCCACTACATTTTCTGAAGTGACATTAATGTTATAGATATTAAGTCTGATATTTAATTAAAGGGAGATTATCTGTCCATGTAATCGCTGTCCAGAGTAATTAGTCACATGTCTTAGGTAGCTAAAGCTGCACATTTCCACCACAAAACTATGTTAGCTATGTGATACATAAATCAGGCCTTGGAAAAAATGAGAGCTTAGGAATTTAAAACATTGAACATGCCTTTAATTTTAATATTGAGCCCACAACAAAAAAAAATTTGAAGGTCTAAAATGCCAACCTCCAGTTTTTTCTTAAAATGAGCTTATTAGTTGACTAATAAACATACTGTACATGCCACATAATTAATTTTATAGTAAAGTTGGCTAGAACCTGGATAAATGGACAATTAGCCTCTCCTCTGAAAGAGATCTGTTATCATAATTGCTAATGAAAACAAAATTTGCATGCATACGTAAGACAAAAATAACCTCTTTTTCTTTCTTAGGTATTTATCACAGAAGCTCCAAGCTCTATTTGTAATATCTAGCAGAACTATTTCATTTCACTCTTTTCTTCTTTTTCACTTTACAATGCTAATCAAGCTTTCTTATGGAGCTCTTCTACCTTGTTTGTACTTGGTTTTCCAGCTTCTCTTATTTGAAATATAAAGCCTTATTTAACACTGTAATATATTATTAGCTGGATTTTAAATACCTAAATAAAATAAAGAGAAAGCATATACATTTCTTTAGGAGGCTTTAAAATTATAATTAACATGACAGATCAATCATTTATAATGTGTCTCTATACTCATAGGTTAATTATCTCTGAATAAAAAATAAGATAAATGACACATACTTTGAGAAGGCATATACTTTCTCTCCTCTGCTACAGACAACAATGTTAATGGGTGAAATATAGAAAAGATAAACAAAAAGACATAGCTTGTCTTAGATAGCATACAAGCATCTCCATGGATTAAATACAGAAGAGAAAATTCAAATTTAAGCAAGGCAGAGTGTTACTGGGCTCCCAGTCTAATAACAGACAATGAAGGCTATGGAATTAGGTCCTCTATGGGTAAGATGGCTAAAGTATTTGACATTGAACAGGACTGACTGAATGCTTATAATAAAAAACTGGGAATGGGAGACAGAATACTTCATCTTGTCTCATGCAAGGAAGTTGCAAAATGTTAGCTAAGATCATCCCCCATCAAGATATGGCATAAGGAGGTAGGAGAACATGGTCCCATACTTAAAAATAAGCCAAGTTGTCCATTTGTTCAGTGAAAGGATCTTTCACATCCTCAATATTACCCCTGGGCAGAAACTCCAAATTGACCCTGTGAGACCTGGTTCTAGAACAAGGACCTGCAGGTCTAGGTGGAGACAACTATAAAATTGCTAGATTGGAATGGCAGAAAATAGAAGCGAACACAGAAAAAAAGGGGCCCTAGGCACATCACTCTTAAGAAGACACTTGAATGACACTGAGAGTGAGGGCCTCCATAAATTTTGCACCCCAGCTGCCCAATTCTCCTTACTAGGCCCTGCTAAGAATCTACAAGTTCACACAAATATAAATAAATACTAAACAAATGAAGAATGAGTGAAATCTTTTACTTGTTCACAAGAAAATTAACTAATAAATTTAGTAGGAATAATACAGAAAATCACCACTTGCAAATATTATCAATTGATGCTAAAATTAGTTGGTTAAAGTTGAATCAGAAATATCATATTTACATATTTTCAAAATATTCCCTCTATAAGACACATATTAATAACAAAGAGGAAAGTAGTACTTTACAGTGGAGAAACTTGGAAGACACCACCATAACCAAGTGATCAAAATTAACATCACCAGTTAAGACCAATATACATCATGTATCTTCTGATATAATACAAGTAGAACACAACATAATTTCTGTGATATATCTGCCAAAATTATATAACCTACCTGAATATGACCATGAGGAAACATCAAACAAACTCAGATTGATGGACATTCTACAAAATAAATGGCTTATACTCTTCAAAATTGTCAAGATCATGAAAGATAAAGCAATGCCAAGGGAGTGTTCCCAGTTATAGTAGACTAAAGAAACATGAAAACTAAATGCAATGCATGATTCTGGATAGGAGCCTTTTGCTACAAAACGTATTAGTGGGACAATTGGTGAAGTATAAATGAGAGCTGTAGATTATAATACTGTTTCAGGGACAGTTTTCTGATATTTGATCATTGTACTTTAATTATATAAACAATTGACCTTGTTTTTAGAAAATACACACTACATTATAAGGCATAAAGGATGTTTATGTTAGGAACTTTCTTTCAATAAAGCAATTTAGGACATACATATAGACATACACAGCTGTGTGTGTTTATGTGTGTATATGTGTGTGTGGAAGATAGAAAATGAGAAAGTTAAATCAAAAAGGATAAAATGCCAACATTTGTAGAATTAGTTTGTGATAAATGGGAATTGTTTTACTACTTTTGCATCTTTTCTATCAAATTATTTAAAAGTAAAACAAAAACTTATATCATAAAATACTATGTAAAAATACTATATTACAAAATCTAGTGTTATCTTGCTAAAGTAATCATTAAAGGTAATTGTACAATCTTAATCACAATTAATTATAAAATTAAGGAAGACTGAATAAAAATGAGTTGTGTTCAACTCAAGAAACCAGAAAAAAGAACAACAAAGTAATCTAGAAAGAAGAAAATTGTAAAAATTAGAGCAGAAATTAATGAGTTTGGTAGAAAACAAATAAACTATAGAGAGGATCAACAAAATCAAAAGTTGGTTCTTCAGAAAAAAGTAGAATGAATACAATGAGAAAATATCAACAATGGTCAAGAAAAGACACAAAAAAATTTAGTAACAAAAAAGGGAATGCAATGATTCTATAGATAAATTAAAGATTTCAAGATCATAAAATAGAACTACAATAAACTTTATGCCAATAATCTTGAAAACTTATAAGTCAATATTTTCTTAGAAAATGTGTCAAAAGTGACTGAAGAAACCACAAACCTCCATAAACCAATAAACATCAGTAACATTGAACTGTATTCAAAAGTTTTCTACCTTCAAAGACACTAGCCTCAGGCAGTTTTATAGAAAAGTTTTACCAAATCTTGAAGGATCGGATAATTCTTGTCTTTTACAAACTGTTTCAGAAAATATAAAAATAGGAAAGAAATAGCTGAGAGACATGGGGAGAACTAAGCATATGATCCTGCTCTACCTGATATCAAAACTCCCTGTAAAGCTAAAGTGATAATGATGCTATGTTTGGTGTAGGGAGAGACAAAAATGCCAATGAACTAGTATAGAGAGCTGAGAAATTTAGCCATATATGCATGAATGAAACTTGGATGTTGTATTAGTCCATTCTCACACTGCTATAAACGTACACCTGATACTGGGTACTTTATAAAGGAAAGAGGTTTAATTGACCCACAGTTCCACATGGCTGGGGAGCCATCAGGAAACTTAGAATCATGGCAGAAGGCAAAGGGGAAGCAAGGCCCCTACTTCACATGGTGTCAGGAGAGAGAAGTGCAAGGACAGAAAATGCCAGACACTTATAAAATCATCAGATCCCATGAGAACTCACTCATTATCACAAGAACAACATGAGGGAAATTGCCCCCATGATCTAATCACCTCCCTCCCCCTACATGTGGAAATTATAGGTCACCCTCCTCAACATATGAGGATTACAATTTGAGATGAGACTTGGGTGGGGACATAGAGTCAAACCATATCATTCTGTCCCTGGCTCCTCCCAAATCTCATGTCCTTTATACATTTCAAAACAAATCATGCCTTCCCAACAGTCCCTCAAAGTCTTAACTCATTACAGCATTAACTCAAAAGTCCAAGTCCAAAGTCTCATCCAAGACAAGGCAAGTTTTCAAAACCAATCATGCCTTCCCAACAATCCCCCAAAGTCTTAAGTCATTCCAGCATTATCTCAAAAGTCCAAGTCCAAAGTCTCATCTGAGACAGGCAAGTCCCTTCCACCAATGAGCCTGTAAAATCAAAAGCAAATTAGTTCCTTCCAAGATACAATGGGGGTACAGGCTCTGGATAAATCCTCCCATTCCAAATGGGAGAAATTGGCCAAAATGAAGGGACTACAGGCCCCATGCAAATTCAAAACTAGCAGGGCAGTCATTAAATCTTAAATGGAGGACAGTGACCCTCTTCTCACAGGTCCACTAGGCAGTCCCCAAGTGGGGATTCTGTGTGGGGGCTCCAACCTCATATTTTCTTTCTGTACTGCTCTAGCAGAGATTCTCCATGAGGGCTCCACCCCTGCAGCAAACTTCTGCCTGGACATCCAGGCATTTCCATATACCCTCTGAAATCTAGATGGAGGTTCCCAAACCTCAATTCTTCTATGCACCAGCAGGCCCAACACCACATGGAAGCCACCAATCCATGAGGCTTACACCCTTTGAAGCAATGGCCTGAGTTGTACTTTGGCCCCTTTTAGCCATGGCTGGGAAACAGAGTGCCAACTCCCAAGGCTACACAGAGCAGCATCTGGGCCCTAGGCCCAGCCCAGGAAATGATTTTTCCCTCCTAGGCCTCCAGGTCTGTGATGGGAGTGGCTACTGTGAAGGTCTCTGACATGCCCTGGAGACATTTTTCCCATTGTCTTCGTGATTAACCTTTGGCTTCTCATTACTTACTCAAATTTCTGCAGCTGGCTTGAATTTCTCCCCAGAAACATTGGCTTTTCTTTTTTATTGCATCATCAGGCTGCAAATTTTTCAAACTTGTATGCTCTGCTTCTGTTTTAAATATAAGTTCCAATTTCAGATCATGTCTCTCAAGTTCAAAGTTCCACAGATCTCTAGGGCAGGGACAAAATGCCACCAGTCTCTTGCACAGCAAGAGTGACATTTGCTCCAGTTCCCAAAAATTCCTATCTCCATCTGAGACCACCTCAGCCTGGACTTCATTGTCCATATCACTATCAGCATGTTGGTCAAAACCATTCAACAAGTCTTTAGGAAGTTCCAAACTTTCCCACATCTTCCTCTCTTCTTCTGAGCCCTCCAAACTGTTCCAACCTCTGCTTGTTACCCAGTTCCAAAGTCACTTCCACATTTTCAAGTATCTTTATTTCAATACCCCACTCCTGGTACCAATGTAATGTATTAGTCCATTTTGACACTGCTATAAAGATACTACCCAAGACTGGGTAATTTATAAAGGAAAGAGGTTTAATTGACTCACAGTTCCAGACAGCTGGGGAGGCCTCAGGAAACTTCCAGCCATGGTGGAAGCTGAAGGAGAAGTAATTACCTTCTTCACATGGTGGCAAGAAAGAGACAGGCAAGCAGGGGAAATGACAGATGCTTATAAAACCATCGGATCTCTTGAGAAATCACTATCACAAGAACAGCATGGAGAAAACTGCCTCTATGATCCAATCACCTCCCTCCCTCCACATGTAGGGATTACAATTTGAGATGAGATTTGAGTGGGGACACAGAGCAAAACCATGTCAGATGTATGTCAAGGGTAGCATTTCAGATGAGTCAGGAAGAGAAAGTATATTCAATATGTGATTCTAATAGAATAGTTCTACATGCAGAGAAAAGTAAAATTAAGCCCCTAACATACATAATACAAAAACAAACACAAGAGAAAATCTTTATGACCATAGCTGCTATGGTTTGAATGTGTCCCCTTCAAAATTCAAGTGTTGCCTATGTGATAGTGTTATAGGTGGAGGCTTTAACAGGTGACTTGGCCTTGAGGGCTCCTCTTCCTTTAGTTGGACCAGGTGTCCTTATAAAAGGGCTTGATGAAGGGAGTTCATATCTTTTGTCCGTTTACCTTCCTCCATGTTAGAACATAGTGTTCCTCCCCTCTGGATGATGCAGTATCAAGGCACCATTTTGGAAGCAGAGAGTAGGCTTCCCCAGACAATCAACTTGCCAGTACCTTGATCTTGGACTTTCCAGACTCTAGAACTGTGAGAAATAAATTTCTGTTCTTTGTAAATTACCCAGTCTCAGATATTCTATCATAGCAGCACAAAATGGACTCAGACATAGGACAGGGAAATTTTTCTTAAACAGAGCAAGACAAAACAAAATAAAACAAAAAAGCATCAATCATAAAAGGATCCCTTGATATATTTGATTCTGCATTTAAAAAAATCAGTACAGAGATACTATGCAATATCTTGAAAACATAATATTGAGTGAAAAGAACAATTTGCCTCTTGATACAGTATGACCACATTTGTTAAATGTTGAAAAACACACAAACAAATAGTGTATATTGTTTATGGATGTGTATGTATGGTGTAAATTTATTTAAAATATGCATGGGAACTTTCATACTGATTTCCTAACAGGAAGAAGAGAAAATTGTAGAATGGAATTGGGAGGGTACAATGGGGTTCACAACTCTAACTGAAATGCCATTTCTTAAAAGAAATGAAGTCTGAAACAAATATGTCCTAAAGTTAAGATTTGATAACACCAAATGTGAGTAAATGGGTATTTATTATTATTATCTATTCACATCTATGTGCTTGAAATATTAATACTCCATATTCAAGCAATGTGCTCTAGTGGACAAGCACCAATCTAGATCATGGATAAGTCCAGGCTTTACTACTTTGTGACCTGTCAGGTTACTTAAGTTCTTAGTACCTCAGTTTCTTCATCTGTAAGTTTGGGATAATTGCAGTACTTAAAGTGGTAAAGTGGTATTGTGAGAATAATATGAAATAGCATACGTAAAGTGTTTTGCACAGTGCCTGACACATAATAAGCGCTCAACACGTTCTGGCCTTTGTGATCATTTCCTGCCAGATTTGGACTCTTTGTTAATCTTTTATTTCTTTTGGTAACATTTCATTTTGAAATAATTTCATACTTACAGAGATAGTTACAAAGAACTCCCAGTTACTCCTCATGCAGCTTTTATCACAATGGCTTTATTATTGTCATTCTACTATTTGGAATTTAAGAATACTTCCTGATGGATGGGCAAACAAAGCCATCATATAGCCTATGCTACCATAAAAATGGACTGTTTGAAGGCAGCATATCACTGTGGTTAAGAACATAGGCATTGTTTTTCAACAGTTCTTGATGGGATCTCAGCTTCTCCGCTGACTGAATTGTGACTTTGGGTAAGTCACCTAAATTTCTTAGTCTATGAAATAAAAAGTCAGCATAGTGCAGCAACATTGGTTAGGGATTCAATCCTGTGAGCCAATAAACAGCCACAACGTTTCTGGGCTGGGACTATTCGAGTACCATTTCTGAAATGCTTAAAGAGGCCTGACTTTAAAATAGCTGCTCAGCCTGCCCTAATGGGCGGAGTGACCTGGAGCATGGCATTTTTCCACTGTAAACCACAGTCCCACAAATGAGGTCTGGCTTCAGATACCTGAAGCCAGACTTCAAATTTCCTGGATTCTTCTTTTGAAATATGTGTGTGGGCACACCCACGCATGTTTATTTGATTTGTTTGTTTGATTTCTTCCAGCTCATCAAACCCAGCTTCTTTTGTCACTTTATTCTCTTTCTTGCTTTCTGAGGCTTTTAAACAGAGGGTGGTTTTTTTTTCCCCTTTGGGAGAGGGAAAAACCCAATGGTATCCCCCTGGATGTGGTTCTGACTGGAGCAGTAATGAGCAGACCTGATGGAAGTGATCACCGTCCCCACCTAGGGTGACTTAAGGAGAGAAAGGATAAAGTTTTGGTGCTGCGGAACACTGGACTCTAAAGGTGGGTCTGTGGAACTTTACCAGTCTTGAACAACGTTTTTCATATCTGTATCTAAATGAGAAAAAATAAATACAAGGTAGTGAGAGTT
Organism: Gorilla gorilla gorilla; assembly: GCF_029281585.2. Classification (NCBI taxonomy): domain Eukaryota; kingdom Metazoa; phylum Chordata; class Mammalia; order Primates; family Hominidae; genus Gorilla; species Gorilla gorilla. The sequence continues at coordinate 151,005,006 of NC_073247.2, read as the reverse complement.
TTTCATCAAGTTAAAAAGATTCAACATAATGAACTGCCCTCTATTTTGAGATTATGCCCTTCCAACGTTTCTGGTGATAAAATGTCTTTTCTTTCATAAAATGATGGTGGTAGCTTTTTAAAATACATTCAGTTGGGAGTCAAACTTTGTGAATCCTATATATCTGTGTATATATAAATATGTGTACATGTACATATATACACACACGTATGTAGAAATCCTATGTATGTATATATATGAGCATATATATAAATCCTAAATATAAATATCCTACAGAATAGGATTTACACATACTTATCTATAAAGTCTATATATGTGTGTGTGTGTGTGTGTGTGTGTATGTGTATATATATATATAAGATTTATATATTTGTTTATGTATAACGGTTGTTAAATTGCTTGTGGGAAATTATATTGGTCCATGAAGTCTAAAAAAATCTGACAGCCTTTGATTCAGACTGCCAAAGATATAAAAGGATTCTTCACCATTAAGCTCCTCATCCCAATTTTGCAGATAAGTGAACTGAGGGACTTAAACTCACAAAGCATGTTGGGAGCAGAACCAAGACTAGAACTCCAATCACCTGATACTCAGGCTAACTGAACCCTCCTCTCACCTGCCCTGCCACCCCAAATGGAAAAAGGCACTGAAGAAAACCTTCCTTAACCTCACTATGTAACAAGTTTTTGCCATGCACTGTTTATTTTCTGTTTTGTTCTAAATTCAAGAACTAAAAGAACAGCCAAAATCCCAATGGGAAATGATGACGACTAAGTTCCAGGCCTCATGATCATTAACCCTGTTGGAATGGAGGCGGGCAATGAAATGGTCACTTAAATATTTCACTGACTTGCTCCCTCTTAAGTCAGAAGAGTGCCTACTCATAGCATTAATTTCTGATTAGCTGTTAATACAGCCAGGTTAGAAAATAGGATGGAGAAGAATAAGCATTCACATATCCTTTTCTGATTGTTACTAACTAGCAATGGTTTGCTGAGTTGGGTCAGTGCTCTTACAGAAGGAAAAACTGGAGGTTTTGAGCTGCACCTAAAACAACAGACAATCAGCTTCTGGCCTGGAGAAACTGGTGGGGGCAGAATCATCTCAAAATGGCAGCCTTTGGGTAGCTTGCACCTAGAATTCTACCTGCAGTGTCAGGATTAGACGGGCCCTAGGAAGAGTTATGGAGAGGCACTGCTCTGGGAAAACTCTCTACCTGTAGGTTAAAGGAGGCCTGGTTTTGATTAGAAAGACCTTTAAATATCATATGTGTTATATATATATTACTGAATTCCTATTTTTGCTGTAACAAATAACCACAATCTTTGTGGTTTAAAACAACAGAAATTCATTATGTTATAATTGTGAATGTCAGACATCCAAATTCGGTCTTATTGGGCTAAAATCAAGGTGTTCACAGGGCCGTGTTCCTTCTGGAGGCTCTAGGGTAGAATCCATTCCTTGGTTATTCTGGCTTCTAGAGGCCTCCCACATTTCTTGCTGCATCACTCAAACCTCTGCTTCCATTGTCATATTGCCTTCTCTCTTTCTGACTCTGACCTTCCTTTCTCCTTATGAGAACCTTTGTGATTACTTTGCTCTCACCCATACAATCCAGAATATTCTGCCCATTTCAAGATTCTTAATTTAAACACAACTGGCAAGTCCCTTTTGCCTTATAAGGTAACATCCACAGGTTCCAGGAATTAGGATATTATATGTCTATTGGGAGAGGGCAATATTCAGCTTTCCACAACCAGTAAAACTTGTTTTTAAGTGAAAAAATGTAAAGAATCAAATATATAAATTGCAGAAAAGCAGGGTTGCTATATTAAATGTCTCATCCATCTAGCCTCTATGACTTCTTTCCCATGACAGTGACTGATCCTTGTAGCTCCAAAATCCATTGAATACAACTGATTTATATGTGAAGGGAGGACACCATTTGGAAACACCTCAGCCACCACATTCCCACTGTTATATTCTTCAGTGAAATGTGACACTTCTTAATGCTAGTTAACTGTGAGACAAGAGAACCTGCTCAGGTAGCCTTGCATTTCCAGAAGCTGAGGTGCTCAACGTTTGTTGAAAAATTAGTGAATAGTCAATTAGTGGTGAATGAAAAATGCTTAGCCAGTGTCTATATTCTGTTTCCCCACTCACAATTATTCATGATTCAGACATATATATTAGCATTATTAGAAAAAGATCAAAATGGATACCTGCCACCTGCCTTCTCTCACAATATGCAGTGCCAAACCATTTTTACACATATAAACATACGCATTTCACTGCTTTTCATGAGCCTTAATAGAACGTATTCTTTCAAATCCCTATCACGGACATTTTATTTGCATAGCAGGAAATTAGATAATGGTATTATAATATCTTTCTTTGCCTCTTTGCCAGAACCTCGTTCCTGAGGGCAAGATTAGAAATGGAACAAAGAATGTTAAAGAACATCTAGGGCAGGCAGTTTTACAGATGAGGAAACTAAGTTCTGAACTGTAAAACTTGAAATTTGCTGAGAAAGTAGATCCTAAGTGTTCTTATCCCCCCCCCCCCCCCCCCCACACACACACACAAATGGTGACTAGGCAAGTAGGGGTTGACAATTACCATACTTTTGGGCACCATCCTTGGCATTTGGTCAAAGCATGTCGATTGAGACTACTTATTTAAAAAAAAAAGAGTGGAATATGCAGAAACAGAGCTGGCTAATGCAACAAGGCCAGAGCCCGGGAGAGTGAAAATCTGGAGAGCACAGTGCCATGGGGGGCAAGGGAGGAGTGCGCCAGGAGAGGGAGGGGCCCGGGCTGAGGGTGCGTTGAACTAGTGCCCTTACCACAGAGGAGGATGGGCCTAGGGACAGGAGCATTACTTATTGGAAGTAATGCCAATCTATCCAGTAAAATTATAATTGGTCCTAAGTCATGGTTCTGGACTTGCACACCTAGGAACATTGAAACAATCTTAGAACTTTAAGCACAATGCACCACATATAATATTTTTGGAAACTCTCTGGTTTTATTTGGAAATTTATATCTGATATTTGGTCAAGGCTTAAAGTTTCCAGGACTTTGAAGTATTGCTGAGTCCTAAATAGTGAACCTTCAAAAGCTTTGACTCTACCATAGGGCATTGAAGTGATGATCTATAAACAAGAAGAGAACAATATTTGAAAAGGAAAAAAGTGCTAAGTTTCCACATTAGGTCTAATAGGCAGGAGTCTGTCTCTATTTCAGCAACAGTCTTGTCTCTTATGAACACAACTCCAAGCAAAGCCATTTTAAGAAAACGCATGAGCAGAAAGGCAGGGCAGATCATCTACCCTGGCTCTGCCACTGATGTCATATGGCTGGGAGACCTCCCCAACAGTCTACTCCATAGAGATAACATGTTACACAAGTGATGGGGAGAGAAATGCTATTCACACCAGAAATGTCTCCTGCGAGACTTAGACATATAAGTTGCATGAAGACAAGACCTCTGTTTATGATGCTCACCATTTATCCCTGCAACTTAGACTACATGCCTGGCACATAGTTGGTACTTGTGGGGGTCTCCCAAAAACCTCACTAAGTAGCACTTCATCTTATCATCCAGATTCTGAAGTTGATAAATACACAAAACAGTAAATATGAACTTAAAAATATCACTTCATTACTGATGGAGGCCAGGCTAGATGATCTAAATTAATGAGAAAGTCAAAGTGTCTACTCAATGGATTGCAAAAGTTAGGAGGACTTCACCTAAATATAGGCAGCGCAGGAGCAGGACAGATTGCCCACTGAAGGAGCAGAGTGGAACACCCACTCTCATGAATACGATTGCTCCCAAGAGAAAAGAGGATGAACTGACTTGAGAATGTCCAGGTAATCTACCCCAATTTACCAATCAAATAAGTGTTCCTCATTGTGCTCAATATATACTCAATAAAGGCATACATGAATGAATGAACTAAAGAAGGTCAGAAATACCACCTGTGGTAATCTATAGCCTAAGGAGCTGGGATAGCCAGAATGGGGCCCTTGTGTAAAGAGTACTTTGGAGCTCACAACACTTTTCTATGGCACTAGGCTGTAGATCCCCTCACACTCAGGTAAGGGAAGAGAAAGGCTGCCTTTGACTTCTGGAGAGGGAGTCGCGGGAAAACAAAGGCATTCACCCCTCAGATAAGGTGAATTCAACTGGGGGGCAGGATAGAGGGTTGCTGGTACAGCTTGAATAAGAGAGATCAGCTAACATTTTATCCAATATCAAGCTGGGTAAAGAAAAACAGATTCATTAAGCCAAAGAAAGTTTCATGCTCTGTTTTGCTTTGCTTTGTAGAACACCTGCTAGTGTCACTCTATTTCTAGCCATATGTTTCTCATCAAACTAATCCAAGACAACAACAAGAAGAGCCAAGGAGCCTGATGCTATAAGAAGGAGAACTTCAGAAGTTCTTACCTCAGTGTTCTTACCTCCTTTTTCCTTCTTACCTCCGTGTTACCTTGTTCTTGCAACCTCCATGACTGAGAGTCACAGGCTTGAAAGGGAAAAACATTTGATCCTTCTTTTCCCTAAAGAACCTAGTTCAGTAACTGACAGTGATTTGAACGGGCTGTTATCATGGGTACCGCACTTTTGAGGTAATAAGACTGATAGGTTTTTTCACTGGCACTATTTTTCCACACAGGTAAGTTATATGTAAAGCAGTCATACTATTACTATGTACACTGGTTATTTGAGACAAAGTACTGTAATATTGACATTTCATCTGACTCTTTCTGCTTATAGGCTTTGATGAGATCATTCTTGTTAACTTACTATAAATATTATCTGAGAATCAAATCCTTCCTGGGTCTAAGATTTGCTTTAAATGCCTAATGACCTGTCTAGTTTTCATTATGTATCAACCTTAGGGGTTCCCTTGACCTTGCTTAAGTTTTAGAATGAATTAAAGGGGCAGCTTTAGTTTCAATATTTATATGTAGTCATTCATTAATTCAACATTTCTTGGGAGCCTGCCATGTGCCAGGTTCTGTGCCCTTTACATCATTTACATAAACAACATCTAACACTTACAACAACCCTGAAAGGATGATGGTATTCTCCCAATTTCCCAGATTAGGAATCATATCATTAGAGAGATACATTCACTTGCCCAAGTTCCACAGAGAATAAATGGTGGAGTTAGGATTCACACCCAAGTCTGCTGAGCTGCCAAGCTCCACAGGCTCTTTCTAATAATATGCTCAACTGCTTCCAGGTGCCTTTCCAGCTCATCTCCAGACAGGAGAAGCATTCCACATTTATGTGATGCTCACTTTGTTTCTTCCTGTTTCCCCCAGAGTTGAAATGGAAGGAGAAGCTGTCCCATCACAGTAGGATATGTCCCTGAATGGTAAAGGTTTTTCACTGATATCTTTTTCTGGGGACTACAGAATGGTCCTCTTTTTATGCCATTTCCTTCTTTCTCTGGAACTACAAAGTTTAAAGAGATGTAACATCATTAAAATATGCTTTAGAGCTTCCTTAAATAATTGTTTAAATGAACACATGTCCTTGTTTTGCAAAGCTTCCAGTCTCAAATTGGGGCTTATGCTAGAAAAGAACCTTCATGGATGTTTTAAGCCAATCATTAACAAAATTTTTCTAAAGGGAGACTTAAAGCAGTTTCATCCAAGTTCAACATCAGAGCAGAGAATAAAGAGCCCTGTCTCTGCAGATAGGAATTAAGGTCAAGCCTCATGGATCTAGGGGGCACCTGACTACCAAACTTCCCGATTTTTGGTGGTCAGAAAGCTGGAAAGTGGGAAGATAATAGTGGTATAATTCCTCAAGCTTGGGATAGATAACACAGGATCAGGGCAGATTTTAACTCTGAGTTGAAATGTCTCCAAAGATTGTTTTCTTGGGGCATTCTTCCACATAGGTGCACTCAGAAAACAGATAAGGAGAGTGGGGCATTTGGGAAATACAAGTTTAGAGTTACTCAGTAGATTTCAGGGTCCTGAAGGAGTGAGCCAGCACATTCCCCAGTGTGGCCTTCGATTCCAGCTGCCCCAAGATAAATCATCTAACAGAGGGTGGATCTCATATTACCCATTTGAGAGTTCCTGTAACTCTGGTACCAACTGATGTTTTCATTTTTGTAAACAAAAATCTCATACCAATGCTCTCTCATTAGTTAAAGAAGCCTTGTGGTGAATCTTTTTGTAAAGTGAAGAGGCCTTTTGTAATGTAAATAGTCTTTCCCTAATTCATCTGTATTATTTCTAAGTTCTGTGGGTAGGATTTTCTTAAAGAGGGTATATTAGTAATGCCATAAATCACAAGCATATTGCTTATTTATAAGCTACTCATTTTAGAGCACAGCTCACCTAGAAATTCATATCCCATTGTTTCTCTTCATTGTTAATGAGTCTTGGGAATTACTGACTTGACTTTAGAGCCACTTAACCTTATACCATCAAGCTCTGGAAAATTTGCAGAAGATCTTTAAAACTAATAATGATAAAAATCAAGTGGACCTTGAAATAAAAGGGAAGCCACGTGTCAAATACCAAGATAATGACACTTGTTTTGTTCTTTCTAAAATAAAGAGTTGGCCCTGTGCTTTCCAAATAGTGTGAGGAGAGTTTCCTCTTTTTCATTTCTTAAACTGGAGTTAGGGCACTGAAATCTTTTAATAAAGAAATTGGTCAAAATCAGAAAGTCTGCCGTTTAAAAATACCTTCAAACCTCTGACTGTTGTTGGGGCCTCTTTGATTATTACTTGGCTAATTTTCTTATGCTTCCATGGTCTCTTCCAGATAACCGAGACATAAACAAGGGGCTGGAGAAGCCTGTGGAGATTTACGGTGCAGTCTTCTGAAAAAGAATGTTCTCAATTTTCAAGTGGGATTGGAAATACAGTAAGTCTGGCCTACAGCATTGGCCACTCTAACTGATTAGAGGTATGTTTCATTGAATGCCAGTAATAGCAGAGTAAGAGGGATTTTATAAAGAAAGGGGTATGTCTCTTCATGAGTAGACATTATAAGTGAGCTAGTGATTCCCGTGAAGTTGGCATTTTTCATAAATGAGAGGGCATTTTTAAAGATAACTAGAAGTAGCAAGGACATAAACCAGCAAACCTCAGGAGAACCAGGGAGACCAGGCAGTGAAAAGGAAGACTTGCAGAAGCGGATCCTTATTGGAGTTAAGAGACTGGGTCCCCACAAAGGGAATGGAGACCAGGTAGATTGTTGTAAGGGCACAGTGTTACATAGTGATTGTTTTTAAAGTTATCTATGAATTGAGCTAAAGGGTTGTTGGTAGGAAGTGCTCAGCTGACTGAGAAGGTATATTCCCCAAGTTTCTGAGTGGGGCCTGAAGCCCAGAACAATGGGCAAAAGTCCCGGAAGAAGCTGGCAGACTTCACACCACATGTGCACAATATAGGATATGCACACATCACATTTGGTCTTATCTTCCTTACCCACAATTGTATGGTATTTTTGAGATGCTAACCTGGGTAGATAGCATTCAGTTACATTCCCAACAGATTCAAACACAACTACAGAGTAAAAGGGAACCATTTTGTCCAAATGTTAAGTAGTCAGTCATGGCATCTTTGAAACCAAGCCTGATGATAAGCCTCAAAGGAGATGTTAATGGATGAACTTGTACAATATGAGGAAAATCCACCCTCAATATGTTCTACTTTCTTATATAAGAAAAAATAATAACTAATTTTGAAACGGAAATTGAATTGTGATCCTGCATTTTATTTATTCGATTATGAATTTCTGTGATTTTAGATAACTGCCCATTTCTCAATGACTTCTGCATCATCAAATTTCCTCCCTAAGATGGACCTGGAAATTTTTGTCTGCTGCTTTAGTAATCCAGCCTTGTGCTTAATTTTCACATATCCATACAGGGATGAGGAAGATTACTGAGAAGTATTTGAAAGGGAATGTACCTGACATACTAAAGAATAAAATGGGATGCTGGGAGTCTAAGAGAATTTTGCTTTGAATAATTTGTTCATTTACTTATTTATACAATTATGTAATCATAATAGCATCAAAAACACAATTTATAGTATAGGACTAAAAACCACTATGAGTCCTTCAAAAGTAATTGTAGGAATAAATTGTAGCTAATGCATGACTATTAGGGCTTAAAAGGAAAACAACATGAAGCTAGAATTAAGAACAAATTAGTGATAAGTGGTAGTTATAAAAATGATGCCTGGAACACCAATCAGTTGGGAGTAACCCAGAGATCTGAAGGACTGAATGAACTGTATTGAAGGGGGTCTTGCTCAGCCACTGGAGTTTTCCTCAACATGTGGGTGGGCCTGGGCAAAGGGCAAAGGGACATGTGGAAAACTTGAGGTTGGATTCCACAGCCTAAGGCCAGTTGCCAGAAGAATGCCTTTCAGCAAAAGGGGAGAATGGGAGGGGCTGGCCTGGTTCTTCAGCGCGCCCTATTATCTTTATGTTGCTGAATCTAATGGATATTTTTCAGTCTTCATTTTACTTGACATCTGTCCCAGGAACTACCCTTGACAAGGCCTTCCTTGAAGCATTCTGTATCCTAGCTCTATTTCTGGTGGCTTCTTCTCAGTCTTCTCAGTTTATCCCCCTTTACCTGACTTAACTATTGGAGATGATCGGAGTTCTGCCTTTGGTCCTCTTTTGTGCTCACTTTCCATTCTCCCTAGGTGAATTCATTCACTCCCTGGCTTCAGTTATCACCTTGGTGCTGAAATGACAGCAACGAGATTTTTATTTCTAGTCTGCACCTTTCTTCTGAGCTCTAGATCTATATATGGACCTGTTCACTTCCATGTCTTAAAGACACCTCAGTTCAACATATCTCAAAATGAACACATCTTCCTCTCACCCGCTCCACTGCTTTTCCTCCCATGTTTCCCATCTCAGTGAATGTCACCACCATCCACCCAGTGTGCAAGCCTGAAAGCAAGGAGTCATTCTCAACACCTCCCTCTCCTTCACACTCCACATCCAATTCATCATCAAGTATTTTCAATTATAACTCTAATATCTTCTCAAATCAACCCACTTCCGTCATTCCCTCTAAACACCCCCCTTGTCTAAGCTACCATCATCTCTCACTGGATAATAGCATCTGAACTCGTCTCTGCAATTTTCCCCCTGATTTGCCTTCCCGCAATCCATTCTTTGCATAGTAGCTAGTTCTTTAAAAAACATAAGTCCAATCTTGACACTCTCTGGCTTAAAATCCATCAACAGCTCCCCATTGCCACTAAAAGAAGGTCTGAACTCCTTATTATGAACACAAGGCCTTGTGTGATCTGAGCCCATTAACCTCATCACCTCATTTTGTACCATTCCTTCTTTTGCTAATTTAGCCTCAGACACACTAATCATATCTCAATTTCTTAAATATGCCACATGCTTTTCTTCCTTAAGGCCTTCCCTCGTGTTTTCTCTGCCTCTAATAGTTTCTCCAACCCACAATCCTGCCTCCTACTGCCTTTGCCTGGATAACTCTGCATTCTTTAGAGCTCAAGTCAAATGTTATTTCCATAGAGAAGGCCCCCTGAAACTCCAGGCTGGGTCAGGATCTGCTGTCTTAGCAACCTGTTCCTTTTTTTCTGTCACCTAGTTGTCAAGCAAGAAATTATGACACGAAGTATATATAATTACAATTACGCAGTCGCCTTTACTAGACTAAGTATCATATTGCCAGGGACAGTGTCTGCTTTTGATTCACATCATATTTCTAACAACTAGCATAGCACTTAGTACAAAATATGGGTTCAATCCATATTGGTTAAATAAATAAATGAATAGCTCTAATCACCTTGTGTTTATTTCTTGTTTAATCAATTATCATTCCAGATCACTGAGGGCAGAAACAGTGTCTATTTTTCTTACCACTGTAGTTTCAGTGCCAACCTCAGTGCCCAGTGAAGGAGTTTGTGAGTTGGGTTCAGGAATAGGCACCAGCCTTGCCTCAGGGACGATGAGAAAAGTAGGTAGAAGCCTGCAACTGAATGCCAAGCCTGCAAGAGGTACATTCCATATTCTCAGCAAGAGAAGCCATAGCTGGCAAGGCAGGCCTATCCAGAGGGGACTTCTGAAGCTCATCTCTGTCACAGATGGGCTCCCAGAACAAAAACACTGAGGCAGGCCCTCCATTTGCCAGAGGCACACAGAATAAGCACCTCCCCATTGTGGACATTAGTAGTGAAGACCTAACTGCCACAGGTAGCAGGACTGAGCACAGCAGGCATCTAGGCAAGCTTTGACTGATAGCTTTTAGGAACAGCAGAGGTAAGGAACACCAGAGAAGGTGACTATGATAGCTATAATAGGAGGTAAAGTTTCACAGAATTTGAGAAAAGTAAGAGGAAGCTCCTATATATTGAATGCTTACCAGATGCCAAGCACTGTGCTAAGGGTTTTACAGACATTGTCTAATGTAATCCTTGAAAAACTTTGTGAAGTATGTGCTTCATTATACATGAGGAATAATGCATATTGAGGGATAATGTATACATGAAGAATAATGCATAATGTAATGTACATTATACATGAGGGAACGGAAGCATAAAGGGATTAGGTTATTTTTATCAAGGTCATACACCTAGTAAGGTGGCAGAGTCATCTTGAACTCCGGTGTGGAGATTTGCTCTCTGGACATTAAAGAAAATGGAATAGACTTACAACTATGTGAATTACAACCACGGGGCCTTGGTACCCCCATGTGGAAACTGAGGAGGCTGGACAAGATTGCCATCAAAGACCTTTCCTAATCTTTCCACCTGGCAGCAATAAGTTGTTTCCCTGGGAGAAGTGGCTGGGGCCCCTTTCAAAGCCCAGTTGTCCTCTTCCTGGTCTCATTGTTCTCTGCTGTCAGCCTGGACCTAGGATACCTGCCTTAGTGCCTTCCATGAAACCTTTGTTCCACTTCCTCTGTGAGTAGAAGAGCTGACTGTTATCTGCTGCCACAGCTTCCTCACCCTCAGGACTCTTCTATGTCTCTAGCACAAGCTGATTTAAGTCCCTATCTTCCCTTTATGGGGCGCCATTCCAGCCCTCCACTCTGGTCTCCCAGTCAGGGTTGCCAGGGAGGGAACTGAGGCCCGGGGTACTGGTTCTCTGGCAGTTGGAGGCCTAGCTTCATGATTCACCGTCTCATAATAGTAATTGCTACCCCATATAGGGCGTGTCTTCTGTGCCTGGCTCTGTGCTAAATGTTTTACTTGTGTTACCTGATTTGATTCTTGCCACAACCCTGTAAAAGCAGATATAGTCATGCCCATTTTACATACAAGCAAACAAAAGCCTAGAAAAATGAAGCCCAAGAGCTCACATCTAGAAAGTGGACATAACTGAATTCCAAAGCCAATCATTTTCCTCCTACACTGTTTCCCTGTCACTTAATCTTTATGTGGGTTTTGGCAAGTGACCTATCCTCTCTGAGCCTCATGTGAGAAATGAGGATGACAAAACGGTCCACCTCATAGGGTTGCCATAAGACTCACAAAACGTAATGTGGATACCTAACACATAGTAAATGTTCTACGCATTGCATTAATAATAGTTGTTGTAATTGCTATTGTTAGAGTTATTATAACATCACTACTTTAAGCTATCCCACTAAGCTCTTCCAGCCATCCCTCTTCCATGCACAGCCAGGGATCTATGGTATAAGAGCAAAACCTCTTTGTGGCAGGGGAATATGGTGATGTTTTGTCTCTCAACAGTCAGCTGCCCCCTTTCCATTCCCTCTTCCCCTGGACCAGTTTCTGAGTCGTGGCTCTGCCCAGGTGACAATAATAGTGAGGTAATCTACATAATAGGCAACTGAGCTATTCATGCCTAATAAAAAAGTGAACTTCCTGAGGCTAGCCAGTCAGTGCCTTTAAATAAAACTGAAATCAGATGAAAAAAGAGATCTTTACAATTGCTTAAATCACTGCCTCCTACACCTGTGGAAGGGAATATGTGGCACTCATATGTTGAAATCTAATATGCAGGCTCCTAATCTCTTAGAACTGATTACTTTAATGAATTTTAAAGGTAGAACTTTAATTAAAACAGGTCTCTGTGGACAGAAAGCATGCTATTTTGTGAGCTCTGTAAATATTGCCTTTTAAACTAATAAGTTCAGTTACCAGAAATACTACTGCATATAAACAGTTGGTATTTTTTTCTTTCTTCCTGTGCTGTGGAAACATAACTAGATATTGAACAGAGGCAGGCTGCATTTCAAAGCCTGGCATTTGGCTTTCAAAATAATAGTGACTTAAATGTGCAGGACATCTTTCTCTGCTGGAGCACAAGGAACTTTCAAGGCATGATCTCATCCTGTCTTCAACTATCTTCCTATGAGGCTGGACTCAGGAAAACAGCATTGACTATGGCAGCATTGACAGGCCTTTATGACTGGCCTCAAGCCTTCCATTGCACCCCTACCCCACCCTCTACATGACTGAGAAGACTGAGTTCAGCCAGAGGGACTCCATAATTTCCTTTCCGTTTCTCCTCACCCAGCCATTACCACTTTCATCTCTTCAAAAGAGGAGTAATAAATAATATCAGTGTTGTGTATGATAATAGCTGATGTGCGTGTGCCAGTCACTGGATTAAGCATTGACATATATTATTTCACTTAATCTTCTAAACAAACCTGTGAGGTAAGTGCTAATATTATCCCCGAGAGTTCCTCCACTTCACTCAGAATAACAGCCAAAGCCCTTGCAATAGCCTGCAAGTCCCTGTTAGCTCTCAAACTCATTGCCTCCTCTCTTCGCCTTTACCTGGTGGAGTATATGAGAGATGAGGACAGGCTAGAACAGCAGGCCCCACATTTAGAAATTAGCCTGCCAATATTTTTTAAAAGAGACCCTTTATTGGGCACCTACTCTATGCCAAGTTTCAAGCCAATCACTTTTACACAAATTATTGACCTTTCTCAGCCACTCTGTGAGAAAAGTATTGTTATTATACCCATCTTAGTGATGAGAGAACCAAGGCTTGGAGAGGCTGAGTTACTTTCTTAAGGCCATATATCTGGTGTAAGACATTAAAACCAAACTGTCTACCAGCTCTCTTTTCATTAAACCCACTGCCTCCCAAAGCCTAGAAATATGTCTGCAGACACATGAGGAATGCTACAACCTCTCCCACATCTCACAGTGGTCTCATTTCTTAACTTCCCCTAAGCAGCAGCATAATTTTATAGGCTGAGAGGAGGAGTACATGACTTGTATCATCTGTCATTCACCTCTAATTATGTGACTCAGCTATTGAGTACTTCACTGTCAGAGAGCAGCTCCTGTCAGTAGAAAGTTCTGTCTTCATTCAAATAACCTCTAATTTGTGGTCTGAATATTTCCTTTTCGGTTATTTAGAGGAGGTATTAGTCATGCTGTGGTCAGTTTCAGGATCCCCACATGTTCTCCCTAAGTTTTTACTCATCTTCAGATTTATTTCAATGACTTGGTGATTTGCAATCCTGACTGAAGACCAATGAATGGAGGCCCTTGACTCTGGAGGATGTGGCAGAGACCCTTAGCACTCACCAACATTCATGTTCTAATCATATTAGGCACACTTGACTATAGTTCCCAGGCTGCAATAAGGTACGGCCACATGATTATGCCACATAAAATGTGAGAGGAAATGATGTGCACTGTGTCTAGACTTAGCTCATAATGAGTCTTTGATCCTCACTCCCTTTTCCTATGTATTAGATTAGTGCATAGAACTCTGAGGACTTAGAAGAGCCTGCGTCCTGGATGACAATGTGGGAACTGCTCAACCAGGAATATTTGCACTGGATGGTGACGTGAGTTAGAAATAGCCTTTTTGTGTTAAGTCATTGAAATTTGAGATACAGAAGCTAGCTTTATTTTCTCTAACTAATATAGAGGAAAATATAATTTTGGGGTGTCCATAACTTAGATTGAAAGGAAGGAGGTGAAACAAGTCAAGAAAAGCAGAAACACTGATGAGGAGGAACTGATATACGCTGGAATGAACAACCCTCTTTCTCCACTTCCTTGTATTCTTTATCTTATTACTGTCTTCTCCTTTCTGAAAAGAAATCAACAGAACTTTGACCGAGTGAGAGCATTACTTTCCATGTAGAGTTGATTAAAGCAGCAGACGCCAATGAGTTAATGACTTCCATGTACGTGCAAACACATTGATCAACCTCAGTATCTCTCCAATTGGTGGAATATGGGGGAGATATTTTTGAGGAGGGTTCTAATGTGTGGCAGTCACTACTGACCTGAGGGAGGTCTTCTGTCCCCACCACCAGTCCTGGTGCATCTATCTAAAGGTAAATCTGTCCTCCTAACCCTTCTGCAGTGACTCTGACCCATGAGGGTCAATACAAGCAGAATCACTATTGGGGAACGGTGATTTGCGTATTCAATACCAGATACCTCAGTGGAGAGAGGGCCCTGGGCAGGAATGCAAAGAATCTATGTTTTTAACAGGTAACACAGAGGCTTATTGTAGCTCTCATCAACCTGTGGAGGCATTACTCTTAAATCTGGAAGAGATTTTGTATGGATTGTACAGATGGAGGCTTCGGAGAGTGAAGTAGACAAGACTTGTTCAGCATCCTATGGCTGGTCAGTGCCAGAGCGAGAACTAGATTAAGGCTGACTGCTCCAGACTCTTTGAATGTAAATTTGGGTTTCATCATTTCATAAAGATGAGAAGTAAGTTTAATGTGATAAATCTTGTACAGTGCACTGAGCTTGGAGGCAAATCTTCCCCCAAACTCAGGGGAAGTTGTGGAAATATAGCTGAGCGAGTAATATCTTTGAGTATATATTTATTTGATGATATCATAGTGTTGTAAATGAAGTGTTTCTTTCTGAAATATTAATTTGGAGATTTGCCTGACATCATGCAGTTTTTGCCTCTGCTGTGTTATGTGAAAAATGTGTTTCTTAATGAATGACTAATAGCTGCATGTCTGTTTATCATTATTTAGTCATTAAACATTTACAGAGCATTTATTGGGGGCACCATGCTAGGTGTTGCTTGCGGGAGTGTGCCCATGTATGGGCAAAAGACAGTGCCCTCTTCTGGGGTACTGGCCCTTAAGCTTTCAAGACCCACCCCATATTCTTGCACAGGAGCCTTCAAGAAAGCCAGAGGAGCTTTCATCACAGAGTGACATTCTACCTTCCCCTGGTCAGCACTGCTCAGTTTGCCCAGGCTCTCATATTTTTCGCTTCGTGGATTCATTCCCATAGTCTTTATTGCTACTTAGCCTCTTCTGCGTTTAAAGGTCTGTCGTCCTGCTTTTCTTAAGCACCACGTTTTTTAATTATGCAAAAATTATATATTCTTTGTAGGAGGTATACAAAATATAGACAAGCAAAAGAAGAAAAAATGCATTAATTCCACTGACCAGAGTAAAACACTGCTGATATTTGGTGGACATCCTTCCGGTCTTCCAGAGCTACCAGTCCACATATAGAGATGCATATATTTCTGATTTATCAACATGGGATTATAATTCACACACTATTTCCTTTTTCTTTTTTTTTTTTTTTTTTTTTTTTTTGACAGAGTCTTGCTCTGTTGCTCAGGCTGAGGTACAGTGGTAAGATCTTGGCTCATTGCAACCTCCGCCCCCCAGGTTCAAGCAATTATCTTGCCTTAGCCTCCCAAGTAGCTGGAGCTACAGGCATATGATACCATGCCTGGCTAATTTTTGTATTTTTAGTAGAGACATGGTTTCGCCTTGTTGACCAGGCTGGTCTCGGATTCCTGGTCTCAAGTGATCCTCCCGCTTTGGCTTCCTAACGTGCTGTGGGATTATAGGCATGAGCCACAACACCCAGCCCACACACTATTTTATAACCTGCCTTTTGATCAACTGTGAAAATTTTTCCATCACCATAAATACATATTTTACTTTTATTTTTGATGACTTGAATCACATTTCACTGTAAAGGGATATTATCATTTATTTACTTAAATAATCACATCGTACTGAATATTATTTCTAGTTTTTTCACTGAAATATGCAGTATTTCTGTATTCCATATCTCCTAACCCAATGACTGGTAAACATTTGGGTTACTGCTAAGAGTTAACAAAGGCTGCTGCCAGCTCACCCGCCCCACCCCTACTCATCAGCAGTGATCTGGCTGGGGCCTGAAAGGTGGAGAACCTGGTCTGCAAAAAGGCTCTGGCTTATCTTGGCATATTTACTCATTTCTAAATGGGAATCACATTACTTGAAACACAAACATAATTTAATGACTTTTAAAAATATGTAGCTGTCTCCATTCTAACTGCCCATTAAGGTGGGGTGAATGCCTTTAGAATGGTTTGAAAAATGATATGCAGATAAATGTGAAGTTGAGAGGGAAGGAATAAAAAGAGAGGCAGCCTGCCATATACACCATGGTTTCAACTCCATTCTGCCACTAACTCTCTGAGCAACCTTGAGAAGACCTTTTGCCAAGCTGGGCCTCAGTGTTTCAGTGTACACAAAAAGGTGGATGGACATTGATCTTTAGGATTCCTGCCAGTTGTAATGATCTAAGACTACAAAACCAACAGGTTGAGGTTTACAATTCATCTCCACCTCTTTTTCCAAGCTATGAGGTTTTTAGAGAAGGAAGTGTCTTGTATAGTCTAACAATACTTCAGCCTGGGTCCAAGACCTGAAGGGAAAAAATATAATATAATCTGATCACCCTAATCAAAAAGGTTGAATTAGCTTGCCGTAATTTCATGCTTTAAAGCCTTCTGACTAGGACTAACTTAATGTACCTTATAGAATCTAAGATGCCACATATGTAAGATACTCTCTTATGTTACATACCAATAAGAATTTTTTTAACACTGAAAATTCAACTGTGATACAATTCTGTCTTACGATTCAATTATGACATGCATTCCAATTCAGTGTTGCTAAAATTTCTTACTCAGTAAGAAAAATAATCTTGAGATTATCTACCCTTTACACCTCCAGACTCCTTCATGTTGTACAGGGGAAGAGGGACCAAGGAAGTAATGTGAGTTTCCCAAGGCCACAGAGACAATATGGGTCTAGAACCAAAATGCAATAGAAAAAGAAAAGTATTTGCACAATGGCAGGGTAAAAATCTCTAAAAACACACCCCTCTGTGAAGGCAAGGAAATCACTGGCAAAAGTTGTCAAAATCAACTTTTTCAGAACTCTGGAAATTAACTAAAGGCTTGCAAAAATCCATGGAGCATTTTATTCAAGTAAAGCAGCTGAATCTTGATAAGAACAGAGAGCTTTGTGGCGCTTTCATTTTCCCTATTCACATCTTTCTTTCCTCAACAGCAGCCTTGAAAATCAGCTGCCCAGCAGCCAGTGGAAAGGGAAGAATGGATTGGAGCTCCCCCAAAGCCCATCCCTAGAGAAGTGTCACTATTGGACCTAGTTAGTTGGCAGCATGCAGAAAAGTGCCATTCTCAGGGCTTTTCTTTCTTTGATCTGACTCACATCTTGTCCACGGCAAATAACCCTATCCACAAGGTGTTTAGTAAAAACGATCAGCAACAATTGCTTAATAGTGCAGCTGCCTGATACAGAAATATCAATTTGAGAAAAAAGAAGCCAGCCAAAACCTTTAGAGGCAAAACTGGGAAATGGGATGCCCGTGGGGTGTTTTGAAAAACTCCAACAAAGTCCTGGGTATCTAGAAGGCCATGGATGTACATAGAAATGTGAACATGCCAAGGAAAGTTCTCCGAGAGCACTAATATATCACCTAAGGCTAATATGGAAGCCCTGCACAAGCAGGAAGTAAAAGCTAAGGCAGAGTTGCCAACTGCTGGAACGTTTAAACAGGTACCCTAAAACACACACACACACACACACACACACACACACACACACACACACACACGCTCAAGAGCAGGGGTAGCCAATCTTTTGGCTTCCCTGCACCACACTGGAAGAAAAAGAATTGTCTTGGACCACACATAAAATACACTAACACTAACAATAGCTGATGAGCTAAGAAAAAAAAAAACACACAAAAATATCTCATAATGTTTTAAGAAAGCTTATGAATTTGTGTTGGGCTACATTCAAAACTGTCCTGGGCTGCATGCAGCACACAGGCCATGGGTTGGACAAGCTTGCTCTAAGCAAAGGGTGGAAGAGTTATTGATTTGGTTCACAACATTTAAGAAAAATCTTTGTTGACTTATTAGCTTACCACTACAGTGATGAAGCAGAGACTTCAATTGCTGCCCATGAAAGATAATAGAAACTTTATAGAACTTGTCTAGGAAAGCCACTAAACAAACGAACATGAACAAAAGCAAAACACCAATAAACAGTAATAGCAATAAATTCTGGAGAGAAGGAATCTGATTTTCATAGTTACTATATTATATTATTATAAAGGTTCAGTTTAGAATCAAAAATTAAGATGTCTGAAGAAACAAAAATATATGGCCCACATACAGGGAGGGGGAAAGCAGTCAATACACATTTACCCTGAGGGAGCCCAGATGACAGATTTATTCTCCAAAAACTAAAACTTAGCCATTATAAACATGCTTCAAAAAACTAAACTATAGACCAATATCCCTTATGAATATAGATGCTAAAATCTTCAACAAAATACAAGCAAACCAAATCTAGCAGCATATCAAAAAGATTATACATCATGAACAATTGAGATTTGTCTAATGAATGCAAGGCTTTCATTATAAAAATAAATTAATCAATGGTTATTAGTCGGCTAAGGCTACCGTAAGAGAATACTACAGACTGGTTGGCTTAAACAAGAAATTTAAGGCTGAAAGTTCATGAACAAGATATTGAGAGGGTTGGTTTTTGTTTCTTGTAAGGCCCCTCTCCTTGACTTGTAGATGGCCACCTTCTCGCTGTGTCCTCACATGACTTTTCTTCTGTGCACAGGCATTCCGAGAGTATTTGCCTTTTCTAATAAAGACACCAGTAGCATTGAATTAGGGCCCCACCCTTATGACCTCATTTAACTATAATTACCTCCTTAAAGGCCCTATATTCAATTGCACTCACATTGGAGGTTAAGGCTTCACTATGTGGATTTGGGGCACACAATTCAGTCCATTACACAGTGTAATAACCACATTAATAGAATAAATTTTAAAACCCACCTGATTAGCTCAATTGATGCAGAAAAACATTTGATACAATTCAATGCCCTTTCATAATAAAAACAAAACTAGGAGGGATAGAAGAGAACTTCTTCAACGTGATAAAGAACATTTATGAGAAACCCACAATGAACATCACACTCGATGGTAGAAGACTAAAAGCTCTCCACCTAAGATCAAGAACAATACAAGGATGCTTTCTATTGTCACTTTTATTCAATATTGTACTAGAAATTCTAGTTAGAGCAATTAGACAAGAAAAAGAAAAAAAGAATCCAAACTGGAAGGGAAGAAGTAAAATGATCTCTATTCTCAGATAATGATATGGTTTGGCTGTGTCCCCACCCAAATCTCATCTTGCATTGTAATCCCCATAATCCTCATGTGTCTAGGGAGAGACCTGGTGGGAGGTAATTGAATCTTGGGGGCAGTTCCCCCAAGCTGTTCTCGTGATAGTAAGTTCTCATGAGATCCGACGGTTTTATATGGGGCTCTTCCCCCTTTGATCCTCACTCTTCTCTCTCCTGCTGCCTTGTGAAGAAGGTGCCGGCTTCCCCTTCCACCATGATTGTCAGTTTCCTGAGGCCTCCCCAGCCATGCAGAACTGTGAGTCAATTAAACCTCTTTCCTTTATGAATTACCCAGTCTTGGGCACTTCTTTATAGCAGAGTGAAAATGGACTAATACAAATAACATGGTCTTACATATCCTAAAGCATCCACAAAAATTTAGTGCTAATAAATTAAGAAAAGTTCCAGGATACAAGATCATCATTAAAAGATCAGTTGCATTTCTGTGCACTAAAAATGAACAATCCATAAAGAAACTCAAGAAAATAATTTCACTCATAATAGCATCAAAAAAAGAAATACTTAACAATAGATTTAACCAAGGTGGTGCAAGACTTGTACACTAAAAACTGCAAACATTGTTAAAAGAAATTAAAGAAGAATTAAACAAATGAAAAGACATTGGCATTCATGAACTGAAAGAATATCGTCAAGACAGCAAAACTCTCCAAATTGATCTAAAGGTTAAATGCAATCTCTATCAAAATCCCAATAATTGAGTGTAGTGGCACACACCTGTAGTCCTAGCTACTCAGATGGTTGAGACAGGAGGATTACTTGAGGCCGGGAGTTTGAGGTTACAGTGAGCTACGATTACACCACAGCACTCTAGCCTGGACTCTGTCTCAAAGAAAAAAATCCCAGTAATATTTTTGTGCATAAATAGAAATTTTGATCCTAAAATTAATATGGAATTTAAAGAGACCTCAAATAGGCAAAACAATCTTAATAAAGAACAAAGATGGAGGGGTCACACTTGCCATTTTAAAAGTTTACTAAAAAGCTACAGTAATAAAAAAAGTGTGGTAAAATCATAAAAAGAGTTCATAAATAAACCCACATATCTATAGTCAATTGAATTTTGATAGAAATGCCAAGACTATTCCATGGGTAAAGTACAGTCTTTTGTTAATACATAATAATCATACATATTTATGAGGTATGTCTGATGTTTTGATACATATATACAAGGTGTAATGATCAAATAAGGGTATTTAGGGCATCCATTACTTCAAACATTGATTGTTTCTTTGTGCTGGGAACATTTTGAAACTTCTCCTCCAGCTATTTTGAAGTATACAATAAATTGTTGTTAACTATAGTTACCCTACTCTGCTGTTAAACACTAGAACTTATTCCTTTTATCTAACTGTATGTTTATACTCATTAACCAACCTCTCTTTAGCGCCCCCTTCCCAGCCTCTGGTAATCATCATTCTACTCTCCACTTGAGTGAAATCAACTTTTTAGCTCCCACATACAAGTGAGAACCTGAGAAAACTGTATATCCACAAGCAAAAGAATGAAGTTGAACCTTTACCTTACAGCACGTACAGTACGTGGATTCCGTGGGCTCAGGGGTATACTATACCATTTTAGGTAAAGAACTGGAGGCCGGGCGCAGTGGCTCATGCCTGTAATCCCAGCACTTTGGGAGGCCGAGGCAGGCCGATCATGAGGTCAGGAGAAGGAGACCATCCTGGCTAACACGGTGAAACTCCGTCTCTACTAAAAATACAAAAAAATTAGCTGGGTGTGGTGGCGGGCGCCTGTAGTCCCAGCTACTCGGGAGGCTGAGGCAGGAGAATGGTGCGTGAACCCCGGAGGCGGAGTTTGCAGTGAGCCTAGATTGCACCACTGCACTCCAGCCTGGGCGACAGAGCGAGACTCCGTCTCAAAAAAAAAAAAAATAAATAAAATAAAAAGAAGAACTTGAGCATCTGTGGATTTAGATATCTACAAGTGGTCCTGGAACAAATCCCCTGTGGATACTGAGGGACAACTGACAAAAATTAGCTCCAAGTGGATTAATGACCTAAACATAAGAGTTAAAATGATAAAACTCTTAGGAAAAATAAAATAAAATTTATAAATCTAAAGAAAATATATAATTTAAATAATATATATAAATTGTCAATGAGCACATAAGAAGATGTTAAACATCACTATCATTTGGGAAATACATAACAAAACCACAATGAGATACCACTTTATACCCATTATGATGATTATTATCAAAATAACAGAAAATAAGAAGTGTTGACAGGGATGTGGGCAGATTGGAGTCCTTATACACTGCTGGTGGGAATGTAAAATGGTGCAGCTCTTATGGAAAACAGTATGGTGGCTTCCCAAAAAAATTAAAAATAGGGCCGGGCACAGTGGCTCATGCCTCTAATCCCAGCACTTTGGGAGGCCGAGGCGGGCGGATCACAAGGTCAAGAGATCGAACTTCCTGGCCGACATGGTGAAACCCTGTCTCTACTAAAAATACAAAAATTAGCTGGGCGTGGTGGCGGGCACCTGTAGTCCCAGCTACTCAGGCTGAGCTAGGAGAATCGCTTGAACCCGGGAGGCAGGGGTTGCAGCGAGCCGAGATCGCGCCACTGCACTCCAGCCTGGCAACAGAGTGAGACTGCGTCTCAAAAAAAAAAACAAACTACCATTTGATCCAGCAATTCCACTCAAGTATCTATTGACAAATAAATGAATAAACCAAATGTGGTATATACACACAATGGATATTATTCAGCCTTAAAAAGGAAGGAAATTCTGACATATGCTACAACATGGATAAAGCTTGAATACATTGTGCTAAGTGAAATAAGCCAGTCCCCAAAAAACAAATACTGTATGATGTCACGTATATGAAGACCTAGTGTAGTCAAATTCATAGAGACAGAAAGTAGAATGGTGGTCGCCAGAGACTATGTAGAGAGCGGAGTGGGGAGTTATTATTTAATGGGTACAGAGTTTCAGTTTTGGATGATGAAAAAGTTCTAGAGATTGGTAGTGGTAATGTCACAAACCACATTCTGAAATGGACACTTAAACTAGCTAAAATAGCACATTTTATGTTATGTATATTTGCCACAATAAAAAAAGAGAATGTTCTTAAGAACTACACATTGAAGCATTTAAGGGTTGAGTGGCACAATGTGTCCCGCTTACAATGGTTCAGAAAAAGAAATCATATACATGTACATAAATACATATATATACATACACACACATATAATCCTTTTTCTGAATCGCTGTATGCATATGTATATGTGTGTGTTTGTATATATATATATAAAATGCAAAGAGAGAATGAGAATGAATAATAAAACCATAAAACACATGAGGGTAAATGTAAACAGTCGGTGAATTCAGGAACGAGTATACAGAAGTTCTTTATTTCTTCCAACTCTAAGTTAGAAATCACATCAAATTTAAATGAAACAAATTAGATAAAATAAATCAGAATTTATATAAGTGCTTAGCACAATGTTCAACCAAGCAGAGCTCCCTTACCCCCACTTCTGTCACTCTGATTTATCAGGGCCTGAAGAGAATAAGAAGAGGCATTTTTCTCCAAATTATTCAGTCTTTCTACTTATGCCAGCCACTGGTGTCCTGGCTGCCTCCGCTTTTGTTATACTGAGGATTTCTGGATCTCAAGGGCCGGTGGTCCAACAGGCCTGCTGACCATGTGTTTAACAAGCAAATCATCAAGGACACACTCAGCTCTGTTAGGGCCATTACTCACTTTGGAAGACAGCTTTCTGGACTGGAATCAGGAGTGCTAGGGACAGAGCAACTACTCTTCCTTATTCCCCCTCTGAAATGCTCTCCTGAGCCACAGCAGTTATAGTCTCTCTCTCCAAGGTCTGCTGAAATTATCATAATGAAGACACCAAGGTAGACTATGATACATAATTTACACTGAATATCTGAGGGAAATGGTAGGATACAGATGAAACATAAAATCATAGTCCTTGCCTTCAAGGAGTCTACAATCTAGCTGGGGAGACCACACTAACGCCAAGGGCCTTCCTTGCTTAATGCTGGAGGGGAACCAGATATAAATCTTGCAGTCTCTATACTGGAAGGGCTGGACAGACCAAAGAGGACACCAAGAACTTCTGGAAGAGACCAAGGTCACAATGGTAGGTTTCATGGAAATACTAGAAGACATTCTGTCTGCTACAGGCCAGTGAGGCAATTAGCGGTAAGAACAAGAGTGTAGGTGGAGGTGTAGATCAGCAACTCTCAAACTGTGACAGGCATAGGAAACACCTGAGCATCTGTTAATAGGCATAGGAAACACCTGAACATCTTGTTAAAGTGCAGATTCTGATGCAGCAGGTCTGAGGTGGGGCTTGAGATTCTGCAATTCTAACAGGCTCCCAGGTAACACTGATGTTGCTGATCTCTGCAGAACTTACTTTGAGAAGCAAAACCAAAAAAGATTGTCTGACTTAGTTGTCAATTAAACCATTCATTCAGCAGTTTTTTTTAAAGAAACAACTATAATAGAAAGCCATGTAGGCATGGTTTGTTGGGTTTGAGGTCTTGCATAAAGTTGTGTGTGTGTGTGTGTGTGTCTGTCAAATAACTAAACTGAATGTTTAGTATGTGTGCCAGGCACAATGCTAAAGCCTCATATGGATTATTCCTTTTTAATTCTTGTAACAATCCCACGAGGGACACTATCACAGCTGAGGGATGGAGGACAAGAAGGTAAAGTTGTCCACGTTTGTACATCTAAAAAGTGGCAGAGACAGGAATTGTGCCCAGAGAGTTGGACAACAGAGCTCTTTAACCAGTGCACTATACCAAGCCTGCATATGACCATCCACCCAGAACTCATAAATTCCCCAATGGCAAAATTTATCTTTGTAACCTTCTCTAGCTCCAATACCTAAAATGATGAAAAAATGTCTTTATAAAATGACAAAATAAACTTTTTTAGTTTTGTTTTTATTTTATGTTTATTTTTTGTGGATACATAGTAGGTATATATATTTATGGGGTACATGAGATGTTTTGTTATAGGCATGCAATGCATAATAATCACATCATGGAGAATGGGGTATCCATCCGCTTAAGCATGTATCTTTTTTGTTACAAACAATCAAATTATACTCTTTTAGTTATTTTTAAATGTACAATTATTATTGACTATAGTCACATGCTGTGGTATCAAATAGTAGCTCTTATTTATTCTTTATATTTTTCTGTATCCATTAACCATTCCCACCTCCCTCTCACTACCCTTCCAAGCCTCTTCATGAGGTCAATTGTTTTGATTTTTAGAGTCCACAAATAAGTGAGAACTTGCAGTCTTTGTCTTTCTGTTCCTGGCTTATTTGGCTTAACATAATGATCTTCAGTTCCATCCATGTTGTTGCAAATGACGGAATCTCATCCTTTTTAGTGGGTTAACAATACTCCATTACGTATATGTACCACATTTTCTTTATCCATTCATCTGTTGATGGACACAGGTTGCTTCCAAATCTTCGCTACTGTGAACAGTGCTGCAACAAACAAGGGAGTACAGATATCTCTTCGTTATACTGATTTCCTTTCTTTTGGGTATATACCCAGCAGTGGAATGGCTGGATCGTATAGTTCAATCATATAGTTCAATGTTTAGGTTTTTTTTGAGGAACCTCAAAACTGTTCCCAAAAGTAGTTGTACTAATTTACATTCCTATCAACAGTTACAAGGGTTCCCTTTACTCCGCATCATCATCACCAGCATTTGTTATTGCCTGACATTTGCGTAAAAGCCATTTTCACTGGGGTGAGATGATATCTCATTGTAGTTTTGATTTGTATTTCTCTAATGATCAATGATGTTGGGCACCTTTTCACATGTCTGTTTGCCATTAATATATCTTCTTTTAAGAAATTCTATTCAGATCTTTCACCCATTTTAATTTATTTATTAGATTTTTTCTATAGATTTGTTTGAGCTCCTTATATATTCTGGTTATTAATCCCTTGTCAGATGGGTAGTTTGCACATATTGTTTCCTATTCTGTGGATTGTCTCTTCACTTTGTTGATAATTGTTCCATTTTTGCTTTGGTTGCCTGTGCTTATTGGGTATTACTCAAGAAATCTTTGCCCAGACCAATGTCCTAGAGAATCTCACCAATATTTTCTTGTAGTAGTTTCACAGTTTGAGGTCTTAGATGTAAGTCTTTAATCCATTTTGATTTGATTTTTGTATATGGCAAGAAATAGGGGTCTAGTTTCATTCTTCTGCATATCAATGCCCAGTTGTCCCAGCATCATTTATTGACGAGACTGTCTTTTCCCTAGTGTATGTTCTTGGCACCTATGTCAAAAATGAGTTCACTGTAGGTGTAAGAAACATGTTTTGAATGAATGCTTACTCTGTGCTAGACCTGACCAGGACCTATTACATAAAATAATCTGATTTAATTTAATCCTTGCAACAAACTTCTCACATAGATGCTATAACCCCCATTTTTACAAATGATGAAACTAAGCTTTGCAGAAGTTAAGCAATGTGTTCAAGCTTACTCAGCTAGTGTATGTCAGGATAATCAGAATTTGAACCCAAGTCATTCCGACTCCTAGGTCTGTACATTTTCCCACTGAATAGGCTGATTTTGCAGTGATATTCATACAGTCTTGAGGTTGTAGCTACTCAATGAACACTTCTTTACTTGACTATATTTTAGTAGTCTACCCTCTGTGATCAAATTTAGCGTTTACTGTTTATGCTACCACCTTCAGGCTAGATAGTTTCAGTGTCATACTACACTCAACCCTTTCACATCCTAATCCAGATATCCTGGTTACCAAACTTTGACTATAGTCTTGTTCTCAAAGATCCTTCCCAAAGAGTATTTTCAGAGTGTGTGAGTGTAGGTATGAGTGGATGGATATGGAGTGGTGGAGGCTAGCAAACATAAATGAACATCAGCCATATCTGGGGCTTCCAAACTTAAAAAGTCTCCACATTCTCTATACACAATTCAGTGGATTTTTGCTTTGGTTGCCTGTGATTATTTTAAATAATACATTTTGAAATTTACAGTGAAATCTGAGAAATCAAAGCAACAGAATGTCACAAAGAAAAAACCAGATGTGCTACACAATGAGTGGGGCTTGTACTAAGACTTGAGCAAAATGTTCTCGTTTGTACCTTTTAACCATTATCAAGTTGGAATGAATTATAGGCATACCCCGATTTTATTGCACTTCACTTTATTGCACTTTGCAGATGTTGCATTTTTTTGTTTTGTTTTACAAATTGAAGGTTTGTGGAAACTTTTCTTTGAGCACATCTCTGATGCTATTTTTTTCAATGGCATGTGTTCACATCATGTCTGTACTACATTTTGGTTATGTCAAAATAATTCAATTTTTTTCATTATTATTATATCTGTTACGATGATCTGTGGTCAGTGATTTTTGATGTTACTATTGTAATTGTTTTGGCGTACCATGAACTGTGCCGATATAAAATGACAAAACTTGTGTGTGTTCTGACTTCACCAACCAACAGTCCATTCTTTTGTCTCTCTCCTTCTCCTTAGGCTTCTCTATTCCCTGAAACACACAATATTGAATTTAGGCCAATTGATAATGCTAAAATGGCCTCTAGGTGTTCAAGTGAAAGGAAAAGTTGCATGATTCTCATTTTAGAAAGCCAGAAATGATTAAGCTTAGTGAGGAAGGTATGTTGAAAGCCAAGACTGGCAGAAAGCTAGGCCTCTTGTACCAACGAGTCAGCAAAGTTTTAAATGCAAAGAAAAAGTTCTTGAAGGAAATTTAAAGTGCTACCCCAGTGAACACACAAATGATAAGAAAGTGAAATAGTCTTATTGATGATATGGAGAAAGTTTTAATGGTCTGGATAGAAGATTAAACCAACTACAACATTCCCTTAAGCCAAAGCCTAATTGAGAGCAAGTCCCAAATTATCTTCAATTCTATAAAGGATGAGACAGCTGAGAAAGTTTCAGAAGAAAAGCTTGAAGTTAGCATAGGCTGGTTTATGAGGTTTGAAGAAAGAAGTTGTCTACATAACACATTGCAAGACAAAGCTGAAAGTGCTGATGTAGAAGCTGCATCAATTTATCCAGAAGATCTAGATCAGATCATTAGCAAAGATGGCTACACTAAACGATAGATTTTCAGTGTAGATGAAACAGCCTCTTAGAAGATATCACCTAGGACTTTCATAAATAGAGAGGAGAAGTCAATACCTGATTTCAAAGTTTCAAAGGACAAGCTGACTCTCTCAGGTGCTAATACAGCTAGTGACTTTAAGTTGAAGCCAATGCTAACTTACCATTCCTAAAATTCTAGGGCTCTTAAGAATTATGCTAAATGTACTCTGCCTGTGTTCCATAAATGGAACAACAGAGCAGGAATGACAGCACAGGTGTTAATAGCATAATTTAGTGAATATTTTAAACCCACTGTTGAGACACACTACTCAGAAAAAAAAAGATTCCTTTCAAAATACTACTGCTCATGGGCAATGCAGCTGGTCACCCAGGAACTCTGATGGAGATGTACAAGGAGATGAATGTTGTTTTCATGCTTTTTAACACAACAATTCCGTAGCCTATGGATCAAAGAGTAATTTTTACTTTCAAGTCTTACTATTTAAGAAAATCATTTTATGAGGCTATAGCTGACATAGAGATTCTTTGGATGAATCTGGGCAAAGTAAACTGAAAACCTTCTGGAAATAATTCACCATTCCAGATGGCTACTCCATAGCCATTAAGAACATTTATGATTCATGGGAAGAGCTCAAAATATCAGCATTAACAGGAGTTTGAAAGAAGTGGATTTCAACCCTCATGAATGACTTTGAGAGTTCAAGACTACAATGAAGGAAATAACTGAATATGTGGTGGAAATGTCAAGAGAACTAGAAGTGGAGCCTTAAGATGTAACTGAGTTGCTGCAATCTTATAACACTTTAACAGATGAGGCCTTATTTCTTATGGATGAGAGAAGAAAGTGTTTACTTTAGATGGAATCTACTACTGTGAAGAGCTGTGAAGATTGTTGAAATGACAACAAAGGATTTAGAATATTATATCAACTTAATTGATAAAGCTGCAGCAGGGTTTGAGAGGATTGCCTCCAATTATGAAAGATTTACTGTAGGTAAAATGATATCAAACAGCAGCACATGCTACAGAGAAATCTTTCATGAAGAGTCCATCAATGTGGCAAATGCCATTTTTGTCTTATTTTTAAAAATTGCCACAGCCACCCAAACCTTCAGCAACCACCCAACTCAGATCAGTCAGCAGCCATCAACATCGAGGAAAGACCCTCCACTAGCAAAATGATTAAGACTTGTTGAAGGCTCAGATGATTGTTAGCATTTTTGAGGAATAAAGTATTTTTAAATTAGGGTGGGTACATTGTTTTTAAATACATAATACTATTGCACACTTAATAGACTACAGTATAGTGTAAACATAGCTTTTATGTGAACTGGGAAACCAAAAAATTCATGTGACTTGTGAATTTTTTGGTGGCCTAAAACCAAACTCACAGTATCTCCAAGGTATTCTTATATTATGTTAAATGAGATATTTTAAATACACAGAAAAGTATAGAACGTACTAGAATTGACACACCCGTATGCCCACATCCCAAATTAATAAAAGTTGACATTTTGCTCAGGTTTTTTTTTTATTTTTTTAATTAAAAAATTATGTTGCAGAAACTTTAAGTTTTAAGATGGTGAAGTAAAACAGTGATTTTTGAATTTGGGTGAATTTACTCATGGGACTACATAGGCACTTTGTGTTTATTTCTATATCCCCTCCTTATGCATTCTCTCCTGAAATTGATTTGCCTGAGAAAAGATTTCAGGATGACTTAATAAAGTTGCCCACTGATAGATCACTAAAAATAATTTTAATTAATTAATTTTTAATTGACAAAATTGATATATATTTATTGAAGCTCGGGGTGGTGGCTCACACCTGTAATACCAGCACTTTAGATGGCTGAGATGGGTGGATGGCTTGAGCCCAGGAGTTCAAGACCAGCCTGGGCAATATAGTGAGACCTTGTCTCTACAAAAAATTCAAAAATTAGCTGGGCATAGTGGTGCACACCTGTAGTCCCAGCTACTCAGGAGGCAGAGGTGGGAGGATCGCTTGAACCGAAGAGGTCGAGGCTGCAGTGAGCCATGATGGGGCCACTGCACTCCAGCCTGGGCAACAGAGTGAGACACTGTCTCAAAAATGAACAAAAAAAGATATATATTTATTGTGTACAACATGATGTTTTGAAAATGTATACTTTGAGATAATTAACATGTGCATTACCCTACATACTTATTATGTTTTGTGGTGAGACACTTAAAATGTTTAAATTGTATATTTTTAAATACACAATATGTTGTCATCAACTATAGCCACTATGATATACAATACATCTTCTGGACTTACTCCTTCTGTCTAACTGAAATTTTATGTCCTTTGACCAACATCTCCTAAGTCCCCCACTGCCAACCCTCTAGCCTCTGGTAACCACCATTTTACTCTATTTCTATGAGTTTGACTTTTTACACTCCACATTTAAGTAAGGTCATGTGGTATTTATTTTTCTGTCTTTGGCTTATTTCACTTAATATGTGGTCCTTCAGGTTCATCTATATTGTCAAAAATGACACTCTTTCTTTCTTTCTTAAGGCTGAATACTGTTCCATTGTGGATATGTACCACATTTTCCTTATCCATTCATCCATTGATGGACACAGGTTGATTCTATTTCTTGCCTATTGTGAATAATGCTGCAAAGAATGTGGGAGGGCAGGTATCTCAACCTACTGATTTTAAATCCTTTGGGTATATACGCAGTAGTGGGATTACTGGATCATATGGTAGTACTATTTTTAATCTTTAAAGAAACCTCTGTACTATATATTATGCTATTTTCCATAATGACTGCATTAATTTACACTATCATCAAGACTGTACAAAAAATAATTTGTGATAAAATATCTTAAGTGATTTTGGCATGTAACTCAGAAAGAGTTCAAGGAATAGAGTGACATTGTTATACCAAACTCTTCCTAGTACTTGTTTATATAAACCAAATTTCTTAGTCCTGGCAAATACAAAAATGTTAAAAGAAGAATAGAATTGATACTGAACTCTATCTCTAGCAAAAAGTAATATTCACCCTGAGATACATGAATTAATAAAAAACCCATTTTCAACCAATGCATTAAGAGATGCATTTGCAATAAAATTTAATTTTGGGTTTAGTAATTTTTCATCAAAATATTTAATACATGTATATTGTTTTTAAAAATTGCGTAATATGGATCATTGTAATGACAGCCCAGTCCAGGAAAAAAAACACATAGAGCCTTATGTTAATAAAAAAGAAATTAATTTTAATTTATGTACACATTTTAATGTGGATAAATTATAGATATTCAAGCATAAAAATCCGGGGACAGAATGGAATGGATGTATGAGGTCGAGGAAAAACAGGAAGTATTTATATTTAAAGTAGACACTGATGAGCAATAAAGAATGGTTTAGTAGTTTTATTTTCTTTACACTATGTGGAAAATAATAACCCTTGTACCTATTTGCACATATCACAAAAAATGTCAACTTTAAAATGTGCAAAGGAGCACGTTGTTGTTAAAAGTTTGGGGAGAATTAGAATAAAAATACACGAAGGCCAACTGAAATAAAGAGTTCACTGCCTCCTTCTCTCAAAAATAAACTCAAATCAGTCCTTTGTGGCATCCTACGTATGTATTTGAAAAGAATGTGAATTCTCTATTATTTGAGCTCAAAGTTCCATGTGAGTCTACCAGAGAGTACCTGTCAAGTGTTATTCAAATCTTCCATAGGTTTGCTAATCTTTGTTTGCTTGAGCCATCAGTTTCTTAGTAAGGTATATTAAAAGTCTTCCACTCTAATTGTGGATTATAAAATTTTGTCATTTGGTTAATGTTTTGCTTTATATATATTGATGCTATATTGTCAAGTACATAGAGGTACATCACTGTGATTATTCTTGGTGGATTTTTCTTTTTGTTGTTACTAAATGTCTTCTTATTTCCAGTAATCCTTTGCATTTTATAATCTATTTCATCTGATGCTAATATAATTAAATCAACTTTTTTTAGTATTTTTGTAGTATATATTTTTCAATCTTTTTACTTTGTGTATTATTATGTTTTAGATGTATCTCTTGTAAGTATCAGATGGCTCGCTACTTTTAATGCAGTATGAGAATCTTTCTTTCAATAGTTGTATTTAACCTGTTCACATTTATCGTTTAAGTATCTTGAGGTATTTCTCCTCTTCAGTTTGTCTTTTCTTTTTACTCTGCTATTTATTTAATTCATTTTTTCTCTTTACCTGCTTATTGGAACAATCAAGGAGTCTTTATTCCTTTTCCCCCCTCTCTTGGTTTGTTATACATTTTATTTCTATTATTTTAGTCATTATCCTTAAATTTTTACTCTTTATACTTAACACAAACCAAAGTTAATCAATATTTCAATCCTTCTAAACAACACAATGACTTTAAGCTGCTTTAATTCTGAGTTCACACTTTCCATTTTCCATGTTACTATTGTTTAGATGTTTAATTTCACCTTATAATGATCACTTTTATTAGGACATTTTTATAGTTGACATTTACTGAAGAGGCAATAGAGCAAAATGATTATGAGCACAATCTATGTAGTCAGACTGTGCCATTTACTAGCTGTGAGACCATGAGCAAGTTACTTAACCTCTCTGTTTTCTCATTTATAAAATAGGATTAAATAGGAAACTGTCTCACAGGATTGTTGTAAAATGTTTATGACAGTGTCTGCCTCATATTGCTTTATAAGTATTATGTACTAGTAGTGGAAATAATGTTTAGATTTATCAAAGTGTTTAACACTTTATTTACAGTGCTTTTTGCATTTAACACTTTTCTTCTAGCTTCTATTTTATTCTCATGGTGACATATCATTTAGTAATTCTGTTAGTTTGTCAGTAACAAATTCAGGATTTATATGTCTATTAAAGTTTTTATATTATGTTCACTTTAGGATGATAGTTTAGCTGCATATAGCTTATTAGATTGTTAATTTTTTTCTTAGTACTATGAATACATTATCTCACTGTTTTCTGAGATCTCATTGGTAATGCAATATCTACAGCCAACATGCATTTCTTTCCTTTGCAGTTAATCATTATTTTCTTTCTGGCTGCTATTTGTTCTGAAATTTCACCACAGTGTGTTTAGGTGTGGTTTGCTGTAACTTATCCTCCTAAAGATTCAAGATGCTACTTGAATCTGGGGATGCTAAATTTTTTTTAATTCTGAAAAATTTCTGGCAGTTATTACCTTAAAGATTGCATTTATATTGTAATCTTCTAAAACTCCTGATTGCCTTGTGTTAACTCTTCTGAATCTATGTTTCATGTCTCTTAACCTCTTTCATATTTTCCATCTCTCTATCTCTTTTTGCTGAGTTTTCAGTGATGCCCTCAGATTTATCTTCCAGTTCATTTAACTCTCTTCAGCTATGTCTAATATATTGTTTAACTAATACATTGAGTTTTAATTTCAATAATTACATTTTTCAATGTGCATTCTTATTTATATATTTTCAAAACCTACTTATTCTTACTATATTGTTTATTCCTTCCTTTATCTTTTATTCTTTTAGTTGACTTCAAAAGATGCTAAACTAAGTACATTTTAAATTCTGAACTATTTATTGTTCTGGGGGTCCAAATTCTCACCATATGTTTTTTTCTTGAAATTTTTGAATGTCAACCAGTCTTCAAAGGAGTTATTTTCAGTAGGCATCCTAGATCATTTGGTTGTAGAGAGCCAATCCTGTACGTCAATTTGGCTTTTTTTGAGATCTCTACAGAATTAGCTTTCTTCAGACTTATTTTTATGATTATTATATGGCCTCAGGTTTCTATAACATGCAAGTATTGTGAATTGAAAACTCACATCGTGGATGATTCAGATTTGGGGGCCTGTATGTGCAGTCAATTCTCTGTATTATTGTTATAATAATCCGCAGTGCCAAGAAGATGATGAAATACTTTGCTGCTTCCCTTGGCTAGTAGGCAGAGTTTTCCTATTGCCCGTTTTATATAAGGGATACTTTTTGTGGCATGTGGCTTTATGCAGTGGGCTCAATTCTAGTTTTCTACATAGGCCTGAGTCCTTATTTGCTATTCCTTAGTAGATGTTAAAATCCAAACTCCCAGATGCAACTCTATTCCTTAGATCTCCATAAGCTGCTCTATTTCAACAGCCATTTGCCATTCTGACTTTGAGATTCTTCTTGTTTTTTGGGACATGGAGATTTATTCTTTTTATTTTTAACCTTGATTATGCATTTAAAAATGATTTTGTAATGTTTTATCTAGTATTTATTTGTGTTTGGAGCAAGAAGTTTGTGTTTGTTTTTACCGATATCTTAGTACACTACCTTGACAAGAAATCCCTCTGGTTTTACATTTGTCAGAACCAAAAACTTGGTAAGGGAGTGTTGTCATACAACTGATCCTAGATCAAGGATGTAACGATAAAAGTACTTTTGTTAATGTGCATTGTGCTTTACAGTACTTAGTATTACTTATTTGAAGCTATACTCTTGATGTATAAGTTGCTTCAAATAACTTTCTTCAAACACAAATATAAACTAATTATCTCACATTTTTATTTAGTGTGGAAACTTTTATACAGCTTTCTCCAAGGACAATTTAAATACAATGTAAATGGTGCAAGGTTTAGAATGCAGTAAAGAGGCATTATGCTTAGCCACTTTCTCTCATATTGTTTTCCTGGGATGTTTCACAAAATTTAGTATTCTTGCTAAGATGTCTGTCATGACCTTTTTGACTTCTGAATCTTGATCCTCAAAGCTGTGTTTTTGTTGTTGTTTTTCAGAGTCTCATTCTGTCACCCAGGCTGGAGAGCAGTGGCGTGATCTCGGCTCACTGCAACCTCCGCCTCATGGGTTCAAGTGATCCTCCTGCCTCAGCCTCCCGAGTAGCTGGGATTATAGGCGTGTGCCACCACACCCAGCTAATTTTTTATATTTTTGGTAGAGATGGGGTTTCACCATGTTGGCCAGGCTGGTCTTGAACTCCTGACTTCAAGTGATATGCCTGCCTTGGCCTCCCAAAGTGCTGGGATTACAGGTGTGAGTCACCACAACTGTCCAATCCTCAAAGTTTTTTAAAAGATCATTCAATCATATAGCCTACATAAAACAAAAACTCACGTTGGTTTGGTACCACTTTACTACTGAAGTGAAATCTCAGGATTCAAATGATCTTTTTTTCTCATCAAAATAAATTTAAAAAAATTGTGTCTGTCAAATTTAGAGGGTATATCTCATCAAGGGTATTCAGGGCTGTTCAGAGGAGATCTTTGCTTGGAGCTCCTTGGTTATCTCCACAGAAATATTTTCTCATGACGGGCGTGGTGGCTCACACCTGTAATCCCAGCACTTTGGGAGGCCAAGGCAGGCAGATCACCTGTGGTCAGGAGTTGAAGACCAGCCTGGCCAACATGGTGAAACCTCATCTCTACCAAAAATAAAAATTAGCCAGGCGTGGTGGCACATGCTTGTAGTCCCAGCTACTCGGGAGGCTGAGGCAGGAGAATCGCTTGAACCTGGGACGCAGAGGTTGCAGTAAGCCGAGATCTGCGCTCCAGCTTGAGCGACAGAGTGAGACTCTGTCTCAATAAATAAATAAATAAATAAACAAACAAACAAATAAATAGTTTAACATTATAAAAATAAAGATTTTCACATGAATGTGGATTTTGATGCTTGCCTTTTTCCATTTACATGTCACCTTCCCATTTTTTCACAGAGGACTGCCAAGAATCAAGTTCATCTCATCTCTGGGTTGGACAAAACATATTCCTAGTTTACTGCACTTTTCAGTAAGGTTAGCCAGAATATTGGACCATATATGCTCTATACTCATAACTGTTAGAAAAACACAGGCTGGGAGTGGTGGCTCATGCCTGTAATCCCAGCACTTTGGGAGGCCAAGGTGGGTGGATCACCTGAGGTCAGGAGTTTGAAACCAACCTCGGCAACATGGTGAAACCCCATCTCTACCAAAAATACACACACACACACAAATTAGCCAAGTGTGGTGGCACATGCCTGTGGTCCCAGCTACTTGCTATTCAGGAGGCTGAGGTGGGAAGATGGCTTGAGCCTGGGAGGTGGAGGTTGCAGTGAGCAGAGATTGCATCACTGCACTCCAGTCTGGGTGACAGAGTGCAACTGTCTCAAAACAAAACAAAACAAAGAAAAAAAAAAAGAAAAAGAAAAACAGACAAGATAGTTCACAAATCATGCAAATATCCTTCCTGTAAACGACAGAGCCAATTACTGGTATCTCCCTTTCAGTCTTGCATATATGCTGACATGCTGTGTGATGCCGGGAAAGAATCCCCTCCTGCTCTTTGTTCAACTTTTAACTTAAACTACGTAAATCTGTCCAAAAATTATTGTCTTTTTGAGTAGCAAGGACCTTACAGAGCAGCCAGAGATCACAACACATTTTAACAATGAGAATCTTCACTGAAATGAAGGAAACATAATTGAATTACCATCATAAGCAGAAATATGCAAAAAACATAAAATAGAAAATTAGGGAACATTGTGCCTAGGACAAGATACTTGTTATCATCTATTCTAGTAGCAATAATAACAGCTAAGAGTTTTTGATCACTTCTGTTCCAGGCATTGTGCTAAGAGCTTAATATGCAGTAGCTCATTTAATCTTCATAGTTATCATATGACATAGGCTTTTTCTTAAAGTGCTCCTCACCTTATA
Organism: Gorilla gorilla gorilla; assembly: GCF_029281585.2. Classification (NCBI taxonomy): domain Eukaryota; kingdom Metazoa; phylum Chordata; class Mammalia; order Primates; family Hominidae; genus Gorilla; species Gorilla gorilla. The sequence goes on along the minus strand of NC_073247.2, from coordinate 150,968,646 downwards.
GATGGAGGAACTGAAGCTCTGAATATTACAATGACCTGCTCCAACTTACATGGCTAATAACTGGTAAAGCCAGTATTAAAATCCTGGAAGTCTGATTCTGGGCCTGAGTTCTTAACTGCTATGCTATGCTGCTTATGAAACAGACATGCTAATACTTATCCCATAAGATTATGTGTGTGGGGAGGGGTTACATTGAACCAGATAACATTATGCAATAGCATTCTTTTTATTTTACTTTATTTTTTTATTTGAGACGGAGTCTTGCTCTGTCACCCAAGCTGGAGTACAGTGGCTCAATCTCGGCTCACTGCAACCTCTGCCTCCCGGGTTCAAGCAATTCTCCTGCCTCAGCCTCCTGAGTAGCTGGGATTACAGGCACGTGCCACCATGCCCGGCTAATTTTTTTGTATTTTTAGTAGAGACAGGGTTTCACCATGTTGGTCAGGCTGGCCTCAAACTCCTCACCTGATGATCTGCCCACCTCAGCCTCCCAAAGTGCTGGGATTACAGGCGTGAGCCACCGCACCCGGCCTATGCAGTAGCATTTAGCACTGATATGTGGAATCCAGTACTCAGTAAGTAAATGTCAGAGCATTTTGTCAGTCATGTAGCTGTCATTAGATTAATTAGGGTCTCTTTGTTTGTTAAACTGTATCCTGAAAACTCCCCACCCCAAACCACCAGTTCATTAAATAATAATTGATAATATTTATTGAGTCCTTAATATATTTCAAGCAATGATTCAACTTATCTTCATATCATTCCTCTGAAAAATGTACTGGCATTATCTCTATTTTATAGGAGGAGAAATGGAGGCTGAGAGAGATTAAGTAACGTTTCCAAGGACCCCTGGCCCGTAAGTCAGGATGTGGAAATCAAGCAGTATGATGCTAGTGCCTGTTGTCCTAAACACTATGCTATGCTGCAGACGTGCTATGATTAACTCAGTTATCAGTACTTGATTTTTTACTCAATTTCAGCATCACATGCTAGAATCCTGGGTCAGCAACTTACTAGTGTGTAATGATTTCTACAATCCTTTAAAGGGGATGGGAGGATAGGTGACTTTTAGAAAAAGGATCAGGCAAAAGACTTTGTTGATTCAGGATCTGATTTCTGCTCAGGAACATTTTAACATAATAATAATTTCAAGATGTAAATTAGTTATTTTCTCCAAAGCAGACTGTACAAGTAAAACAGAAATTACATTCCTTAGCACTATCAGAATAAATATATATCCATGGTATGAATACTCAGTGATATTTTAAAATGCAGATGAAAATGTGAGCATTTATACTATTGTTTGATTAAAACTACTGTTGAAATTAGTGATGTGTCCCATTATCACACCAAATGTAACGAGGGAAAAAAAAGAAATTAAAAAAGGCAAAATTCCATATGAATGTCAAAATATAAAGGGATCTTAAAGTGTTTCAGAGAAACAGGAAATGTAATTGAGATTCTAGAATATTGAAAATATGAAGGTCAAATGAAATTATCCAAATCTCAACTTAGTTTAGTGATAAGCTTGGGGCCAAATTTATCTAGAGAGCTACTTAGATGAAGATAGGAAGGATGAAGAGAAATTTAGAAAGATGGTACATATATCTCACTCTCACATTTCTTCTAAACCATACAAGAGAGCTGATGGAGGCAAAATGTAATGTATATAAATATTGTTTATTTTTATGACAAGCTACATATATTCATGTATAAAAATGAGGAAAAACAAGTAAGCAAATAGATAAAACAGTTTTATATATTTATTTTTTAATATATATATTTTTAATATACTTTAAGTTCTACGGTACATGTGCACAACGTGCAGGTTTGTTACGTATGTATACATGTGCCATGTTGATGTGCTGCACCCATTAACTCGTCATTAACATTAGGTATATCTCCTAATGCTATCCCTCCCCTCCGCCCCACTCCACAACAGGCCCCGGTGTGTGATGTTGCCCTTTCTGTGTCCAAGTGTTCTCATTGTTCAATTCCCACCTATGAGTGAGAACATGCGGTGTTTGGTTTTTTGTCCTTGCGATAGTTTGCTGAGAATGATGGTTTCCAGCTTCATCTATGTCCCTACAAAGGGCATGAACTCATCCTTTTTTATGGCCGAATAGTATTCCATGGTGTATATGTGCCACATTTTCTTAATCCAGTCTATCATTGTTGGACATTTGGGTTGGTTCCAAGTCTTTACTATTGTGAATAGTGCTGCAATAAACATATGTGTGCAAGTGTCTTTATAGCAGCATGATTTATAATCCTTTGGGTATATACCCAGTAATGGGATGGCTGGATCAAATGGTATTTCTAGTTCTAGATCCCTGAGGAATCTCCACACTGTATTCCACAATGGTTGAACTAGTTTGCAGTCCCACCAACAGTGTAAAAGTGTTCCTATTTCTCTACATCCTCTCCAGCACCTGTTGTTTCCTGACTTTTTAATGATCGCCATTCTAACTGGTGTGAAATGATACCTCATTGTGGTTTTGATTTGCATTTCTCTGATGGCCAGTGATGATGAGCATTTTTTCATGTGTTTTTTGGATGCATAAATGTCTTCTTTTGAGAAGTGTCTGTTCATATCTTTGCCAACTTGTTGATGGGGTTGTTTGTTTTTTTCTTGTAAATTTGTTTGAGTTCATTTTAGATTCTGGATATTAGCCCTTTGTCAGATGAGTAGATTGCAAAAATTTTCTCCCATTCTGTAGGTTGCCTGTTTACTCTGAAGGTAGTTTCTTTTGCTGTGCAGAAGCTCTTTAGTTTAATTAGATCCCATTGTCAATTTTGGCTTTTGTTGCCATTGCTTTTGGTGTTTTAGACATGAAGTCCTTGCCCATGCCTATGTCCTGAATGGTATTGCCTAGGTTTTCTTCTAGGGTTTTTATGGTTTTAGGTCTAACATTTAAGTCTTTAATCCATCTTGAATTGATTTTTGTATAAGGTGTAAGGAAGGGATCCAGTTTCAGCTTTCTCCATATGGCTAGCCAGTTTTCCCAGCACCATTTATTAAATAGGGAATCCTTTCCCCATTTCTTGTTTTTGTCAGGTTTGTCAAAGATCAGATAGTTGTAGATATGCAGCATTATTTCTGAGGGCTCTGTTCTGTTCCATTGATCTATATCTCTGTTTTGGTACCAGTACCATGCTGTTTTGGTTACTGTAGCCTTGTAGTATAGTTTGAAGTCAGGTAGCGTGATGCCTCCAGCTTTGTTCTTTTGGCTTAGGATTGGCTTAGCGATGCGGGCTCTTTTTTGGTTCCATATGAACTTTAAAGTAGTTTTTTTCCAATTTTGTGAAGAAAGTCATTGGTAGCTTGATGGGGATGGCATTGAATCTATAAATTACCTTGGGCAGTATGGCCATTTTCACGATATTGATTCTTCCTACCCATGAGCATGGAATGTTCTTCCATTTGTTTGTATCCTCTTTTATTTCATTGAGCAGTGGTTTGTAGTTCTCCTTGAAGAGGTCCTTCACGTCCCTTGTAAGTTGGATTCCTAGGTATTTTATTCTCTTTGAAGCAATTGTGAATGGGAGTTCACTCATGATTTGGCTCTGTTTGTCTGTTATTGGTGTATAAGAATGCTTGTGATTCTTGCACATTGATTTTGTATCCTGAGACTTTGCTGAAGTTGCCTATCAGATGAAGGAGATTTTGGGCTCAGATGATGGGGTTTTCTAGATATACAATCATGTCATCTGCAAACAGGGACAATTTGACTTCCTCTTTTCCTAATTGAATACCCTTTATTTCTTTCTCCTGCCTGATTGCCCTGGCCAGAACTTCCAACACTATGTTGAATAGGAGTGGTGAGAGAGGGCATCCCTGCCTTTTGTCTGTTTTCAAAGAGAATGCTTCCAGTTTTTGCCCATTCAGTATGATATTGGCTGTGGGTTTGTCATAAATAGCTCTTATTATTTTGAGATACATCCCATCAATGCTTAATTTATTGAGAGTTTTTAGCATGAAGGGCTGTTGAATTTTGTCAAAAAGCCTTTTCTGCATCTATTGAGATAATCACATGGTTTTGTCACTGGTTCTGTTTATATGTTATGTTTATTGATTTGCGTATGTTGAACAAGCCTTGCATCCCAGGGATGAAGCCCACTTGATCATGGTGGATAAGCTTTTTGATGTGATGCTGGATTTGGTTTGCCAGTATCTTATTGAGGATTTTTGCATTAATGTTCATCAGGGATATTGGTCTAAAATTCTCTTTTTTGGTTGTGTCTCTGCCAGGCTTTAGTATCAGGATGATGCTGGCCTCATAAAATGAGTTAGGGAGGATTCCCTCTTTTTCTATTGATTGGAATAGTTTCAGAAGGAATGGTACCAGCTCCTCCTTGTACCTCTGGTAGAATTCGGCTGTGAATCCATCTGGTCCTGGACTTTTTTTGGTTGGTAGGCTATTAATTATTGCTTCAATTTCAGAGCCTGTTATTGGTCTATTCAGGGATTCAACTTCTTCCTGGTTTAGTCTTGGGAGGGTTTATGTGTCCAGAAATTTATTCATTTCTTCTAGATTTTCTAGTTTATTTGCATAGTGGTGTTTATAGCATTCTCTGATGGTAGTTTGTATTTCTGTGGGATCGGTGGTGATATCCCTTTTATCAGTTTTTATTGTGTCTATTTGATTCTTCTCTCTTTTCTTCTTTATTAGTCTTGCTAGCGGTCTATCAATTTTGTTGATCTTTTCAAAAACCAGCTCCTGGATTCGTTGACTTTTTGAAGGGTTTCTTGTGTCTCTATCTCCTTCAGTTCTGCTCTGATCTTAGTTATTTCTTGCCTCCTGCTAGCTTTTGAATGTGTTTGCCCTTGCTTCTCTAGTTCTTTTAATTGTGATGTTAGGGTGTCAATTTTAGATCTTTCCTGCTTTCTCTTGTGGGCATTTAGTGCTATAAATTTCCCTCTACACACTGCTTTAAATGTGTCCCAGAGAGTCTGGTATGTTGTGTCTTTGTTCTCATTGGTTTTGAAGAACATCTTTATTTCTGCCTTCATTTTGTTTTGTATCCAGTAGTCATTCAGGAGCAGGTTGTTCAGTTTCATGTAGTTGAGTGGTTTTGAGTGAGTTTCTTAATCCTGAGTTCTAGTTTGATTGCACTGTGGTCTGAGAGACAAGTTTGTTATAATTTCTGTCCTTTTACATTTGCTGAGGAATGCTTTACTTCTAACTATGTGGTCAGTTTTGGAATAAGTGTGATGTGGTGCTGAGAAGAATGTACATTCTGTTCATTTGGGGTGGAGAGTTCTGTAGCTGTCTATTAGGTCTGCTTGGTGCAGAGCTGAGTTCAATTCCTGGATATCCTTGTTAACTTTCTGTCTCGTTGATCTGTCTAATGTTGATAGTGGGGTGTTAAAGTCTCCCATTATTATTGTGTGGGAGTCTAAGTATCTTTGTAGATCTCTAAGGACTTGCTTTATGAATCTGGGTGCTCCTGTATTGGGTGCATATATAATTAAGATAGTTAGCTCTTCTTGTTGAATTGATCCCTTTACCATTATGTAATGGCCTTCTTTGTCTCTTTTGATCTTTGTTGGTTTAAAGTCTGTTTTATCAGAGACTAGGATTGCAACCCCTCCTTTTTTTGTTTTCCATTTGCTTGGTAGATCTTCCTCCATCCCTTTATTTTGAGCCTATGTGTGTCTCTGCATGTGAGATGGGTCTCCAGAATATAGCACACTGATGGGTCTTGATTCTTTATCCAATTTGCCAGTCTGTGTCTTTTAATTGGAGCATTTAGCCCATTTACATTTAAGGTTAATATTGTTATGTGTGAATTTGATCCTGTCGTTATGATGTTAGCTGGTTATTTTGCTCTTTAGTTGATGCAGTTTCTTCCTAGCCTCGAAGGTCTTTACAATTTGGCATGTTTTTGCAGTGGCTGGTATTGGTTGTTCCTTTCCATGTTTAGTTCTTCCTTCAGGAGCTCTTATAGGGCAGGCCTGGTTGTGACAAAATCTGTCAGCATTTGCTTGTCTGTAAAGGATTTTATTTCTCCTTCACCTATGAAGCTTAGTTTGGCTGGATATGAAATTCTGAGTTGAAAATTCTTTTCTTTAAAAACATTGAATATTGGCCCCCACTCTCTTCTGACTTGCAGAGTTTCTGCTGAGAGATCAGCTGTTAGTCTGATGGGCTTCCCTTCGTGGGTAACCTGACCTTTCTCTCTGTCTGCCCTTAACATTTTTTCCTTCATTTCAACTTTGGTGAATCTGACAATTATGTGTCTTGGAGTTGCTCTTCTCGAGGAGGATATTTGTGGCGTTCTCTGTATTTCCTGAATTTGAATGTTGGCCTGCCTTCCTAGGTTGGGGAAGTTCTCCTGGATCATATCCTGAAGAGTGTTTTCCAACTTGGTTCCTTTCTCCCCGTCACTTTCAGGTACACCAATCAGACGTAGATTTGGTCTTTTCACATAGTCCCATATTTCTTGGATGCTTTGTTCATTTCTTTCTATTCTTTTTTCTCTAAACTTCTCTTCTCACTTCATTTCATTCGTTTGATCTTCAATCATTGATAGCCTTTCTTCCAGTTGATCAAATCAGCTACTGAAGCTTGTGCATTCATCATGTAGATCTTGTGCCATGGTTTTCAGCTCCATCAGGTCATTTAAGGACTTCTCTACACTGGTTATCCTAGTTAGCCATTCGTCTAATCTTTTTTCAAGGTTTTAACTTCTTTGCATTGGGTTCGAGCTTCCTCCTTTAGCTTGGAGAAGTTTGATCACCTGAAGCCTTCTTCTCTCAGCTCGTCAAAGTCATTCTCCATCCAGCTTTGTTCCATTGCTGGGGAGGAGCTGTGTTCCTTTGGAGGGGGAGAGGTGCTCTGATTTTTAGAATTTTCAGCTTTTCTGCCCTGTTTTGTCCCCGCATTTGTGGTTTTATCTACCTTTGGTCTCTGATGATGGTGACGTACAGATGGGGTTTTGGTGTGGATGTCCTTTCTGTTTGTTGGTTTTTCTTCTAACAGGACCCTCAGCTACAGGTCTGTTGGAGTTTGCTGGAGGTCCACTCCAGACTCTGTTTGCCTGAGTATCAGCAGTGGAGGCTTCAGAACAGTGAATATTGCTGAACAGCAAACGTTGCTGCCTGATTGTTCCTCTGGAAGCTTCGTCTCAGAGGGGTACCCAGACGTGTGAGGTGTCAGTCTGCCCCTACTGGGGGGTGCCTCCCAGTTAGGCTACTCGGGGGTCAGGGACCCACTTGAGGAGGCAGTCTGTCCATTCTCAGATCTCAAGCTGCGTGCTGGGAGAACCACTACTCTCTTCAAAGCTGTCAGACAGGGACATTTAAATCTACAGAGGTTTCTGTTGCCTTTTGTTCAGCTATGCCCTGCCCCCAGAGGTGGAGTCTACAGAGGCGGGCAGGCCTCCTTGAGCTGCGGTGGGCTCCACCCAGTTCGAGCTTCCTGGCAGCTTTGTTTGCCTACTCAAGCCTCAGCAATGGCAGGCGCCCCTCCCCCAACCTTGCTGCCACCTTGCAGTTCGATCTCAGACTGCTGTGCTAGCAATAAGTGAGGCTTCATGGGTATGGGACCCTCTGAGCCAGGCACGGGATATAATCTCCTGGTCTGCCGTTTGCTAAGACCATTGGAAAAGTGCAGTATTAGGGTTGGAGTGACCTGATTTTCCAGGTGCCGTCTGTCACCCCTTCCCTTGGCTAGAAAAGGGAATTCCCTGACCCCTTGCCCTTCCGGGGTGAGGCAATGCCTCGCCCTGCTTTGGCTCACACTCAGTGGGCTTCACCCACTATCCTGCCCCTACTGTCCGATGAACCCCAGTGAGATGAACCCAGTACCTCAGTTGGAAATGCAGAAATCATCCATCTTCTGTGTCGCTCATGCTGGGAGTTGTAGACTAGAGCTGTTCCTATTTGGCCGTCTTGGAACACTCAAAAACACATTTTTCACCACCCTCATAGGCTGCTCCATTACATAGGGCTCAGCAGGAACTCTGTCTATCCTTTCTGATAATCTACTACACCGCACATCTTCATAAACTCTCCTATTTCTTGGAAATAAAGGAAAGATTTGCTCCTTCTTTTTTTTTTTTTTTTTTTTTCAATTAGCAACAAGGCTTACCAATGAAAGTGCCTGAGGAGGAGATTGTTTTTGGAAAAAAAAAAAAAAAAAAAAAAAAGGTAGCCAGCCCACCTCAGCAGAGTAGAAAGCTGCCTATGGTGATGATTTTAGGGAAACTAGGAAGTACACTAAGACCTCAAAGTTTCTCATCAGTATTCTATGGTCTTCAAATTTTGAACCAGCTTTACATTCCTGGGTTAAATGGGTTAAACCCAAATTAAACTATTTATTAATTTTCTTACTTTTATTATCTCATTCATTTTGGTATTTTGTGTTTAGTTTCCTCTCCTCTTTCTAGATTTTGGGGGTGTGTGCTTAGATTATTGATTTGTGACTTTTTCTTTTTTTTAATTTATGCATTTGAGTGCTATAAATTTCTCTCACAGCACTGCTTTAGCTGCCTTTAACAAATTTTGATATGTTATGCTTTTAATTGTATTAAACTGAAAATATTTTAATTTTCCTTGTGATGTCTCTATTGTATCATGATTTACTTAGAAGTATATTTCTTGATTTTCAAATGTTTGTGTATATTCTGGATATGTTTTTATAACGTATTTCTAGCTTTATTCTTTTGTGACCAGAGAACATACTTTGAATGATTTCAATTCTTAAACATTTGCAGAAGACTTTCATTTCTTAGATGATGAAGCAGATATGCTTTATCCTGTTTCCCCTGCTAAGTACAACTAAAACCCTGGAACTTATATACAAAACAAACATAAAAAGATTTTGGAAAAGATAGGACATGGTACTGAGCTCCCAGGGTTTTCTCTTTGTCTCGTATATCCCAGACTCAGAGCTAGAGAAATCACCAACTCAGAAACGATAATGGGTACAGACAAAATAAAAGTGTTCCAATCAAAGCATTGCCTCTCTAACCAAAGGACTAGGAAAGGGGAAGCATAGCAGGACAGAAAATTTTAAACAGTAACTGTTGTACTCCAGCCAAACACAACAGAAAAAGCAATTGTCCTACAACCATTCATATAAGCAAATAAAGTGTGGGTAGGCTAGACATCCACCTTTGTAGCTTGTAACAAATAGACCCAAACTGTCACCAGGATTGTGTCAGAGAAGACCAAGTAGGGAGTTACGTTCATCCTCACCAGTTGGTAGTGAGACCCTCTGCTTCTGGTGTCAGTGGAGATCAAGTGGGAAGCCTGGACTTCTATTCCCCACTGGTTTTAATGGAGTGTTCCTCCAGTTCTCTACTGGGGTGGTGTTAGAGAGGGCCTAGTGAAAAGTCAGGACTTTTGGCACCTCTCAGTTGTAATGAGGCCATTCTTCTACCTCAAGGTGTCCGTAGTGGTCATGTAGAGAGCAAAAACAAAGCACTCCTACCCCTCCCAGCCAGAGAGGTATCAACTGAAGCCTAATGGGGATCCAGAACCCTCCCACCTCTCACAGTAAAGGGTGCCTTCTCTTAAGTGTCAACAGAGGCCAAGTGGGAGATCTGGATGTCTAACCCCTTTTGTCAGTAATAAGGCTCTATCACCCTTCCCCTCCCAGACTAATGTCAGATACAGCTGGCTAAAGCAGAGCTTTTAAATAATGAGATTTGGAATTTCATAACATAATACAGAATTCCCCAGGTTTCCCTAAAAAATTATATGGCATACAAAAAAAAAAAAAAAAGAAAATCTCAAACTGAATGAGGAAAGGCAATCTGGAGACACCAACAACAAGAAAACATAGCTGTTAGAATTATTTACAACTATGTAAACGTATCCATCATAAAAAATACTTCAAGAAGCAATTACAAACATGCTTCCAAAAAGTGAAAAGTAGAAAGCCTCAGAAAAGAAATAGAAATTCTCAAAAAAAAAATAGAGAATGTAAAGAAGAAAAAATTATAAATTTTAGAACAGAAAAACACAATAACTGAAATAACCATCTCAGTGTATGGATTAAACAGCAAAATGGAGGGGACAGAGGAAAGAATCAGTGAACTGAAAGATCGAGTAATAAAAATTACCCAGTGTGAACAAAAGAGAAAATAGATTGAAAAAGGAATAGAGCCTCAAAGACCTGTAGGACTAAGATAAAATATATAACATTAGTAGGCGTCCTAGAGGAGAGAAGAAAGAAGGTAGAGCTGAAAAAGTACTTTAAGAATAATAGCTGAAAACTTCCCAAATTTGTCAGACATTAGCCTACAGATTTAAGAAGCTAAACAAACCTGAAAAGAATAAACTCAAATAAATCCATGCTAAGACATATCATAATTAAACTTTTGCAAAATAAAGGTAAAGAAAAAATCTTCAAAGTAGTGAAAGAAAAAATAACACCTTTCGTATAGAGAAAAAAAAAAAACAACAACAATTGGAATGGAGACGATTTCTCATTTAAAAAAAAAAGAAAGAAAAGAAACATGAAGTCTAGAAAACACTGGCACAATGTTCCCAAGTGCTGAAACTAAAAAACTGTCAACACATAATCCTATACCCACTGAAAATATCCTTCAGGAATGAAGGGGCAATCAAAACTTTTCAAATGAAGGAAAACTAAAAGAATTTGTCACCAGCAGACCTATCTTAAAAGAAAGACTAAAGACAGTTCTTTAAAAAAATAAAATGATTAAAAAGGAAGCTTGCAGCATCAGGAAGAAAGAAAGACACAGTAAGTAAGAATATGGGTAAATAAAATGGATTGTTCTTTTCCTGCTGAGTTTTCTAAATTATGCTTCACAGTTGAAGCAAAAATTATAATAGTCTCATATGATTCTAATTGTACATAGATGAACTATACAAGAAAAGTATATTGTAAGTGACAAAGTGAAAGGATGTAAATAGAGGTAAGGTTTTACACTTCACTCCAAGTGGTTAGATGATGACACCAGTAAACCGCAATATGTTATGCATGTGTAATGATATATATAGTGAAAGTATCTTAAACTACTTTAAGATAACTGCAAATAGAAAAACTCAAACACACTAGATAAATCAAAATGGAGTTCTGAAAATTGTTCAAGTAGCCCACAAGAATACAGGAACAAGATAATGGAGAAGAAAAATATAGAAGATAAACAGAAAACAAAAAATAAATTGACGGGTCTTAACAAAGTAATAGTTACATTAAACGTAAATAGTCTGAATATACTGATTAAGAACAGAGATTGCCATTATGGATTAAAATCACGATCCAAGCATGTACTGTGTGTAAGAAACTCACTTCAAATGTAACAATAGCGGCACGTTGTAAATGAAAGGAGGGATAAAAAGCCATCAGGAGTGCCTTTATTGATATCAGATAAAGTCGACTTCAGAGCCAAAAAATATATATTTATGAAGGAAAGAAAGAAACATTATATAATGACCAGTGGGTTGATCCACTAAGAAGTCATGGTAGTCCTAAATGCACATGCATGAAACAATAGAGCGGTAAAATATGCAAAGCAAAAAAATAAAAAAATAAAAAGGAGAAATAGACAAATCCACTACTACAGTTGGGGAATTCAACAACACTCTCTCAACATTTGATGGAAAAAGTAGACAGAAAATCAGCAAGGCCATATAAAATAAACAATATAATCAATGAATCAACAGGATTTAATCAAAATTTCTAGAACACTCCACCCAATAATGGCAGAATAAACATTCTTTTCAAGTACCCACAGAATATCTACCAAGAGAGGCTGTATCTTCGGCCACATAATAAACCTCAACCAATTTTTAAAAATTGAAATCATATAGGTTGTGTTCTGCACCCACAATGAAATCAAATTAGACACTAATAACAGAAAAATAACAGAAAAATTCCAAACACTTGAAAACTAAGCAACATTCTTCTAACAAATCTACAGATAAAATAGAAGACTCAAGGAAATAAAAAATACCTTGAATGGAATTAAAATAAAAATAAAACATATCAAATTTCATGAGACACAGCTAAATTAGTGCTGACAGGGAACTTTGTAGCACTAAACACATACAATAGAAAAGCATAAGAGTCTTAAATTAATAATCTAAGCTCTAATTTCAAAAACCTAGAAAAAGAAGAGCAAGATAAACCCAATGCAAGCAGAAGGAAGAAAATCTTAAAGATAAGCAGCAAAAATCAATGAAATTGAAACTATAACATCAATAGAGAAGAACATTGTTTCAAAGTAAAGAGTTGACTCTTTGAAAAGATTAATAATATTGGGGAAAAAAACTTGTAACAAGTCTGTAAAATAAAAACAAGAAAGCCAGAAGACATAAATTACCAATATCAGGAATGAAACAGGAGATATTGCTACAGATCCTGCAGACAGCAAAAGGATAATAAAGGAAACTATGAAAAACTGTACACACATAAATTTGACAACTGAGATAAAAGAAACCAATTCCTCAAAAAGCAAAAACTACTACAACTCCCTTGATATGAAATGAATAATTCAAATAGCCCTATAACTCCTAAGAAAACTGAATTCCTAATTTCAAAACTCCATAAAAATAAATCTCTAGGCTCAGAGAATTTTGCTGCAGAATTCCACCTAATGTTTAAAGAATAGTTAACCATCAAACATATTTTAAAGGATTCAAGGAGAGAAGATTGTTCTATTATGTTTACCCGGATACTTGTTATATCTGTTGTACTTTCTTCATTCCTGATTTACCAAGTTTCTATTACGTATCATTTCTCTTCTCCTCAAAGAACTTTTTTTAGCAGTTCTTTTATGACAGGTCTGCTGACAACAGATTCTCTTCATTTTTCTTCATCTGAAAATGTTTTTATTTCACCTTTATTTCTGAAGAATATTTATGCTGAATATAGAATTTCAGGTTGACAGTTATTTTCTTTCAGTCCTTTGAAATGCTGATCTCCGTGGTTATTTACAAGAAATCTAGTCATTCACATCATTATTCCCTAAAGGTGATGTGCTATTTCTTTCTGCCTGCTTATAAGGTTTTTTCTTTGTTTTTAGTTTTTGGCAATTTGATTATGATGGGCATGGATTTCTTTAGGCTTATCTTTTGAGGTCTGGGGTTCATTGAGCTTCTTGAAGTTATAGGTTTATGTTTTGCCCCAACTTTGGGGAATTTTCGTCCATAATTTGTTCAAATAATTTTTTGTTTTGAGATGGAGTCTCACTCTGTCACCCAAGCTGGAGTGCAATGGCATGTTCTTGGCTCACTGCAACCTCTGCCTCCTGGGTTCAAGTGATTCTCCTGCCTCAGCCTCCCAAGTAGCTGGGATTACAGGCACATGCCACCACACCTGGCTAATTTTTGTATTTTTAGTAGAGACGGGGTTTCACCATGTTGGCCAGGCTGGTCTCGAACTCCTGATCTCATGATCCGCCCACCTCGGGCTCCCAAAGTGCTGTGATTATAGGTGTGAGCTACTGTGCCTGGCCTATTCAAATAATTTTTAAGCACCCTTCTTCCTCTCGAGCTTCAATGACTTAACTGTTAGACCTTTTGGTTGTCTCCGTGTGTCTGAGGATCTGTTTTTTAATTTAATTTTTTCCCTTTGTTTTTCATAGTGGATCATTTCTATTGGTTGATTGGTCTGTCTTCAAGTTCTCCTGACTCTTTCTCTGTCATCTCTATTCTGCTACTGAGCCCTTTTATTATGTTTTTTAATTGTATTTCTCAATTCAAAAAATTACATTATGTTCTTGTATCTTTTTTTGCTAAGGTTTATACTTTTCATTAATTCATCCTTACTTTTTGAGACATTTTTATAACAGCTTCTTTAAACAAACAATTTTTAATAGCTGCTTTGTCTGATCATTCTGACGTCTGTCATTTGGTCATTGATGTTTGTGGATTATTTTTTCCTATGCAAGTTTACCTTTTCTTGGTTCTTTGTGTACCGAGTAGTTATGGATTTCATCTTGAACATTTAAAATATCATATTGCAAGAGTCTGGGTTTTGTTTAAATCTAATGGAAAATCTTGATATTTTGGCTCTCACAAGCAGTCACCTCTGTCAGGTTCAGGTCCCAAGTTTTAACCATCCTTCTGTGGGTTGTGATTTCAATGTTAGTTCCACTTTCAAAGTTTTTGAAGTATGATTGTTATTGGTCCCATGTGTGTCCCACCAAGTGTTCCATCTGGGACTTGAATGCAGATTACCTTCTCCTCAGCTTTCAAAGTTACATTATGCTTTTCGGGGTCTAATTCACACATGCACATGATTTCATAAACAATGTTATGGGTTTTCTATCCTGATATACTCTCTTGCTTTCTATAGTCTTACAGGTACTTTTGGTTCCCTGTGTCTCCCTTTTTTGGTCCTCTGGCTCAGTAGCTAAGGCTGTCTTTACCCCCACACTGCTGTGCATTTCCCATGACTATGCCCACATTTGGCACCAGCTTTTGGGAGGACAGAGGAAGAAATGCAATGCAGGTTCAGTCTGCCTTTTCTGGACCACAGGTCCTCTCATTTGAAAGGACAGTCCCACTCTCTTGGAGTTTTTGGCCCCTACCAACCCCTGTTTCTGCTTCTGTTGCTGCTGCTGCCACTGATACAGTATGGCTTGGGGACTAGAGTGTGAGAAAATTGAGACATTTAAAAAATGTTAATTTTCCTCATTTTGAGCATTTGAAAGTTACTTCCCTGCTTCTTGAGTGATAACTAGAGGGTTTTTCCTAAAACTTCCTCTGTTCATGCCAATTCCCATTTGCAGGTTTTGGGCTGCATTAAGTCTAGGCTGGAGGATATCAGAGGAGGTACAAAATGGTAAACTCATTGCTGGATTGGTAATACTTTAAATTATGGTCTACTGCTCCAGTCTTCCTGCTACTATCTACTTTTCAGAGTCCTTGAATAGAAACTCACACACTTAACCAAGGTTTTTTAACTACATTCAGTGGGAGAGAGTATAGAGTGTGTTTTCTCCAAATTACTGAGAACTTGAACTTATGAATTATCTTTTAAAGCAATTAGAAATGTGAAAATAGTATATTTTATGTTTACCTTAATCTTTACCATTTCTGACACTCTTAATTTATTTACATATGTCCAAATTTCCATTTATCATCATACTCCTTTTGCCTTTAATATATTAGTATTTAGTTTTAAATTCCTGTTTAAAAATTCCAACAAATAGGTTATCACTGAATCTGGTTCTTTTGATTACGTTATCTCTGACAATGTTTCTTAAATTTACTTTTTTGGTGTTTATTGTAATTTTTGATTGAATGCTGGACATCATTTATAGAAGAACATTAGATATAGAAGTAAATAGTATTTAGCCTGGCAATGAGTACATATCTTATTTTGTCAGGCCATTAGTGTTAGGGGTTGAATCAGTGTAGTCAGAAATTGAATGGAATTTGGGTTTTGTTGTTGCTGTTTTTACCTTAAGTGTGGCATGAACTTTAAATTCCTCCAGATATTGGTTGCTGTTACCTTGTGCTTAGGATGGGACTGGGGTGTGAGTGGGTTTTTCTCAGTATTTCCATTACCCCCCTGATACGGTTTAGGTGTTTTGTCTGCTCTAAATCTCATGTTGAACTGTGTTCCCCAATGTTGGAGGTGGGGCCTAATAGAAGGCATTAGGGTCATGGAGGTAAACCCCTTATGAATGTCTTGTTGCCATCCTCATGGTAATGAGTGAGTTCTCATCCTATGAGTTCATGCAGGAGCTAATTGTTGAAAAGAGCATGGCATATCTCTTCCTTCCTCTCTCATCATGTGACACAGCTGTTCCCTCTTGGTCTTCTTCTAGGAATGGAAGCTTTCTGAGGCCCTCACCAGAAGCAGATGCTGGTGCCATGCTTCTTGTAGAGCCTGCAGAATTGCGAGCCAAATATACCTCTTTTCTATATAAATTATCCAACATCAGGTATTTCTTTATAGCAATGCAAACAGACTAACACATCCCCTCAGTTTTATTTGTCCATTCACAACTGCACTACAGCAGTGAACTCTCTATACATGCTTACTAAACTACTGTTGCTTCTTACTCCATGCTGGGCTTATGGTAGAGGATGGAATGATTTTCTTTTGTCTTACTGCAGCTTCTTCCTTAGATAAGTCCTGTGCACTTGGGCCTCAAACGTAGGGCTTTCTCAGCGTTCTTACCTCTTTTGTGTGGCAGTCAAACTCTAATTTGTTTTGTGGTTGATCTGGTGTGGGAGTTTCCTTCCCCTCTCCTAGGTAATGTAATATCCTTTCAGGATCCTGAGCCCAAGGTGGATTTTCTTTGTATCCTTACAGGATCCTGACTACAAGGTGGATTCCTGCCTCTCTCTTAGGAGCAGGTTTCTGCTTTTACCTCTCCTCTCTTTTTTCTTTTTGTTTCTTTCTTTCTTTTTTTTTTTTTTTGAGACACAATCTCTCTCTGTCACCCAGGCTAGAGTGCAGTGGCACAATCTCGGCTCACTGCAACCTCTGCCTCCTGGGTTCAAGCAATTATTTTGTCTCACCCTCCCGAGAAGTGGGGATTACAGGCACACACCACCATGCTCAGCTAATTATTATATTTTTAGTAGAGACAGGGTTTCACCATATTGGTCAGGCTGGTCTTGAACTCCTGACGTCAAGCAATCCACCCACCTCAGCCTCCCAAAGTGCTGAGATTGCAGACGTGAGCCACCATGCCCTGTCTACTTCTCCTCTTGAAGAAATAGATTTCTGCTAGTGGCCTGGGCGCTAAATAATTTGCTGCCATTTCACCAGTAACTTAAAGCATTTGATTCAGAGAAATGAAACGTGAGGGAAGCAAGTGGGACTTGTGTCTTTCTCCAGCAGTAGCCAATCACCTCCTGCATATCTGTGGCATTGAGAGGAGTTCTCCTCAGTCTCCTGACTTTTCCTCAACCTTTTTATTGAACATCCTGTAGAGGTCTGTGGAAGTGAGTGTGAGCTCTCCTTATGTCTGTGGTTTTTATATGTTCCAAACTGATATGCCAATCCCCACTTGTCTTTTAAGAATTAATTTAAAAATTAGCTTATTTCTTCTTAACCACTTGTGCGGCTCCCTCATTTTCCCTTCTGCTCTGCCAAACATGAAAGATATTATGTGTCTCATCTCTTTCTACAGTGGTTGGTTACCATGGAACTCATTTTGCTTGTTTTCCCTAGTCTGTAGTTTGGATATTTGTCCCCTCCAAATCTCATGTTGAAATTTTATCCCCAGTGTTGGAGATGGGGTCTAATGGGTGGTGTTTGGGGAGTGAAGATGGATCCCTCAGGAATAAAATAAATTAATCCCCTCCTTCGGGGAAAGGGTGAGTAAGTTCTTGCTGTATTAGTTGAAGGAAACTGGTTGAAAAAAAAAAAAAGCAAACAAACTAGTTCTTTCCCCGACCTCTTGGTTCCTCTCTCACCATGCAATCTCTGCACACACTGACTTCCCTTTACCTTCTGCTATGAGAGGAAGCAGCCTGAGGCCCTCACCAGACACAAAATCTTGGACCTTTCAGCTAGCGTAATTATGAGCCAAATAAATCTTTTCTCTTCATAAATTACCCAATCTCAGGTATTTCTTTGTACCAACACTAAATGGACTAAGATCCTATGCCTTCAGATTTTTGATGGGTTAAATAAATGTTACATTTTTATAAATTATCCAGCTTTTTCTCATTGTTAGGGTGGAGGAGATAGTCAGTTGCATCTCTCTATATCCTAAGTAGAAGCACAGTCTGCTCATACATCTCTAATTATTTCTTACTATAAATTCCTAGAAGTGCAATTGAAACAAAGGAGATGCATAAACATGTTTTTAAGACTACTTTGTACATATGGCCAAATTGCTGTAAGGAAAATTTTGCACATCTACTTCCTTCAGCTACTGCTATAATAGTCCAGCATTATAATTTCTATATCAAATAAAACGATCCCTTTACTAAGGTGTATTTGATTAAAAATGTTTTTTCTGTTGAACTAAAATGAACTATATCTTTTATTAAAAAAACCAGATACATAGTTCTAAACTAATAGGAAGGAACACATGCTAAGATGTTATCATTAAAACATTTGATAGTTAGTTTTTTTGTGGGTTTCAATAATCAAGACACCTGAGAGGTTGTGTAAAGATCACCTTACAGTAACTCTTGCCTTACAGAGAAAAGTGTTTCTTTGCAATGCCAACATAACTGAGCTGAGCTAATGCCAAAATATATTACTTGGAAGATGGGAGAGCATAACAGAAATAAGTGTAATCAATAGCTGGGGAAATAAAGCTCAATTGGTCTCTGGATGTTACAAGCAGTTTGGCCAGATCTCCAAATCTACTAACCCTAAAGCCATTTTCTCCTACTACTATAGGTTCCTGAAAGTGGAAGTCATATCTTAAAACAAATTAGTAGTCGGAACTCTGACCACAGGTCCCTGTGTGATCACTTCTCTGGTGAGCTTTTCTGCATGGCCAAGACATTTTTTACCCAGACCAGAGACAAGCTAAGCAGCCTGCTTTTTGTCTTCTTTTCCCTCGGAGCTACTCTGGTTCTTTTTTTCCTTCTGAGGACAGAGGTATCCCTTGATCAGGAGACACTCTGGGGCCAGTAAAGATATCTACTTCTACCCCACAACACCTTGCCAACATCAAGGGCATTATGGAATGATTAGCAAGACATTGCCTTACACCCACTCCTGTCTCCTATGATTTGGGCATGGTGTCTAAAAGTAGGCCAGTTGGCTTGGGGAAGTTGCACGGTCAAAAAGAATGATGCAAAACAATCAGCAGGGTCCAGGGGAATAATGACTAGAGGAGGACTCAGGCAAATTCAGCAATGGATATAGCAACATAGCAAAGAACAGACTGGCTAAATTACATGGACAGTGGATGTCAGTGTAGGACTGAAACTGATCAAGGACAAGAAGCAGATCACACATATGTGGACCCTATGTTAACCCCCCAGAATGAAGGAAAGAAGAAAGGGGAGAGGAAGTGTCCTGGATTCTCTGTATCAGGGGTGTCCAACATTTTGGCTTCCCTGGGCCACATTGGAATTGTCTTGGGCCACACATAAAATACACTAACACTAATGATAGCTGATGAGCTTTACAAAAATCATTAAAAAATCATAATGTTTTAAGAAAGTTTGTGTTGGGCTTTATTCAAAGCCATCCTGGGCCGCATGTGGCCCACAGGCTGTGGTTTGGACAAGCTTGGTCTAAGTATTTACTTAAAAGAGACTGGAAAAACACAGAAACGACAGTTTACCTTGTATTGGTAAGGTTACATTTTCTGTCTTCAATAGAAATAGGAGGCATAAGAGCTAAGTTAAGCTTTAGAGAAATGAAGCTTAATTTTTGCATACATGTATTTGTTTCTAAAATTCATAGCCACACCACATGACTTAGAGCTTTTTTCTCCCTCAACACATGCTGCAATTCATCTAAGTACTGACTAAAAGTTCTTCTACTGTTTCTGAGAAAGCTGCAGACCATGATAGGAACTTGGGTTTTTAAAGCATCAGGGTTCTAAATATGACAGCTTGGTTTGAATTTGGTTTTATTATCTCCTCTTTTGCAACCCCAGAAGATAGTCCCCCCAAAAAAGAGAGACCCCTGTTCTTCTATTTCCCTTCGTTGACAATGTTGTGTGAGAAAACACAAGCCTGGAATTCCCGAATTATGCAAGAATGACCAGGGCATACCAATTATCTTTAGAGAACGTGTGGGCTTGACACATTCATGCGTGACTCCAGATGAGCAGGTTTTTGGGTGGGTGATTTTCCCTTGTCTGTCCAACCGTCTTTATCCACAAAGATTCCAGCTTGTTTGTAATAAACCAGATCCCTGAATAAGGCAGCCTCAGGCCCACTTTATAGGCCCATTATACCAAGCAAGGTAGGGAGCAAAGAAGAAAAGCTACAAAACTAACCAGAAGGGAACACAAGAAGGGAAAGGAAATGTGTGTGTGTGTGTGATATCTTCTCTGTCTCTCTGAAAACACAATTCCCTGCTCACTTGTGTGGCCTCTTCCGAAATCAGAGCCTCTCTTCCTTTTCCTATGCCTCTCATCTGTTTCTTCTCTCTTCTTTTCCTGTCCTTTGCCTATTTTTTTTTTTTTTTGGAGATGGAGAGAAGTGGGGAAACTGGAAGTTATACTGTGTGTCTCCAGCAGTGTCCACAGTTGAAATAATAATGGCTAATATTCAGGAGGCAGTTATGATGTTCCAGAACTGCATCAGAAACTTTCCAGAGAATATGGTATGTATGGCGAGGGGCAGGACGTTATGTAACATGGGAGCATAAAATGTGAGGAGGGCAGAAGAAAGACGCTGGATGCCAGTGTGACCAAACATCCCTGTTTTCCTGACACCGTCCAGGATTTTGCATTGAGATTTCTGCATTCTGAGCAGACACTCAGACCTGGGCTAACCAGCATGTTTGTCACCCTACTGTGCTCCCACTTGCTCTTTTTAATTAGAGAACTTACTCTCTCTTTCCTCACCCTTCATGGTGTTCTTGTAATTCAGCTTAGTGGGAAGAATTAGGGTGTTCTTTGCCAAAGGATTGCATCTAAATCTCTAGCACGGTGGTCTTAGCCTTTTTCTGCTGCTATACACAATAAATGACCATTGGAGGCATGACATGCACTAAGAACTACTGCACAGATGGGATGGTCTCTGAATTTGCACACAATTCCTAGTGATTTGCTATAATTGGATCCCTTTCTCTCATACTGCACAAGTACACAAGTGCAAGACAGACTTTTTTAAACAGAGAAAAAATGAATCTCCCCTAGTTTACTTTTAGAGATAGTAATTAGTTTTACAGTAGTCCCCTGTTTATCCATCGTTTCCCTTTTGGATGTTTAATTATCAGCAGTCAACCAATGTATTAAAGTATAAAATAGAAAATTCCAGAAATAAACAATTCCTAAGCTGCACACTGTTCTGAGTAGCATGATAAAAATCTCTCCCTGTTCTACCTCGTCTGACCCAGGACACAAATCATCCTTCTCTCCATCATATTCAGGACTGTAGACACTCCCTTCCTGTTAGTCACTTAGTAGGCGTCTGGGTGATCAGACTGACCGTCATGGTATCACACTGCTTGTGTTCAAATAACCTTATTTTACTTCATTATGGCCCCAGAGTGCAAGAGAAGTGATGCCGGCCATTCGAATATGACAAAAAGAAGCTGTAAAGTGCTTCTATTAAGTAAAGAGGTGAAAATTCTTGACTTAAATAAAGAAAAATAATCGTATGCTGAGGTTGCTAAGACCTACAGTAAGAACAAATCTTCTATCTGTTAAATTGTGAAGAAGGAAAAAAAATTGTGCTAGTTTTGCTGTCACATCTCATACTGCAAAAGTTACAACCACAGTATGCGATAAGTACTTAGCTAAAATGGAAAAGGTATTACATGTGTGGGTGGAAGACATGAAGAAACGTGTTCTAGTTGATGGCAATTGAGTTAAGTACTGTCTGCAGTTTCAGGCATCTGCTAGGCATCCTGGAACATATTCCCTGTGGATAAGGGAGGTTAACTGTAAATATTTGTGACCCCTCAAATTGGCCTTGGTACACTCGTGTGCCCTGTCACCACAATTGATAACCATTTATTTAGCTCCCTTCTTTTCAAGGTGTGTGTAGTCCATGATTGAGCATGAGCACTGCCTGGGAGCTGACGAGAAATACAGACTGTTGAGCCTCAACTTACAACTGCTGAATCCAAATCTACCTTTTAACAAGGACCTTAACTGATTTGTACTTATATTACATTTCCAGAAACACTCTAGAGCCGTGGTTTCCAAAGTGTTACACTGGACCAGCAGCATTGGCATCACCTGGGAACTTGACAGTAGTGTAAAACGTCAGGCCTCACTCCAAATCTACTGAATCAGAAACTCTGGGAGTGGTGCCCAGCCATCTGTGTTTTAACTAGCCCTCAAGGTGATTCTCATGTGAGCTAAAGTTTGAGAGCCACTGTCTAGAGCATGGACAGAAAAGCATGATACTCCCATTCCATGATACGTAGCCTATGGCAAGTATGGCTAATCAATCATGACACCCTTTCTGATTGAACGTGGACATGGCTTCAGAGTGTTTCTCAAAATGGCACTCTAGTCAGTCTCTACCAGTTTAATGGAGATCTATTTGTCATCCCAGCATAAGTGGCTACACAAATGCCTCAACAGGAACCTGTGAACATATGTTAACAAAAGAGAGAGGCACTCTTTTAGGCACGGGCTACAAAAGCCTCTGTGTAACCTCCATGAAAACACTGATAGCTGTTAGGATGAGATTTATATCCCTTCATTGTTAGTCTCATAAAGCAATGCCGTGGTAAATTCACATTATCAGGGACAGTGGTCAAAATGCACTGCTGCTATGCTTGTTCAATATACCAAGTCTCTCTTCCAGCCCTCAGCCATCCCTCTCATCCTTTTGTCCCTCTCATGTGTATGATGATGCAGGAGAGCTGTGGGCTTGCTAGTATAGAAGTTCTCATAGTGCCCTGCACCTCCAACTTCTAATACTCAGTGACCTCCTAATTTTTTTATTAGTATCTGTCTTGCCCATTCCATGAGAGCAGAAATCACATTCATCTTGCTCATTGTTTTTATTAGTTTCCTAGAGCTACCATAACAAATTATTATAAGTCAGGTGGTTGAGAATACAGAAATGTATTCTCTCGCAATTCTAGAGGCCAGAAATCTGAAATCAGTATCACTGGGCCAAAATGAAGGTGCCAGCAGGGCTGCACTCGCTCCAGAGGCTCTAGGGGAGAAATCTGTTCTTTGCCTCTTTCAGCTTCTGATGGCTGCCAGAATTCTTTGGTTTATGTTGCACCATGCCAGTCTCTACTGCCATTGTAACATCTCCACTGACTGTGACCCTCCTGACTCCCTCTTATGAGGATCTGTGTGATTACATTGGGCTCATCCAGATAATTTGACCCAGTGTAGGCCCCTCCCCTCAAGATCTTTAATTTAATCACACATCTTGCCATATAAGGTAATATTTTCATGTTTCAGGGATTAGGACGTGGACATATATTTGGGGCCACCATTCAGCTCACTATACTGCTGAATCACTGTGATTGCCTGGCTCTTAGTAGGCCCCCAATAAAACCATGTGATATGACTGGATAAAAGAATAAAGAAATGAAGATGCAAGAGTAGGTGGTGTCATCTAGGAAGAATGCTGAGAGAGAAGATGGCTTTCTTTTTGGTTGGGGGAGTGGTATGGGGTCAGGGGTGGCTACATCTATATATATATGTGTGTGTGTGTGTATATATATAAAATATATATGTGTATATATATAAAATATGTATGTGTATATATATATAATATATATATTTTTTCAACTTTTAAGTGCAGGGGTACATGTGCAGGATGTGCAGGTTTTTTACATAGGTAAATGTGTGCCATGCTAATTTGCTGCACAGGTCATCCCATCACCTATGTATTAATTGCAGCCTCCATTAGCTATTCTTCCTGATGCTCTCTCTCCCACCACCCGCCCTGGCAGGCCCCAGTGTGTGTTATTTCCTCCCATGTATGCATGTGTTCTCATCATTCAGCTCCCACTTATAAGTGAGAACATGTAGTGTTTGGTTTTCTGTTCCTGGGTTAATTTGCTGAGGATAATGGCTTCCAACACCATCCATGTCCTTGCAAAGAATGTGCTTTGTTCCTTTTTATGGCTGCATAATATTCCATAGTGTATTTGTATCGCATTTTCTTTATCCAGTCTATCATCCGTGGGCATTTGGGTTGATTTCATGTCTTTGCTATTGTGAATAGTGCTGCAGTGAACATATGCATGTATGTATTTTTATATAGAATGATTTATATTCCTTTGGGTATATACCCAGTAATGAGATTGCTGGGTCAAATGGTGTTTCTACCTCTGTGTCTTTGGCAAATCCCCACACTGTCTTCCACAATGGTTGAACTAATTTACACTCCCACCAACAGTGTAAAAGTGTTCCTTTTTCTCTGCAACCTCACCAGCATCTGTTGTTTTTTGACTTTTTAATAAAAGCCATTCTGACTGGTGTGAGATGGTATCTCATTGTGGTTTTGATTTGTATTTCTCTGATGATCAGTGATATTGAACTTTTTTTTATATGTGTGTTGGCTACATGTATGTTTTATTTTGAGAAGTGTCTGTTCATGTCCTTTGCCCACTTTTTAATGTTTTTTTTAATTGTAAATTTGTTTAAGTTCCTTGTAGACTCTGGATATTAGACCTTTGTTGAATGGATAGATTGCAAAAATTTTCCCCCTTTCTGTAGCTTGTCTGTTCACTCTAATGATAGTTTCTTTTGCTGTGCAGAAGTTCTTTAGTTTGATTAGATTCCATTTGTCAATTTTTGCTTTTCTTGCAATTGCTTTCAGCATCTTCATCATGAAATCTTTACCCGTGCCTATATCCTGAATGGTATTGCATAGATTTTCTTCTTGAGTTTTTACAGTTTTGGGTTTTACTTTAAGTCTTTAATCCATCTCGAGTTAATTTTTGTATATGTTGTAAGGAAGGAATCTAGTTTAAATTTTCTGCTTTTGGCCAGCCAGCACTCCTAGCACCATTTATTGAAAAGGAAGTCCTTTCTTCATTGCTTGTTTTTGTCAAGTTTTTCGAAGATCAGATGGTTGTAGGTATGCAGTCTTATTTCTGAGTTCTTTATTCTGTTCCATTGGTCTATGTCTCTGCTCTTGTACAAGTACCATGCTGTTTTGGCTACTATACCTTGTATTAATGGTATAGTTTGAAGTCAGGTAGCATGATGCCTCCAGCATTATTCTTTTTGCTTAGACTTGTCTTGGCTACTTGGACTATTTTTTGGTTCTATATGAATTTTTAAATAGTTTATTCTAATTCTGCGAAGAATGTCAATGGTAGTTTAACGGGGAAAACATTGAACCTATACTTTACTTTAGGCAGTATGGCCATTTTCATGACATTGATTCTTCCTAACCATGAGCATGAAATGTTTCTCTACTTGTTTGTTTCCTCTCTGATTTCTTTGAGCAGTGGTTTGTAGTTCTCCTTGAAGAGGTCCTTCACTTCCCGTGTTAGCTGTATGCCTAAATGTTTTATTCTGTTGGTAGCAGTTGTGAATTCATGATTTGGCTCTCTGCTTGCCTGTTTGTGTACAGAAATGCTAGCAATTTTTGTACATTGATTTTACATCCAGAGACTTTGTTGAAGTTGCTTATCAGCTTAGGAAGCTTTGGGGCTGAGACGATACGGTTTTCTAGATATAGAATCATGTCGTCTGCAAATACACACAATTTGACTTCGTCTCTTCCTATTTGAACACCCTTTATTTCTTCTCTTGCCTGATTGCCCTGGCCAGAACTTCCAATACTATATTGAATAGGAGTGGTGAGACAGGGTATGTTTGTCTTGTGCTGGTTTTCAGTGGGAATGCTTTCAGCTTTTGTCCATTCAGTATGGTGGTGACTGTGGGTTTGTCATATATGGCTTTTATTATTTTGAGCTATGTTCCTTCATTGCCTAGATTATTGAGAGTTTTTAACATGAATGGATGTTGAATTTTAGCGAAAGCCTTTTCTGCATCTATTGAGATAATCATGTCGTTTTTGTCTTTAGTTCTGTTTATGTGATGAATCACGTTTATCGATTTACATTTGTTGAAACAACCTTGCATCCTGAGGATGAAGCCTACTTGATCATGGTGGATAAGCTTTTTTATGTGCTGCTGGATTTGGTTTGCCAGTATTTTATTGAGGAATTTTGCATCATGTTCATCAAGAATATTGGCCTGAAGTTTTGTTGTTGTTGTTGTATTTCTGCCAGGTTTTGGTATCAGAATGATGCTGGCCTCACAGAATTAGTTAGGGAGGAGTCCCTTCTTTTCAGTTTTTTGGAAGCATTTCAATAGAAATAGTACCAGATCTTCTTTGTACCACTGGTAGAATTCAGCTGTGAATCCATTTGGTCTTGTGCTTTTTTTGGTTGGTAGGTTATTTATTACTGCCTCAATTTCACAACTCGTTATTGGTCTATTCAGAGATTCAATTTCTTCCTGATTCAGTCTTGGGAGGGTGTATGTGCCCAAGAATTTATCCACTTCTTCTGGATTTTCTAGTTTATGTGCATAGAGGTGTTAACAGTATTCTCAGGTGGTTGTTTGTATTTCTGTGGAGTCAGTGGTGATATCCCCCTTATCATTTCTGATTGTGTTTATTTAATTCTTCTCTCTTTTCTTCTTTACTAGCCAAGATAATGGTCTATATATTTTATTAATTTTCTCACAAAAACACCTCCTGGATTCACTGATTTTTTTGAAGTTTTTTTTTTTGTGTCTCTATGTCTTTCATTCAGCTTTGATCTTGGTTATTTCTTGTCCTCTGCTAACTTTGGGATTTGTTTGCTCTTGGTTCTCTAGTTCTTTTAACTGAGATGCTACTTCTTTACTTGCCAAGCTAATGGTCTATATATTTCATTAATTTTCTCAAAAACACAGCTCCTGGATTCACTGATTTTTTTAAGTGTTTTTTTGTGTCTCTATCTCTTTCAGTTCAGCTTTGATCTTGGTTATTTCTTGTCTTTTCTGCTAGCTTTGGGATTTGCTTGCTCTTGGTTCTCTAGTTATTTTAGTTGAGATGTTATGTTGTTAACTTGAGATCATTTTAGCTTTTTTAATGTGGGCATTTAGTGCTATAAATTTCCCTCTTAACACTACCTTAGTTGCATCCCAAACATTCTGGTATGTCGTCTCTTTGTTCTCATCAGTTTCAAGAACTTATTGATTTCTGCCTTAATTTCACTGTTTACCCAAAAGTCATCCAGGAGCAGGTTGTTCAATTTCCATGTGATTGTGTGGTTTTGAGTGAATTTCTTAATCTTGAGTTCTAATTTGATTGTGCTGTGATCTGAGAGACTTTGTTATAATTTCAGTTATTTTGCATTTGCTGACGAATGTTTCACTTCTGGTTATGTGATCAATTTTAGAGTAAGTGCTGTGTAGTGATGAGAAGAATGTATATTCTGTTAAATAAGTGGGGAGTTTGGCAGATATCTATCAGGTCCACCTAATGTAGAGCTGAGTTTAGGTCCTAAATATTTTGTTAATTTTCTGTCTTGATGATTTGTCTAATATTGTCAGTGGGGTGTTCAAGTCTCCCACTGTTATTGTATGGGAGTCTAAGTCTCTTTGAAGGTCTCTAAGCGCTTGCTTTATGAACCTGGGTGTTCCTGTATTGGGTGCATATATATTTAGGATAGTTAGCTCTTCTTGTTGAGTTGAACCCCTTACCATTATGTAGTGCCCTTCTTTGTCTTTTTTGGTCTTTGTTGGTTTAAGGTCTGTTTTGCCAGAAACTAGGTTTACAACTCCTGCTTTTTTCTGTTTTCCATTTGCTTGGTAAATTTTCCTCCATCCCTTTATTTTGAGCCTATGTGTGTATTTGCATGGGAGATGGGTCTCTTTAATACAGCACACTGATGGGTCTTGTCTTTTTATTCAGCTTGCCATTCTGTTTTAATTGGGGCATTTAGCCTATTTACATTTAAAGTTAGTATTGATATGTGTGGATTTGATCCTGTCATCATGATGTTAGCTGGTTATTTTGCAGACTTGTTTGTGTGGTTGCTTTAGAGTGTTACTGGTCTGTGTATTTCAGTGTGTTTTTCTAGAAGCTGGTAACGTATTTTCCTTTCCATATTTAGTGCTTCCTTCAGGACCTCTTGCAAGGCAGGTCTGGTGGTGATGAATTCCCTAAGCATTTGCCTGTCTGAAAAGGATGTTATTTCTCTTTCACTTATGAAGCTTAGTTTGGCCAGATATGGAATTCTGAATTGAAAATTCTTTCCTTTAACAATGTTGAATATTGGCTCCCAATCTCTTCTGGCTTGTAGGGTTTCTGCTGAGAGGTCTGCTGTTAGTCTGATGGGCTTCCTTTTGTGGATGGACTGGCCTTTCGCTCTGGCTGCCCTTAACATTTTTTCTTTCATTTCAACCTTGGAGAATCTGACGATTGTGTGTCTTGGAGTTGATCTTCTCATTGAGTATCTTACTGGGGTTCTCTGCATTTTCTAAATTTGAATGTTGGGAAAGTTCTCCTGGATGATATCCTAAAGTGTGTTTTCCAACCTGGTTCTATTCTCCCTGTGTCTTTGAAGTACCCCAGGCAATCCTAGGTTTGGCCTCTTTACGTAATCCCATATTTCTCAGAGGTTTTGTTCATTCCTTTTCATTCTTTTTTCTCTATTTTTGTCTACCTGTCTTATTTCAGAAAGGTAGTCTTAAAGCTCTGAGATTCTTTCCTCCAGTTGATATACTCTGCTATTGATACCTGTGATTGCATTGTGAAGTTCTTGTGTTGTGTTTTTCCGCTCCATCAGGTAGGTTATGTTCCTCTCTAAACTGGCTATTCTGGTTATCAGCTTCTGTATTGTTTTATCATGATTCTTAGCTTCTTTGCATTGGGTTACAACATGCTCTTTTAGCTCAGTGAAGTTCATTATTACCCACTTTCTGAAGCCTACATCTGTCAAATCAGCTATCTCAGCCTCAGCCCACTTCTGTGCCCTGGCTGGAGAAGTGTTGTGGTCATTTGTAGGAGAAGAGGCATTCTGGCTTTTTGACTTTTCAGTGTTCTTGTGTTGATTCTTTCTTATCTTTTGGGGCTTATCTACCTTTTATCTTTGAGGTTGCTGACCTTTGAATGAGGTTTTTGTGACGTCTTTTGTTGTTGTTGTTGTTTTCTGTTTGTTTTTCTTTTAACAGTCAGGCCACTCTACTGTAGGGCTGCTGCAGTTTGCTAGGGGTCCACCCCAGACCCCAGTCACTTTGATTTCTCCTGTACCCAGAGGTATCACAAGTGAAGGCTGTGAAACAGCAAAAATAGCTGCCAGCTCCTTCCTCTAGAAGCTCTGTGCCGGGGGTTACTGACCTGTTCCTGGCCTGCATGCACCTGTAGGAGGTAGCTGAAGCTCCCCATTGGCAGGTCTCACCAAGTCAGGAGGAATGGGATCAGGCACCTGCCCCAAAATGCAGCCTGGGTGCTTTTTGGTAGAGCAGGTGTGCTGCACTGGCCGGGGCGAGGGAGTTGGGGGGGTGGGGGGTGGGGACTTCCTTGTCCTGATTGCTTGTATTCTCCAAAGCCAGCAGACTGGAGCAGCTGAGTTGACAGAACCACATAAATGGCTGCCACCGCTCCCCCAAGGAGCTCTGTCCCAGGTAGATATCAAAGCTCTGTCTCTAAAGCTTTGCTAGAGTGGCTAAAGCCCCCACAGGAAGGTCCTGCCCAGTGAGGAGGAATGGATCAGGGTCTTGCTTAAAGAAGCAGTCTGGCCACAATCTGGCAAGGCAGCTGTGCTGCATTGTGGGGGACCCTTCCTTGTCTGGATCTTCTGTATTCTCCACAGCTGGCAGGCTGGAGCAGCTGAGTCTACTGAATCACAGAGATGGTGGCTGTCCCTTCCCCCAGGAACTTGGACCATCTCAAGTAGACTCCAACTCACTGCCACTGGGGGCTGGGATTCCAAGCCAGTAAATGTTAACTTGTGATGTGCTGTGGAAATGGGGCCCACAAAAAGATGCTTCCTGGCTCCCTGGATTCAGCTCCCTTCCTAGGGATATGTACAGAAAGATTTCCCACTGTGCTGGGAAACTCAGGGCCAGAATATGTAAGACTTCTGGGCCTCTGTGTGTGGCCAAGTGGCTGCTGTGCTGAAACTCCACAGAGCTTTGGTATTAGACCCAAGGCCCTGGTAGCATGGACTTACAAGGGGGATCTCCTGATCTGCAGGTTGCAAAGATCCGTGGGAGAAGTGTGGTTTCCCAGGCAAGGTCACACAATCACTCACTGCTTCCCTGGGCTGGGATTGCTTCCCTTGGCTCTGTGCTGCTCCCCGGTGGGCCATCACCAACTCCCTGCTTTTCTTCATTCTCCAAGGGTCGAGCTGTTCCTCCAGTCAGCCCCAATGCAAGAACCTGGATATCTCAGTTGAAAGTGCTGAATTCACTTGCCCCTTTTCATTCCTCTCTGTGAGTGTTACAGACCACAGCTGCCTGTAATCAGCCATCTTGAATCACTCTGAGGAGACGGCTTTCAAAGGTAGCCTTGTGTAGTGCTTAAGAGCGCAGTCTCTGGGGCCAGACTGCATGGGTTTGTATGCCAACTATGCCACTTACTGGCTGTGTAACTTTGGGCAAATTACTTAACTTCTCTGTGCCTCTGTTTCTTCATCTGTAAAATGGGCACAGCAATACCTACTTTGTAGAATTATTTTAAGAATTATATGAGCTAATGTACATAAAGGTCTTAGACTAGTGTTTTTCATATTATCTAATAATGTTAACTATACCCAGCACAAAGCACATGGCCAAGCATACAGAAGATACTGAAAAATGACTAGCTGTGTAACTTTGGACAAGTTACTTCTCTGTGCCTCTGTTTCTTCATCTGTAAAATGGGCACAGCAATACCTACTTTGTAGAATTATTTTAAGAATTATATGAGCTAATGTACATTAAGGTCTTCAGTGTTTTGCATATTATCTAATAATATTAACTATACTCAGCACAAAGCATGGGGCCAAGCATACAGACAATATTGAAAAATGTGTGTTGAATGAAAACAGGAAGGAAGGCACAGACTCTGTCCTCCAGGCACTCTTGTCTTGGTAAAAATTTTAAGAAAAACTTCAGGATGGCTATAATATTCAACAGAATGAGAAAAGTGCCCTAAACAAGGGGGAAGGAAGGATCCATCAGGATCTGAGAGGGGATCATTAGTGGCCCTGTGGATAATTAGTGGCCCTGTGAAGGATGTATGAAATCATGGCCTCTGAGATGGGCCTTAAACAACCAGTTGGATTTTCAAAGTGGACACCAAGGCAGTTTGGGTGGAAAATGTACTTGAGCAAAGGAGTGGAAGCAGGAATGCATACTGATGTAGCTGGAATCTGGACAATGATGATCAAGGGAAAGGAAGAGAAACATATAAAGGTTGATTATGCTCAGATTTTGAATGCCAGGATAACAAGTTAATTGAGTAGGCAATAGGAGGCCCTCAAAGATTTTTTTAGTTGAGTAAATTACACAACCAGAGAGAATGTTTTAGGAATACTGATTGGGAAACAACAGATTGGAGATGGTGAGAGGCAGGGAAACTAGTGAGGATATTACTGTCATACACTAGGAAAGAGGTGAAGGGGCCCTACCCTAGGTAGGTGACAGAAGGGACAGAAAGGAAATGAAGGCTACAAGATGTATTGTAGGTGTGAAATTAACAATATTTAGTAGCAAGGGGTAGGGGAAAACACAGATTCCAGGCTTTCCTACTGAATAGCTGTGGGACTTAGTGCAATTCATTTAACTTTTCTGTGTCTCAGCTTCCTCATCTATAAAATGGAGCTAGCTGACTCAGAAAAAAATCTTATGAGGCAACCAATGTTTTGGACTACATAGAATTACTATGACTCTTATTGGCATGTGGATGTATAAGAGCTGTTTGGTTGCAAGTCACAGAAACACAATTCAATTGAGCTTAAACTCCCCAAAAAGGCAGACTATATTTGTTCCCATGATCAAGCCAGGGAAAAGACAAGAGTAGCGCTGGCCTTGGGGACAGCTGGAAATCAGAAAGAAACACAGTGCTTTTAAGCATTCTTTCTTCCTCTCATCTGTCTTCTGTTTATTCGTCAGCTGTATTCTTTCCTGCTGGAGGCTGGCATTCTCCATGTGCTGAGAAACTTTACTACAGGGCTGCCTCAAGTTCACATCCTTCCACGCCATTGATCCAAGAACACAAAGGGTTTTCATCTCTAGCTCCAATGAGAAAAATTCCACAAAAGAATGTGAATTGGCCAGGTTTATATCTTATGAGCACTTTATATTTGGACCTACCTCCACAACAGTAGCAGGGATGGGAGGAGGTGCTAGGAATGGTGGCTTCCTAGGGTCACATAGTCATGGTGGAATAGGAACGGTTTCTCAAAAGAGAGGTGGGGACCACAGACATAGCACCTGTAGAGACTTCTGGGACCAGGGCCACCACCACCATGCAAGTCACACAGTCAATAGGGGTGAAGAAGGAGTCAAGGCCACCTGATGGTTCAGGACTGGTTGTATCATTCAAAAAGAAACCCAGGGAAAGCTAGCGTAATGGGGAACATGCTCTGTGTGCTTGGATCCCTGCTGCCCCATACTTCTAGGGTGCAAATGCAGACTGTATTTCTGATGGCATTAACTCTATCCTCCCCCATCCCCAACCATGCCCCAGCATTTTTAACAGCTGGCTTACCTTGAGAAGCCGTTGGTACCACATGGTTCTGTTGCGCCTTCATGTTCTACTTTCTCAGTTCCTTGTGCAGTCCTCTGTGCAGGGTGTGTGTGGTTCTGTCCTGACCCTCTTTTCAGCTGTTGCCAAGAGGCACACACTTAATACTTAGACATTTCAAACATGACTACAATGTGACTGAACTGTGTGCTTTATGCCAACTTATCCTCCCTTCCTCAGGTTATGTAATTTTTTTCTCAAAAGTATCAGAGTCAGATCAGAGCTGTGCAAGCCAGTAGCATCCCCTGGGCACTGCTGTCCCTGGCCTTGAACTTTTCTGGTTAGGCAACTACAGTAATACTTTGATGTTGATGACAATAATGACAACGATGATGGTGATGATGATGATGATGGTGATGATGATGATGATGATGAAGAGGAGTACTATAACGATACGGAGAATTACTTAGTTTTCCATAGGACCCTTCTTTTCAAAGTGAGACCCAGTCACCACATTATCTCACTAGATCCACATGATGACTCTGGAAGGCAATAAAGGCCAGTGGAAATAACATAGCTGGCCAACTGCAAAGACTTGGGTTTGTGTTTCACTTCTATCATGCGTGGGCAAGTCATTTCACCCCTCCAAGTCTCATTTTCCCTTCTATCAAATGGAATAATTATAGTGTCTGTTTCACAGGTTTCCAGGGAAGACTCATTGTGAAAAAACAAGGTGACAGGTAGTAAGTGTTCAGTAAACCTTTGTTTTTAACCTCGATGATGAAGGACATCCAGGTTCATGATTGCTCTTTTTGATATATTATCTTGGGCAAATTACTAAATCTCACTGTGCCTCAAATTCCTTATTTCTGTGGTAAGGAGCTATTAATAATGTACTCAATGTGTAGGGTTCTTGTGAATGCCAGATGTGTTTTGATTTGTAAAACACATAGAAGTGTACTTTGCCCAGGGTCAATGCGCAATCAATTAAGTTTCAGAATTAGGCAGAGATGAGTTTGAATGTCAACCTCACTATGTACTAGCTTTGTGACCTGGGACAAATTACTGAATCACTCTCAGCCTCACCTGCAAAATAGGAATTATCATGACATTTGCCTTCTACAAAGGTTGTGAGGACTCAATAAGACAATGCATATACAGTTCCTAGCACTGTGTCTGACACCAACTTGTAACTGATCTTATTTTTTTTCTTCTTTTATTCAAAGGTAGTGACATCGCAACAATAAAAAAAAAAAGCCTAAACCCAACGATTGAAAAGGCTTGATTTGGTCAAAGAAATAAGACCTGTAGTGGCTTGAATGATGGACTTCTAAAAGGTATGTCCAAGTCCTAATTCCTAGATCTTATGATTGTGACATTATTTGGAAAAAGGGTCTTTGTGGATGTAATTAGGTTAAGGATTTTGACATGAAATTATTGTGGACTATCTGGATGTGCTCTAAATCCAAAGACAAGTGTCCTTTTTAGATGGAGGAAAGGGTGACTTGATACTGAGAGAGACATAAAGAAGAGGAGGGTGTGAAGATGACAGCAGAGATTGGAGTGATGTATCTATGAACATCAAGCATCACAGGCAACCATCAGAAGCTAGGAGGGAGGCAGCAGCCAATGGATTCTCCCTCAGAGCCTTCAGAAGGAACCACCCCACCAACACTTGGATTTCCAAGTGTGGGTACTTCTGGCCTCCAGATCTGTGAAAGAATAAATTTCTATTGTTTTAAGTCAATCAGTTTGTGGTACAGTGACCCTAGAAAACTAATACAGACCCTAGAAGGTAAGCTAAGAGATTAGTTGGGGCGGTGGAGATATTTTAACAAAGGTCTGACACAGCACCTCCTGCCCATGCCATTTTTCTGTTCAAATTGGGGATTGGAATGTGGCTGAGAAACTTCTAAGGGCCCTACAAGAAAAGGGGTTGAAGTCATTTTAGGTAGAAAAAAAGATTTCCACAAGGGAAAGAACTGCCTCCCACCCTGAGCAGGAATCATATCTCTCGATACCCTAAGGGGTTCCAAATAATCTAAGAGGTTGGCCATAAGAAGCCACTTGGGAAAATGAGGCTAGATAGAATAACCTGCATGATAGAAGAGGCAGAAAAAAATGGACTCCATATGAAACAAGAAAAGATCAATTTACCCTCTTGGCTATGTTGCCATCTCACTGCTTTTGAAAGTTAAATTCCACTTAGGGAAAAAAAACTACAACTTATTAATTGTCAAGTCTCTGCCGGCATCTGACACACAATTTTGGATGTGATGGTGACAACTACTCTGAGAGGACAACAAGTATTATTGTTACTTTCATTTTACCAATTAGGTTACTGAGACCTAAAGTCCTACAGCTGTTGAGTGATGGAGCTGAATTTTAAAGTCACCTCTGAAAAGGTGAAATACATCTACAAATACATAAATGCATTTATCTAGAGTGATAACAATTTTCATCAGATATTCCAAGAATATTATGACTTATTGGCTGAAGAATTCTCACCGGAATCTTCTGTTCTTATTATCCTGGTCTCCTCTGAGGTGTCACCTTCCTGGGCAAGTCTTCCTTGACACTTTCCTCTAAAACAATCAAGCAAACAGATTGGGCAAGGTGCCTCCTCTCTCTACTCTATGCCACTGTTTCCAAGTGATTTCCATGCCCTATGGTCTGTTCATACTTATTCCTCCTCTACCAAACAAACTGTGAACAACTCAAGCACAGGTACTATATTCTCTCCATCTGCATATCACTGGCACCAACCACAGGGCCTGGTTTATGGGAAGAACTCAGCAGTGGCAGATGGATGGATGGTTGGGTGGATGGATGGGTTGGTGGGTGGATGGTTGGATGGATGGATGATGGCTGATGAATGATAGCTGAATAGATGATGGGTGATAGATGAGAGATGGTGGCAGAGTTTTTCCAAGGTCAATAGATCCAGGCTTCTTTCATTGTTTGAAGCTCATGATACATTAAGAAAACAAGTGATGCCAAAATAGAGTCACAACACTTGTATTATGTTTAAAATATTAACATAGTAACAATTTTAACATGCACTTAAAATATCACTGTAGTTCATAACATCATTTGGATTAAATGTGTTATTATCTATAAAGGGCTCAGAATAGGGTCTCATACCTAGCAAGTACCATGTGGCTGTTCTTGCTGTTGTTGTCATTATTGTCAAGTAATGACTAGTCAAATATTTAATTTTGAGGTCCTCTGTAAATATGTGGGTAAGACCTAGATTCCTCCTTCTTTCGCCTTCCTCACTACATTTAATCAGCCCTGGTTGGATAAATAGAAGGATGACTCTTTTCTTTGAGGAGTAGTCCCCATTTAATCCCTTTGCCTCATTCCTGAAAGCACTTATTGTAGATGTATGTTGGAAGAAGTTGGTTTAGCTGATAAAGTATATATTACATTTGGTGAAAACAACAAATCAGCTTAGTAACAGCTGCGTAATAGTAGAAAGAACACTGGTCTTTCAGTCCCAATATCTATCCCTGACTCTGTTCCTAAGATACTATGAAACTTTGAGCCAACTCTTTCTCCCCTCTGGGCCTCAGTCTTCTTATCTGTAAAACAGGGAAGAGAATCAGACCAGATTACCCCTGTGGCTCACTTGAGTTTTGGAAATGCTATGAATCTCTGAATATACTGGTAAGGCAGAATGATCAGAACAAGAAGACCAGTAACAGTCCTAGATTCCTAGGCAAGTAGGATGGAGAAGGTCATCAGGCAATTACAAGTGACCTCAAGCAGTGAGGAGGTGCACAAAGATAGCATGGTTTACCTCTGTTTACAGGCTTTCTGGCTAAGGGTGTTCTAATGAGTGAACAGATGCTCTTAGAAAAAGGCTTGGCTTTTCTTGTCACCTTGGGGTGTGTATGCTTGTGGGAAGGGGGGTAGAGCAGAAAAGGAACTACCACTTTTGACTGTCTACCATGAACTAGGTAGGATGCTAAGTATTTACAAACACAATATTATTATCTGCATTTTACAGACAAGAAATCTGAAGCTGAATGAGATGGAATGACCCCAACAGGCTGATAGACAACTTTTCAGTTTCTCATTTCTACTCTCTGACTTCCCTAGTAATACGAGAAGCCAGACTATGCCTGGTGGTACTCTGTGGAACAGTACTAATCATTTTATCCTTTGTAGTAGCAAATATTTATGAAGGAGTTTGGAACAGCAGAACAAAACACACAAAAACAAACAAACTATGCACACTTGCTCAGTTCATGACACATGCATTTTGCTGCTCCCCAGCACATGACCAGCTTCAGGCCCTACTTTTTTATTATTATTTTTTGAGACGAGGTTTTACCCTGTCAACCAGGCTGGAGGGCAGTGGCATGATCACAGCTCACTGTGGCCTCGAATTCCTGGGCTCAAGCAATCCTCCCATCTCAGCCTCCCAAGTAGCTGGGACTACAGGCATGCACCATCATGCCTGGCTAATTTTTAAGAAAAAATTTTGTGGACACAGGGTCTTACTAAGTTTTTCAAATTCCTGCCCACAAGTGATGCTTCTGTTTTGGGTATCCCAGCAGAGGAGCATTTTTCTCTTAGTTCTGTGAAGAATTTTGTCACTGTCCCAAACACAAAGCAATAATCCCTGAAGGACATGCAGATGGTCTCAAGGAGGTCTCCACCAATATTCCTCTCCCATCCACATCCAAGGCTGTTTCCTCATCTCCTGCCTTGACTCATTCCCCTCAAAATTTTCCGTGTGTGTTATTTTCCGCAGTCTTGTCCTCTGGTGAGTGCTGGTGAGTGCACTTTGGTTATTTCTGCCTACCCAGCATTAATCTCCCCATCTTCTGATGACATTAACTTTTCATTGAGGAATCATTTGGCCTCTCTTCTCACTCCAACTAGTTTGGGTGGGATTCATGCCCATCCATCCCTCAGGCATAGGCATGTGGGCCTGGCCTGGCCTATTGATAAATTCCAATCACTTCTCCACATTGATGGTTTAGGATTAAACATGGAACTCAATCCAGCTCAATGGAACTCAATTCTAGAGTTTTGGTTGGAATTATTGGAAAATAGATCTCTTTTTAGTAGATTTATATCTCTGAGGTTATCAGAAAGGGGCCAGTCTGACAGGGAAACCCTGCTGAAATTGGGCTTCTGTTATTTGCAAACAACAGAGAGAAGTCCCTCTCTGCTATTCTCCCTCACCTTTCCAACCACAAATACATTGGCCCTTTGATAAGTTGCCCTAATGACATGCAGACCTCAGCCTGAGAAACCTAAGCAGCTCCAAAGCTGGTTTCCTCCTAAGGCCCATGCTGTACACCTCTGTCTCTGCCTTTATGGATTCTCCCACCAAGAGAGCTGTTTTCCTCTTTTACCTTACCCCCTAACCTGTACTCCCCACCTCCAGCATTGCCAATTTTATTGCTGATCCAAGCTTCTAGTAACAAACGTCTGCTCCTTCCCTTGCAGATTTCATATTCCCAGATGGCAATTTCTGTGTCTATTGAAGGCATTTGATTAAATTTATTTAAATGAAGGATCATATGGCTTGTAGAAGGCTAGGCCCCATCATTTACTATACCTGGCACTTTGAAATGCTTAGATATATAACAAATGATAACAAATAAAAGTAGTTCCTCTAAAACTACTTGTTTTGTATGGCATGTTTTGTATTTCTGGAAAGGGCATCCAGACAGCTTTAGATTGGAACTTTAGGTGATGTCTAGAGAGATTTAGAAGGTGCTGCTGTTTCTTTTGTTTACTTAAAATAAATGATATCATTTTATATCTTCCACTAAGTGCTCGCTGTGTCCCTTCTCTGTGCCAAGCCATGTGCTAAATGCTAGGGGTACTGAGAGGTAGAAAAAGAGAGAGAGATGAACAAAGAAGGTACATACAGTCCCCAAAGCACACACATTGAGTATTTGTTAAATGACTTGGACAGGTTACTTAACTTCTCTGGCCTCAGTCTCCACATCTGTCAGCTGTTTCATTTCCTGTCTTTGTCATAGTAGTGTCGTGGAGAACAAATGGGCTCATAACTGGGAAAATACGTCAAGTTTCTCCAGGTGGGTGGTGGGAATGGGAGTGGCCTTGTAGTCGGTCTTAGAATTTCCAGACCGATCCAGAGTCTCCTTGTTTTTGACTCTACCTGTTTCATGCTGCCCAAGGGCTGAACCTATCCATACAAAGTCCCAGATAAGGAACTCCTGGAGAACAGAGATCACAGGGAGCACAGACCCAGCATGATCACCTTAGATATACTCACAGAGGCAGGAATGAGGAGTGGGGCACCATGACACCCCAGGTTGCTCAGTGATTTAGCCTACAGATTGCTCTAAATGAGAGGACGTTAGACAAACTTAGCCTTCAGCCTGGTGAAGCCACTACATCCTTACTGTACTGCTCAGCAAACATTGGACATGGAATTCCAAAATTTATCTCATGACCTTCACTCACTCCTAAATATGTTTGCTGCAATCCCTACCACTACCATTTTTTGGCTGCTCCTGCCAAAACCTAGGAGTCATCCCTGACTCCTCCCACTCCACCCCTGCTTCCAAATAGGCACCTAATTCTGTTTATTATAGTTCCTAAATTTTTATCAAAAGTGTCCACTTCCCTCCATCTTCATTCTATCCCCCCATTCCAGGCCACTGTAGTCTCTCACCTGGCTCTCTGTAACTCTCAGTCATTTGGTCCCCTGCTTCTTTTCCTATCTCCACCATTCAAGTTCCCACAATGTTGTCAGTAGGATATTTTAAAAATGCAAATCTGAGCATGTCAACACTTTGCTTAGAACAATTTAATGGCTTCCCACTGCTTTCAGAGCAAAGTTTCTACTCCTTACCATGGCCCATAAGGCCCTGTATAATCTATTCCTTCTCTGCCTTTCTAACTTCATCTCATGCCATGCTTGCCCTAGTTCTCTGTGCTCCAACTACATTAACCTTCTCTCGAGGTTTTCCCCAATTCAGAGTCTTCCTTTTACTTGAGAGGATTTCCTTTCAATCCCCACCACTTCACCACAAATTTCCTTTAATTTCTGTTTTCAATGGATATATTACTTCCTCTTAGAAGCCTTCTCTCTATGAATGCTCAGACTGATGAATGCTCAGACTGGGAAGATCTCTCTCTCTCTCTCTGTCTCTCTCTCTCTCACACACACACACACACACACACACACACACACACACACACACACACACAAACCCTCAGTATCCCATATATCTCCTTCTTAGCATTTCTCAAAGTGGAGTGAGATGAACGTGCAATTAGTTGTGTATATACTGCCCCCATCTTTCCCACCTTGAGCTTTCTGAGGGTATTGACCATGGTGTTGCCCACTCCTGGGTCTGGAAGCGCTAGTCAGGGCCTAGCATGAGCTTGGCCCTAAGCAGGAGCACTCTGACTCATCTAAGTGCTATTAGTTTACTAAACCAAGTGACTTCAACCCCTCTGTTTGCCATAGCCGTGAACCTGAGAAAAAGTTTCAATAAGTCCATTGGGAGCTACCTTTTCTGCCTCAAATCTTATGCTGTATATCTATCCTACTTCAGGCCACCATCGTCTATCTCAGCTACACTCCTAAAACTGCCTTCTAACTGGTTTCCTGCGTACCTTTGGATAGCTTTTTCTCCTCAGATTCTCTTCCACCCACCTTAGACGTTGATCTGAAAAACTCCTCACTGTTCCCACTGGAGTCCCCTCTTTTTATGTCACTGCTATGCTTATGCCTATGCTATTTTTTCCACTGGAATGCCCTTTTCTGATATCTTAGCCTGTCTAAATTTTATTCAATCTTTAAGATATACTTTAACTGACACCCTCTGTATTTAGTCTTCTCTAATTCTCTCCT
Source organism: Gorilla gorilla gorilla (assembly GCF_029281585.2). Taxonomy (NCBI): domain Eukaryota; kingdom Metazoa; phylum Chordata; class Mammalia; order Primates; family Hominidae; genus Gorilla; species Gorilla gorilla. The sequence goes on along the minus strand of NC_073247.2, from coordinate 150,928,594 downwards.
TCTCTTAGCTGAAAGAGTTCTTTCTCCTGTTCTGAACTTCACTGGCACTTTATCAGTACTTCATGGTTCTATTTACTGTCTTCCTTCCTATATTATAGTTGTGAATGAACATGTCATCTCTATGACGACTACTTATCAGGACACTGGGAGCAAAAGGCTATCTTTATAGCTGCCATGGTACCTTGCACAGTGCCTGCCACATCAAAGGGGCACAATATGCATCTGTGGAATGAATTTCTTCATCAACCCTCCTTCAGCCTCCTCCTCCTCCACTTAGCTGCCTACTCATATATGCTGTATTAGTTTTCTAAGTCTGCAATAACAAAGTACCACAGACTGAGTGGTTTTAACAGCAGAAATGTTTTGTGTCACAGACCTGGAGGCTAAAAGTTCAAGATCATGGTGTCAGCAAAGTTGGTTTCTTCAGGGGGGGTATGAGGGAAGGATATGTCCCAGGCCTCTCTCCTTGGCTTGTAGATGGCTGTCTTCTCCTTATCTCTCTTCACATTGTCTTCCCTATATATAATTCTGTTTCTGTGTCCAAATTTCCCCTTTTTAAAAAGAGAGCCGTCATATTGGATTAAAGCCTACCATCCTAATGACAAACAAAAATTGTTCTTCAGGACCCAACCCTAATTAAATCCAACTCCAGTCAAGTGTTTACTGTGTGGGGATACTGGACTAAGTGCAGCCGAAAGGAATAAATATGGATTTCTCTGTATTTGAGGATCTAATGATGAAATTACTATATAATAGTACCAGCATGATTGCTGGCATGTAGGGGGCATATTATACATGTTTAAAAAATAGGGTCGTGCTATGGAAGTCAAAGGCCCCAGTTTTAGACTGTTAATTTTATCACTGTTTGCTGTGTAGCTTTGGGAAAGCACTTCCAGCCTCTCAGCCTGTTTCCCTATCTGAGGACCTTAGGGCCCTTCCATTTCAACCATCACCTGGTGAGTCTTTGATGGGGAGAGAAATGACATCAAGACCCACATCAGTCAGAGTTACTCCTGTCCTGCCTTGCAGTGCTCCAGCTAACTTGTTTCTGAACTTGTGGCTCTATGCTGGGGCCTCACATTACTTGATGTTGACCTCTCTAACTCAGGAGAAGGTGGGCTCATCAAAAATGGCTGTCAGTAAGGGTCTCCGGGGAATGTAGACTCTGGGAATTCCTTGAAGTCAGCTACCATACCGTGACTTCTATTTTAAAAATATGCATCTATTGTGGAAATTTTCAAGCACACACAAAACTAAAGAGAAATGTACAATTAACTACCCTATACCCATTATTCAGCTGCAACAATCATCAACTCAAGGGCATTCTTGGTTATTCTATATCCCTACCCATTCCCTTTAAGTTCAACCATCATGTCATTTCATCTATAAATGCTATGGTATATAACCCTAAACGGTAAGGTAATTTCAACACAGTAACTATATCACATCTAAAAAATTAACAACAATTCCTTAACGACTAAATATCCACTCCCTCTTGTTTCATAAATGTGTTCTTGCATTTGGTATGTTTGATTCAGGATCCAAACAAGGTCCACACATTACATTTGGTTCATGTATATTTCAAATCTCTTTCAATCATTAAGTTTGCCTTCCTTTTGTTTCCTTGAAATTTATTTGTTGAAGAAACAGGAGAGCATAACATATTCATCTCTGCATCCCTGGTGCCTAGTGCAGTGGCTAGGAAATAATCAGAACTTAATGTTAGGTGAATGGATGATCAAGTTAGTGAGTCAGTGAGTCAGTGAGTTAAGGACCACTGCCTCATCATCCTGGCACAGTGTTTGAATGGGCTGTGTGCTTTCAGACATAGACAGCTCTCAGCTGTCTCTGCATGTTGTCCATACTTGGAAGAGTCTCTCTCCATTGATCCCTCAGTCTCCTGGTCTGCGAAGTGGAGCTGCTAATACCTGGCTTCTGCTGCAGTTCCTGGGGAGGTTGTGACAAAGGCTTGAATTTAAAAAATAAAACCGAAAACAGCTTTGAGCAATTGGTGCTATAAATACTAGAGGAGGAATTCTATTATTAAATGTCCTTTTGTTCATCGAAGCTTTCAGCAGAGTGGTAAGGTTGCTAAGTAGAGCCCCTTTCCACACTGCTTCCATGAATGTGGTGACTGGAACAGATACAGCCAGGAGCATGCCCTGGGGTGGGGAACCCTGGGGCAGGGAGTACTGGGCTCCCTTTAGACAAGTCTGCCCAGCTCTGGCCGGAGAAGCCCTGCAATATCCTATTCCATCCCGGCAAAAATAGAATAGCCAGGAGAATGCGAGGACTGAGACAACTGTTCCTGTTTTGAAAAGCATCGGAAGGATGTGGCTACAGGTGGGGGTTAATGTCTGCCCCTAAGAGCCAAGCCCAGCCAGGAAGCTGCAGGGCCTGCATGGTGGGGAGCTGAGATTTGGGCTGGATTCCTGACAGCACCTGTGACCCCAGCGTCTGGCCATGTCACTGGTAACAATGGAGAACTTCTTGCCTGGAAATTCCGCATGTGTTTACGAGTCAATTAGTTTTCATTCCAAACAAAGAAGATCAGAGAAGCTCTGATGAGAGGCCAGGATCTGCTACAGAGAAGCTAATCACCAGTTAGGTCAGGTTTCAGCTTTCCCTGGTTTGGAGAAAATACCATTCTGAAGCCAGTAGCCATGTGGTGTAGCTCTGATCCACACAAGCAGCCAGGAAACACTTCCCTTTGGGGCATCGTTCATCTAACCTGCACTCCCACAGGGGCTCTGCAGGAGGCTGTATTCAATATTTTCCTCTTACTTAACCTTTCTCCCTCTCTCCACAAACACACTTTCCACATGAAACCCGTTCATGGAAACCAGTACCTCTGGTCTATAACATATTGGGCATGCACGCAGAGTATGTGCCATGAAATTACAAAAATGACAACAGAACATAGGAGTTTGCAAAATGAGCAAATCACTAGGAATTTTTAAAGTAAATTTGAAAGTAATGAGGACCTAGTAGTCCCCATATGTGAAGTGGGAAGTTTGAAAGTTTCAGCCTTTTCTGAGCTTTCTGTGTACCCAAAAAGAGAAGCTTATTTTGGAAGTAGAATAACTATGATTTTTTTCCTCATCAACTCAAAAAGTGGCTGAACTGATTTAGCTCAAACTATAAAAAGACAAAAACCAAATGCGCCCTGGGACAAGATTTCTGTGTGGAATAGAATGGCAGTAACTAGAGGGGTAAGGCCATGAAAATAGAATACCTTAAAATCATATTCCTTCAGCTGATCTTTCAGATGTCCATTAGAGAATCTTGAGGCTCAGTTTGGGGTGTGAGGTTCTGAGTAAAATAGGTAAGTAATTCAAAATTAAACCGTCTTTTTAAATAAGAGGTTACTAGAAGTTTCTAGGAATCTGAAATTATTTTTCTAAACATTTTCATTTGATTTTATATAAAGCTACCAGCACAGCTAAGATTTTCAAATCTGTTTAACAGATGGAATTAACTCTGTATTGGCCAATTAAGGAAAGAAGTGGTCTAGAATTTTTAAGAACACAAACTTTGGAGACAGACAGACCTACGTTTATACCCCAGCACTTCCTCTTGATAGGTCTTGAACTTGATATTGAGCCTCTGCTGTTGCTTCTGTGAAACTGAGATAAATTTATCACAGAAGGTTGTGATAACAACTAAAGAAAATGATGAAAATGAAATACTTAGAATAGTGCTTGACATATAATGAACACCCCTAAAATAGTGATTATAGTAACAGTAGTAGTATTCATAAAATTGGGAGTGCTAAATGATTTATCTTCATGCACTTCTCTACCAAATCATCAAAATCAGTATTTTCCAAAAAAGTAGAATTTTATGGTCACCAAGAGTAAAAAAATACATTTTATGCGGCAATTGAGTACACATGTACATAGAAGAAACAAAAGTTTTACAGAACATACTATGTGGAATACACTCCATTGCACATACTAACAGTGAGTATTTTCTGTGAAACTTTTAAAAATTATTTTATACATTTTATTTCTTTTCATTTTTTAATGCTGATTATGCCCCACTAGATAGATTTCATTACTGTCTAATGGGTCATAGCCCACAGCTGGTACAATACTTACCTAGATGAAGGCAGGGAAAGAAATTAGCACCCTCAGGAGCCCAGAGAACTGCCTCTTCTGAATTAACACTTCTTGCCAAAGTTCAAAGCCAAAATAAATCTTCCTGGAATTTTTTTCCCCATTAAAACTCCCTCTTAGAACAATAAATGACAGCTGGAAAGTGACTAGGCACCAGTGCTCCTCATACTTTCACCTCTGGCCTGGCTCATGGATGATGACATTCTTTTCTAGACCCTTCCGGCAAGTCTGTCCAAGACCTGGGTTTGGCCTGTAGAATCTGACGTGTGTGTGTGTGTGTGTGTGTGTGTGTGTGTATGTGTGTGTGTGTTTACAAATTGAGGGGAAAAAACAGAAAGATTTGCCAGTTTCTCGATTTTTCCCTCTCATGTCATCTACCTATCAAGTTTCTGCCAGATTGGAGGGGAATGCCCACTCCCCTGGGTAGTGACATTTTCCTTTCCAAAGGATCCTACCGCTCTGGAGATGTCTGAGACAGTGAGAAAGGGCCCAAGCACCAACAGCCGTGAGCTCTTTGCTCCACCTCCCTGGTTTGGTCCCTTCGCCTTGACAGAGCCTTGGTCCAGTAAGATGATCTGACCACAGCTGGTCTCCTACACTTAGAACAAGTTGGAAGCAAGAGAACTTGGGGAAGGAATTCAGTTTCACTAAAAATAGCTGCAATATAGACCCTGTGACTTACCACTCCTCAGAACAGTCTGATATGAACTGCATAGGGTCCACTGGCCCCTGCAATCACTCTGGACTATTTGCTTTTCCAGCCTGGAGCCCTTGAAGCCAGGAGGGGATTAGGGTGTTGGGGGTGCTTTGGCTCAGATGCAGACTATTGCAAACCGCAGAAACTCACAGTGACGACATGACCAAGAAGCTTCCTACCCCTGGCCTGGGAGCAAGTGACCGTGGGCACTAATAACAACAGGGCCCTTTAAGATTTTGGTCCATGGTGGGATCTTGCTTGTTTCTCACCACCAGGCCCATTGCGTCTCCATTTCTAAGGTAGGTGAAACCAAACTCATTGGGAAAATGCTACGGGAATTGGTATCCTCTTAGGTAACCCAGGCCCAGGTTTCCGTGGCCTAGTGTGGGGAGACAAATGTCTGGGCAGGACATGGCCTACAAATAAAAATACAACTCCATGCTCCCAACACACTGATCAAGGCACAGTAATGTTTGGGAATTAATTCCTTTCCTTGTACCCTCTCACCCAAAAGCTAAGGAATTAGCTAGAAAGAAAGCACCTCAATGTTAAATTTAACCCTTTATCAACTACTCTACCTGGAGCTGCTCTATTCTAGGTGCCTTGTCCTTCCTGACTCATTACTGTGTGAATGTGAATTTGGATCAGAGCACTGGTTATCTGTGTTTTCCTTGTCTGCTGTGCAGTAGTGGAGAGTAATATAGAGCTGCACAGGGCAGGAATTCCTATAGTTCAGACAGACCTTGTGAAAGAGAGACTCCAACCCAGGTACACAAAAGACTTGCTTGGATTCCATTTCCTTCCTGAAATATTGCTGTCAGAACTCATCTCTGATTTCTGGCCTGTTTATAGCAGTGGGCATTAGGGAAGGAGTTGGAATTGAAGAGGAGCTAGAAACTTCTGGGGGTGAGGTTAGACACCCTCTGAGAGGGAAAGAAGCAAGCTTGGCTGTTGGAAGGTTAAACACTAGCAATTTCTTGCTCAAAGTTGACTTTTGAGCATTTGCTAACAAATTACTATGCCAACATTCCAACTAGCCAAACTGAGGTGTTTTCATGAAAATGAAGAGACACTTTAGTAACAGATATACTTTATTTAAAGGAAAATGACAGTTTTAAAATATCACATGGCTTTAGGAAACAAACCTTCAGCCTCAGAATCATCTGTGTCTGTGCATTTTTTAGAAAGATGAATTAGACTGATCCTTGAACTTTGTTTCCCCTGCCCACTTTTTTCCTTTTGCCCATCTTCAAGGTAGATGGTGTGCAAATAACACAAACTTAAAATCTTAAAGCTAGAAGAAATCTTGGAAGTCATATAGTCTAATCCTTATTGGAGCTTGAGTTGAGATGAGTGACCATCTGGTTTCTACCTATATTGGTGCCTCAATTTCCCCTGCAACCTCAAAAGGGCTACATGGTAGATATGTCCATCCTGAAGCCATGCTCTATCAGCATCACATCCTACTAGCACTATCTCTTTTCCAATATTACCTTACAGTCATTCATTTTGCTATAAATCTAGAGGAAACTTAAATATTTTGAATTATTTTTCCCATGTTCTATTTGTACAACCATATATCATCACTAATACCAGCATTAAAATGTGTTGTCACATGTTATGGAAAGTTGTCAGGGGTTTTACATTTAAATTGGGTGTTTATTTAATAGAAACACTCCAAAGAAAGTGACTTCTTTTTCTTCTGCTGAACAAAGAGATTTGCAGGAGGTTGCCTCTGAATAGTCTACTTGCTTAATAGTTTGAATAGTGACTCCACTAATAAAATTTCTATATACAAACAACTTTTTAGGAATGCATTTGTCAGTAAAGGAGTGGTTCCCAAACTCCATTTTATGAACCAATGCCAGGCTGGCTATCCAGGAATCACCTAACAAGGTTGTTTAAAGATGTCATTTCTGATCCACATCCCTGGAAATTCTGATTCAGAAAGCCTGGGGTGGAGCCCCAGAAGCTAGACTTAGCAAGCAATCATTCTGAGGCATGGCTAAGTTTGGGAAGCACTGTGAAAGTCTAGGCTCTCATATTTTTGTTTTGTCTCATATCTCTTAATTTTTTTTCCCTTTGGGATAAAGTTCAAATTCTTTAACTCAGCATCCCCCAAGCCCTCCATGATCTAGCCCTAACCTATCTTTCAAATCTTATTCCTCATTGTTCCTCTTCACCACTTCCAACACTCATGGTCGAATTGAACTGGCCACTGTTTTCTATTTTGCTTTTATGCCTGGAAACTTTACTCATGCTATTGCCCTTGACTACGTGTCCTTCCCCACTTCTCTGCACACCCAAATCTACCCCATTTCTCATGGTCTATACTATAGGGTGCATAAGATTGATGTGGAAGGCTTCTTTAAAATGCCAACTCCTGGGTTTCACTTCTGGGGTTTCTGATTCAGTAGATCTGGAGCTCTTAAGAACCTCAGAGAATCTGATGCTGACCACACATTCAGAAACACTGCATTTAGCTCAAATGCCATCTCTTTACAAAACCATTTCTGGAAATGTTCGCCCTTCCCTACTACAACTCTTATAGTATTTTGTTTGTAGCTCTGTGATTTAACACTTCACTCTTTACCTTGTATTTGATTTATTCATGTATGTCATCATTTTCCTCACTCAACACATATTTATTGGATATAAAAGGCATATCTTTCTTTCAAGAACTTAAACTCTTTGAGATAGGAGATCTCTGCTTATTTATCGCTGTAAACTTAGGCATGAATCTGGTCTGTGTCAATGGGGGTGGTAAAGTTTAAATCTCTTTGCTGTAGATGGGAGGGAGGATAGAACCTGTCCCAAGATAAGACTTTATTTTCCCAAGGAGATGTGTACATGAGGCAGGTCTTTTCCCTGTCTGCATGCCCCAGATCTGAGATTTATGCACAAGAGTAGGGTCTCAGAAGCCTTCTGCAGTTGGGCAGTCTCAGAGCACAGTGATGACTGGATTCCAGGGAGTCTCTTGGCTTAGATAGGATGGGAAGCACCTGGCAGTTCTAAATACAGTAGTTCTGCCCTATGCGGATCCCTCCCACCATAAGGGAGGGATCAGCACAGTATCAAGGGGTACAGAGGAAGGGCAAGAGATATTTGGTCATGAGGATCTGGATGGACTTACCTTGGGACAGGCTTCCCTTCTTTGTCTCACCTGAAGCAGGAATTGCAACTTCTTTGAAATTGTTTTTGAAATGCTGAGGCTCCTGAATTATTTTTAATATACTTTACATATAATATATATATAATAATCCATACTACCAGCTGAGTATTATATTTCCATATTGCCAGTCTCATATAATTATATAAAACATGTATATATGTATATATACACATATGCCCATGCCTCTTTTACTATAGATTATTTTACAGAAATTATGTCATGTTACTCACACCTTTTTGTATCTTACTCTTCTTGTCTTTTACTAGTTATGTGGCCTTAGATTCTCTGAGCTTCAGTTTCCTCATCGAGAAAATGAGGATTATAATAGAACCTATCTCATAGAGTTGTTGTGAGCAGTCAACTAGTTAAAATACGTAAAGCACTTAAAAGAGTACCATATATGGATGTTTGCTGTTATCATCGTTACTATTACTCCCATTCAATAAAACCTACAAGTCAACAGCAATCTCACTATTTCATTCTTTTTAATGGCTGCACAGCATTTTGTGATATAGATGGAGAATAATTTATTCAACCATTCCACTTTTAGTGGACATTCACTTTATTTCCAATTCATATTTTACCACTAAAAAGCAACATAGCAATAAACACATTTATATATATATACCCTTACATGCTGTTGGTTTTTTCAGTCTGAAACAGGTTCCCAGGAATGAAATATCTGGGTTGAAGGGTATATGCATATTGTTTTTAATTTCATCAAATGTTGACTTATTGCTTTTTAAAAAGCATATAACATATTTACAAGTCTACTAGTAATTTATGAGAGTACAAATTTCCCCCTTGCAATCCCACCAACAGTTTATCTTACTGCTCTTTTTAAATTTTGTAAGTCTTATGGATAAAAATAAGTCATCTCATTGTTACATTAACTTAAGTTTCTCTGTTTACTTATGAGTCTGAGTATCTTTTGAAAAAAATCATTGGCCATTTGAATTTGCTTCTCTATGAAGTGCTTCTTCCCACTGTTTGCCTATTTTTTGAATAGGTTGTTTTTCTTTGTCAATTGTTAAGAGGTCCTATAAACCCCTCATCTGTTCTCTGGGTGCAACTATGTTTCCAATTCCTTGTTTACCTGTTGATTTAATTATTATGTCTTCTGCCAAAATTTTGAAGAATTGTATATAGTCAAATACCTTAAGGTCTCTCCATTTCTAGATTGTGCATGTTGTTCCCTAGATTTTCTTGCAGGACTTTTACTATTTTTACATTAAAATATGTATTTATCTGGAAACTATATTGCTTTTAGGTATAAAATAGAGGTCCAACTTTATTTTAAGTTAACAGCCAGTTGCATCCACACTGTTCATTAACAATCCATCTCTTCCCCACTGAAATGAAACATCACCTTGGTCATGTATTAAATGCTTATATATGCTTTCCAATTTTGCATTATCTATTTTGTTTCTTTGATCTAATTGTCTATTACTCCCATGCCACTGCCATGTTTTGATTTAATTACATTGACTTTAGAGTATATTCTGGTATCTGGTTAAGATATTTCTCTCTCATTATTATTATTTTTCATTACTTTTCTAGGGTATTTATTCTTTTATATAAGTATTAAGATTATATTGTATAAATGCCCTCTTTTTTTCCCCTAAAAAACCACACTGGCAATTTTCAACTGGAATTTAAAAAATAATATTGACTTTGGGAGAATTGAGGTCTTCTGATATAAAGTTTTATTATTCATTCGTTCATTCCTTATTTTCAGATTTCGTTTTACATCCTTCAATAAGGTAGAGCAATTTTCTTCATACTGGTCTGATGCTTTTCTTGTTAAATTCAGTCCAGTGTATTACATAGGTTATTTTCATTATTGTGAATATAATGTTTCTCATTTCTATTTCTTGGTGTTTGTTGTCTGAATAGAGATATACTATTTGTTTTATAGTAACCTTGTATTCCTTTATGGTACCACATTCTTTGAATAAGTCTCATAGATTTTACTAGAGTGTTTCGTTTTCTAGCTATACAAATATACCATTAGCAGACAAAGAAATAGATAGCATTTCTGATGTTTGTATTCATTTATTTTTTGGTCTTTTTATTAACAAGACGATCCAAGGCAATGTTGAATAATAAACAAAGATAAGAGGCATTCTTGTCTTGTTCTGAATTTTATTTGAACAGGTCAGTGCTTTGCCATTTGGGATTATATTTCACATCCATTTTTGGTAAACTGTACTATTTTAAAAGGTTTTATTTTAATCTTATTTAACTTAGAAATTTATTAGGAAGGTAGCTGAATTTTATCAATTGACTTTTAAGCCTTTCTTGATATCATCACTGATATGGTTTTCCTCTTTAAGTTATTGATGTAATTAATTATGTTGATAGATTTACTGATACTGAACCTCCTTTGCATTTCCAAATTCAATTCTCTATGTCAGTTAGTAATATCTATGAAACAAACCAGCCAAAATCTCAGTGGCTTTAAAAACAACAATCATTTGTTACTGCTTATGTGTCTTCAGGTTAACTGGGGTCTGGCTGATCCAGTTTGGGTTGAGCTGAGTGGCTCTGATTGTCACTGTAGGTCTGTTGGTCTGTTGGGGCTGCTTTACTTCAGGCTGTAGTGGCAAGTGCAGCTCTGCCCTAAGTAACTCTTATCCTCCTGACAAGGCAAGTAGGCTAGCCAGGCTAGTCTCGAGGTGACTGCAGAGACACAGGAGAGAAGGAGAAAATGCACAAGGTTTCTTAAGGCCTAGGCTGGGAAGTGGCATTTGGCTGATTTCAAAGTTAAGGGACAGGGAAATGTACACCATGTAAAAATACCTGGACACAGGGAGGAGTGAAGAACTGGAACCAATACTGTAATCCACCACACTCTAGTTGGTTATAATTATACTTTATTGAAAGATTGTGGCCGGGTGCGGTGGCTCACGCCTGTGGTCCCAGCGCTTTGGGAGGCCGAGGCGGGCGGATCACGAGGTCAGGAGATCGAGACCATCCTGGCTAACACGGTGAAACCCTGTCTCTACTAAAAATAAAAAAAAAAATAGTCGGGCGTAGTGGCGGGCGCCTGTGGTCCCAGCTGCTCAGGAGGCTGAGGCAGGAGAATGGCGTGAACCTGGGAGGTGGAGCTTGCAGTGAGCCGAGATCGCGCCACTGAACTCCAGCCTGGGCGACAGAGTGAGACTCCGTCTCAAAAAAAAAAAAAAAAAAAAGAAAGATTGCTGGATTGTATTTGCTAATGTTTTATTCAAAATGTCAACATTTACACCCAGGAATTAGTGTCTATAGATTTCTTTTTTGTGGTCTTCCTTCTAGGTTTGGATATTAAATTTAGGTTGGCTTTATAAAAAAGAATTAAGGGGCTTTCTTTATTTTTTTATGGCCTATAAGAGTTTAAATGACAGTAAAATTACTTGTTTTAAAAGAAAAAAGTTGAATCGGAGCAAATGATTCTCTGCTATGATGACTGTTTCAGTGGTAGATGTTTATTCACGATTTAATTCTTTTATTTGATAATTGACCTATTCAATTTTTATTCTTCTTGTGGGGTTAATTTGGCTTTCTAAAAAATCATCCTTTTTCTCTAGGTTTTCAAATGTGTTGTTACAGAGTTTAATGTACTTTCTTTTATAATTATTTAAAATTGTCTCATCTGTGGTTATGTCTGTTTTTTCAAGTCTTGTAAATATTTATTGTTTTTTTCTTAATTAGACTTGCAAGATGATTATCTGTTTTATTTCTCAAAGAACAATTTTTGGCTATTTCATTAATTCCAGCTTTTATGTTATCAAAGCCTTTCCTAGTTCTTTTTAGTTTTATTTGTGGTTCTTTTCCAAATATTTTAAGATGAATTTTAAGCTCATTTACCTTCTCGTCTTTGTTTATTAATACTGAAAACATTTAAGAATAGAATTTTTTCTCACTCATAAGTGGGAGTTGAACAATGAGAACACATGGACACAGAGAGGGGAACATCACACACCGGGGCCTGTCGGTGGTGTGGGGAAAGGGGAGGGAGAGCATTAGGACAAATACCTAATGCATGTGGGGCTTAAAACCTAGATGACGGGTTGATAGGTGCAGCAAACCACCATGGCACATGTATACCTATGTGACAAACCTGTACGTTCACCACATGTATCCCATAACTTAAAGTAAAAAAAAAAAAAAATAGAATTTTTTTCTGAGTACAACATTCTTTGTGCCACATAGGTTTTGGAATAAAATGTTCTTTTTAATTGCTGTTTACAAAGTTTATAATTTTTGAATCAATGGTGTTCTAAGAGTGTATTTTGTAATTTCCTCTTTTTCTTTTCTATTTTATTTTAGATTCAGTGAGTATATGTGCAGGTTTGTTACATGGGTAAATTGCATGTCACTGAGGCTTGTTGTAAGAATGATTCTGCTACCAAGGTAGTGAGCATACTATCTGACAGGTAGCTTCCCAACTCATGTTCCCATCTTTGTGTCCACATGTATTTAATGTTTAGCGCCCACTTATAAGTCAGAACCTATGGTATTTGGTTTTATGTTTCTGCATTAGTTCACTTAGGATAATGGCCTCCAGCTGCATCCATGTTGCTGCAAAGAACATGACTTCATTATTTTTTATGGCAGTATTATATTCCATAGTGTATAGGTACCCCATTTTCTGTATCCAGTCTGCTGTTGATGGGCATTAGGTTGATTCCATGTCTTTGCTATTGTGAATAAGGCTGCAATGAACATACAAGAGCATGTGTCTTTTTGGTAGACTGATTCATTTTCCTTTGGGTATATACTCCAAACAGTTATTTTTTGCATATTTTAAATTATTCATTTAAATTTTATAGTTGTTATGCTCAGAAAAGCTATTTTCCATTATCTTTGACCAAAAAAAAAAAAATCACAGATTTTCCTATATTTCTTCTCTTTTCTCGTTCTAGGAGACTTATTATTTTTCAGGATCTATCCTCCAAGGTTCTTATGTTTCTCCTCATCATTTCATCGTCTTTATATTTTTGACTTTGTGCTTTGTGATTCTTCTTCCACTTTATCTTCCAGGCCACTGTTTTGGGTCTCAGCAATAATCCTCTTCTTCTTAAATGCATCTACTGAACTGTTTATTTGGGAAATCACATTTTTGTTTGCAGTTCTAGAAAGTCTATTTTTATGCTGTGCATGTATCTCCTTATATGCTCCTATTTTGTTATCGTTATTGGTAGTGATGGTTTTCAAGTTGTCACTTGTCTCTCCTCCCATCAGTTTAATTTTTTTTAGGTATACATTGCTCAATTTACCTCTCTCTGGTTGGTGATTGCTGAACCCACAGAAATGGTTATAAAGCATTTTGTTGTCAGCACATTGAGGTCAGCTCATATTAGAAGGGGAGCTCCCCAAGGGGTAGTAAGCCATTGAGTAGTGGGATACTAGAAACTAGTACCTGGAGAAAGCTACTGTCTTCCCAGGTCTACACTGACCCTGTCTGTTCCTTTAGTTCATTCCTTCTTGGCCTCTTGAAGGTCTAGGAGACCAGGAACACAAGTATAATGTTGTTTTCCCAATCTCCTAGTCTGTTTGTGCTGGGCCTTTCTAGTGCTGGATCCAGGCTTTGCTCAAGGGGCAAAGCCTGATAACACTTATTTTTATTAAGTCTTCTGCAACGTCTAGGACCCTACTCATATCCAGTTCTTCTCCTTAGGCTTCAATAGCCATTAGGTTGAGGAGAAGCAGGAAGCCTGGAGCTGACAATGGGAAACAACACATGCTTAGTTGGTATCTTCCCAGAGCCCTCTGTGGTTTCTAAAGAAGAAGAAAAAAGGCCTTTTAATGGACTTTAGTTACATTACTTCCTAGGGAGTCACTTTATAATAACACAGAACTAGTGGTGAAATTCAGGGTGGGTACCTGCATCAGTTTGGGTACATTCATGAAAATAGAGCCACTAAAATGTTAACAATGATAAGGAATTTAATATATTTTAGAAACTGGATTCATAAAAAGTAGGAGGAGCTAGAGAGTGAAAGTCTGGAAGATTCATGCTGGAGGATCACACAAATGTCTCTAATGACTTTAACTTGAAACACTGGAGGAGGTGAGGAAACAAAAGCTCACAGGAATTCTGAGAAGTCACCAGGTCTAGTTGCATAAGGCTAATCGGAAGTGGACGTCATAGAGAGATCTGTGAAGCCACACTATCTGACTGTCACAGCCTCCTGAGAACAATGACTTCTGCTTCACTCCCACATTCCAAGCCTTGAGTGAGTTTCTGTCAGTGGCAAACTCTAACTTGCAACCATATAAGGAAGGAGCTTCTGAAAACCTACTTCCCAGCCTTAACCAGAAGTGGTCCCTGAGTTGACATCAGACAATCCAGCACAGTACCCCAGAAGAAAGAACAAAGACTAGCAGTGTAGGATTATGAGTGTGGCTAAGGAAGCCTCTGAGAGGACTCCTCTGTCCTTAGTCACAGTGCCATAGCTTTCTTGATTGGTGTGCTTTGATGTGGTTCTCAGAAATGTCCTCTTCACTACCAAAAAAGACAGAGCATCACTCACTATCCATGGATTCTTTCAGAATCCTCTGGCCCATGCCAACCGCAGCCTTCTTGACAACGTCAGCATCTGATATGCAAAAAGTATTGGATTTTGCAACAGAAAGACCTGGGTTCAAATACTGCTAGTGCTATTCCATAGATATGGGAACCTGAGCTGGTAATTACCCTTTCCAAGCTCTTTTCATTACTTGTAAATCAAGGCTGACACTGCGTAATACTGAGAAAAGGTACAAGGATGAAATGACAGTTTATATAAAGCACGATATATTAATTACCTCATTTATTTTGGGTCATTAGTCTTGCTGCCTTGACAATGCTTCTGGTGTATGCCTAAAACAAAGGAAAATGATGCTGTTGTTTCTTTTCTTTTATAGTAAGTGGGGACCCTCCAGGGAGATTCTCTTTTGCTGTCCAAGCAACAGTAAGGCTCCTATTGATCTGAGTTGCCTCCCCAAAGCAGACAACAGTGATTCCTTACCTTGCAGGCTGGGTGATGCAGAGAGGGAAAAGGCCTTATAGAATAGAGTGGAATAAATACAGAAAAAAATGTAATAAGAAACAATCATGCAAGATCCTCATAGTGGGAGAGGGGATGAGAACATGGAAAGGGAAATAGCAGCAGAGACTGCACTGGGAGAAGTAGAATGGGGAAGAATAAAGAATCCCACACGTGGGATACTGAGAAGAGTACATGAGTAGGGAGGTCCCTTAGAGAAGACCACAGTTAGCTACAGTATGGCAGGTACAGTTATGACAACAGTGTAATGGGTAAAGTCACTTCAGCCATGTGCCAGACACATCCATTCTACACCACGTAAAATCATACCAAGTAGGTTACAGTTTCAAGTGAAGGAAAGTATAGGTCTAAGTGTCTCATCATGAGAAACCCAGCTTGTTATTTCTTGACCATCTGTAAATCACTTCTCTTTCTCTAAAATGTAACAGTTGTATACAGTACCAGCTGTGTATAAGGGCTCTTCACATGTCCCAACCCCTGGCACTCCAAAGAAGGCTCCAAGAAGCTACCCAAGAAGACAAAGGATCAGAAGCAAAATGACTGGTAATGCAGTGAAGATCATTTAAACTATCAGAGGAAGAGGAAGATTCCCAGAATCTTTCTTTACCAAAATCGTGGGCAATCAGACAGGGTTGGAGAGAAACAGAGAGAGAAGGTGTCACAGATGGGAATGTCTGAAAGCAGATGGAGTTTGTGGTGGAAGATGTTTTCATTAGGGATCAACAACTGTGAAAGGAAGTGGGAGGAGGCTGAGTTGGGCAGAGGGAGAAGTTGAACTGTGAAGCAGGACTAACGAAGCCTTAGCCTACCTGGCAGGGAGCTCTGGAGTGAGTATTGTCTGTCAGAGTGCCTGTGTTGATCTAAAATGGCCAGGCTTTGCTCATTCATGGAATGTGGGCTGACCTAGGAAGGGAATGACCTCAAGTGAAGCAGTTCCGCAGCAGACACAAACCGTGAGGGAGCTGACAGCTGGAGGCTGCCTAGCGACTGCACTCCCCATAGCTGGGCAGCAAGCCTTTCTTGGGAGGAGAATCTGGACAGCACTCCTTTATGTCTATCACACCGTGGGGGTGGGGGGTAGCGGGATGTGGGGAGGGGCAAGGGTCAGGCATTGACAGAAAACAAAGAAAGAAAACAAACGCATTGACAGAAAACAAAGGAGAGCCCAGTAAGCCCTGAGATCTCTTCTCTTTCTCTAATGTTTGACTTTATCTTCAGAGAAATTTTAGAGGTATTTTTTATTTCATAATATTAACAAAATATTCAGTGTCATATTGTGGAAAGAGCAGGGACTTTGGAAGCAGAAGGACCTACCTGCATCTCAATCCTGCCTGGGTGCACCTCTTACTAGCTGTATAATCTTGGATATGTTGCTTCACCTCTCTGAGCTTGTTTCCTCATCTGGAAAATGGAGATAATAATAACCATTAACTCAGAGGGTTGCTTTCAGTATAAAGTGCCATATTCTGGATAAATATGTAGTACATACTAGTATATTAAGCAAATAACATTATAATGATGAGGATATTTATTGTGCCTCTTATGTGCCAGGCACTATGTTATACCACAGGTTGGGCATGGGACAAGTTAATCTTAGAGGAGTTTCACACAGTCCTTTTCTTCTACGAATTTACAATCTTGTTGAGAGAATTCAAGATATAGGCAAATGTGAAGGGCTAACAACTTACTACTATATCCAATAATTTTTTTGTGAAATAAAATTTTCTTTCCCGAACTGTTTTATTTTACCATTGTCAGTATGACTGCTAGAATGAAGGCAAGAACAAGACCTGAAAATCTTCTGGAAACTGACCCAGGCCAAAGTCTTTTGTGTGTTACTTCCTGGGAGAGACAATGGCAAGGTCCTCAGTTTCAGATGTAGTGAATGTTGGGAGCATGCTATGAGGAAAAGGCTAACTTTGATTACCCATTCCTCTTTGACACAGGTGATTCTGAATACTGTGGAATGATAGGGATTCTGGGTGAAGATCCAGTGCTGCCCGGTGATATTGGTTGGGAATGAGATGGAATCTTTGGAAAAGCTGTAGCTCATTGTTTCCTTCTTCACTGGAGAAGAAAGTGACAAACATTTAAAGATGTTCATTCCTGACAGGCATCCCAACATCGCATTATAATGGCCCAAATGTCAATTTTACAGGAAGCAGAAAATCACACATCTGCTTCATGTAGATTGGAAGGGTCTTAGTGTTAAGCTGTTTTTGGATACATCATTGACATCGCTCTGTCTTGTAACTTTCTCTCACTTTAAAACCCATTCTGGTTTGTAACAGGCAAACATAGGGAACAGAGAAGACTTGATCTGAAAATCTTTCTGGACTACTCATTTCAGTTATCCATTGCTGTGTAACAAAGCACTCCCAAACTGAGTGGCCTAAAACAACCACCAATTTGCTCACAAGTCTGTGGGTTGGAAATGGGGACAGGGTGGAGCAGGAATAGCTTTTTGGTTTCCCATGAAATCTGGAGGCTCACAGCTTGAATGGCTAGGAGCTGACTGAGATGGCTTAATTGGTGCGATATGTCTGGAGCCTCGGTTCTTGCCATCAGCTGGGTTGTTCAGTTCCCTTTCACATGGACTCTTCATATGGCCAGCTCGGGCTTCCTTACAACTTGAGTCTCAGGGTGTCTGACTTCTTACATGGTGTCTGGCTTTCCCTTGAGGGAACTGCATCTGCCAAGTTTCTTAAAGGTGAGGACTGAAACTGGCATAGGATCACTTTAGCCACATTACAAGTCACAAGGACAGCCTGGATTCAAGGGTGAGGGAAATAGACATTAGCTCTGCAAGGTGGAGCGGCATATAAATATATATAGGATTAGGAGAACTTGTTGGTCATGACTCCAGTAACTATTGCTGCATAGCATATTACCCTAAAATTTAGTAGCCAAAAACAAATTAGAAATTAAAGACATTTAATTTTGTTCACAATTTTATGGGTTAGGAATGTGAGGAGGACTCCACTCAGTAGTTCTCCACTGAGGGATCTCTCATAAAGCTGCAGTCACATGTCAGCTGGGGCTGCAGTTATCTCGTGGTATGATTGGACTTGACATCCAAGACAGATCTCTCCCTTTGCTGGCCAGCAATGCTGGCTGTCGTCTGGGAGCTCAGCTAGCATGGTTGACTGGTGAGCCTAAATGTGAACTCTCTAGTATGGCAGCCTCAGTGTGGACAAACTTCATACATGGTAGCTGGCTTTTCCCGGAGCAAACATTCCAAAGACTGCCAGGCAGAAGCTATGTGGCCTCTTCTCACTTAGCCTAAAAGTAACAGAGTAACACTTCTACCATACTGTATGGGCTGAAGCAGTTACAAACCCAGTCAGTATCAAGAAGGGAGGACATAGTGGCTACCTTTCAATGGCCACATTTTAAAACTGCTACAGTGGCCAAGAGTTGGGGAGCTGCAGATTATGTTTTCCAGGTCTTTTGTTGTAGAGATCCACCAACTACTTGGAGATTCCAATAGAAATGAACCTTAAATCATGATATAGATAAACACTGCAGGGTTTGAATCAGAAATGAATGCCTTTCAGAGCTCTGGCATTTGGATCTGAACGTTCAAATTGTTGAGACTTAAGCATAAAAATTAAAGTGGCTTCCAACTCCCAGATCTTGGCCCAGTGGGCTTTTCTTTATCTCAAGCACTCTGGCTGGAAGTGTAGCTTTTACCAGGCTGCCTCCTTTTGAACCAGCTTTCTGCTGTGAAATGTTTTCACAAATGAAAAACATGTTTCATCCAGTGAGAAGCAGTCTTGTCACTAAAACATCTAATTTGGTGGTGCCTGATGACAATGTCTCTACACCCAGGTAGTCCAAAACTGCCAGAAAGAAAAGCCCTAAGTGTATGTGTCCTCTGCCCTCCTGCTCACTCCAACTTTACCCTTTAGCACAGACAAGGGAACCATGTGGTCTCTTGCCCAGAAACATTGCTCAGAGCTGCTGTAGGATGAGCAAACCTGGAATCCAGAGTCTGGTGTCTTGAGGCATTTGTAGACTAGCAGGAAACTGACACTGAGATAATAGGGCCAAGAGGGTGAGCCTCTTAGGACCTTTTCCACTTCACTACCAAGTAGTGAAGCCTCTGTCCTTTATTCCAGAAAGCAGCCCAGCCCTCTTTAGAGGCGTGGCCATGCAACATTTTGTTTTAGAATATTGCTTTAATTCCAGGACTAATTCACTCTAGTACACAGAATAACTCTGCACCCCATACTCTACCGGGTCAATGGAATTTCTCTCATAAGAGCAGCAGAGACAGGATGGGACACATTTTACCAAAGTGACAAGGCACAGAGAGGTGAAGTGACCAGTTAAGTGCAAATTGCTACACTGAAAACTGAACGTACTTCCACTACAGTGGGATGAGGGAGATGGATCTGTGTGGGAAAGGCTGGGTGGGAAAGGGAAAGTACTATAAGCTCAGCCAGGTCTTCCTTGAGATGCTTGAAGACTGAGTCCCTTTGGTGGCAGGAAAAGACCTACGGACCATCCTCACACAGATGTCAGATCTTCCAGCTGACCATCCTGCATTCCCAAGTAGCTTGGGGGCTGGACACTGGAGCATGCCTTTTTCTGAGTCAATTGCAACAACACTTTTTTCATACTAAATTTGTCATGGGGCTTTGAAGAGAGAAAGTCCCCCATTCCTTTCACAAAACAAGCTGCCAGTGACCTCTTTAGCAGAATCTTCAGAAGCTTGGTTTAGATAAGAATGTTTGTCCCTGCACTTGACTATTCATAATCCTTGGTCTCTGACATGAGTGTCCTTATGATGTCATTGATTTGTCTCTATATGGACACAAACCACCATACTGCTCTTGCATGAAGTGTGTATTTCCTTTATCTTCTGATATTTCTTTTCCAAGGTGGTTTACAGTGAAGCAAAACACTGTATTTTACCTGTTTGTGTTCATGGACAGACAGACTCCACTAATTTTCCGAAGCAGACATCTCAACTCACCTTGATCATATTAACTAACCTAGGTTTAGTCATATATTGAAGATTAGTCTCCTTTAAGGAACAGAATTATATCTAGCTTCCAGTTGGAAGTTACCCTTGCTAGAGGTGTCATTGTTGATAGGGCTTAGAGAGGGGTCTTATCTGTGGAGAGAACTTTCCTGGAAATCTTAACGTGGCAGGAAAGCTGAGACACCCAGTGTCCACATCAATGCCATGCTTGATATCTTCCAAGACAGAAACTGACCGTTTTCCCAAAATAAGGTATTGTTGCTTACTGGAGGGATGTGGACAAATTGAATGGTATGTACACAACGGAGGAGTATGTGTGTGTATGCTTTTGATTGAATGTGCTGAGCTAGGGAAGTTTTAAAAGACCTAGGAGTTTAGAATTGGCAGACAGGACCAGTGAAAATGTGCCTCCCACCTCTTTTTAAGAGGCTGATAGGAGTTTTGAGAGACCACGTGGTATAACAGATGAACACTGGTTTTAGAGACAGACCCACCTGGTATCCTAGCCTGCTGCCCATCTTTGTGATCCATGCTGCACCATGTACCAGCTGTGTGACCTCCTGGCAAGTTACTTTACCTCTCTGAGCTTCATTTTCCTCATTTGTGAAACGAAAATAACAAAACAAACACGTCCTTAGGGTTGTTGTGAAGATGGAATAAGATAATGATGTAAAAACATTGAGCATGCTGCTTGGCACAGGTTAGGTGCTAAATTGATGTTTACTGTTTTTGGGTATAAATTATTATTATTTAAAAAATTTTGACTTTCATTTTAGATTCAGGAGGTACATGTGCAGGTTCATCACATGGGTATACTGCATAATGCTGAGATTTGGGGTAGGACTCCCCTTCCCCTCGACCTTTCCTCTAAACCCATCTAAACCTCCAACCCTTTTGAATTCGATCATTTGAAGAGAAATGTTTTCCTTCCCAGACAACTGATATTAATTAATGGTCTAACATTGGGTTGGATAATCACATTGTGTCATCAAGCCCCAGATTATTAGATATTATTTACAAGAAAAATGGGCCTGGAGTTCCTCTCAGACTGAGGATGGAGGCTGCAAATTGAGTTTAGAGGGTTGCCGACCTTTAGACCTGGACTGGGAGCAGGGGCAGCCCACACTCCTGGTCTTGAAAGCCACAGCAGGCTCTTGTAATTGAGTTACCGCCTGGGATTCAGTAAGACTAATCCATCTATATGATTTCTTCGCCTGGTTTAATGCCATTAACAAAACCGAATTAAGAAGGGGGTGCGGCTGAGTAGGATGAGGGAAAACGAATTTTCTGCATGGGAGTCGCTACCGCGCCTTCATGGCCAGGCTGAAGCCTAAGGTCTGATTAATGGACTGTTCTGAGGACCAAGTCCTGCTAGTCACCATCCCAGTCCCTCAATAGAGCGCGAGGCTACCAGGGACTCGCATGCACAAAAAAAAGGCCATCGCAGAAAAGGTTTTCCAGGACGCCCCAGGGGCTATTTCCTGACTACTATCTCACCCTCCTTCCCTAGTTCGTTCATTTTCTTCCCTTCCCTTCCCTCCCTCCCTTCCTTTTCTCTCCCTTTTTCTTTTCCTTCCTTCCTTCTTTCTTTCTTTCTCTTTCTTTCTTTCTTTCTTTTTCTTTCTCTCCCTCCCTCCCTCCTTCTCTCTTCCTTCCTTTCTCTTTCTTTCTCTCTCTCTTCCTTTCTTTCTCTCTTTCTCTCTCTCTCTTTCTCTCCTTCCTCATCTGCCCTCTGTAGAACAATTCTTGAGCAGTTTTCCTTCTAGTTCTAATCTTCAGGGACCTTCTCTGGGTTTTGTCACAAGTATTCCTCAGGCAACGTTTCAATCCTACTTATTCCTCTTCAGCACCTCGCCCCCAGTCCCACCTCACCCGTTTGCCTGGGATTGGCCATCCTGGGCGGTGGGCACTCTTTGCTTCCAGTTTACCAACAAGAGCGACCAGCCCTAGGAGGAGGGGCCTGCGTGTGGGGGTGGGGGTGGGAGGTGGCAGCCGCCGCGGTCAGTTTCACTCTCTGACCTACTGACACCCAGATCCCAGAGAGCCCTTCTCTCCCCCCTGAGAGCCGGACTGTCTCAACTTGAGCAGCTAGCCAGAAGCGAAAAGTCGTCGACTCCCGGACTGAGATTCCACTGCTCGGTGCGAGCAGTTGCCAACAGGGGAGTCCCCAAAGTGTAGGTGGCGACCAGCACGGGCCTGGGAAAGCAGGCGCTAGGAGTAGAGGAGTTACAGTGGCCGGGGTGGGGGGAGCACCGGGCTTCCATCTCCTTGGCCAACGGTGGGAGCCCGCTACAGCGGCACCCGCGGGCCCTCCCTGCCCCGGAGGGGCCAGGGTACGCCCAGCAGACACGCTCGCCCGCACTACGCGGGGCTCGCCGGGGTTTTGCCAACCGGCGGCTGACGTCGGCGCGCCCCTGCCGAGCTCTCCTTTTACTACAGCGGGCAGGCGGCTTTGTGAGGCCCCGCCTTCGCCAGCCCCCACCCTCCGCGTGCCCACACCTTGCCGTTTATATAGAATGCGCCGCGGTGTTGATTCGTGGCTCTCTAGGACCGGAGAGTTCTTTGGAAGGAGAGCGCGAGCGAGGGAGCGGGCGAGCTCCGAGGGGGTGTGGGTGTAGGGAGAGAGAGAAAGAGAGCAGGTAAGGGCCATCGTCTCCCACTCCTCCGCCGGCGAGCAACTCCGTCCCCCTTTTTGGCAAAATAATAGGAACCTGGAAATGGATTAAATAGAAAGAAAGAAAAGAGGCGACCCTCTCCTCTCGATTCCCCGCGGGCGAGAAGCTGCGCGACTCTGCGGTGTAACAGGCTCACACGTTGCTCATCACATGTTCAAACATTTCCCTTTCAGGGAGGCTTGTTATTTTTAAGTGAATATTTTTATCTTTGTTTTGATTTTTTTAAAAGCCTTCCTCGGGGTTTTATTTTGATCGAGTTGGCGGCCCGCAGCGGATTGGGAGAGGCGGGGGAAAGCAGCCTGCCGGTGCGCGGGCAGCCCACCCAGGCAACTCCCAGCGAGCGGCCCGCGCGGAGCCCAGGGAGGCCGGCAGTGAAGCCGGGGAGTCCCGGCCGCTCCTCTCGGCCGCCCCGGGGGTTGCGAGCGTGGCTCTCCGCAGGCGGGCAGAAGCTGAGGGCGCGGGGCGCGGAGGAAGCGCCGCGCCGCTTTGTCTCTTCACTTCTTGAGCGCGGCGAGCGGCTCCTCCCGCGGCCGGCCGCTCGGGATTGCGGCGGCGGCGACGGCGGCTCCTCCTTCACCCCTTTCCTTTCCTCCCCACTCTCTCGTAGGCAGCGGCGGCGGCGGCGGCAGCGGTGGGGAAAAGCGGATTCCGCCCCGAACCACACCGAGGGGAGCTCGTGGTCGAGACTTGCCGCCCTAAGCACTCTCCCAAGTCCGGCCCGCTCGGCGAGGACTTCCGTCTTCTGAGCGAACCTTGTCAAGCAAGCTGGGATCTATGAGTGGAAAGGTGACCAAGCCCAAAGAGGAGAAAGATGCTTCTAAGGGTAAGCCCGCCCGCCGAGTCCGCCTGCTTTCCTTTCCTTCGTTTCCCTCGCCCCCTCGCGTGCGCGCCGCCCTCCGGCGGCTCCTTGCCTCCTTCCCGGAGCCTAAGCTGCCCATGACCTCTGCGACCCCGGGAGAAAAGGGGGGGCAGAGGTCGCTAGGGGGTGGATCTAGGTTTGCACCACTTTCCCTCCTTCCTCGCGGAATTGTCGACCCTCGAGTGCCTCCAGCCTCCTCCACTCCCCCTCTGGACGCACGGTGGTGGCGCTGCGGGCAGACGAAGCTGCTGCAGCCCGGAGCGCCGGGAACCGCGCTGTCTGCTGACAGCCGGCCGCCTGTCTGTATGAGTGCATGTGTGTGCGTGTGCGCGAGTGTGCATATGTGTGCTGCGCGCGTGCAACATGGTGACATACTCAGGAATCTGCCCTGCTCTCAGAACCCAAGCTTGAACCCACCTTCAGCCCCCTCTCCCCGCCCCCAATGCAAACAAAGAGCCTGGTCGAGACGCAGAACCCCTCCCCCCCTCCTTTCCCCCCACCTCCTTCCCGCCCCCCCACCCGACACCTCCTAATCCCAAACTCCTTATCCACCCCAACCCTCCGGGAAGGCAGGAGTTTGCACCCTTCGACACGCCGCGTGCAAAAGTGAGCAATCCTGGTGCCCTGGCGCCGCCCGCGCTGCGCTTTGGCAGCACAGCCTCGCCAAGCCCCAGGAGAACAAAGGCTGTTGTCCCCTTGTCACTAGTGCCCAGCGTGAGTGGGCCTCCGCGGGAGGGGGCAGTCCTCTTCCTCTGTTTGCTGAGGTTCAGCCACCGCGCCCGGGGCACCCGACCACTGGTCCCCCTGGAGTGCGCGCCTCTGCCCAGGGCCTCCCATCGGCGGGTTGGGGAGGCGCAGCAAAGCGATGCTCAGGCTGGGGAGAACTAAGGCAAAGGAAGGGGACGCCCCCCACCCTTTGCCGGTTCTAGCCGTTTCCTTTCTCAGGACCGGGATTAGCTCCAGAATGTAAACTGGAGACAGCAGCCTTGGAGACCGGGGTGCGGAGAGGCACAGAGAGGGAATATGGAAGAGCAGTGGGGAACAGCAGGTGCCTTAGGTGCAAGTGTCCGGAATGGCCACGGAGCAGACGCTGGAGTGGGCTGGACTAGCCCTGAGGGCCCCAAGCACACTGGACCGCAGCGACCCACGCTGAGTCCCCACTGCAGAAGTGAGGTTGCAGCGCAGGGAGTCCCAGCTTTTGTTCATGGGGGCCCCAGTTCCTTCCTGAGCCCTCAGGCCCCCTTCACTCCCACTCCTTTCTCTATTCCTTGTTATCCTCTCCTCCTTCTCGCCTCTCCCCATCTCTCAGAGCTTTCTTTCCCGGGAGATTCTAGGGCAGCACCAGCCCTCCCCCGCGGAAAGTTGTCAAAGTCTTCAGCTTAAGGCCTTTATCCTTGTTTCTAAGTGGAGCCATTTCTTCCCCAAATAGGCGAAAAGGTGACTGAAGGTTCCGGAAGTTTGTGGAGGGGTTAGATCCGTTGTCATACGGGTCATTGTTGCCCCCGGTCTGGCTCAAGGCTAGCATTCAATCCCAAGTGAAAGAGTAACTTTGGAAAGTAGAACGACAGCTGTAGGTTTCCAGAGCTCTCCTAATTGTTGAGTCTCAAACAGGCATTTATATGATAAAGGAAAATGACTTCAGGGTCATTAAATCGTTTTGTTTTCCACTGAGGGCCCAGAGAAGTAAATGTAATTAAAGAATGTAGCACCAGATTGATCTAGGCACGTCATTCCCCTGTTGAATCTGGGAGTATTTCTCGTTTGTTTCTGGAACTTTGGTTCCTGATTTCCATCAGGTGGTTACTTCAGGTTTATTTCAGGCTACCGTTGGGAGACCCTGAAACCAAATTCATTCACAGAAAATGAGTTTCTGTTTTAGGAATATAATTTGCAGTTGTCCAGAATGGATTAACGCATCTGGAAACAGGACAGGTTTCTGTAATTCAATAATACAAATTTGTACTAGGCATGTGTCATAACATTTTCTTGTGTTGACTCACCACATTTGAAACCACATACCTCTGTAGGAATTGTGTAATTAGCACTTGAAATTATGGCTGTAATTAGAATAAATTAATTTTACAAGGCAACTTTTAAGAAGGGAGTTTACTTCCCCGAGAAGATGGGAAGCTTTTGGCTGCTAAGAGCAAGATTGCCATTTCAGCCTTTCTGTTCGTTGTTGAATTTAGAGCATTTTCAAAATATTAAGTGTATAGTAGCCATTAGTATTTTCTTCTTTCAAGTATATGAAAAGTCTTATGTGACTAAATTTTAAAGACTACTTTTTATATTAGAGATGAAAAGTACAAGGCCTACTTATCTTTTAATCAATAGAGTTTATATATGTTGACCATATTTCTGAAGAGTTTTCCTTACTTACAAGTTTCCTATATATAGGTCATCTTTAATTTTTTAAGCTGAAAAACTAATTGGCATATTCTTTGTAACATAGCAAGATATAGGATCAAGCATTTCATAGATACCTTGAATATACACACATTTAATTTTGAACAATGGTGTGACAGATGATTGGATGAAATCAAATAATTTAGTAACAGTTTGAATGAATTTCATAATCTGTTTTCAGAGTCTACTGCTCATTTAAATTCAGCCTCCCACCCCCATCAGTTAGGGCTCATACCCACAGTGTATCATAACTACATCAATTATTGTAGAGTACAGTGTTTCCAGAGCTTTTAAAGCACAGGTAGTAGGTTTCCAGTAAATTATTTTGTGCTGCTGAATGAAATATGGCCTTAAGAGTACATAAATTGCTGATTGTCTTTTTAAATGACATTTTCTTCAACTCACTGAGGTTAAGACCAGTGATGGACACTGATCTTTTTCATAACCTTTTCAAAAATGTAGCCAGACAAGATAGGCTGTTCTCTTTGGAAAGGGGGCGGGGACCTTGATTCTGTTTGAAACTATTAAAAAGGCCTCTTGTGCAGCCAGTCGCCTTTTGTGTATTTATTTATGCTTTGTATAAACTTTAAAATTGGCAGATGTGTATATAGTTTGAGTCACGCGGCTCTTGGACCGGAGGATCTGTTTCCATTTCAGGGAAGAAGAAAGCATAATATTTGTTTGTTCAAGCAGATATTCTCTTAGCTTTGACTCACTCTTCTCTACCTTGTCACATAAGATCTTTTCAGCAGTCTTCTGTTGGAAAAGCACTCAGTTAAGGCTGTTTCTGGTTTGTTGCAACAGTTTTCCTGTGGCATCGGAAATCTTGTAGGCTGCTATAGATAAAACCAAATCTTTTTTGGATTAAGTAAAAATGCTAGCTAATTCTCGCTTTCAAAACTGTCTTTACGTTTGTGGCTACATGTTTGGAGTTGGGTGTGTTCTTTTCAACAACCCTTTCCTTTGTGCTTAGCTTAACAGCCACCATATCCAGGCAAGTTTCAAGGCTCTGTGGGCTGTGGGTTCTCTTGGTGAGACAGCACTGTTGTCAGGCTGGGCTCATGCTGGCTGCTGGACAATGGAGGATAATTCCATGCATAGCCCAAGAAGCCAGCCACTTGTACAGCTGCTGTTGTAATGGGTAGTAGTGGCCCCATGCATTTACACCACAGTTCGTTTTTTGTTCACTTCCTGGCCCTTTCCAATAGTCTTTCTATCCTATCCTACTTAAGAAGGACAGGGCACTGTGGTCATGCAGCCAGCATATCTAGGCTTGAGTCCTGAATGCCTTCCAAAAGATCATCTTGATCATTGTGGTTTACTATAATAGGTTTCATCAAGTGTCTTTCTCAGACTTGGGCCAGGCAAAAGCAGATGTTTAGAGGTATTTTATCGACAAGAAATTATGAGATTGGTGACCTCTTATTAAAAAGTAACAGTGATCATCTGTCTATTACTCATGTAGGGACTTGTTTTTTTCACTCTGACATCATGATCCCATGGTTTTACATACAGTGTCAGAAGCCACACGGTCTCTTCTGTGCTGCAGGAGGTGATCATAGCCTTGCTAAGGAGGTGTGACCAGGGAGATCTCTAATCAGAAATATTGGTCTGTTCTTGGGGATAGGTGGAGAAAATGAGTGCACATTATACCCAAATCCTCTTCATAATTATTTGTAGCAGCGTGTAGCTTCTTTATTGACAAAGGCTAAAGCTAGAAGGGGGAGCAAGTTGAGGCATGGGTTAGGGGTACTGTATCTTTTCTCTAGCTTAGTACTGCTTCCTCTAAGCCTCTTTTCAGCACAGTTCAAATAATTTAAAGGGCTTAGTATGTGTCCTAGGTCTGGAGATGTGGGTGAGGTTGGAGTGGGAATGGATGTTGAATTGGGGCCTGGGTAAGAAGCAGAGGGTGAGCTGTGGGGCGAAGGAAGGAGTTGAGGTCTGTGCCCACAGCAGGGAGATTTTATGGGTGGCTTTGAGGACAGGGTCAGGACTGGGGAGAGGATTTGAATCAGAATTGGATAAGCCAGAGGGCTGATTTGTAAGGCGGTAAGTAAGGATATGAAACAGCGTTCCAGGTCTCTTTGCAGCTGTGCTGTTTTATGTCCAAATCAACTTCTTATTCTGGGAATTACAATCAACATAGAACAACCAGAATGTGTTGCAGTTCTTCAAATATATCCAATAAAAAGGCTTTCTAGTGTCTGCTTCAGTATGACTTATATTTTTGGAGTTGAGAAATTTGAAAAGAATGGACAATAATTGTCAAGATTAAGCAATTGAAGGAGGGGGGAAAAACCATGTGCATTAAAGTAGAGTGGATGAAGGGGATCCTACAGGTCTATTACCTTGCTCAGCTTAACATTATCTTTGAAATGTGAAGACTAGGCACATAATATAGTTTTAGCAATTAGTACAGAACACGAATGTCTGCATAACTCATTTTCTGCAGTCACTGATTTATGTTTCCCTATCAGGAAGACACATCATCACCAGGATATATCAGCACAGGCTGAAGAGTGGATTTCAGGCTCATTGTCCTGTGTAATGTGGGTCATCTTTGTTAGTTTTCATCAACTTGAATGTAGGTTATCTATTTGTAATATACTAGCTCTACAAACTTAGTTGAATCTTATTTCTGACGTTTTTTAACATGGCATTTTATCACTTTTTTGAATGTCATATATTGATGAAACATTTCCTAAGAGTGTGGGTTTCCAGGTAAATGCATTAATTTCCTAAAGAAGTGAAATAATATTTAGTAGTCATTATGACCACCACTCCAGGCCTTAGATCCGATTTCTCCTTGAATTGGATGGCCATTTTTTTCCTTTAAAGCAGTGTTTTCCAGAGTATTAATTCTGAAAATGGGGGGGGAGGGGTTATTAGAAAAGAAATAAATTATTGATTCTTAGGGCACAATGGATATATGAAGGACCATTAAGGGATCTGAGTTGTAATAAATATTAAGTCTAAATTACAATGACTGTTTATTGTGATTACTGTAAAGCAGTTCTCATGGCTGATCTTGCCTCTGCCCTTTGAAATTACTTTTAGCATTGATTTTCAAATGGAAATAGTACTAGTGTCACGGGCTAATGACCTTCCCCACAGGCAAAGGCTTCTGCTGGTGTAGGGTTGTGGTTGACATTCTAGGGAGTACAATAGGGCTGTCCTGAGCTAAGTTGCTTGCTTGGCCTGCCTGCAGAGACATCAGATTTGGTCTGGACAATCACTCTTTGGCCTAAAGGAATCCCTAGTTGTATATGTCTGTCCTTTATTTTGTGGTTCCTGTAAGTAGGGCTGGGAAGAAAGAAAAGAATCTTCTGGTGAAAGGCAGGCCTAGTCAAAGGCCAAACTAGAAAATAAAAACAGTAAAACTCAATTTCCTTTTTTTGTAATTGAAATTTACCTGTAGTAACATGTACAGATCTTAAGTGTGCATCTCAATGATTTTTGAGAAATATTTACATCCGTAAAATCAACACCAAAGTCAAGATACAGAACATTCTTGTCACCCCAGAAAGTTCTCTCATGCCCTTTTCTAGTCATTCCCCTCACCTAAAGACAACTCTTATTTTATTCTTTTTTTTTTTTTTTTTTTTTTGAGATAGGGTCTCAATCTGTCACCCAGACTGGAGTGCAGTGGCACAATCTCCGCTCACTGCAACCTCTACCTCCCGGGTTCAAGTGATTCTCCTGCCCCAGCCTTCCTAGTAGCTGGGATTACAGACACGCGCCACCACCGCCCGGCCAATTTTTTGTATTTTTAGTAGAGATGGGGTTTCACCATGTTGGCCAAGCTGGTCTTGAACTCCTGACCTCAAACGATCCACCCGCCTCGGCCTCCCAAAGTGCTGGGATTACAGGCGTGAGCCACTGCGCCTGGCCTCCTATTTTATTTCTATCATCATCTATTAGTTTTTCCTGTATGCACTCTTTGGTTTCTGACACACCTAGCCACCTCCCCATCCAACACTCTTCATCCCCTGTTGATAACCCTTCTTGTCTTGTCCTCTGGTTTCTTGGAAGACTCCCACCCTGCCCCACACTGGGGCATTCAATAGAATCTTGGACATGGTTAGTCTTCTAGGAGTAGTTGTTGAATGACCTGGGAAAGATAGGGAAATCCTTTAAGCAGAGGTATGTTTTATTCATCCTTTAATAGCAAATAACAATAATGAACATGGCTGTCTTTATAATAGTAGCCTCTAAATTATTGAGCAGTTACTATTTACTAGGCAAACATTATTTTTACATATATTTAATTTAATCCTGACAGCCAAATGAAGTACAGTAGCTCTTAGTACATACAGACTTTAGAGATGAGAAAATTGAAGTTCATGGAGATCATGTAGCTTATATGAAGTCACACCACTAGTGGTTTGCAAATTACTAACACGGTGCTTGGCCTTGCAGTAATCAATAAATGATGAATGCATATGCCATGCACCTATGAAAACTCATTGGTCCTATGCCCTGCTCACTTCCTGTTTTGTTGTCATATCAGAAGGCACTGTGATAGAGAAAGACTTTTTCAGAGCCTCCTGGTGGCTTAATCTGACAAATACCTAGGGATATTTACATTCTATCTAAAGATTGCCTGGGGTAGAGCCTTCACTCAAAGAATTCAGTAGTTAATGGTTGACTTTCTAACACCTAGATACGTGGGAGAAATACTTTTGACTGGTGTCCTAAAAATAATAGTATTTTCTGAGCACTGACTATAGGCCAGGGAGTTGACATGAAATATCTCATGAAATCTTCATAACAATGTATGGACATTCAATGTATGGAGAATGAATATCCACACTATTCTTCAATGTGACAGATGAAGAAACAGACCGAGGTCATCCTTAGGTCACTCAGCTAACAAGATGGTGAAGTGAGGATTTGACCAGATTTGATTGACTCCAAATCTACCTCCTAACCACTAACCACTATATCATACTCCCTTCCTAGGCAGCACAGCTGAGTCTTTCTAATGCAGGTTTGCACAAAGACAAAATTACTTCCATTCACCAAATTGGACATAATTAGGAGGAGTGTGCCTATACTAAATGCATGGTTGCTCCAGGGCTGTGGTCTTTGTTCAGTTAAACAAAATCTGAACATTTTTTGAGTGACTTTTCTCTATCAGGTGCTGTGCCGGGGTGCCCTTTCCTTCTTCTCTGGCCTGGGACATTCGGACTTTAAACTTTCCGATGTGCATCTCACTTCACTTGGCCATCCTCTTGAACCACTGCTACAGGACATTGGCCAGGTGACTGTGTCTTTCATTGGCCAGGTGACTTTGGCTTTCATATTGGTTTAAAAACAATGGTACTTTCTTTTGCAACTGCATCTGGGACCTTGTTTCACCTGTGTCTTCAAGATTATACATCCTCTTAATTCACTGTTGAGTAAAAACTCCACTTGTTTATTTTAGTTTTCATTACATGGTATATGCTTTCAGTCTGTCTCCCATCAGAATCATATGTCTCATTTCCCTTCTCTTTGTCTCTCAACCCTACCCCGTTCTTCCTCCGACTCTCCTTCTTTCCCTCCCTCCTTTTCTTGTTAACAAATGTCAGTGGTTTTTATTAACCGAATGGGGCTCCTCAGGGTGTGCTGAGCTCATTGAAAGATTTTCATTTCTGGATTTTTTCCTTTGATAGCTATATTAATCGTGATGAAAGAAATCCACCCCCCACAACAAAGTGTAGCTCCACAGAAGAGATTTTTCACTACTTATGTAACTCATTTTAAATGGAAAAATAAAAAAGTGCAAGCTTTATTTTGTATACTATTTATGCTGCCTTCAGTTAGATAATATTTCCAAAAATATATCTTGTTAACAGAGACACAACGCCTTGAACAAGCATATTAATTACAGTTCTCGAAGTTGGG
The DNA here is from genome assembly GCF_029281585.2 of Gorilla gorilla gorilla. NCBI lineage: Eukaryota > Metazoa > Chordata > Mammalia > Primates > Hominidae > Gorilla > Gorilla gorilla. The sequence goes on along the minus strand of NC_073247.2, from coordinate 150,896,754 downwards.
AATCATGTAGTATTTATCTGTATTGTAGAACTGTTGCTCAATGGTAATAATTAACAGTGATGGGTCTATTGCATGGCTATAGGTAAATTTAATAACAAACATGAAACCCAGTTCTCAAAACTTGCTCCAAATAATGTAGGTAGCATTTGTTACTGTTCTGGAGTTGAGGGTTAGTAAATAGCTAGGGTTCTTAAAATATTTATCTAGCTCTTAAAAGTAGAAGTAAACAACCTAAAGAAGACAGGCTGAGTGCAGTTCTTGAATATGCCCATAGATATTTTCAGAATCTTCTTTCAATGGTGACTTTGAAAGTATTGAGAATTGACCTGCTTATTTTGCCTTTGATTCTCTGTGTGTATGCTTGCCTCTCCCCTTGGGGGGTTTATTGAACATTAAGGCTTCCAAGAGCTCTTGAATTTGTGAGTGATTTTCGGAGCTCTGGGAACAATGTGAGCCATTCTCTTGGAAACAGGACAAGGCGCTCCTAGATGCTCTCATTCCAGGGAACATTTGTTTTTCGGCTAGCTGGGAACCCGACGATCGCGCTGAAAGGTCTGGTCAACCAGCCTCCCTCAGTTCCTGTGTATCTGGCAGGCAGGTTTATTACAAACCTTAGTGTGCTCATTAGCCTCGTGATGTGGCAGCTGCCTAAAAAAGAAACACGGAAAAGTTGTGTCACCGAAGGTGAAACTTGGCAAAGAGCTGCCCGGCGCCGGCTCCGGGCATGACAAAGCGCCTTCCTGGCGGCGGCAGCGGCGGTGGGCAGTGGGGGTTTCTGTTTGCTTGTCCTCGATACCCACGGCCCAGTCGACTCACGGGGAGGCGTCGCAAAGGGAACCGCGGGCCCGGGCCAGGTCTCCGTGGCTGGCGGTGCGGGTGGTCGCAGTCCGGGGGAAGATACTACGCGCTCCGGTGCAGCCCGCGGCCTCGCAGTCTGCGGGCACGTTGCAGCCTGTGGGGAAGCAGCGTTAAGATGGTGGCGGTCAGAGCAGCGCTGGTGGTGGTCGGGCGGGGCTCAGGGAGGCGCGCCCTCCTCCCTTAGCGACACCTATCAAGGCTTTCTTGCGTTCCGTGCACCTGACCCACCCGCTAGACACCTCAAAGGCGGGCATAGAAGGCCAAGAGCCTTGAAGTCAGGGCTTGACCAACACAAGAGCTTTGCTTTCTCTGTCTTCTTGTTAATGCTAATTTGACTTTAGCTGCTCAAAAACCGAAGATGCATCTTGAGCAGGACGCTCACAGGCAGATTTGAATTTATGTGTGTGTTTTTATATTGCTTATGTTTTATTACATTGATTTTTTTCAGATTACAAAATAATGCATGTTTACCGGAGACAATTTGGAACATCATAAAACCGTAGAGAAGAAAATATCACCCAAGGTTCCACTACCAAGTTAACTTTTTGAGGCTTTGCTTCTAGTCTTTTTTCTCTGCATATTATAATACATAGACATGGCTAATTATCTTTAAGTGTGTATGTGGGATCAGGCACATACACGATAACTTCCTTTTTTCCCCTCAACGTGTTAGAATGTTATTTTATGTCGTTAAATAATTTGCACCATCATTTTCAGTGTGTGTACTAGGTGTGGACTTAGGGGTAACCAAGGAGAGATGGTGATTTGTGCCTGGGGTGTGAACGTTTTTCCTGCACCTCCTTGAGATCCTTCTCACTGGACACCACAAGCATGATTAGTATTTTGTAAAAGTACATATATGAATATGTGCCCATATGGGGCTATGTATATGTGTGTATAAATCTGTAAATACCAAATTAAACACACATAGACAACTATGCACATATGTAAATAGATACACAACAAATATGCTAAGAATAAATCTTGAAAGAATATACACCAAAAGGAATCTCTGGGTGGTTGGCTTATAGAAATTTATAGTGTTTAGTCATATTTTCTATTTTTATCTATAGTGGAAATACATAATTATATTAATGATATAATAATAAAAATAATATTAATGAAATATTACTTATTGATTGTCTTCAAACTGAGTTTTCTGCTCCCTCATTCCTTGATCTACCGTGACCTACTTATTATTTTTATATTATATGATGCTTCAAGTCCAAGCTAAATCTCCATCCTCCATGAAGCCTTTCTTCCGCCCTCCCAGTAGGCACTGACTGCTTACTTTTCTGTACAGGGCTTCTATGTCACCCATCTGGCAATCTCCATGGGCTACTTTGGGTATATCTCATGGTTAACTTCTCATCTGCTTATGTCTTATCTCTCTGAATAGACTGGAATGTCTTCAAGGATCCTTTTCACAAAGCAAGTGCTCACTAAATGTGTTACGTAATGACAATGCTTATCATCCATCGTAGGTTTCTGTAAACGCTCCTTTACCTTTGAAACTCTATACCAAAAGCCCTTAGACTAACAGCAATAATCCTGCTGGATTTAGTTTTGCTAATTTAATTTAGGATACAATTGCTACTTCATAATCGGCTATCTATGTAGAATTTGGTCAATGATGATACTATTACTGAAATAGTAGTGATTTTCATATTGATTTTTCAAGTTAGAGGACTCTTGATAGAGGGTTTCTTGGTGGTAGAAATAAATCTACAGATTCACACATGCATTGGACGGTCATACCCCAACTTAAGTGATTTCAGTTATTTTAATGCATGTGTAAATTAATTCATCTGTTAATTTACTCGATAAATATGTATTGAACCTTCTATGTGCCATCTGCTTTCTTAGACACTGAGAATACAGCAGTGAGCAGAACAGATAACTATCCCTGCCTTCATGGATAATACAAGCATATTTTGCAAGTTTCCTTAGGGAAACAGACTTTCAGTGCATGAAGCACTCTGTTTCATGTTGGCGGTATGTCAAGCAGTGAGTGATCTGGTGCCCATCATAGCCATCAGGCTCTGGCCAAGCCAAATTACTAATGAGTCAAGCTGGATGGAGTCATACATGGGTTACTTATCTGTGGTTCAGGAACCACTGAAGCTGTGGTTCCTGGACCAGCTTGGGCATCAGCATCACGTCTAACCACATATACCCCCGACCATGAGAATTTGATTCAGTATATCTGGGCATGAGCCTTAGAAAGCCACATTTTTAATTAAGCTCCTCAAGTGGTTCTAATGCACAGCTGGTTTAGGGACCTACTGCCTCTGGGCAGTGTTTCTCAAGCTTGCCTAAAGAATCACCTGTAGGGTTTGTTTGTTTGTTTTTTCTAAACAAAACAAAACAAAAACCCTCCCGCTGACCTACTGAATTAGAATTTTAGGAAAGGAGCTGGTAATCTGACTTGTAAGCAGGTGTCCTGGTGATTCGTATCATCAGGCTAGTTGGGGAAACATTGTCCTAGAGACAATCACAGGACTCCCCTAGAAATTATATATAAATGTCAATTTTTCTGGTGAGCAGGCTCCGTTGCTTCGAACAGATTCTCAAAGGAGTCAACCACTCCAAAAATATTACATGAGGTGGAGCCCTGACGTCTAGGACCAGCATTGTTGTCAACTGTATGTTTTGAGTTCTCAGTGTCCTCATGGGTTGAATTAAGCAACCTTAAAGACCTTCTCGGCCCTATTCATCTTCCACATATAAATGTTCTGCTTGGAAGCCTTCTTTCTCTCTTTTTGCTGCTGTTTTCTATCTTATTGCCAGTCTTGCCTCAATTGTTTCCCTTGATGGTCTCCCTTTAGGAGAAAGTAGGGAAGCGGGAGAATTTCAAAGCCTTGGCTCTCGCAGAGGGGGCGGGGCTGGGAGGGAGCTTCGGGCATGCCATTCAGAGACGGCAATCCTAGCACAGCTGTTAGAATAGCAGAGGTCAGTGTCCAAATATTTTGACCCTTATGATAGCTTGAACCTCAGTGGATCTTAAACTGGTGGGATAAGGGGGTGGGAGTGGGACTTCCAAGACATTTCTCTGCCAGTCTAGAGCAGGATGACACAGGGTGGACAAGGTAATTCCCCTTTTCCTTGGCCATAATTTTTCTGCCTGTATCTGGCAGCAGGTGGTGATGGGAGGTGGAAGCAGGAGTGTGAGTGTTGGGCTGGGCCTAGGTGCACCCCCACCCCTTCTCATCCTTGAGGCACCAAGCAGTGTCTCTGTAAGTGGTTCATGACCAATCAAGTGCATTGACCTATTACTGCTAGTTACTTTGAGTTATAAATGGTTTTTATTTCCTCTGTGGAATTGGGGGTTCAGGCTGTATAGGATGACCTGATTTGTATCACAAGAGCCTTTGGGACTTTGACAGATTTCACCGTTTAAAACACACCGAGCTTCCTCCCTCCACCCCACTGGACATAAAAGCAACCTTTGAATTTCTGGCACAAAGAGCATGTCTTTAAAGGGCAGCATGCAGAAAAAGGGAGGAAAAGGAAGTAAGGCAGTTCATCTTCTTTTCTGAGGCCATTGTCTCCGAACAAGTGACAAAACTGAATACCTTGAAAAATCTTGTATTGATTTTTAGTGCAGAGGCATCTCCCCAGGATCTGAAAATCCTGGCAGAAGATAATAAACTTATTTCCCTGCCTTTGAGCCAGAGTTGAGTTGCTTGTTTTACATGGCTGGAAGAAATGAGAGTAGTTGCTCTGCTGAGAGTGAGATTTGGTTCAGAGTGCATCTCTCTTGACCATATTGTATATAGGGGAGACTCAATTTATAAAAACTATATATACAAATCTAACTCAAATGCCGAATGTGGAGGTAGTTACAATATTGAAAGAGTTATTGTTTTATGAAAAGTTTTTCTTTTAATAGCATCATCTTTAGTGTACTCGCACGTTTCTTTGGGCATGAAGGACTACTTGATTAAAAAGAAAGAAATAAAAACCAAGCCTAGAGGCCTCTTGTTGAGGCATTTGTTTCCTGCTATTCTAATTAGAAACTGTTGCTCAGAGTGGCTGTCTTGCTTCTCGGATTATTATCTTTTTTATTTTAATTATTTTAAATATATTTACTGTGGCAAAATATACAACATAAAACTGACCATTTTATAGTCAATTCTATGGTATCCAGTTCTATGGTATTAAGTATATTCACATTGTTCTGCAGCCTTAATCACCATGCTCCACAGATCCTTAATCATAGGCTATAATGGCTGGAAGGGACCTTCATCATCATTTGGTCTAACCTTCCCACTACAGAGTAGAAGAATTAGGCCCACAGAGAGGCAATGACTTGCCCAAGGTCATAGAACAAGTTAGTGGCAGGGGCCTAGCCCAGTACATTTCCACATTGACACGGTAACAGATTCAGGCAGGTGGCCTCTGTTACTCTACTGATAGCAGAATCAAGGATTGACATAAATGTTTAGGGTATTTTTCTGGTTTTTTTTTCTTTTATCAAGCAAGCAACCAATTATTATGGTTTAGGGCCAGAAGGTCCTTCAGACACTGTCTAGTTCAATTTCCTTATTTAAAATAATTGGCCGTATTTGTGATTTCTAAATCCAAGTTGAACTACAGAAAGATGCTAACATTCTTATTTCTAAAATACAGGACAATTCTTCCCCAGCCTTCCTTTCACTGACTCCATGGCATTCTTTGGTTGAAACCAGGTCCTTTGTGGGTGGCTGTCATTAATAAGCTTTTCTTGGGATGTTTACAGTAACTGCTGTGACCTAAATAAGTTTGCTTGTATTGTTTTCCCCACAAAGGCAAGAACAGCTTTTAAAACTATGTTCATCCCTCTCATCACAATGTATTTATTCATGACTAAAAGAACTGAAATATTGCATTTTCTCACATTTGGGGCCTTTGTGTACCCCAATCATGTTTTCTTGGAGTAGAGCTTCAGGACAATACACCATGTAGCATTATAACATGATCCCTCTTGAAAATTTTATTTTTACTTTTAATTGTGGTAAAATACACATAACATAAAATTTACCATCTTAACCATTTTTATGTGTACAGATCAGTAGTGTTAAGTATTTAACTGAAGTATATAATCTGAAGACTGGTTGTGCAACCAGTCTTCAGAACGTTATCTCACAAAAGTGAAACCGTGTACACATTAAACAATTCCCCATTTCCCCATTACCCCAGTCCCTTGCAACCACCATTCTACTTTGTTTCTATGGGTTTGACTACTTTAGCTACCTTATATAAGTGGAACTATAGTTATTTGTCATTTTGTGACTGACTTGTTTCATTTAGCATTGCTATAAAGAGACCCCTGAGATTGGGTAATTTATAAGGAAAAGATGAGCCTTGAGGCTCATCCATGTTGTAGTGTGTGTGGGAATTTCTTTCCTTTTTCAGGCTGAATAATATTACATTGTATATATAGACTACATTTGGCTTATCCATTCATCCATGGAGGGACACTTGGGTTGCTTTCATCTTCTGACTCTTGTGAATAATGCTGCTATGAACTTGGGTGTAGATCTTTTTTTAATTGATGAGATAAATTGTTTTAAAATACTCAATTTATTTTCTCAGTCTTTAGTCTAAGATTATTAAAATAACATGGTGAATAAAATAAAGGAAGAATGCAAATTTTTAAGGTACTGGAGAATTGAGGCATCAATCCAAATGACTTGCAAGTTTGAGAACCATGAGTAGAGTAAATAGGACTTTTTTAGGTCCTCTTGGGTCTATTATGTTACTTTTTTATAGTGATTTTGTGTGTGTGTGTGGAAACAATGAACTTCCTCTGTGATAGCCTCTATGATCCTTCATCCTTGCATTTTTGCCCTTTACCATTTATTTCCATTCCCGTTTATATGTGTCTCCCACTATACTGTAAACTTGTTGAGTGCAGGGACCAAGTTATTAATTTCTGAATAGTACTTAGGACAAAGCCTGGCTCATAAGGCAAATGCAATAAATGTTTGAAGAGAAATTTGACTCACTCTGTCATTTGGAAAAATTTAACTTCACAGTTAGTCTTGGAATAATTCAACATTTTTATTTGTTTTTATCTGCTTCTTTTATATTTGAAACATAGCTCATGTTTAGGAGCACAAATTAGTTTTAAATATGAAGCAATCAAGTTTTTTTTGTTTTTAACTCTTTTTGGGCAGTGGGAGAAACATTTGTTGAATACTTGGCATCAAATAGAGGAAATATCCAGGCCTTGACTTAAGTTTTGATTTGAGTAAGTCCCTCTGAATTTCCACTGTGAATTCTGTCTCCTCCCTGCCACCTCTGAAGAGCTGTGTGTGGCTTTGAGTTGTGCAGCTAGTGCTGTGAGTGCTGTTTCTGTATCAGGGCACAGATTTCCCACTCCATGTATTGGCTCCTAAGCTTTGTTTTCATGCCCCCTGCCTTCTCCTGAACTGTCTCCAACCTCTTTATAATGTTCCAGAAATAGAAATCTCTCAAAGGGATTGTCGTTTGTAATAAACGCCCTCAATCCTTGATATATTATTTCCCATTGGTGGACAGAAAGCCTGCAGATATATTTATTTTCAGGTGATAGACAATACTTTAGAGACACATGCTTAAGAATCTGGACTCCATTCATTCAAAGAGCATCAAGCATTATGGCAGGCCCAGGCACTGGTGAAACACCGATGGGGAAGAGTCTCTATTCTTGCTCTTACAGAGCTGATAGTGGGAGAAATAAAAAGGAAGCAGTGCCTTGACTGGGAAACACAGAGAACTAGGGAAGCTCATAGGAGAGGGAGCTGACATAGTTGGGTGGTGGTAGCAAGTGTGATCGTTAACTTGACACCTGAAGGATGAGTAAGAATTTGTCAGTTGATGAAGAGGAATAAGAGCGTCCTGGAAAGTGGGGACAGCACATGTAGAAGCTAGGAGATGAGCAAGAACATGGCTTACTTAGAGAACGGAAGGAAGTACATTGTTCCTAGAGTAGTGAGTCACCTTAGTTACATGGATAGTCCTGACATATCCTGAATTATGCCATTCTCATTTCAGTGGACAGTCCCATTGATTCCAATTTTTAAGCAGAAATATTGAAAATGCAGTTTTTCTGTGCATTAACAAGGAGGTTCCCTGGTAGGAAGAAATACATGAAAAACAAGTAGGCTCAATGGTAACTTAATGCACTTGATGAAATGCTGATTGTGAACAAAACTTCAGGATACTATCATTATAAATGAATGAAACCCATTAGATTTTAAGTAGAAGACTTATTTTTTTTCTGCTAAGATTAGAGGCCTCAGGGTTTTGTTAATTGTGGACTCCATGATCAGAAATCCATATATGTGTCTGCAGCCATGATTTTTTTATTAGTAAAAAGAAAGAAGGATAACTTCTTAACTATTCAGAATATGCATTATTTAGCAGTAAGACACAACTATTCCAGAAAGTGGCTTAATCAACTTTATTCATATGAAAGTACATAGTTTTATGGCTATTATTAGTAGGCCATGAATTTTTATTAAGTCAAAAAGAACATTGATATTTAACAGATAATGCCATTCTTGGCAGTGTAGGGTGTAATCAGGCAGAACACAACTCATTTCTGACTTCCAACTATATCACTCATGTTGACTTTCTGCTTTGTCTCCAGCAGTTGCATGAAAGTAAATGTACTGTCACAGATACTTCCCAGATGTTACCACACAGAAATTTCAGGATAGTTCCATTCATACCATTTATTCATTCAAGGAACATGTATTGGGTGCTGGCTCTCTGTCAAGCTTGATTGTAGGTGTTGGAAAAATGTGACCAAGCTACAGATTGTCCCTGCCCTTGCAGGGCTCACAGTGTAGTGGGGAAGACAGACAAGCAAATAGTCAATTGAGACAAATACAGTGTGACCAGTGCTGTAATAGCAGATGCCCTGGAAACTGTGCAAGCTCAGAGGAGGGCAGCTAACACAGCCTTGAAGGACCAGGGAATGCTCCCTGAGGAGAGAGATCAGCTGGGATCAGAAAAGTGAATTAGGACCTGGCCTGGCAAAGAGGAGGACAAAGAGAATTTCAAGCAGAGAGAACAGCTCATTTGAAGACAAAGAAGTGAGAAGAATGGCAGGAAGGAAGGGAGAGAGAGAGGGAAGGGTATTGCAAATGTAAATGTAAAAGGGCATAACTGTATGACATGCATTATGGCTAGAGAGGCATGAGGTGTACCTGAATAGGTAGGCAGGGGCTGGCACACAAAGGCATTGAGGTGTACTTTTGTGTATGAGGATGAAGAGTTTGGATTTCATTTCAAATGCATTGGAAAGCCTTTGGAGAGTTTCCTGATGGGAAGCCCTGTGATCTGATGTACATTTTTAAAAACTCTGTCTGGCTAGGAAGGCAGTGAGAAAGCTGATGCGGTGGGTCCAGGCTGAGACTTGGTAGAGTAAGAATGAAGATGGACAATGTCTAAAGATTTGAGAGCACTATCCAGGAATTGGGGTAGATTGGGTTTTGTGCAAATAATAACATGAGTGGTACAATGATATCTCATTTACTTAAGTGGGAGACAGGAGTCGTGAATGATGACTCTTATGTTTCTGGGATCCAGTCCCATCTCTAGCACTTACAACTGTGTGATTGAGCAGTATCACTTCTTCTTTGCATCTCCTTTTTTTCATCTCTTACATTTTCCCACTGTGATTGCAGCCTGATTTTCAATGGTGATTCATAATGATCCTAATATCCTTTACTTCTAAGGTACATAGCAGACCATTTATAAATATTGCCCAAATAAATGAATTGGCATTATGCAGCTACATTCTTGTGCAGGTATACTTCCTGGTTAGGTGCAGATTAGCCTATTTAGTCTTTCTTATCTGTAGCTTATTACTGGGAATAATCTAAAGTGGAAATCAAACCGTAGATTGTGTGTGATATAATGGTCCCCTGTACTGGACTGGGCCTTAAGAACTCACATTTTTCCCCCTTACTTTGCTGTTATCTTGCCTTTATTTAGTGCAACAGAAAATCACTTATGTGCTTTATATCAGTATTCCCATTTGTAAAATGTCTATGATAATGCCAGATCCTGACTTTAGTTTTAGGGGTGATATTATTAACAAGATAATAGCTTTTAAGCATAATCATTTAGTGTTTATAATAGACCTTTCCTCTAAGAACTTCCTGATGTTTGTCATTGGAGGTGGTGTAAGGCAGAGAACAGAAGCCCCTCAAGAGCTTTGTCAGAGAATCTAGGTCCTAACTCTACCCCACACCAACTTCAGTGGGGGCCCATTGGTGGTCATGCACGGTGGACTCCGGCTGTTATGGACCTTCCCTGCTCTGCATAGTCTTGTAGCAATATGGTCTTCTCATGTTTCAGAACATCAAATGTAAAAGCCAAAACTACAACTGGCAAGAACTCACTTAGCAGTAAAGGGGAAATGTATAGGAATTGGAACTGCTATTGACAAAAGTTAGATTATATGATCAGCATTTCAAAGGCACAGAGATTTGCAATAATTGCATCAGGGTATAGGTGTTTTCTGAACAATAGAAATGAAAGCCAGTATTATGTAGTGGGTTAAAAGAGACACTTATTATGCTCAAGTATACAAAGTAACATGAACTTCTAGCTAGTAGAATTTTATGGATTTCATGATTTGCCATAATGAAGAAATAAAAATATTTTAAATTTTTCCTATTGTTTTTGAAAGCAGTTATTGTGAGTGTGGTTGGCAAGTATTACTATGTACTCAGCATCCCCTTTTCCCATAGATAGCTAAACGAATTCTGCATTGTTGGGTCTGATTTAATGAGTTTTGTTCCAGTGCAAAACAAACTTAATACAAGTACTTTCCAGGTCTGGTTTCATCTGTATGTGAACTAGAACTAAATCGTTTACATGTGAGGCTAAAATGAGAGTCCTCCCAATAAAGTGTCCTGGAATGTGCATTTGAGTGCTTTCTCTAAAGAATAAGACAACCATGTTAAGTCAGAAATGAATCAGCAAAAGAAGGAATGAAAAAGATTGTTCATTCTGAAATAACACTTATGGCTTGTATGGGAAAATTTTATTTCAACTTTGAAAATAAAGATTTTTCATTTAACATTAATTCAACAAATATTTATTGAATACCTACTATGTGCCAGGCAGTGTTCTAGGTATAAGTGATATAGCAATGAATAAAACAAAGATCTTTGCCCTCCTGGGCTTACATTCGTGTGCGTGTGTGTGTATGTGTGTATGTGTGTGTGTGTGTAGGGACATACAATAAGCAATATATATATAGGTAAAAAAGATATGTTATCTGCTGACAAGTGCTATGGAGGAAAATAAATCTGGGAATGTGTATGTATGGTAGTGGTGGTGGTAAATGGCTGTAGTTTTGAGTATGATGATGAGGTATGGACTTACTGAGAAGATGATATTTGAGTAAAATTCTGAGAGGAAGCCATGCAGGTGTCTTGGGGAAGAGGGTTACCAACTTTTGCATGTTGCCTGGGTAAAATAAAAGTGCACAAGTATAAAAATCTATTACCCATAATTCAGGAAGTTAGAGGTGTTTTTTATTGAACAAGGGTAAAGCCCTTTCTGCATTCCTGTGTAAATTCTGCAAGGCAGAATTTCAAATGTAGTCTCTGGTTATTTGAATCTTAAAAGTTCATGAACAGCTTTTTAAATTGTACTCTCTGAAATTTCTGTATATGCATACAGATAGCATTTACATGTACTAAGTTGGTATGAACCCATGGATATACCTGCTTTGGTGTTGAAGCTACTTGATGATTTGCAAATTCAGGCATACCATATTTTCATTTATGCAAAAGAAAAGTATTAACTGTTCTGATGTCTGGGAAGAATGAGCACCTCTCAGGAACATAGGTTCTGCTTGAGCTACTTTAGACCATTTGACTCCTGAAAGTAGGAGAAATTATCAGCTAGATAGATCAGCCTCTCCTGAGGACCTGCAAAGTGCAAGCAAGAGCAGTGTGGAGCCACTTGCATTGAGTAGTATGTGAGTCAAAGTCATGGAGAGGAGTGGTTGTTGTTCAGTATTTGCTGTGGATTACTGTTAGGACTAGTAGATCCATATTCTCCCTATTTCCTGGTGTTGGTCATTTTGCATTGCTATAAAGGAATTCCTGAGACTGGAAGATTTATACAGAAAAGAGGTTTATTTAGCTCATGGTTCTGTGGGCTGTGCAACAAGTGTAGTACCAGCATTTGCTGCTGGCAAGGCCTCAGGAAGTTTACAATTATGGTGGAAGGCAAAGGGAAAGCTGCCTTATCACATGATGAGAGGGAGTAAAAGAGAGAGGGAGGAGGTGCCAGGCCCTTTTAAACAACCACATCTCATGTGAACTCACAGAGTGAGAACTCACTCATTACCATGGGGATGGCACCAAGGCATTCATGGGGCATCTGCCCACATGACCCAAACACCTCCCACTAGGCCCTCCTGTAACACTGGAGGTCGCGTTTCAATGTGAGATTTGTAGGGGACACACATCCAAATCATTTCACTCTCTGAACAGTGCTCTGTGTAACTCTTGCCACTTCTAGGTGGATAAGGTGGTGAAGACCCACTAGGTCTGGAAGGGCAGAGTTGATTCTGTATTGAGGAGGTCACAGACCTAATGTGAAAAATTATTGCTCCAGCCTCCCTTGTACAAAATTTGGACATGTGATACTTTTGACATGTTTTTGGCGTGTCCTGCCAGCCAATGGTGTGCAAATAGACAGAGCAGGGGAGTGAATCCATGCCAGGACAATTAGCTGTTGTAGTAAGGGGCTGCAGATTTGCCCTTCCCCTTTGTCTTCAGTGAAGTGCCCATCTGTTATATAAATATTTGAATGTGGTGGTGAGGAGGGAGGGAACTGTGTGTATTTGTGGAAAGAAGACAGGAACTGGGTGCCCTTGAGTGAGCCTCTTAATCTCAATGGGTCACAGTTTTGTGAAACTCTACAGTGAGAATAATAACATTAAGCGTCCACTAAGCTTGTTGGAGTATAAAAAAGATATGATATGTGAAAGCATTTGGTTAGCATTATACATGTAAATGTACTTTTTTAACGAATGGACTTGCTTTTCCCTAGAAGGCCTTTACTGGTAGAATATTGTTCAGCTATCAAAAAACACGGCCTTTTATCCGGAATTTTTCCTAAATTAGCATTATTCACATTTGAAATTACATACTTGGTTTCTAAGTTTTCATGGCCCAGATTATTTTATTTTGCTACCTTCCCCACCCCATCCCGAGGGAATATGTGAGCAATTTACTATTGACGGATAAAAGATAATGTGTTGTGAAAGTGACAGGCCCGAATCAGCAGGAGAGCCTGCAGTTCTGCTGCCTTGCTGTCATTCAGTGATGAAAATATTACAGAACATTTAATACTATATGAACTAGAACAATACGCAATTTCAGAAGAAGCCACCTTATGACACTTCAATTTATTTAACATAAAAGACTGATGGTCCTATTGAAGTTCAAAGCTTGGGAAATTTTCAGGAAGGACAATTTATACTATTTAGGAAATGCTCTCCCTGAGCTTTACTGTTTCATATTTAATCCAGGGTACTACCTAAGATTGCTTATAAAGTCCCTTTTGCTGTGTGGACCTTCAACATCTCATAGTAAAGAGAGAATATGGTGTAGTGGTTAAGCATGCAGAGCTTGTGCCTTTGTTTTCCCATCTGTAAAATGGGGATAAGAGTAGTACCTACCTCATTGGGTTGTTGTGTGTATTAAATCAGTTAATATATACAACACATATAATAGTGACAGACACAGAGTAAGCTCTATATAAGTGTTTGCTATTATTATTATTATTATTACTTAAGTCCTTATTATGAAGATTATCTGCCTAGAGTGTCTCTGTCTAAAACAATAGTCTGCATAAAGTCTGGGTTGTGTTGGAGAGGGAGAAGAGGGTGGTGAAGGAATTTTTTTCAGTAAAGAACCAGCAATATCTGCTGCAAAGGTTCTTCCCCACCTCATCCAACTGGAAAAGCCCCGCCAGTCCCTTCAAGACCCTGTTCAAGCATCAACCCTCTCCACCTTCTCCACCCTTCTCCCAGTGGATAATTCCCACTGTTATCTCAGCACTTTATTTCTGAATTATATCAGTCAGTTTCTGAATTATAGCAGTTATCATACTGCATTATATTATCTGTTTATGGGTCTCTCCCTCACTAGGCTGTGGGCTCCTTGAAGGCAGGGACTAGTGTAATTCAAGCATAGTGTCATGGTATGCAGTAAGCCATTGATGCTCATGAAGTGGCAGACTATAGCTGGGCAGATTTCTCTTTCAGGGTTGCCCTTCCTTGTGTTCATTTCCTTCCCTGCAGGTCTAGACTAGAGTCAGTCTCAACCGCCCTCAATTTGCCACTTGGCCAAAGGCCTGGACTCTCTGCAGTGGGGAGCTAAACATCTGAATGAAGTAGTCATCAAAACCAAGGTGAGCTTTGGAGATTGCTAGGGCAGAAGTGAAGAGAAGAGGCAACTAGAGGGACAGTACATCTTTGCTAGTTGGGGTCAGTGTTGGGCATAGCTGTTCCCTATAACTCAGTACTCCAGCTAGACTGAGATCAAGAGCATGGCTGAGATCAAGAACATGCCCTGTGTTACCCCTTTTGTGAGGTCTTCTGAGATGCCCCCAGGCACACCTAACTGCTAGTACTCCTGTGCTTCACTGCAATTTGAACATCTCTATTAAAGGACTAGTGATTTTATTGCACATCTGCTTCTCACCAGACTGTGAGTCACATGAGGGCAGGAACTGTGAGGTTTCAGTTCTGTAGAGCTGCTTTAGGTAAATGGTTGATGAATGAGCAAATGAATCGGTTTGTCTTTCTGATACTACTTCAGTGATCTGTCCAAATGCTGTTAAGAGGCATATTTTGTTACTTGTTTATCAGTCATCTTTTCTGCTTGTTTCAACCTTCAGTAAACTGTGGAACTGTTCTCTTTCACGTAGTACCTGGCACGTAGGAATAGTGCAGCAGATAACTATTGAACTGAATGGCACCTGAGAGCAACACACATGTAGGGTTCTTTTATTTTCTGGATGTATTTGGAGGCAGAGATATAGGTCAGCAACCCATAGTGCAGTTGTCCTTTGGGGAGGGGGTCAGTGTGCCAACCTGTACAGTTTAGATCGGGGACTGTGACCACACACAGTCACCGGTTAAATCAGGCAGCCCTATTGCACACATCATCATCTCCATCTTCAGTTGTGTGTACAGCCAATTGTAATTACTGATGCATATAAGGTGGCCAAATCATGTTTGTGAGCCTCCACTTGAAAAGTAAAAGAAATATATGTTATATGTTAGAATGAGGGTTTTTTTTCATACAGAGAGAAACAGAACTAAGAAAAAAATAATTTGTAATATTTCAGAAAACTCAATTTTTGAGGACTCTGGATGATAGAATTCTTACAGTAGCTACCCAGCTCAGAGCAATTTGTGCATGGAATACCTTTAGGGTATGTAAGTTCCAGAAGATCATCATTTAGCTTAGTGCCCAGTATGATGCCAGTCATTGTAGAAAATTTGACAGATTGATGATGCATGGCCTTTGCCCCCAAAGAATTTGCATTCTAATTGATGATCTCAGATGTTATATCTGCAGTGGTGGTGAGCAACTTGGAAGAGTATAAAATATAAAGCTAAGCTGTCTATTTTGTGCATGTGGGAGGCATTCAGAGGAGACATGCTAAGGGTGGGGTATGTCAAGGAAGGCTTTATGATAAAAGCAGTAGGTGAGTGGAAATTAAAGTCAAAGTGGGAGGGTAGGGGAACCTGGGAATGAAAGTAAAAGTGAACCTGAGGTGTTAGTAATGGTGTATCCTCACTGGATTATTCATTAATTCATCAGTTGAAATTTATCTAACTGACTACCTTGGGCCAGACACTATGATGGATACTAGGGACACAGAGATACACAGGACGTGGTCCCTGCTTTTGGCATACTATGGGGACACACAAGGAGTGCCTTCCTTTATTGACCATACAGTTAAATGACTGACGAGTCATTCATGCCTTCAACAAACATTTATTAAGTGTCTGTTTTGGGTCTTACTCAGCATTGGATGCTGGGGATACAGAAATGAGTCAGACCAGTCCAAGATACTCTCATACTCCAGGTAGATGCATGTGTTAAAACATACAATCAGCTATTTGCTATTTGCAAAGTGCTTCTCTCATATGAGGCAGGTTTAATCCTCATAGCAATCTTGTGAGGTTGTTTCTGTTATATTCCCCATCTCACATAATTTGTGAGATTATGAATTAAGAGATTATGAAAGTGAGATTATGAGTTTAGTTGATAAACTAAGGCATAGAACAGTTAAGCAATTTGTCTACGCTCATACTGCTAAGAAGTAGCTGAGCTGAGAAGTGAATCCGATTCCTCTGTATGTTTTTTTTTTTTAATGTCCTGGAATCACAAGAGTATTTGACTCATACTGTAGGAGCAGAAATAAAATGAAATAAAATGAAAACTGATTTTTTGCGAAAAGAGAGGCATCTTCTAAGAAAATGATAGAATGATTCTTCGAATGGGAAAATTGCCATCAACTCAGGGGAAGTTATGAAAAGTTTGAAGACATGTAATGGGAGAGTGAACGAAGTACTAAAATAAGAAGGGACCACATTGAGGTGTGTTGCTTTACTAGTCCACTGTGAGATATTAAGTTGGTGCAAAATTAATTGCGGTTTTTGCCATTAAAAGTAATAGGCAGTATCATGGAATATTGGCCATAGAGTTAAATGTTCTATAAGGTAAAACTATTGTTAAAAAGTCACTTGTGTTATGTAATCACCTTCATGTGTTAGTTATTGATCTTGCCGGCTTGCATTTATAAATGTATTTTTAAAAGCAAGAGTCCATTATGTAGATTTTCTTTCTCTTTCCTTCCTTCCTTTCACTGAGTCAATAATTTTAAGATAAGAAAAGAAATATATAAAAGATCTATTATAGAACACTGATGTCCAGTTTAATCCCTTATTCTTTTCTGCAATCAAAAGATAAAGTAGGAAGATAACTGGAATCAGTTTGTGACAGAGAGGAAAAAAGAAATTGACTGTGATTACAAACCTCACACCAAAATTATTATTATAGACCTGACTCCCAAATTATGCAGATTGAGACCACATGAAACATACGGTGTATTGTTTTTCTACGCATAACTTGTTTGATGTTTGTTTAAAGACCTTAGATGAAGAACTGGCTCTTGAGCTATCTTGTCTCCCATAATCACAATCTGAATCTGCCTTACCCTCACTTGAGGTTTACATGGAGAGTTTCAAACTGAAATAATGCAAAAATTCCTTATGTGACATGGTGATGTGGAGTGTGGGCTTTGGCTCTAAGTTTGTGATGGGATTGGTGTAGTGTTCGCATGGAAATAATCATATACTTGGCAGCATTTTCTCTGAGGCTATTAGACCTGAATGGACAGAAATACTGATGTTTGCAAATTCCCTCTGGCAGTATGGTGCAAGTGATGTCATTCATATCCTTTCTTTCCATTTTCTATCTTCCTAAACTCAGTGACCTCAGAGTTCATCTGGCCATTCTTTCTATAGTTGATGAACTCAGTCCTGGAGAGTGTAAAGGACCTGCTCAAGGTTTTTTGGCATAGCCAAGTATAGCTTCTAGAAGTAATTTCCATTGATCATATTGCTTGCTCTTCAGAACTATCTAATGAGGTGGCTGGCAAGATGGCCGAATAGGAACAGCTCCAGTCTGCAGCTCCCAGTGAGATCAACGCAGAAGGCAGGTGATTTCTGCATTTCCAACTGAGGTACCCAGCTCATCTCATTGGGACTGGTTAGAGTGTGTGTGCAGCCCATGCAGGGCGAGCTGAAGCAGGGTGGGACATCACCTCACCTGGGAAGCACAAGGAGCTGGGGAAGTCCCTCCCCATGAGGGACTGTGCTGTGAGGAACAGTGCATTCTGGACCAGATACTATGCTTTTCCCATGGTCTTTGCCACCCGCAGACCAGGAGATTCCCTTGGGTGCCTAAACAACCAGGGCCCTGGGTTTGAAGCACAAAAATGGCTGGCAGTTTGGGCCAACACATAGCTAGCTGCAGGAGTTCTTTTTCATACCCCAGTGGCAACTGGAATGCAAGAGAGAGAGAAATGTTCACTCCCCTGGAAAAGGGCTGAAGCCAGGGAGCTAGGTGGTCTAGCTGCCCGGATCCCACCCCCATGGAGCCCCGCAAGCTAAGATCCACTGGCTTGAAATTCTTGCTGCCAGCACCAGGCCTGCCTTACAAGAGCTCCTGAAGGAAGCACTAAACATGGAAAGGAATAACCGGTACCAGCCACTGCAAAAACATACCAAATGTTAAAGACCATCAACACTATGCTGAAACTGCATCAACAAACAGACAGAATAACCAGTTAGTATCATAAGGACAGGATCAAATTCACACATAACAATATTAACCTTAAATGTAAATGGGCTAAATGCCCCAATTAAAAGACACACACTGGAAAATTGGATAAAGAGTCAAGACCCATCAGTGTGCTGTATTCAGGAGACCCATCTCATGTGCAAAGACACACAGAGGCTCAAAGTGAAGGGATGGAGGAATATTTATCAAGCAAAGAGAAAGCAAAAAAAAAAAAAAAAAAAAAAAAGCAGGGGTTGCAATCCTAGTCTCTGAATAAATCAGAGTTTAAACCAACAAAGATCAAAAAAGACAAAGAAGGCCATTACATAATGGTAAAGGGATCAACACAACAAGAAGAGCTAACTATCCTAAATATATATGCACCCAGTACAGGAGCACCCAGATTCATAAAGAAAATTCTTAGAGATCCACAAAGAGACTTAGACTCCCACACAATAATACTGGGAGACTTTAACACCTCACTGTCAATATTAGACAGCTCAATCAGACAGAAAATTCACAAGGCTATTCAGGACTCAAACTCAGCTCTGGACAAAGCAGACCTAATAGACATCTACAGAACTCTCCAACCCAAATGAACAGAAGATATATTCTTCAAAGCAACACATCGCACTTATTCTAGAATCGATCACATAATTGGAAGTAAAACACTCCTCAGCAAATGCAAAAGAATGGAAATCACAACAAACAGTCTCTCAGACCACAGTGCAAAGAACTCAGGATTAAGAAACTCACTCAAAACTGCACAACTACATGGAAACTGAACAACCTGCTCCTGAATGACTAGTGGGTAAATAACAAAATGAAGGCAGAAATAAATAAGTTCTTTGAAACCAATGAGAACAAAGACACAATGCAGCAGAATCTCTGGGACATAGCTAAAGCAGTGTTTAGAGGGAAATTTATAGCAATAAATGCCCACAGGAGAAACTGGGAAAGATCTAAAATAGACACCCTAACATTACAATTAAAAGAACTAGAGAAGCAAGAGCAAACAAATTCAAAAGCCAGGAGAAGACAGAAGACAAGAAGTGAATAGGATCAGAGCAGAACTGAAGGAGATAGAGACAAAAAAAAAAAAAAAACCCTTAAAAAAATCAGTGAATCCAGGAGCTGATTTTTTGAAAAGATTAACAAAATAGATAGACCACTAGCCAGATTAAAGAAGAAGAAAAGAGAGAAGAATCAAATAGACACAATAAAAAATGATAAAGGGGATATCACCACTGATCCCACAGAAACATAAACTACCATAAGAGAATACTATAAACACCTCTATACAAATAAACTAGAAAATCTAGAAGAAACAGATAAATTCCTGTACACATAAACATTCCCAAGACTAAACCTGGAAGCCGCTGATTCCCTGAATAGACCAATGACAAGTTCTGAAATCGAGGCAGTAATTAATAGCCTACCAACCAAAAGAAGCCCAGGACCAGACAGATTCACAGCCTAATTCTACCATTGGTACAAAGAGGAGCTGGTACCATTCCTTCTGAAACTATTCCAAACAATAGAAAAAGAGGGACGCCTCCCTAACTCATTTTATGAGGTCAGCATCATCCTGCTACCGAAACCTGGCAGAGACACAACAACAACAAAAAAATTTCAGGCCAATATCCATGATGAACATAGATGCAAAAATCCTCAATAAAATACTGGTAAACTGGATCTAGCAGCACATCAAAAAACTTATCCACTACAATTAAGTGGGCTTCATCCCTGGGATGCAAGGCTGGTTTAACATACACAAATCAATAAACGTAATCTATCACATAAACAGAACCAGTGACAAAAACCACATGATTATCTCAATAGATGCAGAAAAGGGCTTCAGTAATATTCAACACTCTTTCATGCTAAAAACTCTCTATAAACTAGGTTTGATGGAACCTATCTCAAAATAATAAGAGCTATTTATGACAAACCCACAGCCAATATCATACTGAATGGGCAAAAGCTGGAAGCATTCCCTTTGAAAACTGGCACAAGACAATATGCTCTCTCTCAGAACTCTTATTCAACATTGTATTGGAAGTTCTGTCCAGGGCAATCAGGCAAGAAAAAGAAATAAAGCGTATTTAAATAGAAAGAGAGGAAGTCAAATTGTCTCTGTATGCAGATGACATGACTGTATATTTAGATTAGACAACCCCGTCCTTTCAGCCTCAAATCTCCTTAAGCTGATAAGCAACTTCAGCAAAGTCTCAGGATACAAAATCAATGTGCAAAAATCACAAACATTCCTATACACCAATAATAGACAAACAGAGAGCCCAGTCATGAGTGAACTCCCATTCACAATTGCTACAAAGAGAATAAAATACCTAGGAATCCAACTTACAAGGGATGTGAAGGACGTTTTCAAGGAGAACTACAAACCACTGCTCAAGGAAATAAGAGAGGACACAAACCAATGGAAAAACATTCCATGCTCCTGGATAGGAAGAAACAATATCATGAATATGGCCATACTGCCCATAGTAATTTATAGATTCAATGCTATCCCTATCAAGCTACCACTGACTTTCTTCACAGAATTAGAAAAAACTACTTTAAATTTCATATGGAATCAAAAAAGAGCCTGTATAGCCAAGACAATCCTAAGCAAAAAGAACAAAGCTGGAGGCATCACACTACCTGACTTCAAACTATACTACAAGGCTACAGTAAGCAAAACAGCATGGTGCTGGTACCAAAACAGAGATATAGACCAATGGAACAGAACAGAGGCCTCAGAAATAAAGCCACACATCTACAACCTTCTGATCTTTGACAGACCTGAGAAAAACAAGCAATGGGGAAAGGATTCCCTATTTAATAAATGGTGTTGGGTAAACTGGCTAGCCATATGCAGAAAACTGAAACTGGACCCCTTCCTTACATCTTATACAAAAATTAACTCAAGATGGATTAAACGTTAAGACCTAAAACCATGAACACCCTAGAAGAAAACCTAGGCAATACCATTCAGGACATAGGCATGGGCAAAGATGTCATGACTAAAATACCAAAAGCAATGGCAACAAAAGCGAAAATTGACAAATGGGATCTAATTAAACTAAAGAGCTTCTGAACAGCAAAAGAAACTATCATCAGGTTGAACAGGCAACCTACAGAATGGGAGAAAATTTTTGCATTCTATCCATCTGACAAAGAGCTAACATCCAGAATCTACAAGGAACTTAAATAAATTTACAAGATGAAAACAAACAACTCCATCAAAAAGTGGGCAAAGGATATGAACAGACACTTCTCAAGAGAAGACATTTATGTGGCCAACAAACATATGAAAGAAAGCTCATCATCACTGGTCATTGGAGAAATGCAAATCAAAACCACAATGAGATACCATCTCATGCCAGTTAGAATGGCAATCATTAAAAAGTCAGGAAACAACAGGTGCTGCAGAGGATGTGGAGAAATAGGAATGCTTTTACACTGTTGGTGGGACTGTAAACTAGTTCAGCCATTGTGGAAGACAGTGTGGTGATTCCTCAAGGATCTAGAACCAGAAATACCATTTGACCCACCAATCCCATTACTGGGTATACACCCAATGGCTTATAAATCGTTCTGCTATAAAGACACATGCACACGGATGTTTATTTCAGCACTATTCACAATAACAAGACTTGGAGCCAACCCAAATGCCCATCAATGATAGACTGGATAAAGAAAATGTGGCACATATACACCATGGAATTCTATGCAGCCATAAAAAAGGATGAGTTTATGTCCTTTGCAGGGATATGAATGAAGCTGGAAACCATCATTCTTAGCAAACTTACACAGGAACAGAAAACCAGACACTGCATGTTCTCACTCATAAGTGGGAGCTGAACAATGAGAACACATGGACACAGCAAGGGTGACATCACACACTGGGGCCTGTCAGGGGATGGGGGACTAGGGGACGGATAGCATTAGGAGAAATACCTAATGTAGATGACAGGTTGATGGGTGCAGCTAACCACCATGGCACGTATATACCTGTGTAACAAACCTGCACGTTCTGCCCATGTATCCCAGAACTTAAAGTATAATTTTAAAAACATTTACGTGTATATATATTATATTTATATTCATATATTTTAAAAAAAGAGCTATCTGATGAGACAGGTGAGGCAGGTTGTTTTGTATCAATTTCTAGAAGAGACAGTTTAGAGCCAGGGAGGTTAAAATGCTGGTTAACGGCCCAAGATGTAGCCAGCAGCTCAGCTGGGACTAAAGTCCAGATCTTCTGATTTCTTGTAGCACACCATATTGCCTCTGAATTCTTTTCTTTCAAAACAGATATTTCTGTCCTTTTGGGTTTGTCAAGGAATCACTTCCTATGTTATTCTTTTGACACTGGTATTCGTTGGCACTTGCAAATTGCCTTAGATTGGTAATTAACTTTTAAAATTTGTAGAGATTTTGTTTCTCTAACTATATTATAGTCTCTCTGAGGATTGAGGGCCAGCCAGGTTTTATACTGCCTTTGAATCTTCCTTGGTACCTAGCTTGTAATATATGCTTGACAAATATTTGTTTAGTGTCTGATAGTGGAAGTCAGCTGGAGGTTGGTGTATGTCTAATATAAATCTGGAAATTAAAGTCTCTTTTGGTTCTTGGCTCAGGATATAAAAAGCATCATGGGTAATAAAATTTGCAAGTTTTCTAGCCTAATCAGGTATTATGTAAAATTTGTATCCTGATTTGAGAAAATCTTTATCTGCCAGTGTGTTCTGACTGTTGGAACATGAATATAAAGATTAATTTGAGATTGCAGAGTTCTGCCATAGGGTTTGTGAAATACTACCTAAATTGTCCTCAGAGCTTTCTGATGTCTATCAATAGTGGAAAGTTGATCTTGTTTCTCCTTTAAAGGTTTTTGTCTTTAGAGCTTTGTGCAAAGGTTGACCAGAACCTTGGAATCCTAGGATGGATCGAATACCTGGTGTGTGCTAAGAGCTAGGAAAGTGGAAGCTGGATTATGCACGGGTAGAAAATGAAGAGAGGGCAAGAGGAAGGAAGAAATGGAAAGTGTAAGCCAATGTGAGTAGGAGTTTGGACGCAAGCCCCATGTTTGAATCAGGCAACAAGGCTGTTGGCAGGGCTGATTGTCATCTCCCCAGATGACCTGCTGGCCAGAAAGAGTTAACTGGCCTTACAACCTGCTGCAGGAATAGCTCAAGAGCTATCAAATTCATCACATGTAACTTTTCACTCAGATTGGTTTTGGGTCCTGATATTTACGAGTTAAAACATCTTAACATCATTTCAAATATTTGTGAAAGTATATGGGAATTTTATGGAGCAGCGGGGAATTTAATGCAAATAAAGTAGAAATATAGAGTCATATTTGAGTTTTTATGTTGAAATCATATCTTGATGAAGTTAGTTTTAAACAACTATATTTACTGAGGACCCACTGGGGACAAAACACATTCAAGGTATTTTTTTTCAGTTTTTAAAATTTTTGCAGGAAAGAAAGAACCAGTCACATTGAAGCAACTTGAATGTTTATAAAGGAAAATCATAGAAGAATGCACATCCTTTACTCTTGAAAAGTTTATGAATAAGCTGCATGTCAAAGCAATATCATAATCACAAAGTAGAGAAGATAATCCATTGTTTTCTTGTATAAAGTCATTAGCATTCTAACTTATTCATTCATTTGTAAATCACACATTGAAAAGAAAACAATTAGCACACTCTTTCACATATCTGTGATAAGTCCTCAGGCCTACTCAGGAAGCTGTTGAAAATGGGCATGCTGATTTGTTATTAATGCTTATATATTTTAGAAAAAGCATCCAATTTAGAAATTAAATTGATTTTTTTTTCTTTTTACAAAATGAAAGTCATTACTACAGGAGGTAGGGAGACAAGCAGGCAGACAAACAAGACAGCAGGGCAGAGCCCTGACTGGGGCATAGGATCTGTTCACATCCCATTTCTGTTGAAGGAAGATTATAGCCTAAGAGCATACAGTAGAGGGTTGGATTAGAACCTCCCATCAGAAGCCATCAAGAGGTATTCTCTTTCCCCTATTCTCTTGCACTTGTTTCTTTCACAAGTTTTTTCAGCATTTTTGGGTACTCTGTTGAACAACCTAAAGTAAATTAGGCATCTAATAATAGTTTTCTTAAGGAGGCAAAAGGAAAAAAAAGTAGAATTTGTATTTCTCATGTTTCTAATAAGGATTCTTCTTTTAAAAGTAGCCCCAAGAATGCATCCTTGTTCTTTCAGCATAAGAATATGCTGTCAGCTCTGGGGACACTAAGATGAATAGGGCACAACCTTACTTGCTAGGATCTCATAATCCAGTTGGCTGCTCAGGATAAGTCAAGCATAAAGACATTATCAAGGCCCTGTGGGAATTCAGAAGGGAGGAAATTTATTCCTGCTAAGGGACTCAGGGAAGGCTTCCTGGAAGAGGGCAATCAGAGCTGGACTTTGGCAGATAGGTAGGATCTGCACATGAAGAGATGGGAGGAGATGGAGGCAGCTGTCACATAGTTGAGAAATCATGTGATGTGTTGGCTAACAGAAAGCACTTTTTTCTTGGAGTCTGAGGCTTGGGAAGGGAAATGACGGGAGGTCAGGTTAGCAATATAAGTTGAAGCTAGATTGGTAGGGACAGCCTTGAATGTCAGGCCAATGTCTTTGGGACTTTATAGGTAGTGCTAAGACATATCCAGAGAATTAGCTAGGCAGTGTCACGAACAGATACTTACAGCATATTGTGGCAAGAAACATGAGTGCAGGATGGTTGGAGGCCTTGAGGAGGGAGCCACTAAGCTGCCAAGGTGTGAAAGCTGGAGCATCGTCAAGGAAGCTTGCATGAAAGTGATGACATTTTGCTGAACCTTGAAGGATGGATATGAATTCCCCAGGGAATAGGTTGGGAAAGGACATTTCAGGCAGAAAGACTAGCACCTGCAAAGTCCCAGTGGTCTATGAGGGAATGTTATGCTGAAGAATGGCAATTACTGTGATGTAGAGAATGCAGGTATCTGGGAATTGGGTAGCAAGAGACCAAGCTAGGAAGAGGGCAAAGACCAGATCCCAGCAGAACTAGTAGGCCTGGCTGGGTGGTTTCAACTTCAAGGGCTGTATGCAGGAAACAATTGTGATGTGTGCTTTTAGAAATATCACGCTAGCAGTGGTGAGGAGGATGCATTAGCATAAATGAGAAAGGCTTAGCTTGCTGAGTGGTAGGGTGGCAATGGAGCTAAAATACGTAAAGAAACAGTGTTTGGGGCTTAGAGAGAGTCTGGGCAAGACAGAGGGTGGACTGAAAGGATTTAGGGGGAATGGTTTTTATACTTTAATTAATGCTGTGGTTTTCACAATAGGTCTCTTTGTTTCAAAGGAAATCTTACGCAAACTCCATGAAAGATAAGGGCCAAGCTGCATGGAGTTCAGGTGGGAATTGGGCTTGGATCCAAGCCTGCTTGTTCCCTTGAAATCCTGCAATTTTGTGATGGCTCCTGAGGTACCTCTTTGAACCCTTTGTAGTTCAGCAAATGCAGTTTGAAAGCCACTGCCCTGAAAAGATTCATGTGCTCCACCAAAAACCCAGGCCTTTGCCCTCCATCCATGCTGCTGGGAGAGGGAAACTGGCCTCTTGCTGTCATGGTTGGGCACTGAAAAAGGCAGGCTTATCTAGGGACAATGAACTTGATCTCTTTTAGAGGCTCTCACTGATCCTGGTGGCTCACTGATGAGGCATCTGGAGTATTCTTTGATACCTAGGGACATTGTAGTTCCCAAGGCATTTTGAACAATCGTTTGTAGTCCAATCAGGCCGAATTCATGAAAGGAATTTCTGGGTTCTAGGTAGAAAGCAGGGCCAGACGCAGTGGCTTATGCCTGTAATCCTAGCTCTTTGGGAGGCTGAGGCAGGAGGATCCCTTGAGACCAGGAGTTCAAGCTGTGATTGCACCACTGTACTCCAGCTTGGGCAACAGAACAAGATCCTGTCTCTTTAAAACATACAAGCAAGCAAGCAGGGGATAAAAGAGGTGCCTAGGCCAGAGATAAGCAAGGGGAGCTGGAGACAGGGCCATTGCACAGGGATGTCTGGCCCTCGGGGTCAGTGAGGCTGATATTCAGACAGTGCTTTTGGCAGCTGATGAGGAGCTGCACTCTTCAGAGGGATTACCTTTTTCTAATTCATACAAAGGCACCTTATGCTCTAGCATTGGATATTTGGGAAGATAGCATGAAGAGGTGGTGAAGAGCAAGAGATAAATGGGGAGTTGGGGTTGGAATCAAATGTCTGCTCAACCCTTATGAGGTGTGTGACCTTGCACAACTTCCCTAATCTCTTGGATCATCAGCTTCATTCTCCATGAAACATGAATGATACTAGTACCTCCTGTTGTGGGCTTTTATGAAGATTAAAGAAGATAATTTGTGTAAAGTACTTAACACAGTGCCTGGTACATAGTAAGTGTTGGATATATTTTGGCTGTTAATATTCTTTATTTGTAATCAGAACACCGTCTACTCCATTACAGCAGTAACTTCAGACTTCCTATCTTGATACATTTCTCTTTACTGAGAAAGAATGCCTCTCAGTTCAACAACATGGGCATGAGCATCTTATATTTTCAGTTATGTCCTATAAAAGAAATACAAGGAATGACTACTAGCATGGATTTTAAAAATTACTAGATATATTTCAGATACAAAATTGGATGCTATGGTGAATAATCCAGGGAGTACTCATGGACCCACCACTTAGCTTAGTAAAACATTACTGATGCAGTTAAAGCTCCTTGTGTATCCCTCACTGATATTCCCTTCCTTCTTGCCTGGAGGGGACCAAGTTTCTGAATTTGGCGTGAATAACTTTCATGAATGTTTTAATATTGCTATTACATTTGTAGCTATCTGTAAAGAATGTATAATTTGTGTTTTAATTATTTTAACTTTGTGTAGAAGACCTTTTACTGTATTTTTTCTTCAACAGCCCTCTTTTTCCCCCTCAACATTTACCTAACATAAACATATACTTGTTGCTGTACATAAGGTAGGGAAGTAATAAAAATTGTTATTTATTATGGAGAAGAGTGTCAGCTTTTTGTTGTAAAATAAAAAAATGATATATTTAAAAATACTAAATGTATTTCAAATTGACTTTCTGAAAGATCTAGGTAGAAAGAGAGTTAGTTTTTGGAATTTTACCTGATATACCTACAGGCCACTCATAATTATAGGGTACCAAAACCTGCACCTTATTAAACCTTGATTGAATGGTTGTATTGATGAAACATCCACAATTCTGTTTACATAACACTTGCTTGGATTTGGAGACTTGGCATCTTGACTATTAAGTATGAAACTGTCTTGAAAAATCATTGGGTTCATGAAAGGTTTTAAATGAAATAGCATGCATCTATAAACCATTCTCTCATATTTATCCATTTGAGTGTGAAGTAGTATCCTAGTTTTCATTTTGAACTCCAGAGTCTTATATTTGTGAAATATGATGTCTTCTCTTTAACTACAATTGTATGATTTTTGAAAGAATAGATATTGGCATTTATATTCTGGTAAAGTTGCATTGTTATAGTTTGCAAATTATTAATCCACAGCACTTATAGTTTACTGTTTGAAAGGAGTCCTATGCTTTTTTCTTTTAAAGCAGAATATGGCATATACATTAACACATTGTCCCACATTTTTGCTAAGTGGAATGTGTCTGACTTTGTGGGCTGATGAATGATGCCATATTTATTTCTGAATCAATCTTGTGGCTTATCAGTGCAGTTATCACTTATGTGATCTGAGACTTTTAGCTGGGACTCCAGAGACATTGATGATCTTTATCATTCTGTATCACTCATAAAGGATCAGGGTCAGTTGAGGTTTTGACACCTGGCCATGTATTTAATGTTTTGGCTTTGTTGGATGTCACTCATCTGGCACAATGTTATTACCACATCACTGAGTGAGATGTCCTCATTTTCAGGTGTTGCCAACATTAATATCTCAGATTTCAGGAATAAAAAGTTACCTAGGGTGAGTTGAGATGAGTGACATTGACACGTGTGTGTACCTACATACGTGTATTTGCTGACTTGACTTTTGCTTATCTTTATCTCTGTAATTAGAATATATCTTCTCTTGATTAAATTAAACCTGTCATTTTCCCATAATCATTTATCAAATGTTCCTATACGCCAGCTACTATGCCAAGTACAGGGTATATACAAGTTACTCTTGAAGAGCTCACAGTCCAATAAGGGAGACAGTATACTTTGTCAGGTGCTTCCATTGACTTATGCACAATGTATTAGAGGAACAGAAAAGGAAGGAGATATTCGTTTATATAAAATAATTGCTCAAGGGAGGCTTCTCAGAGGAGGTGATATTTGATGTGAGTCTTACTGGGTGAATAGGAGTTTGCCAAATTGAAATGCAGAGGGTATATCATTTGCAAAGGCACAGAAGCATAAAAGAGGACGATGAGTTTGGGAAGCATATGTGAGGGTAAGAGGGAGGCTGGAAATTGAGATTGGGCCAGATCATGAAGGGTCTCATGTATCATGATAAGGAGCTTGGGTGTTATCTTTTAAGGGGAATTGAAGGAGTGTTTCATATGGAAAAGTGAAATTTTCATATGGAAAAGGTTTTAGGGAGGCTGTCTTAGTCTATTTTGTGTGATTATAACAAAATATCAGAGACTGAGTGATTTATAAAGGAAAGAAGTTTATTTGGCTAATGGTTCTAGAGGCTAGGAAGTCCAGCAGCATGGTGTCTGGCATCTGTAAGGCCCTCATGACCTAAATACCTCCAATTAGGCCTCACTTCCCAACACTGTTGCATTGAGAATTAAATGTCAACATGAGTTTTGGGTGGGGGTATTCAAACCACAGAATTCTGCCCCTGGATCCCCCCAAATCATGTCCTTTTTACATACAAAAGACATTCATTCCATCCAAATAGCCTTGAAGCCTTAATTTATTTCAGCACTATATTAGTCCATTCTCACACTGCTAATAAAGACATACTGGGTAATTTATAAAGGAAAGAGATTTAATTGACTCACCGCTCAGTATGGCTGGGGAAGACTCAGGAATCTTCCAATCATGGCAGAAAGGGTAGCAAATACGTCTTTCTTCAAATGGCAGCTGGAGAGAGAAGAATGAGAACCAAGCAAAGGGGGAAACCCCTTATAAAACAATCAGATCCTGTGAAAACTTACTATCACGAGAATAGCATAGGGGTAACTGCCCCCATGATTCAATTACCTCCCAGTGGGTCCCTCACATGACACGTGGGGATTATGGGAACTACAAGATGAGATTTGGGTGGGGACACAGCCAAACCATATCATTCTGTGACCTTCCCCTACCAAATCTCATGTCCTCACATTTTAAAACACAATCATGCCCTTCCAACAGTCCTCCAGAGTCTTAGCTCATTCCAGCATTAACCCAAAAGTCCAACTCCAAAGTTTTATCTGAGACAAGGCAAGTCCCTTCTTCCTATGAGACTGTAAAATCAAAAGCAAGTTAGTTACTTCCTAGATACAATGGAGGTACAGGCATTGGGTAAATACACCCATTCCAAATGGGAGAAAATGGCCAAAACAAAGGGGCCCAGGCTGTTTGATACTTCTTTTGAAATCTAAGTGGAGACTATCATACCCTCATACCCCCACAGTTCTTGCATTCTTTGGGCCTGCAGGATTAGTACCATGTGGATGTAGCCAAGCTTAATGGCTTGTAACTTCCAGAGTGGGAGATTGAGGCATACCTTGGGCTGCTTGAAATCCAGCTGGGGCAAACTAGGGGACAAAGCTCCAGAACGTGGGGAGCAGTATCCTGAGGTTGCACAGGGCAGTGAACTTTTGGAGGCCACCCAGGCCTGTTCCCCCAAACCATTCTGCCCTTGAGAGCTCTGGGCCCCTGATGGAAGGGGCAGAGTAAAAAATATCCAAAGTGCTTTCGGGATTTTTCTCCCATTGTTCTGATGGCTAGCACCTGGCTCCCTTCTGGCCCTACCAATCTCTTTAACAAATGGTCACTTGGCCACACTCTTGCAAGCTTTTTCAGTTTTTATGTAGCAGGCTGCAGATTTTCCAAATCTTTCTGTTCCGCTACTCTCTTTTAATTATGAATTTCATCTTTAAGTCATTTCTTTCCTTTTGCATCTCACTTTATGTGGTTAAAAGTAGCCAATCATCATCCTGAATGCTATGCTGCTTAGATATTTCTTCTGCCAGATATCCTAGTTCATTATTTTCTGCATTCCATAAAATCCTAGGACATGGACACAATTCTGCCAAGTTCGTTGCAACTGTGTAACAAGGATGCCATTTACTACAGTTTCCAATACCTTGTTTCTCATTTCCATCTGAGAGTTTGTCAGAATGGACTTTAATGTCCATATTTCTACCAGCATTGTGATCACAACCACTTAAGTAATCCCTAAGAAGTTCCAGACTTTCTCTAGTCTTCTTTTCTTCTGAGCCCTCCCCAGAATCTCCCTTAGTGCCCTATTCACAGCAATCTAGGGTTTTTAAACTTGCTCCTATAAATTTTTTTTTTTTTTCAGTTTAGCAACCATTCTTATTTAAAGTACAGATAAGAGAAAATAATATTAAGTAGTTCATTTACTATTGTGATGATTAACTTTATTTATCAATGTGGCTAAGCTGTAAGTAAACAGTTCTTCAAACATCAGTCCAAATGTTGCTGTGAATGTATTTTTTAATAGAATTCTCCATTTATTTATTTATTTATTTATTTATTTATTTATTTATTTATTTATTTGAGACAAGGTCTCACTCTATCACCCAGGTTGGAGTGCAGTGGTGCAATTTGGCTCACTGCAGCCTCAGCCTCCTGGGCTTAAGCAATCCTCCCACCTCGGCTTCCTGAGTAGCTAGGACTACAGGCACATCTCATGACGCCCGGCAAAATTTGTTAATTTTTGTAGTGACAAGGCCTTGCTATGTTGCCCAAGCTGCTCTCAAACTCCTGGGCTTAAGTGATCCACCCGCCTGGGCTCTAAAAGTGCGGAGATTACAGGCGTGAGCCACTGCACCTGGCTAGTGGTACTTTTAGATGTGATTTGACATTTAAATCAGTAGACCTTAAGAAAAAAAGATTAATCTCCATAATGTACATGGCCCTCATCCAATCAGTTGGAAACCTTATTAGCAAAAACTGAGGTTCCCCGACATAGAAGGAATTATCCACAAAACTACCACATGAAAACCCATTGGGAGATATACCTAATGCTAGATGACGAATTAGTGGGTGCAGCGCACCAGCATGTCACATGTATACATATGTAACTAACCTGCACATTGTGCACATGTACCCTAAAACTTAAAGTATAATAATAATAATAAAAAAAAAAAAAGAAAACTCAGCCTGAATTTCCAGCCTGCAAGCCTGCCCTGCAAATTTCAGAGCTGTCAGCCCCCACCTTAACGTTGTCATAAATACTTTGGTTTTGGTTGTTCACAAAATATGATTCCTTATTTGGAATATTTGGGGGGAATATTCTAGAGGAAAAAAAACATACCAAATAAGCATGCTGTGCTCAGTTATTCCAACTTAAATTCATGATGCTCCTTGAACATACTGTTTTTGGATCTCTAATGCACAGCATCCTTAGACTGGATTTTCCTAAGAAAACTTAAGGAAAATTTTAGAGTTGTTGAGTTCATTTGATAGAAACAGACATTAACCCAAATAATAATAGAAATAATAATGGTGGTGGTGATAGTAGTGGTGGCAGTAATAATAGTAGTAGTAGTAGTAGTTATAATATTGATTTGCATACCTGAAAGGAGTAAAAGTAGACCTGGCTTCAAAGCTGAATGACCTCCAACAATGTGATCAGGACTCCCTCACCATCCTTGAGTTTGATTTCTCCAGTGTACAACTTCTTCTTCTTTTTTTAAATTATTATGCTTAAAGTTCTGGGATACATGGGCAGAACATGCAGGTTTGTTACACAGGTATACACGTGCCATGGTGGTTTGCTGCACCCATCAACCTGTCATCTACATTAGGTATTTCTCCTAATGCTATCCCTCCCCTAGGCCCCCACCCCCTGACAGGCCCCAGTGTGTGATGTTCCCCTTCCTGTGTCCATGTGTTCTCAGTGTTCAACTCCCACTTATGAGTGAGAGAATGCAGTGTGTGGTTTTCTGTTCCTGTGTTAGTTTGCTGAGAATGATGGTTTCCAGCTTCATTCATATCCCTGCAAAGGACATAAACTCATCCTTTTTTATGGCTGCATAGAATTCCATGGTGTATATGTGCCACATTTTCTTTATCCAGTCTATCACTGATGGACATTTGGGTTGGTTCCAAGACTTTGCTATTATGAATAGTGCTGCAATAAACATACGTGTGCATGTGTCTTTATAGTAGCATGATTTATAATCCTTTGGGTATATACCCAGTAATGGGATTGGTGGGTCAAATGGTATTTCTGGTTCTAGACCCTTGAGGAATCACCACACTGTCTTCCACAATGGTTGAATTAATTTACACTCCCACCAACAGTGTAAAAGCATTCCTATTTCGCCACATCCTCTGCAGCATCTGTTGTTTCCTGACTTTTTAATGATCGCCATTCTAACTGGCATGAGATGGTATCTCATTGTGGTTTTGATTTGCATTTCTTTAATGACCAGTGATGATGAGCTTTTTTTCATATGTTTGTTGGTCACATAAATGTCTTCTTTTGAGAAGTGTCTGTTCATATCTTTTGCTCACTTTTTGATGGAGTTGTTTGTTTTTATCTTGTAAATTTATTTAAGTTCCTTGTAGATTCTGGATGTTAGCTCTTTGTCAGATGGATAGAATGCAAAAATTTTCTCCAATTCTGTAGGGTACCTGTTCACTCTGATGATAGTTTCTTTTGCTGTTCAGAAGCTCTTTAGTTTAATTAGATCCCATTTGTCAATTTTGGCTTTTGTTGCCATTGCTTTTGGTATTTCAGTCATGACATCTTTGCCCGTGCCTATGTCCTGAACGGTATTGCCTAGGTTTTCTTCTAGGGTGTGCATGGTTTTAGGTCTTACGTTTAATCCATCTTAAGTTAATTTTTGTATAAGATGTAAGGAAGGGGTCCAGTTTCAGTTTTCTGCATATGGCTAGCCAGTTTTCCCAACACCATTTATTGAATAGAGAATCCTTTCCCCATTGCTTGTTTTTGTCAGGTTTGTCAAAGATCAGAAGGTTGTAGATGTGTGGCTTTGTTTCTGAGGCTGTGTTCTGTTCCATTGGTCTTTATATCTGTTTTGGTACCAGCACCATGCTGTTTTGCTTACTGTAGCCTTGTAGTGTAGTTTGAAGTCAGGTAGTGTGATGCCTCCAGCTTTGTTCTTTTTGCTTAGGATTGTCTTGCCTATACAGGCTCTTTTTGTGGTTCTATATGAACTTTAAAGTAGTTTTTTCTAATTCTGTGAAGAAAGTCAGTGGTAGCTTGATGGGAATAGCATTGAATCTATAAATTACTGTGGGCAGTATGGCCATTTTCATGGTATTGATTCTTCCTATCCATGAGCATGGAATGTTTTTCCATTTGTGTCCTCTCTTATTTCCTTGAGCAGTGGTTTGTAGTTCTCCTTGAAGAGGTCCTTCACATCCCTTTAAGTTGTATTCCTAGCTATTTTATTCTCTTTGTAGCAATTGTGAATGGGAGTTCACTCATGACTTGGCTCTCTGTTTGTCTATTATTGGTGTATAGGAATGCTTGTGATTTTTGTGCTCATTGATTTTGTGTCCTGAGACTTTGCTGAAGTTGCTTATCAGCTTAAGGAGATTTTGGCCTGAGGCAATGGGATTGTCTAAATTTACAATCATGTCATCTGCATACAGAGACAATTTGACTTCCTCTCTTCCTATTTAAATACACTTTATTTCTTTCTCTTGCCTGATTGCCGTGGCCAGACTTCCCATACTTTATTGAATAGGAGTGCTGAGAGAGTATATTGTCTTGTGCCGGTTTTCAAAGGGAATGCTTCCAGCTTTTGCCCATTCATTATGATATTGACTGTGGGTTTGTTATAAATAGCTCTTATTATTTTGAGATATGTTCCATCAATACCTAGTTTATTGAGGGTTTTTAGCATGAAGGAGTGTTGAATATTATTGAAGCCCTTTACTGCATCTATTGAGATAATGTGGTTTTTGTCATTGGTTCTGTTTATGTGATAGATTATGTTTATTGATTTGTGTATGTTAAACCAGCCTTGCATCCCAGGGATGAAGCCCACTTGATCGTGGTGGATAAGCTTTTTAATGTGCTGCTAGATTCATTTTGCCAGTATTTTATTGAGGATTTTTGCATCTATGTTCATCATGGATATTTGCCTGAAATTTTTTTGTTGTTGTTGTGTCTCTGCCAGGTTTTGGTAGCAGGATGATGCTGGCCTCATAAAATGAGTTAGGGAGGAGTCCCTCTTTTTCCGTTGTTTGGAATAGTTTCAGAAGGAATGGTACCAGCTCCTCTTTGTACCAATGGTAGAATTCAGCTGTGAATCCATCTGGTCCTGGATTTTTTTGGTTGGTAGGCTATTAATTACTGCCTCGATTTCAGAACTTGTCATTGGTCTATTCAGGGAATTGACTTCTTCCTGGTTTAGTCTTGGGAGGGTGCACGTGTCCAGGAATTTAACCATTTCTTCTAGATTTTCTAGTTTATTTGCATAGAGGTGTTTATAGTATTCTCTGATGGTAGTTTGTGTTTCTGTGGGATAAGTGGTGATATCCCCTTTATCATTTTTTATTGTGCCTATTTGATTCTTCTCTCTTTTCTTCTTTATTAGTCAGTCTGACTAGCAGTCTATCTATTTTGTTAATCTTTTCAAAAAATCAGCTCCTGGATTCCTTGATTTTTTTAAAGGTCTTTTCATGTCTCTATCTCCTTCAGTTCTGCTCTGATCTTAGTTATTTCTTGCCCTCTGCCAGCTTTTGAATTCATTTGCTCTTGCTTCTCTAGTTCTTTCAATTGTGATTTCAGGGTGTCAATTTTAGATCTTTCCCACTTTCTCCTGTGGGCATTCAGTGCTATAAATTTCCCTCTAAACACTGCTTTAGCTGTGTCCTACAGATTCTGGTACGTTGTGTCTTTGTTCTCATTGGTTTCAAAGAAGTTATTTATTTCTGCCTTCATTTCGTTATTTACCCACTAGTCATTCAGGAGCAGGTTGTTCAGTTTCCATGTGGTTGTGCAGTTTTGAGTGAGTTTCTTAATCCTGAGTTTTAATTTGATTGCACTGTGGTCTGAGAGACTGTTTGTTATGATTTCCATTCTTTTGCATTTGCTGAGGAGTGTTTTACTTCCAATTATGTGGTCGATTTTAGAATAAGTGTGATGTGGTGCTGAGAAGAATGTATCTTCTGTTGATTTGGGGTGGAGAGTTCTGTAGATGTCTATTAGGTCCACTTGGTCCAGAGCTGAGTTCAAGTCGTGAATATCCTTGTTAATTTTCTGTGTCATTGATCTGTCTGGTATTGACAGTGAGGTGTTAAAGTCTCCCAGTATTATTGTGTGGGAGTCTAAGTCTCTTTGTAGGTCTCTAAGGGCTTGCTTTATGAATCTGGGTGCTTCTTAATTGGGTGCATATATATTTAGGATAGTCAGCTCTTCTTGTTGTGTTGATCCCTTTACCATTATGTAATGCCCTTCTTTGTCTTTTTTGATCTTTGTTGGTTTAAACTCTGTTTTATCAGAGACTAGGATTATAACCCACACTTTTTTTTTTTTTTTTTGCTTTCTCTTTGCTTGGTAAATATTCCTCCATCCCTTAATTTTGAGCCTCTGTGTGTCTTTGCACGTGAGATGAGTCTCCTGAATACAGCACACTGAGGGGTCTTGACTCTTTATCCAATTTGCCAGTCTGTGTCTTGTAATTGGGGCATTTAGCCTATTTACATTTAAGGTTAATACTGTTATGTGTGAATTTGATCCTGTCATTATGATGCTAACTGGTTATTTTGCCCATTTGTTGATGCTGTTTCTTCGTAGTGTTGATGGTCTTCACAATTTGGTATGTTTTTGCAGTGGCTGGTACCAGTTTTTCCTTTCCATATTTAGTGCTTCCTTCAGGAGCTCTTGTAAGGCAGACCTGCTGGTGACAAAATCTCTCAGCATTTGGCTGTCTGTAAAGTATTTTATTTATCCTTCACTTATGAAGCTTAGTTTGGCTGGATATGAAATTCTGGGTCGAAAATTCTTTTCTTTAAGAATGTTGAATATTGGCCCCCACTCTCTTCTGGCTTGTAGGGTTTCTGCAGAGAGATCTGCTATTAGCTTGATGGGCTTCCCTTTGTGGGTAACCCAACCTTTCTCTCTGGCTGCCCTTAACATTTTTTCTTTCGTTTCAACCTTAGTGAATCTGATGATTATGTGTCTTGGGGTTGCTCTTCTCAAGGAGTATCTTTATGGTGTTCTCTGTATTTCCTGAATTTGAATGTTGGCCTGTCTTGCTAGGTTAGGGAAGTTCTCCTGGATAATATCCTGAAGAGTATTTTCCAACTTGGTTCCATTCTCCCCATCACTTTCAGGTACACCAGTCAAATGTAGGTTTGGTCTTTTCACATAGTCCCATATTTCTTGGAGGCTTTGTTTGTTCCTTTTCATTCTTGTTTCTCTAATCTTCTCTTCATGCTTTATTTCATTAAGTTGATCTTCAATCTCTGATATCCTTTCTTTTGCTTGACTGATTTGGCTACTGATACCTCTGTATGCTTCACAAAGTTCTTATGCTGTGTTTTTCACCTCCATCAGGTCATTTATGTTATTCTTTAAACTGGTTATTCTAGTTAGCAATTACTTTCTTTCAGAGATGCCCCGCCCAGAGAGGAGGAATCTAGAGAGGCAGTCTGGCTGCAGAGCCATTCTGTTCCTGGCTCCGCCCAGTTTGAACTTCTTGGCAGCTTTCTTTACACTGTGAGGGTAAACCTGCCTACTCAAGCCTCAGTAATGTATGATGCCCCTCCCCCCACCAAGCTGGAGTGTCCCAGTTCTACTTCAGTCTGCTCTCCTGGCAGCAAGAATTTCAAGCCATTGAATTT
The DNA here is from genome assembly GCF_029281585.2 of Gorilla gorilla gorilla. NCBI lineage: Eukaryota > Metazoa > Chordata > Mammalia > Primates > Hominidae > Gorilla > Gorilla gorilla. The sequence continues at coordinate 150,859,451 of NC_073247.2, read as the reverse complement.
TAGCTTGCTGGGCTCAATGGGGGTGGGCTCTGCTGAGCTAGACCACTTGGCTCCCTGGCTGCACCCCCCTTTCCAGGGGAGTGAACGGTTTTCTCTCTCTGGTGTTCCAGGCACCACTGGGATATCAAAAAAAAAAAAAAAAAATGCTGCAGCTAGCTAGGTGTCTGCCCAAATGGCCGCACCATTTTGTGCTTGAAACCCAGGGCCCTGGTGGTGTTGGCACCTGAGAGAATCTCCTAGTCTGTGGGCTATGAATACCATGGGAAGGGCATAGTATCTGGGCTGGAATGCACCATTCCGCATGGCACATTCCTTCAGGGCTTCCATTGGCTAGGGGAGGGAGTTTCCCGCCCCCTTGCACTTCCTGGGTGAGGCAACGCCCCACCCTGCTTCAGCTTGCCTTCCATGGGCTGCACCCACTGTCTAACCAGTCCCAGTGAGATGAGCTGGGTACCTCAGTTGGAAATGCAGAAATCACATGCCTTCTGCATTGATCTCACTGGGAGCTGCAGACCACAGCTGTTCCTATTCGGCCACCCCGACAGTCACATCCTGTAACTTCTTCCAGCCCCTACCCATCATCCAGTTCTAAGGCTGCTTCCACATTTTCAGATATTTGTTGTGGCAACAACACCACTTTCTGGTACTAATTTTCTTTCTTTGTTTTCTATTGCTAAAACAGAATACCACAGACTGGGTGATTTATAAAACAAAGATGTTAATTTAACTCATGGTTCTGGAGGCTGGGAAGTTAAAAACCATTACACCTGCATGGGGTGAAGGCCTTCTTACTGCATCACAACATGGTGAAGGGCATCACATGTTAAGAAGGCAAGAACAAGAGAGCTAGAGAGAGCTTGCTTTTATAACAAAGCCACTCCTGAGATAACAAACTCACTCCTGATAGTGACATTAATCCCTTTATGAGGGTAGAAGTATTAAGTTTCCAACACATGAACTTTTGGAGGATACATTTAAACCATAGCAGAGGTCTCTCAGATAGCAGTTTGGAGTAAATTTAAACAAGATAGAAGTGGAAGGTGGGGCTCATTATAATCTGACCTAGTACAAAGTGCCTGGGTCTAAATCAGAAATACCTGGGTTTGAGTCCTTGCTTTGCCACTTATTAGTCATGTGACCTTTGGCAAATGATATAGCTTCCGAGTTTAGTTTGCTTATCAGTGAAATAAGGATGACAATTCCTACATTACAGGGCTATGGTAAGGAAATAATAATAACAATGATAATAATCAGACTTACAGCATATTTCACGTGGCTGGCATATAGTAGATGCTCAGCAAATGTCACTTTCCTTTCCATTCTCTTCTTATATTGGCAGTTTGCCCTTCTAATGGTTCCTGGAATAGTGTGTTGTGCTCCTAGATTTTCTCAGCGGCCTCTTGTTTGGTTCTTGTTTTCCTCAGATGACTTTTTGATGTTTACTTAGTTTCCTTAGCGTTTTACTTCTTATTTCAATTTGACATAAAGCAATGACGTAAGGACCAGGTACATTTTTCTCACCTTCATTTATTGTGGCCCATAAAGCTTAAACATGTTGGCTTGCGGACTGCAGTGTACTTTTTCTCACCTTAGATGTTAAGTATGTGCCCCATGGTAGAGTTACTGAATAAAAATCTCTGGGAGTGGGCTCTGATTTTGTTAAGAATGGTAGAATATGTTAGAATAAATACTATCATAAGCTCCCTTGATTATTCTTGTGCATACTAAAGTTGGAGAACGACTTAGGCCTGTGGGCTTTAAGGTTGAGCACCTCGGTTTCTAACTGGCTGTTGGCCAGAGACCACACTCAGTTTCTTGCCACATGGGCCTTACCAATAAGACTCCTTGCTTATTCAAAGCCAGTAAGGGAGTCACTTAGCAATATAAATGTTACATTTTGATGCATTGTAATCATGTACACATAATCAAATTCGTCTTATCACCTTGGCAATGTCCTGTTGGTTAGAAGCAAGTCAGGATCAAAGGGAGGAGTTTATACAGGGGCATGAATACCAGGAAGCAGAGATCATGGGGGCCACCTTAAAGCCTGTCCCCATAGAATGTGAGGGGAGAGGGGAGGTAGTAAGTTCAGTTGTCTGCATGTGACATTTAAAAAACTTGTGGGCAAAAGTGGATTTATAATGAATCTAAAGAAGTTTTGGGTGATTTATTTTCTCTCACAGGAGAAGACTCTGCTGACCAGGGCTCACCCCTGACAAAACAATTTTATGTTCATCATTTTGTATTCCATTCCTAAAAAGAGTCTCTGAAATTGTATAAACTTGAAGCCTCACCAAACATTGACTTTCCCTGCCTGTGGGAAAGCTTCTTGGGTCTGGAGAATATTCTGCTGCCCAGGGCTCACCCTGAAAAACAGCCCCGAGCTGTGGCTTGCATATCCCTGGCCTAGCAGCTTTTACCAGGAGGTGGCCATTAGCAATGGAAATCCCTAAACCATGATCCCAAGCACTTTCTGAAGAGTGGGGAGGACAAGTTCCAGAAGACTGCTTTTGTATCAGGTCTATTGTTCTTTGGGAGCTCATGTTAAGCAGAGGAGAAAAATTGACTTCTCAGACAAGCATTTCCCTACTCTTCTGCACCCATCGTCAGTTCACTAGGCATCTACATCTCCAGGGCAAACATGCCTCTGAAGACTGCTGGAGCTAGTCTCCTGTGTTGTGGCCAGTAAGAACTTTTGCACATTTCTGCCTTTCTTCCTGTCCCCAGAAACTTACAGTCCCTACCCTAGAATGGTGAGTCAAAGTAGTCCACGGTTAGCTGCAGTGTCCTGAAGATAACTCATGGAGACAAACGAAAAAGTCAAAGAAGTTGTGTCCCTCCACCTGTCATCTGAGTGTTGGGGGATTTCTTTGCTTAAGTTGGTGACTTGGGAGACTTTCTTTCTAGTAGATACTTGTTGGCCAGCACTGACCTGGAAGGGCCTAATAGAGAGACAGAGCTGGATTAGGCTCTAAAGCGTCTTCAGTGCTGGGTCTCATGTTATTGCATGTAAATTAGAGATCCCCAATATCAAAATGTAGCTATTACATGACAATTCCTTTTCATTAAGAAGCAATTGCTTTTCATTAAGAAGAGGCTTCAAGACACAAAAAGTAGGGTCTGCAATAGCAAAAATGATGTGGTAAGTAGTCAGGAGCCATGGACCCTGAGGGTATGGGGGTGTCCTTAATGCTTAAGGTACTAAATATGCACACCTAGTTTTAGCTATAGACTAAATGATTAATATGGCCTGTATATGTGCTCCTGTTTTTCACAAGTATATGCATACTCTTGTGATGGCAGGATAAGTAATAAGCTCTGGAACCAGACTGCATGGTTTGAGATTCTCCATCTAGAACATACAAGCTTTGTATGTATGTATAATGATGCTAGACAAATTGCTTAACTTCTCTGAGCCTCAACATCCTTGTCTGGGAAATGAATATAATAATAAGCATGTACCTCAAAAGGTTGTTGTCTACCTTATATTAAATATTTTTTAAAAATCCTTAGAACAGTCCCTGGTACAAAGTAAGTGCTGTATATATTAACCTTTATTACTACTAATATACAAATTGGAAGAACTACTCAAGACATGGTAGCTGCTTGCAGTTTGTTGTTTTCTCAATCAAAATATATTGAAAGCACAACTGCTGCTATGTTCCTTAAATGAGCGCAGAGCCAGGGACAGGGCCTAGGGCTCCTGACTACACTTGCCACATCATTTTTACTATTGCAGATTGCATGTTTTGTCTCTTTGCTTAACGAAAAGCAATCACACCTTTTGTTGTTATTAAGGGCTTATTGTCATTTAATGGCTACATTTTGCTATTGGAGACTTTTCTAACTTACAAGCGGTAATTGTTCTGGACACATGACTCTCATTTAATATCTGCAGAAGAGCCCTTGTTCATAATTATTGCTTCCATGGTTATGTTATGTATTTATCCAGCCCTTTCTTTAGACAATTGATATGTTGTCCTGGATACCTCCCTGTTGCTGATTTGGAGTTGGTCAATCCATCGCTTCATCAATGCTCTTAAAATAATGAGTTATGTCATGCTTTGTGATCAGCACATAATGTTCTGAGTGGAAAAAACTCATGGCGACTCTCAGGAGTGCTATTTTTTGTCCCCTTGCCCACTCCTGCACACATGCTTGCTTCTGTTTAGCCAGAACCTCATCTTGCTAATAGTGGTCATAGGAAATTTTCTCACCAATGGGACCTATGTGTGCATATACAAGGGGGTAGTCATGGGGTGTTAGATTTCAGGTAAAATCAGAAGACTTTTTTGTGTTTGGTCTTTTCTCAAGATGGTATCTGTGTTTATTTCCTAGAATTGTTGTAACAGATGACTACAAATTTGATTCCTTGAAACAACAGAAAATCATTGTCTCATAGTTCTGGAGGCTAGAAGTCTGAAATCCAAGTATTAGTAGGACTCTAGGGGAGAGTGCTTCCTTGCCTCTTCTAGCTTCTGCTGGTTGCTAACAATCTTTGACATTCCAGTCTCTGCCTCTGTCTTCTCAAGGCCTTTTCCCATGTGTGTGCGTGTATTTCCCCTTTCTCTATGTCCAAATTTTCCTCTACTTGTAACGATAACAGTCATTGGATTAGGGCCCAATTAACCTAGTCCACTATGACCTCATCTTACCTTGATTATATCTGTAGAGACTTTATTTCCAAATAAAGTCACATTCACAGGTACTTGGGAGTTAGGATTTAAATGTATCTTTTTGGGGGACATAATTTAACTCACAACAGTGGCTTTTCCTTGTCTCTGTTATTTTTCCTAGTTTTTAAGTTTTAAAGAAGGGAAAACTCCCTTCCACCCAGTGGCACAGGAATGAGTTGATTTATATGGATTAAAAGTCATAGATGTTAGAAGAGGAGGAAAGTCCTAGAAGAAATTATAACCCATTTCTTTCACCAACTGAGGTCTAGGGGAGAGGAGGCTATTTGGCTAAGGTCAGAAATCTGATAAGGGATAGAGCCAGTCGTCAGACTTCATTTCCTGATTCTGAGATTAGGATAGGACTTTTTTTTTTTTTTTTTCATTATCTCTTCATAAAGGTACTGGCAATAGTGGTTGAAAAACCATGTGGCAACAGACATTGAGGCAAATTTCTATAAAACCAGAAATAGCTGGGAAAGCGGAAGCCAGGTTGGACCTGCCAGTAGTTGGAATTCTTGGCTGTCTGTAGAGGGTGAATTGACAGCCAAAAGCCCTACCAAGGTCCAAATCTCTCTTCCACCCATTTCAGTTCAATCTGATCAATACTTTTTATTGAGCTAATAACCAGAAGTAGGCCCTGAGGATTCACTGATCACAAGGGTAGAGATTATCCCTGCCTTTACGGAGCTCACAGTACAGTGAGCACCTAAACAGTGCTAGACTCCAATTGCCTACTTATTTTTCTGAGTGCAGTAAGAGAAGGACATAGTAGGGGCATCCATTTCGACCTTGGGGGAAGGGAGGTAGGAGTGGGGGAAGGTCAAAGAGCTGAGATCCCAAAACATGAGTAAGAGTTACCCAGTAAAGGAGCAGTACAAAAGGCTGCAGGTGAAGGAGTATTCCTGACAAAGGGAAGGCTTTGTGTGAGGGCTTGGCGGTGAGAGAGAAACACATGGTGGAAAAACAGCACGAAATTCAGTTTGCCTGAAGCACAGGGTCTGGGGGGCATCAAGAAGAGTTTTGTAAACTTTGAAGAGATTTGATTTTTTTCCCCTGGGCAGTGGGAAGTCATTTCAGGTTTCTGGGCATGGAGTAGGCATTCAGACTGGGGATCCCAAGTCCCATATGATAGTGAACGGAGCTTTATTCTAAACAAATAAGGCTTCAGGGATCTCCATTCTGGGTAGATCCACCTTTCCAACCTTTCGCCCCACATTTGTTGATTCAGAATTAGCCACAGTGCTTGATCAGGCCCTAGAACCAGAGTTCCCTTTTATAATGTTTTCAGGTTTTAGTCTGTGGTTGAAGGCCACTGTTCAGTATGTATATTTGTGCACCTGTGTGCTGGGCCCACATCGGAGGCCCAGTACATACTGGCCTCGTCGTGTTTTTTTTTTTTTTTTTTTTTTTTAACTTAATCACATCGGTAATCGCCCCAGGGCCTCCTCCGTTTTTTTTTTATGACAGTTCGCTCTGAATTTAGTGTTTGTCTGGATCTGCTTTTACCTTTCCTGCACATGATTTGAGCTATGGTTTGCTCTTCTCTTGTTGATCTGATCCCATGTGTTTTCCATCTTCAGGGAATTCCTCAAATTCTAGTACACAGAGGCACCCTCCTGTTACCCAGTCTCTGTTAATGGTGTTACAGTTAGCTCTCATTCAGGCAATGGAGATTAGCTTATCTTAATGTTTCTCAAGGCTTTTTATTTTTCATTATTGCTCCCCTAAGGAGCCTTTCTGGACATTTTTCCTAATTGTAGGACATTTTAATACCATGACATTTTAATACCAGAGATATACTATTTATGTGTTGTACCTATATCTGTCCTTTATATAGAACAAGGATAAGTATAAGGCCTACTTACTCTTTTTATAACATGAAGGATTAAGAATGACTAACGTTTGCAGTTAACAATTAAGTTAAAAATTAAAAAGCTATTAACAATTAACTTTGTGTGTATTTGCTGAGTACATTTTAATTTAATTTATTTACTTAAAAATTTCAGTGTATCAACTACATATAAAATTAACAATTTATATAAATTTGTAATATTTAATAGCAAGGTGCTTCAATGTTTAAAAAATTCATCCAAATCTGCTCTTTTTCCGGCGAAAGTAAAGTAATTGAAAAAATTAAATTAGCTTCTTAAAAAATTTTACTGAACTTAACATTTAACTACTGCTTGATATGGGAAAATAACTTCTAATTTAACTAGCTGCTAGACAGTCATTCAGATCTTGCTAACAGTTTTTCTTTATATTTGACATAATTAATAATGGGCTGAATAATGTTATTAGAATTAAATGATAACATATAAACTGAAGATCAAATATAAACCACATTTACAAGGCAGCCAGTGGCAGCCACCTCTGCCATTTAACTTTTAGAATGGGCGATCAATGGAGAGAAAGTTTCCAATCACAGTCATCTATTCACCATAGTTTTCTAGTACTGATCTGGCACACATTTTGTATGTCTACTCTGAAGTCAAGGTCAGTGTTACTAGTATGATACCCAAGAAAACACAACAGGAGAAATTAAATAACAAGGTGTAGGATTTTGTTGGGTAAGGTTGAGCTCTCGAGAGCCAAAAACCATTGTAATATGTAAGTTTTTTTTTTTTCTTCCCTCCCAAAGAACCAACTTCAACCCTTTGGAGACTGTATTGACCCTTTGAGAATGCGTGGTTTATCTGATTGTGTCCTCTTAGGAGTGTTAACTTCCTAACATACGGGGCCCAGGAGAGCTAAGTATTAAAAGGATATGGACAGAGTATGAGAAAAGATTCAGTCATGAGACATTGCTGTGGGTGTAGCACCCTATGTGGGCCACTGAAACAAGTGGACTAGGCTACTAGCATGAGGTTACTACAGTAATGGAGTCAAAGCAGAATTAGGGGCTGCTCTTTGGAGTTCTTGTATCTCTTAGGTTCACTGCATCTCAGTGCTTATCATACAATGAGTAATTGGTATTTTATAAGTTGTCTGGTCTGTCAGCTCTGTGCAGGCATTGGCTGTTTCTATCTTGTTCCTATTGCCAGTTATCTAGCACAGTGCCTGGCACATAGAAAGGGCTCAGTAAATATTTGTTGATAGGATAGAGAGAAGGCACTGCAGGTGGACTCAGCCTACTTCACAGGCTAGATGAGGGCTAGATACAATAACAGGAAAAAGAAGATTCACTATTTGAAAAGAATCCCAAGCCACCACCTCCAAACAAAGCCTTCTCTTTAACACCACCTTATCTCTTTGAGCACCAGGGAGGGAGTCATTGTGGATAGGTGGGTTTGACCATTTGCCATTTAGATAGCAAAGCAGTTTTAATTTGAAAAGTTTCAGTAGTCTCTTTTTAAAATGTGTTAGTCACTACTTTGGTTTTTTAAAGCAAATACTGCTGAATATATTTTATCTTTTGTTGGCAACCCAGAATCTTCCTAATAAGTATCAGTTCTTGAGGTACGGGGATCACTTTATCCTGCAACAAATGGTCTGAAACCAAGAACTTTTTGAGTTCTTGGGCTGGAGTTTCTGAGTTTTTCTGTCTTCTTCCCTGGCAGGCTAGCAGCTATCACTTTGAGTTGTTGTTAGAGGCCTACTGGTAGCACTTGCTCACTCTCCTCCCTCTCATTTGGTAGTTCTAGGATATTCAGATGGAGAGAATTAGCCAACCCTGTAAAAACTTTGTGTAAAGTAGGAAAATGGAAGTTCCTAGTGAGGAGTTGAGGAGTTCTCCTGTAAATAACAATTTCTGAAACTTTGTGTGTAGGTGTGGGTGTGGGTGTGTGCAATTGTGCACCTCTACAGAATCTGTTTTGCCCTTCTTCCCATTATCACCTGAGTTCTGGATGGGTGACATGCACTGATAGGTTTTGTGCTGGATGAGCAAGTGATTAGTATCATATTTTCTCAGAAGAGTTTATGGAGAGTATGTACATGAAGTTTATTTTTGTCTTAATGGACTGTCCAAGATTCCTTTAATAAGAGACCACAGATTTCCAATTAGTAGAAAAAGTAACCTATGGGGATCTAGGTTGTTTTGTACATTGTGGACTTGTACCTGCTCAAATAATCTTATTCAGTAGCACTATCCAACAGTGTTATCAAGAAGTGCTAATTAACTTTTGGTTGGGGAAATGTAATTACTTGAATGGGAATTTTGACCCAGATACTTACCTGTTATTCTCAGGACGTTCTAAACTTAAACACAGTTTTCTTTCACCAAACACACTTTAGTAAGAGATAATATCAGTAGCTCTTATAAGTGTGAACAGTACCAATTTTCAGCATATGTGAAGATTAGGTTCCTATGTACATTTAACAAAGTATTTCCAGTGTAACATGGCATGTGGCCTCCCTTTGATGTCAATTCTATATTTCCGATTTTAAATCCTTAATCTAATGTATTGCAATAGTACATATTATGTGCACAGGTCTAGAAATGGAAAACCTTTGAAATGGTGCAAATTAATGATGTGTTAAATATCACAATTTGAATAAAGCAGTGTGAATATCTTGAAAGAATAAAGGGAGAGTAAAGGATAGAAGAAAAACAGGGAGGGAAAAGGAATTCTCAAGGGAAATAATAGGGTTGTGTAAATACTTCACCAAATCGCCAAGACTGACAGCAGAAAAGGTCAAGGTCATTTTAAAATTGCAGGAGACTCAGTTCAAGTTGCCTCTGAGAAGTAATGATGTTTTGAGCAACTCAAAACTGAATTTAAGATTTGGTATTGGGGGCAAAAGGGGATCACAGAAGGACTCCAGGCCTGCTACCTCATTGTCTGACAAATTCCTGTGTTCTGGGTCGGGGGTCAGGACCCTGCCCATCCTGCCCCCATTATTGTCACCATATTTCCTAGGCATCCAAGCCTCTGTGAGCTGGTAGGGTTTGTTATGCACTTACAGCAAAACTGACATTAGGAGCACACTCAGTACAGCTAACAGATCAAGTGCAGGTTCCTAAATGTGGGCTTGTTGAACATCCCTGGCCTTTCAGTGTTAAAGATGGACATAGAATATTTACTTGTATCTGTTTTTTCATGAAGGTTTTTGATACTTTGCCATGATATTTCATGTTTTTCCTTTTTTTTTTTTTTTTTAAACCAATGGCTGCTACCTGGCATTAGAAAGCCAAATCACATTATAGCATTTTGGATCAGAGCTAGTTGTGAAGGCATTTTTAGAGTAGTTTTTTTCAGTCATTCTTTCCCTTTTATTCATTTTAAAAAGCTGGCCTTTATGATTTATTGTGTAGGCTGCACACAACAAACATTCCCTCACTGGGATGTTCTATACTCATCACTGAGAAATTTTAGCAATAAATTATATTCCCTAAGTGTAAGGAAGCAATTCCTGGACAGTGTATGAAGTTCTACTCTGAATAGGCAGGTGTGTGTTCTGTATGGCACTGCTCATGTGGGTGTGGAGTGAGGAAACAGGAAAAAATGAAGGCAGAGCAGTCACGGGAGGAGGGCAATGGCTGAGAAGGAAAACAGTTATCATCCGCTTCTGTCTCTCATTTTCCTTCCAGTTGCTCCTACTTGGTTGGTAAGTGTCTAAGTACAAAGCCCTCCATAAGCCCAGGTTATCCTCCTGGGAAAGGGGCCTCTGCTACTCTTCTACCTTTGTAGAAAGAAAGGAGGATGTTCACATGAGCCTGTCACTTACTGTGTACCTTCACACATGCTCTGTATACTGTGCTGAATGGTGATACATCCACCAAAATTCATGTCTACCCAGAATTTCAGAATGTTGCCTTATTTGGAATAGGGTTTTTGTTTGTTTGTTTGTTTGTTTTTGTTTTTGGTTTTGCAGATGCATTACCTTCAATGGCAAAAAAAACCCACAGTTACTTTTGCAAGAACCTAGTAATCAAATTAATACAAGGTCATACTTAATTAGGATCAACCCTAAATCCGATCAGTGGTGTCTTTATAAGAAGAAAGAGATTTGGAGACGCACGGAGACATACCAGGCCATATGAAGACGAGGGCAGAGATTGGAATGATGCAGCTACTAGCCAAGGAAGCATGTCTCTGTTGACAACTTGATTTCAGACTTCTAGCCTCCAGATCTGTGAGGGAATACATTCCTGTTGTTTTCAGACATCCAGTTTGCGATTTTGTTATGGCAGCCCTAGGAAAATAATACACTCTATTGATAAGGACTTATGGCAACCCTGGCAGGTGGATACTCTTAGATGCCTTTTATGTCTGAAGGTCTTACTGAGGAAGCTGAGTCTTACTGAGGAAGTCCTGCTTCCCTTGCAGCACAGGTATGTGGTGAGAACCTGTGATGGGCTTGGTGCTTTAAGGATTATAGGTGGCTAAGTGTAGGCCTTGCTATCAGCAAGCTCCCTGCAGATGTGTGTGGTGGGGAGATGGAACACGGAGCAAATTGACTTTTCCAATAGGCCCTGTAGCACTAGGCTGCTTGCCCTAGGCTGTCTTCATCTGCTCATAGACTTTTGGATCCCTTTTTTTTTTTTAACTTGTTTTTAAATTTTTTATTTCCATAGATTTTTGGGAAACAGGTGGTATTTAGTTACACAAGTAAGTTCTTTATTTTTATTTTATTATTATTATACTTTAAGTTCTAGGGTACATGTGCACAATGTGCAGGTTTGTTACATATGTATACATGTGCCATGTTGATGTGCTATACCCGTTAACTTGTCATTTACATTAGGTATATCTCCTAATGCTATCCCTCCTCCCTCCCCCACCCCACGACAGGCCCCGGTGTGTGATGTTCCCCACCGTGTGTCCAAGTGTTCTTATTGTTCAATTCCCATCTATGAGTGAGAACATGTGGTGTTTTGTTTTCTGTCCTTGAGATAGTTTGCTCAGAATGATGGTTTCCAGCTTCATCCATGTCCCTACAAAGGACATGAACTCATCCTTTTTTATGGCTGCATAGTATTCCATGGTGTATATGTGCCACATTTTCTTAATCCAGTCTATCATTGTTGGACATTTGGGTTGGTTCCAAGTCTTTGCTATTGTGAATAGTGCCGCTATAAACATACATGTGTATGTGTATTTATAGCAGCATGATTTATAGTCCTTTTGGTATATGCCCAGTAATGGGATTGCAGGGTCAAATGGTATTTCTAGTTCTAGATCCTTGAGGAATTGCCACACTGTCTTCCACAATGGTTGAACTAGTTTACAGTCCCACCAACAGTGTAAAAGTGTTCCTATTTCTCCACATCCTCTCCAGCACCTGTTGTTTCCTGACTTTTTAATGATCGCCATTCTAACTGGCATGAGATGGTATCTCATTGTGGTTTTGATTTGCATTTCTCTGATAGCCAGTGATGATGAGCATTTTTTCATGTGTCTGTTGGCTGCATAAATGTCTTCTTTTGAGAAGTGTCTGTTCATATCCTTTGTCCACTTTTTGATGGGGTTGTTTGATTTTTTCTTGTAAATTTGTTTAAGTTCTTTGTAGATTCTGGATATTAGCCCTTTGTCAGATGGGTAGATTGCAAAAATTTTCTCCCATTCTGTAGGTTGCCTGTTCACTCTGATGGTAGTTTCTTTTGCTGTGCAGAAGCTCTTTAGTTTAATTAGATCTCATTTGTCAATTTTGGCTTTTGTTGCCATTGCTTTTGGTGTTTTAGTCATGAAGTCCTTGCCCATGCCTATGTCCTGAATGGTATTGCCTAGGTTTTCTTCTAGGGTTTTTATGGTTTCAGGTCTAACATTTAAGTCTTTAATCCATCTTGAATTAATTTTTGTATACGGTGTAAGGAAAGGTTGGATCCCTTTTTTAGTGTCTTTTCTTGATTCAAAGAAGATTAACAGGAGACAAGTCAATCTGAGGAATTTCAGATAGAAATGTGCCCCCGCTGCTCTCACCTGATTCCTTCCTGACCCACTAAGTTGAAGAAACAATAGCTTAATTTTCCTGGAAGAGGGTGTTGGGATCTAGGAAAGCTTTTTAGGGATGATGACATTTGATGTAGATTTTGAGGAATTTATCCAGTTGGAGAGGAGGGAAGGTGGAGAGTGGAGGCATTGGTGGGGAAAGGATTTTAGGTAGAGGAAGGGATGAGAGGAAAGGTGCAGAAAGGGACCGGTGCTGGTGGGTCTGGGGCACCACTGTTAGTAACACACAGTTGGAGTGTAAGTTTTATGGCTTGAAGGGGAGTAGAGGCAGAGGGGGAAGAAAGGGAGGTTGACGTCATGATGAGCAGCATTTTTGAAGCTTTTTTCTCCTATTTTTAAATAGCTTTATTGAACTAATTGACATGTGACAAATAGCATATACTTAAAATATACAATTTTATAAGTTTTGACATATGTATATACCATGAAACCATCACCACAATCAAGATAATGAAAACATCCATCACTCTCAAAAGTATACTTGTTCGTTTTTGCTATCCCTCTCTCCCAGCCTCTCTGATTTGATGCCCATTTGATTTGATGCTGATTTGATTCCTCCTCACTAGAGTCCCTTTGAGGGGGTCTGCAAAATCCTGCCTCTTCTAATTACATATCTGTGTAATACTGGAGTTTCTTCATGTACCTCAGCTAAAACAAACTACCATAACAAATCAAATGCAGAAACAAACATAAGAATCCAGCTGTCCTCCATTAAGCCAGACATTAAAGAGATTTGCAAAAATACAAAACCGTGTTGTTTTGACCTACATTTTTGGTTGTTTTGAAAAATATGGTTATGTTTCATAAAACTGTAGTTATTTTTCTTAAAAATATGTTACTAATGTTACCATGTAATTATATTATTTATATGAACATGTTGTTGGTTTATTATTGTGAATTTCAAGGGAATTGATACCTGAATATTTAAAAATTTTTTCAGTTTTTATTTATAATTCAATATATATTGACAGATGTAGCTCACAAAATATAAGGTCTTTGGAGTACTGTTTTTTTTCCCCAAGAAATCACCCTTTTTTTCTCTGCCACATCTCAATTATTTTTAAGATTCTGAGATCGAAAAGCTTGATGATCGTTGCTCTAGAGGCTTTGATAACATGCTAACATTTGTGGAATTTCTTTCCTTAACTAATGGGGACCTGTTGAAGATCTTTTCAGCAGAGGAATGAGGGGATCTGACTTGCTTTTAGAAGGAGGACTTTGGCAGTATAAGGATGGGGGAAGACTGGGCAGGGAGACCAGGAAGGAGACCATTGCAGGAGTCCAGGCAAGGCAGAATGAGTGCCTGACTGCAGTGCATGTCAGGGGGGACTTCTGGAGAAAGTGATATGGCTTGAGGAATAATCAGGACAGGAGGTACAATCTCAGGGCTTTGTTTCTCATAGGATGTGAATGTGAACTGGCTTCCCCAAAAGGGGAGTGTCTCAGGCAGTGGTTAACAGAGAAGCAACTTCTTGTCTCCAGGGTTTCTGGCTTGGGCTGTGGTAGAACACCATCAGAGTAGAGGAAAAGGGTTGGCAAGGGCTGGGCTGAACTTAAGGTCAGAGTTCTTTTCACACAGGCCAGGAGGGGGTTCAGGCTTCCCTGCTCAATGGGCACTGAATGCATAGAGTGAGACTGTGGTGAGGGTTACAGCTCAGTGAGTACGCCATCCCAGGCCTGAGGCTAGCAGTGCCAGTGAGAACAGGAAGGGAGAGAAGGAGGGGAGTGCTGCACCCTGCCAGGGCTACCTTTCCTTGGCTTTGGTGTGTGTGGGCTTCAGCTTGCATGTTGGTGGTCTGCAGAGCTGGCCACTGGGAAGGGAAGTGAACTAACAGAAATTTGGGGGTGGCAGGTGCATATTAGGGTAGCAAGAAGAGAAAGGCAGTCATTTGGGCCTGAAACCACACTAGAAGGCTGTTCAGGAGACTGGAGAGTTTGATTTATGTGATCAGCTAGTATGTAGGTCCACTGTGCGTGGAAATCCCTTGGGACTAGATTTTGATGCATCCCCAATCTGTGCTCAAAGGCTCCAGCAATGCCCTAGTGGAGTCTGGTTGGAGCCCACCTTGGAGGGAAGCAGTCTTCATCACCTAAAACAGCAGCGCCTTATTTAGGTTAGTTTGTCTTCAAGTCCAGAGAACATTTTGGGGGACAAGCAGGTCCAAATTGGGATGAATGGGGGACATCTTCCCTAATTGAACAGTGAGATCGCATCCACAGCGTGGGGAAGACAGACAACACAGAGTGTACTGAAGTACGTCCTTCTGAACTTTGTTAAACCTCCACTAATTTGAATACTAGTAATCCAAATAACGTCCATTCGGATAAAACCAGGGCTGTAATATTTACTTTTGTAATTATGTTATATATTTGTTAACATTTAACATTTAGTCAGGCCTGTGTTGCGGTTGCTGTGTGGAAGCTTATCAGTTTTTGCAAAGTGTGGAACACCTGTAAATGATGATAGGCACCTTGTTGATGACTGTGAAGCACTGGGGCTCTTCCAGACTACTAGGACTATTACCATAGGCATGAGTAATATGGAATCAGTAACCCAGATTACCAAATAAATATCCAAACACAAATGAGCTTAGAGACTTCTGGCTCCCCTTTCAACATCTTTATAGCATGATTTTCAGAGGCAGGATATTTCCCACTGGTTTTTATTCTCATGAGTTCCTTGAATTGCTTATCCTGGTTACCAAACTTAGGGCATATATAGTGTTCACAATGCTAAGCCCTATCTTTGACAGTGTGTTGTTATAACATTTTATTTTGTATGGCCTTAGATGATTCTCCAAATGCCGAGTCTTTTCATTAAAAAGTCTATCAGGACCTCTACTTGCAAATATTTCTTTTTGTGATATGTGGATGATGACATATCAACCATCCAAGATGGTGCTGGATTTGAACCTTTTTCTAATAGCAGTGGGAAGTCATTAAAGGAATTTAAGCCTAGGGTAACATGATTCAATTTTCAGTTACATGCGATATGTGGATGATGACAACAACCACCACCACAATGAAAGTAAGAAAAAACTGATGAGTGCTTTTTCTGTTCTTTTCTTATGTTATTGCATTTAATTCTCACAACAACTTTTGAGACAGGCATTAATTTTACTCTTCTACAGATGAGGAGGAAACCAAGGCTCCAAGAAATAACACCACTTGCCAAAGTCATATGGCTTGAAAGTGACCAAGCCAGGAATTGAATTCAGGCAGGCTGGTGGCCAATTGCTCTTTCTTAACCATTACACCGTACCCAGAAATTGAAAACCACTTTTTCCCCCAAACTGTTAAGAATTAGAGAGATTCAGTACTCTGCCAGTACTACTTACTGGCAGATTTTGAAAAGCCGTGTACTTAATTAAAGTTTTCCTGAAGAGAGTACTTTGCTATTCTCTGAAAGTTTACACCTTGCCTATTTTTATTGTCTGTGATGATGCCATTTATGTTTTTATGTGGTGGTATTTTTATCTTTTTCTTTCTGTTAGCTGTCATTTTTACCTATAGAACCTGTGGCCAATTATCTGTGCCATTTTCTCACTTGACAACTAAAATATTGACAATAAACATCAGTCATTGCTTGCAGCTTAGAAAAAAATGCAGTGAGACACATTTATCATAACTGAGTTTTGGAAACTACCTGTCTTTATATTCAGGTGACAGACGCACTTGTAAACAACTGATGTTTACAGCACCAACTTAGATCTCACAGGAGGAATGGGGTTTTTTTCACTTGCCTATGTATTCTTCAGGCAGAATGTGTACCTTAAGTGTTTGAGCCCGGCAATGTCTTCAGTCTGCCTGAGTTCCAAGGATCTCTTTTTTGGCTTCTTAGGCTAATCAGTGTGTGGGTCCTAGGGCACACAAAACCCATGACATTACTACTTTCATAGATGTTAATGTGATCTGAGCTGTATTATAAGGCACTTGCTCTTAGCAGTTAGTTAAGAAATATTCACTGAGTACCTATTATGTGCCTACTGGAAACCAGAGTATTGAATAGAATATATATGGTCTCCATGTTAATGGTTTATTCAGAGAAACAGAACATTGAAGAACTAAATATACATAAGTTAATAAGAGAAGTAGGGAAAAACTGTAAAGGAGATGTACAAACCTGATGGACTTTTCCAGGAAAGTGACTTTTCAGCTGGGATGGAAGAATGTGGAGGGGTCATTATATGATGAGAAGGGAGGAGAGCTTTGCGGTTAGAGGGACCAGCATGTGTGAAGGCTTATCAGTAGAATAAACAATACCATGGTAGAGAAACAGAGAAATTCAGCAGGGCTGGAGCAGACAGAGTGAGTGGAGGGTGGATAAGACGGTGCTGGATTTGAACCTTTTTCTAACAGCAGTGGGAAGTCATTAAAGGATTTTAAACCTAGGGTAACATGATTCAATTTTCAGTTACATTTTGAAAAGGTCAGTGCAGTTACTATTCATTTCACAGGTAATTATTGAACATTTACTACATTCCAGGCATTGTCCTCGGCTCTGAGGGATAAGCCAAATAATAAAATAGACAAGGAATTCCCTGCTTTTGTGGATTTTATATTCTAGTGGGGTGGAGTTTGGAGATAGTAAAGAAACCAACAAGTAAATATAGAGCATATCACATGGTGAGGAGTGCTATGAAAGCAGCAAAGGTCCAAGAGTGTGCCCTTGGGGAAAGGGTGCCAATTGTGTGTGTGTGTGTGTGTGTGTACACTCTTATCTATCTATCTATCTATCTATCTATCTATCTATCTATCTATCTATCATCTATCTAGTGGTGAGGAAAGACCACGCGGAAAAGCTGGCATTTCAGCAAAGGCCTGGTGGAAGTGAGAGATTGACCATGAAGGAAAAGAGCTTTACAGGCAGAGAGAAGAGCAGACACAAGGCCCTTAGGAGAAAGGAGAATTGGCATATTCAAGGTCCAGCAACAAGGCCAATGTGACAGAAATGGAGTGAGCAAGGAAATGCGGTGGAAGATGACATCTCTGAGATAGTAGGGACCCAGATCATGGAGAGCATTGTTAGCCAGTGTAATTATTTTAGTTTTCATGTTGAGTGAGATGGGAAGACACTGGGGGAATGATAAAATGCACATGAAGTGTTAAAAGGATTGATCTGATTGCTGCCCCATCTCCCCTCCCCCATACTGCCTGGATGCTGTGTTGAAATAGACCCTAAGGGACAAAGTGGAAGCAAGGAAATGACGACTTGGACCAGGGGCTTCTTGTAAAGGTGGTAAGATGGAATGACTTACTACAGAACACATTTGAAGGAGGGTGAGAATAGAAGCAGGGAGCAGCCTGTTGCAGTAGATACATTAGGAGACTGGAAGAAAGCTGATGGTGTTCTGGAAATGAATATGGGCCTGGAGATGGAGAGGTGTGGGAATATCAGATAGTTAGTTAGAACACAGAGCTGACCCACAGGACTTTGCCGATGGGTAGGATGTCAGGAATGAGGGTGAGGGAGGAGTCAAGGATGACTTCTGGGTGTCTGGCTGGAGCACTGGGGTGATGTCATTTATTGGGACCACTAGGCACATACTAGTTTGGTGGTGAGGTGAGTGAATGACTCCAATTTGAACTGGGTTTGATTTGGAAATTCCTACGAAATGTGAAAGGGGAGAAACAGAGTAGATCATTGGATATATGAGTCTGGATTTCAGATGTTTGACCCAGGCTGGAGATGTAGATTTAAAGATTAATGAGGAGGAAGATATGAATGGGAAATGAAGTCCTGGATTATGGATGATCTTGTTGAAGAGCAGAGTGAGAGGAGAAAAAGATATGACCTAAGTTGAGTAACACCTCTTTTAAAGGTTGAGAGGAGTAAAATCAGTAAGAGACATAGAAACAGAATATTTAAAGACGTAGAAGGAAAATCAAGAGGGCATGCTTCAGAAAAGCCATGTATAGGGTGTTTCAAATAGTGGTTATCAATAGCAATCACCATACTCTCTTGCCTCAGTGCCTTTGTACGCATTTTTCTCAGTACCTAGACTTCCCTTCTACCCTTCTCTGTGTATTTCTCTTACAGTATGCCTTATTTTTCCTTTCATGCCTAGCAACTAGTATATTGCTTAGCATGTAGTTCTAAGTAGGTATTTGTTGAGTAAATGAATGGATGAATCTATAATGGACCCATAAAGATGACAGGTCTTACTACATTTAGGTTACCTTTTTCTTTAAGGTATATTTGAATCATTTTAAGATAACTAAAACAAATAAATTTTCCCCGCTTTCAATCCATCACCATTGTGCAATCCTGAAAGCTTGAACATTCTTGGTACCTTTAACTGGACGCCTTCCTTTGTGTAGTCTCCTTTTTAAGCCTGTAAGGAATTTAACACTTTGTTTAATAGACTTCTTTAAAAATATGCTCATGTTTTGTTGAACTTTGAGTGATCTGTTAATTCCCAGGTAAGCATTTCTGTGTGCACATGAAGATGCATAACTCATACCTATTTTTGTGGACTCTTGGGCATTTCATACAGTTCTCTGTAGATAGTAAGGCACTCAATACGTCTTTGCCTAACTAGCTTAGCAGTGTAGTGATGGGTTTATATTAGTTAATAACAGGTCAGGCATGGTGGCTCGTGCCTCTAATCCCAGCACTTTGGGAGACTGAGGCAGGCAGATCGTTTGAGGTCAGGAGTTCGAGACCAGCCTGACCAACATGGTGAAACCACGTCTCTAGTAAAAATACAAAAAAATTAGCCAGGCATGGTGGTGCCCACCTGCAATCTCAGCTACTTTGGGAGGCTGAGGCAGGAGAATAGCTTGGATCCGGGAGAAGGAGGTTGCAGTGAGCCGACATTGCACCACTGCACTCCAGCCTAGGCGACAGAGTGAGACTCTATCTCAAAAAAAAAAAAAAAAAAAAAAGATAAATAACAAGTGTGACCTGGTATAGACAAACTGGTTTAGAATCAAAAGACCTGGGTCGGAGTCCACGCTGTGTCTCGTACAGATTGTGTGATATTGGCAAGTCATTGGACATCCTTGAACCTCAGTTTCCTCAAATCAGAAGTGAGAATCATTTTAAAAAGGTTGCCAGGAGGATCAGATATGAAAGTGCTTTGTAAACTGGAAATCCTTCCTCTGTGGTAGGGAAGCTTGCCATTGAAACCTCATCCAAGCATTCTGAGGCCTGGGGTACATGATCTGTACCCAGTCTATGCTGTTGTTTCCCCTGCACTGTGTGTCTGTAAGATATGGGTGTATTATTAAGTGAGCTTTGGTGGCTGCCTTAAGCCCTCTGTGTACTTGGGTCTCTGTGGATGGAGTTGTTCATGTGAAAATAACTGATGGGCTGTAGGTCACAGACCTGCTCTTTGAGCCTAGTGTGGACCTGCAATGAGCAGACTTTTTGTCCTTGGTGCAGAAATAGCCTCTGACTTGGGAGAGAGGGGCAGAGTGGCCAAATCCTGCTGTCTTACTTCTTCAATTGGTTTCTATAATAGCTTCTCTAAGGTAGGGAGTGCTGTGGTTAAGAACTTGGGCTTTGTAGTAAAGCAGAAGTGGGTTTGAATCCCACTGCTGGCGCATATTTGGTGTTTGGGCTTGAGAAAGTTACTTGGTTCCTCTAACCTTCAGTTTTACCATCTGTAATTTGGGGATAATAAGAATATCTACCTCACAGGGCTATTTTGAGGAATAAATGAGATGAAGCATGTAATATGCTTAGCATAGTTCCTGGTGTACCCAGTAAGTGCTTCATAAATGGTGTGTACTATTGTTATTATTGTTTATGATTATTCCAGTGGGTCCTTTCAACTTTGCATTGACAAAGGATAGTCCCTAGTCAATCATAGGATATGGGAACAAGGGAAATTCCACTTTTTAACCATTACTCTGGACTCTGTCTGCAAAGATGATGATTGGATCTTGTTCATTTCTGCGTTCTCAGGGCCGAGGCTAGTGCATTGGCCAGTGAGCAGGCACTGAATACAGGGCAGAGAACTTGAACTGGCCGTGTGACCATTGCTTCACGGTGATCTAAAATGCTTTCCCTAAACATACACACAACACCTAACTCATTAGATGAGTTGTTGAAGTGGATTTGGCCTGCTGTTGCAGTCTCAAAACTCCATCAGTGGGTGCCAGAGTTGACACAATCAAAATATTTCTTGAGGAAAGAATAATTAGCAAAAGTGAGTGTTCCTCAATTAGGGCCTGAGGGTTCTGGTGCTTTGATTATTTCCAACTACTCATTGCTAGGCTGGATCCCAAGTGGAATACTTGGGTGGGCTTCTGTGTGCTTAGCCCTAATGAGTGTGGCAGTACATCTGGTACATGCCTGAGTTCTAAGTGGTGAAGAAGTCTGTAACTTAGCAATTGCACAGTTAAGTAGCTGCCTCTGGAGAGTGGATGGAATCCAGAAAAGGGCCCAGAAATCTCTGCATAAGGTACTACAAGAATGCCTCTTGAGAACTTTTGGAAATTTGGTTGGTATGTGTTCTGCAAGTTCAGTTGCGTGTTTGTGTGTTTGCCTAACCATGCAGTTTCTGCTGCCTTGTTCTACTTATTTGCTGCTTATATAATCCCCCTGAATAGGCAATTGTGGTAAAGTGTAAAAGGCGTGAGATCTAGATTAGGCAGCTAAAATATCAAATCATAGCCCTATTTAATTGACTGTGATTCTGGGCATGTTGTTTAGCCTCTCTGAGCTTGTTTCTGTCTGTTAACAATTAGAATAATAATGCTTATGTTCCAGTGTGATTGTGAAAAGTCATGGGATAACATAGGTGAATGACCTATCTAAATGTCTGGCAGTCTCAGGCTTAATACTAGGTGTAATGGATTGTGCAGAAAAGAGTTAGCTTAGTAGGCCTGACTGCTATCTGTTGACATGGTTGGGCCTTGGCTGGCATCTGGGAATTCGTCTTTCAGGAGGGTTTCCACCATTCTTTAATTTATAAAGTGTCTCTTGGTGCCTAAGCCATTTGTACAAACACTGTCATTTTTACCAAACACCTGCTTTCCTCTGGGGTTTTTGACATTTTGGTATGTGCTTGGCAGAAAGTGTCTGCATGACCAACTCTCTCCAAAAACCCTTGGCACTGAGTCTAATGAGCTTCCCTAGTAGATGACATTTCCCATGTGTTGTCACAACTTGTTGCTGTGAGAATTTAGCATGTTTTATGTGACTTTACTGGGAGAGGACTCTTGGAGGCTCTCACCTGTTTCTTCCTGGACTTTACCTCATGTGCTTTTTCCCTAGGCTGGTTTTGCTTTGTATCCTTTTGTTGTAATAAATTATAGTTGTGAGTGCAACAATTTGTTAAATCCACTGAGTCTTCCTAGCAGATTATTGAACCTGGGCTTGATCTTGAGAACCTAACACATTGATATAGATTTAAATGTAGAACACATGTGTTGCCCTTCAGAACACTCACACTTTACTGCAAAGGCATTCAGAGTCATATAATGGACTTTAGAGACTCAGAACGGGGAGGGTGGGGGGGCAGGGATAAATGACTATACATTAGTTACAGTGTACACTACTCAGGTGACAGGTGCACTAATATCTCAGAATTCACCACTATAGAATTCATCCACATAACCAAAAGCCACGTGTACACCAAAAGCTATTTAAATAAAAAAAAATATTGAAAAAACAACACTCATACTTTAGATAGAAAGCCCAACATGTAAGCATATAATTACAATACAATGAGTGATGTTAGTGCAGAGGGCAAGGGTAGCCCTGAAGAGTAGCCCTGGGGATCTGGGAGAGGTTTTTGGAAGAGTTAACACTTGTTAAATCTTGAAAGGTAATTAGAAGTTAACTATCTGAAGCGGGAAGAAAAGAGATTATATACCTTTAAAGTATAACATGCTCTTCTAAATAATTTTAGATTTAACTCACCGCTTTCTTTTTTTTTAGCATTATTTAATTTTATTTTGAAATTTTGACATGATGAAGGACGTGATAGGACTGATGAAGACGTACAGAGACAGAACCCCCATAGGGTGGCAGTTGAGTGGATCACTGTGCAGATATGAAAGTGGAAGTAAAAACAATTCTTTGAGCCCCCAAATATTAGGAATTGGTAGTGATGCTTTTAGCACCTCCATATACTATCAGTCATTTTAAACATCTAAGACTCCCATTGCAGAAACATGGCACATAGAGTCAGGAAACTAAGGTTGTATAGATATTTGCAATCTGTAACTGTCCTAGTGTCAAGCACAAGAAATTCAGTAGGTGCCTCACATAACCAAGCACTGATCATTGATACCAAGACCAGATATGTGATCTAAATTAGCAAAGACACACTCCATGCTGCTTTGAAAAGAATTACCATAGATATTATGCTTTTACATGATCATCTCTTTCAGCAACACCAAATTGCTCTATCACCCTTCAATTCAGATCTCCACAGTAAAATGTTTTTAAAGCAATTTGCAGCATTTCACTTTCTGTGGACCACACCCTGCCTGGACAGTCACTTTTATAATCATCACTTTCTTATGGAGCTAAACAGGTGAGGATCAGCCCCAGGATACTAGAATCTTGAACAAATGGATATATAGCCACTCTAAAATTGCAGGTAGGCTCTTTCACTCCCACTAATACCTACAAGACATTGCAAATAGAAAGGACAGCAGGACTGGCCAAATCTATCTTTGGCTTTCTAAAGTCAGTCTCACTGTGCACTGCTCTCTACCAGAGTAAGACTCAAGGATAAATGATTTTAGTGAATTAAAGAGTTTTTAAAAATAAAGTTATGAATTAACAATTTAAAAAGAATGAATGAGCAGTTTTTTTTTCCTGCCATTCATCTGAGCTCCTGTGAAATAGTTCCAATCAAGGTTCTGCCCAGTTAAAAGGAGGAAGAGACCTCAGAAGTTGTCTTGACAGGCCGGTTGCAGTGGCTTACAAGTGTAATCCCAGTACTTTGGGAGGCTGAGGTGGGAGGATCACCTGAGATCAGGAGTTTGAGACCAGCCTGGCCAACATGGCAAAGCCCCATCGCTACAACAATACAAAAATTAGCCAGGCATGAGGATGGGTGTCTGTAATCCCAGCTACTGGGGAGGCTGAGGCAGGAGAACTGTTTGAACCCGGGAGGCTGAGGTTGCAACTCACTGCTTTCTTTGAAAGGGTTTAATGACTCTATGTTTAATCATTCATCAAACACGGGTTGAGAACTATGCCTTAAACTACTCTATGTTGTGTATCGGACTCCAATAATGAACAGGAATGGTCCCTGCTTTCAAGGAGAGTCTGGCAGTTTATGGGTTGACATGGTTGGATTTTGAGGAAACCATGATGCAAGGTGATGCAAGGGACGGGGTGTAAGGTAAAGCATTCTGTGAGAGATGCTATCTAGGCTTAAGGGGAGGTAACTTTCTACCAGCACAGGAGAAAGGTGTTCCATGAAGAGGAAACAGCATGTGCAAAGTCCCACTGGCCAGAGAGACCTGATTTCTTCTGAAAATAATAAATAGTTATGTGGATCTGCAGAATGGCAGATGAAGGGGATTTAAAACAGGTGCTATATTTTGACAGGTAGTAAAATCAAGCTTGAGGAAACAGATGAAAGGATTAAATGAGCTGTATTGAGGAATGGGAAAGAAATTGGATTAGGACACATAGTATTAGTACACAATAATGTTGTTGAGCATGGTTGAAGACCCAAATGAGGTTGGACAATATAACTAGTAGTGCCAGGCCATATGATTCCATGACATACGTTCTGCCATGTTGATCTGGAGTTAGGGGGTTGCCAGGTGGGAAAAATGGAAAGAAGAGGCAAAGTTGTTAAGAATAGTCGTAAAATAATTATTGAAGTCAGGGACCATGGTATCTAAGATGGAAGACAAGGGTGGCCTGATTGATAGACTTGATGGAGACTTCATAGCCTCCTGACTCTTCTAGTTTCTAAGTTCCAGAAGAGTGAGAATAAAAGGCCGAGGAAACTAGTGCTCCGAAAGTAGGCTGCTTCAATTTAAGATTTCAGAGTTGAACTGTTCCAGGTGAGAACAAACCCTAGTGGTCAAAGTGGGTATGTAAAGGTGAATATCTTTGGAGAGGAAGAGAGCAAGGAACTCAGAGGCCGGAAGTTGGATATGTTGTCCACATGTGTGTTGAAGTCACCTGGGGTGAAGGTGGGGCTTGTGGCCAAGAGGAAACTTGGGAGTCAGGTACCACAGCCCCCAGTGAATATGAGAAGGTGCCTGTGAGGCCTAAGGTGACAGTGATGAGGAGAGAGAGAGAGCACTATAATTGCATAGTTGTGAACCTCAAAGGAGAAAGGATACATTTCTTACAATATGAAGCCATTCTTCTTCCTTTGCTATGTTAAGTCGAGTTTGACTTGGGACAGTCTATGCTTTGGCCTTTGGATGAATACCCTTTGAAATCTGTACAACAACCACAGGACATTCCTCTCACTCCTTTCCCCTCCATCTTGGGCGTTTCTCACCAGTCTTCTGGTGAGAATTTTTTTTTTTTTTTTTTTTTTTTTTTTCACGTGGTCCCAGCTTGAGTTTACTGAGCCTCCTCCAGGCTCAGATATGTGCTTGCCTGGAGAAACTGCTTCCAAAGGCCAAGCAGCCCTGCCTTTGGAGAGCTGCTTTTGTTACTTACAATAGTGTTTCCCAGAGTGCATTCCATGAAAATATTAGTCTTTCAACAGGCTGAACAATGAAAGAATCCATGGTCAAATCCTGAGAACATATGTCCCTCTTTTAGAGATTCATAAGGTACATTAGTATATAAAGAACCTAAGAGATTTTGCAGTAAGAAATCCTTTGTGTTACCTAGCATTACCCAAATGTATTTTACCACTGAAGCCTTTTTTCCCACTTACTCTCCATCAATACCCAGTGGATATACATTGGAAAGTGCTGGTCAATTATAAGAAAAGAAGTATGTGGATTTTATTTCCCTTGACCTGTGGCCATAGAAGAGGTACATATTGCAACACTGGTGTATTTTCACTCTACTAAAATGAGATCTTACTATGTTCCTGAGTTTAAATACCAAGAATTACTACATTTGGTTAGAATTAACACATTAAAATAGTTTGTTTAGTCTGTCATTCTTATGTTTAAGTGGCAATATTAGGAAATTAACTAAGAGCATTTCATTTTCCTTTGGAAGAATTCCCATAGTCAAGATTAGAATCTTAAAATGAAAATATACATTTTTCACAGTCCTCTTGCTCTTATTTTAATTAAAAATGACAGCATAGATTTCAAACTAATCACATTATTTGCTCTTAAGGTAGTGATAAGATTTCTTCACAGATGTATGCATATCATTCATAAAAATGACATACTTGGACTTAGATGCATACTTTGTAAATGTTAAAAGACAAAAGTACTAAGAAAGCATTTTGTGAAACTACAATAAAATGAGAAAAAATTAAGGGAAATTACCAACATGCTCTCTTACATAACACCTTGATTTTGACAGAAGTGCAGATCCTAATAACCTAGACATTTTAAAAAGCAAAACAAGCATAAGTATGAACATAACAAAATAGTGTTGTATGTTGCCAAAGTGGTGCTTGGAGGAAGATACATTACTCTAGGTGTTTATGTTTGAAAGAAAGGAAGGCCAAATATAATGAATTAAGCTTGCACCTAGATGCTTTCTAATAGGAAGAATGTCAGAAGCCAGAAATGGTGGGCAGAGGAAGTAGTAAACGTAAAACCAGAAATAAACCAGAGAAAAAGCTATTAAATACTACATCTTGTCTTTGAAAAAAATGAACAACTGTTTAGCTAACTAAAAAAGAAAACACAAATTCATTACATTAGGACTGAGACAGGAGATCAGATGACAAATGTGAAAGACTTAGAAATTTGCAGAGAAACAATAACCTTCTCTATGTGCTAATAAATCAGATAAACCAGAGCAGAAATGAATGACCTCCTGCAAAATTATATAATAGAAAACTCGTGCAAGCTTAAATAGAAAACATGAATAGACTGGTAACAAAGGAAGGAATAAGAAAAATAATTAAAGTCCTATCATAAAATCCACACAAACCATGGGTTTTTGGCTCCAATAGATTAATAGAAAGAATTCAGACTTTTAGAGCAACGTTGATCTTTTTTATTTTTATTTTTTGAGACAGGGTCATGCTCTGTCACCCAGGCTGGAGTGCACTGGCATGATTATGGCTCACTGCAGTCTTGATCTCCTGGGCTCAAACAGTCCTCCCACTTCAGCCTCCTGAGTAGCTGGGAATACAGGCACATGCCACCATGCTCAGCTAATTTTTAAAATTTTCGGTAGAGACAGGGTCTCCCTATATTGCCCCAGTTGGTCTTGAACTCCTGGTCTCAAGAGATCCTCCAATCTCAGCCTCCCGAAGTGTTGGGATTACAGGATGTGAGCCACTGCACCTAGCTCTGTTCATCATTTTTGACTGCCTACTGTAAATTTAATCCTTTGCGCACACACACACACACACACACACCCCTCTATATTCTAATCCATACAACAATTATATATGGGTACCATTAGTAAAACCAGTTTACAGCTGATCTAATAGGCTCAGAAAAGTTAAATGGCTTGCCTGAATCCCTCAGCAAATAAGTGATAGAGTGGGGATTTGAACCCAGATTTATCTGGCTACAAAGTTTATAATCTTTTCCTATGCTATACTTTCTACCAGAATAAAAAAATTCTCTCATAAACTGTTTTTAAATGTTGAATTGACACTAGTTTACCCAATTCCTAATTTACATTTTGAGGAAACATGATTTCAATCCTCAAATTGGGAAAAAGCACACAAAAAAAAGAAAATTATAGGCCAACCTTATTTATGGATATTCATTCTTCATTAAGAATTATAAATAGAAAAATCATTCCACTTACAAATTTATCTTTAAGTGGCATTTAATCTAGGAGCACAGGATACGATGATAAAACAAAAATTATGATAATCATATTAATACGAAAACATAATTAAAATAATATTTTTAAATAGATGTTGAAAAAGCATCCAATAAATGAAACAACTATTCTTGGATAATTTATTTGGCAACCCAAAAATGAGTATGATTTTCATATATTTTGGTATAAAATCTAACACTATTTCATGGAGAAAAGAGAAAGTCCCTATGAAAGTAGAAAAAATTACAGATGACAAAAATAGGACTAAGGCTCTACCATTTTTTAACAGTATAGTAGAAATTTGAGCCATAGGCATTAGTAAGGAAAAAGTAATGCCATCAGCAAAGAAAGCCAAACCTTTCTTAATAGGTCTAGCACCTACCGTATGCCAGGCATTGTGATAGGTACTGGGGATACACTCCAGAAAGACTGTGCATGTCTAGGACACAGAAGACTATCAAATATTAGTTGGTATAAATGAGCTTAGCAATGTCATGAAATTCAAAGCAAATTAACACGTTTTTAGTTGCAAACAATTGAAGAATATAGTGAGTAAGATAATTCATTTGCAATGGAGACAGAATACATTAAATACTTTGGCATTAATTTAATTTGGGACATGAGATTTATTTAAACAAAATTATACAATCGTAATGGGAAGAATAAAAGACATTAAATAAATGAATGGAGAGATGCCTTGTTCCAGATGAAAAGACAAAATATAAGAAAGATGCAATATTCCCTGAGTTAATATATAGTGTGACTACATGCCAATTAAAGTCCCAGTGGGTTATTTTATAAGATGTGACAAATTGCTAGCAAAATTTGTATAGAAGAATAAGGAGGCAGAAATACTAAATAGTTTAAAAATTGTTCATTTGAAGTTATACTTCTGTCACATATTTGTTCAATCTTTTGTTAGTTCCTTGTTCCCTGTTCATTCAGTTCTTACTACTGTCCCTGCTTCATAAAAGGTACTCCATAAATATTGGTTGAAAGCAGAAAGGAATCCTTACTGAAGGACTTTGAAAATGGGCTTGAGACGGACAAGTGGCTTTCTCCGAAATGTCAGAGAATTGATAAGGTGGAACATCAGGGACTTGCCCTCATTTTAAACAAGTAAGGCAGGAGTGGTCACAGTGAGAAAGGAAGAGACTGTTCCTGGGTCTAGTAGTCTGTCTGCTGACATTTTCAAGCAAATAAAGGATCTGCCTCCTAGCCCTCTGCCTGGACTTTTTCTCAGCATGTGTTTGTGTTACAGATAGGGCCATCATGACACTTGGGAGCTCGAACTCATCATTATCTTCATAAAGAAATGTGAGAATTTTGAACATGGGCCCCAGTCTGGTATCTCCTAGCTTTCTTTTGCTGCTTTGGGTCTTTTTCAGACACAAGAGATCTGTCATCTTTTGGGGCCTGTCTCTAATATGAAATCTTTCTCAAGTGCCCCTTACAAAAAATGCCTCTTCCTCCTCTGCACTTATGCATGCAGTAGTTTATTTGTTCTACAAAGGGCCTAAAGAAGGCCATGCTAACAAGGGTGGGATTTAGGCTGTCTTCTCCCTGTTCTCCACTGCATCAGTTTCTGAGCTGGGCTGGTTATCAGAATCACTTGAGGAGCCTTAAAATACACATATTCTTGACCCTGGTGATTCAGATTTAGTAGAACTGGAAGTGTAATATGTGATGAATATATCATATGATATTATAAATTACATTATATTAAATATTTCATTATATTATTACATATTATATTACATAAATTACACACACACATATATATATGTGTGTGTGTGTGTGTGTGTATGTGTGTATGTATGTGTATGTGTGTGTGTATATTTCCCTGATTGTTTTGCTGAAGAACCAGGTTTGGGAAGAATGCCTCCATAGCATCAGACAGAGTAGCTGCACAGAGGAGCTCCCCCTCCCCCACCACCACATTTATTGAATGAAGGGATTAAATTAGGAACAATGTTCAGACTGATTATAGTGTTGCTATGCCAACCGTTGTTGCAGGTGCTGAAATAGACTGCAGAGGGTCTAGTAAACACTTAAAATGAAATGGTCCCTGACCAGCATTATCATTATTATAACTAATATTTATAGATAATTATTTACTAGTTTCCATTAGAATGTTAATACCAGAGAGCACCACTCTATCTCCTATTGACTGATTAGCACAGTGCCTCACACACAGTAGGCACTCAACCATTTATTTAATGAATGAATGCAACGTTTTCATTAATTTTCACAATGACATTATAAGGTAGGCAATTTTCATATTATCATTTCATAAATGAGGAAGTCGAAGCAGACTGACTTGTTCAAGGTCATACAGCTAGTGAGCAGTTGACCTGCAGTTTTACTCCATGTCTTTGTCATAAAGCAGAGGCTATGTAGGAGAAAGAGCCTTTGGACCCCATTGACTAGGCAGAGGCCAGACCAGGAAGGGCATGGATGTAGACAGCAGGCACCCCAGACAGGATGGCACAAGCACTGGGGAGAACAATTAGCATCAAGGTCTTGGAAAAAATTCAGAGTATGAGATCCAGAGAACCAAGTGGGCCTAGGGGATTGTGGTAGTATATAATGATTGGTGTCGTAGTTACTGCCGAGAGTATGCATTCTAGGCCTTTAGAGATTAGGAAAGAATAAGATAGGTATCCAGGCCTTTAGGAACTGGAAAACAGATAGCTTTGGACACAGAAACAAAACAAGAAACAAGTTACTGGGTTTGGAAGATGAGGCAGGGATCTCACTCTAAGGAAGAAGGATAATCCCGGTAATGAGAACTAGAGTCCAGGACCAGGGCAGCACTTGCATCCCTGGTCCTGAGCGTGATCCTGGTACTGATGCTGTTTCTTAAGCTCTTGAGTTTCTTAAGCTTCTGGGCAAATTGTTTTCCCCATTTGAGCATAGTCCAGGATTCAGGCTTAGGTAGAATAATGCCTGAGTCCTGGCTAAGGAACATCAAAAGTGGAAAGAGAGGCAGACTCATGCAGTGAACCAAGAACCTCCCTTAAACTCAAAGGAGGGTGAGGTTCTAAAGCGACATCAGCCTGTTTTCCTAGTGATGGGATGTGGTTTTGACTCCTTGTATGCCAGGGGTTGGTGGGGTAATGATTATAAGTATACTCTTAACCCTTGTATTGGCTTACTTGCCCCTGAAAGGTGGTCATATGTCAAAGTTACCAACATCTGCTCAAGCACAGTTTCCTAAGTATGTGCTGAAAAATAAGTTAAGGGGTATTTGGCATGTCATTCTCCTTAGCCCTTGTGACTACCAAGAGTGCTGGCCCTGAGTTGCCTGTGGTGGCCAGCAGCCTCAGCTGTTTCCCCCAGCATGCCATGTACGATTGGCATGCTGTACTAAGTGCCATACATGAAAAAAGTTGGGAAACATTACTGGAGCCCCATTCCTTGTTGGCCTCTTCATTACTACACTACAATGTCCTCTTCCATTTGTACAACACCGGAGTGGTGGTTGTCAACCCCTTTCCTGCCTCAGACCTTTGAGACACACTAATCCACCACAGGTAAAGATACCTCACCCAGCTCTCATTCTCAAGAGGTGAAGACCTTGTTCTAGATCTTCCCAGGGCTGGATATAGTTGGAGAAAGTACTCCAGGTGGCTCTGAAAAACCTTCTTGTGGAAGGGGGTCATGCTCCTATCTATTGAGAATCACACATCTTAGATGGAAGAACATTTTCACTCCTATGATCTCCTCCCTTCCTCTGACCAGGTGGTGATATCATCTCCAAATTGTGAATAAGGAAGGTGAGGCCTAAGTTGCTCAAGGTTCTCACAGTAAGAAAGTGGAGGAACCTGTAGTAACACCTGGGTATTCTGACTCCAAGTCCAGTGCTTTTTTTCTGCGGCACTGCACCCTCCATTCCTAGTACTAAGATTAATACCTAAGAAGAAAATGATCAAGTGAAAAGCCAAGGTCCATAGCCATGCTAGTAGATGGTGAGTGAAGTAGTACCTAAGACACATTGGTTGTGGTGTCGCGAGTCGGGGATTGGCCAAAGTTGGGTGTGGTGAGCTGAAATGAAGGAGGTAAGCCCTTTGGACAGGCAAGAGGACCCAATGGACTGGGATGTGGCTCAGACAACAGACCCCTGGTGAAGCCATTCTCAGAGCTGACATTTGAGTGGAGAAAGATTTGGAAATAGCTTTTGGGCTTGAGGCTTGCAGGGATGAAACTGCCCAGCAGGAGCAGGTTGTACTCTCCTGCTGACTTTCTTCAGCCACACCTGTCTACTGGAGCACAGCTCCCTCTAGAGGTCATTATTCTTGCCGACGGGACATGGCTGTGACCTCAACTAAGTGCCAAGGGGATTATTGAATGCTGACTTTGTGACATTAAAAATACAGGCCAGCCAAGCCTGTTCATTGAAGCAGGATTTATTTGTTACCGTTTTCCAGGCCATGCCCTGTGTTCTGGGTACTCAGAATCCACAGATGAATGAGCCATCCCACAAAGAAGTCACTGTCTTGGGTTTCAGACAGATAATTCCAGCCCAGTGTGATTCGTACTTTGATAGGGGCAGGAATTGAGTGCAAAGTGGGGGTGGAGAGGAAGGGTTAGATTCCCAATTTCTCTGGAGCACTGACAGGGCAAAAGGTCTGGGAAGGTTTCCTAGAGGAGGGGACTCTTGAGCTGAATTTTTAAAAATGAGTAAGGCTTAGCCAAGTAGAAACAAAAGGGGAGGACGTTCTACGGGAAGGGTCAGTGAACATTTTCTGTAAAGGGCCAAATAGTAAATATGTTAGGCTTTGTGGGCCATACATTCTCTGTTACAATGACTCAACTCGGCCTTGTAGTGCAAAAACCACAGCAGACAATATATAAATACATGAACTTTACTGTTGTAGCCATGGCTGACTGCTGTCATGTAAAGTATAGGTACATTTATCATCCCTATTTGACTGTGAAGAAATGGAGTCTCACAGCGGTGAAGTGACTTGCTGAAGGCCAACCAGTTGATTGTGTGTTAAGCACCTCATCTGAACAGATGAAACCCAGGCACTGGTAGCAGGGGTTGAGGGTGTACATGGGATATGGCATGTAGGTGAGCTGCAGTAGATGGGCATGGACTGAGCTATGAGAATCTAGAATGGTCCTAGCACTCTGGATCTATTTTCACCCTCTATCCTTGTCCCTTCCACCTACCAGACTATCCCTTTCTAAGGCCTTGGCTCTGCTGTAGCTGTGTGCTTGTCAGCCATGAATCTTCATTCTTACTGTCCCCCTAACACAGGGCCAGGCACTGAGCAGATGCCCAGACCACGTCTGCTTAACTGATTTACCTAGCATTCAGTTAAGGGCTATGGGTCCTTTAAATAACTCCTTTTAATATAACTGGTGTCAGATTCTTTTGATATTTCCATTTGTTTTAATTGCTGCAACTTAGTGTTCATAAAAACTAAGACATACAACTTTGTGGAACTGCATCACAACCATAGGAACTGCATCACAACAATGGGAACTCTTCCAGATTATGCTGGAGCTTCCCCAAAGAGAAAAAAAATAGTTTTCATTCTTAACTAATTATTTTTAAGTGAATGGCAGGTGGAACACTACAACATCCATAATTTTGCAAGCTGAGAAAGAGCTGAACGTCTTTTTATTGCCAAAAAAATTGCTGGTGTTAGTGACAACAGTTTTTTTCTGGATCTGATTGAAGACATTTATGAAAAATCAGTCCTAAATATGAATATTCCCATAAGGAAACTGCTTCTAAGGAGACTTAAAAATACTCCTGAAGTCAGATGTGTATCAATTTCTATTTTTGTGACTTCCCCCCTTACTTCCATAATTGATTTTAATTGATTGGGTCCTTGTTCCATGTCATGAACATTTGGGACTCATAATTTTGAAAAAAAATTAAAAGATTTTCTTTTGGTCTCATGGACAGAAGCAAAAAACATATATTATGTGATTTTGGTAATTGGACTCCTGTTTTGGAGCTTGAGAATGTTTGCTGTCTGTGCAGCTGGGATGGGAGTTAGCAGTCGCACCCTCTTCCTAGGGGAACCATGTGAGAGAGCTCCCATTTGGAAGCCTAGGCTGGTTGTACTCATCCTCAGGCCACCCTCAGCCTGCTTTCTTCCCCAAATCCTGGTTTACTTCTGTGGAACATTTGTCTTTCTTACTTGATTATGTTAATAATAGCAGCTGCTCATTGAGTACCAACTCTGGACTGCACTCCATAGAGATGCTTTTGATTGAGCCTCACAAAAACCTTACGGGGAACTTATTGTTATTTCCACTTTTCCAGATGAGGAAACTGAGGTGAGGTAACCTGTCTAGGTTGACTCAGAGTGGAAGCTAGAGGGCTTTGATCAGACCCCAGAATTGTCTAATTCCAGGATCTGCTGTTTTCATTTCAGTGGTCAGCCCACATGTGGAGAGAAGTTCCTATGCTCACTTGTAGGCCCTGTGTTGCAAGGCGGGTATGATCTGGACATCCAAAGTAGTGTATGAGGATGGAGAGGGTCTGGGAGTCAAGACCTGTGAGGGCACTGAAGGGACTGGATGATGTTTATCCTGAAGAAGAAAAGACTTAGAGGGAAGTGAGAGCTAAATTCCCATATCTGATGGGCCTTAGTTATGAAAAGATTTCTATGTTCATTCATACAATGTCTTACTTGCCTCCTATTATCTCGTTGTTAAGGGAGAGATTCATGTCATGGGGTTATGTGGATGGCTGAACACATGACGTCTGTCACTGAACAGACAAGATTGACAGCAGTTTATTAGCCACATATACTCACATCCCAGGGACGAGGGCACTACATTTCATGCAAGGACACATGGGGGTTCACTGGTGAACAAAGAGAAACTCCTGAAGAAATTGAAGCAGCAGGGTCTGTGGGAGGCAGGCTTTGTAGTATCAAGAGAGTGGGGTTCCCCGTTCCTTGGGAAGATGTGATTGGTCGGTTTGAATAACTCCACACTCTGGCAGGGAACTGAAACTCCCTACTCATATACAGGCAACAATTGTGCCTCATCCCCTTGTTAAGGAGGATGGTTTGGCTAGGGGACCTTATCTACAAGAGTAGAGTGGGAAAGAGAACTTGTGGTTATGGCATTCAAGGCCCTCCTAATTTTACCACCTGCGAAGGCAGCACATAATACTGGGCCTTAATTTAGGACTTAGATCACATATATTCAACACATTGTTATTCAACACCTGCTGTGTGCTTAGTACCATTCTTAGTGGGGAGGATACAGTGGTGAACAAGACAAAGTGCCTGCCTTCATGGAGCTGACATTCTAATACAGAAGACACACAATAAACAAGTATATAATACCAAGTTGTGATAAGTGCTTTAAAAGAAAAAAAGAAGGGAATAGTGCCTAGAGTGCTGTTTTAGCTATGGAAGTCCTTTCCAAGGAGGTGACATTTAAACTGAGACCTAGATATGGTGAGTGAGCCATTGAACAACTGGACAAGAGCATGCCTGGGAGAGAGAAGAGTAAGCACAAAGCATCTGTGCTCAAGATCTGCTTGTTGTACCTGAGGACCAGCAAGGAGGCCATCATGGCGGGAGTGAGGGGGAAGGTGGCAGGAGACAAGGTTTAAGAGATAGGCAGGGGCCAGATCTTGTAGGGCCTTGTAAGCCATGGTAAGAACACGAGCATTTTTAAAAAAATACAATAAGAAGCTTTTAGAAGGTTTTGAGCCAGGAAGTGACATGATTTGACTTATGTTTTTAAAGGATCAGTCGATGTTCTTTTGAGAATAAACTTGTGGGGAGGCAGAGGTGGGAACAGGAACACTGTCCTACTCCAGGGTAAAGCTGGTGGTGGCTTGGACTTGGGTGGAGGTGGTGAGAAGTTATTATTTTAGGGCAGTGGTTCTCAACGGGGTTGATTTTGCTCCTGCCACCCTGGAACATTTGGCAATATCTGGAGGCATTTTTTATTGTCACAATGTGGGTGCAGGGTTGCTACAGGTGTCTAGTGGGTGTAGGTCAGCGATGTTGCTAAACATTCTACAGTGCACAGGACGGCCTCTCACAACAAAGAATTATGTGGCTCAAAATATCAATAGTGCCTAAGTTAGACAACCCTACCCTAGAGATACACACATATTTTGATGATAGAGTTTGCAAGATTTGCTGATGGATTGGATGCAGGTGTGAGAGTAAGGAGGAGTCAAGAATGGTCCCAAAAGGTTTGGTCTGAGGGACTGAGTAAATGCCAGTCATTTTACTATGATGAAGAAGTCTTAGGGGAAAGGTTTGGATGGGAGTAATCAAGAATTCAATGTTGAATTTTGAGAAGCCTGTTATATATCTAAAGATTCCTTAGAGGAGAATAAGAAGGAGTAGCCAAGGAGGAAGAATGTGAATCAAAAGAGTGCTGGTTACAGAAGCCATGTATAGAAAAGATTTCACGTGTCAAATGCCACAGAAAGGTTGAATAAGATGAATGAGAATTGCCTATTGGATTTGGCAATGTGGAGATCATTGGTAATCATGGTAAGTATGGTGCCAGTGGAGTGGTAGAGATGAAAACCTGCTTGGAGCAGGTTTTTGAATGAGAATCCACCTCCTTATGATTTCTGTCTAACAGCTTTACTTCTGTGTGTTCTGGAATAGCACAGAGTAACTTGCACTTACAAATATGATATTTACTCCTCAAAATAACTTCACACCATGATTACCATCCCCAATTATAGAGAAGGGAATTGAGGTCTTGTATTAATCCTGTCTTTTATTTTCTGTATTCTGATGCTTTGGCATCTTGGGGCCTTACTGACCCTGAAGGGACCACCCCTCCTGGTGTTAGCCACTTGTTAGAGATGGAAAACAATTCAGTTTGAGTGTCTTTTCATATGCAAACCAAGCAATACAAAGCCTATACCCCAACTGCCTTCATTATCAGAATCTCATGGTCTGCCTTACTATCTCCTTGCCTAATCACTGCAGGGCTAGGTACCAGATAACTAGGGACAGACTTTTTACCCCAGAGTCCACAAAATTATTCAAACTAGACGATCCTAAGCTTGCTTACCTTGCCTTACCCATGTCTTCCTGCAGAAACCACAATAAGTGCTCTTGCTCACATTTTCTCTCACACCCTCTGTCTCCTGACTAGCCTTGGTGCTTCCCCACATGGCCCTATGTGGTGTGGTGTGCCTCCTGCTTCTGGGGGCCTTTGAGTAGTATACTGAACCCCTTTCTTCTGACAGTCATTTCCATGTCTGTGTACCCGATTAAATACCTGATTAAAACAAATCCTCAGTTTGGGGTGGTGACTCATATCTATAATCCTAGCACTTTGGTAGGCCAAGACGGGAGGATCACTTGCACCCAGGAGTTTGAGACCAGCCTAAGCAAAATAGCCTCATCTCTATAAAAAAGAAAAAAAATAGCCAGGCATGGTGGCACATGCCTGTTGTCCCAGCTACTCAGGAAGCTGGCAGGAAGAGAGTTTGAGCACAGGAGTTGGAGGCTGCAGTGAGCCATGATCTTGCCACTGTGCTCCAGCCTGGATGACAGAGTTAGACCCTAAATCAAATATTTGGTACCATTAAACATGCCTAGAAGGATGACTACTTTGCTCACGATCATATAGGTAGTGATGGAGCAACTTCTGAAATCCAAATCTCCAAAATTAAGATGCATGCTCTTTCTTTTACCCTGTAAAATTTGCTTATTTTACAAATGGTGTGGAGATATAGGTCTCAAGAAAACACTATAAACATTTAAATCCTGTCTGATCTTTTCATAAAGAATGAGAATTGCTAACATTTTGTGACAAGATCTATTGAGGAATAGAAAGAAATGTAATAAATTATAATGATGTCAGAATCGTAAGATTGGAAGCCCTTAGGGGAAATGTAAACAACAACAAATGATTATATGCTTCTCCCCATACCACTTTCTACTATATTAAATGGTCCTATTGCATGCAGAGAGTCATCCTTACTTGTCAGCAGAGTGCCACCTGAAATTATTCGTGAGTGAGGTCATAATTGTACGTTTATGGTTTAAGAATGAGTAATACGCTTGTCATTTTCTCTGCCTCCTCTGCCTTCATTATTCATCTGTATTTCAATAGTGAATCTGGTTGTCACTTTAGGCCTGACTTCAGTCTGCGGCTAAGGAGGCAGGGACTTAAGTCCTCTGGCTGGCCCACAGCCCACAGTGCCTGAAGGCGTAGGAAGCCCAGGCTCTGAAGCTATCCATGGGACATGTCCCAAACTAATTGAGGTCAGTTCCCATATAGACCTGGGGGGAAACCTGTTGGGGGCCTTTAGCAGTGTGGCTTGAAAATACTTTTCCTTGGGCTCAAACCTACTGTTTCTGGTGGGTGGTTTAATAATGGACCCAGCTTGGGAGGCCCCAGACAGCTTATCACTGGTTAGGGTTCATAGTGTAGAGGTTAAGACCACTGACTGTGGAGCCAGACTGAGTGGATTCCAATCCTAGCTCCTCTTCCTTTTGGCTTTGGGACCTCGGGCAAGTTATTTAACATCTCTGAGCCTCAGTTTCCTCAGCTATAAAAATAGAAATTATGGTACCTACCCCATGGGGTTGATGCATGGATTAAGTGAGTTAGTATACAAGAGGTAATACAATACAGGGATTAGGAAGACAAGGGACAGCGTGGGAGCAACATTGCTTAAGTTCATAAACTGGCTCAACCACTAACTAGTTGTTATTAGTCTGTTTCACACTGCTATAAAGATACTACTTGAGACTGGGTAATTTACAAAGGAAAGAAGTTTAATTGACTCACAGTTCCCCATGGCTGGGGAGGCCTCGAGAAACTTACAGTCTTGGCAGAAGGCTATGGGGAAGCAAGGCATGTCTTACATGGCAGCAGGAGAGACAGCGAGTGAGCTCAGACACTTATCAAACAACCAGATCTCCTGAGAACTCCCTCAATATCATGAGAACGGCATGGGGGAAACTGCCCCCATGATCCGATCATCTCCCACCAGGTCTCTTCCTCTGGGAATTACAATTTGAGATGAGATTTGGGTGGGGACACAGAGCCAAACCATATCACTAGTTGTGGGACCTTTGTCAAGTGCCTTCACCTCTTTGTGCTCCACTTGCCTCATCTGTAAAATGGGGATGATGATGATAATAGGGATGTTGCTAGGATTAAATAAGTTAACCTATGTTAAGCAATTAAAAGAGTGCCTGCTTTATGGAAGGACTATTTAAAGTCTGCTGTCATAACTATTAATTTATATCATTAACAAAGGTAACATGGACCACAAGAGTTGCAGACCCTGTGTATTTCAGAGTTCAGAGAAACAAGGGAGCTCAGAGAGCTGGGAACTCAAGAGAGGCATCCAGAGCAGGCAGGCCCTAGGAACCTTGCATAGCATGATGGAAAGCCCTTAGCCATGAGCCTACAAGAAGTAAGTTTGAATACCGGCTCAGCCACTTGTTAGCTGAGTGACCTTGGACAACTTATGTCACTTCGCTGTGCCTCTTTCTCTGACTACAAAATGGAGAAGATGACAGCACGTCCTTGGGAGGATTATGTAAAGTAATACAGACAAAGGGCCTAGAATAGTGCCTGGCACATGGTTAGTACTCAGTAAATGAAGATGTTATTCACGAATTACTACTAAGCCTCATAGTTGTAATGAATACAAGGAGTAACTCTCATTATTATTGGCGGACTGCAAGCTCCCAGTGCGAAAGGTAAATAAGGATTTGGGTAAATAAGGACTTGGGAGGAGAGGTTTAATTCATTAATTAATTAAAGACAGAGTCTCGCTCTGTTGTCCAGACGGGATTGCAGTGGCACAATCATAGCTCACTACAACCTTGAACCTCTGAGCTCCTCCCACCTCTGCCTCCAGAGTAGCTAGGACTACAGGTGCATGCCAGCTTGCTCAGCTAATTTTTTATTTTTATTTTTTGTAGAGATGGGGTTTTGTGTTGGTGGTCTCTATGTTTTGTAAAGATGGGGTCTCTATGTTGCCCAGGGTAGTCTTGAACTTCTGGCTTCAAGGGATCCTCCTGACTTGACCTCCCACAGCACCGGGATTACAGGCATGAGCCAGCACACC
Organism: Gorilla gorilla gorilla; assembly: GCF_029281585.2. NCBI lineage: Eukaryota > Metazoa > Chordata > Mammalia > Primates > Hominidae > Gorilla > Gorilla gorilla. Next base: position 150,819,965 of record NC_073247.2, on the reverse strand, counting down.
TAACTATTTTTTTTTTTTTAATTTTTGTAGAGGTGGGGGTCTCCATATGTTGCCCAGGCTGGTTTTGAACTTGTAGCCTTAAGTGATTCTCCTCGCCTAGCCTCCCAAAGCTGAGAGGGAGAAGTTTAGATACTGGCAAAGGCAGGAAGGTGAAAAGCTCTCAGGGAGTTCTGGTGGTGATGAACAGACCAGTTTGTATCCTTTAGCAGGTTTCTGAGGAGGGAGATTTGGTTTAAGGTAGGGAGTGAAGGGCATTGGATTCCAAGGTAGGGAATTTATTTTTTTATTTCTCTAGTGATAGCCTATAAACCATTGAGTAGAAGGCATAAAGGGGGTTACAGTAAGGTTCTGTTGTTTTGCTTAAATGTCAAAAGCTATAAAACTAGGATGGATCTGGGGCCTCCTTTTCTGTCTGTTTCCTCTTTTGTGGAGTCTTCTCATTTCCTAATTCAGAGAGTTCCTAACTTATGATGGTTTGACTTACAATTTTTCAACTTTATAATGGTGTGAAAGCAATACGCATTTAGTAAGCTCCTTAACTTAGATAAACCCATAGTAAGTTGAAAATATTATAACTTGAAAAAGCACTTTTGACTTACAATATTTTCGACTTATGTTGACTTTATTGGGCTGTAACCCCATTGTAAGTAGAGGAGAATCTGTATGTATATTTCTATAAAGGGGAAATCTGCTACTTGCTTTTGGCCATGGAGAATGCCTGCTACCTTTTCTATGAAGTGTTCTCTCATCATTTAAACTGCCATATGTACTCCTCTTCTCCTGTGTTCCCCTATAGGACTGTGCGAACTGCAGAGATTCTTATCACAGCATACCTGGTGGAAAATTCATTCATTACCCACTCCATCCCCTACCAGCCTTGGAGTCCCTAGTGGACCTGGACTGTGCCTTGTTCTTGAGATCTCCTTATCCCCTATGCCTAGCCCCAGCTTAGTGCCTTGTACCAAGGAGATAATATGAAGAGGATAGAATATGTGAGGAAGCATGAAAGAGGATCCTTCATTGAGCAAACAAGTGGGTAGTGATTGAGGAAGGACAGGGGCCTCACTGTATGAGTCCTGAGCAACAGGGAGGTATTACCCCAGGCATCTGTGAGATAGATGTAATGTGTATGTGGGGAGTGGGGTGGCGAGGTGGATGATCTCCTCTCTTGTTTAGATAGCTGTGCTTCTCATTTAAAACTAATGATAGCAACAGGAATTAACTTAGAGTGTTATATGTATTTCTGGATAGTAGTGGGTTTCTTGGAAAATGGAAGGAACACCTGCATCAGTTCCTCTGAGAATACCTGGGGACTGGAGCAGTGATTTTCACACTTTTAATGTAGCAGGACCCTTTAAGTGAAATTTTAAGCTAAGCCCAATAGATGCCTGCATGCATGGATGGATAGATAGATAAAAAGATAGGTCCAATATATAGATGACAGATAGATAAGAATGACCTTGGATAAGACACACATCCCTGGACCTTGATCTTCTCTGTACCATAAAGTATAGAGCTTAATTGAGATTTCTGAACTGCTGATATTTTGGATTTGTTAATTTTTTTGCTGTGTAGGACCGTCATGTGCATTGTAAGATGGTTAGCAGTAATCCTGGCCTCTACCAACTCTACACCGGTAGCACCTCCCTTTCCAGTTGTGACAAATAAAAATGCCTCCAGATATTGCCCATATGTTTTCTGTTGAGAGGTACAAAATTACCCCCAGTTGAGAACCACTGGGTTAAGTGGTCTCTGGTGCCTTCCTTTTTTTTACTTGAGTGATTACTCCTAAAAGGCCTTTAGCACAGTGTCTGGCACATCTTAAGTTCTCAGTTAATGGTAGTTGATAATATTGTTATATGCTTCCCTTCAGTAGTATTGATAGCTTGGCTATTCCTCATGTCATACTGTGACTGATATTTTTAATGTTCAACTTGGTAGCACACCACGTCTTAGAAAGCCAAGTGGGCTGCTTTACTTTCTTGTTAGCAGTCCCCAGGGAAGTATAGTCATCAGTAATCAGGTGGTTGCTATGGCGGAGATGGGAACATGGTCACCCTGTACCATTCTCCCTCCTGCTGTATGTTCTTCAATTTGGCCTTTCCTTTCCTCACTAATATTCCCCCTGGTGTTCTTTTCTCTTTTTCTGGTGAACATGACACAGTGCTAAATGGATTTTTTTCCCCCCGCTCTCCTTTTTCTTTTCTTCACCAGCTTGAAGGAGCAGGATTCAACCTTCAGCACAACTTCCAGGGTGTTTCCATGGAAAGACAATTAAAATGAGCTTTTCGGTTTGCAATGAGAAGGGATATTTGCTTTTTTCATATTAATATTCATATTCTTTCTCAAGATTCAAAAAATGCCAAAACAATATTCATGGGAAGAATTCAACTGCTAGAAAAGACAAAGCCATAATAGAATTATTATAGTCTGTAATATGTTAATTACCCAAAACAAGTTGGTCTTTGGGATAAATTAGAAATATTTGCTCCTGCATTTCTTTTTGACTTAGAAGGAAAAATACCAATGGAAATGAAGTATGCCAGAAATGAGCAAAATAAATTAAGAATACTAAACCTGATGTCATAAAATGAACATCCCACTATGTTGGAATTTATACATTTTTAATGAAAATTAGCAATGATCACTCATTGTATATTTCTTGGTAAGATTTAAAAGTAGCCCACAATAAGGGTCGGGTTGCTTTTAGTTTTCTATTGAAATCAAGACATAGGTTTTGTATGACATGCTTGAACTGAACATTTGGGAACACTTCCCTTTAGTCTCCTGCATAGGGCCTGGCGCCTAGTAGGTGCTCAATAAAATTTGTTGAGCTGTATTCACAGAAGTGATCCTGGAGATCTATGTATTTACTCATTGAGCTAAAGAGCCCTTCATGATTCCAAAAACGGGAGTGGCCTGGTGTACCCATTATATATGAGGTATTATCCAAGACATTTGAATCCCTCATGTGAAAATATTTATTAAGCTTCTATTATGTGCCAGGCACATGCTACAAGATGGTGAACCAAACATACAGTCTCTGTAGTCATGGAGTTCACGTTTCTAGTTGAGAAGACAAACAACGGAACAATAGAACACTGAAAGAAAATGAACAATTATTGAAAGCTGTTGAGAAATGTATGAAGAAAATAAATATTTGACCTGAGAATTTGTATCAGAAAGTCATTCAACTCTAGATAACAGAAATCTTTCGAAGTAGTAGCTTAAATATGTTTCCTTCAAGTGAAAGATGTCTGGAGGTGAGCATTCCAGGGTAGATATGGTAGTTCCAGGATATCAGGACACAGGCTCCTTCTGGCTTTCTGTTTTCCAGAGTTGGAATGGGGCTCTCATCCTTAAAGTCACTTTTTGGTCCAAGATGCCTGCTGGCCTTCCAGTTAGGAAGGAGGAGGATGGCTATGTGGACGCAAAATGGCTTGCTTACCATGTAATTCAGTCCTTTTGAAGAGCAATCCTTGGAAGCCTCACCTAGTGATTGTCTTTTACATATCAGTTACAAAAGAGGCTAGGACATGCTATCTTTTAGCCAGATATGTAGTCACACTGAATAAAATGGGAGCCTTGTTAGTAAGAAAGAAGGCAGATATGGATGTTGGATAATCAACTAGCAGATTTGAAACAGACTGGAAGGATGTAAAGAGTAGGACTGCATGGTAACATTTACTGAGATGGGGAAGGCTGGGAGGAATGGGTTTAGAGGAACGGCAAGAGTTCCATTTAGGACACATTAATTTTAAGATGGCTGTGAGACTTACAGTTGAGTTTTCAGGTTGACATACCACTACCTTACTTCTCCTGTCAACCCCAGGTTTTCATAAAAGAAGGACTTATGATTGAAAGGGAGAGCTCAGAGACAACATGAAAATGTATTTGTATAATACATACACTTTTATCTTAAATTGTATTTTAGGTATTTCTAAAAATCTCAAAGTTTTCTATAGTTTCTTCTTTCTTCCAGAACTGTCTAATAAGCATTTAGTATAAGTAAAGCACTGTTATAGGTTTTGGGGATATATATTTAGAGCAAAATAAAGATCTCTTTCCTGGTGTAGAGCATTCTAGTGAGGCAGACAGACAAGAAATAATTAACATAAAAATAAGTAGATTAGTTAAGTCATCATTTATATAATATTGAGAAAACATCATGAGCACTAACTATCATTATGGATTTTTATTGTGCTCAGTTTCTTCACTGATGTCCTCATTGAACTCTCATATCAGTCCTATGAGGCAGACTTCTTTTTCCTCGTTGAACAGATGAGGAAACAGGCTCAGAGAAGTTGGATAAGTCCAATGCCTTGCCCATGTGTTATCTCCTCCAGGAAAGCTTCCTGTTTAAGTGTTTCTTCCACTCACAAGCCAGTGAGATCTTCATGGGCAGCTACTGATTGTACTGAGTTTGATAGTCCTATCCCCTGACCTGGAACCTAGCATATAGTCAATGCTCAGTAAATGTCCAATTGTTGAACACAACTGGCCTACCTAGTTTACATACCTAGCGTTTATTTGTCAGAGCCAGGATTTGGGTCTATCCGTGTGTTTGAACAGTTGCCTCCTGATTCATGTATTTTGTACATCTAGATTTTAGGTAATTGTATTTTCAGAAGCAGAACCAGTTCTCTTTTTTTGCATAATGGAGCTTGCTTACTTTAAGGCAAAATAACTCAGATCCTCCAAGGCAAATCATTCTAAACAAAGGGCATTTTTTCATGAGCATGAGTTTTCCCATTCCCTTTAGCAAGCCAGCTTCCAGTTAACCAGGCCCTGAGGCCTTAGAAGGAGACCTGAGCTCTCTGTTTTACTCAGAGTAGCTCATGGTGAAGTCACTTGATGACTTGCCATCCAAGGCTGTAAAGACGTTAATTATTTAAATTAAGTGGGTGTTAAGAGAATCCGAAGTCACTTTTGCTTTGCCTAGAGACACCGGAGAATCTGAGAATATTGGAGCCAGAATCTGAGAATATTGGAGCCAGAAGGGCGCTTAGTCATCCTTGTTTCAGTCTTCCTCATTTTCCGGAAGAGGAAGTAGAGATTCAGAGTGGCAACAGGCACTTGGCCAAGTCAAGCATTTAGTGGCCTCACCATCTGCCTCCCACTCCAGTGCTCTTTCTATTCTATCATGCTACCACTTATTCAACACTTAAAAGGTATTCTCATCATGTATAAGGAATTGTGAACGGACGTTTACTAAAGGGTAAAGAGGTGATTTGTTAAAATGTAACCACGTATTTTAAATGATAAGCCAAGTATAATCCACCCCCAACCTGGTTTGAAATAACAACATTTGTGATTGAATATTGAATGATTATTTTTTAGTAGTGTTTTTCTATCTTTGTGTTACCTGCTACTATTGCAGAATACACAAAGAGGGAGTATACTTTTCTTTTTAATTCCTGAAGTAACATTAATAATTCTAGCAAGGTGGGAATGTGCTGTAGCCAAGAGGTCATAGGCTTTGGTGTCAGGTGGCCTGTTTTTAAGTCATGGCTTCACAATCTACTAGCCTTGTGAGCCTTTGGTAAGAACCTTCTTGGAGCTGTTGGAGAACCTGGCAGGTGTAGGTACATACACTTGAAGAATATGAGAAGGGGTGGTGGAGAGACAGATGATGGGTTGGTCTGGAGCTCTTGAATGCAGCTGAATCCCACTAGGTCTCTGTGGCTGAATCTAGACAGGGATTTTGATAATTTGGAGCACTGTTGATAGACACAGCCTCCAGTTGGCATTGGTTGTGAACATTTACCCTTTTGTTTTCATGACTTAGTGTCTTGGCACTACTCAAAAAGCCACTTTAATTTTATTTTCTGGAGTAGAACCTGGTCTAAATGAAAACACACACACACACACACACACACTACATAATCAAGTAATTAATTCACTAAATAAATATTGTGCTTACTATGTATGAGGCACTGTTCCAGGTCCTGGAGATGCATTCTAATGGAATGATGTGAAACACAGGTAAAGAAAAGGAAGAGGAAAATAAGCAGAATGTATGAAGAGGAGGATAGCAATGAAGATGCTTGCCATTTATCTGGTGCTCCCTATGGGCCAGACATTAGCCAGTACTGTGTATACATTGTGTCACTGGATTCTTACAACTGGCCTATAAGGCAGGTATTATTATCATCTCCCTCTTACAGTGCGGAAACTGAGAGCTGGTAAAGCGAAGCAGCTTGCCAAGGGTTATGTAGCTAGTAAGTTGTAGAGCTTGGATTTGAGCCCAGTTGTGACTGGCTCCAGGGCCTAAGGTCTTGGCAACATTTTATGGGGATTAAAAAGGACTGCTAATGGGTGCAAGGTTTTGTTTCTGGGAGACAATAATATCTTAAGGTTAGACTGTGGTGATGGTTTCCCAGCTGTGATTTTTTATTTACTATGAAAAATCATTGAATTGCATATTTTAAATGAGTCAATTGTATAGTATATGAATGGTATCTCAATGTTGTTATTACAAAAAAAAGCAGGGTAACTTGATGGTTAATGATTGTGGAGACCCTACTATATGTTGGGCACTGTGCTAAGAGTTTTACAAATATTATTTTATTTCATCTCACAACAGCCCTGTGAAGTAAGTGTATCATAACCCCCATTTTACGGATGAGGAAATAAGGACTCAGAAAGATTGAGAGACTTGCCCAGGATCATGTACATAGTAAGTGTGGGAGCCAGGACTCAATCCCATGTTTGTTTGACTTTAAAGATTATGCTTTTTCTGTCTTTGTAAAATAGGAAAGTGATTGATTTTCTTTTTGGTATCAAATAAATATGGCCCTGGTTTTTATTGGTCTTAGAATTTATGACCATTTCTACTACTAAATGGTCATGGAATAAAACTTTGCAATGTTTCTGCCACATCACTACCCACATGTTTTATTTTTCCACATAGAAACAGCCCAGGCTGGGGGAGGAGGTTGTTCATCCAGCAATTTAATGATTAAGTTTTAATCTATTAGGTAAAAACTAAGGAATAAAAAATGCTTCATGTATAAGGAATTTAGAATAGGGAAAATATATTAGGTATTCGTTGTGCTCATTTTCCGGCAGTACAGAAGCATTTTATTTTAAATACACTGTTCATTTTGGGTGTTATGTTTTGTTTCTCTTATGTAAACTTTCCCCGTTTATGAGAAGCAGCAGTGTGTGTTTTTTCTAGAAATAGATAGCATTCATAAACTGAAACAGTTTCATTGGGGACATTTTCTGTGGCACTGCAACAGAAATGTCTTGGCAGAAATACTGGAATCCTATAAAATAGAGTTAATATTGATATGCTTTAATCAAAAATTTCTGTTTAGAAGCAATAGAGTTATTCAGTATTAGGCAGCCTCGGTTCTATCTTTGTCCTTACTGCTAAAACATCTTCATCTTTAGAGTATGTTGCTATAACTATATATCTCCAGATTTTCTTTCCCCAGTTCTAAAAGAGAACTCTTAGAAGTTGTGATGCTACTGAGGATCTCCCAGCTTTGCCTCATTGGGGTGGTATGCAATTATATCCCGTCCTCTTCCATGTCTGATAACATGATCACGAAGTTCATTTTGGTGCATCAATTCCTATTGAACACCTTTGCCAGACGTGCTGTGATTGGCCAGAGGCCGCTTCTCCTCATGGTCGCCTGAAAGTATGCTGCATATACCTGATCTGGCTGTTCCCACCAGCTGGGATGCATTTACTCTCCCTCCACTCTATCTCTGCCTTTTGAGATCTTAGCCATCTGTAGCAGTCAACATTCATCTGTAGGTAACATAAGCTAAAATAGGTATTTTAGTGCTGTTAATTAGGTACTTATAAAATCTATGGGGTGGGTGGAAGTGGGGGCTTTAGGCTGTGTCTCCAGGAATGAAACCTAGACCACCACCACAAAACTGGCCCTCCAAAGGGAGCTGCAACTGCTTTTACATGCAGAGAGGTGGGGAGTTGGGAAGCCACCACTGGAACGCTAGATTTCAGGACGCATAGCTGATGCCGCAGTCCAAGGGGAAGAAGCCACCACCACTGCTACTGCAATTGTCTCTCAACACCTGAAAAATAAGTCACTGGATGCTCAAATATTGCTGTGAATACTCCATGTCTCCACAACTTTGCTTACCAGGAGTAAAAAGCTAAACAGCTGGAGACGTGGGAAGATAATCTTTGCCTTACTCTCGTTTATAAAATATATAGGCACATGTATTAGTCCATTTTCATGCTGCTGATAAAGACATACCCGGGTCTGGGAAGAAAAATAGGTTTAATGAACTCGCAGTTCCACGTGGCTGGGAAGGCCTCACAATCATGGCAGAAGGCAAAAGGCACTTCTTACGTGGCAGCAGCAAGAGAGAATGAGGGAGAAGCAAAGTGGAAACCGCTTATAAAACCATCAGATCTCGTGAGACTTATTCACTACCACAAGAGCAGTATGGGGGGAAACCGCCCCCATGATTCAATTATCTTCCACCGGGTCCCTCGGTCGGAATTATTGGAGTACACGTGGGAATTATTGGAGTACAATTCAAGATGAGATTTGGGTGGGGACACAGCCAAACCATATCAGCATATAAAAATGAAAGATATATGTATATCTTTTTATATTTTATATATATACATTTTATATGCATTTATATATACATTATATGTACATAAGATGCATGTACACATCTATTTATAGTATACAAATATAAAATACATAAATATTTGAAATATAAATATATTTACATAAAAACAAAAATATATGTAGCTTGTTATGTTCCAGGCAGTGGTCTACAAAATTGCTCCCATTTTTTAGATGAGGAAACTGAGGCACAGAGAAATTAAGTAACCTGCACAGATTGTAAGCATCTTCTTCTACGAGACACATTTTATTCCATCCAGCAGTGTTTTGCCCAGATGCTCAGTAAGTATTTGGTGAATTAATTGAAAATAGGTGTGTGCCATTGGTAAATTATCTTTTCCTCTTCGAGGCTGGGTCTTCCTTTGAGAAATGAAGGGCTTGGACTCAATGATCTCTAAATTCTTTCCAGTTTATATCCCTAAGGGCTCCTTAGGTTGATTTGTATAGGGCAGCCTAAAGAAGAGCTACTGTTATGGTTCTCTAATTATGTGCCAGGCTTTGTTCTAAGCATTTAACATGCATTGTTTCACTTGAGCCTCTCAACAGCCAGGTGAAGAAGTTTTGGTCATTATTCAGTACTGTTTCAGATGTGAAGAAATGGGTGCTCAGAAAAAAGTGATGGCTGGTCTGTGGTCGCTCCGCTGGTGAGTGGCTGAGCTCAAATGCCAAATCGTGTCTGCCTGACTTTAAGCCCATACTCTTAATAGCTGAGAAAGCCCTAGTTTTCTCAAAGAGAATGACATCTAGGGCATGCATTTGTCTTCCCTTGCTTTTCTCCTGCCATGTCTTCTTTTTCATTTTCGTCATCATCCAAAAACATACTGCAGATACTTTGGCATGCATTTTATGATTCTCATCCCCTTTGCTGGTAATAAAGTGCTTACTCCACATGTGACATGTGTTGACATCTGAGAGCATTTTTTGTTGCTGAGATGGTTGTTAATAAACACTAATGAGTTGGTCGCATCTCCCAGAGCAAGGACAGATACCACAGGAACAGGTTTTAATACCTGTCAAGAGAATACAAAGTAGAAAACTTTATTGTGGTGCCCTCACCATATTGTCCTGGTTCTTCCTTGCATTCATTATTTAATACTTTTTATTTTATAAAACTTGCTTATTTTTGTGATAAAATATTCTCACTCTTTAAAAAAGATAACTATATGTCATTGCTGTTTTAAAAATCCATGTGTACTTTGCAGCCATAAAAAGGAACGAGATCATGTCCTTTGCAGGGATGTGGATGGAGCTGGAAGCCATTATCCTCAGCAAAGTAGCACAGGAACAGAAAACCAAACATCGCATGTTCTCACTTATAAGTGGGAGCTGAACAATGAGAACACATGGACACAGGGAGGGGAACAACACACACTGGGGCCTGTTGGGGGGTGGGGGTTGGGGGAGGGAGAGCATTTGGAAAAATAGCTAGTGCATGCTGGGCTTAATACCTTGGTGATGGGTTGATAGGTGCAGCAAACCACCATGGCACACATTTACATATGTAACAAACCTACACATCCTGCTCATGTACCCCAGAACTTAAAATAAAAGTTAAAATTTAAAAAAAACAGACAAAATATAAAAAAATCCATGCATACAACACAGAATGAGAACTTCGAATACACACTAGAGGGTATTAACCATGGTTGTCTATAGGTAGTACAGCTATGACATATTTTAGTTGATTTTATTTTCTCATGTATATTCTGAGATTTTTCTGTCATGGGCTTGTATGACTTTTGTAAGAATGATAAAGTAAAATGTTGACCATGGTCTTAATTGGTATCTTCTTATAGCTGAGTCTCTTACGTTTTTTCCTCTGTGCCTCTGCCTCCCAGTCAATCAGACACAGCACTCTTCTATGTCAGCTGCCCGGGCAGAGCTGGGGTTTCTAGACATTAGGGTTGCATCAGATGCCTGACTAAGGCATTTATAAGACTGTCCATAGCTTAGAACTTCCAGTGATCTGGACCCTCTAAATTTGGGACTGTTGACCTTTGGAATATATTTTCTTACATAGGTTTCTGTGTCTTATTTGATGTGGAAACAACAAGAAATCCGTACCTTACTGAGATCTATGACTCACAAGGGACTTCAAAACTGCATTATGTCAAAGGCAAACAGTGTTCTATCATTGAAAATACAATGATGAAAAATGATAACTAACTTCTGAGTGGTACTTTTTAGAGTTTACATGGGCTCTTCACTTCCATCATCTCATTTGGTCTTCACAGTCTTCCTGGTGGGTAGGATAGGATTATTTCGTTTTAAAGGTGAGAAAACTGAAGCCTGATATGGACAGCTAGGGAGTGGCAGAGCCAAGACTTGAATCCACATTTTTTTTTTTTTTTTTACTTTTGCTGCTTCACTACAGTATTTTCATGAATTAATTGAAATAATACTAGATATCCAATAAAATCATCACTACCGCCACTGCTGCCTCTCCTCTCCTCTTCCTTCTCATCATTGTGATCATCACCATCATCTTTTCCTTCTGTTCAATATCCTTCTGTCAGTTAATATTTTATATTTTGAGGGTCTGAATATCCGTTCATGAACTAGTCTCATAATCCAAGAGGGGTCAAAGTCATCCCTCTTGCATCTTCTTCTCTCCCTTTCCTCCCTCCCTCCTTTCCCTCCTTTCCTCCATATTTCTCTCATTCTTCAGTTACTTCCATAAATATTTACTTTGAACTGTTCTTCACAATATTCACTTAGCCCTGGCAGATGGCCTGAGAGGTCAGCTTTCATAACCTGATCCTTCTCTTTTCAGCAGTGAAGGATGAATATTTCAGGAGCAGCATATTTTATCAATGACCTAAGGCTTTCTGATTACTTTCCGTCTGTGGGGTCTACTTCATTTTGTTGCCTGGGCTATTTAAAAGGTTTCTTGCATGTAGTGTATTCATGATAAATAACCAGTTGCTTTTGTTTCAGGGAAAGCCATCTTAAAGGAGCAAGTCACAATATGCTTCTCCTCTCACAACCATAATTTTAGGCATTAACTTACTCTATAAGCATTATTACCAGGGGCCAGGTGCCTCTTATAATAGTGCCTAGCATGTTGCCACTCTTCATCACACTTTATCATACTTGTCAATTTACTTGTTCACACCCCTCCTCCCTACTTTATTGTGTACTCCTTAAGGACAGGACTGTGTCTTAATCACTTTTATATCCCCAGGGTCTCATACATATTAAAAGTGGAATAACAATGAAAAAAAATAGCATAGCTTTGGCACAAAGGATAATTACAAGCTTCTGAAGCCTTCCGGAGATATCCGGAGGCTCGCTTTCCTCATCTGTTCAGTGGGGGTAATAGTGGCCTTACAGAGATGCTGCTCAGACACTCTTGCTTTCTTCCCCCTAGTTTCTTAGAATCTTCTTGGTCTCCTCTCTGGCCCTCATGGCACTGGTTGCATAGGCAAATCTAGACTCTTACACACTTGGCTATGAAGAGTTTAAAACCCCTTTGTAAAGAATGTCAAAACTACATTTGAACTTTATGTAGTATTTTCATTAGTAAATTTGGAATCCTAACTAGATCTTAGAAGTCACTGTCTTTGCTCACATATTCTCTGAGCTTAAGCACAAGAAAATGATTCATTAAAATATTTAAATCAGCTACTAGAAACAATAATGAGGATAAACATCTCGGAGGCCCAAATCCATTATTCTATGCTCCCATTCCATCTGTGAAGTTTGGTACTCTATCCAGCACTAAAAATTTATAAATGCAGGGTCCGTAAGACCATAGTCAGCAGGAAATTGCAAAACTCTGGGCTCCTGCAAGCAAAGCCCAACTTTTCTTCAGAAATTCATGACATTGGAATGGAACAAAACTATGCAGAAGGTATAGTGACAAGAGTAACACTGAACTTTAAACACCAACTCTGTGGCTGCCCAGCTGGATGGCCTTGGGTAAGTCACCCAACTTTTCTGTGGCTCTGTTGAGTCATTTGACAAATGAGCATAATCAATCTTGACTGCCTCTGTGGAGTTGCCAGGAGGCTTAAGGGCGCCTCTGTGTGTGGAATGTGCTCTGTCAGCTGGAAGATGCCTGTCATGTACATGGGAGGGACTCATCTTAGGATGGCTACTCAGAGATTTTTGCATTAGAAGCACAGGTTTGCTTTAGCCTCAGTTTGCAAATGTACAGGATTAGCATTCCCATGCAGTGTCACTCTATCTCTGGAATGCTGCTATTACCAACAGAAGTCAACCAAATGCCTCTCCACAATCTGTATCAAGCATACCATATGTTTTTACACAATGGAAATGATCTTAAAGAATTGAATAATATTTTCTTGAGGGAAGTTTACTTTTTGCAGGAAACCTGTGATGAATTATTTGGTAAGAGAAAAAGCCCTATTGTAATCTCTTCTAATCTATCAATTCTAAAAGTTTAGGTTCTTTTATGTAATTTTTTCTAGTCATGCCAGCCAGGAATGCATTCTAAAGTATTGTAGTGTTAACATAATGTATTCTAAAAAGATGTTGATGTCATTTAGATATCTACTAAATAAATAGTGAATATTTAGTAATAGTGCTGATAATTACTTGTTTATTGTTTGCTTACTATGTGTCCCGACCTGTGCTAGTTGCTTTATATGCCCCATCTTATTGGATCCTCACTATTTAACAGAAGAAGAAACTATGTCTTTTAGAGGTTAAGTCATGTATCTGATGTTTGAGAGCAGGCCAAATACCAGTGTGATGGTTTACATCCAGGCCTGCCTGACTTCAGGATAGGAGTTCATGAGCATGAAGGTAGATTCTGGTAGTTTATATTCTATAGAATTTGGAACCTGCATCATGAGGTCAGACGAGAACATAAAGAATCTTAGGTTGCAACCAGAAGAGGACTCTGTGGTCTAGAAAGAAAAAAAAATTCCCTGAGTTATTAAAAAAGTTAGTGGAAAGGCCTAGGTTCCCACTCAGCACCTGTTCCTCCATACCACATTGTGTCTACTACACACAGCACCTCATGGTCTGTAGATGTCAATTGTAGCATGGCCATTGAGGGTATGGAATGAATTGTAAACAGGCCTTATCTTTCAAAGCATCCAGCAGCCCTGAGTTCCACGACTCTTTATACCTGAGGTGAGAGTTGGCCAGATAGGGAATCGATCCTATGTCCTACTGAAAACCAGTGTTGGTATTAGCAATGGTCTTGGTAAAATACAGTGAAGAAGAATAACGATTTTAAAATGAAAAAAAAAAACTTGAAAGAAATGGAAAATTATAAAGGACACAGTTGCAGGCTCAATATAACTTAAATTAGGGGTTGACAAACTTTCTCTGTAAAAGGAGTGGAGTTTGACTGAATGTTTGTCTCCCCTACAAATTCATATGTTAAAATCTAACCCTCAATGTGAAATTATTAGGAAGTGAGGCATTTGGGAGGTGATTGAGTCATGTGGATTGAGCCCTCATGAATGGGATTAAGTGCCCTTATAGGAATAGAGCAGAGAGCTAGCTCCCTGCCTTTCCTTCATGTGAGGATACAAGGGGTAGTTGTTTGCTTTCAACCTAAAAGAGGGCCCTCACCAGAATCTGATCATGTTGGTACCCTGATCTTCGTCTTCAAGCCTCCAGAACTGTGCGAAATACATTTATGGTGTTTATAAGCCACTTAGTCTGTGGTACTATGTTATAGCAGCCTGAACAGACTAAGACAGTCTGTTTATGACTGCTTTGGGATATGTATTCTCTTTTTATCTGGCAGGCAGGAAATGGCCAAGCCTGAGTAAAGGCAGAGTAGTCCAGTGCTGCCCAATATTCCTGGTTACCTTTGGGTAGCCAAAGGCCACATTTCTCTGAGGGTATTTCTTACTGATAGACTGGCTATTAAGTTTCACTCTTCTGCTTGGAAACCCAGCTTAAAAGCTATTTTGGGCAGTGAAGTCCCATCAGCTGATATGTATTCCAATGACAATGACAAGAAGTCCCAGCCTAGGTTTCATCAAATACCAGGCCCTACAGACTGCTCCTCTGAATTTAAAGCTTCACCCTCTCTATTATTGTCTGTGTTTGTTCAAAAGTATTTATGAATAATGATAATGATGATCATTATGGCTAACATTTATTGAAGACCTCCTATGTGTCAGGCATTTTACCCAACATTAATACATTTTTATCATCCAATTCTTACAACAACTCTATGAGGCAGATACTACCATTTCCGCCATTTTGCAGATGAGAAACTTGAGGCTCAAAGAGGCTCAGTGATTTGTTCCAGGTCACTGTTACTTAGTGGCTGAGGCAGATCTGAAGCTCATGCTGGGTGATAATAAAGTCTGCTGTTTACCACTCTGCCACACTTTCATCCCTGTTTAAGGTTCTAGAAGGCACAAGGAGCCTGCCTTTCTAAAGCAGACATTATCTCCATCTTCCTTTCAGTCTAGTTCTGAGAATGTGTTCTCACTTCTCCCTCTCCCATGTTATTCAATTCTCAGTCTCAGGCCTACAGTAATTCACACTTGGATAACTGCAGTAGCTCTTAACTGTTTCTTTTAAAAACAACTATATTGAGATATAATTCACATATAGTACCATACAATTCACCCATTTAAGGCATACAATTCAATGGTTTTAGTATATTCACAGAATTTTGGCACCATTACCACAGTCAGTTTTAGAACATTAACATGTCAAAAAAAGAAGCCCAGACCCTTCAGCTATCATGCCACTATCGCTGTTCACTGTGACTTCCCTCCCCACCAGCCCTAAGCAACTGCTAATCTGCTTTCTGTTTGAATGAATTTGCTTATTCTGGACTTTCATAGGTGGACTTATAATATATGTCCTTTTGTGATTGGCTTCTTTCACTTAGCCTTAGTACTGTTTATAATTCTCACATGTAGCATGTATCAGTACCTCATTCCGTTTGATGACTGAATAATATTCCATTGTATGGACATGCTACATTTTGTTTATCCAGCCATTAGTTGATGGACATTTGGGTTGTTTCCATCTTTTGGACATTATGAACTAACCAGCCTCTTAACTAGATTCTGCACAGCACTCTCAGATTAATTTTCTGAAAGTACAGCTCTCATTATGTCTTCCCTCCAATTAGAAGTCATCACTGTTTTCTTATTGCCTCTAGGACACTGTTTAAACTTTTGAGTTTGGATTTTATTGTGGGAAAGTGCAAGGCATGGAGTGAGCACTTATACTGGGGAAGGAATGGCAAGGGAACTGTGCTTTACTGAGCCCTTGTCCTTACCCTGCCTTATCTCCCAAGATCCTCAACACAAACTCTCTCTTATATTTACATGGATCTAGGCATCATTCTTCAAATATGTTTCTCATTGTCTTGTCTAGACTCTGTTTCTCCTCCTTGAAATGCCTTTCTGTTTTATGGTTAAGTCAGGCCCTTCTAAACCCTGCTTGTCCATGGAGCCTTTCCACGTTGCTGCGGGCTTCAGCTAGCTCTCCCTTCCCTTTCATCCCCTAAGCCTCTCACCGTCTGTACGGCCCATTTGGCCGTCAGCATGTGGGGCTGCACAATGAGATGGGGCTGCTTTTCTATCTCATTTTCTTTGGTGGACTGGGAACCTCTTGAGGCCAGGGATCAAGTATGACTTATTATCATGATCATTAGTATAACAGTAATCCCTATCATTTGTCCTAGGCATTGTTATGTGCTGGGTCTTTTACTACATCCTTACATTTGTTAACAAGAAAAGACATCAGGGTAGGAGCTGTTATTCCAGTTTCATCAAAGAAGAAACAGACTCAGAGAGCCTAAATAACATATTTGGTGTCTCAGCAAGTAACTAATAGAGCTTAGGTCTATCTGATGCCAAAGTGCAATTTCCACAATGCTGTGCTGACAATGACTTTTTTTTCGCTCGTCCTGTCCCTTCTCTTCCTCTTCCTCCTTTGTCATCACCCAGCATCATTCTCATTTTGCAGATGAGGAAATTAAGGTTCATACAAGTTTGGTATTTTTTCCAGAGCCACGTTCATAGTAAGTAATAAAGCAGGGATGTTAAAATTAAAACTTCTGTCTCCAAGCACAAATTTATTTTCCTTACCATGATATTTGTGTATGTTGGGGCCTCAGCAGGCTGTTTTATAATAATTATCATGCTATAAAACAATAGGGAGGAGAAGATACACATACACAAACAACTAGAAGAACTATAAGATACTGTATTGTGGTGGGGATTATAAATGTCATAGAAATTTTGAAAAAAGTCATGACAACTTCTTAGATGAAGGAAGGCTGGTGCTAGACCTTAAAGGATGGGTGAGGTTAGCTAAGCACAAAGGAGAGAGGCAAAGAGAAGGAGAGAGACAAAGACATTCAAGTTTTCTTGTGGAGCCATTCTCCCAGCCCAGTCCTCCACATCGACTCAAATTCTCTAAGAAAGATTGTAGACACTGGTTTTAACCACCATTGGGACAGCTGTTAGAAGGAAACAAATAGTTGCATAATATTGAAATGGTTGTGTGGCTTTGTAATATGTTTATATTTATCAAAGGGAAAGGCAAGGACATTATACAATTCAATGATGTCCTGATTCAAAAATCTGTATTTTCACTTACTACAGTGTTAAAGGGGATAGATTGAGGCCTTTATTTATTTGTTTAATTGCAGACATATTTAATATTTATTATAAAGATTTTATACTTCCTCAAATTCAAATTTTTATTTTCCAAGTATAATAGTTCTTTTAGTTTTTGTGAAAGGCAAAATAGTACCCAATGCGTCGAATATTCTTTTTCAAAATTGCAAATCTGTTTCACACGTAAAAGTATAATACCAAGTCTGATTATAAACCACAAACAACAAAATGTGTTTAAAAACAAATGCTGTAGTTGGAATAGCAGTAAGATAAATCACACAGGTTTTTAGGTATTTGCAGCAGACTATTCAGTAGCTGTTGGCTTCAAGGATGATTAAAAAGTAGATTTATTGATTTCTAACAAAACCATAATATTAATAATCTGTGGAGGGATAGTAGACTATTGGCTTTTTGCCAGAATGGCTTTGAGGAGAGTATGGCCTTTGGTACTAATAGCAGCTTCTCAGCAGAAGTCAGAATTGGGTCTCTGAGTCCAGTGCATTAATGGTTTAGCAGCAAAGTTTTTTCAGCCCTGATGAACTTGTTCAATTTAAATGGGCATAAGTCATATTTGAGTACTGGACAAATTCAGAGCATCTCACCCTTACAAATGATTACTCTTCTTGCTTGATTTTTTGTGTCTTTTTGAGATGCTAAGCCATAGCAACTGCCTTTATTCATTCATGGTATCACAGGAGAAGAGTAGATAATGGATGATATTAATAGTATATCCATTTCTTATACTTGGGCCATGGAAAGTGGACCACATAGAAAACCACCTACGGGACCACGTAAGGTTAGTGATCCCGCTTTCCCTGTTAGAATACAAGAGATTGCATCCGTGAACCGAGGCCCTGGGAATGCTGTGATGTCTTCTTGAATGTGATGCTTGGCTTCTGAGCTTTTACTTTTCAAGGAAGTGGTAATTATTACAAAGCTTTTCACCTTTCTTGGCTAGTGGAGGAATCCTATCATTTACAGGTTTCCACATTTTTCAAAGGAAAAAAGCTTTTTATCGTCTTTGTTGTATTGTAGCTCCACTGAAGAATTCTCATCATGGTCCTTTAAACATAAGTTTTTTTTTCAGTTGGTAGTCTGCCTTTCCCTGAGTTGATCATCTTTTGGGGTTTGGGCTTCAGATCAAATTCCTAGTGTTGTTTATAGTCAGTGCTGCACAGAGCCACTCATTCTTGTTCATATCTGCCTATTATCGTCTCTACTCTTCTTCCCTCTCTCTTTCCCTTTCTCTATCCTTCCCTCCTCTCTCTCTCCCACCATCTCTCCATTCCTCTCACTTTTAAGTGCTAACATGTTCTTCCTGAGGTACATATTTGATAGCTTTACCTCGCCTCCTTAATCTGCTCGTGTGTCCTTGGTTTGTGGCCTATTGTACATGGTAAAGCAATGTTCCAAGCTGGGGCCATCTGCTCTGCAAATTCCAGGTCATACCTAATCTTTCTGATGCCATACTATTACAATGAGTTCCAGCCCCAGAGAAGTTATTTTGCCTCCCTGGCGGTTACTGAACATGTGTTTATGTGTGTGTGTGTGTGTGTGTGTGTGTGTGTGTGTGTGTGTGTGTGTGTGTGTGTGTGTTTGCTTTCCCCAGTAATGGGAAGGATGACCCACATGGCCATTGCATTATTCTTGGGGTTGTGGGTGGGCCCTGATCACTTTCAATTCTGCCTCTCAGTTGCTGCCACCAGTATTTCAGGCTATGGTTCTGGACTTAACTAATCTAAAAATAAATCGCCATTTTTATGACCAGAAGTCTACTAATGTAGCAGTTTTCACACCTTTTAAGGTTTGTTTTGCTTTGTTTTCTTCTAACAGTAATTAAAAAAATTCTCTCTGAAATCTTATGTAAAGTTTAGTGTTTCAAACAGGTCAAATTGTAGCTGCTGTGCTTCAGATGTTGATGGAGAATTCAGAGTTTTCCTTCCTCCTCCCCACCTCAGCTACAGTTCTTTGGAGCAGACTTTGATATACCCTTGGATTGATTCTCTTTTCTTTCAATTCATAGGTGAGAACCAGAGACAAGGACAGGGGAGAGGACAGTAACATAAAGGCTCAAGGGCAGAACGTTGAAGTACCTTGTGACCAGGGCCTGGTCATTGGTCCTGCATGAAGCAAAAGGACAACCATTGATCCTACCTACATTTGTCAGTACTCTAACAACTGTCCAGCCAGTATTGAGGCTTAGCAAGTAGAGTTTTTGTTTTTTCTTTCCTTTTCTTTCTTTTCTTTTTTTTTTTTTTTGAGATAGAAACCTCTTCACCGCTATTCTCTGCAGCCACAAGCCTCAGACAGAACCAGTTGTGGATAGCAACTCGACAGGTTGCCATGCTTTTAATAGATAGTTTAAGTAAGTTCTGTTCTTATAATTAGGTTGTTATTTCTAACTTTTATTCTATGTGAGGCTAGGTTAGTCAGACCCAGTAAATGCATATTTGTTTGATTCATTTGGCTACGTTATTTTAGGCCATGGCTAAGATGCGTGTGTCCATAGGCAGGGAGTGGCCAGAGGAAGCAAACCAAGGTGAGATGAGACCATCATTTGTAGCCATGGGGGCCATAAGAGATCAGCTCCCATTTTCTCCTAGCAGGGGTACAGAGGGAGCAGGCTGTCAGGAATGACGCTCTGTGGCAAAGGTTGCTAACTCAGGGGAGTCCTCATTGCTAGATAGGTGAAGAGTGGCTCTGTCCTGCCTTATTTTTGTTTATTTTTGCTGTTCATTCTTTTCTTTTTAAATTTTAGATTCAGTGGGTACATGTGCAGGTTTGTTACATGGGTATATTGCATGATGTTGAGATTTGGGGTTCTATTGAACCCATCACCCAAATAGTGAACATAGTACTTAATAGGTAATTTTTCAATCCTTGTCCCTCTCCCTTCCTCCCCTACTTTTGGAGTCTCCAGTGCCTATTGTTCCCATCTCTGTGTTTCTGCGTACCCAGCGTTTAGCTTCCACTTACAAGTGACAACATGCAGTATTGGTTTTCTGTTTGGACATTAATTTGCTTAGGATGATGGCCTCCAGCTGCATCCATGTTGCTACAACAGGCATGATTTCATTTCTTTTTATGGTTGTGTAGTATTCCATGGTGTATATGTACCAATATATACATGATATATATGTACCAATCCACCATTGAAGGGCATCTAGATTGATTCCATGTCTTTACTATTATGAATAGTGCTTTGAGAAATATACAAGTGCATGTGTCTTTTTGGTAGAATTATTTATTTTTCCTTGGGTATATACCCAGTAGGGGGATTACTGGGTCAAATGGTAGTTCGATTTTTAGTTCTTTGAGAAATCTCACCAGTCAGAATGACTATTATTGAAAAGTCAAAAAAAAAAAAAAAAAACAGATGTGCTACCCTATTCAGATCCCTCTCACTCTCTCCATCCCCCTCTGAGCTCAGAGGTGGGGGTCATGGGCTTCTTCTAAGAGCCCTAACCTGGCCCACGCTCACTGTCACTGATCTGTTTCACACCCTTTTCTCCCTCGCCTGAAATAGTAGAGCATAACACTCATCTTTCTGCCTCCAAACTTTTTTTGTGTGTGTGTGTGTGTGTGTGTGTTTCTAATGTTTATGGTGAAAGATGCATTCAAAAAGTGCATATAACACATCCATGAAGATTAAAAATAATTATAATGAAAAAATAAAATGAGCTCCCATGTATTTACCATATAGCTTGAGAAATAGAGTGTTACCTATATTTAAAAGCCTGGCTCTGGCAACCTTGTTAAATTCTCTTAATAAAATTCTAATAATTTGTAACATTCTTTTATTCTATATAGTCAATGATATCATCTACAAATAATGACACTTTTATTGCTTCCTTTCTGATCCCTATGCCATTTACTCCATTGTTTTGCCTTACTGCACTGGTTAAGACCTGTAGTCCAATGTTGAATCAGAGTAGTAGACACTCTTCTTCTAGACTTTTAAATGGAATACTACAATATTTTATCCTGTGAATGGATGTTGACTTTTATCAAATGCATCTTCTGCGTCTTTTGAGATGATCATATAGTGTAATTTATTTATTTTTCTCTCTCCTTTAACCCTTTTTTCCCACCTTTTCCTTTAAATTCAGGGAGTACATGTGTAGGTTTGTTACCTGGGTATATTGTAGGATGCTGAGGGTTTGGGCCATCCTGAATGCACCCGATCTCATCCTTTAATCCTTTAAAGCAAGCTTGTCCAGCCCGTGGGCCATGAGCCACATGTGGCCCAGGATGGCTTTGAATGTGGCCCAACACAAATTAGTAAACTTCCTTAAAACACGAGATTTTTTTTTGTGATTTTTTTTTAGGTCATCAGCAATCATTAGTCTTAGTGTATTTTATGTGTGTCCCAAGACAATTCTTCTTCTTTCAATGTGGCCTAGGAAAGCCAAAAGACTGGACAGCCCTGCTTTAAAGCAATATGGCACTTTACATTCATAGAACTTTTAAAGTGAAACTTAAATTCCTGGATTTAATCTGAGTTGGTCATGATTTATTTTGTTTTCTATACATTGCTGGATTTCATTTCTTAATATTTTATTTAGTATTTTTGTATTTATGATCAGAAGTTATGCTAGTATATATTTTTCCTTTCTCATGTTATTGTCTATTTTGGGGTGACAAGGTGAGAATAGCTCCGTAAAATGAGTTGGGAAATATTCTTGTCTTGTTTTCTCTGGAAGAGTTGGTATAAGATTGGAATGATCTGTTTCTTTAATATTTAGTAAAACTTGACTGATGTTTGCTTAATGGGAAGTTTAAAAAAATTTAGTGCTTATGAGAATGTTCTTGAGTCAATTAAAAAATTTTTTTTCTACTAATGTCGATATCTTATTGAAATTGTTAAATTTATGGGTGTAAAGTTACTCATAACATTGACTGATCTTTTTTATTATCTGCTACATCTGTAGTTATGACCCTTTTAATTCTCAATATTGTTTATTTGTGCCTCTGCTTCTTGTATTACTCCTTTTATTTCAAAGTCCACATAATTGCTAAATCAATGTTATTAAACATGTTATTAGTCATATAATTATCTTCCTTACTTACAAATCCCAGGAGGACTTTCAGTGCCCTTTATGATCTAGCTCCAGCCTAGCTTTCCATTTAAAAAACACAATTTTTCTACTTATTATTTTGAGTTCCAGCCACACAAAACTAGTGTACTTCTCCTGATGTATTCTTAACTTTCATAACCTGGTACCTTTGTTTATACCCTTCTCACCATTTTGACCACTCTTTCCTATATCTTTATCCTTTGAAATACTCATTGCTTCTCAAGGCTCATCGCAAATTCTACCCGATCCGTGAATTCCCCCAGGTTCCCCCAGACAGAATAGATAACTCATTCTCCTGTGTTTCCAGCACACATTCCCTCAGACTTTTTCATAGCAAGTATTGTGTTGTTTTATTTTAATGAGTTGCTTACATGACTGCAAACTAGTAGGTTGTGAGCCTCTTGAAGGCCAATCCTTGTCTTTTTCATGCCTACATTCTAAGCACTTAGCAGGGGACTACTCAGAATCTGTTCAATTCAATTGGAATGAATTAAAGTGGAATTGAACAGGCATTCATACTGGAGTAATGTGAAGATTTCCTTACCCCCTAGAATTCCCCCTTCACCAACTGGCTGAAGTCTGAAAATCCACTATTTGAACTCCACTAATTTTTCTTAATGTGTTTCTTTCTTGTTAAAAATGCTAACTGGTCTTGGAAAGCAGAGGAGGCCCTCCCTGGCATTGCACCCTACCCCTCACAGTTTTCCCTGTTACCTAACAAATGGTAGCTTTCCTAGATCTTTTCCTGAGAGCAGATATACAGGCAGGACATGGAAAAGGAACATCCCTAGGGGAGAACAAAGATGCAGAAAGTGGTGGGTACATATGGTTGTTATTCTTTATTTAGTATCTACTGTATTCCAAGTATTGTGCCAAGTCACATGTAATCTTCACACCAAATCAAAGAGCTGGGTTCCATTATCATCTCCAGTTTTAAAGATGAGAAAACTGAGACTCAGATAGGTAGAACAATTAAGCCGAAGCCACTCAGCCTGCAAATGGAGGAGTTGAGATTCAAAGTGAAGTCTGATAGACTATTCTTCTACTACCCAAGCTATCTCTTCTCTATGACCTCATCTCAAGACCTCAGCTATTTGTCAAACACCTGTTATGTGAGTAACCTCTGCCCGGCTCCACACTGTTCCACAGTCAGTTTTTCAGGTATTTATTTTAGTGGTCAAAAGTGACCTCATCTCTGCTGATTGATCTCTGAAGCTGCTGGAATGAGGCAAGAATGTGTGATGTGTGCAATTCCTTTGGCTGCTTCTTGTCCCTACAACATCTTACTCTGCTCCCTGAGCGAGGGCTTTTGGGTTTTGAAAGGATCTGGAACTTTTTTTCAGAAACAAGTCTCTGCTTTGTCAGGTAGTTCCAACCCCATCTGTAGGATCTTCCTGAAGCCTGAGCACACCAACATCCAGCTGTTGGAAACAACAGCTTCCTCAATTAAAGAAGAGGCAGACAACTATCTGAAAGGAAGCTGGGAACAAAGGTTATCCTCAGGAGATTGCTCAGGAGGCCAGCCAGAGGGCATGAATGTTTGGTGACAGCATATATTTGGGGGCAATTTGTGCTTTGCTGTTTCAAAACAGAGCTCTGCTGGCTAGGAGAGCACATTTTTTCTTCCCTTACTCCACCAATTGGCAGCGCCATTTAGGGCTGTCACAGCAATAGTCTTACAGATCTTGTGGTCCAGACCCGTCATTGTGTAGATAAAAAGCTAAAGACCAGAAAGGAGGAGTGTCTCATCCAGAGTCACATAGCAGAGTGGGAGTCAAGCCTGCATCAAGACTCAGGACTTTTGATGGAACGTCCCAGGCTGGGAAACTTTATTTGGCCCTCAGTTTAGACTACCCTTTTTATCAGTTATCTTTTCTATGGAATATGTTCTTTATTTTCAGTTAGTCCTTAAGTGCCTTGAAGACTGAAAACATATTTTGTAATTGATTTTTGGCTCCCTACCATGATTTGTACATATAGGGGTTTGTTGGTCAGGTCAGCCCTCTCCTCTTCTGACTCTTATTAAACATGACTCCTATTATCTCTGTATGGCCTTGCCCTTGCCACTATGCAGCCCTTAACTGTATGCAACTCCTCTCACCTGGATATGGCTCCTAAGTGTGCTGAACCTCAGCTTTTCCACAGCCAGTAGCTCCATTAGCTCTAGTTCCTTGAAGTCCATTCCAAACTCTGTTTCTAATTCATGTAGGTTTGAAAACAGTGGTTTTGCATTGTGTACATATAGTTTGTATAGTTTTCTTCACTGAACTTTAGAACTACATGATAGTTCTTCATGCAGCACCATTAACAGAGATATATAGCTCTGTTTACCATGTTCATAAGATGCAGAGTAACTCAGTTCTAAATCTTAGTTTTCTGGGTCCTGCCACATTTTTAAGAAAGGAATCCTCTCTTGGGATATTCATCTAAAAAAACAAAAAGGCACTAGAGACGGCCTGTATGACAATGTGATATCTGAAAGGCATATCAGATTTGCTAGTCTTTTCTTCATTCACATTTCTGTATTAGGCTGAGGTGCTATCCCTGGCGTCCTCTACCAAGCAAAGTGACTTTGGTCAAGTCATTTCATTGCTCCCAGTCTCAGATCCTTCATCTGTTGATAGAGATAAAAACCCTGACCATGAAATGTTGGGAGAATCTAATAAAGTAATGTCTGCCAAAGCACTTGGACATGATGTATTCAGTTCTCTGAATAGTAGCATTACACTTGTTCGCTATTGGAGGGCTCAGTTATATGGGGGGTGTTGTGACAGCAGAGATACTGTTGTACTCTTGCACGTGTTCCTAAGCCCAGCGTCCTGAGTGCTACCCAACATGTGCATCTTGGCTCCATGGAAATCCAGCAGGCTGGAACCACTAGCATCCCCAGTAGACTGAGGCCATTAGTAGTCCTGCCCAAGAAGAGCAGCTTGTAAAAGTAATACCCCAGTGTAGATTCTGGGATCACATCTTCCTTTAACATCCAGAATAATAGATGACCAAATCCTGAAGTAAGTTTAAGCCCACTTCACTATCTCTGGAAGTTTTTAGCTCTCTAGTGGGAGGTTTGAGTTTATCTCTTTTTCTTGAGTCAGTTCCATCTGTCACTTGCTTCTCCACTGACCCTTGGTTCTTCTCGCAATAGCAGATGTTTCAAAGTATGTATGACCAGCTCTGAAAGCAGCTTCCAAGGAGGAGCTGTCTGAAAGTTGCATGCACAGGCAGGGTAGTAAATTAGAATCAGGATGGGACAAATTTGAAGGCAAGAAATCACATGGCTGCGAAAGCTGGGGTGTGATTGTGACAACTATCCCCAGTCTCCTAGAACCATACCCTCCACCTGGTGTGTTGCAGAAAGCTGACCAACTGACTAATTTTACATCTCTTTTCATAGGGATGATTTTGCTCGCCATTGGTTCTATTAAATAGTGCTCCACAGGTATTTGCAGCATGCCCCAGTGCTCATCCCTGTAAGGCTAATGCCTCCTTCTTTATTATTCTTTTCCCTGCTGATCACTCCAAGCTCTTTTGCTTGCTTGTGGTGGTTCCATTTTTAGTCTTTGTGAAAGTTGTTAAACAGACTTTGTTGTAGTAAGATTTGAGATGTGTTCTGTTGGTACAGACATGGCTTTACTGAGTATTATTGCCTTACCCTAAGATCAGTAACTTATCTTAGTGGAGAAAGTCAAATCCACCTAGTTTATTTTTAGCAGATATCTTCACTGAATGGTGGGAGGATAGTGCAGATTGCTCTGAGTAGGTCAAACGTAAACATGCAGTGCCAAGGACTAGTTTCTCTTGTGGGGCTTTTGGGGTTCTTGGAATGTCTAAGAACATGGTGGAGAATTAATCAGGGATCTCCTGCCCTTTGCCTCCCAGCTACTTTTGAAGCATTTCAGTTGGTAAATGCTAGTTTCTGAATGCACATATCAAATTGCCAAGTAGCGCCGATCCTGAGAGGCAGATGCCTTTTGTTGTTTGAGGACTGGTGCAGCAAGAAGCTCCAACTAGAAGCTAAGACCCAGAAAAGCAGTGGTCACAGACAATGGGATGCAGTTGTTGATGTGATCACAGTAAGGGCTGTTGTTTGAACTGGCTGGCTTCTGCCTGTGCATCCCACTTCCATACTTTTCTCTGACAAGAAAGAAGGCAATCAGTAGGAATGTGTTGATGAGATCATAAAATTTAAGATTTGAGAATGTTAAAAGGTGTTCAATTATGCCAGAGTTTGACCAAATGCAGGCCGGAATAGAAGGACTGAATAATCAGAAGCTATTTAGTGAGTCACATCCTTTTAGGGAGCAAAAGTATCTAAGGAATAAGATAGGTGTGAGTTGGGACTAGGTATTGCTTCAGGTCACCTGGGTGCCATTCAGCAATTAAGCATAGCCTTAATGGAAGAGAAGCAAAAGTGTAGCTGGCAGCCACCCCTCCTTTCCTCTTCCCAGGGCATTTCTCTATTTCATTTAGGCAGGCACTCGATACCTCTTGCCTGTATATTGCAACAAATAGCCTCCTAGCTGTTCTTCAACTTCCCATGCCTTCCTTCTCTGGCCTCTTCTCTTTCCAGCATTTAACATAAAGTGGTGCCAGGTACCTCTTTCTAAGGCTTAGTTCTATCAGCTTCATCCTGTACTCAGACTACAACAGCTAAGGAACAGAATCTCCCCTCCCTAGCTTCTTGTCCATAGGCTTTCCAATAAACTGAGCAGCCTATGCCCCTCTGTTCTCCTTCATGTGCGCTCATTTCCAGCAAAACTAGACCCTTTACCTCTTGCTGAACACACCCTGAAGTTTTCTGCCTCTGATATATAGCAGTTTACCTAAATGTATTTCTCCTTCTGGTGATTTTACTTGTCTTTTGTCAGTATCATCTATTTTACTAAGCTTCTTTTGACACCCTAACACCAAATGAAAGGGATTTACTTCCTCAGAACTCACATTGTCTGTGTGATTGAACTTCTCTCCTGGCTTAAATTCATGTGCTCATGACTTGTTTGTCTCTCTCAGTGGACAGTAAGCTCCTTGAGGGCCAGGACCTGTGCCAGATGCATGATTGTCACATTTTGCCTCTGGGCCCTACAGAGCCCATGATAAATGTTGTAGTGGCCTTACCCACCAGACTCCAAAGCTTGCAAATACTTTGAGATCCTGTGGGAGATGATAAACTGCATTGCTCCCCTTCTCAGGACTTCAGGTTTCTGGACTACAAATCAGAGGGTTTGCCAAGTTTGTTTTTCAAGGCCTTGGCTAGTTCTAGGATTCTGACCCAACTTTCCAAGAAGGGTTTGTGTTTGTTTGTGCTCTACTTAGATCCCAAATTGCTCCTCTGCAGCATGGGCTTTTGTTACCTTTGCTTCCTTCTTTAGACAAAGAAAGAGAGCAAGAGATAGCCTCTGCTTTTTTTGCATCTTGACACCCCAGTTCTCTCAATATTTCCAGTGCCTTTCTAATTTATAACCCTGGAAACCAAGAATCCACTGTACACAGTCTTTTTTTTTTTTTTGAGACAGGGTCTCACTCTTTCACCCAGGCTGGAGTACAGTGACATGAACATGGCTCACTGAAGCCTCAACCTCCCAGGCTCAAACAATCCTGCTGCCTCACTTCCCCAAGCCTGCTGGGACTGCAGCCGTACACTAGCACACCCGGCTAATTTTTGTATTTTTTTGTAGAGATGGGGTTTTGCCATGTTGCCAAGACTGGTCTTGAATTCCTGAGCTCAAGTGATCTCCCCCATCCCAGCCTCCCAAAGTGTTGGGATTACAGGCGTGAGCCACCACACTCGGCCTTAGATGCAGTCTCAATGCACGTTTAACAGCACACACTGGGGCCTATCGGACGGCAGAGGGTGGGAGGAGGGAGAGGATCAGGAAAATATTGATAACTAATTGGTATTAAGCTTACTACCTGGGTGATGAAATAATCTCTACAACAAACCCCCATGACACAAGTTTACCTATGTAACAAACCTGAAATGTACCTGCGAATTTAAAATAAGAGTTTGAAAAAAACACATTGGGTATTGCTTACGACGTAACAGGTATTAATGCCTGTTATGTACTAAGCACTCCATGAGTCTTTGCTATTTTTGTTATCATTATTAATAGTCACTTTCCAGTAAGACAGACCTGAGTTCAAATCCTGACTTTGTGATTTACTAGTGGTGTGTGACTAGTGATGTCAGGTTCTTGATCTATGGGAATTGCTACTGGAAACTTACTTTGCAGATGCATTGTTAGGGTTAAGTAAGTTACTTTATGTTAAAACAGCTGCTGTGGTCATGGTGCTTGACACATTATAGCTCAAAAATGTAGCTTATTATTATTAGTAGTAGTAGTTTTATGTGCATTTTTATGGTATAGGAACTTAATAAATTCATTCAAAAGCCAATTTTAAGTGCCTACTGTATCCTGGGAGCTATGAAAAGCACCTTAATAATAATATTAAAAGCCAGGTGCAGGGGCTTACGCCTGTAGTCTCAGTTACTTGAGTGGCTGAGGTGGGAGGATTGCTTGAGGAGAACAGTTCAAGTCTGCAGTGAGTTATGATTGCACCATTGCATTCCAGCCTGGGTGACAGAGGTAGATCCCATCAATAATAATAATAATGATGGTCACGAAGATGATGTTACTATTACCTATCAGTAACACTTATTGAGCATTGTGTCTGCCATAGGCAACTTGAAGAGCTCTACAAGTATCTTTTCTTTAAATCCTTAACAGGCCTAGGAGAGAAGTACTATTATTATCTTCATTTTATAGATGATGAGAGCAAACCATAGAGAAATTGAGGAAATTTCAGATAGTTGCTCCAGGATTTCAGTTGAGATGAAGAAACTGAGGCATATAAAGCTAGTCAATGGCAGATAAAAAAAAAATTGAGTCCAGGTCTTCTGTCTCTAAAATCCATCCTTTATATCAGCCCATAACCATTGAATGAAGTTAATCATGTGGAGGTTGACATGGGCATAAACATGACATCTGAAGCATAGTTTTCACCCCTTCGTAAGAGTCCAGTCGGGTACCACATAAATGTGGCCACAAGAAAGTTTTGATACTTAAAAATCTCATAAGGATAATAGTATTTTTTATTCAAGTCAGTTATTTTAAACAGTGCAAAGGACTTTAGTATGTATGCAGTCCAGGAGTTTCCAACTTTGATTTACCTTTTGAAATAAATTAGAGTCTATGAGCCACCTGATTTCCTGTATGCCAAGATTTACCTGGAGTGCTTCAGCCACCTGTCCTCAGCTGCCTCATTGCCTTGCTTCCTCCCACTTTCTCCCCAACACACGTGTGTGCACACACACATGCACACATGATTTATCATAATCTGGGTAACCACCTGTCTTAGTCCATTTGGGCTGCTATAACAAAATACCATACATTGAGTGGTTTAGAAATAACAGAAATTTATTTCTCACTGTTCCAGAGGCTGAAAAGTCCAAGATCAAGGCACTGGAAGATTTAATGTCTGGTGAGGGCCCACTTTCTGGCTCATAGATGATGCCTTCTCACTGTGTCCTCACATGGTGGAAGGATTGAGGGAGTTGTCTGTGGCCTCTTTTATAAGGACACTAATCCTGTTCATAAGGCCTCCAACCTCATGACCTAATAACTTCCCAAAAGCCATCAACTTCGAGGCTAGGATTTCAACATATGAGTTTTGTGGGGATGCAGACATTCAGACTGTAGCCTCCTCGATGGAGTGTGTTCCTTGCTTGTGTGTCACTGTGGAAAAAAAAATGTGGAAAATCACAGCAGTCAACCTTCTCATTTTATCCCTGAATTGGAGATTGTGAGAGGGGACATATCATTGGCAGTCCTTTCAAAGTTTGGTCTACATCTATCTATGTATAGTGGCCAAATTTAGTGTCAATGGTCATTTGTTTTCGTTTTTTTTTTTTTTTTTTTTTTTTCCTTGCAAGTAATGCTGAGTGAATCCAACTGTAGCTGACTTTGTTGAATCTGCCTGGGAAAACTCTTGTTCCCTTGCATCAGAAGCCCCACCATAAAATTGGCCTTGGTTCAAAATTGATTATTTGCACAGATTGGGATATGTTAACAAATAGAATTCCTTCTCCTTTCTTTCCTGCGCAAGTTATTACTTACCGAGTCATTAACCGTTCTCTGATAGGCAAGAAACAAACTGAACTCCTTAATCTTGTTTGTTCTAAAGCTTAGGAAGTGATTTTGAATCACTATATAGGGTTTCACTGCTAAGATGTGCAATGGGTAAACCCCCAGAGGCTGGGATACAGATTCAAATCAGATCATTCGCTCCAAATGTATCAGAACTCCTAACAATGTCATAGCTGCCCAGCATGTTTTCGAAAACCTGCCATTTTGCAGGAATAACATACTTCAGGTCAGACTCCAAATGGCCGCATGGATGTGTTGCAAAGCTGAAAATTAATGACATGAAACTTAACAAGGTGTTCCAGAAGGTCCTTGCTGCCTCCCTCATGTCAATGCTCCTCTGATTCCAAATAGGAGAGATCACTGGCAACTGTACTGTTCAACTATGGAGACAAATTTGAGAGCCACATGATCATAGGCTTTCTCAGAAATTAATCTATACAAAGATCAAGTAAGGTATAATTTTCTTGGCTGTTGATGGAAATATGTTTTTCTCCAGCAAATAAACAGTCTAGCTGGGTTTTGGAATCAGGGCAGTGTAAGGGGCACAGACACAGAAACTGCTGTGTTAATGATAGTGCTTTTGAGACCCAGATAAAACCTAGGTCTTCAGCTTTCCCAGGAATAAAGTGGTAGGGCCGAGAAGGTGTGGAGCATTACTGAGTCAATCCAAAACCCATCACCTGCTTCTCACAACTGAAATAACTATATCAAACAAGGATGACTTTGCTCAATATAACCATCAAAACACATGGCGTATGTACAGTTTATCAAAAGATTTTGGGTTCACAAAGCAAATTCTGGAAAATGGCATGAAGGCAGAGAATCTGATAAAAGAGTAAATATTTATTTAAAAAATAATTCTTAAAGAGGCCCAGAAAAATAAATGAAGAAAAGACTAGCTGTAGATTACGGTGGAAAGAATGCTGAACAGGGACACTTGAATTCTAAATCTGTTATTTTAACTTACTTCTGTATTTAAGCTTTTTGTTCTCTCACCTAAGTTTCTTATTCTTTTTTTTTTTTTGACGGAGTTTTTTCACTCTTGTTGCCCAGGCTGGAATGCAATGGCGCGATCTTGGCTCACTGCAACCTCTGCCTCCCGGGTTCAAGCGATTCTCCTGCCTCAGCTTCCCAAGTAGCTGGGATTACAGGTGTGCACCACCACGCCCGGCTAATTTTGTATTTTTACTAGAGACGGGGTTTCTCCATGTTGGTCAGGCTGGTCTTGAACTCCCGACTTCAGGTGATCCACCCACCTTGGCCTCCCAAAGTGCTGGGATTACAGGCCTGAGCCACTGCGCCCAGCCAGTTTCTTATTCTTTAAAATGAACTGGCTGAGCTGTTTTTCAGTTCTGACGTTCTATGACTATGATAACAACGTGATGAAATCTGCATATTGGTTAATAACATACGTCTCTCCACAACAAAGTGAAAAGGCTTCTGTTAAAATTTTGATCTAGTTGTGCAGGTGTTTGTATGTTGGCCACACAAAAACTAAAGAGGCAAACATTTTCACATGAATAATCAAGTTACCTGCACTTAGTTGGTGACTTAATTTTTATTTTTTTATTAAAGTGAAATTCATGCAACACATATTAAACATTTTTTTCCATTTTTAAATTTCTAATTATTATGGATACATAATACTTGTATTTTATTAATGGGGCACATGTGATTTTGATATAAGCATGTAGTGTGTTAATGATCAAATCAGAGTATTTGTGGTATCCATCATCTCAAGCATTTATTATTTTATTGCATTGGGAATATTTCAACTCTTCTAGCTATGATGCAAAGATTATGGACTTAGAGAGGTCAGAGTTGTGCAGGTCCTTGGAGAGCATCTAAGGAGTGAACTCCTCAAATTGACTAGTGGGGAAACCAGGGCCTAGGCAAGGAGAGGGACTTGTCCAAGGTGCCCAAACAAGTGACTGCCAGAGTGTCAAAAGTTTAGTGGTCACATTTGCAATCTTCTGTATGTTATATTCACCAATGACATGTAGGACTAAATGAACGATTTCTCTTCCTTCTCATTTTCTCCCTCCTTTCCCTCTTCTACTTCTCCACTCCTTCTCCTCTTCCCCATTTTCTCTTTCTCCTCCTCCTGTTTTATTTTCTTTTTCTCCATTATCATATTCATAACAACATCTCTGGTATGTATCACGTATGCTAGCTAACTAACAAGCTACTGTTACATCCATTATCTCATTTGATCCTTCATGTATCATGGCTGTAGTGCTCAGAAACTGAAAATCTTACCCTGATGCAGAATGTGCAAGCCAACACACCAGTCCCCCACCTCGGCACCCCCCGACTGAAAAGGCTGACTGGCTTTCTGAGCACTGTGCAGATCCTGTATACAAGCCATGGACTCTCTCCCTGGGATACTTTCTTTCTTTCTTTTTTATTTGTTTTTTTTTTATTTGAGAAGGAGTCTCCGTCGCCAGGCTGGAATGCAGTGGCGGGATCTCGGCTTACTGCAACCTCTGACTCCCTGGTTCAAGCAGTTCTCCTGCCTCAGCCTCCCAAGTAGCTGGAACTACAGGCGCATGCCACCACGCCCAGCTAATTTTTGTATTTTTAGTACAGACGGGGTTTCACCATGTTGGCCAGGAGGGTCTCAATCTCCTGACTTCCTGATCTGCCTGCCTCGGCCTCCCAAAGTGCTGGGATTATAGGCGTGAGCCACCGTGCCCGGCCCTCCCTGGGATACTTTCTGTAGGTGTTTGAGGGTTACCACATTCTCTGGCATAATCTCAGACTCAGTGGCAAAAAAGGAAGGAAGTCAAGAAACTTTCCTGTCATTGGATCCAGGTCTTAAATCAAGCTTTGCTTGACAAACATACTTCCCATATTTCCTGGCTGGCACTTCTCTGTTGGAAAGGCCTCACTCTTCGGCACTCTTTAGTCAAGACCAGGTTCTATCTAAGGCATCATCACTCACATGGAAGCCCAGTTTCTGAGCACTGGGGCACGATACATGAAGAGTCAAATGAGATAATGGATGTAATAATAGCTTGTTAATTGGATAGCATACATGGTACATAGCAGAGATGTTATGAATATGAGACTGGAAAAAAATAAAATGAAATAGGAGGAGGAGAAAAAGAAAGGGAAAGCAGGGAAAGGGAACATCAACTTTTAATAACCTAGACTCCTGGGGCATTAGATTTCTCTCCAAAAGGTAAGAGGGGGAGGAGAGAGAGAGGGAGGGAGACAGAAAGCGAGCACTATAAGCATGCAAAACAGAATTTTACACACAGTGAGAAATTCATGTTTTTCTTTCCTTGTTCATTTTTTCATTCATTCAGGTGACATTCATTGAGTGCCTAATAAGTGCCCAGCACTGCTTTTATCTCCATGATACAGCATTATCCTCAAACATTTATATTCTAGTGAGGGAGACAGACAGTAAACAAATAGACCTATATTATATTATCGTGTAATTGCCATAATGCCATAATGCTATGAAGAAAAATGAAACAGGTGTAGTAATTTCCTAGGATGGCCATAACAAATTACCACAAATTGAATGGCTTAAAACAATGGAAATTTTTTCGTTCATGGTACTGGAGATTAGAAATCTGAAATCAAGGCATCATTAGGGCCATCTTCCCTCTCAAAGCTCTCAGGAATCCTTTCTTGACTTTTCCTAGATTCTGGTAGTTACTGGTAATCCTTTATGTTTTTTCACTTTTGTCTGCATCACTCTAATCCCTGTCTCTGTCTTCACATGGGCTTCTCTGTGTGTGCCCGTACGTCCTCCTCTCGTCTTACAAGGACTCCAGTCATTGGATATAGAGCCCACTTTAATGCAGCATGACCTCATTTAATTTGATTACCTCTGAAAAGACCCTCTATTTTCTAAATAAGATCACATTCTGATGTTCTACGTGGACATGAAGTTTGGGTGGAGGGAGGCATTAATAAACTCACTGCAGATGGGGAAAGAGAAGGGATAATTACGGTTGGTCTTTAGATAGAATGGTTAGGAAAGGCCTTTCTGAAGAGGGGACATTTGAGGAGAGAACTGAGAGAAGTGGAGCCAGCCATGAGGATATCTGAGGGAAGAGCACTCTAGACAGAGGAAAGGCTAAATGCAGTGGCTGTCAATCTGAAGTGTGCTTGTTGTGCTAGAAGAGAAACAAAGAGATCAGCACAGCTAGAGTGCGGTGTGAAGGCATGGAGTAGAGTGGTAGGGAATGAGGTCAGAGGAAAACCAGAGATCAGATCATACAGGACCTTAAAGATCGGGGGAAACAATCTGGGTATTATTTCAAAGGCAGAAAGAAACCACTGGAAACTTTTGAGCAGGAGATTGATGTAACCTGACTTCAATTTGAAAATGATCACTGTAGTTACTGTGTGGACAACAGTCAGTCACGGAGCAAGGGTAGTGTCCTAGGAGCAAATTTGGAGATTATTATAGAAATCTAGGCAAAAGATGATGGTGTCTTGAAGTAGCGTGGTCATAGTAGAGGTGATGAAAAGTAGTCAGATTAGTTACATCATTTGAAAATAGAGATGAAAGGATTTAGTGCAACACATAAGAGAGAGAGAGAGAGACAGAGAGAGAGAGAGAGGAATTAAGAATGGCTCCAAGGTTTCTGGTCTGAGCACACTCAGTGGCGTTACTTACTGAGTTAGAGAAAACTGCAAAGCGAGAGGGTTTGCAGGAAAAAATCAAGACTTCAGTTTCAGATGAGTAAAGAGTGAGATGCATATTAGAATGCAGATGCAGGTGGCAAATAGGTAATTGGATATACAGGATTGGAGTACAAGGGAAAGACTGGGATGGAGAATATAAATCTGGAAGCCATCCATAGAGATATGAGACTGGATGAGATCATAACGAAGTGTAGATGGAAAAGTGATAAAGTCTGAGCATTCTGTTTTGGGTTACTCTAACATTAAAAGGTCAGGTGTTAAGAAGAAGCCAACATAGACATGAGAAGGAGTGGCTGATGGGTATAGATATAAAATTAAGAGAGTGAGATATCCTAGAAACCAAGAAAATATTTCAGGGGTGAAGGAGTAATCAACTCTATGAATGCTGCAGAGAGTTGTACAATATAAAGGTAAAAATTTTCTCCTAGATATCACAACAGGGAGGTTGGTGATCTTGGTTAGAGTATTTTTAGTAGTGTAGTGGGGATGAAAGATTGCTTGGCAGGGCGTGGGGGGCATTTCAAAAGAGAATGGGAGGAGACGAATTGGAGCAGTAAGCATGGATGGACAACTTTTTCAAGGAGTTGTTTTCTAAAGTGGAAGGGAAGGATAGGGTGGTGGCTGGAGGAGGGAGAATGCGTAGTCAAGGAATAGGTTTATATTTTTTAAAGATGGGAGTTATTGTAATGTGATGAGGATGATGCAGTGGTATAGACATGAGAGGGAGTAATTACAGGGGCAAAGTCTTTGAATAATTAAGAAAGGATGGGAGACTGTATTGTACAGATGCTGGGTAAATGTGGTAGTGGCAGGATGTAGAATGTCTCTTCTAATTGCTTCTATTTCCTCATTGAAATCAGAAGCTTGGACATCAGTTGAGACAAAGGAAGAGGGAAGGATAATTAAAAAAGGGAAATTATGAAATAACTATCCAAGAGAATAGATGGCAGACAGCACCGATGGCCCACACTTGGGGTATGAGGCCTTCAGTTTAAATGAGAACAGACAGCATGGTTGTGTGTTTTTCTAGCCAAAATAAGCTGCTTGGGAGCAGGCATGAAGTCATCAAAGGGTTGGACTTAACTCAAATTTGGGTTTTGCCAAAGATACATGACAGAGGAAGACAGGAGGCTGGGAATTGAGGATGTATACAAACCTCTTCTTGGATTCATCTTCTTCAGCCTCATTAATGTCTCCTCCTTACCTTTTTGCGCCTTCTCTTATTTTATAACATGACAGATAATACTTCTACACAAGTATTGAATGTGGAGTATGTTCCACTTGTTACAAACAGGTATGGAAGAGAGAGTAAGGAAATGACACAGTCCCAGAAGAAGCACATGTATGTTACCAAGAGAGATTGGCATGGAAGAATAAAAATTTTCTCCTAAATGTCACAACAAGGAGGTTGGTGATCTTGGTTAGAGTATTTTTAGTAGTGTAGTGAGGATGAAAGATTTCTTGGCAGGGCGTGGGGGCCTTGTAGAATATTTAATATTAAGAAACTTTATAACACGTATTTTGGGGAAAAACTCACTGTGGTTCTACTTTGTGTGTGTGTGTGTGTGTGTGTGTGTGTGTGTGTGTGTGTGTGTTTGGTAATCGTTTCTCTATTTTGGTCAATGTAAAAACCTTCTGATCATTTGATGATGATGATGATGATGATGGTGATGATGACAGTGATGTTGATAGAAGCAACTAACATTTGCTGAGTACTTACCATGAAGAAGGCACTTCACTAAGTTCCTTCATTTGATTCAGTAATTTATTTAATCCTCATGACAGTCATAAGAATTCAGAACCATTACTCCCACTTTCAGATAAGGTTAGGTAATTTATCCAGTGTATGACAAACAACATTCAAAATTAGATTTTGAACCCAGAACATTATGATTCTATAGTCCACACTCTTAACCACTCCTGCCTTGCCTTTCAGTGCCAAAGACTTTACATGTTGAAGTTGGTACGCTTGTCCATCTCTCTATCCCTTCAGTAGAACTGTCCCAATGTCCAGTCTCTTTGCTAAGTGATTGTGTTAGTTGCTAGTTGGGGCAAAGGTGTGGGTGAAGTTCAGCTCCAAATTCTTCATCATTTTTGTGCTCATATAGGGATTCTGAAAGAAGCTAGAGGGAGGATGGTGTTTGTCCTGCAAAGCTGTTCCAGAGACTTGTGTTCTGGGCTCATAATATGTATTCTGAAGACAAAGCCTTTGGGGCCATTCCTCTTCTTCCTTCATCTCTCAGACCTAGTTTTATCTTCTGTTTTTTCTTGATCCATGGATATTAGGCAACTGTCTTGTTCTCCATATTATGATCCTGTCTCTTGCCCCTGCCCTCTCTATAAGCTCTCACCTTTTTCTGAGACCTGCTCCTGGCTCCCACTTCATCAGGCTTGGCGTGACAAATTGCCTTCTTATCATACTTAATGCCAGCCTGTAAAATAGGGTATGCTTTCTGCTCACATGCTGTCATCATCTCCTATATCCATCTAGATCCAGGAGGCCTATTTCATCAACATAAAATCCACAGAAGCAACACACGCTGCGAATCGGTGCTCCATGTCAGAGCTGATGAGGATGGATTGGTGAATTCTGTAGATCACATCTGTCCTAAGCAGCAAATTAGCTATGCTTGAATTCAGCTACTACATTTTGCCTGCTGTGAACTTGCTTTACTCTTCTATGAAATGTATTTTGTAGCAGTGCAGAAGAAATACACAAGATTGATTAGAGTTGGCACGATTTGTGCATACTTCTGCAGTTATTATTGTAGTAGCTGCTTTAAAAGACTAAAAAGATTCTTTCACCAATTTTGTTCCTCTGTAAAGTTTCATTTAAATGTTAGCGGGTATATTTATGTGTAAATCGGATCAGCTTCCAATGATAGCTCCTTATTGTTAGCGTTTTGATGTTCTGTTTGCCTGAGCAGATTGATTTGCCATTATGAAAAAACGTTTGAACTGAAAAAGTCCTCTGAACTTTGTTCACTAATCTTATCAAAGAAAATAGAAGCAGAGGATGTAGACAGAAACCTGCAAATTAAATTTACTTTTCCAATTCAAATGTATTTGATCTGCATTTGTTGTGGAACTGGGACAGTAGTTGCTTCTTGATTGTGCAGTAGCACTGAAGTTTAGAATTTTTCAAAGTCTTAACAAATTCAGTGGGGGAAAATCAGCAATGTTAACTGAAAATAGCATCTACCCTTTTGTATTAAGTTAGTATAGCATGTAGATCATGTCATTGTCCTTGTACTCCCATCTATCAGGCTTAGTGAGCACTGTGCAATGGTACCGTAAATGGCTGGACCATCTCTGCTAGGAGGTGACAGATTGTTTAGGGCAAGCCACTGGCAACAGAAGTGTTAGCATGCTTGATTTGCAGCGAAGTGAGGGCCCAATATCTTCTGCTTGATTCACATGGATGGGTTATTTCACATAGCTTTACTCAGATTTGGAGAACTGTGCTAATGGCCTGAGCAGTTTGCTTCCTTCTTCCCTCCCCATCACTTTCTCTCTCTCTCATTTAAATCATTCCCTGAATTTCTGACTCAAGTAGGCATATGAATCAGAATCACTGTGGAAACTAAATAAACAAACAAACAAACAAAAATCCACCACAAGCTTAAGCTCTGGCTCTGGAGATGTTGCTCGAATAGCTCGAGTAGGTGTAAGACAGTAGAAAAGAGGAGGACAAATGGACTTTGGTCTGACTCCTGATTCCATCACTTGCTAGTCGTGTGCCCTTGGGCAATCATTTATTTTCTCCTAGCCTCATCACTTTTTTTTCATTTTTCAAATGGGTAACACGATAGCCCTGCTTTCATTAGGTTATGGGAGGAGTGAATGAGAAAATGCAAAGTGACTAGTAATCACTAAAAAATATACTTAATATTTGAGTGCTTGCTATGATTCACTCTTATGTGGCAATCAGGCTTCTGCATTTTAAGTTTACACATTATCTGCAGGTCAATCCCCACTGAGAATCACTACACTTAAAAGATTCTTAAAAGCTAAGTATATGAAGCACTTGTTTCAAGTCTGTATTCAGGGGCTGGTTCCAATTTTATGCTATGGTGCCACCTCATAAAAGTATATATGTATGTGTGTAGCTACTGGATATTTATGCTGTGCCTGGCACCGTGCTAGGTGCTGAGGACACAGAGATCATGAATCATTGTCCCTAACCCTAAGAATGAAATTGCCTAATACCACATTCTGCTCTGTAATAAAGTGGCACAGTATTGCAAATAGAGTATAACAAAAATTCCCTGTGACATTCAAAGGCGAATTTTATTTCAAACAAACCTAAGCTTCTCCAAACAGAATTGTCTTAGAAACTAATCAATAACAAACACTTCACTGATAATCTTTATTTTAGTTATCTTCCATTGGCTTTTCAAATAGCGATACATTTTATTAAAGCTTAACTGGCATTTATTGAATGCTACCAAGGGGTCTGATGGCAAGTGGAGTTTACTAGAAAGCAGTGACATCAATACTGAATCAATGCACTTGAACGGAAGCTGTGCCCTAAGTGCCATTCAGCATCACACTGTCCCATTCTTTTGCAGAACACTGAATTGATCCCCAAAACAGTGCAGGTGCAGTGATACAGGACAAACAGCCCTGCGGTTCCCCAAAACCCACCTCTTCAAATCTGAAGAGAACATTCTTTCTTTTCTTTGTCATCAAATAAACACACCTGTACTAGGTGCTGGTTTCTCCCTGGACCGTAGTGTAGTGTGAGATAGACTGAAATACCTCCTCTTATACTTCTGGGCAAACCTCAGATACATAATTTGTGCATGGGCCAAATGGCCCTCAAGATATTGGGTTCCCTAATAGAGCTACCAAAAGATCAGAGAATCATAAGGTAAGGCACTGAGAAAAAATGAAACTTTCCTTCTTTCCCAACGTCAAGGTGATAGCCAGATTCCAGCCTCAGTTGAGCAATTTTTTTTTCAGTTTTCCAGTGTTTAGTTGTGTGCATTATTATAACTCAGAAACATTATGGTAGTATAGCGTTGCATTTTTTCAGATTTCTATTTAGTATTCTTATTTCACTGGTCAATGAAATGACAGAAGAGAAAATATCAGCTCATTAAAATTAAAAAGACACCACCCACTAATGTTGATTGCTTTAAAGCAAATTAATCTCTATACATGCAGAAGGTGCTATGGTTCCCTGTTTTGTGTGTGTGTGTGTTTGTTTTTTTTACCTTTTTAGATCTGGTGAATGCGAAAACCAGATACTCTTGAAAGTAAATAAGTATCCAAATAAGTGCAAATTGCACTTCCATACCAGTGTATTTACTCCAGTGATTGCATGGATTTTATTTGACCATGTGATAATTAGAGCACATTCAAATCACAAATTCCCATTTTACACTTTTTGAGTTTTTTTAAACCAGAATGCACTAATGGCCTACAGAGTACTTCAGTGTTAGGTGATCAGAGAAGCCATTTATATGATGTTCTTGCTAATGGAGAACTTTAAATGTGGGGAAGGCTATCTTCATGCATGGAGGCTCTAAATGGCCAGAAAAGGGAACCAGTATAATAATCAGAGAGCAGTTTTACATGTGGGTGAGTTGAATGATTGTTATAGATTCAAGCTATATAAATGAAGGTACTTTAAGAAATACACATACACAGACACACATACACACAATTTGCTATTGGTTTGGTATGGACAACTTAATGTACAGATAATATACAGGTTTAAAAATTAAAATACCCATTCTGCACTAATGGCAAATGGGAAAATAGACGGGAAAAGAGAGGCAGGTTTAGCCTGTGGACAAGTTGAGAGCCTTCTTTTTCTCCTCCATTTCTTTTTATTTCAGTTCCTTCTTTCATCTGTGCCTAAGCCCACTCTGAGCCAGGTGAAAAGAATGGACTCATAAAAATGTTGACTCTGAGGTGTGGACAAGGCAAGTGTTACCTTTCCCACAATAGGCTTATAAGGATTTTGAGAGGGATATATGGAGAGCCATTCTTATTGGATGGAACAATATGCTGATGGTGACATTTTAAGCATTAGCAGGTAATTGCCTCTTCTGTGTATGAGGAAAGCTCTCCCTGGACAAAGATCAGTTGCCAATGTGTGTTTAGATGAAACTGAGAATAGTCCCCACTGAGCCACCAGTGGGATCGGGTAGTGCCTGTTGTGAGGAGACCACTGGCCAGACAAGTTGGGGACAAAGGAACAGAGGAGTGGAGAAAAGCAGAATGGGAAGATAGAGTCTGGGTAATGGGAGAGAATAGGGAGGGGATGAATCCCTGGGTTCAAATCCTGGACTACTACTTAACTAACGATCATTTTGTAGCTTAATACCTAGTCAGGAAGTGAGTTGTTAATCAAGTTATTCATATGTTCACCAAATAGCTATTGAACTTACTATATTACAAACGTGGTAGGTGCTATGAGGAAAAAGTACATGTCACGAGAGACCTGGTCTAGTCTGGGGCATCAGCGAACTTCACTGATGGAGCTTCACATTCTGAGACAGTGAAACTCGAGTTGAGGTATAAACAAGGAATATGAAAAATGAAGAGTTATTTAGACAAGGGTATGTGAAGGGAAAATTCCTGAAGGAAGGAAGAGCAGGCTTAAGATTCCTAAGGCATAACAAGAGAATACAGTATGTTCTAATGCACTGCATGAAAGCCAGCATGTCTGGAGCACAGCACATAAAAGTGGAGAAAGCTGAGGCTGAGGAGTTGAGAAGGGGGCGGAGACTTCCAGGTCTACCTGTCCATGGTAAAGCACTTGAACATTAGTGTAAGAACAATGGGAAGCCACTGGCAGGTTTTATGGAAGATGGTGTTTTAAATAGATGTCTCTGGAAGTGTAAGGTGGACAATGGATTAAAGTAGACACCACACTGAAGGCATGGTGACTATTTAGGCAGCTGTTAGCAGCAGTCTGGACAAGGTATGATGGTTTCTTGGACTAAGGTAGAATCAAGGAGAAAAATGAATGGATTGTGTGACCTTGAACAAGTAGCTTCACCTCTCTGAGCCTAATTAAGCTTATTTTCTTTCAGGTTTGGCCTAACATATCTAATGAGTACACTGGGTTTTGCCTCTCAGATTATCTGCTGTGCATAACCTCCCTTATACGTGTTAACTATTCAACAAAAAGTTTTATGTCCACACTTGATTTATGAATGAAAGATAGAACTAGCTTGGAGTCTTTAGAATTTATTCAGAATTGTATTAAATTACTCCCTTTAGGCTGGTGGTCTGGATGAGTTATACATTTTTGTAATAAAAATTGGCTTTCAAATGAATAAAAGAACATTGACATGCCACCATACATGTTATTCCTCTCATCCTAAAGTACTGAACAAAAGGACCAATAGAAGATTCCCCAGCATTCAGCAGTAATTGAATACAGATACACTTATTTAGGAAACTGGTAACAGGAAAGAGAAATTTAGCGCCAGCTATCTGAGAAAAGACAACCCAAGGACTACATTTTGTTCTGAGAGTTACAAACACTTCCAAACAGAATTAAAAAGAAAGTGCCTTTCAGGGCTATAACATCTTTCCATACAACTTTGAAACTTGGCAAACATTTCTTGCCAGCTCATCACACTAAACCCTGTAATAATTTTGCACAGTGTCCAATTGTGATAGGAAACTAATAGCTCTGTGAGTGAAGATTTCTATTCTGGGTATCCAAATAACGTTCCCAGTGGAGAGGAGAAAAACACTGAAATTAGATGCCTATGTCTTTCAAATGGTTCAGTTCCATTTGATTGATATGTGTTGTGGTACATGTTCTCTGGGCAAGGGCTTGGGCTAGATATCTTCAAAGAAGGTAGTCATGGGGCTGTCCAATCACTTCCTTTTCCCACTTGACTAAGCAAGAATCCTTTTGTCTAATAGGAAGGCTAAAGTTAGAAACCAGGGATCTGTAACACAAGAAAGAGAGATATAGTTACCTTAACACCTTAAGAAAGGGAAAAGAGTGAGTGAAATAAGGGTGATTCAAAGGCTAATGTTTATTAAAATCTTCTGTACACCACCTACTTTAACCTCATTTTATCCTTTGGGCTTCATAACAGCTCTTATCATATTGTTATTTTTATTATTATCCCTACTTCACAACTGAGAAAACTGGGGTTTCCTTAGTTGTGAAGCTTAAGCGACTTGTCCAAAGTCATTCCCTGCTCTATCTGATTTCAAAAGATATGCTCTTTGCACTGTACTGGGAAGCCTAAGCCAAGTGTTCGTGAGTTTTGTAGAGAAAAGTATAGAAAACTCAAATTACAAA
This sequence comes from Gorilla gorilla gorilla, assembly GCF_029281585.2. Taxonomy (NCBI): domain Eukaryota; kingdom Metazoa; phylum Chordata; class Mammalia; order Primates; family Hominidae; genus Gorilla; species Gorilla gorilla. The sequence continues at coordinate 150,776,594 of NC_073247.2, read as the reverse complement.
CCCCATGGGGAAATGGAGGGAGCAATGTGAGACACAGAAAAGGGGGGGTAAAAACAGCTCCAAACTAGAAAAAATAAAACAATACAATGAAACGTTGAGACGATTAACTAGATAAAGGAAGGATTAGAAATGCTAATGAGAGAAAGTATACGATGACAGGTAGATTTGAAAAGAAATACATATAACTTCTAGAAAAAAATGATGATTGAAATTTTAAAAGGGAAGGTCAAAATAATATTTGAAGAAATCACGCAAAATGCAACACAGAAACATAAAAAGATACAAAAGAGGTTCAAGGACATGGAAGTAGAATGAGGAGGCCCAGTATAAATCTAAGAAATGTTCCAGAAGGAAAGAATCAAGAAAATCTTGAAAGTCAATATTCAATAGATAACAGCTCCAAATTTTCTAGAATTGAAGAAAGACTTGGATACTCAGTTCAAAGGAGCCGATTAAATCCTAAGCAGAGTAACAAAAACAAATAAACCTAGACATATTGTAGTGAAACTGCAAAGCCCTGAAAAAGAAAATCTTAAAAGTCAGAGAGAAAAGAGATGACCTATTAGAAGATTGTAAGTTAGAAGACAGTGGACCTGATATCAGCAACAATAAAAGTATCTTCCAATAGGTGAGAAAAAATAGTTATTAACCTAGAACTTTATATCCAGTTAAAGTCACTGTATTAGTCTTCTAAGGCTGTCATAACAAAATACCACATCTTTGGTAGCTTAAACAACATAAATTTATTTTCTCATAGTTCTGGAGGCTAGAAGTCCAAGATCAAGGTGCCATCAGAGAGGGTGTCTGGTAAAGTCTCCTTTTCTGACTTGCAGAAGGCTTCCTATTGCTGTGTCTTCACATGGACTTTCTTCTGTGTGTGTGTGTGTGTGTGTGTGTGTGTGTGTGTGTGTGTGTGTGTGTGTGTGTGTGGAGAGAGAGAGAGAGATATTTCTGATTTCTGTTCTCTCTTCCTTTTCTTATAAGGACACCAGTGCTATTGGATTAGGGCCCCACTTTTATGAACTCATTTAACCTTAATTACCTCCCCAAAGGGCCTATATCCAAAATAGTTACAAGTTAGGGCTTCAGCATATGAATTTTGGGGAGGGGGCACAATTGGTTCCAAAACATTACTGTTGAAGCAGGAGAGAAAAGAGAAAAATAAAGGCTTTTTTTTTTTTTTTTTTTTGAGATGGAATCTCGCTCTGTGGCTGGAGTGTAGTGGCACAATCTCGGTTCACTGCAGCCTCCACCTCCTGGGTTCAAGTGATTCTCCTGCCTCAGCCTCCTGAGTAGCTGAGACTACAGGTGCCTGTCACCGCGCCCAGCTAATTTTTGTAATTTTAGTAGAGATGGGGTTTCACCATGTTGGCCAGGATGGTCTTGATCTCTTAACCTTGTGATCTGCCAGCCTTGGCCTCCCTAAGTGCTGGGATTACAGGGGTGAGCCACCGCATCCAGCCAATAAAGTCATTTTGAGATGAAAAAGCTGGAGAAATTCTATGAATAACAGGTCCTTAATAAAAAGTACTATTATAGGGTGGACTGTATTGGAAATTTATTAAAACAAAGAAAGTGTGAGTTGTAAGAAGCAATGGGGACCAGTGTTATTGATAAAGTACATAAATCTTAATAAGCATGGGCTGCATAAACAACAATAATCATTACTTTAAGAAGGTTGAAATAAGAAGGAACAAAACTCTTGGACAACAGTAACATGGAAGATGAAGAGAGGTAATAAGATTTAAAACATTCTGAATCTTTGCATTTTGTAAGAGGAAGATGAAGATATTGGTCAACTTCATGCTTTTCAAAGTTAAGTATTATGTAAAAAACTTGTGTGTACCACTAAAAGGATGGTAATAAAACATAAAACTTCCAAACCAATCGAAGGCATAAACGAAAAAATGAAAATTGTCAATAAAATGGTAGACAGAGAAGTAGAGACAACATGGTAAATACAAAACTCAAAATTAGGTCATAGGAATAATCAGGAATTATAATAAGTATAGATAAATTACTTGGTTTAAAGATAAAGATTCTCAGTGTTGGATTTTCTTTTTTATTATTATTATACTTTAAATTATGGGGTACATGTGCAGAATGAGCAGGTTTGTTACATAGGTATATACGTGCCATGGTGGTTTGCTGCACCCATCAACTCGTCATCTACATTGGGTAGTTCTCCTAATGCTATCCCTCCTCCACCCCCCAATAGGCCTCAGTGTGTGATGTTCCCCTCCCTGTGTCCATGTGTTCTCATTGTTCAACTCCCACTTATGAATGAGAACATGTGGTGTTTGGTTTTCTGTTCTTGTGTTAGTTTGCTGAGAATGATGGTTTCCAGCTTCATCCATGTCCCTGTAAAGGACATGAACTCATCCTTTTATATGGCCGCATAGTATTCCATAGTGTATATGTGCCACATTTTCTTCATTTTCTTTATCCACTCTATCATTGATGGGCATTTGGGTTGGTTTCATGTCTTTCCTATTGTGAACAGTGCCACAATAAACATATGTGTGCATGTGTCTTTATAGCAGAATGATTTGTAATCCTTTGGGTATATACCCAGTAATGGGATTGGTGGGTCAAATAGTATTTCTGGTTCTAGATCCTTGAGGAATCTCCACACTGTCTTCCACAATGATTGAACTAATTTACACTCCCACCAACAGTGTAAAAGCATTCCTATTTCTTCAAATCCTCTCCAGCATCTGTTGTTTCCTGACTTTTTAATGATCGCCATTCTAACTGGTGTGAGATGGTATCTCATTGTGGTTTTGATTTGCGTTTCTCTAATGACCAGTGATGATGAGCTTTTTTTCATGTTTGTTGGCTGCATAAATCTCTTCTTTTGAGAATTGTCTGTTCATATCCTTCATCCACTTTTTGATGGGGTTGTTTGTTTTTTTCTTGTAAATTTGTTTAATTTTTTTGTAGATTCTGGATGTTAGCCCCTTGTCAGATGGATAGATTGCAAATTTTTTCTCCCATTGTAGGTTGCCTGTTCACTCTGATGATAGTTTCTTTTGCTGTGCAGAAGCTCTTTAGTTTAATTAGATCCCACTTGTCAATTTTGGCTTTTGTTGCCATTGCTTTTGGTGTTTTAGTCATGAAGTCTTTGCCCATGCCTATGTCCTGAATGGTATTGCCTAGGTTTTCTTGTAGAGTTTTTATGGTTTTAGGTCTTATATTTAAGTCTTTAATCCATTTTGAGTTATTTTTTGTATAAGGTGTAAGGAAGGGATCCGGTTTCGGTTTTCTGCATATGGCTAGCCAGTTTTCCCAATGCCATTTATTAAATAGGGAATCCTTTCCCCATTTCTTGTTTTTGTCAGGTTTGTCAAAGATCAGATGGTTGTAGATGTGTGTTGTTATTTCTGAGGCCTCTGTTCTGTTCCATTGGTCTATATTTCTGTTTTGGTACCAGTACCATGCTGTTTTGGTTACTGTAGCCTTGTAGTATAGTGTGAAGTCATGTAGAGTGATGCCTCCAGCTTTGTTCTTTTGGCTTAGGATTGTCTTGGCTACACAAGCACTGTTTTGGTTCCATATGAAATTTAAAGTAGTTTTATTCAATTCTGTGAAGAAAGTCAATGGTAGCTTGATGGGGATAGCACTGAATCTATAAATTACTTTGGGATATATGGCCATTTTCACGATATCGATTCTTCCTATCCATGAGCATGGAATGTTTTTCTATTTGTTTGTGTCCTCTTTTATTTCGTTGAGCAGTGGTTTGTAGTTCTCCTTGAAGAGGTCCTTCTTGTCCCTTGTAAGTTGTATTACTAAGTATTTTATTCTTTTAGTAGCAATTTTGAATGGGACTTCACTCATGATTTGGCTCTCTGTTTGTCTATTATTGGTGTATAGGAATGTTTGTGATTTTTGCACATTGATTTTGTATCCTGACACTTTGCTGAATTTGCTTATCAACTTAAGGAGATTTTGGGCTGAGATGATGGCATTGTCTAAATATACAATCATGTCATCTGCAAACAGGGACAATTTGACTTCCTCTTTTCCTAATTGAATACCCTTTATTTCATTCTCTTGCCTTATTGCCCTGGCCAGAACTTCCAATACTATGTTGAATAGGAGTGGTGAGAGAGGGCATCCTTGTCTTGTGCTGGTTTTCAACGGGAATGCTTCCAGTTTTTGCCCATTCAGTATGATATTGGCTGTGGGTTTGTCATAAATAGCTCTTATTATTTTGCAATTATGTTCCATCAGTACCTAGTTTATTGAGAGTTTTTAGCATGAAGAGGTGTTCAATTTTATCAAAGGCCTTTTCTGCATCTATTGAGATACTCATGTGGTTTTTGTCCTTGGTTCTGCTTATGTGATGGATTATGTTTATTGATTTGTGTCTGTTGAACCAGCCTTGCATCCGAGGGATGAAGCTGACTTGATCGTGATGGATAAGCTTTTTGATGTGCTGCTGGATTTGGTTTGCCAGTATTTTATTGAGGATTTTCGCATGGATGTTCATCAGGGATATTGGCCTGAAATTTGCTTTTTTTTTTTTGTTGTGTCTCTGCCAGGCTTTGGTATCAGGATGATGCTGGCCTCATAAAATGATTTAGGAAGGAGTCCTTCTTTTTCTGTCATTTGGAATAGTTTCAGAAGGAATGGTATCAGCTCCTTTTTGTACCTCTGGTAGAATTTGGCTGTGAATCCATCTGGCCCTCGACATTTTGGTTGATAGGCTATTAGTTACTGCCTAGACTTCAGAGGTTGTTACTGGTCTATTCAGGGATTCAATATGTGTCCAGGAATTTATCCATTTCTTCTAGATTTTCTAGTTTATTTATGTAGAGGCGTTTATAGTATTCTCTGATGGTAGTTTGTATTTCTGTGGGATCAGTGGTGATACACCTTTATCATTTTTCGTTGTGTCTATTTGATTCTTATCTCCTTCCTTCTTTATTAGTCTGGGTAGTGGTCTATCTATTTTGTTGACCTTTTCAAAAAACCAGCTCCTGGATTCGTTTTTTTGTGTCTCTATCGCCTTCAGTTCTGCTCTGATCTTAGTTATTTCTTCTCTTCTGCTAGCTTTTGAATGTGTTTGCTCTTCCTTCTCTAGTTCTTTTAATTGTGATCTTCGGGTGTTGATTTTAGGTCTTTCCTGCTTTCTCTTGTGGGCATTTAGTGCTACAAATTTCCTTCTAAACACTGTTTTAAATGTGTCCCAGAGATTCTGGTACGTTGTGTCTTTGTTCTCATTGGTTTCAAAGAACATCTTTATTTCTGTCTTCATTTCATTATTTACCCAGTAGTCATTCAGAGCTGGTTGTTCAGTTTCCATGTAGTTGTGTGGTTTTGGGTGAGTTTCTTAATCCTGAGTTTTAATTTGATTGCACTGTTGTCTGAGAGACTGTTTGTTATGATTTCCATTCTTTTGCACTTCCTGAGAAGTGTTTTACTTCCAATTATGTGGGCAATTTTAGAATAAGTGTGATGTGATGCTGAGAAGAATATATATTCTGTTGATTTAGGGTGCAGAGTTCTGTAGATGTCTGTTAGGTCTGCTTGGTCCAGAGCTGAATTCAAGTCCTGGATATCCTTGTTAATTTTCTGTCTCGTTGATCTGTCTAATATTGAGTCGGGTGTTAAAGTCTCCCATTATTAATGTGTGGGAGTCTAAGTCTCTTTGTAGGTCTCTAAGAACTTGCTTTATGAATCTGGGTACTCCCGTTTTGGGTGCATATATATTTAGGATAGTTAGCTCTTCTGGTTGTATTGATCCCTTTACCATTATGTAATGCCCTTCTTTGTGTCTTTAGATCTTTGTTGGTTTAAAGTCTGTTTTATGAGAGATGATTGCAACCCCCCTTTCTTTTTTTTTTTTTTTGCTTTCCATTTGCTTGGTAAATATTCCTCCATCCCTTTATTTTGAGCCTATGTGTGTCTTTGCACATGAGATAGGTCTCCTGAGTATAGCACATCAATGGGTCTTGACTCTTTATCCAATTTTCCAGTGTGTGTCTTTTAATTGGGGCATTTAGCCCATTTACATTTAAGGTTAATATTGTTATGTGTGAATTTGATCCTGTCATTATGATGTTAGTTGGTTATTTTGCCCATTAGTTGATGCAGTTTCTTCATAGTGTCGATGATCTTTACAGTTTGGTATGTTTTTGTAGTGGCTGGAACTGATTGTTCCTTTCCATGTTTAGTGCTTCCTTCAGGAGCTCTTGTAAGGCAGGCCTGTTGGTGATAACATCTCAATGCAAGGAAGCTAACAACCTTGAAAAAAGTTAGAGGAATTGCTAAGTAGAATAACCAGTTTAGAGAAGAACATAAATGACCTGATGGATCTGAAAAACACTACATGAGAACTTCATGAAGCATACACAAGTATCAATAGCCGAATCGATCAAGAGGAAGAAAGGATATGAGAGATTGAAGATCAACTTAATGAAATAAAGTGAGAAGACAAGATTAGAGAAAAAAGAATGAAAAGAAACGAACAAAGCCTCAAATAAATTTGGGACTATGTGAAAAGACCAAATCTACATTTGATTGGTGTTCCTGAAAGTGACAGGGAGAATGGAACCAAGTTGGAAAACACTCTTCAGCATGTTATCCAGAACTTCCCCAACCTAGTAAGACAGGCCAACATTCAAATTCAGGAAATACAGAGAACACCACAAAGATATTCCTTGAGAAGAGCAACCCCAAGACACATAATCATCAGATTCACCAAGGTTGAAATGAAGGAAAAAATGTTAAGATCAGCCAGAGAGAAAGGTCGGGTTACCCACAGTGTTGTATTTTATAAAGAACTCTGCTCTATGCTTATTAAACTGGACATTACTAAAACATAATGACAGAGAAATGTTGAAAGTAAATAGATGAAAAAATAAACACCAGACAAATATTAACTTAAAAATTTTGGTTTAGGCAATAGTTGACAAAATATATATTAATGACCAAAGCATCATTAAAAATAAAGAAGGACATTACTTAATGATACACTGAATAATTTCATACACAAAATAACCATCCTGAACCTGGTTCATCTAATAACGTACCTTCAAAATATATGCAGCAGAAATTGACAGAATTATAAGGAGAAGTTGATGAGTACACACTCATACTGGGGAATTTTAACGTACTGTACTCATATAAACTGATAGATCAAGCAAACAAGTATTGAGGGTATGGAAGATTTGAATAACAAAATGGTTAAATCTGATCCAATGGACATGTATACAGCCCTGCACCCAACAATAAGGTAATACAAATTCTTTTCTAACAAATAGGGAACATGTTCAAAAATTTACCTTTTACTGCGTCCTGAAGAAAATCTGTAGTACCAAAAGCCAGTATTCTGTAGACCAGATTATTTGATAAAGATGCAATATAGTGTGAAATCCACAACTATAAACTAGATTATAGGAGAAAACAAAACCTTATTGTCAACTCAGTAGGTACATAAAACACTCTATAAATTTTGAAAAATAAACATTAAGCCACCTGACAAACTGGAAATAGATCCTTCACCTGATAAAGGTTATCTAGCAAAATCCTATAGCCAACATTATACTTAAACTTGAAATACTAGATGTCCCTTTCAAGTCAGGAAGAAGACTGATAAGAAAACCTCTCACCACTATTTTTATTGGGCATTATAATTGCAGTCCTAACTAATTATAAGGCAAAGAAAAATATAAGGTCAAAAATATATTGTTAGTTTTCACAGATGGTATGTTTTCTACACAGGTAATGTAAGAGAGCATGTAGACAGACTAATAGAACCAACATAGAGTTCAACCAGTCTTCTGGGTATGGGATCAATATGTAAAAATCTATAGTCCTCCTCTATAATAGCAAGAAACAAGAAGAAAATGTTATAAAAACATTTTCTGACAACAAATATGGCATCCATAATCATGCACTGCTGTCTCTTATCTTACTTCTGACTTTCTTTCAGGTCTTAAGTTGTTTCTGCAAGATTTGTTACCTCCTTCTTCCCTGCCACAATATGCTTGAGCTATGAGGTTTTCTCTTATTTTTTCCAGACCGTCTAAATAGCAATTAACCAATTTAAAGCAAAAAATACAAATTAAGGTGAACAAGATAGTTGAGAAGAACTTAGAGAATACCCCTCAGTCGTAGTTCCTCTTTCAAGTATTTAGTGGCTTTGATTTGGCTACTGCTATGGAAATTGAATATCAAAGTGAAAATGCTGATTTTTCTGGTACCGGCTTAAGCAAAATTCAACTTATTCCTATCTACCTAAGTAAAGGATCCCCCACTAGGGATTGTGTGCCCCCCTCTTAGTGTATTCAAGCAAGAAGTCCATCTAGTTACTTTCCCTTTAAAAACCAGTCCCATTGAAGAAATTGAAAAAGGTAAAAATAAATGGAAAGATATCTAGTGTTCATGGACTGGAAGAATTAATATTAAAAGGTCCATGCTACCTAAGATGATTTACAGATTCATTGCAATGCCTGTCAGAGTACCAGTGGCATTCTTCACTGAAGTAGAAATAACAATCCTAAAATTTGTGTGGAATCATAGAAGACCCCAGATAGCCAAAGAAATTTTGAGCAAAAAGAAGGAAGCTGGAGGTATCACACTACCTTACTTCAAAATATACTATAAAGTTACAGTAATCAAAATAGCATTGTCCTGACACACAGACTAGTGGGACAGAATAGAGAGCCTAGAAATAAATCCATGCATTTCCAACCAATTCATTTTTGATAAAGGAGCCAAGAACACACAATGAGGAAGGGACAGTCTTTAATAAATGTTGTTGGGAAAACTGGGTATCCACATGCAAAAAAATGAAACAAGATCTGTAGCTTACACCTATACAAAAACAACTCAAAATGGATTAAAGATTTAAATGTAATACTCCAAACCACGAAACTACTCGAGGAAAACATGGGGGAAAGCTCCGTGACATTGGCCTGGGAAATGATTTTTTTGGATAAGACCGAAAAAGAACAGACAGCAAAAGAAAAAATAGACAAATGGCATTACATAAAACTAAAAAGCTTCTGCACAGCAAAAGAAACAATAGGGTGAAGAGACAAATTATATATGGGGGAAATATTTTCAAACTATACATTTATTAAGGTGTAAATGTTCAAAATATATAAGGAGCTCAGAGAATGCAATAGCAAGAAGACAAGTAACCTGATTTTAAAATGGGCAAGGGACTTGAATAGTCATTTCTCAAGTGAAGACATACAAATGGCCAACAGGTGTATGAAAAAAACACTCAACATGACTAATCAACAGGGAAATGCGCCTTGAAACCACAATAAGATACCACTTCATACCCTTTACTATGGCCATTATCAAAAAAACAAAAGTTAATAAGAGTTGGCAAGGATATGGGCAAAAGGGAACCCTTGTACCCTGTAGGTTGTGCTTCTTAGTTCATTTTCTGTTTCTGTGGCTGAATACCTGAGACTCAGTAATTTATTTTTTAAAAAATAAATTTATTTATTGCAATTCTGGAGGCTGGAAAGTCCAAGGTAGGCGGGCTGCATCTAATGAGGGCCTCATGCTACATCATAATATTGTGGATGGCATCACATGGTGGAGTGCATGTGAGAGTGGGCATGTGCAAAAGAGACAAAACATGAGGAGTGACCTCGCTTTATAACAGCATTCTCTCTGGGTAACTAATCTAGTACCATAAGAGTCAGAACTCACTCACTCATTTGAGACTGCATTAATCCCCTCATGAGGGTGAATCCCTCATAACCCAAATGCCTTTTGAAGCTCCCACTACCCCTTAATGCAGTTACATTGGGCATCAATCCTCAACATGAGTTTTGGTAGGAGCAAACCATATTGAAACCATCGCAGTGGGAATGTAAATTAGTACAGCCACCCAGGAATATTGGTGAAGATTTAGAAAAAGATCCTGGATGATTGTAGACATAAATATTTAGGTAGCTGCAGAGCCTGTTGGAGAGTCAATCGTAGAGGACAGCAGTTATCTTGAACCTGCAGATTAATGTGATACAAAGTTTGTGAAAGGTAGTTCTTGTATATTAAGTTCTGAATTACTAAAGAATATGAAAGTATATCTAAAATGAGGAAAATGGTGAAGAAGCTGCTTTGTCTATAAAGAAGAGATTTAAAAAAATGAAAAATTTAATGGAAAATAGGGACAGAAGGACTAGAAATATAGAATAGTTGGAAGGGAATACAAATGCAAAACAAAGTAAATTGTGAAAATAAGAAGCACTTTATATAGAAAAAAAAACCAGAAAAAGTATGTTTGCGTTTGCATGTGCATGTGTGTGTCTGTTTTTGTGTGTAAATAATATGTTCTCCAAACCCAGAGCCTTCTAATGAGAAAAAAGTTACCTTGAACAAGTATATACGTTAAATGAAAATTAAGCACCAACACATATTCTAAAGAATAAAAAGAAAAAACTTGCATATATGAGTACCACAATGGAGAGGAGTCATATGCAGGAAAAGTAGAAGCTTTTATAGGAAAAATATCATTTCTGAAATATATATATTGAAGAAACAATGTCAAACAAACCAAAAAGCAGTCTGTGAACACATTAGGAATTGCCCTACTTTGTTAAATGGAATGACAAAATTGACTAAAATTTGGTGAGCTCAGGGTGTCTGCTGCTTTCAAGAGCATAAGATCTGTATCGTTAGCTAGTTATTTAATTTATAGAAATATACTAGAATTAGAATTTATTTGCAAGAGAAAATGCTAAATTGAAGATGGAAAACTCCCATTCACTATAGCAGCAAAACCCATATTAGATCTAGAAATATACCTCACAAAAGATATGCAAGATATGTAAGTACATATTATGAGATTTTATTGAAGAACATAAACAATAATATAAATATAAATAATAGAAGAAATATGCCATTTTAGTGATTTGGAAGGCTCATTGTCATAAAGGAATTAATTCTCCACAGATTAACATATGATCCAAGGTCCCCAAGCTTACTAGTAATGAGGGAAATGTACATTAAATTCAAAATAATTCACAACCATCAAATTAGTAAATATTAAAAAGCGGAATAATACCAAGTGGTGATATCCCAAAGATGAAAGGAACTGGGACTTTTGAGGGAGTATCAATTTATACACCTGCCTTGGACAGCATGTGGCAACATCTAGCAAAGTCAAAGATATGCACACCTTATTATAATCCCAACTCTCACTTCTAGATATTTTCCATGGAGAAATCCTGGCATGTGTATACAGGAGACATAAACAAGAATGTTCATTTCCATAGTATAAAATTAATGTCCAACATAATGGGAATGGATTAATACTATCAATAGCAGCATGTTTTAAAATGGAAGGCTATATGGCAGTTTAAAGTAGCTAATCACATCCATATACTTCTACAAAAATGAATCTGGAAAATAATGTTGAGTGTGCAAAAGAATTTAGAAAACATTATGTTCCGTACATTTATGCAAAAGGACAGGAAAGTTGGTCATGCCTAGAGGGTCTCTCAGGGCTTTTGTGTGTTGGGCCCCACAAAACCGAGGAAAGTTCTCTGAGGAGATTGTTGGAAAAGTTCAGTACTGTCTCCTCGTGCCTGACAAACCTGAAGCAGTGAAGCAGAGAGGTCCTCCTGGCCTTTTTTACCTAGAGAATATTCTCTTTCTCTCTCTCTCTTTTTTAAAGAACATTCTTCACTTTATCATTGGAGAAAAGCCTGGTGTTAAGACCATCTATTATTGTGGCAGTGACTCAGGTATACTGTCTGGTGGCTCTCTGCCAAGGAGAGTTGAGGGGTCAAATGACTAAGGTTTCTAGATTAAAAGGACGAGTTTACAGGCTGAACCAGAGGAACTTAAATTGTGTTTTTTTTCTCTCTCTTTTTTACGCATCACTGAAAACTTTTTGAAAGAAAAAGTTCTTAGTGGTTATTCTAATCACCTAGCTTTTGGTTGGTTTTTGTTAAAGATTAGAACGTCACTTCTCAAAATTCAGCATAATTTTCATGCTTTGGGCCATACTAATAATGAAAGTGATACTAAAAGACTTTTTTCTTTCTCCACCCCCTTTTCTTTCAATCTCAGAACACAAAAGATGAAGGCAGTTTTGAAGAGTTAACTTTTTGGTTGAGTAATCCCCTTGAATGCAATGTAACTTTAAAAGAGAGAAAAAGGGAAGGCTAGCAGAGATCAAATCAGGACCTCATGGCTACCCAGGCTCCTGTCACCATACGTAGGTGGTAAAGCTAGGTGGTAGGGTTCATGGGTCCTGGGGTTTGATCTGAAATCTCCTCTGCATATACGAAAGAGCATGGCTGAATTATGTATTCATTTGGAACTTTTTCTCTTCATTCCAGGAACCTGCAACTATTATAATACATTTGTTGATGTGTAACTTTGTGCTAATAAACAGTTCTGATGCAATTATTGATTTACAGATTTTTTCATCTTACTTTAGTATGTTCACACATTATGTTGAGAATCAGTGTGTACAGATACTATTTTAATATTATAGAGTTAATGGTCAATTCTAACAACTAATATAGAAAATTGGACCTGGTCCTCTGTCTAAAAAAGGACATTTTACTCATTTATGTGACTAAATTGTGACTGTGGAGGTTTATGAGTCAGTATTTGTTAAATAAATGGATTGATGGATGGGCGGAAGGAAGGAAGAATTGAAGGAAGAAAGGAAGAACAGACAGAACAGACAGATGGAAAGGAGAAATCTGCTTGAAAATAGCTTTCATGAAGAAGATATTCACTTTATAGGAACATTGTCTTTTATATTTAAAAATCTGTCCCCTTACTTTGGATACCCAGAGTGCCAGCCACAGGATGCTTGCTATTTATGATCTTGAAAATGTTTGAAGCCCTTCCAGGGAGTAAGGGAAGAAAATCACATCAAAGCTACACTGCACCTTTTCCTTTTCTGGTTTTGTGTTCAAACATAGCATTCAAGACGATGCAGGTATTTGATTGTGCAGAGTTAATATTCCCCCAGAAAATCAAAATAGCTGAATTATAAATAGCCTCTTTAGATTTTTTAGTATAGTTCTTTAGGAGAATGACATTCACACAAAAAAGTGCACAGATCCTAAGTGTATATCTCATCAAATCTTCACGAATTGGAGAAACCATAGTAATCAGCACCCATATAAAGAAAGATAACATTACCAGCACCCCAGAATTTCTTCTGTCCTTTTCTTCTAAACCTTATTTCTCACCAAAAGGTTAAGTGCTATAACTTTTAATATCATTAATTTGATTTCCCTATTCTGGATATTCATATAAATGGGATCAAACAATATGCAGCTCTTGTGACTTTCTTCTTTCAGTTAGCATATCGTTTTCAAGGCTCATCCATGTTGTGACATGTATCGGTAATCATTCATTCTTACTGCCAAATAATATTCCATTGTATGGATATACCAAAATATTTGTACCCATTCATCAGTTGATGGAGATTTCAGCTTTTTCTACTTTGTGGTGGTTATGAATACTTGTGCTATGAACATTGATGTACAAGTTTCTGTGTGGACATATGTTTTCAATTATTTTGGGTACACGTTTTCTCTGGGTATACATTCCATTTCTTTTGGGTATATACCTGGTAGTGGAATTTCTGGGTCATATGCAAAACTGTTTTCAAAGTGACAGCACCATTTTAAATTTGTATTAGTAATGTATAAGTGTTTCACTTGTTTCACATCCTTGCCAACACTCCGTATGGTCAGTGTCTTTAATTTTAGCCATTCTGGTGGAAAAGTTTGTTTTTTTTTTTCTTCTTGACAGGTTTTTATATAATGTTGTGATACTCAGAAAATAATACTGATACCAACTTCTATAAATTAACTAATCTTAAGTCATTTCCTATCCAGGGATTTAATTGGAGCGACAAGTATTTTCCTGTCATTTCTAAAATATGTGGACAAGGCCTTCAAGATTTAGCTCAGATGCCCCTTCTTATAGAATCTTTGCATCCAAGTTCTGGGAGGGCATTAGAGGCCATCTACCCAATCCCATCATTTTATAGATGAGACAGTTGAAGCTCAGGGAAGGGAATGGACATGACCAGCCAACATGGGCCTAGTGGGCAAGTCTCCTGACTTTAGTCGATGGTTCTTTCTGTCTCCCCAGACAGCTTTGTCTACTCATCTTTGCTTCTCCTTTGCTGCTAATTTGAAGAGATTGAAATTCATCTTTGACAGGAAAAAAGTTGTAAGTTTCTAGGGCTTAAATTGAACATCAAAGAAGCAGCTCTCCTCCCATTGAAGGCTTGCATGCTCCATCACTGAAAACTACTATCATTTAAGCCAGAGAAAGAAAACTTAAAGTGACTTTTCAGCAAATACCATTTTTAATACACACATAATATCTTCTGTTTTATACTCTGATCATGATTAAGAATTTCAAATAGCTCAGGAAGAATTAAGGAGATTTACACCCACATTATTACTCATAACCACTTAGAGCAAAGAAGGAAATCTTTTAAAAGGATGTTTATTGCTTTCATACCAAATGAGAATCTGAATTAAAATGATTCCTAGCACAGTCTTTCGAGTTGAAAGTACATTCAGCAGTTTTCAAAATCCCTTGTAATAACAACAATGCTTGGTAATTTCATGGAGTTTGTATTTTTTCAAAGGAGATTAGGGGAAATGCTATAAACATGAACTTCCTAATCCTTATTTTGTGATGACTGCCCTGGGCCGGTCTTGTTATCCTTGGTGCTCAGATGGAGATGCTAACACAGAGTGGCTGTCCAGGTTTCAAGGTTTGATCTCTTGGCTCACTGTGAATTTACTTCAAGTGGGAGAACCTTAGTTCTTCAGTAATTATCTAACCCTCAGTTCCTGAGCTGTAAAATATGAGGATTATATACCCATTTCTGAGGATTAATTTGTGTAAAACACGTAGTACTAGTAGGTGTTCCTTATATGGTTGGTACTTTTAGATTCTTTGCTGGAGAAGGCTGTTGTCTAGGAACAAAAGTGGCAGGCTTTGGGGATTCCCCAGACACTTATATTCATTCATTAATATACTGAGAAAGCAAAGATTGGTTGCTTCCTAACCCTGTATGAGAGGACTTCAAGAAGTTCATGAAAAATATGTATTATAAAAAATTGCATATGAATTTCAATTTATTTTTGCACCAAAATAAACTCATACTAACTTGCTATAACATGTCTGAACAGGACCTAGTTTTGAGGCACTAAGAAAGATAAGACATTAGTTTGAAAAGAGCCCTTATCACAGCAACATGAATTCTGCTAGAATTGAAGCAAAAATAAACATAAAATTCATCTTGAAGATTGGTGGAAAAATAGTGAAATCACTGATGCTTTATAAAAAGCTTATGGGGCAATGCTCCAAAGGAATCAGCAGTTTACAAATGGATAACTTGTTTAAGAAGGAATAAGATGATGTTGAAGATGAAGCCTGAAGCGGCAGACCATCCATATCAATTTGTGAGGAAAAAATTCATCTTGTTCATGCCTTAATTGAAGAGGACTGACGATTAACAGAAGAAACTATAGCCAACACCACAGACATCTCGATTTGTTCATTTTACACAATTCTGAGTGAAAAATTAAAGTTGAGCAAACTCTCCACTCCATGGGTGCCACACCCATTGCATCCAGATCAGCTGCAGATAAGAGCAGAGCTTTCAATGGAAATTTTAAACAAGATTCAAGATTCTGAAGCATTTCTTCAAAGAAGCATAACAGGAGATAAAACCTGGCTTGACCAGTACAATCTTGAAGACAAAGTACAATCAAAGCAATGACTACAACATAATATTGAATGGGGAAAAGTTGAAAGCATTCCCTCTGAGAACTGGAACAAGACAAGGATGCCCACTCTCACCACTCCTCTTCTACATAGTACTGGAATTCCTAGCCAGAGCAATCAGACAAGAGAAAGAAATAAAGGGCATCCAAATTAGTAAAGAGGTAGTCAAACTGTCACTGCTGACAATATGATTGTTTACCTCGAAAACCCTAAAGACTCCTCCAAAAAGCTCCTAGAACTAGTAAAAGAATTCAGCAAACTTTCCAGATACAAGATTAATGTACACAAATCAGTAGCTCTTCTATACACCAACAGCGACCAAGCGGAGGATCAAATCAAGAACTCAACCCCTTTTACAATAGCTGCAAAATATAATACAATACAACACAACACAACACAACACAACACAACACAACACAACACAACACGACACAACACAACACTTAGGAATATACCTAACCAAGGAGGTTAAAGACCTCCTTGAAGGAATACTACAAAGGAAGACTACAAAATGCTGGAAAGAAAACTACAAGGAAAACTACAAAATGCTGCTGAAAGAAATCATAGACAACACAAACAAATGGAAACACATCCCATTCTCATAAATGGGTAGAATCAATATTGTTTAAATGACCGCACTGCCAAAAGCAATCTACAAATTTAATGCAATTCCCATTAAAATACCACCATCATTCTTCACAGAACTAGAAAATAAACAATCCTAAAATTCATATGGGACCAAAAAAGAGTACACATAGCCAAAACAAGACTAAGCACATAGAACAAATCTGGAGGCATCAGGTTACCTGACTTCAAACTATACCAGAAGGCCATAGTCACCAAAACAGTATGGTACTGGTATAAAAATAGGCACGTAGACCAATCGAACAGAACAGAGAACCCAGAAATAAACCCAAATACCTTCAGCCAATTGATCTTTGAAAAGCAAACAAAAACATAAAGTGTGGAAAGGACACCCTTTTCAACAAATGGTGCTGGGATAATTGGCTGGCCACATGTAGGAGAATGTAACTGGATTCTCATCTCTCACCTTATACAAAAATCAACTCAAAATGGATTAAGGACTTAAACCTAAGACCTGAAACTATAAAAATTCTAGAAGATAGCATTGGAAAAACCCTTCCAGACATTGGCTTAGGCAAGGATTTCATGACCAAGAACCCAAAAGCAAATGCAATAAAAACAAAGATAAATAGTTGGGACTTACTTAAACTAAAGAGCTTTTTGCACATCAAAAGGAACAGTCAACAGAGTAAACAGACAACCCACAGAGTGAGAGAAAATCTTCACAATCTGTACATCTGACAAAGGACTAATATCCAGAATCTACAAGGAACTCAAACCAACCAGTATGAAAATAACCACACAGTCCCATCAAAAAGTGGGCTAAAGACATAAATAGACAGTTCTTAAAAGAAGATATACAAATGTCCAACAAACATGAAAAAATGCTCAACATCACTAATGATCAGGGAAATGCAAATCAAAACCACGATGCAATACCTCCTTACTCCTGCAAGAATGGCCATAAAAACCAAAAAAACAGTAGATGCTGGCCTGGATGCAGCAATCAGGGAACACTTCTACACTGCTAGTGGGAATGTAAACTAGTACAGCCACTATGGAAAACAGTGTGGAGATTCCTTAAAGAACTAAAAGTAGAACTACCGTTTGACCCAGCAATCCCACTGCTGGATATGTACTCAGAGGAATGATATATGATATACACACACACACATATCTATCTATGATGGAATACTACTCAGCCATAAAAAGGAATGAATTAACGGCATTTGCAGTGACCTGGGTGAGATTGGAGACTACTTAAGTAAAGTAACTCAGGAATGGGAAGCCAAACATCGTGTGTTCTCACTAATATGTGGGAGCTGAACTATGAGGACACAAAAGCATAAGAAGGATAAAATGGACTTTGGGGACTTGGGGGGAAGGGTGGGAGGGGGCAAGGGATAAAAGACTACAAATAGTGTGCAGTGTATACAGCTTGTATGATGGGTGCAACCAAAATCTCACAAATCACCACTGAAGACATTACTCATGTAACCAAATACCACCTGTACCCCCAATAACTTATGGAAAAATTAAAACAAAAGATAAAAATCATGAAAATAAATAAAAATAAAATAAAATATAGAAAATTGGTGTTTCAAAAACAAACAAACAAACCAAAAGCAATGGCTACTAAGAAGTGGAAGCGGTCAAAGCAAAAGTAGGCCAGTCAAGACATGCTCAAGGCGTTTTGCTTGTTGACTTTCGAATGGAGGGCCAAAGAATGATAACATCTGCTTATAACAGGAGTGTTTTGAGAAAGCAAGGCGCAGCTTTAGCAGAAAAATGCCTGGAAAAGCTTCACCAGAGAGTCCTTCTCCACCACAACAATACTCCCACTCATTCATCTCATCAAACAAGGGCAATTTTGTAAGAGTTTCAATGGGAAATTGTTATGCATCTACTTTAAGTCCTTATTTGGCTGCTGCTGACTTCTTTTTGTTTCCTCATCTTAAAAAGATCTGTAAAGGGCACTCATTTTTCTCCAGTTAATAATGTAAAAAAGACTGCAGTGACATGGTTAAATTCCCAGGACGCTCAGTTCTTTAGAGGTGGACTAAATGGCTGGGATCATCACTTACAAAACTGTCTTGACCTTGATGGAGCTTACATTGAGGAATAAAGTCTATATTTTTTATTTTTATCTTTTACTTCCATTTTTTCCACTAACTTTTTGAAATATCCTCATATTAGTGTAATGAGTGTGTGTGTGTGTGGTGTGAAAACAAAATTTTCACATTAAAGCATGTCACATTTTATTTTTATTATTTTTAACTTATGATTTTTATAAATAACCATTATTACCAGTGCTAGGTTCCAGGATACTAAAGCAAGGCAATGTTGGAAAGAATGTTTCCATACAAAAACCAATATATAACATAAAGATATGAACAGATGAATGAACTATAAAGCAACTTCTGCTAAACTGGTAATTGTTAGAACTAAAGCTTCAGAGACTTGTTATTTATACCAACTCCTGGATATGGGATATTCCATTGTTGGATTGATGGCCTAAAATAAGAGAAAGATCATTTTTTTCAGAGGAAGTTTTAGAACATGGCTGAAATCCGTCATAATGCTTAACCTTGAACTCTCAGATATCAGTGCTAATTCATATTTTGTAGGGCAAATATAAGACAAGAGAAACTGCACAGGCAGACTGCTAGTGGGTGGAAAAATGCCCTTTGACTGGGAATCCGGAGACTTGGCTTTTTGTTCTAGATCAGTCACTGCTTTATAGGGTGACCTGAGCAAGTCACTTTAATGTTGTGGATCTTACTTTCCTCATTTGAAAACTACTTGTTTAGTCAAAATTATTAATTATAAACTATGTTCTGTAGTAATAGGCTTCCACAGAGGTGCCACAGAGATCACTGCAGGGGGGACTCTGCGACCTTAATCCCCAACTATGACCCAAGTAGTTCTTTTGTCCACTGGTCTATATATAGGGGCTATTCTTGGGGTTTCATTTGAATAAAAGGTTCTAAGGTCTGAGTAAAATGGGGCACTCCCAGGCTAAATGATCCTGACTTAGGATACACAACCTGATCAAGGTTCTTCAGGTTTTAAGGTTCTGTGATATCTGGATAACCAAAGTAGGTGTTTGTGACATTCTGTAACTTATCTGTCTGTGATATGTTAGCCAGTTCTAGGGCTGGAATGATGATGGTAATAGACATGCCCAGTGATGAATGACCTACCATGTTACCTAGGACATCTTACACCTTGATTATTGAATTTAAAAGAGCTTCTGAATCATCAGAGAAAGATCAAATTTGGCTTAATTGTCATTTTACTATTGTATATTTCTATCTATGTGTGGTATATTTAGTGAGGCTTTAAGTATATTTGGTGGGTCTCCAGTAACTAGAATGTTTCATTGACCTATATATGCCATTCCCCAGTTATGCCAGGCAGTTGAAAGTTTATCGAATCAGACTGAAGAATTTGAAGTTGAGGCAATGCTTCTCACACCTATATAAAAGATGTCATGAGGAAGAACCAGAGAGGAGGAGTGTGTATGAAGTATTGGTCAATTTTTTATACACATATAGTAAAGGCTGATTTATTTGAGGCATAGTGTTATTTCAGGCAATCTGAATTAACTATGACTAAAAATGGCTGTTCTGAGCTATTACATTTCCAAGTGACTAAAAAACACGTGCATGAAAGCAAAATCTAGATTTTGTCAGAATACACCCAACGTCTATAAGAAAATAAGCTGGAGGCATATAGCACATTCTATTTTAAAACATAGTGGCCTCCCTTTGAGAGAAAGTGGTGCTATTAGTGTCATTTTTCTTGAGAGAGATAACTTTGTGGCACTAGTGATGCTTTTATGTGCATTTATCCATTTTTATCAGCCTCTTTATTCCATATTCATTCATTCATTTTTGCTTTTTACTCTATCTCTGTAGGCCTTAATGCTTTTGATATTTGGCTGTATTCATGTGTTCATACAATCCAGAGCAGACAGAGCACCTACTGAGTCAAAGCAAGGCTCTGTGTTTGGCACTGTTGGGGATATAGAGATGATTAGCCACTCTTCTTAGTATGTTATTGCATTTTAGAAGATAATGTCTTGAAGATAGATTATTGTCTTGGATGAAGCCCCTGATTAAGACTGGAGAAAGAAAGTTGATTACTATATCCAAGATGGAGGCTAAGGGGGAAGACTTGAAGGACATGGATCCTATACCTCTTTTTTTATTGCACCTCATCTCATTGTATCACATTGATATGTTGACATATGTCTCTTCCCTATTAGAGTGCCTTGAGAGCAGGCTTTTGACTCAATTTGAATGGCTAGAACCTAGCACACTTCCTACAGAGTTGGTTATGCACCTACTCAATGAATGACAGACATGAGTCTGAGCTATAACTTGGGAGGGACTGTTCTAGAAAAGTAAAATGTGGTGAATATATGTTACTATGTAGTGTTTTAAACTGTCATTGACATCTAGGAAGAAGATGTTAATTGACTTGGCTTTGGACTGTGGCAGGAAACCATTTAGATGTCGCTCAAATGTTCATGACAGTCTTATTTAAAAGGTAGCCTACATTGTTCTCCTCACTGCTTATTACACAAATGCGCATATCCCAGAAATCAAAAGGAATGTTATGGGATTCCGAAACTTATTGCCATCTGGGCCATGTGTGGCTGAACTATGAAAAGTCATTCAGTCAGCAAGATAGAAATAACATCTGCATAGGCAGACAACTTAGCAGACTCAGACCAGCTTTCCTCTGAAGCCCAGCTGCCATTGTGACTCATGGCAAGTTCCCAGCTTGAAAAAGCAAAGAACTTAAAAGCAGAGGTACTTAACCCAGAGTGGAGACCATAAAGGGCAGGGAAGCACACAAGTCAGTCTTCTGACATTCCTGAACAAATAGATTTCCTTTAACTCATTTATCTCCATGGAGTCAGGTTGACTGTTGGGCAGAGAAGATGGAGAGTTGGAGGGGAAGAGTGACAGAAACATTTTAATTACAAAGATAGGTTCGTTATAGAAATGCAAGGCTGTCTCAACAGTTGGTAATCAGTATGATAGATCTCTCAGTATTATAGATTTGAAGTAAATAGGCCATATCATCAGTAGAAACAGAAAAAAAGCTAATTCTACCCAACTGTATGTTTGTACCCATTAACCATTCCCTCTCTACCTCCCCCTGCCACTACCCTTCCCAGCCGCTGGTAACCATTATTCTACTCTCTATCTCCACGATTTCAATTTTTTTAGCTTCCACATATGAGTGAGAATATGTGATATTTGGCTCTCTGCACCTGGATAATTAAAAATTTTAAAAATTAAGAAAATAATGCCAACTCTTAAACATGTCGAAGTGCATTTACCATAAACCAATAGTAAACATCATAATAAATAGAGAAATATAAATGGCATTTTCATTAAAATCAGGAACAAGACAGGGATTTCCCCATTGTTACTACTATTCAACACTGTTTTAGAAGTACTCGTTAGTGTTGCATGCCATGGAAAAGAAATTAGTTTTATAAATAGGAAAATGACAAAATTATTATTATTTGCATACAGTACCACTATATATCTATAAAATCCAAGAGATTCAACTATAAAATCATTTGAATGAATAAGAATTTAACTGGGTGGCTTGGTGCAAAATATATATTATTAAACAATTGCTTTTAATTATACTGACACTAACCAGTTAGAAACAGGACAAAATCCCATTCACAAACAAGGTAGTAATTTAAAAAATTACCCAGGAATAGAATTAATTAGGACAATACAATCTATGTGAGATTAATCACAACATTGTATTCAATAGAAAAAAAAAAAACAAGAGCTGTAGAAGGTGAGAGACATACCATGCCCCCTGCATGGCAAGAATTATATTATCTTAAGCACTTAATAATATTTTTTAAAACTTAAGATCATGATTCTAAAGTTTCTATGGAAGAACACAGGTGCTACAATTGTTAAGGGAATCTTAGGAAAAAAGAAAAGTGAAGGAAAAGTGCCCCGTTAGATATGAAATTTAATGTAAATGAGAGTAATATTGGTCCAAATGTGGACAAGCAAATCAATGGAACAGAATGGAGAATACAGATCCAAGTATTTGTGGGAATCTGCTGCATGATAAAAGTGGTATTGAAATCAGTAGCAAAACTGTGACTTTTTCAATATATGGTGTTAGAAGAAAATAAAAATAGAACTGCTTCTTCACAACATATACAAAGGTAAATTCTAGATATATTAAAAGTGATGTAAAAAAGAACTACTGAAGTATTAGAAAACGGTATAAAAATATGTATATGTCTGTGGGGTGATGTTCCTTAAACAAGACATAGATCCATGTTCTTTAAAGAAAAAAAATCTCTACAGATTTAATTATATAAAATTAATCTATTGGAAGAAAATATTTGCATACATCTGATAGAAGAAAGGCGTGATGTTACTAATATAAAAATACTCCTACAAATTCATAAAAGAAAAGAACTACCTAAAAGATAAATGAACAAAGGATTTGGATAGGCAATTTAAAGGAGAAATTACAAATTTGTTGAAACGTTTATTTGGAATATTATTAGATTGGTGCAAAAATAATCGCACTTTTGCCATTTGACAGAGGGAGTAAATTAACATATATGATAAACCCACTGTATGCTAGGTACTATGAAAAGTGGAATATATCTTCTCATTTAAGCCTCAAAACTCATCTTACAGGCAGTTAATGCTAATTTATCCATTTTACACATAAGAAAATTGAGGCTTAATGAGTTTGACTAACTCTTCCAAAGTCATGCGGTCCAAAAGTGGCAAAGCTAGCATATTTTCTGGAGATGTATTGTACAGCATGTTGACTATAGTTAACATTAATGTGCTAAGAGAGTATATTTTAAATGTTCTCATTCTCCAAAATAATAAGGATGTGAGGTGATATGTATATGAATATGTTAATTAGATTGATTTACTCATTCCACAATGTATACATATATCGAAACATCACACAGTACACTAGATATACACCATTTTTCATTTGTCAATTAAAAATTAATTAAAATCTTAAAAAGTGAAATTATACCTTGATTTTGGAAGTTCAGATTGGCTCAATAAGGAAATTATCATGGTGGAACAAACCATAGTGATAATAAATGCAGTAATTATAAAAAAAAATTAATGTTGACTCCTGCACTATCCACAGCCTGGGAAAATGTGCTAGTTGGTGGCATAGTTAGATGAATTTTTAGGTCATTAAGAAAATATACCCCAACATTGTTGACATAGAGCTGATAATGCAGTATAGTTCAAAGAAGACTTCAAGTAGCCAGGGAATTAAGTCTATTGATTCTGGCTTGACTGCTAACACACAGAGAAATCCTCAGCAAGGCTCTCAGATCCCATGAGGTAGATACATAAGAGGCTTGAATGACTGAACCAGGAGAATGCTGAATGAGGGCCCTGTGTCTACATTGTTCCAGGGTTTTGAGGACAGACCAGTTATTTTCTTAATTCTTGTATTATCAAAGCAGATACTCAGCCTGGCTTAGTAGACCCTGGAGGGTGCACTGTAGTAGAGGGGGCCCTGCAGGCTCTTCTCTGTCTTTAACCCTTTATTGTTCAACCTATAAATCATCGAATTTGAGGAAGCCACAGGAGCCACGCTAGTCAGGTTTTTCAGTTTTGATGATGGAGAGGGTGTATGCCAATAAATATTATTCCATTCATTCCTTTCCAAGTTAAAAGTTCATTGGGAAATAAAATTCAAGAGGTGGAGAGATGGAGACAGAATGCCAGAATTATTACTAATAAATCCAACAGAAAAATTTGGTTTTAGATCTATAGTGAAAAGGGTTTTCTGACATTTGTACTCTGTCACATCCCCCAACTGTCTCAAGTCCAGACATCAGGACAGCAAACCCAAGGGAAAGGTTAAGCCCATAGGAGCCACTACATTTACCCAGGGTGCTGCCTCTTACTGATTCAAGGCAGATAGTGACAGAAAAGTATGAATCCTCAGTGCCTTTGACCTTTTTTATTGCAAGGTGATATAGTTTGGATACTTGACCCTGTCCCCAAAATCTCATGTTGAATTATAATCCCCAATGCTGGAGGTGGGGCGTCGTGGAAGGTGTTTGGATTATGGGGGCGGATCCCTCGTGGCTCAGTTCTGACTTTGTTATAGTGAGTTCTCACAAGATCTAGTCATCTAAAAGTGTGTGGCACCTCCGACCCCACTCTCTTGCTTGCTCCTGCTCTTGCCGCATGACGTGTCTGTTCTCTCTTTGCTTTCTGCTGTGATTGTAAGCTTCCTGAGTCCCCCGTAGAAGCCAAACAGATGCCAGAACCATGCTTCCTGTAAAGCCTGCAGAACCATGAGCCAATTAAGCCTGTTTTCTTTGTAAATTAACCAGTCTCAGGTATTTCTTTATAGCAAAGCAAGAATGGCCTAACACAGAAAATTGGTACCAGGAGTGGGGTATTGCTATAAAGATGACTGAGAATGTGGAAGCAACTTTGGAACTGGGTAACGAGCATAGGTTGGAAGAGTTAAGAGGGCTCAGAAGAAGACAGATAGATGAGAGAAAGTTTGGAACTTCTTAGAGACTGGTTAAATGGTTGTGACCAAATGCAGATAGTGATATGGACAATAAAGTCCAGGCTGCTGAGGTCTCAGATGGAAATGAGGAACTTATTGGGAACTGGAGCAAATGTCACGTGTGTTATGCATTAACAAAGAGCTTGGCTGCATTCTGTTCATGCCTTAGGGAATCTGTGGAAGTTTGAACTAAAGAGTAATGATTTAGTGCATCTGGTGAAAGAAATTTCTAAGCAGCAAAGCATTCAAGAGCTACCCTGGCTTCTTCTAATAGCCAATGCTCAGATGCAGGGGCAAAGGAATGACTTAAGTTAGAACGTATATTTAAAAGGGAAGCAGAGTGTAAAAGTTTGGAAACCTTGCAGCCTGGCCCTGTGGCAGAGAAAGAAAAAGCTCTTTAGGGAGAGGTATTCTAGCAGGCCACTTGCTAGAGGTATTTGCATAACTAAAAGTGAACCAAGTGATAATATCCAAGGCAATGGGGAAAAGGCCTCAAAGGCACTTCAGAGACTTTCCCAGCAGCCTGTCCCATCACAGGCCTAGAGGCCTGGGAGAATGGAATGGATTCATGGGCCAGGCCCAGGGCTTCACTGCTCTGCACACCCTCAGGACACTGCACCCCATATCCTGGTCACTCCAGTTCCAGCTGTGGCTCAAAGGGGCCCAGGTGCAGTTTGAGGTACCACTTTGGAGAATGCAAACCATAAGCCAAGGTGGTTTTCATGTGGTGTTAAGCCTGTAGGTGTGCAGAATGCGAGAGTGAAGAATGCTTGGCAGCCTCCACTTAGATTTCAGAGGATGTATGAAAAAAGCCTGGGTGTCCAGGGAGAAGCCTGCTGTAGGGGCAGAGCCCCCACAGAGAACATCTACTAGGACAGTGCACAGGGAAAATGTGGAGTCGAAGGCCCCACACAGAGTCCCCACTGGGGTGCTGCCTAGTGGAGCTGTGGGATGGGGGCCACCGTCCTCCAGACCCGAGAATGTCAAATCCACCAGTAGCTTGCACCCTACACCTAAAGAGTAGCTATGTTGGCTGTATCCTGCAAAGCCACAGAGGTGGAGCTGCTCAGGGCCATTGGAGGCGACTCCTCACACCAGCATGCCCTAGATGAGGGACGTGGAGTCAAAGAGATTATTTTGGAGCTTTAAGACTTAATGACTTCCTTGCTGGGTTTTGAACTTGCATGGGACGCATGGCCCCCCTTTTTTTTAATGCTGGAATGAGTTAAGATTTTGAGGGACTGTTCAGAAGGCATGATTGTATTTTGCAATGTGAGAAAGACATGAGGTTTGGGAGGGGCCAGTGGTGGAATGATATAGTTTAGATAATTGTTTCCACCCAAATCTTATGTTGAATTGTAAGCCCTAATGCTGGAGATGGGACCTGGTGGGTGTATAGATCATGGGGGCAGATGTCTCATGGACTGGTGCTGTCACTGTGATAGAATTCCCTTGAGATCTTGTCATTTAAAAGTGTGTGGCACCTCACACCTCATTCTCTCTCTTCCTTGCTCCTGCTTTTGCCATGTGATGTGCCTGCTTCCACTTTGGCTTCTACCATGATTGTAAGCTTCCTGAGTCTTCCCTAGAAACTGAGAAGATGCCAGCACCATGCTTCCAGTGAAACCTGTAGAACTGTGAGCCAGTTAAACCTGTTTTCTTTGTAAATTACCCAGTCTTAGGTATTTATTTATAGCAATGCAAAAATGGCCTAACAAACAGTAAAATATACACAACATAAAATTTACCTTTTAACTATTTTGAAGTATACAATTAAGTGGCATTTTGTGTATTCAAAATATTGTATAACCACAACATGTATCTAGTTTTAAGCATGTTTATTACCCCAAAAGAAAACCCAGTACCCACAAAACAATTACCTCCGCCTGCAACTTTCCTTCCCCTAAGACCCTGGTAAGCTCTAATCTATTTTATCTCTGTGGAGAATTTGCCTATTATGGAAATTTCATATGAATAGCATCATATAATACGTTGCCTTCTGTGTCTGGCTTTCACCATTTAGCAAAATGTTTCCAAGAGTTCAACCATGATGTAGCATGTGACAGAACTTTCTTAATTTTTAGGACTGCATAGTATTCCATAGTATGCATATACCACATTTTGTTTATTCATTTATCTGTTGATGGACATTTAGGCTGTTTCCACTTTTTGGCTATTGTGACTAGTGCTGCTATGAACTTTTGTTTTCTAGTATTTGCTTGGATACCTACTCTCAATTATTTTGGGTAGATACCTAGCAGTGGAATCTCTGGGTCATATGGTAATTCTATGTTTAACTTGTTGAGAAAGCACCAGACTGTTTTCCACACTTGTGGCTTTAAAATATTGATTAGCAGCCAGGCGCGGTGGCTCACACCTGTAATCCCAGCACTTTGGGAAGCCGAGGCGGGCGGATTACCTGAGGTTAGAAGCTCGAGACCAGCCTGGCCAACATGCTGAATCTCCGTCTCTACAAAAAAATACAAAAATTAGATGGGTGTGGTGGCAGTCGCCTGTAATCCCAGCTACTCAGGAGACTGAGGCAGGAGAATCGCTTGAACCTGGGAGGCGGAGGTTGCAGTGAGCCGAGATTGTACCACTGCACTCCAGCCTGCATGACAGAGTGAGACTCCATCCCCACCCCAAAAAATATTGATTAGCTTTCCCTAATTGAAAAGTGTAGCCCAGTGGATGTGCCCCACTAATTAGATAACTTCCTCCTCCTTGGGGTGGGGTAAGTCACACGTGGGTATAAAGCCAGGATGTTACTACACCTGAAGTTCCTTCACATGTACACATAGGGCAGGGAAAAAGAGCGTGCCATCTTCAGCAGATGACATACAGCTGGGAGCAATAACTGACATCTAGCTATTAAACACAAACTTCTTGAAGACCTCTAATGTACCAAAAATTGTGGCAAACATTGTGGATCCAGAAACAAGGAAAATTTTCTGTCCTCCATAAGCTCAGATTCTAAAAGATGAGCACTAATTTTTAATGAAATCGTAATGCACTAATCAGAATCCATGATACATTTAAAAATCCAATTATCTGGAATACAAATTTAACATTATACGGGGATGTCTCTCAATGATAAGTGACCTTACTCTCACATTACGTCAGTTCATAAAATATGTAGAGGACCATGTCTAAAAAATTACACATAATTCAGCTAAGATGAGCACTGCACAACATTGAATAAATTACAGTGGTTCATCTGTCTTTAAAATAATATTTAAATTAAGAAACCAAACTAATCACTAGCTGAACTTGATTATTAAAATCAAATTTTTTTTTACGTAAATGCATGTTAATAGCTAGACAACATACACTGCAATAATTGCATTATATTTGTCAGTTTCGATTTACAACTGAATTTACCATCATCATGTAAAACATGAATCTGTCCCTAAACTGAGTGCAGGCATTATCAATGAGCTGATTATATCTCGACCTACTCCATTTAACCATCGTCAGGCACTACCTGAAATATTATATACCAACACAACACTCCATTCTTGGGATGATTCCTGGTCCAAATGATTCATTTCTCATGGATCTGCCTCCACAAACCCAAAACCCATGTTCCGTATCATTGGATATCACATTAGTGTGGGCCACAGAGAACACCCATCTCTTGCTAAGAACAACAGCACTATTCTATAGACAGCATAGCTCTGGCTTTTGAAATGGAAAGAAACACATGTAACCATGCCGTCTTTATTGCTCTGTGTAACTTTTATTTAAGCTCTTAGGTAATTTAGACATACCCATTCTTCTAGTTAATGGCTAACAGCCCAGTATTGTCAAATACCATGATGAAATATTCTGACAGGTCTGCAGTTTTACACATGTGATTGAATGTTCAGACTATTTTCTCTCCATGACAGGCTACTAAATACCATACATAATTTGAGTATTTTTGACAGGAGAATGCACATCATTTTCTTTCTAGGGAATACATGCTTTTGAGGTTTATTACCCGAATTTGAACACATTCTTATAGTGGATTTTCCATATTGTTTTTCCACCAACAATCATTAAGGGTTGTGATGTTGTGTTCAAATGCCATCTTATACATTAAATTAAATTCAAGTTGGTGTGGTTAATGTTATTGGAAAATACCTATTAGGCTTGCTTGAAAAATGTTAGGAACTGTGATTGCATTTAGAACACAGAATCAGACTTATGGAAGCAACTGAGTTCTATTAAAGTACCTGAGTTTATGTAGAAGAGCAAAGCTAAAATGTGACTAAATGCAATGCTTAAAACACACTAATACCAGTTAAATGGATGAGTACCTGTAGTAATTAATAAAAAAGGAAATTCATCTAGAATATAATTTTAGGTGTCAATAGGAGGAGTCCATCCTGCAGAAGAGATTCAGATAGAAATTCTACTTCTAACCTAGATAACATGTATTAGTATCAGTGCTTTTGTATGCACGTTATAATCTTAGTTAATCCTCTCAAGAGTGCTATCTCATTCATTTAAATGGGTTATAATAGAAAATGGATCTGCTCATTCTATTCTACATAATAGGAAATTAAAAAAACAACATCCTTTGTTGTTTAAGCATACATATTATATTGGTCTACTGAAGGTTGTCTAAGCTTCTATTTTCTTAGACAATCTTTTTTTCTTCAATTTCTATTTTAAGTTCAGGGGTACATGTGTAGAATGTGCAGGTTTATTACATAGATCAATGTGTGCCATGGTGGTTTACTGTACAGATCATCCCATCACCCAGATATTAAGCCCAGCATCCATTAGGTATTCTTCCTGATGCTCCCCACCCCCACCCCCACCTCCGACAGGCCCCAGTATGTGTTGTTCCCCCGATGTGTCCATGTGTTCTTATCATTCAACTCCCACTTACAAGTGAGAACATGTGATGTTTGGTTTTCTGTTCCTGCATTGGTTTTGTGAGGATAATGGCTTGCAACTTCATCCATATCCCTGCAAAGGACATGATCTCGTTCCTTCTTACGGCTTCATAGTATTCCATGGTGTATATGTACCACATTTTCTTTATCCAGTCTATCATTGATGGGCATTTAGGTTGATTCCATGTTTTTGGTATTGTGAATGGTGCTTCAATGAACATACGTACGTGTGCATGCATCTTTATAATAGGATAATTTATATTTCTTCAGGTGTATACCTAGTAATAGGATTACTGTGTCAAATGTTATTTCTGCATCTAGGTCTTTGAGGAATTGCCACACTGTCTTCCACAATGGTTGAACTGATTTACACTCCCACCAACAGTGTAAAAGTGTTCCTTTTTCTCCACAATCTCGCCAGCATCTGTTGTTTTTTGACTTTTTAATAATAGTCTTAGGCAAATCTTGATCTTCTCCTACCCCTTCCAGGATTTTGGTTTTTAAGTGTCTTTTGATGTTGAAGATTTAATCTACGTTCTATTTCTAGCTGCTGTGCATCTCTGTTTTCTTCCATCTTTAACCGCCTCTCCCCTTACACAGGTGATCCTTCAATGAAACACAATTCCTTATTTTGTGAGTCTCTCAATTCACTTTTATGACTGGATATTGTTTCCAAATTCCTTGGCAGGTTTAGTTACTACAGTGATTAGATGAGGCCATGATGTGGCCAGGCATTGGAATCAGACCAAAGGGCAAGTTACTCAACTTCTCTGTGCTTCACTTTCCTCAGCTGTGAAAACAGACTAATGATAGTACTTACCTGATAGGACTATTATGAGGATTAAATGGGATAAAACACTTAAACACTTTATATAGTCCCTGGTAAGTGCTCAACTAATGTAACAAAAGACGTTGGTGAACATTAGGGTTCCTCATCGATAAGTTCTCTCAGGCCATACTATTAAACAAACCACTCAGAAAGTATCTCACTGATTTATTTTAATTTGTTTGAAAATGTAAGTATACAACCTTTTCAAAACGTTTTCCCATCTCTTGTCTTCTGACACGTCTCATATTTTTCACCTTCCCTTGCATTATAAAGGGTCATTCAGAAATCTGATCTGCAGGTGTTCTCTTTGCCTGGGATGCCATCTAAATGTATCAGGAGACTTAGTTCATTCATAATATATTGATAGAATGCCTGCTATGTGACAGTTGCCGTTCTAGGGATATAGGGTGAAAAAAACAATATCAATGACTTCATGAAGCTTCAATCCCAGTAATTAGAAATCTCTTAAATAGCCAGGGGTTCGTTTCCAATCTCTTTGCCTAGCTTTGTCTTCCTTATTCCCCCCCACTCCATTATTCTGTTACAAACTACCTTAGTTGTACCTTTTCCAATCTTTGGATCATTACCTATAATGAAGAATACATAAGCAAAACAGTAGTTGAAAATACCTGTTTTCCTTCTCCTCTGGTTATAGCATGTTGTTGTTCCCAAGAACAAGCCTACGAATTTCTCTTTTATTTTTTTCTGGAAAATATAAAACACATCCTTTTTAGGAAAGCTTCACCTTATTCTAGGCTTTAATATTTCTGACACTGTGTTAAGGGCTTCAGAAAATCTTGATGCAAAGGAAAGGGCTTTGCCTTCAGGCTCAACCGAACTTAAATCTAAACTTAATTGCTTCTTAGCAATGTGTGTGACCCCTGGCAAATCATTTACCTTTCTGAGGCTTAGTTTCCTCATTTTTAGGTAAGGATAATGAATGTCACTTTGTGGGGCTGTCATGAGCATTAAAATGAAAGAATGTCTATAAAGCACTTTGTACAAGCCTAGCACAAATTAAGTGCTCAATAAACATTAGCTATTTTTAGCAAGAGCCACCCAGTAAAGAAGGCTTGGTTTCAAATCTCTGTTCCAAGCTTACTAGCTGATTAACCTTCAGCAAGTTGCTCATCTTCACTGAATATGGGCTTCCCTTTCTGTAAAATGAAATTTAATATCTACTTATCTGAATAATTCTTCTAATGATTAAGTGAGAAAAATTTAATGACATTGTGCAGAATATATTCCTTCTACTTTTATGTCTTTTGCTCACTACCAAATTTTTCAAGGCCTTGTATCCAGCCCTGGGAGAATAATATAGACATGATCTCTTGCCCTTTTGGAGAAAGACAAATTATGTACTATATGATTACAAATGATGTGAAAATTTTATGAGGGAAATAAGCAGTGCTGTTCTAGAGAATAATGGTTGTTTAATTTAAATCAGAGGAGAGGACTTCGTTAAGAGATGACATCCAAACAGATCCAAATGATAAGAATCTAGCAATTGGAAGAACATTTCAGCCAGAGGGAACAGCATGTAGAAAGATCCTGAAGTGGAAAGAGCTTGGCCTGTTCAATGAGCTAAAAGAAGCCTGATGTCCCGATTATTTTGAGAGAATATACCTATCCTTTATTTAGAAAAGTAAGGAAGAGTTGTTGACATTATCAAATAAACTAGAGAAGTCAAGGGAGTGAGGGCAGGTAGGAAGGTTTTAAAAGGTGGTCATGGTAAACTTTCCAAAATAATATCAATATTTTATTAGTTGGGGGTCCCGACAGGAAACAGGTGGTACATGCAAAGTGGGTAGCTAGAGGATAATGTAATAAAGGGATATATACAACGCTGTGGTCGGGGTTTAAGGTTAATAGTTAAAGAAAGCCAACAAAGGACAAGGAAGCATCCCAGGACAAGCAACAGCAGGGGTGGATTATCACCCTGTGTGTTGATGAAACTAGGAGTGGGGGTGGTTACAGAGCTTGGAGAGGGCAGCAGCTGCATGGAGAAGGCCTGCTAAGGTTTTTGGTAGAGGAACATAACTGCTATCAATCTGTAGTCCAGAACCAAGGGATCTGGTGGTAGGGACACATACCCTGCCCTTCTTTCACTCTCTTGCCAGTACCTCCTATTGGGCATACTCAAGTGGAAGCCAGAGGGAAAAGGGAGTTGGTTTGATGTAGCCTGTAGAGATCAGTCTTCTGGGGCACACAGAATGTGGAGAGGGGTGGAGTATAGATCCAGAGAGACAAATTCAAACTATCTATCACAATATCTAATATATAATTGTGCTAGGCTGAATAATGCCTTCCCCGAAGATGTCCATAGCCTAATCCCTGGAACAGGTGAATATATTACCTTAAATGGTAAAATGGACTTTGCAAATGTGATTAAGGATTTTGAGAGGGGAGATTATTCTGGAATATTTGGGCAGGCCTAATGTAATTGTAAGGGTTTTATAAAAGGGAGGCAGACAAGAGAATGAGATGTGCCCATGGATGCAGAGGTCAGAGTGCTGTAGAGCTATGAGCCAAGGAATGCAAACAACCTCTTCAAGCTGGAAAAGGTAAGAAAATAGATTCTCCCCTAGAGCTTCCAGGAGAAACACAGTCTGCTAACGCCTTGATTGTAGCCCAGAGACCTGTTTTGGAATTCTGACCTCCAGAACTGCAAGAATAAATTTGTGTTGTTTTCAGATACTAAATTTATGGTAATCTTTTTTTTTATAGCACCAATAGGAAACTAATAAAATAGCTTTCTAATTCTATACTGTTTTTTACTACTGTCAAGCATGCTCATGAACATTACCTCTTTCAATATTCACAGCAATTCTGTGAGGAAGGAATTATTTTCTTTAGTATATGGAGAGAGAAAGTGAGGGTCAGAGATTTGAAAAGTCTTGCCTATGGTTATCACATGATGCAGCTAGAGATGAAACTCAGCTTTTTCGACTCCAAATGCAGTGTCCTTTTCCCTCAATACACTAAATTTTTTTCTGCAGAGAAGCAGCAGAAGAAAGCGAGGCTTCAGGGAGATGTGGGACAAATAGGTGGTTCAGTGTATTGTGGTAGAAGAGTTGTCTCCATTGGAGCTAACATTCTGTTGCTTGATCTGACCTACCTTCAGATTCAGAGTATCAATGCTCACTGAAACCCATGTGATATGGTTTGGCTGTGTCCCCACTCAGATCTCATCTTGAATTATAACTCCCACAATTCCCACGTGCTGTGGGAGGGACCCAGTGGGAGGTACTTGAATAATGGGGGTGGGTTTTCCTCATGGTAGCTAATAAGTCTCATGAGATCTGATGGTTTTAAAAAGAGTTCCCCTGCACAAGTTCTCTCTCTTTGTTTGCTGCCATCCATGTAAGATGTGTCTTGCTCCTCCTTGCCTTCTGCTATGATTGTGCCACCTCCCCAGCCATGTGGAACTGTAAGGCCATTAAACTTCTTTCTTTTGTAAATTGCCCAGTCTCGGGTATGTCTTTATCAGCAGTGTGAAAATGGACTAATACACTATGCTTGATGCAAGGCAGTGGTTTTCAAACCCATGTTTGGAGCAAGCCCCAGAGACCTCGGGCTTTTGAGGAAAAGGATGTGGGGTGATGGGGTTCTTTCAACCAGAGAAGCTCTATGCTTATCTATTTTTTAACTAATTGACTTTGATGTAGGCCACATTTCAATTTACAAAAACAATTCTGGGGCTAAAAAGAAGTTTGGACATAATGGTGGACATTCTGCAGACTTTCACTGTAGATGATAAGAAGAAGTAGAAACGTAGAAACTCCAGGGTGATTTTCAGTAAACTCCATAGAAAGGAGGATGAGGTAGAGCAGAATTCTTGGAGACCCCCAAGCACAAGCTGGCTGTGAGAAGCAGCAGAATATCATATATATGACAGCATCTGGGCTCTTATTTGATTTTTAAAGTAGATTATAACATTTGGAACTCCATATCCTATGAGGCTTAAACACATTTGTGATGGCGGGGTGTTTCTGTTGCATTGGCAAAGGTCAAAGTCAATAGAATTCGCAAATGTTCCCTTATGTCATAGGTCAGGTGCACTATTATTCCATAGATCACTAGTGACTTTCTCTGTGATCTTTAAGCATTTGTTTGACATAAAAATGACTTTTAAGGTTTACTTACTGGTCCCTTGGCAAACTAAGAACACTTCCTATCTCTAATGCTTTAAATAAATCATCTGAAATTATTGCACATTGAGCTGTTACTTTGACTGGCTGCTGAGAAATGTGCTTGTGTTTTAAAGGACTTCTCTTTTGGAGGTGGGTGAGTGGGCGAAGAAACTCTTTTTTTGTCTGCTCCTCTAGAAATGGTCTTTCTGAATGAAATGAGCGCATCAGAGAGCTATGTCCCTGAAATGCTCCTCAACCCTCCTAAGCCCACCTTCTCTGAATTGTACTTCAGTATTAGGTGCTGGACCTCCAATAGAGAACACTCCAAAAATTCTTCATCACAGACTTGTCATTGTCTTTATGGTAGGGGTGGTATTGGGAGCATTGTCCAGAATATCCCAAATACACTTTAGAAGAACCCGTGAAAGGAAAGAAGTTCTCTCAGACCTCATTGCCAGGAAAAGCTGTGTTTCTCTTCAGCAACTAGTGTGTTTTTAAGCTTATGAGTATTTGGAATTTTGTTATTCAGTGGCCAGACCCACTGAATAACAAAACCATAGCTGCATATTAGATATGCGTGAATGCATGGCCCCACTCTCAGGAACTTAATTTTTCAAATGGCGAGGCTAATTTTGCAAAAACCCTCCTCCTGATTCTAATATGTAGCTAACGTTGAAGATCACTATTATAACAAAATAGTCCCTGTGATTTAGTCACTGGAAAACTCAAAATCAAGTCTGGGGCATTTTTGAACAGTTATACAGTACCGGATGTGCCTTTCTCAGTGTGGTTCTGATCTGGGCTTGATCATAGTGACATGTTCTGATTTACTCTTCCTCCTAATTTCTTTACCTATTTTTTAAATCAATTTTTCATTATATATTTATTAGATCTGCTTCAAATGATTTTGAAATGAGGCAATAGATAGATTGGTAGATGGAGAGATGATAGAAAGATAGATCATTGCCAAGCGATGTTTATACTGCGTCTAGTTACTGCTAGGGCATTTTTCTAACCATTAGATGCAGCAAATTGAATGATATGGGCCAATCCTGCTGCAGAAATTATAGAAAACATTGTCTTTTGTGTAGTTATTATGAAAACATTCCCACAGTTCTTTCATGTTTTAATAAAAAATGAAGAATTATTACCAATAGCTTTAAAAAGTAAAGAAAAAGGAAATTTAAAAAGTAATTCCTAACTCCAATCCCCCAACATCACAAAACCTTTGATTTTTTCAGAGCATTCATCTATCCTTAGAAGACGTCTATTTAAGAAAATCAATAGGAGTAGAAAAATCAACAAGTGAAGTATTTAAGAAAAATAAGCCCAGTCTTCAAGATGCTTGGAATCCGCATTTGCTACTTGCAAGTCACATAAGAAGAACAAGCCACTTATTTTAGTGACTTCCTGCTGGGCTCCAGACACCATAGCCTATGAGATCTCTAAAACTGGGCCCCTATTTACTTTTTCAACTTTCGAGCCATTCACCACTTCCCCTCCCCTCCGTTCCCACATACAACTCTAGTCAGGATAAACATATTTTAGTTTCTAGAACATGGTCTTTCTTCTGGGTCTTCATACATGTTGTTACCTCTGGATCACATTCTCTCCCCACTTCCCCCATTCACCTAGCTAACTCCCCTTCATTCTTTCTATGTTTTGCCTTAGATGCCATTTCCTGCTGGAGCTTCTTTGAGTTTTCAGACTTGCTTCCCTGCTGTAGGTACTTTTCCTATTAAGCCACTTGTTCCAATGAATGGTGATTACTTAGTGAACATCCGTCTCTCCTGTTAGATTATAGGCTGTGGACGCTGGTTTTGTCACTGTATTTTCAGCACCTAGCACAGTGCCTGGGATAGAGTAAGTACTCAAAGCATATATTTTGCTGTTGTTATTATAAGGTTTATGTTTTTCATGTTTGAAAGGCACTTGGAATACGTCAATAATTCTGATAGAAGTCATTTTTAGAGAAGGACGCCATAATCATTCAGTGAGAGAACACAGAATGCTCAGACAGTATGTGGACCCTGTAGCTGGACATTACTTTTCCCTGCTGAGGGTTTTCTCTTCAGATATTATGTTAGAGATTATAATAAGACATGTAGCAATGGAGAGAAATCAGCTCATCCCAAACTGATTTTCACTTTTAGTTAACACTTGCTCTATGCAAGAAAAGGTCATATTAGTTGGTAGCTTGAATGCTTCCAAGACCATTGCCTATTTCAATGCTTCAAAGCTTCAGAAGCTCTGCCCTGTGCTGCAGTCATTTGGTGTAGAAGTGGAAGGTGCCTGAAATAAGACAGTTAGGGGTTAGAAGCACAGAGGCGGGTGTTATAAAATGTCACGCATGTTTACATGGCTTTTTTCTCAGTACAATTTTGATTATTTCCTTGTAAGCAAGACCCTGTAGTATATTGAAAATAGCTCTGAATTTGTAGTAAAAACTTTTTCATCTTTCTACTTCCTAACAGTGTTACTTTGGACAGGCCAATACATCACTCTGAGCTTTGATTTCCTTATCTCTAAAATGGGGGCAGTGACATAAGCTTCATACTAACCTGGTGAAAATTCTCTTGTACCTAAGTCAGTGATTGATAAAGGTCTATTAAATCCAAATGTCAAGGAAAGACTTACCTCATCGGAAGGAATAAGTGTGAACTTTCTGGCTTTCCTCTTTTGCAAAGTTTGTGAATGCATTTAATCATTTTTATTATTAGTAGTATTACTTATTTACCCCTCTGCAAATCAGTTATGAAAAGAAAAATGTCAAATGTAACTTACCTTTCCAAAGAAAATTGATTTGTTAAAGCAATAGTTGCCAGAAACTCCAATTTTGCTCTGATTTGATATGATCCAGTACAAGCTAGGAGTTTCCTCACAGAGCTGAGGGGAAAAGGAAGAGCCAAAAAATCTCTCCAAATTAGCCCATGAATGTGAGCTGTAGTTTTTTTTTTTTTTTTTTTTTTTGGATAATCGGATATTCTGACTTTGGTCTTCTAATTATTTTACCAGGCCAGGAAAGGAGAGCTGACAAATAAGCCTGATTCTTCCTTGGCACCAAAAAATTCAAAGAAGAACCGAAAGTCCATTGAAGTTCTTGTTTCCTTTGAAATGCTTGTGATCTGCCTCCTGAGACTGCAAGGTTATTAACTTGCAGCAGGAAGGTGGTAGAGAACTGAATAAAGAAATATCCATCCATCTCAGATGTCGTGGTTCTTCTGTCATTCAGACCCCAGCAGAGCAGGAAGCAGTGAGCTGGAAAGTGCATACATTGGTTTTTCCTGGCTTCTACTGAAGGATCAAAACTCCTTAGGCCACTCAGTGACTTGGTTGATGCCTTCCTTCTTCCTACCTTTGCCTTTCAATATCTAAGCAAAGTTGCCCTTTGTTTATGTCTCTGGGGTTTTTTCTCTTTCCTTCTCAGAATGTCTTTTCCTCATTTACTCTTATTCCCAAAGAACTCTTTGTGTAATCTAGCTGGGAACACATTATATGCTCATTGGGCTCATTGGCTACTTAGGTATAATACAGAGGCATAGTGCTAGAAGTATAGAGATAAATGGGTTCTCAGTGACCATCCTAACAGTTATACTTGGTGGTTTTCAAACTGTGCTTCAAAAGAACCCTATAGGTATATTCTGAAGGAATCCCAAAGGTTTTATAAAAAGGAAGTTGGTGGAAGATGCGTGGTTTGGTGTCCAAGGAAAGCTAAACAGAAAGGGCTATGGGCAAGCCATCATCACTTCCACCAAAGAAGTTCCACTTTAATCTGTATCTTATATTTGGCATCAGCAAATATTTAGATAAAGAGTTCTGTGGCCAAAACAATTAGTGGGGAGAGCATCTGCTTAGCCCTGTTACTTATCTGTAGAGGGGTAAGGACCTAAGTAATGTTAATAATGTTAACATTTAGTGTTAATATTATTTTGTACCTGCTGTGGTTGCATAGATGCATTTTCTGTTTGCTCAACTGGAATGTGAACCCATGAAGATCACGGCCTAGGTTTGCTGTCTTTATGAATAAACACCTGGTCTGTTCTTATTGGGCATAACTCTGTCTTATGGATTGGCTGCTATTAAACTTTTTGGAGCTGTCCTTTTTTAATAATCTAATCAGAGTTGTAGAACCACTGTTATAAAATACATCTGTAAACAGCACAATTTACATATTATTTCAAGGAGTTCTGGTGTCACTGAAGTCCAACTATGCACTTTGAGCATAAGAAACCTGGCGGGAGAGGCTTCTTGATTTACCATACAAACTTCTGGAGCATGTTTGTTTGTTTGTTTGTTTGTTTGTTTTTTGACCCCGATCTTTAGAACTGCCCAATATTGGAATTGGAATGGGCTACTTCATGACAGACTCAATGCTTGATTCCTTTGCATCAACCCAGAACATATTTTAAATTCTATTGTTTCCAATTTCTACATATGTTTCCTTGGGCAAATCACTTA
The DNA here is from genome assembly GCF_029281585.2 of Gorilla gorilla gorilla. Taxonomy (NCBI): domain Eukaryota; kingdom Metazoa; phylum Chordata; class Mammalia; order Primates; family Hominidae; genus Gorilla; species Gorilla gorilla. The sequence continues at coordinate 150,737,364 of NC_073247.2, read as the reverse complement.
ATTTATCAGAGTCTCAGTTTTCTTATCTGTAAAATGGGAGTAATGATATTGCCTACTTTATAATGACCTCATAAAGTTGTTGGGAGGAGTTAATTAGGTGGGCACAGAGTAGGTGGTAAAAATGTCAGTTCCCTAAAATTCCTTATAATTTATTACAGAAAATACAATCTGCCTTGTGTGGAAAATTGAATTAGATGCTCTTGGGTCCCTTATAATGCTGAGATTCTCTGTTGGTTCATCCTTTCTGCTTTGTTTTGTCAAATAATCCAGAAGCTGTTGCCTTTTTGCTTTGGATTTACCTTCAAATGGGTTTTAGGTATAGAATCTTGGGAAATTATTGTTTTTTTTTTGCCTCAAAATCCAGCTTAAAAATGTTTTACAAATATCTTCAGCTGCTTTGAAGGGATTTTACATCTTTATTGTAAAGTGGCTCTGAGTTTCCCTGAGGAAGATGAGATTTTGACTAAATTGCTGACATGTTGCACTTTGTAGCCAAATTGTCTAGGGAGGTACACATTTATAGTAGATAGTGTACGCTTAGAGTTTGTGATGTACTTTGGCTTCAGGCTTTTAAATAAGTCCGCCAGGGCCTGTTCCAAAAACCGGATCTTTAAAATGTGTACCTTTTAACATGCCTCTGGTGGACTATGCTTCCCTGGATTCAAGCCCTTCCTTTTAACCTGGGCTAGCATTTGACTAACTGAATGTGGCAGAAGTGACAATGCACGACTTTGTAGGCTAAATCATAAGAAGACTTGCAACTTCAGTCTGTGTTTTTGGAATGTTTATTCTGGGAGAAGCTGGGAACCAGGTAAGAAGTCTGACTGTGTACTCCACCATGTTGGAGAAACTTACATAGGAAGAGGCCACATGGAGGGAGAGAGATGTCTGACCAGCCCTTAGCTGCTCTAGTCGTCCCAGCTGAGGTGCCAGAAACTTGAGTAAAATAGCCATTTTAGACATGCAGCCCTGGTGGCTGCAATTGCAGAAGAGATCTATCTAAGAACCTCTTAGTTTGGCCCAGTTAACCCACAGAACTGTGAGGTAATATAGTAAAATGTTGTTTTGAATTACTAGTTCTGGGTGATTTTTACACAGCAGTAGATAACTGAAACAGATGCCTAAATTACACATCGTTTGCAGGCACACATAAATACAAATACTGGTGAATTGTTTGAAGCTACCACCACAGTGTCTGGTAGGATTGTTAGAGGTCCTGGAGCTTCCTAGTAATTAGGCCAGCTTTCGTTGCCATTTACTCAAGTCGTTAAGGCTTAGCTGCTCAGATCAAGAAAATCATTTGTTATTAGGTTCAAGGCCACTGAAACAAAAATCCAGCTTTTATCTTTCCCATTGGACTCTTTGGCATCAAAATTTTCACTTTATTTCTTATTCTTAAGTTATATGGAGGATTTTTGCCATGGTTCTCCCAAATTACTTGCCAGGCTAACTCTGTCTAACTTTTAAAACTAGGGGTTGGCAAAGTAGGGCCTGCAGACAGTCCACATGTTTTTGTAAGTAAAGATTTATTGGAGCATGCTTATTTGTTTACATAGGTCTATTTCTGGATTTGCACTATAATTGCAGAGTTGAATAGTTGTGAGAAAGATGGTATGGTGTACAAAACTAAAATTATTTACTATCTAACCTTTACAGAAAATTTGCCAAACCCTGGTCTTGACTATTGAACTAACTGGTTAATGATATTTGAGATTATGTGCAGTATCACAGAGTCAGTCTGAGATCTTGACTTCATGATAATGTTCTTCTAATTTCATCTTTGCTGGGGACCACCAAGCAGGTAAATTGAGCCTCATATAACGTATGTTAAGTACCTACTATGCAATAGTTACTGTAGGAGAGCCAGAGATCACATCACCTCCAGCCCTACTTTTAGCTCTTAGTGGGCTCTTCAGCTGGATCTAGAAACTAAATTGACACCAGGCAGATTAACAAGATAAAAACAGACACATTTTATTAGTTTTACATGTACAGGGGATCTTCATAAGAGAGTGAAGTCTAAACAAGCGGCCAAAGCAAGATGCTTATACATTTTCTGACAAAGAGCAATAAATTTGAAAAGAAATGGTAGGACTAAGAAGATCTGGATAGGGCAGTAAAATTTCCTGGAGGAGTCACTAGAAGATATATTACGGGTGTAAAACAGGTGGAAGATATGAGTTACTTCATTAGGTATGTTTATTCATGTCCATGGCAGCCATCAATTCCAAGTGTCTGGTAATAAGGACGGTTTTCTCACCCTGGTTTAGAGAGGGTACACCTTCCAGAGGAATCTTCATGGCTTTTACGGCTTGCTGAATGCAGGAAGAGCCAGGGTTCTGAAACTACAATTTCTCCAGTGTTTTCAATTTGAAATAATCAATTTACTTATCTGGCATATTTTGGAGAGGCACTCCTTCAGTACCATGATATATGCTTTCTTTTATGCCATTCATTGCTACATATAATAATCCTGTGAGATTGATATTTCTGTCTCCATTTAACAGTAAGGAAATTTGAGACTTTGAGAGAAAAAAATGATTTCCTTAAGGTCATACAGCTACTGACATGGCTAGGCTAGGACATGAACCCAGTCCATGGGCCCAGTATTGGGTTCTTTATTCTATACTAGTGCTTTAAAAAATTTTATCTCATTATTTTATTGTATGTATGTATTTATGTAAGAATTTATGTATTTGGCAGTGGAATCTTATTTTACTTAAAAAAGCTACCAACGATTCTATCCAATGTGTATAAAACAGATTAAAGCAGAACTTATTTGATTAAAGTGCTCCTGTGATCATACACCTCTTCTTTGCAACACACACACACACACACACACACACACACACACACTCTCTCTCTCTCTCTCTCTCTCTCTCTCACACACACACACACACACACTCTCTCTTTCTCTCTCTCTCTCTCACACACACACACACACACACACACACACACACACGCTCTCTCTCCCTCTCTCTTCTGCCTTAACTTAAACATATGGTGGACCTTTTCAGGACCTATAACAAAAGATAGAATGACACGAGGTTTGGACCATCATCATTCAGTCTTTATTTTCCTCATAGCACAAACACCTGATTGCTCTATTGCCTCAGTTCCAGGAATTTCCAAGGCATTCCATACAATTGAAATAAGAAATCAAGGATTACGCTATTCATTTGTGTGAGGTGTGGCTGCTTTAATCACTTCCAAGCTCAAGATTTTCCCATCAAATCCAAGGTAGTCTCAATACCATTGTTTTCACAAACTTATTTTTAGCTTGGCACTTCCATGTGGATGGAGTTTTATATACAAATACTAAAAAATATGTTTATAAAGATATTTAGTGAAATCAGAAATCTTTTTAGTGTAATGCTGATAAAAGAGCTCTGTATATACTGCAGTCTCAGCTTTCCCTGCATGATGTATTTAAGTGGAGATGTGTGTGTTAGCTTACTTACTCCTAGACAAGTACAATTGGAGGAACCTGTGCTTAAATACTGTTAGTGATCTCTGGGTGGAGGGGTTCTATGTGACTGACACTGTCTGCCTTAGAACTTTTTGTATTGTCCATTCTTTTGAAAGCATGTAGAAATGATTTGCCAAAAATAAGTATCTGTGTATACTTTCTTGTGACACTTTGTGATATTGTTTCAAAAATTTGAGACGAAATGGCTGGCTTGAGAGAACAGGCATATCTTCGTCCCAGAATTCTTTCTCCCTGAGTCTAGAAATTTCCTTTCATTTTTTTTGGTCTGCCTGCATTTTTCTGTTTCTTCATTTGCAGTGACATTAAAGAGAGGGCACAAAAGGCCCTTGGCCTTTTATTTAACGTGTTTACAGATGTATCTCTACTTACAGCTTATCAGTATTGAATGAAAACTTGACTGGAAACACACCTCTCTGTGTTTTGAACAAAAGAAGAATAGATGTTAATCCATGTTACATGTTTTAAATGTCACTGTCAGTGTATACATTTGGATGTAAATAAACTGAATCCATGTGGTAACTTCAAAGTATGAATGAGATTATATTTAGGGAGACAAATGGCTTGAGAATTTTAAAACTTACAAATGAGTCCTTACACTCAGGAAAGAAAATAGGTGACATGCTGTATTACTTTTCACTGAAAGTTTCCTATATGATAAAGTTTATTAACTGCACAGATAAGTTTTTGAACATTTATGTTTTGGGGAAAATGTAGAATGAAAACTTGCATGCCATTCTGGAAAAAAGGTTATGCATTAATGCCACTTCCAAATTCAAAAAGATCAGTGTCACATTATGTAAACATCTTTGTATCAGTTATATTGCAAGTGACAGTACATTTTATAAGGTCTAAGGAAGCTTACATAAGAACAAATATTTTCTCAATACAATCAAATGCCACTTTGAATAAGGGGCACAGTAGAGGAGATGCAATGGATATGTGTAATGTGTGCTAAATTTGTGATTGCCTTGGGCACTACTAAAGCCACACTGAGTAATTTCATTTGACAGCCAAAAAAGAGGAGTTAAAGAAATGTGGCAGTTTCACCTCCTATGTCTATTCACAAACTCCCATGGTGACCTCATTAATCTTGGGGAGGAGAATTACTCAAAGACTGGATGCATAATGCCAAAATGACTGCTTGTAAAAGTTAGTATCCAGTCCATCTGCCACTGGTTTTCTTTATGCTGGCGTTTGGCAGTTTTATAAAGGAGTGTGCCAAGGTGTGCTGGGTCACAGTTTGGGGAAGAGAATGCTGAATGAACACTGGTTGGAGCAGCAACAAAGGTTTCCCTTGCATACTGTGCCTGCCAGCCATGGGAGCTCAGGCTCAAGTCCTCCCACCTCTTTATTGCTACTGGTTTGTCACCATTCTGCTGGCGAGAATGGTAGTGAGCAGCAGGGAGGAAGCCACAGGGTTTCCCACCAGAGAAACTGGACTGTCCCGGCATGATTTGCATACTTTGGCACAAACACCAGAGGATACTGACCTTGGGCCTTGATGTCACTACACCAGACAATTGGTTGAACTGATATGCTTTACTTGCCTTGACTAACATTGTGTTTTGCCAATTGGCCAATCGTTTAGTGGCCAAGGAGACTCACTGACTTTAGATTTGAATTCAGTAAACATTTTTTATGTGATTTACTTTGTGCCAGACAGTATTCTGGTCACTCTGGCACTTTTTATCTCATTTAATAATCATAATATTTTAGAAATAAGTTGATATTTTTATTTTAAAATTATTAAACCAAGGCCCTCTATTTCATGATGTGGCTCTCCTGAATTCAAGGAGAAATATGTTAACGTTAAAAAAAATAAAATTGTATCACATAATGTGACATAAAGATGAGGGCATCATCTTTTAATAGATATATATTATGTTAAAAATGTTAATTAGGTATTGAAAATTATAACAAGGACATTTCACCAGTGAAGTGGTGTAAGGGCAGGGAAGTTGGGGCAATGGGAATTGGAATATAATGAGCCACATTAAGCATACACATGTCAAGTCTAGTTCTGAATCCTGTGGCAGGCCTTACAAGAGAGTCCATGAGTCAGAGAGGTGCAAATAGAACCAGGAATTTGCATTGTTGTGGATGCAAAGGAGGAGGAAGTGTTCAACATTGTCAGGTGTAGAAAAGAGGTCTAGAATGATAAAGACTGAAAATAGCCATAGGACTTTGCAGATGGGAGGTCAATCCTGACCTTACCAAGAGCTCCTTCCATGAAATTGAAAGGGCAACAAACAGATATGCAGAATGAGGGATGAGTAGGAAGGGAAGGAAGAGAGAAGATTGTTAGTGAATAGTACAGTCCTTCCAAAGGTTTTGCTGGGAAGAAGAGTGGTTTCTAGAGGGAACACATCTGTAAGGAAGAGGTATTTCTTCAAGTTTAAGGAAATGGAGCATCTCTAGCATAACTACTGGAGTCTGAAAGAAAAGGGAGAGAATGGTTTGAGATATAGGAAGGGACTTGAAGACCAATGCCACAGAAGGAACAGAAAGATGTGGGGCAGGGCACAGAAGGAACTGATTGACCTTGAACTGGATGAGAGACCCCACTGTCCTCACTCTTGAATGCTTATATTGTGATGTGGAAAGTTAAAGAAAATCATAGCTTATGGCTTCAATTGTCTTGATGAAGCAGAGAGGCCAGCAAAATATTGAAATTAGAAGGAATGGGGATTGATCTAAGGACTTTTGAGCAAGGGAGTAAAGACTGAACAGGGTCATTGAGCAGAATAGAAAATGGACTGAAGAAAAGTATAAAAGAGTGTAGCTGAAAATCCAGCCAAGGTTGGAATTTGTAATGATGCCAAACTTCCAGATTTGCATGTCTTTCTCTTGCTGTGTAAATCAGAAAGGGTGGATTGTAAAATTAGACCAGGGTTTGGGATTTAGGGTTTTGGCAGAAGGACAGTGGTGAAAAGACACTGAGGGGACTGGAGGACAAGTGGTTTTTAATCATAGCCATCATATCCAGGCAGGGCAGGAAAGAAAGTGAAGATAGGAGGCATTTACTAGTCTGGGAGGAGATGCAGAGACCTATGGATGGCAGAACTCTTTGAGAGTGATGACAGGATGGGGTAGAAGAAGCAGTAAACTATGCCCCAGAATCATCCTGAATGTGGAGGAATTATTAGGAGGCCTAGAGAGGTATATAGTCGAGAAACAAACATTTGAAGAGACCAGAGGTCTTTAGATTAATGATCCGGGAATAATGATCATAATGTTGGGTAGGAAACAACAGGGCCAGATCACCAATACTCTGATCCTGCAATGGCAGGAGTAGATGAAAGACTAAGCAGTCTTCACTTGAAACCCTTCAGGGAAAGCAGTGTCATCAGAGAAGAGCCAGGTTCCATTAAAGGTTTGAGTTGGAGAAGCATTCTGTCAAGTTTAGGAAGTATATGAATTAATCTACTATGATCTTAAGGATCCAGAACACACAACGAGAATGTTTATGGACAAGGGCAGCAATACAATCTTGAGGCAGAGGGAAGCAGCACAATGGGGTGAGAATGGCTTATGGTAGAAAGCGAAATATCATCACATAAAAACTAAACAGAAGCATTCTCACAAACTGCTTTGGGGTGTGTGCATTCAACTCACAGAGTTGAACGCTTTCTTGGATAGAGCAGTTTGGAAACATTCTTTTTGTAGAATCTGCAAGTGTTCATTTGGAGCGCTTTGAAGCCTATGGTGGAAAAGGTAATATCTTCACATAAAAACTAGACAGAAGTATTCTCAGACAGTTCTTTGTGATATGTGCATTCAACTCACAGAGTTGAACCTTTCCTTTGATAGAGCAGATTTGAAACATTCTTTCTGCATAATCTGCAAGTGTTCATTTGGAGCGCTTAGAGGCTCATGGTGGAAAAGGAAATATCTTCACATATAAACTAGATAGAAGCATTCTCAGAAACTTTTGACTGTAGATGACAAAGGGACTTATATTCAGGGCAATGACCAAGGATGACAAGTATGGGATAGAGGACTATTGAGATTTGCTGGCCTCATGTTGGTGCATAAGGCCAATGGGAAGCCTTATGGAGCTTCCTTGCAATTTTATGAGTTGTATAAAAGCGAGTCATGGGTGAGAGCTGTTGGAGTCCGGAGCTCGAGTTTGTATAAGGATCCTAAATTTACATAGTACTTTATGTCAGTTTTTCTTACCAAGCTGGGAGCTTGCTTAGATACAGCTTTCAAGTTATTTACATTGCAACAGACTTTTTAAAAAAATGGCTTACAGGGGAGACTTTTGGTCAAAAATATGTTTGGGGCACTATGTGTGGATTTCATTGATTACTGCTTTCCATGCACCTGCTGGTTGTCTGTAGGTTCACTGCCCCTGTGAACAGAAGACCCAGCCCTTCTGGAAAAAAAAATTTTTTTAATGGACCTAAGCCAAAAATGCTTTAAGCCCGGAGAAACATTTAGTAATTCTTCAGAAATTTTATAGCACTACTGACTGGTGTGGAGCAGGTAGAAGTTGAACTTTTTTCCTGATTATGAAAGTAAGTTATATGCATTGTAAAATATATTAAAAATATAGAAAAAGAGAAAAAATCACATTAAATCTCACCAGCTGGAGATATCCACTGTTAACATTTGGATGCATATTATTCAATATTTTATGTCTTTGAATATGCTTTTTAGCTAAAATGAGATCATAGCAACATATTTTATATTTTCTTGATTGTCTTATGAACATGATGACGTCATCAATAATCTTCTACCGCATGATATTCAATATAGTATTTCATCGACTTACTGTATATACTTAACCAATCTTCTCATGCTGTTCATCTGGGTTATTTTCACCTTTGTAGAATTATGAATCACCCTGGTATGAACTTTCTTAAAAGAGAAATTAATCTTGCATACATTTATGATTACTTAAGATGCATTCTTAGAAATGTAATGACTGGATCACAGTGTTTTCTTCTCTCTCTCTCTCTTTTCCCTTCTCTCTCTTTGCTTCTTTTTCTCTTCCTGCTTTCTTGTCTGCTTTTCTTTTTTTGCTACAATTTACACTTGAAAACAATTTTATCCTACAAGCTAAGAATACATTTTAGATTTTTAAATGGCTGAAAAATTCTAAAGATGAATGATATTCTGTGATATGTGAAAATTATATAAAATTATATGAAATTTTTATTTCAGGATCCATTAATACAGTTTGTTGTACAGCCATGCCCATTTGGTTATATACTATCTATAGCTGCTTTCACACTACTGTGGAAGAGTTGAGTAGTTGCAACAGAGACTATATGACCCACAATGCCTAAAATATCTAGTATTTGGTTCTTTACAGGAAATGATTGATGAGTCCTGATTTAAACCTGAGGAGTTTACAAAGTTATTATAGATAATGTAAATCCTTTAACTTGATTCCAGAACAATTTTCTTGTATGCCATACACTAATATTGTGAATCAGAACCCCAGTTTCCTTGTCTGTAGTATGGGTCTAATAATAGTGATAATTTCAAATGGTTTTTGTGAAGGGTGAATGAAATACATTTCAAGTATTTGAATAGTGCTTGGCTCAGAACTGAAAAGTAACACCACTAGAGGACATGCAGCTGCTTGCAAAGTGTCCCATTGGAAGAGTGTGCTATTCATTTCAAAGGAAGGAAGACAGAGCTTGCTTCTTTTGGAGAACCTCATACTGTATATGTTTGACCCACATCTGCCTTTTAAAATGATTGCAGAGGCTCTTTCATGTGGCTGGGGTGGGAATTGGTCTCCCTGATAAAGTAGCAACTTTGGGTTGCTATCCTTGGTGGGGACATCTTAGATGCTTCTGGTGGTCGAATGTGGTTGAATATATTTCACTTGCTCTACAAAGTCACTGTCAGCAGCACATGGATTGCAAATGCACATGGAACAAACAATTTCACCAAAGGAAAGATAAAAACTGGGTTGGATAAAGAAGATATAAAGAAAGAAAAAAGGGACTTGACAGAGTAGAGGGAAGCCAACGGAAGAAAAAATATTGGATGTGATTACTGCTTTTTAACTTTAAATAAATGTAGGAAAATTATTTTTACAATGCCCTGTGTATTGTGTGCCTAAAAATAATACAGAAAACATAGGATTTTAAGTGCATTAATATAAATGACTTGAGTACCCCAATGCTGCTATGTAACCGAAGGTTGGAGTTATTGCCCCTTTTATATAACTTAAGTCTTTTCTGTGCTTCTTTCCATATCCATCCCTTTTTTCTTCCTCTCTCATCTTAGAAGAAAATAGTCCCTCTTTTCCTACAAAGACTAGTCCATTAGTCCTACTTCCCCTTCCTCCTCTTGCTCCTGTCCCATCCTTACCTGGCAAATCTCCCACCTTGCTTCATCAATTATCCTTTCCATCTCACTTACTCCTCAACCATTCCAAGTGATACTTTCTCTAGAAGTTTTATCAAAGAATTCTCTCTGGTATTTGGAGTAACACAAAGAAAGAATCTAATATGGATAAAAGAGTCTAGTCACTGACGTCTCTTAACATAATCAATTCTCAATCATCTAGTCTGGTTGAATGTGAAGTCGATGTGGTGGCTATTTATTTAAGTATTCACTTTTAAAGTATTTACCATGCATACTTTGTTCAAAATATTTGAAAATCCATCTTCAGCCTATAAATTATTTAGATTATATTTTCAGTTTCTGAACACACAGGCTGGTAGGTCTCTTTCTCTTTCCCTTCCTTCCTGTCTTTCATAATAATTTATTATTGGATCTTGGGATTTTGGAAAGAGCTTGTGTTCTTTATTAAAGCAATTCTTTGGAATTTTTGGGAGTTCCTTTACAACCAATGTGTGGTCAGATTTTCTAATGTTCTGCATGTGCTTGAAAGAAATGTGTATTCTTTAATTACTGGGTGCAGGGTTCTATATGGTTTAATTAGATTAAGCTTGTTAATTATGTAGTTCAAATCTATGATTGTATTAAATTTTGCATGGTTGATCTGGCACTTTTTGACAGGTGTGTGTTAAAACTGCTGCTGTAATTGTGGATTTATTATTTTTCCTTATAAGTATGCCATTTTGTGTCACTTATTTTTAGACTGTAGTGCTACTTTATTAATATTTTTACATTTAATCTTTTTATAATAAACCTGTTTATTACTGGTAAAATTAATAAAAGATAAAACCTTAAACAAGTACTTACCTCTTAGAAATGTTATAAGATTTAGGGGATGGCAGCCCAAAATTTACCTCCAAAAGCATATCTCTTAATTTTGTTAACTTGTAAATGTAATTAACTGTTCATTGTGGGAATTTGAATTATTGGCTTCTTTTATTTATACATACATTTTAATTATTTTTGGTTGCTGGCCTTAGTGGAGAACGTCTTAGATGCTTCTGGCAATTGAATGTGGTTGAATATATTTCACTTCTACTAAAAAGGAAGTGAAATATATTTTACAATATATTTCATCACCCGGTCATAATCACTGCCAACATTTCATCATACAGCCTTCCATTCTTCCTTCTCTACATTTTTTTTCTGGTTGAGGTTATTATCCAATTCAATATTTTATCTTGATTTGTTTTAACTTTCGTTATAGCTTAAACATTTTCTCATGTCATTACTAACTCTTTTGTACATCCTACTTCTCCACCCCTAACAACCAAGAGAATTACAGTGAACCTTGGGATGCAATAAAATACACCTAAAATAGCGAATAGTACAGAACGAAATTGGGAAGAACGGAAACTAAAGAATATGACTTGACCATTAATCACGTTATTTGTACCACAGTTTAGAAACTTGAATTATCGAGTTTCTACAATGGTTGCAGTTCTTGGGGAAAGCCTTATAGCAAAGGTGGAATTTAAGCTGATCATTGATCTCTTCGTCAATGCTAAGCCAACTCCATTTAGCAAAGGTACTAGGGCAGGTATGAACCAGGCCCCATAATACAGAGTGGGTGATGGAAAGTAGAATAGACAGCAGTAATGTAATAGGAAGACCCGTCAGCTTTACTCTTGAGAGGGGCAGGTATACAATTTACCAAGCAGCATGGGACCAAATTCTGGAGGACCTAGACTGTCAAAAAAGTTGCTGCTTTCTGTGCAAAAGAGATGCTTCTAGCTGTGTTGCTGCCACATTGATAAGCTGGTAGTTTGAGATGAGGAAAGAGGAATTTTTATGTCCCCATGGGTTATGCAGTCTCAACTACAAATTTCTGTCTGTGAAGAAGGGAAGGACAAAGCAGAACTGCTTTAAGAAAGGAAAGCGAAAAACATTAGGCTGATTTTGCTGGTGAATTTGTAACCCTAAGTTAGCATAGATCATCATTTTTTGTCCTTCTTATAAAAGTATGAGAAAGTATAATTATCCTGATATTAAATAGGAAGGAACCAGATCTCAAGGGGGTTGAGTAATTTCATATGACCAACACCACAAGCTAGATCTTAGGGCAGATAGTTTGACAGGTTTTCTATTACTCTGTACTGCTTCTTCAGGGCTCAATGTGATACTATTTAATGATGATAACAGTGGTTGCTAGCCTTTTTTTTTTCACACCTTTGAGGTCTGTAAGGTCTTAATTTTTCCTAGCAAAATTCTGCAATACTAAATATCAGAAGGAAAAAATCTCCAGAGAAGTCCAGCCTTATAGTTACTGTTTATTAAGCCCTTTTTTTTTCTAGACTGGATCATTGTAGGATTTTATGCACACACACATAGACATGAACACTCACACACATATACACATCATATTTATCTAGGTGTGGATCTCTTCATTGTTTTTGCCTGGAATTTGAGGGACTCATTTTATCAATATCCTCAGCTTTTTCCTCAGCTCAGAAAAGTTATCCTCAGTTATACTTTTAATAATTGTTTTTCTGTCACCTTCATCGAAATGCCTATGATGGCTAAGTCAGTTCAGCCCTTCATATCTATATTCCTTTCTCTCTTCTTTTCCATGTTTTAGTTTTTGACTTTTGTACTCTGGAGACCTTCAGAATGTGAGGATTTTGTTTTATTTTCTGTAGTGTTAGTTTGGCTTTTACTTAATGTGCCTCTCTTGACCTACCTTTCCCTCCTTTTTTCCCATATTTCAATAAATGGAACCTTCATCCACCCAATTGCTCAAGCCAGGAGCTCTCTGTGTCTGAATTCTTACAGACAAAACCTTGCCATATCTTTTCTAACATACATCCAAAGTATGCGTTGAATCATTTCATTTCACAAAGCAAAATAGTGGCTAAGGTAGGGCTGGAACCCAGGTTTTCTAGAACACCCTGGTTTATATCCTGGCTCCACCACTTTCTACCTGTGTATCCATGGGGAAATTACTTGACTTCTCTGAGTGCTCATTTTTAAAATAAGACATGAAGATAGCTACATTTCAGAGATACATTTAAAACATTCTATGACTTCATTTCTATGAAATGTACAGCTTAGGCAAATCTATAGAGACAGAAAATACATCAGTGGTTGCCTAGTGATAAGAGGGTCTAGGAGGGAAATGTGGGGAGCATTGACTGCTAAAGGGTATGGGGTTTCTTTTTGGGGTAGTGAAAATGTTCTAAAATTGATTGTGGTGATAGTTTGACAATTCTGTGAAGATACTAAAAACCATTTAATTGTTAGCTTTAAAGGGTGAGTTATATGGCATATGAACTATATTTCAATTAAGCTGTTTACAAAGAAAAAAAAAAGATTAAAGGAGGGAAATTTCCTGAGATGGCCAACGATGGAGTCCCTTCGGCCTCAAAGGCCCAGATGAACCTTTTCACATGTTCTAGTTTGGCCATCCAGGTTTGTAGCCTAATGAAACTCTCATAAGTATGTGGTCTTGGACCTGGACAGAGTCTCCTCAGCTGCATCACAGTGACCATTTTAACAGGCTTGCCTCCCTTTAGAAACACAGCTTGGAAACCTCTATCCCTTTGTGGATTTTGGAAGCTACATTAGGCAGCTTCCTAAGGTAAGCACAGAGCAAAAATAATTTGCCACCTGGGGCTTTATGGCAGATGGAACTTAGTTGCCTCTTAATATCCTCAGCTGAAGAGTTGAGACATACCTCGGGCCTCAGTTTTTTCAAAGGTCTGATCCATTTGTCTTTAATGCAAGCTGCACTGGCCTGATAGTCCTGGTAATTCCAATGCTGAATTACTTGAGACATTTTATAGAGTTTTAAGGGCATATGTTTTAAGGAATCTGCTTTAATCGTCCGCACTGAGAAATATCCTCCAATGTGGATTACTCAGTGCAGGTTTACTAGAGACATTTAATACAATCTGGAAGATTTAATAGTTGAAGACATGCCCTGGGTCTCCATTTTATAAGAGGTTCCATGCATCAGTCTTCACAACAAACCATTCTTGCCTTTCACCTTCCACTGAGCCAATCCACATTAAAAGGAAGCTGAAAGAAATGACACAACTTGCACTTTGATTTTATAAGAAGTTGGATCTATTTATCTCCATTGGAACCATTCTAGAATTACTCCCAACACCATAGATTTATTCTGGACTTTCAATGCAATCTATATAACAGAGTTGGGGACATAACTTGGGCCTAAATTTTGTAAGAAGTTTGATCTTCCCATCTCCACAAAAACAACCCTGGCCTGTCTCTCTCCCATGCTGAATTACTCCAGTTTTTCAATAACTTCTGGAATATATAAGAGTTGATGATATACCTCAGGCTGCAATTTTGTAAGAAGTTGCTCCTACTTATCTCTATTACAAAGAATCCTGAATTAACACTGCCCAGAGTGAAATCACTTCATGCAGATTTACTGCAGGCATTCTCTATGGCCAGGCATTTACTGGAGACATTCTGTATGATAAGGGAACCTGAAGAGTGAATACGTCCAGTTGGTCTGACAGACTAACCTGGTGCCATCTTTTCCCACTTCAAGAATTCCTTTGAAGGTTCAATTAGATAATATAGTTATAGTACTTGGCACACAGCAGTCTCTTAACCAATGTTTGTTCTCACTGCCTCTGGACCCATTTCTATTGTCTCCATTCATACAACCACATGGGTATATTTATCATGTATATTTACACACACTCGTGTATGTATTCATATCTATTACATATATAGGAGTGTACATATACATTTGTGTGTGTGTGTATATATATATAATATATATATACACATGTATATGTAATACATATATACACATCTATTCATCGCCATTGGAACCATCCTAGAATTACTCCCAACAACATAGATTTATTCTGGACTTTCAATGCAATCTATATAACAGAGTTGGGGACATAACTTGGGCCTAAATTTTGTAAGAAGTTTGATCCCCCCATCTCCACACAAACCATCCTGGCCTGGATGTTTTGATATATATGTATGCGTATATGTATTACATATATGTGTGTGTGTATATATATATACACACATGTATATGTGTATGTGTGTATATACATGTATTCTGGAGTAAAATGGGTAGTTATTTAAGTCATTTGAAGGAATGCTGAAGCTATTTACCACAGAGATCTGTTTTGAGTATTCGGTGTGAAGGAAGGATATGAATATTTTAGAAAGACAAAAATAAAATATTACTTTGACTGAAAGAGATCAGTGCATTTCCATCTTTCTTTAAAAACACAGAAAATAAATTAGGAAATGAGTCTATTTGTGTGGTATGGGGGAAAGCAACTGTCCCTCAAGTGGCCCATTTCTTCTTGGATCTCCATGCAAAAGGCAAACTGGAGACCAGGGAGGCTGGAGCAACCTAGATAGGACATCAGTAGGGAGGCCATGTGATTGGCCCTGAGGCACCTCACAGACTGTCATCTCAAGTACTGTTGTGGAGCCAAATGCTGAAGTGAATAAAATATGTTCTAGTTATGCTTGGGAGACCTCCCGAGTCCAGCTGCCTTACTTTCCTCCTCCCTTTGCTTTCTTTTGCCAAGATTATGCTAGAAGGAAAAGGCGAGAGGAGAGGAGAGTGCTGGGACAACTCCATCACTAAATTATATATGTTACACTTTTACTTGCACTTAGAAAATCTTGGATTGCCTATCAGCCATGTGTTTACTTCAGATTGGGAGAGAACTAGGAAGAGTGCTAGAAGATTTGATCTTTCACTGACTTTGGGAAAATTTCTTTGATATCCTGAGCATCAACTTCACTATTTGCAAAAATAGCAATAGAGATAATAGTACTTTCCCCCCTCTTTTCACATATTGCTTGTTATCAACATATAAAGCACAAACAGATATTATTTTGAACTCCTTCCTAGTTTCACATAATTCACATTTATTTATTTATTTTTTTTTATTATACTTTAAGTTTTAGGGTACATGTGCACATTGTGCAGGTTAGTTACATATGTATACATGTGCCATGCTGGTGCGCTGCACCCACTAACTCGTCATCTAGCATTAGGTATATCTCCCAATGCTATCCCTCCCCCCTCCCCCCACCCCACCACAGTCCCCAGAGTGTGATATTCCCCTTCCTGTGTCCATGTGATCTCATTGTTCAATTCCCACCTATGAGTGAGAATATGCGGTGTTTGGTTTTTTGTTCTTGCGATAGTTTACTGAGAATGATGGTTTCCAATTTCATCCATGTCCCTACAAAGGACATGAACTCATCATTTTTTATGGCTGCATAGTATTCCATGGTGTATATGTGCCACATTTTCTTAATCCAGTCTATCATCGTTGGACATTTGGGTTGGTTCCAAGTCTTTGCTATTGTGAATAATGCCGCAATAAACATACGTGTGCATGTGTCTTTATAGCAGCATGATTTATAGTCCTTTGGGTATATACCCAGTAACGGGATGGCTGGGTCAAATGGTATTTCTAGTTCTAGATCCCTGAGGAACTGCCACACTGACTTTCTTCCAGTTGATCGCATCGGCTCCTGAGGCTTCTGCATTCTTCACGTAGTTCTCGAGCCTTGGTTTTCAGCTCCATCAGCTCCTTTAAGCACTTCTCTGTATTGGTAATTCTAGTTATACATTCTTCCAAATTTTTTTTCAAAGTTTTCAACTTCTTTGCCTTTGGTTTGAATGTCCTCCCGTAGCTCAGAGTAATTTGATCGTCTGAAGCCTTCTTCTCTCAGCTCGTCAAAATCATTCTCCATCCAGCTTTGTTCCGTTGCTGGTGAGGAACTGCGTTCCTTTGGAGGAGGAGAGGTGCTCTGCGTTTTAGAGTTTCCAGTTTTTCTGTTCTGTTTTTTCCCCATCTTTGTGGTTTTATCTACTTTTGGTCTTTGATGATGGTGATGTACAGATGGGTTTTCGGTGTGGATGTCCTTTCTGTTTGTTCGTTTTCCTTCTAACAGACAGGACCCTCAGCTGCAGGTCTGTTGGAATACCCTGCCGTGTGAGGTGTCAGTGTGCCCCTGCTGGGGGGTGCCTCCCAGTTAGGCTGCTCGGGGGTCAGGGGTCAGGGACCCACTTGAGGAGGCAGTCTGCCGGTTCTCAGATCTCCAGCTGCGTGCTGGGAGAACCACTGCTCTCTTCAAAGCTGTCAGACAGGGACATTTAAGTCTGCAGAGGTTACTGCTGTCTTTTTGTTTGTCTGTGCCCTGCCCTCAGAGGTGGAGCCTACAGAGGCAGGCAAGCCTCCTTGAGCTGTGGTGGGCTCCACCCAGTTCGAGCTTCCCGGCTGCTTTGTTTACCTAAGCAAGCCTGGGCAATGGCGGGCGCCCCTCCCCCAGCCTCGCTGCCGCCTTGCAGTTTGATCTCAGACTGCTGTGCTAGCAATCAGCGAGATTCCGTGGGCGTAGGGCCCTCCGAGCCAGGTGTGGGATATAGTCTCGTGGTGCGCCGTTTTTTAAGCTGGTCTGAAAAGCGCAATATTCGGGTGGGAGTGACCCGATTTTCCAGGTGCGTCCGTCACCCCTTTCTTTGACTCGGAAAGGGAACTCCCTGACCCCTTGCGCTTCCCAGGTGAGGCAATGCCTCGCCCTGCTTCGGCTCGCGCACGGTGTGCGCACCCACTGGCCTGCGCCCACTGTCTGGCACTCCCTAGTGAGATGAACCCGGTACCTCAGATGGAAATGCAGAAATCACCCGTCTTCTGCGTCGCTCACGCTGGGAGCTGTAGACAGGAGCTGTTCCTATTCGGCCATCTTGGCTCCTCCCTCGGGATTACTTTCTTGAAATTTTTTTTTCTGATTGTTTGCTGTTGGCATATAGAAATGCTACTGATTTTTGTATGTTGACTTTGTATCCTGCAACTTTACTGAATTTATGTGTCATTTCTAACAATTTTTTTCATGAAGTCTTTAGTAGGTTTTTCCAAATGTAAGATTATACCATCTGAAAACAAGGATAATTTGACTCCTTCCTTTTCAACTTGGATGCCCTTTATTTCTTTCTCTTATCTGATTGCTCTAGCTAGGACTTCCACTACTATGTTGGATAACAATGGTGAAAGTGGACACCCTTATCATGTACCTGATCGTGAAAGAAAAGCTATCAGTTTTTTCCCCATTCATTACAATACTAGCTATGAGTTTGTCATATATGGTTTTTATTATGTTGAGTTATGTTCCTTCTATGTCCAGTTTTTTGAGGGTTTTTGTCATGAAGAGATGATGAATTTTATCAAATGCTTTTTCTGCATCAATTGAAATGATCATATGATTTTTGTCTTTCATTCTGTTGATATGATGTATCACAATAATTGATTTTGTATGTTCAACCATCCTTGCATGCCTGAGATAAATCCCAGTTGGTCATGATGAATGATCTTTTTAATATATTGTTGAATTTGGTTTGCTAATATTTTGTTGAGGATTTTTGCATCAATATTCGTCAGCAATAGTGGCCTATAGTTTTCATTTTTTGATTTATCTTTGTCTGGTTTTGGTATCAGGATAATACCAGCCTTGTAAAATGAGTTTGGAATTATTCTGTCATTCTCTATTTTTTAGAATAGTTTGGGTAGGATAGGTGTTAGTTTTTGAAATCTTTGGTAGAATTCAACAGTGAATTCTACCAAATTCACTTTTCAATATGGCTTAAATCTCTTTACCTGTTGTCTATACAAGTTTTGGATCTCTTCATGGTTTAATCTTAATAGGTTGTATGTTTCTAGGAATTGTTTCATTTATTCTAGATTTTCCAATTTATTGGAATATAGTTGCTCATAGTAGTAATTAATGTGGTACCATTTGTAACATCTCTTTTTTCATCTCTGATTTTCATTCAGCTATTTTCTCTTTTTTCCTTGGTTAATCTGGCTAAAGGTTTGTCAGTTTTGTCTGTCTTTTCAAAACACCAACTTTTAGTTTTGTGTATCTTTTGTATTGTTTCCTTCATTTCAAATTCATTTATTTCTGCTCTTGCTGTTTATTATTTCGTTTATTCCACTAGTTTTGTGTTTGGTTTGTGCTTGCTTTTCAAGTTCTTTAAGATGCATCATTAGATTATCTTAAGTTTTTTATTTCTTTTTTGATGTAGGCACTTATAGCTATAAACTTCCCTCTTAGTGCTGCTTTTGCTGTATCCCATAGGATTTAGCATATTGTGTTTACATTTCCATTTGTTTCAATACATTTTCTAAATTTTTTCTTAGTTTTTTCATTAACCTACTGGTCATTCAGGAGCATATTGTTTAATTTCTGTGTATTTGCACAGTTTCCACAGTTCCTTGTGCTATTGATTTCTAGTTGTATTCTGTTGTGTTCAGAGAAGATGCTTGATTTAAAAAATATTTTTTTATTTCAGTAGGTCTTTGGGGAACAGGTGGTGTTTGGTTACATGAATAAGTTCTTTAGTTGTGATTTCTGAGATTTTGGTGCACCCATCACCCGAGCAGTGTACACTGTACCCAATGAATAGTCTTTTATCCCTTGCTACCCCCCACTCTTTCCCAAGTCCCCAAAGTCCAATATATCATTTGTATACCTTTGCGTCCTCATAGCTTAGCTCCCACATATGAGTGAGAATACACAGTGTTTGGTTTTCCATTTCTGAGTTACTTCACTTAGAATAATAGTCTCCAATTCCATCAAGGTTGCTGTGAACGCCAATATTTCATTCCTTTTTATGGCTGAATAGTATTTCATTTTATATATATATATATATATATAATTTTCTTTATCCATTCATTGATTGATGAGCATTTGGGCTGGTTTCGTATTTTTGCAGTTGCAAATCATGCTGCTGCAAACATGTGTGTGCAAGTATCTTTTTCGTATAATGACTTCCTTTCCTCTGGGTAGATACCTAGTAGTGGGATTGCTGGATCAAATGGTAGATCTACTTTTAGTTCTTTAAGGAATTTTCACACTGTTTTCCATAGTGGTTGTACTAGTTTACATTCCCTCCAACAGTGTAATTGTGTTCCCTATTTGCCACATTCCAGCCAACATCTATTACTTTTTGATTTTTTGATTATGGCCATTCTTGCAGAAGTGAGGTGTTATTGCATTTTGATTTTGATTTGCATTTCTTTGATCATCAGTGATGTTCAGCATTTTCCATATGCTTGTTGACCATTTGTATATCTTCTTTTGAGAACTGTCTTTTCATGTCCTTAGCCCACTTTTTGATGGGATTGTTTGTTTTTTCCTTGCTGATTTGTTTGAGTTTTTGTACATTCTGAATACTAGTTTGTTGGATGTGTAAATTGTGAAGATTTTCTCCCACTCTGTGGGTTGTCTGTTAACTCTGCTGATTATTTCTTTTGCTGTGCAGAAGCTTTTTAGTTTAATTAAGTTCCATCTGTTTATCTTTGTTTTTGTTGCATTTGCTTTTGCATTCTTGGTCATGAAATCTTTGCCTAAGCCAATGTCTAGAAGAGTTTTTTCGACGTTATATTCTAAAATCTTTATGGCTTCAGTCTTACATTTAAGTTTTTGATCCATCTTGAGTTGATTTTTGTATAGGGTGGGAGATGAGGATCCAGTTTCATTTGTCTACATGTGGCTTGACAATTATCCCAGCATCATTTGTTGAACAGGGTGTCCTTTCCCCACTTTATGTTTTTCTTTGCTTGGTTGAAAATCAGTTGGCTGTAAGTATTTGGGTTTATTTCTGGGTTCTCTTTTCTGTTCAGTTGGTCTAGATGCCTATTTTTATACCAGTACCATGCTGTTTTGGTGACAATGGCCTTATAGTATAGTTTGAAGTCAGGTAATCTGATACCTCCAGATTTGTTCTATTTGCTTAGTCTTGCTTTGGCTATGTGGGCTCTTTTTTTGGTCCCATCTGAATTTTAGGATTGTTTATTTTCTAGTTCTGTGAAGAATGACGGTGATATTTTAATGGGAATTGCATTAAATTTGTAGATTGTTTTTGGTGGTATGGTCATTTAAACAATATAGATTCTACCCATTTATGAGAATGGGATGTGTTTCTATTTGTTTGTGTCATCTATAATTTATTTCAGCAGTATTTTGTAGTTTTTCTTGTAGAGATCTTTCACCTCCTTGGTTAGGTATATTCCTAAGTATTTTATTTTATTTTTTTCAGCTATTGTGAAAGGGGTTGAGTTCTTGAGTTGATTCTCAGCTTGGCCGCTGTTGCTGTATAGCAGAGCTACTGATTTGCATACATTAATTTTGTATCCTGAAACTTTGTTGAATCCATTTACCAGTTCTAGGCGCTTTTTGGATGAATCTTTAGGATTTTCTAGGTATACGGTCATATCATCAGCAAACAGCGATAGTTTGCCTTCCTCTTTTTACCTCTTTGGATGCCCTTTATTTCTTTCTCTTGTCTGACTGCTCTGGCTTGGTCTTCCAGTACTATGTTGAATAGAAGTGATGAGAATGAGTATCTTTTTATTGTTCCAATTCTCAGGGGAAAATGCTTTCAACTTTTGCCCGTTCAGTATAACGTTGGCTGTGAGTTTGTTTTAGATGGCTTTTATTTGTTAAGGTATGCTGCTTCTATGCCGATTTTGCTGAGGGTTTTAATCATAAACGGATGCTGGGTTTTGTCAAATGCTTTTTCTGCATCTATTGAAATGATCATGTGATTTTTGTTTTAAATTCTGTTTATGTGGTGTGTAACATTTGTTGACTTACATATGTTAAACTATCCCTGCATCCCAAGTATGAAACCTACTTGATCATGGTGGATTGTCTTTTTGATATGCTGTTGTATTAGGTTTGCTAGTATTTTGTTGAGGATTTTTGCATCTATTTTCATCAGGGATATTGGTCTGTAGTTTTCTTCTTCTTTTTTTTGTTTGTTTGTTTGTTAGGTCCTTCCCTGGTTTTTGGTATTTGGGTGATACTGGCATCATAGAATGATTTAGGGAGGATTTCTTCTTTCTCTGTCTTGTGTAATAGTGTCAATAGGATTGGTACCAATTCTTCTTTGAATGTCTGATAGAATTCAGCTGTGAGTCCATCTAATCCTGGACATTATTTTGCTGACAATTTTTAAATTACCATTTCAACCTCACTGCTTGCTATTGGTCTGTTCAGAGATTCTGTATCTTCCTGGTTTAATCTAGGAGAGTTGTATATTTCCAGGAATGTATCCATCTCCTCTAAGTTTTATAGTTTATGTGCATAAAGGGGTTCACAGTAGTGTTGAATAATCTTTTGTATTTCCTTGGTATCAGTGGTAATATCTCCCGTTTCTTTTGTAATTGAGTTTATTTGGATCTTCTCTCTTCTTTACTTGGTTAATCTCACTAATTGTCTATCAATTTTACTTATATTTTCCAAGAACCAGCTTTTTGTTTCATTATCTTTTGTATTTTTTTTGTTTCAATTTCATTTAGTTCTGCTCTGATCTTCGTTATTTCTTTTCTTCTGCGGGGTTTGGGTTTGGATTGTTCTTGTTGCTCCACTTCTGTGCGGTGTGACCTTAGATTGTCTATTTGTGCCCTTTCAGACTTTTTGGCGAAGGCATTTAATGCTATGAACTTTCCTCTTAGCACGGCATTTGCTGTTTCCCAGAGGTTTTGAGAGGTTGTGTCACTATTATATTTCAATTAAAAGAATTTTTTAATAGCCATCTTGATTTCATTGTTGACCCAACCATCATTCAGGAGCAGAATATTTAATTTCCATGTTATTTGCACGGTTTTGAGGGTTCCTTTTAGATATGATTTCCAATTTTATTCCACTGAGGTCTGAGAGAATACTTGATATAAATTTGGTTTTCTTAAATTTACTGAGATTTGTTTTGTGGCCTATCATATGGTTGATTTTGGAGAACGTTTCATGTGCTTATGAATGGAATGTATATTCTACAGTTGTTGGGTAGAATGTCCTGCAAGTATCTGTTGAGTCCATTTGTTATAGGCTATAGTTTAAGTCCATCATTCCTTTGTTGACTTTTTGTATTGATGACCTATCTAGTGCTCTCAGTGGATTATTGAAGTCACCCACTATTATTGTGTTGCCATCTATCTCATTTTTAGGTCTAGTAGTAATTGTTTTATAAATTTGGAAGCTCCAGTGTTAGGCACATATATATTTAGGACTGATATTTTCCTCTTGGACTAGTCCTTTTATCATTATATAATGTTCCTCTTTGTCTTTTAAAATTGCTGTTGCTTTAAAGTTTGTTTAGTCTGATATAAGAATAACTACTCCTGCTGGTTTTGGTGTGCATTTACATGGAATATCTTTTTCCACCCCTTTACCTTAAGTTTATGTGGGTCCTTACATGTTAGGTGAGTCTCCTGAAGACAGCAGAAACTTGGTTGGTAAATTATTATCCATTCTGACATTCTGTGTCTTTTAAGTGGAGTATTTAGGCCCATTACATTCAATGTTAGTATTGACATATGAGGTGATATTCTATTCAACATGCTATTTGTTGCCTAAATACCTTGTTTTCTTTCACTGTGTTATTGTTATATAGGTCCTGTGAGATTTATGCTTTAATGAGGTTCTATTTTGGGGTTTTTTGAGGATTTGTTTCAAGATTTAGACCTCCTTTTAGCATTTCTTGTAGTGCTGGCTTGGTAGTGGCAAATTATTTTAACATTTGTTTGTCTGGAAAAGAGTGTATCTGTCCTTCATTTATGAAGCTTAGTTTTGCTGGATACAAAATTTTTGGCTGATAATTATTTTGTTTAAGGAAGCTAAAAATAAGGCCCCAATCCCTTTGAGCTTGTAGGGTTTCTGCTGAGAAATCTGCGTTCATCTGATAAGTTTTTCTTCATAGGTTAGCTGATGCTTTTGCCTGATAGCTCTTAAGATTCTTTCCTTTGTCTCGACTTTAGATAACCTGATGACTGTGTGCCTAGGTGATGATCTTTTTATGATGAATTTCCCAGGTGTTCTTTGAGCTTCTTGTATTTTGATTTCTAGATCTCTAGCGAGGTCAGGGAAGTTTTCCTTGATTATTCCTTCCAATATGTTTTCCAAACTGTGAGATTTCTCTTCTTCCTCAGGAACACCAATTATTGTTAGGTTTACCATAGTCCCAAACTTCTTGGAGGCTTTGTTAATTTTTTAAAATTCTTTTTTCTTTGTCTTTGATGGATTTGGTTCTGCTTGTTCGATTCTATTGCTGAGATTTTCCAGTGAATTTGCATTTCTCTAAGTGTGTCCTTGATTACCAGAAGTTGTGATTCTGTTTTTAGTTATTCTATTTCACTGAAGAATTTTCCTTTCATTTTCTGGATCATGTTTTTGATTCCTTTAAGCTGGACTTCACCTTTCTCTGGTGCCTCCTTGATTAGCTTAATAATTGACCTTCTGAATTCTTTTTCTGGCAATTCAGAGATTTTTATCTTGGCTTGGATTAATTGCTGGTTAGCTGGTATGATGTTTTGGGGGTGTTAAAGAACCTTGTTTTTTCATATTACCAGAATTGTTTTTCTGGTTCATTCTCATTTGTGTAGACTATGTCAGGGGAAGATCTGGGATTCAAAGGCTGCTGTTCACATTCTTTTGTCCCATGGGGTGGTCCCTTGATATGGTGTTCTCCCCCTTCCCCTAGGAATGGGGCTTCCTGAGAGCTGAACTGTAGTGATTGTTTTTGCCTTTCTGGGTCTAGCCACCCAGTGGAGCTACCAGGCTCTGGGTTGGCACTGGGGAGTGTCTGCAAAGAGTCCTGTGATGTGATCTGTCTTCAGGTCTTGCAGCTGTAGATAACAGCACCTGCTCCGGTGAAGGTGGAGGTAGCAGGGAAGTGAAGTGGACTCTGTGAAGGTCCTTGGTTGTTTTTATTTAGTGTGCTGGTTTTGTGTTTGTTGGCCTCCAGCCAGGAGGTGACGCTTTCAAGAGTGCATCAGCTGCAGTCCTATAGGGAGGATGCAAACTTGCCCTAGGGTCACCTGGTTAAATATTCAGGTTTCTCAGGTGGTGGGCAGGGCCATAGAGCTCCCGAGAGATTATGACCTTTGTCTTTGGTACCAGGGTGGGTAGAGAAAGACCACCAGGTGGGGGCAGGGATAGGCATATCTGAGCTCAGATTCTCTTTGGGCAGGGCTTCCTGTGGCTGCCTTTGGGATGGGGGTGTGGTTCCCAGTCCATTGGAGTTATATTCCCAGGGTGATTATAGCTGCATCTGCTCGGTCATACAGTTCACCAGAGAAGTGGGGGAAAGACAGGAGTCACAGGCCTCATCCCACTGCCTTGCAGCCTGCAGTCCTAAAGGCCAGTCTCACTCCCACTATGCCCCCACAACAGCACTGAGTCTATTTCCAGATAGCCAGTGACCAGCACTGAGAACTTACCCCAGACCACAAACCTCCCCATTGAGAAAGCAAGCAGACACAGTTTTTCAGTGTTTCACGGAGCCTGCAGTGGTGATCCAGTTCCTTCAAAGGGTCTGTGGATTCCTTTGGCTTTCCTAGTATTTTCCTGCAGTTGTTCTTGGAGCAAAAGTTCACGATATGAGTCTCTACACACTGCTTTGTCAGTCCAAGGAGGAGCTGCAAGCTTGTCCTGCTTCCTATCTGCCACCTTAATCTCTATAGACCACCACAATGCTTGATATTATTTCAATTTTTTGAATGTTTTATAACTGTTTTGTGACCTAACATATGGTTTATCCTTGAGAAAGATCTAAGTGATGAGGAAAAGAATGTGTGTTCTGTAGCTGTTGGATGAAATGTTCTGTAAATATCTATTAGGCCCATTTGGTCTATAGTTCAGATTAAGTCCAATGTTTGTTTGTTGATTTTCTGTCTGGAATATTTGTCCAGTGCTGAATGTAGGGCATTGAAGCCTCCTCCAGCTATTATTGTATTGGGGTCTGTCTCCCTTTAGCTCTGATAATATTTGCTTTATATATCTGGGTGGTCCAGTGTTCTATATGTATATATTTATAATTGTTGTATCCTCTTGCCAAATTGACCTCTTTATCATTATACAGTGACTTTCTTTTTGTCTTTTTCTAGTTTTTGTCTTGAAATCCATTTTGTCTCATATAAGCATAGCTACTACTGCTCTTTTTTTGGTTTCCATTGGCATGGAATATCTTTTTCTGTCCTTTCATTTTCAGTCTATGTGTATTTCTATAGGTTAAATATGTTTCTTGTAAGCAAAAGATCTTTTTTCTGTTTTTTAAAATCCATTCAGCCAGTCTATGTCTTTTAATTGGAGAGTTTAGTTCATTTACATTCAATGTTATTATTGATAACTAAGGACTTACTCCTGGCATTTGGTTATTTGTTTTCTGGTTGTTTTGTAGTGTTTGCTTCTTTCTTTCTTTCTTTCTTTCCTTTTTGTCTTCCTTTTAGGGAAGATGATTTTCTCTAGTAATATGACTTAATTTCTTGCTTTTTAATTTTCATGGATTTGTTTCATGTTTTTTGATTTGGGGTTACCATGCGGCTTGTCAATACTGTCTTTAATCCATTATTTTTACTTGATGATAAATTAACACTGTTTGCATAAACAAAGAAACAAGCAAAAAGAAAGGTAATAACAATTCTACACATCAATTTCATCCCCCCACTTTTTAACTTTTTGATGTTTTGATTTATATTTTATTGTAATGTCTATGTCTTGAAAAGTTGTTATAGTTATTATCTTTGATTGATTCATCATTTAGTTTTTCTATTTAGTATAAAATTCGTTTACACACCACACTTACAGTGTTATATTTTGTGTCTCTCTGTATACTTACTATTAGTAGTGAGTTTTGTACCTTCAGTTGATTTCTTATTGCTCATTAACATTGTTTTCTTTTTTACTGAAGTTCTCTCTTTAGCATTTATTGTGGGACAGGTCTAATGTTGATGAAAACCCACAGCTTTTGTTTGTCTGGGAAAGTTTTTATTTCTCCTTCATGTTTGAAGGATATTTTCACCGGATATACTATTCTGGGGTAAAGGTTTGTTTTCTTCAGCACATCAAATATGCTATGCCTCTCTCTCCTGGCCTGTATGTTTTTCACTGAAAAGTCTGCTGCCAGACATATTGGAGCTCCATTTTATGTTGTTTCTTTTCTCATGCTGCTTTTAGGGTTCTTTCTTTATCCTTCACCTTTGGGAGTCTGATTATTAAATGCCTTGAGATAGTCTTCTTTGGGTTAAATCTGCTTTGTGTTCTATAACTTTTTTGTAGTTGGATATTGACATCTATCTCTAAATTTGGGAAGTTCTCTGTTTTTATCCCTTTGAATAAACTTTCTACTCCTATTTCTTTCTCTACTTCCTCTTTAAGGCCAGTAACTCTTAGCTTTGCCCTTTAGAGACTATTTTCTACATCTTATAGGTATGCTTCATTGTTTTTTATTCTTTTATCTTTTGTCTCCTCTGACCATGTATTTTCAAATAGCTGTCTTCAAGTTCACTAATTTTGTCTTCTGCTTGATCCATTCTGCTATTAGACTCTGATGCATTTTTCACTATGTCAACTCCATTTTTAAACTTTAGAATTTCTGGTTGATTTTTTTTGTTTATTTCAATATTTTTAATTTATCTGATAGCATTCTGAATTCCTTCTCTGTGTTTTCTTGAATTTCTTTGAGTTTTCTCAAAGCAGCTATTTTGAATTCTCTTTCTGAAAGAAGGTCACATATCTCTTTCTTCAGGCTTGGCCTCTGGTGCCTTATTGAGTTCATTTAGTGAGGTCATGTTTTTCAGGATGGTGTTGATGCTTGTGGAAATCCACCTGTATCTGATCTGGGTGTTGGAAAGTTAGATATTTACTAGTCTTTATAGTCTGGGCTTGTTTGTATGCATCCTCCTTGAGAAGCCTTTCCTGGTATTCAAAAGGACTTAAGTATTAGGATCTAAGCCTTGTCTGCATTAGGAGGCACCCCAAGCCAAGTAACACTGTGGTTCTTGCCAACTTCTAGAAGTACAACTGTGATGATCTTGGATTATATCCAGAATAATTCCTTGGATTATTAGACAAAAACTTTTGTTCTCTTCCCTTATTTCTTCCAAAGAAATGGAGTCTGTCTGTCTGTTCTGTACCACCTGGAGCTGGGGGGGGAGGGCAGTGACACAAGCAACCCTGTGGTCAACGCCAGTGGGCTTCTCCTGAGTTAGACCTAAAGCCAGCACAGTCCTGGATCTTGCTGAAGGCCCACTGTAACCACTACCTGTCTTCCATCTATGTTTGTTCAGGGCCCTGGGGCTCTACAATCATCAGGTGCTTAAGCCAGCCAGGCTTGTGTCCTTCCCTTCAGGGCAGTGAGCTCCCCTGGGCCCTGGTCAGGCCCAGAGGTGCTGTCTGGGATCTAGAGCCTGGAGTCAAAACACTCTAGAAGTCTACCTGGTGTTCTGTTGTACTGCAGCTGAGCTGGCACTCAAACTGTGAGATGTGGTCCTTCCCACGCTTTCCTCCCCATTCCACAGGCAGAGAAGCCTCACCCTGTTGCCACCACTACAGGCCCACAGAAGGTAGCCAATGTCCCCTAAAGCTCAAGAGCTCTTTAGTTGGTTTGTGGTGAATTCTGCCTAGTCTGGGACTCACCCTTCATAGTAGTGGGCTCCTCTCTGGCCCAGGGCACATCCAGAAATATCATTGAAGAGCCAAGGCCTGGAATTGAGTACGTCAAAAGTGCTCTTGGTGCTCTATCCCTTTGTGGCTGAGCTGGTGAGAGGTGACAGCGTGCTGGCAGTCCTCAGAGCCCTCGCTTGCTCTCGGCACCTCCTCTGCCTGGGCTCCCACTTTGGCGGCACTTGAGGAGCCCTTCAGCCCACCACTGCACTGTGGGAGCCGCTTTCTGGGCTGGCCAAGGCTGGAGCCCACTCCCTCAGCTTGCAGGGTGGTGTGGAGGGAGAGGCGCAAGTGGGAACCGGGGCTGCGTGCGGCGCTTGCCGGCCAGCTGGAGTTCCAGGTGGGCGTGGGCTTGGCGGGCCCCGCACTCAGAGCAGCCGGCCAGCCCTGCTGGCCCCGGGTAATGAGGGACTTAGCACCCGGGCCAGTGGCTGCGGAGGGTGTACTGGGTCCCCCAGCAGTGCCAGCCCACCGGCGCTGTGCTTGATTTCTCACCGAGCCTTAGCTGCCTTCCCACGGGGCAGGGCTCGGGACCTGCAGCCCGCCAAGCCTGAGTCTCCCACCCACTCCGTGGGCTCCTGTGCGGCCTGAGCCTCCCCGACGAGCACCACCCCCTGCTCCACGGTGCCCAGTCCCATCTACCACCCAAGGGCTGAGGAATGCGAGTGCACGGCGCAGGACCGGCAGGCAGCTCCACCTGCAGCCCTGGTGCGGGATCCACTAGGTGAAGCCAGCTGGGCTCCTGAGTCTGGTGGGGACGTGGAGAGTCTTTATGTCTAGCTCAGGGATTGTAAACACACCAGTCAGCACCCTGTGTTTAGCTCAAGGTTTGTGAGTGCACCAATCGACACTCTGTATCTAGCTGCTCTGGTGGGGCCTTGGAGAACCTTTATGTCTAACTCAGGGATTGTAAATGCACCAATCGGCACTCTGTATCTAGCTCAAGGTTTGTAAACACACCAATCACCACCCTGTGTTTAGCTCAAGGTTTGTGAGTGCACCAATCGACACTCTGTATCTAGCTGCTCTGGTGAGGCCTTGGAGAACCTGTGTGTCGAAACTCTGTATCTAACTAATCTGATGGGGAGGTGAAGAACCTTTTTATCTAGCTCAGGGATTGTAAACACACCAATCAGCACCCTGTTAAAACAGGCCACTCAGCTCTACCAATCAGCAGGATGTGGGTGGGGCCAGATAAGAGAATAAAAGCAGGCTGCCCGAGCCAGCATTGGCAACCCGCTCGGGTCCCCTTCCACACTCTGGAAGCTTTGTTGTTTTGCTCTTTGCAATAAATCTTGCTACTGCTCACTCTTTGGGTCCACGCTGCTTTTGTGAGCTGTAACACTCACCGCGAAGATCTGCAGCTTCACTCCTGAGCCCAGCGAGACCACGAGCCCACCGGGAGGAACGAACAACTCCAGACGCGCTGCCTTAAGAGCTGTAACACTCACCGCGAAGGTCTGCAGCTTCACTCCTGAGCCAGCGAGACCACGAACCCACCAGAAGGAAGAAACTCCGAACACATATGAACATCAGAAGGGACAGACTCCAGACGCGCCACCCTAAGAGCTGTAACACTCACCGCGAGGGTCCGTGGCTTCATTCTTGAAGTCAGTGAGACCAAGAACCCACCAATTCCGGACATACTGGTACCTAAAGTGCAAGACAAAGTCCCTTTTACTTGTCCCTCCACTTTTCCCAAACAGAAGGAGTCTCTTCTCATAGCCAGCACAGCTGGGAATTTGCTGTATATTACCTGAAGTCAATAAGTCTTAGAGTCTCACGCAAGGCCTATAGTATACTTCCTGGGTATCACTACTGGTTATTCAGGGCCCAAGGGCTCTTTAGTCAGCACATGGTAAGTCCTGGCAGGACTGGGTTTTTCACTTCAAGGCAATGGATTTCCTTCTGGCCCAGGGTGTGTCTAGAAATGTCATTCAGGAGCTAGGGCCTGGAAATGAGAACTCACAGCTCTGATTGGTGTCCTATTTTACTGTGACTGAGCTGGTATCCGTGATGCAAGACAGAGATGTCTTTACTCTCCCCTCTCCTCTCTTCAAGTGGTGGGAAGGGATTTATTTTGGAACTGCAAGCTGTGCAGCTTGGGGTTGGGGGACAAGTGGTACAAGCATTTCCTTAGCTTCCCCAGCTGGAGTCTCAGTAGCTCACATATCCCCCTGAGTCTACTGGCTCTTAGCCAAGTTTAGCACTAGGACTTGCCTTGAATTTGCAGTCCTTGTGGCCCAGACTCCTTTTCTATTTTTTTGACAGCAATATTAGCTTTATTAAAGTTCCATATTTAAAAACGCAATACAGCTTTTGTGTTCATCTTTTTTTTTTAATTATACTTTAAGTTCTGGGATATATGTGTACAACGTGCATGTTTGTTTACATAGGTATACATGTGACATGTGAGTTTGCTACACCCATCAACTCGTCATTTACATTAGGTATTTCTCCTAATGCTATCCCTCCCAAGCCCTCTACCCCCAACAGGCCCTGGTGTGTGATGTTCCCCTCCCTGTGTCCATGTGTTCTCATTGCTCATCTCCCACTTATGAGTGAGAACATGTGGTGTTTGGTTTTCTCTTCTTGTGTTGCTTTGCTGAGAATGATGGTTTCCAGTTTCATCCATGTCCCTGCAAAGGACACGAACTCATCCTTTTTTATGGCTGCATAGTATTCCTTGGTGCATTTGTGCCACATTTTCTTTATCTAGTCTATCATTGATGGGCATTTGGGTTGGTTCCAAGACTTTGCTATTGTGAACAGTGCTGCAATAAACATATGTGTGCATGTGTCTTTACAGTAGAATGATTTATAATCCTTTGGGTATATACCCAGTAATGGAGTTGCTGGGTCAAATGACATTTCTAGTTCTAGATCCTTGAGGAATTGCCACACTGTCTTCCACAATGGTTGAACTAATTTACACTCCCACCAACAGTGTAAAAGCATTCCTATTTCTCCACATCCTCTCCAGCATCTGTTGTTTCCTGACTTTTTGATGATCACCATTCTAACTGGTGTGAGATGGTATCTCACTGTGGTTTTGATTTGCATTTCTCCAATGACCAGTGATGATGAGAATTTTTTCATAACTTTGTTGGCTACATAAATGTCTTCTTTTGAGAAGAGTCTGTTCATATCCTTCACCCATTTTTTTTTCAAGGGGTTGTTTGTTTTTTTCTTGTAAATTTGTTTAAGTTCTTTATAGATTCTGGATATTAGCCCTTTGTCAGATGGATAGATTGCAAAAATTTTCTCCTATTCTGTAGGTTGCCTTTTCAGTCTGATGATAGTTTCTTTTGCTATGCAAAAGCTCTTTAGTTTAATTAGATCCCACTTGTCAATTTTGGCTTTTGTTGCCATTGTTTTTGGTGTTTTAGTCATGAAGTCTTTGCACATCCCTAAGTCCTGAATGGTATTGCCTAGGTTTTCTTCTAGGGTTTTTATGGTTTTTAGATCTTACAGTTAAGTCTTTAATCAATCTGGTGTTAATTTTTGTATAAGGTGTAAGGAAGGGAAACAGTTTCAGCTTTCTACATATGGCTAGCCAGTTTTCCCAGCACCATTTATTAAATAGGGAATCCTTTCCCCATTGCTTGTTTTTATCAGATTTGTCAAAGATCAGATGGTTGTAGATTTGTGATGTTATTTCTGAGGACTCTGTTCTGTTCCATTGGTCTATATCTCTGTTATAGTACCAGTACCATGCTGTTTTGCTTACTGTAGCCTTGTAGTACAGTTTGAAGTCAGGGAGCATGATGCCTCCAGCTTTGTTCTTTTGGCTTAGGATTGTCTTGGCTATGTGGGCTCTTTTTGGTTCCATATGAAATTTAAAGTAGTTTTTTTCCAATTCTGTGAAGATAGTCATTGGTAGCTTGATGGGGATAGCATTGAATCTATAAATTACTTTGAGTAGTATGGCCATTTTCACAATATTGATTTTTCCTATCCATGAGCACGGAATGTTGTTCCATTTATTTGTGTCCTCTTATTTCCTTGAGCAGTGGTTTGTAGTTCTCCTTGAAGAGGTCCTTCACATCCCTTGTAAGTTGGATTCCTAGGTATTTTATTCTCTTTGTAGCAATTGTGCATGGGAGTTCACTGGTGATTTTGCTTTCTGTTTGTCTGTTATTGGTGTATAGGAATGCTTGTGATTTTTGCACATTGATTTTGTATCCTGAGACTTTGCTGAAGTTGCTTATCAGATTAAGGATATTTGGGGCTGAAATGATGAGGTTATCTAAATATACAATCATACCATCTGCAAACAGAAACAATTTGATTTCCTCTTTTCCTGATTGGATACCCTTTATCTCTTTCTCTTGCCTTATTGCTCTGGCCAGAACTTACAATACTATGTTGAATAGGAGTGATGACAGAGGGCATCCTTGTCTTGTGCTGGTTTTCAAAGGAAGTGCTTCCAGTTTTTACCCATTCCATATGATACTGGCTGTGGGTTTGTCATAAATAGGTCTTATTATTTTGAGATACATTCCAAAAATAACTAGTTTATTGAGAGTTTTTAGCATGAAGCACTGTTGAATTTTATAGAAGGCCTCTTCTGCATCTATTGAGATAATCATGTGGTTTTTGTCATTGGTTCTGTTTATGTGATAGATTATGTTTATTGATTTGTGTATGTTGAACCAGCCTTGCATCCCAGGAATGAAGCCTACTTGATCATGGTGGATAAGCGTTTTGATGTGCTGGTGGATTCAGTTTGCCAGTATTTTATTGAGAATTTTGCATCGATGTTCATCGTGGATATTGGCCTACAATTTTCTTTTTTTGTTGTGTCTCTGCCAGGTTTTGTTATCAGGATCATGCTGGCCTCATAAAATGAGTTAGGGAAGGTTCCCTCTTTTTCTGTTGATTGGAATAGTTTCAGAAGGAGTGGTACCAGCTCCTCTTTGTACCTCTGGTAGAATTCGGCTGTGAATGTGTCTGGTCCTGGACTTTTTTTGGTTGGTAGGCTATTAATTACTGCCTCAATTTCAAAACCTATTACTGGTCTATTCAGAGATTTGACTTCTTCCTGATTTAGTCTTGGGAGGGTGTATGTGTCCAGGAATTTATCCATTTCTTCTAGTTTTTCTAGTTTATTTGTGTAGAGGTGTTTATATTATTATCTGATGGTAGTTTGTATTTCTGTGGGATTGGTGATGATATCCCCTTTATCATTTTTTATTGCGTCTACTTGATTCTTCTCTCTTTTCTTCTTTATTTGTATAGCTAGTGGTCCATTTATTTTGTTGATCTTTTCCAAAAACCAGCTCCTGGATTCATTGATTTTTTTGAAGGGTTTTTTGTGTCTCTATCTCCTTCAGTTCTGCTCTGATCTTAGGTATTTATTATCTGCTGCTAGCTTTTGAATGTGTTTGCTCTTGCTTCTCTAGTTCTTTCCATTGTGATGTGAGGGTATCAATTTTAGATCTTTCCTGCTTTCTCTTGTGGACATTTAGTGCTATAAATTTCCCTCTACACATTGCTTTAAATGTGTCCCAGAGATTCTGATACATTGTGTCTTTGTTCTTGTTGGTTTCAAAGAACATCTTTACTTCTGTCTTCATTTTGTTATTTTCCCAGTAGTCATCCAGGAGCAGGTTGTTCAGTTTCCATGTAGTTGTGGGGTTTTTAGTCTGTTTCTTAATCCTGAGTTCTAATTTGATTGCACTGTGGTCTGAGAAACAGTTTGTTGTGATGTCTCTTCTTTTACATTTGCTGAGGAATGCTTTACTTCCAACTATGTGATCAATTTTGGAATAAGTGCAATGTGGTGCTGAGAAGATTGTATATTCTATTGATTTGGGGTGGAGAGTTCTGTAGATTTCTATTAGATCTGCTTGGTCCAGAACTGAGTTCAAGTCCTGGATATCCTTGTTAATTTTCTGTCTCGTTGATCTGTCTAATGTTGACAGTGGGGTGTTAAAGTCTCCCATTATTATTGTGTGGGAGTCTAAGTCTCTTTGTAGGTCTCTAAGGACTTGCTTTATGAATCTGGGTGTTCCTGTATTGGGTGCATATATATTTAGGATAGTTAGCTCTTCTTATTGCATTGATTCCTTTACCATTATGTAATGCCTTTCTTTGTTTCTTTTGACCTTTGTTGGCTTAAAGTCTGTTTTATCAGAGACCAGAATTGCAACCCCTGCTTTTTTTTTTTTCTTTCCATTTGCTTGGTAAATCATCCTCCATGCCTTTATTTTGAGCCTATGTGTGTCTTTGCATGTGAGATGGGTCTACTGAATACAGCACACCAACCGAACTTGACTCTTTATCCAGTTTGCCTTCTGTGTCTTTTAATTGGGGCATTTTAATTGGGACATTTCAAGTTAATATTGTTATGTGTGAATTTGATCCTGTCATTATGATGCTAACTGGTTATTTTGCCTGTTAGTTGATGCAGTTTCTTCATAGCGTCGATGGTCTTCACAATTTGGCATGTTTTTGCAGTGGCTGGTACTGGTCGTTCCTTTCCATATTTAGTGCTTCCTTCAGGAGCTCTTGTAAGGCAGGCCTGGTGGTGACAAAATCTCTCAGCATTTGCTTGTCTGTAAATGATTTTATTTCTTCTTCACTTATGAAGCTTAGTTTGGCTGGATACTAAATTCTGGGTTGAAAATTCTTTTCTTTAAGAATGTTGAATATTGGCCCCCCCTCTTCTGGCTTGTAGGGTTTCTGCAGAAAGGTCTGCTGTTAGTCCGATGGGCTTCCCTTTGAGGGTAATCCGACCTTTCTCTCTGGCTGCCCTTACCATTTTTTCCTTCATTTCAACTTTGGTGAATCTGATGGTTATGTGTCTTTGGGTTGCTCTTCTCGAGGAATATCTTTGTGGTATTCTCTGTGTTTCCTGAATTTGAATGTTGGCCTGCCTTGCTAGGTTGGGGAAGTTCTCTTGGATAATATCCTGAAGAGTGTTTTCCAATTTGGTTCCATTCTCCTTGTCACTTTCAGGTATACCAATCAAACATATATTTGGTCTTTTCACATAGTCCCATATTTCCTGGAGGCTTTGTTTATTTCTTTTTACTCTTTTTTCTGTAGTCTTGTCTTCTCGCTATATTTCATTCATTTGATCTTCAATCACTGATACCCTTTCTTCCACTTGATCGATTCGACCATTGAAACTTGTATATGCTTCTCGAAGTTCTTGTGCTGCGTTTTTCAGCTTCATCAGGTCTTTTATGTTCTTCTCTATACTGGTTATTCTCATTAGCATTTTGTCTAACCTTTTTTCAAGGTTCTTAGCTTCCTTGCGTTGGGTTAGAACATGCTTATTTAGCTCAGAGGAGTTTGTTATTACCCACCATCTGAAGCGTACTTCTGTCAGTTCATCAAAATCATTCTCTGTCCAGTTTTGTTCCCTTGCTGGCGAAGGGTTGTGATCCTTTGTAGAAGAGGCGTTCTTGTTTTTGGAATTTTCAGCCTTTCTGCGCTTGTTCCTCCCCATCTTTGTGGTTTCATCTACCTTTGGTGTTTGATGTTGGTATCCTACAGATGGGGTTTTGGTGTGGATGTCCTTTTTGTTGATTTGATGCTATTCCTTTCTGTTTGTTAGTTTTCCTTCTAACAGTCAGGCTCCTCAGCTGCAGGTCTATTGGAGTTTGCTGGAGGTCCACTCCCAACCCTGTTTGCCTGGGTATCACCAGCAGAGGCTGCAGAACAGCAACTATTGCTGCCTGATACTTCGTCTGGAAGTTTCATCCCAGAGAGGCACCCGCCAGATGCCAGCCAAAGCTCTTCTGTATTAGGTGTCTGTTGGCCCCTACTGGGAGGTGTATCCCAGTCAGGCTACATGTGGGTCAGGGACCCACTTGAGGAGGCAGTCTGTCTGTTATCAGAGCTCGAATGCTGTGCTGGGAGAACCACTGCTCTCTTCAGAGCTGTCAGGCAGGGATGTTTAAGTCTGCTGAAGCTGTGCCCACAGCGGCCCCTTCCCCCAGGTGCTCTGTCCCAGGGAGATGGGGGTTTTATCTATAAGTCCCTGACTGGGGCTGCTGCCTTTTGTTCAGAGATGCCCTGAACATCTAGAGGTAGAATCTAGAGAGGCAGTCGGCCTTGCTGAGCTGTGGTGGGCTCCACCCAGTTTGAACTTCCCAGCAGCTTTGTTTACACTGTGAGCATAAAACTGCCTACTCAAGCCTAAGCAATGGTGGACGCCCCTCCCCCCACCAAGCTTGAGCACCCCAGGTCGATTTCAGACTGCTGCGCTAGCAGCGAGGATTTCACACCAATGGATCTTGGCTTGCTGGGCTCCTTGGGAGTGGGACATGCCGAGCCAGGCACTGGAGGGAATCTCCTGGTCTGCTGGTTGCAAAGACCATGGGAAAAGCGCAGTATCTGGGCAGGAGTGTACCGTTCCTCCTGGAAGTCTCTCACGGCTTCCCTTGGGTAGGAAAGGGAAATCCCCCAACTGCTTGCGCTTCCTGGGTGACGTGATGCCGTGCCCTGCATTGGCTTGCCCTCCGTGGGTTGCGCCCACTGTCCGACCAGTCCCAGTGAGATGAGCCAGGTTCCTCAATTGGAAATGCAGAAATTACCTGCCTTCTGTGGGTATCTCACTGGGAGCAGCAGACCAGAGCTCTTCCTATTTGGCCATCTTGCCGGACCCAATCCAGACTGCTTTTCAAGTTTACTTAGGGTACCTGTACACTTTAGCTTACCCTGGTGAGGCTTGCCAGAGCTGATATTCCAACTGCTGGGATGGGCGATTCCCCTCTAACTAGGGGTGGTTTAAATACTCCCTCCAAGTGTAAATTAGTTCATCCATTGTGGAAAGCAGTATGGTGATTTCTCAAAAAGCTAAAAGCAGAACTACCATTCGACCCAGCAATCCCATTACTGGGTACATATGCAGAGGAATATAAAGCATTTTACCATAAAGACACGTGCACACAGATGTTCATTGCAGCACTATTCACAATACCAAAGACATGGAATTAACCTACATGCCCATCAATGACAGATTGGATAAAGAAAATGTGGTAGATATACCCCATGGACTACTATGCAGTCATAAAAAATGCGATCATGTCTTTTGTGGGAACATGGATGGAGCTGGAGGCTATCATACTTAGCAAACTAAAGCAGGAACAGAAAACCAAACACTGTATGTTCTCATTTATTTGTGGGAACTAAATGGTAAGAAGATATGAATACAAAGAACAAACAACAGACACTAGTTGGGGGAGGGCTGTTGGGAAGAGAGAAAGGAGCAGAAAAGATAACTATTGGATACTGGGTTTAGTACCTGGGTGATGAAATAATACCTACAACAAACCCCTGTGACACATGTTTACTTATGTAACAAACCTTCACATGTACTCCTAAACCTAAAATAAAAGTTAAAAAATAAATGAAAATCAAAATTAAAAAATAAATAAAATAAGTACTCAATCCACAGGTGGGCATCAGCTGGAATTATCCCAGTTTTACTTTCTGCTGAGACAGGGCAGCACCAAGGTCAATGCAATGTTTCACAATTGCTGTACTCTTCCTCTCCCAAGTGCACAGATTCTCTCTCCATGCCATGTGACCATTGCTAGGGGATGGGGGAGGGGTAATGTTGGCAATTTAAGACTGTCTTTCCTGCCCTCTTCATTGCCTCTTTCAGTGATACAATGTTAACACGAGGTACTGTGAGTGTTTACCTGATTGAAGATGCTTTTTTTTTTTTTTTTTTTTTCTTGGTTACATAGTTGTTGAATTGGTGTCCTTGAGTTGGGGTGGGACAAGCAGTGGAGCCTTCTGTTTGGCCTTGTAGCTACACCCTTCTCTGAATGCAGTTGTTAAAAAGAATATTACGAAAGAATATTTATTGGCATAGATAAATGCTCTCAAAAGTGTAGATGCTTGTTTACATGCTTTTCAACACATTGTAACATTGTTTATAAGAATAATATTGGGTGAAACAAACCATAAAATATCAAATGATAGAGGATTAATTAGTACTATAATACATACTCTGATTAAATATAAAGCATGGTTAAAAATCATGAATTTTGGGTGTTTTCTAAGTCTGTATGAATATTGATGCAAATGCTAAATGAAAACACACACTAT
Source organism: Gorilla gorilla gorilla (assembly GCF_029281585.2). Classification (NCBI taxonomy): domain Eukaryota; kingdom Metazoa; phylum Chordata; class Mammalia; order Primates; family Hominidae; genus Gorilla; species Gorilla gorilla. Next base: position 150,698,975 of record NC_073247.2, on the reverse strand, counting down.
ATGTTCAGTATAATTTATAATATCTGTAACCTATATGTATAGGAAAATATAAGGGATCATATCCTGAAATAGTAATTAGTCAACTTTTGTAGTAGGGGAATTATTTGTTTAAAATGTATTTATTTTTAAATTTGAAATTAAGTCTACCAAGTAAAATGACTATCAACAAAATTATGGACTAGATGTTTGCCCACAAAATTCATGTTGAAGCCCTAACCCCCAACATGATGATATTCGGAGGTAAGGCTTTTAAGAGACACTTAGGTATAGATGAGTTCATAAGGTTGGGGCACCTGTGATGTGATTAGTGCCCTTATAAGAAGAGGAAGAGAGACCAGAGCTTCCTCTCTCTGTTGTCAGAGGATGCAGCAAGTAGGTGGTTATCCGCAACCGGGAAGGGAGCCCTCACCAGAACCTGACTATGCTGGTACCTTGAGCTTGGACTTTCAGGCTCCAGACTATGAGAAATAAATGTCTCTGTTAAGCCACTCAGAATATGTTGTTTTGTTATAGCAGTCTGATCAGACTAAAACAAATGACAACAGCAAAACTGGAGGCTTTCTATTTCAAGGATCCAGTAGTCTCTAGTACTATACAGGAGGTAAAATATATATCTCTAATGGCCAGAAATTGTTCCAGTAATTTTAAAAGCATAGATCCCAAGAGGAAAGGTTGGATCAATTAGCATGATAATAAAATTGATGGAAAGAGTAGTTACTACTTGGTGTCTACTAGGTTTTTGACACTGTAAGAGGCACTTTTACACCTTAACTCATTTAATCTTTATGACAACACAGTGTGTCACTTAATTTTTATTATGCTTCATGGGAAGGTGGGGATTATCTCAGTTTCACAGATATGGAAAGCACATCTCTAAGAGATTAAGGCACTTAAGATCATATAGCTATCATGTGCAAAAAGCAGCGAGAATTTAGTTTGTCTGGTTCCTATGTATCTGTTATTTTGATGATCACTATGCCAACTGGGTGTAATGAGGGAAGAGTTTTTAGAAGGGATGGTATTCAGCTATGATAGTTAACCAATAGCTAGAGTTTAGGTTTGAGTACTCTATTGTCTTAGAGATACGTTTTCATTGAGCATTGATGATGAAAGCTGCTTTAGTTCTTACGCTGTTCACTTTGGATGAAATAGATTGGATTGCAAAAAGGGACATTTTTAACTTTTTATTTTGAAATAATTTTAGACTTACTGAAAAGTGGCAACATCAGTACAGATTTTCTGCATACTTAGTTTCCCCTCATTTTAACTTCTTCTATTCCCGTAGTATAATTATTGAAACTAGGAGACACTCATTGATACAATACTATTAACTGCACTACAGATTTTATTTAGATTTCACCAGTTATTCCACTAATGTTCCTTTCCTGGTCAAGGATCTCATCCAGTATCTCATGTTTCAATTAGTTGCCATTCTCCTTAGTCTCTTCTAGTCTGTGACAGTTCTGTCTTTTCTTGTCTTTCATGACCTTGACATTTTTGAGGTATACTGGTAAGATATTTTTCAGTATGTTTCTCAATGTGAGTTTTTCTGAAGTTTCCTCATGGTTAAATTCAGATTAGGAATTTTTGGCAGGGATAACACAGAAGTGTGTCTTTCCCAGAGCATGATATCAAGAGGTACATAATTTCTCTATGTCTCCTTACTGGTAATGTTAACCTTGATCACTTAGGAAATGTGGTGTCACCAGGTCATTCCATTAGAAGGATGGTACTAGTTTTCCCTTTGTATTAATTAGTATTTTATTAGGAAATACTTTGAGATTATGTAAATACCATGAATACCTGTTTATTCATCATATGTTTTGCTCACTAATTTTAGCACTCATCAACATTTCTTAACTACAATAATCACTTTTGTGGCGTTTGCCCAATAGCAATGTTCTATCTATATCATTCATTCTACATTTATTAATTTGAATTCTACTGTAAAAAGATCTGCCCTTCTTCTCCATTTATTTATTTATTCAATTATTTATTTTTATTAGTATATACTCCAAGGTATTTATTTTATTATATGGATTGGACTCTATTATTATCATCATTTAATTATCCCTATATCTCATGCTATATAAAATAATGAACTCCAAAAGGAACAGCTAAATAAGTGTAAAAATGAAACCACAGAAATGCTAGAAGAAAATATGGGTGATTTCCTCTTAAGGTTTGTTGTTTAAGGCTTTCCAACTACAACTTTTCAATTTACATGAAATTCCATATGCAAAAATAACTAAATACATAAAATATTGATAAATTAGACTACATGAAACTAAAACAATTGCACTATAAAACACGATAAACAAAATTGAAAGACAACTGATAAACAGGAAGAAAATGTTTGCACCATATCACAAAAGACTAATATCCCCCAAATATAAAGAACTCCTGAATTGATGGCTAAATGACTAAAAACCTGATAGAAAAGGGATAAAAAGACATGAACAGGAAATTCACCCACACACTTACACACAAACACACACGCACACATATGTATATATATGTGTATATGTAAAGATGTCCCATAAATATAGGAAAAATGCCTAAGCTCACTTATAATTAGAGAAATGCACATTAAAACAATAGCAAGATGCTGTTTTCTTCCTTTGAAACTGGTGAAAATTTAAAAGTATGACAACATATTCTCTTGGCAAGGCTGTGGGGAATTACTACTCCTTATTGCTGATGGGAATGCAAACCAGTGCAAAAGGGGACTTTTTCAACTATCTAGCACAGAGGTTATACAGATGAAACAGAAATGTATTTATTTTCTGGTGATATTTGGGAGAAGGCTGCATTACGATGATGTTTCTGGAGGTCACTGGTAATGTAAGTTATATTACATAAGATTATACAACTGACATTTATAGCTACTTGAAATACTTTCCCAAACTTTCCCTTATTGATTGTCTTTAAGGAAATATAGTCATGTTCAGGGAGCGTCAAAATGCCAGCCATCTCCATTGTTACTGAAACTATTTCTGCTTCCCTCCTACTCTCCACCTGATTCAGAGATCTGAGTTATTTTCTAAAAGAAAATAGAGCTATAGAGTCATATAACTCAGAGCTGAAAAGACCTTTAGAGATGATCTAGCCCAAGCCTGAATGATTTAGAGGAGTAAATGAGGCCCAGAGAGGGGCAATGACTTGTCCAGGGTCACACACTGAGCCAAGACTGGAAGAAAAGGGTCCTGACCAGAATGCTCCATATCTCTTGCAAGATATGTGTAAATTACCAGACACACAGTAGGCATGCAATATATGAGAGCAATAACAACCATTTATTTCAAAGGGTGCAAGGGTTCCCAATTTCATTCCATGAGAGGAATTTGTGTTTTAAGTATCAAATTGAGGAAAGCATACACTCTATTTCTGTAATCATTAATAATATTTCTCCCAGGGTTATCAAGTAGCAAGCATCCATTAGCACTTAACATCATGAGAAGGCATCAACGGAGTGGTGACTACTAAATTTCAGTCCAGCTCTATTATCTTTTCCTCTTGATAGTTTGACTTCGAGCTTTAGTAACTGTGGGCCTGCACTGGGCCTGGAGCCTCCATTTCAAAGGAGGCTTGTGGTTGCACAGTGCACAAGGATGCATACCGAGGGAGGTAATGGGAGCTAGAATCCGGCGTATGATCTGCTAACTAAACCTGGAGCCCTTGCTTGGGACTGTCTTTTCCCAAGGAAGGGGGACTTTGTTCTCCCAAAGGCTGTCTACATGTGCCTACAGAGTTGTGTCTACCTTGAGGGGAGAGCTTATTAATTCACACAGAGGTGCTGTATAGGGTAATGGAGGCTGATATGGTTTGGCTGTGTGTCTCCACCCAAGTCTCATCTTGTAGCTCCCATAATTCCCAAGTGTTGTGGGAGGAACCCGGTGGGAGATGATTGAATCATGGGGGCGGGTCTTTCCCGTGCTGTTCTGGTGATACTGAATGGGTCTCACGAGATCTGATGGTTTTGAAAACAGGAGTTTCTTTGCACGAGCTCTCTGTTTGCCTGCTGTCGTCCACATTAAGATGTGACTTGCTCCTGCTTGCCTTCCTCCATGACTGTGAGGCCTCCCCAGCCACGTGGAACTGTGAGTCCTATTAAACATCTTTCTTTTGTAAGTTGCCCAGTCTCGGGTATGTCTTTATCAACAGCGTGAAAATGGACTAATACAGGGGCTCTGGTTAGAATGTAAAACCAAGTCTGTCTAAATATAAAGCCTGTGTTTCTCCATCTTTACTCAGAAAGCTATGTTTTTATTTATTATTTTTATTTTTAATAATTTAATTTTTATGGGTACATAGGTGTAAGGGCTGTATTTTTAAATCTTAACGCAGGAAGCTAGAAGATTTTATAGAATATCTGCTCCAAATCTTACCCTTTATAGACTATAATTTTGGCCCCTTATGATTAAGTGCCCTGCACATAATCCCACAGTACATATACCTTGCTCTGAAGGTATCATTCAGTGTATTTCTGGAAAAAAAGGAAGTCTTTAATTTTTCAAATATTAGGAAGTCTCCAGGCCTTGAGACATACTGTTCAGGCAGGATTCTTTTAAGATGCCAAAAACATACTTTCAGCATTCCTTTGTTTTTATAAAGCCTTTAAAAATATCTGCCTGGAAATTTATACTAAGTCTTCACTTAATTCAAGGCAGTGGATATTATAGCTTATTTGGGGACTCCAAACTTGAATTTTGGGGTTTTAATGTGACACAATAGTGTGAACACGGTTTGGGTATGGATGAATCTTGGTTCTTTCCTGGTGCTTTTTCAAAGTAGTTTTATAACTCTGGGCTGGCCATTTAACTCCACAAAGATGTATTACCTGTTTTTTTTTCCACTTAATAGTAAATTATGATTGTTTTTCCATGTCATTATCGTGTTATATAATTATTTTTATGTCTGCATAGTATCATTGTGTGGCTCAACTATCAAAAGTAATCAATCTCCTATTATGGTTAGATGTCTGTGCTATTTCCCATAACTGTGATAATTTCTCTTATAGAGCTTTATCTCTGCAAGGCCTCTAATTCTGAGTGTTATTTTTCAGATGAAATCTGCCTACTCTAGATATCTATGACAATACCAAGAAATTTATTTAGCTCGGGAATTTCTAAATATGGAAAAATTAGTAACAATAGTTACTGTTTATTGAGTATCTACCAGGTGCTGGATCCCTTCTAAATGAATATTTTGGGTTAGGAAATGTTTCAAGGTGGGCCTCACCAGCTGTTCACTTCAACTGTAGGGAAATCCAGTAAGAAGTGTGCTTGTGATCACCGTAGCCTCGTGGTATTCTGGCCAGTACAACTCGGCAGTAAAATAAAATCCCAGGATACCAAATCAGTTTCAAAATGGAGTTCTTCTTCTAGGGAGGGCAGTTTTCATTTTGATCCGGTTTGTAAAGAGTCCTTTCTGGTAGTTAAATATAGATGCCGTTTCTCTCTTAGTTTCTTCTTTTCATTGTTCCTGGTTGCAGATATTAAAAACATATCATTAGCGTAAGAGAAGAAACGTATTTCCCAACTCACTGTGGCATATATTTTACTCATCTATAAGTGGTAGCAGACAGCCAAGGATACATGTTAAGAGTATAAAAACCTTAGCCCTCATCCTTCTAAAACGAATACTTAGTCATTCTTAATTTCTGTTCTCAGCAATCTTCAGGATATTTGTATGTATCTCCTAGTGTTGAGAAAATGAATATAAAAATTTATTAAGAGATGAGCTACAATAAGGAAGATGCCAGCAAGCATGCTCAGAATGGTGCAGTGGTGTGCATTTGTCTCTTCCACTCTACTTAAACCTCAAAACTCTATGCTAGTTTCAGCTCCTGCTTTCTTTGATTGTATTTTAAAATGAGGCAGCTAGGTAGATTGACTGTCCCATTCACCTAAGTAGTAAATGATGTTTGTGTGTTCCAGAGCTAGAGGAAGTTGGGGCTTTCTGTGTGATGCACATGTTGCAATCATATATACTAATGCCTGCATACTCCCTTTGCATACTAATGGCAGAGAAAAGCTATTTTGAATGAGAATATTTACATTCAGAACCTGGAGCCTTTTAGAAAAATAGTAACAAATTTTGATAAATTTTCAATCTGTGGGCTTTCCTACATTTTTATAGAACATGATTTAGAGATATCAGCTGAGGAGCCTATGATAATAGCTCATCATTATATAGCATAGATTGCATTCAATTATTCATTTGTTCATTCAACAAATATTTATGAAACACGTGGTGTATGCCTTTTCACCTGTAATAAAAATTAGAAATCGGATTTTCTGACTTAAGTGCCAAATGCATTTGCTACAGAAAATAAGGTGATTAGAGAGAGATGTTAGCATATGGCTAGTTGGAGCCAGGGAGCAGATGATATTCACAGCAGGAGTGAGTATAGAGAAAGAAGAGGAAGGTGTTAACAAAGGAGATTTTGGAAGACCAAGATTTAGGCAAGGAGTGTAGATGTAAAAGAGTCCACCAAGGAAACTGTGAAAGATAATATAGTGAGTTAGGTGGAAAATGATTCTGCTTGTTGTTGGAAACTAGGGAACAGGTGAAAACCAGAGAGAGCATAATTAAGCTGTACAAATCAAACTATTATTTTTATGTGTAACAATAAAACAATGGGCTGTTTTTATTATTGTAATGAGAAAATTCATTCCTATCCTCCAAGGTATTGTAGGTTACAAAGGAAGTCATATAGATTATGTTTTTGTCCCCTCATCAACATTGAGAATGAACTCACAAATGAATAGCATGTTTTATATATGCTTAGTTTATCATCAAAATGTACATGTATTTTATAGCCAAAAGCTGCATAATAGCTGTTAAGAAAACAAATGTTAACTTCACCATGATCCCTAAGAAATTTCCAATATGAGTTCAATAATTCATTGATTTTCCCTGATATATCTGACTAACATTATCATCAGCTAATTTTTCAGTGTTAACATTTTTTATACATCATTTGGATCAGAACTTTATCTACTATCTGAGTCATTAAGAAGTCATTTTGGTCAGTATTAAGATTATTCAACAAAATGAACATCAGCCAAAGCTTTACTTTAGCTGAAAATTATCCAATTTTGAATTTTAAAGTTTAATTAAATGAATTTAAGCCATGAATTCCCTCTGTGGAACTGCACATCTGGAGCTACTTGCAGGATTTGCACCTTCCATTTTGCTGCTTATGCTGGTTGCAGCAGTTCTGGCAGAGTATTCAGAATAACCCAGAGGCTTATTAGTAGAGTAGGAACAGAGTCTAAGAGTGAATACTATAAGGAAAGGGAAAGGATGGGGCAGAGCAAACAGTGACCCAGGGAGATCTGAATACTTAAAATAATTAGATTTCTAGAAAAACTGAATGCTTACTCTCACATCTGCCAACACTGCTGCTACCTTTATGGATGTGACATAGCATTTGTGCTATACTTCAGAGAAATCTTAGAGACATTTTCTGTCTCTTGCCAGTATCTCCAGTTCCTCAGTATGTAGAGGAACTGAAGTGTGGCTGGGCCATTTAACTCCGTACATGCCTTCAGAATGATTCATAAATTTACAAAGCTATGTCAGTCTTCTTTCTTCTGAAGGTTTTTCAGGTTTTGTTTATTTTAAATATTTGTTGCACAAACAACATTATAACAGTATTAAATATTTGGTATGAAGAGATGGTGAGGTAATAGGTGATTATTAAGAATGTTCTATTTCTGTTAAATTTCTGTTTCCTTCCTATGACTATTTTGATATACTTTTTATAATATCATGTGACAAGATAATCTAATATAACACATTTCTATTTTTAAAATGGATTCAATGGGAAAATCAGGTTGCTTTATAGAAATTTATTCTAGAGCAAATTTATTTAGTTGGTATGTCAGCCTACTCTTTAAAAAATGTTTCCAGTTGGATGCAGTGCTGTGCCCCTGAACTCCCAGCTACCTGTGAGGCTGAGGCAAAAGGATTGCTTGAGCCCAGGAGTTCAAATTCAGCCTAGGCAACATAGCAAGACCCCATCTTTAAAACAATTTTTAAAATGTTGCCATTTTGTGGGAAAATGTACCCTCCTTCCTCCCATGTTGGGGTAATACATGCTGCTGCTGAAGCAGTGATTAACTGGATTTGCTAACCCAGTAGAGGGCAAGTGCATAGCGTAGTGGAAGAAATTCAGGCTGGGGAAGTGTGAGGTAATGGCACATAGTTTCAATTCCTGGCTCTGCTATTCACTCATTGTTCGATCTTGGACCTGGCTTAATCCTCAGTGTTCTCATGAGCAAAATGAAAGGAATTGTGATAGATGAGTTCAAAGTGCTGCTTTATTTGTAATTACCATGATCAGACATGGAGATGGAGCTGAACTCCATTGCTCTTATAGGGCAAAAAATTAAAAACAAACAATCCTACCATTGGTACATTTCCAGGCACATAGACATAGGAGCTAGTCTATTTGGGTTTGAATTTTATCTCTATCATTTACAAACTATGTGACCTTAGTTGGCTTTGTTAACTTCCCTATGCCCCAGTTCTTCATCTGTCAAATGAGTGTAATAATAATGCCAAGTTGTCTGGTTGTAAAAATAAAATGAAGTAATGCATGTAAAACCGTCAGATTCAAGAGTCGATTATAAACAGGGTGCTGTTTGCTGTTTTTTTTTCAAGTAGCCAAGTTATATGATATTTATATAGACCACATATGCCAGCAGTCTTTTCACCTTTCAAGGCATCTTGTAGAAAAAAAGTCACGTTTAATTTTATTACCAGATGGCTTTTATTTATCAAAAATGATAGTCTCTCCTAATAAAATTATTCCAATGCTAGGCATTCTGCTGAGAAAATAATATTTTTATTTACTATTTACTTATTTTCTAACAACAATAGTTTGAGTAATAATTAACCCATTTCTTTAAGACTAAGTGATAAGACACTTAGGCAAATTAGGAACCACATTCAGTAATCACTCATATTTGTTAGGTAACCATTGTCTTGGGGTTTGAGAATAGTCCAATGTGACCTTGTGCAAAACCTGGAAGCACTTTCAGGCTCTTCCAGACTGTTGGACTACTGATATATCTCATCTTCTAAATTGTACTCACAGAGATGGTAGGGTATTTAGATTAAGGATCACTTTTATTTTTAATCTCTGTGATAAACGAGAATGATTGAAGAGGTGTTGTCACAGGAAACTCCATCCTGTTTAACAGGAATATTAGGTAGGCAGGGGCATGGTGGAAAGCCATAGATAGAGACAGCTGACTTGAATCCTCTTCCCATCTCTGCCACTATTCATTGTCCTCTCCTCTCTGTGTGTTTCTGTAAAACTCTGTGATTCTATGAACCTTGTTAACTTTAGCTGGTTAAAAACAAACAGAAACCAAAACCAAAATCCAGGACATCAGTTCCTTTCTGTAAATCTGCGAAACATTTAGTTGCTTGTCACAACATATTCAGTGTGATCTAGACACAGCCTAAACTTTTCCTTCCACATAGGCCTAATGGAGGATGTTGATGTTTTGTTTCCTTACTTCACAGAGGTGTCATGAGGACAAGCATGAAAAAAGTAGGGATGCATCATTTGAGTTCTTCAGGAGGAAGCTACTACCTAACTAAGAGACATTAGTATGATTAAGTGTGATGTCATTAATATTCCCCCAAACTGCCTTTATCCTATTTGTACTGTAGGTAATTTTTGTGACTGGGGAACATCTCCAGTTGTATTTTCATTTTAATGAGAAATGATGACAGTGTTGCCTCATTGCTCTTAAAAAATACAAAAATTAGAACACACACAAACACACACACACACACACACAGAACTGACATAGGACCTCAGTACATTTTTATCTTTACCTTGCTGCTGCTGCTGCTTTTCTCCTCCTTCTCCTCCTCCTCCTCCTTCTCCTCCTCCTCCTCCTTCTCTTCTTCTTCTTCTCCTCCTCCTTCTCTTCTTCTTCTCCTCCTCTTTCTCTTCTTCTTCTCCTCCTTCTTCTTCTTCTCCTTCACCTTCTCCTTCTCCTCCTTCTCCTTCTTCTCCTCCTCCTCCTCCTTCTTCTTCTTCTTCTTTCTTTCTCTTCTTCTCCTTCTTCTCCTTCTCCTTCTTCTCCTTCTCCTCTTTCTCCTCCTTCTTCTTCTTCTTCTTTCTTCTTCTTCCTTTGTTTGACAGAGTCTCACTCTGCCGCCCAGGCTGGAGGCTGGAGTGCAGTGGTGCAATCTCGGTTCACTACAACCTCTGCCTCCCGGGTTCAAGCGATTCTTCTGCCTCAAACTCCTGAGTACTTGGTACTACAGGCATGTGCCACCATGCCCGGCTAATTTTTGTATTTTTAGTAAAGACGAGGTTTTGCCATGTTGGCCAGACTGATCTCAAACTCCTGGGCTCAAGTGATCTGCCCGCCTTGGCCTGCCAAAGTCCTGTGATTACAGATGTGAGCCACTGTGCCCACCCTACCTTGCTTCTTCTTAAAAAACAAAGCAAAACAAAACCATAAACAAAATGCTGAGGTTTCTTCTAGCTCTGATCTTTATTGCTCACTAGTCAAAGCTCCTCATTTTTTGCAATTGTGGTAAGAATACTTACCATGAAACCTGTTTTTTTAAACACATTTTAAGTGCATTCTACTGTATTGATAACTATAGGCAAAATGTCATATAACTATAGGCAAAATGTTATAACAGATCTCTAGAACTTAATCATCTTTCATAACTGAAACTTTATACCAGTCGAATGCTGAACACTATCCCATTGTACGTCTACACCAAGTTTTCTGTATTCATTCATTTATCGATGGGCATTTGGGTTGTTTCCATATCTTGGCTGTTGTGAATAATACTATAATGAACATGTGAATCCAAATATCTTTTCAAGATCCTGATTTTAATTCTTTTGTGTAAATACTCAAAAATGGTATTGCTAGATCATATGGTAGTTCTATTTTTAATTTTTTAAGGAACCTCAATACTGATTTCCATAGCAGCTGCCCCATTTTACGTTCCTACCAACAGTGTATATAGGTTCCAATTTCTCAGCATTCTCACTAAGACCTGGTAGTTTTTGTTTTGTTTTGATAGTAGCCATCCTAACAGGTATGGGATGATCTCTCACTGTGGTCTTGATTTACATTTCCCCAGAAATAAACTCATATATATATATATATATATATAAGATCAACTTATCTTTGATAAGGGTGCCAAGAATACACAATGGGGAAAGAATAGCCTCTTCTATGAATGGTGCTGGAAATACTGGATAGCCACATGCAAAAGAATAAAATTAGACTCCTGTCTCTCACCACTTGCAAAAATCAACTAAAAAAAGAGTCTTAAATGTAAAATATGAAACTGTAAAACTCCCAGAAGATAACATGGGGAAAATGCCTCTTGACATTGATCTTGGCAATGATTTCTTAGATATTACACTAAAAGTACAGGCTACAAAAGCAGAAATAAACAAGTGGGATTGCATCGAAGTAAAAAGCATCTGTACAGCAAAGGAAATAATAGAGTGAAAAGGCAACGTACAGAATGAGAGAAAATATTTGCAAACTATATATCTGATACGAGGTTAATATCCAAAATATGTAGAGAACTCCTACAACTGAATAGCAAAAAACAAATATTGCCATTTAAAAATTGGTAAAGTGCTTAAATAGACATTTCTCCAAAGAAAAAGACATACGAATGGCCAACAGGCATATGAAAAGATGTTCACCATCACTAATCAACAGGGAAAGGCAAATCAAATCCCATTTTAGAGATGGAGAAATTGAGGGTCAAAAAAGGATGTTATTTGCCCAAAGACTCTAAACTATCTGGTGGCAGAGCCTGGATGAGAACCTTGGCCTTCTGATTCCTTGGGCTTACTTTTCCCACTCCAGTTTGTGCTGATGACTGCTCTGCCACTAAATCATGTGTATTAAAGTTTCTCTTCTACCAGTCTGTGAGGGCATGGATTCTATCATATTTAGCTGAAATGATTATTTCTTCAGCCTTTCTTGTGCAACTTCCTCTATGAATTCCTGAGTCTGCATGCAGAAATGCGTTACTTAAATGCAGAAGCCATTTTCGCCCACTAGTAATAATCTGTTCCTCATTCAAATACACACCTTCTGAGCTGGGGTTTTGTCCTCTTTTGTTTTCTTTAGCATAGGTGTGTCCTGACTATGTGGAAGGACTGGAAAAGGAAAATAACGTTTCATAGGAGAAGGGCTGAGAATATTGTTAAAGCACAGACAATGGTGGAGCTTGAAATCAGAGAAAAAAAAAATACAGTATAATGGCTCCCTGTCCCTTGTAGCATTACATCTTTCAGCTCTCACCATATTCCAAGCACAACTACGTCCCTTAACAAAATCATATCCCTGAATCCTGATGATACCCAACAACTCAGATAAATTTCCCAGACCTGTTCGCATTCCTGACCTTAACGACCTTCTCCCAACCTTGATTATATCCTTCAACCATTAAAAGCCACTTGAGCTGAGGCCATTCTACCACATTAATCACGTCCTCCGCTGTTAATTATACTTCTATCCTCATGCTCGCTAAAGTGGCCACACAGCAATAGTGTTTAACACACCCTTTCTGACTCTTCTTCCAAGCCTTGTCAAACTGCTTGGCTCTGATCAGATGTCCAGTGTGATCCTTGATTCTGAACACCAACTGGTGACTGATTCTGGAAGCCAGATTAAGGCAGGCGGTAAGAGCAAAGGAATTGGATGAACCAAGAGATATGTGGGAGAGAGAGAGAAATAAGATGTGAGAAAAAGGGTAAGGGGACTGAGTATGAGAAGGGCTTCATGGCATGGCCACCAAGTCTAGAATTAAATGCCTTTTGCTTGTGGGTGGGTATTGAGAATGAGTTTAATAAGGTAGGCTGGTTCCCAATTTTTACCTCTCTGTGAACTGTGGTCCAAATGGGCTGGGCTGTTGGACTGTATCACCTGAGCCTGATGGTGCAGGCTGATTGGGCATTTTCTGGAACCCTGTGTGGGTGAATGATGATGTACAGAATATGTCCTATCCATCCTCATTTCTTCCCATTCACTCCTAGCATGTTGGTATATACCTGACATATCATGGTTGCTCAAAATAGGATCATTTATTCAGAATAATTCTTGCATTCCTTAATATGGCATATAGAGCCCTGATTCTCAACTGCCTCAGTTCTCATCAGGATAAGCCTCCTCCCTTGTGTTTGCATGTGTGTGTGTGTGTGTGTGTGTGTGTGTGTGTAAGCACACAATTTTGTTCCAGCTGTGTTTATCCAACGGGGCCAAGCTCTTTCACATCCTCTTGCCATTGTACCTGTTGTTTCTCTACCTAGAGTACCCTTTTCCTCTGTTTTTTGCTCAGTCTTCCAGTCTTAACACAAGCACTACTTTGTCCAAAAAGCTTTTCTTATTGGCCCTAGAATCTCCTCAGATGTCCCTTTTCTGTGTTCTCATAGCATTCCACTCTTAAGGCATCATTGCCGTAAGAATGAAATAAACAAAACTTGACAGTTTTGTTTCTGATTTCATCCCATATTGAACCATGAGCTTGTAGAGGGCAGGGACTGCATCTTATTTGTATTTTTCTACTCCTAGTGCTTAACCCAAGGCCTTGTACGTATTAGGATTTCAATGTATGTTTCCTAATATGTGAATGGAAACCTTCCTCCTATTTATCTTCTCTGTTCTATTTGACTTTTTTGTTCACTTTCATTTTTTTGTCTGTAAACTGAATACATATATTAAGAAGTCACCAAAATGAATGGGCATCTACAAGCAAACCCTATTCATTCTTATCATCCAGAAAACAACCTGTATTTCTCCTAAACACAAATTTCTTCTATGCTTTCCTTGCCATTAATGCAAAAAAAAAAAAAAAAACAAAAAAACAAACCACACTTCTGGAAGCATCCATAGTGATGACGATCATTACTATTCTCTGTATTCTCTGAAGATTATTAGAATTTATCAAGCAGCTGTTTCATGGGAAGAGTGTTAGCAATTGTATTGCATTTTGTAGCTAATTGCAGGAACAAAGTGTCAACTAATGCAAAATTTGGTTTTTAAAAGAAAACATTCTCTCCCTAATCAAGTCCTCATGGTAAAGACAACATGAAATTATTATTGATCATCACTCATGAGCCAGGAGAGAGATGAAGTAGTATATTCTTTTTGATTTCTACTTAAGAATTTGAAAGGTAAGATGCTACATGTTTCAAGGAGATTTGCAGAATCCAGTAATACAAATTCTGAAGACTGAAAATCAGGTAAGGCTTGGCTCAGGGATGAAAAGGAATGGGTAAAAAGTGCTTCTGAACATTAGAGAAGCCCAGACTGATAGAGATGGACAGACTTTTCAGAATATCTATTTTGGTGATCCTCAATTTCTCTTTTTGCTTATATCACCTCTAAAAGGAAAAAAACATTTTGAAAAACTACATAACTGTTCATACATCTTTATATTGAGATATATGTATATACATTTTAATCATGAGTTTAAATGGTCATGAAGGAAATAACTTTCAGCATATTGCATATTGATTATACGTTTTAAGTACATTTTTATCACAGCCTTGGCATTACTCAATTAACTCATTCAGTTTATGGGAAATGTCTGCCATGTAACCTCAATAGTGAAACCAGTCCTCATTGTCAAACCAGCCTGCCAACTCAGACTGGCTTTCTGTTTGAAAGAGTCTGATTTCATTATATTCCCCTGTGACAAGCATCTCGCTACTGAATTCTAACATAAAGATAGGTAGCTAAGGTACAGAGCCTTGCCATGGTTTGTCACTTGGATGAGATAAAGGCACTGCCTCATCAATATTTCTTACCCAAACACTCTGCTTTGCTCTCCAGGGACTCTTTTTCAGGAGTCTCTGTGTCCTTGAATCCCTTCTTTGTTGTTTGGTACCCCAGAGGATCTTGCCCTCTGGTACAATGCTCCATACTAAAATTCAGGATGAGAAGTATGTCTGTCTCTCTTTTGTCAAATGGGAAAAAGGTCATTGTGGAAATTGAAATGGAAAAAAAAAGGAATATACAAATGGTAGGAAGATATACCAGGCTACTCACTCTTTGGAAAGTCAGATACCCAAATTTGCCTGCACATTGTTTACATGTACCCTAAAACTTAAAGTATAATAATAATAAATAAAAAAAAAAAAGAAAATCTCTGATCTTATCTACTCCTCCCTTATTTTGTTGTTGGGCCAACTGATACCTCGAAAAAAGAATGGACTAATCCCAGGTACCAATGCTTGTTAACCAGTGGCAAAGCCAGTACTGGAATATAGGTATTTTCATTTCCCAACTAATGTGCTTCCTGCCTCATGGTGTCTCCTTAATCTGTCCTATATTTAAACGATTGTCATTTCTTTATCCAGTCACAGTGGGGTTTTTCTCATAGAAGAGGTCTGACCTTTACATTTCTTTACAGGGAGGTGTGTGTACATAGAGAATGCCAAGATGGTAGTTATTTGTTTGTATGTTCTCTGACATTACTTGCAGTTGAAGCAGGTAAGGTGACTACTTAACAAGTCTTCATTCAAAAACCTGTAATTTGAGAAGCTTGCTCCATGTTAGTGGAAAATGCACTTTTCATCATGGGGCCTAAATCTCTTGATGCTTATCATTTTTTTTTGGAATAGTTTACTATTTACTTAATTTTGCTATTTTTGTAGATTTAGTTGTAAGGTCTCAAAGTACATAACTCTGTTTTTTACTCCATTATCTCAAAATCCTGTAAAACATTCAGTAATTTGGTCAAACTGCCTCAGTTCAGATATTGGTCTGCCACCTGCTAGCAGTATGACTTTGGAGGCAGTGTTAACCTCTTGTTACTTCAGTTTCCTCCTCTGTAAAATGAGTTGTGATGATTGAATATATTATATAAATCTAATGCTTTGAAGTACCTGGTACAAACATAGTAAGTCTTCAGTAAATGTTAACTATTGTTATCATCATTGTTGATTGAAACCATCAAGTAATCTAACATTAAGAACACCAGGGGCCGGGCGCGGTGGCTCACTCCTGGAATCCCAGCACTTTGGGAGGCCGAGGCGGGCGGATCATAAGGTCAGGAGATCGAGACCATCTTGGCTAACACGGTGAAACCCCGTCTCTACTAAAAATACAAAAAATTAGCCAGGCGTGGTGGAGGGCGCCTGTGATCCCAGCTACTCGGGAGGCTGAGGCAGGAGAATGGCGTGAACCCGGGAGGCGGAGCTTGCAGTGAGCCGAGATCGCGCCACTGCACTTCAGCCTGGGCGACAGAGCGAGACTCCATCTCAAAAAAAAAAAAAAAAAAAACAAAAACACCAGGGCAGCTAGCCCATAGAGATTAAACAGGTTGGAAAGTAGATTAAATTTACACAGAGGCAAGTTATGAGGCAGAGAGAACAGACCTGCAGAAGGAAGTGACCTGGCAGTGTTATGGACGGTCCATCAAGTCATGTCTGAAATAATGGTTTAGAACAAAGCTGTCCACTGGAGCTTTCTACAATGATAGAAATGTTCTACATCCACACTTTCTGCTATGATAGCTGCTATTTGATATGATAGCCAGTTGTCACATATGGCTCCTGAGCAGTTGAAATCCAGCTAATCTGAATAAAAAATGGAGTTTTTCATCGTATTTGATATTTATTAATTAATGTACAGTTAAATTTATATGACCACGTATAGTTAGTGGCTAACATTTTGGCCAGCACAGATCCAAGACTTCAGCTTTGCTTTTGTCAATTACCTTAAATCTTTGAATAGTAAACCAGCTTAAATAATTCATGAGAACAGTGAAGGTAAGACTGTCTCTTCCAGCTCTGTCCATCTCTTTGTTACTCCTTCATCTCTTTTTCTCTAGCTCTGCTCCCATTTCTCACACTTCATCTGTGGTATCCTCCTTCATTACTCCATGTTTCTTTAAAGCCAGGCTCCTCAGCCAAATTTATTTTGATACCTGTGCATGTATAGGTATGTTCTTAAAAATTAAGGTCGGATATTCATGAGCAAGTATATGAAGACACTTATGGTGCAAAGGCCAATTTCTTAGGAATGGCATGTGATTGTGAGGAAGTTGCAAGCTGTGGCAAAAAGAAACCTTTTCCCACATTATTTTCATGTGAGGAATTACTGTCCATCAAGTTAGTATTGATTCCACTCACCTATTAAGTAGTAGATCATAGGCAAGATCATTTAAGATTTTGTAGACTGACGGCAAAAGCTCCCACTATTTCCCAGAGCTATATAAAGATGACATTTCAATGCCTTCCTCGTGTTATAACACACTATATTTTGAAAGCTTAAATAGTCCTTTAAGGGAAAGAGAAACACTTAATATACGTCAAGAAAACGAATTGCATTTAATGTGAAGAAGTACCGGCCAGACCACATGAAGTGAGCATCACTCATGTTGCTATCCAGGCACTGCTTTGGGCCAGTGTTCATCATGTGAACAAAGTTTCTGGACCTTCCAAAACTACCCTTCTCTACATTCCTAATATTCAGATTCAAAGAGTTCATTGTTAGTATTTTGATTATCTTAAATGTGCACTGAGTCATAGTTAATATCTTAAATGACTTGAACATTTGCTATTCTAACAGAGGCTAGTTTATAGAGCACTGTAAAACCTCTTTTTATTTATGGGATCCATCCATATTAAAATTATAACTTCAGCAGCTTTCTGTGGAGAAAATGGTGACTCTGACCTTTTATTCCATCTGACCACTGAGAAAAGGACTATAATTTCAACAATCAAATCTCAAATGTGTTATTGTGCCTATTTTCTTTTTGTAAAATGTCATTCCATCTATCTGCTAACAGCTCACCTTAATCCATTTTCGATGGCCTTTTTTCCAGAAAATTTGCACAAATATTTTAAAATTTTTCTATTTCAATAGCTTTTGTGGTACAAATGGTTTTTGGTTACATGGGTGAATTTTATAGTGGTGAAGTCTGAAACTTTTAGTGCCCCCATCACCTGAGTAGTGTACATTGTACCCAATATATCATTTTTTATCTCTTGTCCCTCTTTTACCATCCCCCTTCTGAGTCTTTATAGCTCATTATATTACTCTGTATGCCTTTGCATGCTCATAACTTAGTTTTCACTTATAAGTAAGAACATATGGTATTTGGTTTTCCATTCGTGAGTTACTTCACTTAGAATAATGGCCTCCAGCTCCATCCAAGTTGCTGCCAAAGACATTATTCTTTTACTTTTTTATGGCTGAGTAGTATTCCATGGTGTATATATACTACATTTTCTTTATCCACTCATTGGTTGATGGACACATAGGTTTGTTGCATGTCTTTGCAATTCACAATTTTTAAAAAATATTCTTTAAAATAGAGCTGTTGAAAGCTCTCACATGTTTCCAGCGTAAACGTATTTATTAACAATGATTTACTTGAAAGGCCAGAGGAATGTGAGCCTTGTTTCCGGTGGTCACAAGGGGCCAGGAGCATTCCCGAGTCCAGCGCATAACAAAAGTAATGCAGTGTCAGAAGAGCAGACTGAAAACAGCAGTTGTCAATGAATGGACACTAATGCAATTCAGATTTTTAATTTGTTTTTCTATTAAGAGAAAGTGAGAAGTGTCCAATGAACAGTGGCTCAAAATCTAATACGCTTGGTCTTAGGCAACTCCCTCAAGCTCCATTTCCTATATAGGCCAAACTGCCACCTTCCCAGTATATTCACATTGCTGCCAGCTTAGGCTTCCTAAAACACAGCATAGTGACCTTGAACTCTGATAATCTCAAACCTTCCATATTCGTCAAAGTCCTTCACAATTTTGCTCTTACCCTCATTCTCAACATTGCTTTTAAGCAATTTTGTTCCCCTGCAGCCCCAGTGAACTGCTCTCGGTCCTGATGTCATCCCCCACGCTTTTTTGCCATCTTTTGCTCACACCATTCTTCCTCCAAGGCCCTTTCTTTCCTCTGGATCTGTGACAAAAGAACTACCCATTCTTCTAATTGAAGTTCAAATCCTATCTACTCCAAGGAACCTTCTTAGAGCCCCCAGTAATACTGAAGGCCTTTCTTCTTTTGTTTTTTTATTATACTTTAAGTTCTGGGGTACATGTGCACAACGTGCAGGTTTGTTACATATGTATACATGTTCCAAATGTCCATCAATGATAGACTGGATTAAGGCCTTTCTTCTTTACAGTTCTCTGGTTCTTTAACACTCTGGTGTAGTAGAAGAGCTGGGAATCAGAAATCCTGAGTTTGGATCCCAGTTCTGCCATTTTCTATGTACATGATCTTGGACAAGATAGTCAACCTCACTTTCTGAGCCTGTGCCATCAACTGGAAAATGGAGATAATAATGCCTTTCCTGCACATGTCACAGGCTTGCTGTGAAACTCAAAGGAGATAATGCATGGGAAAGCTTTCTATATACAGTGAAGTGCCATGCACATGGGGAGTATTATTGCTTTCATTATTGTTTTTCCATTGAAAAATCAGCCAAGGCTGCTTGAAGCAATTTGCTTGAATGGCACAGAAGGATGAAGTTTGTCAGTCAGTCCCTGAGCACAACCATCAAAGTGTCCCAGAAACTTCAGTATTTCAGCCTCCAAACTTTACTCTCCAGACTGCCTCTGGCACCACAAAAGAAATTGAAATCCTCAGTCCCACTGTGTATTCTGATTTAGGGTTTAAAAATTAGGGTGCCTGTAGTTACAGCACTTGATTGCACTAGATATGAGTTTCATGAAAACAGGTACCACATATGATTCATCTCTGTGTCTTCTACATTGCTTAGCACCATGCTGATGCCAATCCATAGAATATGCTAATTCTCACAGTCTCCTTTACTGAGCTGTGATGAATGTAAGTATCTATGCATGTAATATATGTAACTGAAATCCTAGTTGTTAGATTACAAAACACGTATTGTGCCCATTTGATATGCTGTTAGACTTTTTCTCTTTCCTTACTTTTCCTATGGAGTTGAATTCTCCTAACTTTCTTTAAATATTCAAGAATAGAAGACTTAGAACCAGAAAGAGGAGATAATGATTCAGTGAAAAGGCTGTTGAAAGGTAACAATCAGGTCGCATAGTAGCTACTTGGCTGAACTATAGAGATGAGGCTTCTGCAGGGTGGCAGTCTTGCCTGAGCCCTTGTTTCCAGGGTCAGGGGATCCTTGTAAGCTGTATTATAAAATGAATAAAATCACACCAGCCAGAGAGCTCCACTATATTTCCTGCTTATATCCTTTTAATCAACTCATCATGTACCAAGCACCCAATAGTGAAAAGTCACAGGTAACCCAGTTCTGTTAACATTATAGTTTCCTTAGTTAACTTTATTTTCCCCAAATTTGCTCTGTCCCGTATTACCCAATTCTGCATTCACCTGACTCCTGGCCTCTGACCCCTTGTCTTATTTTGTTTTCTGCTGCTATAACAGAATGCTGCAGACTGGGTAATTTATAAACAATAGCAATATATTTATTAGAGTTTTCTGTGCTGGGAAGTCCAAGGGCATGGTTATGTCATTTGGTAAGGGCCTTCTTGGTGTATCACAACATGGCAGAGGACATTACATGTTGAAAGCTCAAGAGTGCTTCAACTCAGATCTCTCTTCTTCTTATAAAGCTACCAGTCATATCATGGGGGCTCCACCCTGATGACATTATCTAATCCTTATTGCCTCCCAACTATATACTGCCTACAAGAGACTCAAGTTCACCTGTAAGAACATGCATAGACTGAAAGTAAAGGAAGGAGAAAAGATATTTTTTGCGAATAGAAAACAAAATAGAACATGAGTAGCTAAACTCATATGATACAAGATAAACTTTAAGTCAAAAACTGTGAAAAGAGACCAAGAAGGCAATTATATAATGATAAAGGGGAATACAGAAAGAAGATATAATAATTACAAATATACATGCACCCAACATCATAGCATCAAACTGTATCAAGCAAAAATTAATAGACCTAAAAGGGAAGATAGACTGCAATATAATAGTAAGGGGCTTAAATACCTCACTTTCAGCAATGGATAGATCATCTAGACAGAAAATCAACAAACAAACATTAGAGTTAAACCACATTCCAGATTAAATGGACCTAACAGACATTTACAGAACATTCTATTTAACAGCACCAGAATATACATTCTTAACAGCACAGGGAACATTCTCCAGGATAGGTCACATATTAGGCTGCCAAGCAAGTTTTAAAAATATTTTAAAAAACCAAAATCATATTAACTATATTTTCTGACCACAGTGGAATGAAATTAGAAATCAATAACAGGAGAAGCTCTGGAAATTGCACAAATACATAGAAATTAAACAACATATTCCTGAACAACCAATGAGTCAATGAAGAAATTTAAATATTTCTTGAGACAAATGAAAATGGAAACACAACATACAAAAGCCTATGGAATACAGCAAAGGCAGCTCCAAGAGAGAATTTTATAGCAATAAATGCTTGCATTAAAAAGTAGAAATATTTGAAGTAAACAGCCTAACATTACACCTCAAGGAGCTACAGAAACAAAAGCAAACTAAACCCAAAATGAGTAGAAGAAAAGAAATATTAAATATCAAAGCAAAACTAACAAATAGGGCCTAAACAAATTATAAAGCTCAACAAAATTAAGAGCTTTTTGAAAAAATAAACAAAACTGACAAGGCTTCTACCTAGAAAAAAAAAATGAAGTAAATTATTCAGGATCTATAAGAAACTCGATAGCAAAAAAAAAAAAAACTTGATTTAAAAAGTGGGCAAAAGATCTAAATAGACTTTCTCAAAAGAAGACATACAAATGGCTAGCAGGCATTTAAAAAAATGCTCGATATCACTAATCATCACGTAAATGCAAATCAAAACTACAATGAAATATCACCTCACCCCCATTAAAATGGCTATTATGAAAAAGACAAAAAATAAAAAATGATGGTGAGGGCCGAGCACGGTGGCTCACACCTGTAATCCCAGCACTTTGGGAGGCCGAGGCAGGTGGATTGCGAGGTCAGGAGATCGAGACCATCCTGGCTAACATGGTGAAACCCCGTCTGTACTAAAAATACAAAAAAAATTAGCCGGGCGTGGTGGCCGGCGCCTGTAGTCCCAGCTACTGGGAAGGCTGAGGCAGGAGAATGGCGTGAACCCAGGAGGCGGAGCTTGCGGTGAGCTGAGGTCGCGCCACTGCACTCCAGCCTGGGGGACAAAGCAAGACTCTGACTCAAAAAAAAAAAAAAAAAAAAAATGCTGGTGAAGATGTGTAGAAAGGGAAATCCTTATAAACTATTGGTCGTAATGTAAATTAGTATAAGTCAACAGTACGGAAACTTCTCAAAAAAAAAAAATAGAACTACCATATGATCCAACAATCCCATGACTAGGTATATATCCAAAGGAATTGAAATAAGCACGTTGAAGAGATATCTGCACTCCCATGTTCGTTGCAGCACTATTCACAATAGACAAGATATGGAATCCACTTAAATGTCCATCAATGGATGCATAGAGAAAAATGTGATATATATATATATATATATATATATATATATATATATATACACACACACACACACACACAATAGAATACTAGTGAGCCATAAAAAGATAAAATCCTGTCATTTATGACATGGATGAACCTAGAGGACATTATGTTAAGTGAAATAAGCCAAGTGCAGAAGGGCAAATATGATGTGATCTCACTTACATGTGGAATCTAAAAAAATTGATCTCATAGAAGTAGAGAGTACAATAGTGGTTACCAAGACTTGGGTAACCACTACTGGGGAGAGGTTGATCGATGGGTATGAAGTTACAGTTAGAAGTAATAAAATGTTTGTGTTCTATTGCGCAGCAGAGTGCTCAGTGAACAATAATGTATTGTATACTTCAAAATAGCGGATTTTGAGTTCATACCACAAAGAAATCACGTGTTTGAGGTGATGAACATACTATTGACCCTGATTTGACTTTACACAATATATATGTGTAAAGCATCACACTGTACCCAATACACATGTACAATTATTATATGACAATTAAAAAGAAAATATACCTTAAAAATAAAGCAAAAGTAAAACGAAAACCCACACAATGAAAAAAGTATATTTGTATACCATATATCTGACAAGGGACTTATGAAAAACTATTACAACTCAATTAAAAAAGACAACCAAATTTTTAAATTGGAGAATCTGTAGACAGTTTTACATAAATATGTGCAATTATTATTTGTCCATTAAAAACAAAATAAAACTGAAAAACAAAAACCCCTAGCAATTATTAGCACTTACTATGTACATGACACTGAGTTAACTGCTTTACATGTAACATTATATTTAATTCTAACAATATTCCTTTGAGGTAGATACTGTTCCCATTTAACAGAGGAAACTGAGATCTAGAAAGGATAGTTAACTTGCCAGAAGCCATACAGCTAATAGGTAGAGGAGCCAGGAATTCAATCTATTTTTGACTCCAGGCCCTTGGCAATACCCTGTCCTATTTCTCACCAGGGAACCCTTGGTGTTGTGGGCCACTTTGGTCAGTGCTCCCCAGATTTGCATATATTCTTTTTCGTAACTTAGAAACACTCAACTTCTGAAGTTTAGGAAATACAGTTCATCATGAACCCACTTAATCTTTGTTAACTGCGGAGACCAGGTTTTGAATTTTACTCTTAACTCAAGTTGCCAATGAGTTTGCTGAAAGATTAAAAGACTATGTGCTACCATTGTGTGGTTATTTGAATTAAGCATCTAAATGTAACATTTATCTATAAATTCTCAACTCTAGTGCCTAAAATCATTTTCTTTCTTGTCATATTCGAAAATAGGATTTGGTTGCTGAAAAAGGTATGGAAAATAAGTGGGAATTTAGGAGAATCTGAAAGGCTTGTTGGAAACTCAAGCAGACGAAGGCCAGTTTGGAAGTGATCTATTAACTTCTAAATGCATTTTTTGTTAGTCACTAGCAAATATCGTGGGTCCCCCTGGTGCTTTGTGAGAAGATAAATTTCTCCTGTAGGTGAATTAGGTATAATTGGAAACAATTGAACTAGAAGCATCCTGACGCGCTCTGGGTCAAAAGCTTTTCAGCAAGGCTGTTTTTAGGAGCGTCTGAATTGATACTGTTTCTGTAGCCTACCAATCTCCAAACAGAGTGACATACTGTTTTTCGTCTTTCTCCCCCTCCTATGTCATTGTGGAGAACAATATGGCAGTGCAGACATAGCACAGAGTCTGAGAACAAAGAGCATATCAGTCCCAGCTATGTCCCTTAGTAGCTGCGTGACTCACTGTAAAATAGGTCTTGATGCCCGCCCTCCTTCTCTTCCTCCACCTAATTATTTTTAAAAATACTTATTGAGTGCCAACCATGTGCCAGACATTGTGTTAGGCACTGTAGCTGCAATGGCGAATAAAACAGACATCATTCATGCACTCCTGAAACTAAAAATTTAATAGATTGTATCTGCCTTCTGATCAGTAAGCCTACCATGAGGAATAAATAGGCGTGGTGGATGTAAAGTGCCCAGAACATATTTACTGTGTTCACAAAGTGTGAATTTCCTTTCCTTTTCTTCATTTTGGCATTATAACGTTAGCTGTAGATGGCATGTACATGCAGCATAGCATCCGGGGTGTGTACATGCACACACACAGACACGCACACTCAATTCTCTATAGCTTCACTTATTTTAGTCTAAGATTGTTGCCATTTTCATGCACAGCTATTATGGTAGGTGAGTCAGCCAATCAAAAACAGATTTGATTGATTTGCTTTGAGCTACTTGCCTGCCAACAAACGACAATGGCTGTATGGATATAGTCATTGAGTCAGGTGGCTTTATGGATTTCCATTGGTGTTAGACTTTTAAATTTAGTTTCTTGCTGCCTGTTATACACGGGAGGCAATGACAAGCTCTCAACTCTCTAATTTGCTGTAGTGGTGTGCTAATTAAAACACATTCCTAATACATTCCATTTTGGATTCAGAGCCAGTGTTCTTATAAAACTATAACACTAGTAAGAAAAATGCACCATACTATCTTATGAGAAATTTCATAAATGTGACACCCCACAACCTTATTTTATTTTTCGGACATTATACAAGCTATATTGCAATTTTATGTCCTATTCGATTCTTCTCCACAAACTGCTTTGCCCTGTGTATTCCAAATTTTTGTAAGTGATACCACCAGATAAATCCAAAACCTACAAACCAGCCTAGATGTTTCATTCTCTGTCACCCATCTCTCTAGATATGTCCTATCCCAAAGTTCTCTTGAGTTTGCTCCATAAATATATCCCCATCCCCACTGCCACTACCTCAGTTCATGCTCCAATTATCTCAAGGTTACAGCAATAACTTAACGGAATTCCTTACCTCCAATCAATTCCTCTCCTCCATCTTTCCTACTACCTATACTACAGAATAAGTCTTCTGACACACAGTTGACTGTGTCACTTTTCTGTTTTTCGAGTTTTTCAGTCACTCTCCATTGTCTGTGCAGAATAAAGCCCAAACTCCTGAGCATGACATACAAAGGTCAGCCTAATTTGCCCCTCTCCCTCCAGTTTCAACTCTCATCAACTGTATTTATTTTCTAGTAATCCAAAATATTTATAGCTCCAGAATAAGGCATTTATTCATTCAGTGGATATTTATGTGCCAGGTACTTGTTTAGATACTGGGTATATTGCTGTGAGCAATACAGACAAAAGGCCCTTTCTTCATAGACTTTACATTCTAGTGAGAGAAACAAACTAAATGGATACATTATTTCTACAACTTTTTTGTCTTTACATATGCCATTTCCTCTGCCTGAAGTAATTTTCTCACTCCCCATTTCTCTAAAAATTGCCTAGTCCTCTTTCAGAAAATCAGCTTGCAAGTATGACATCTAAGAGAGATTTCAGCCTGCTTTTATCTTTTCTCTGTATCTTTTCAGAGTTTCACTATAGCTTCTGCTTTGCTGTTGTTTCTCATTATTTGCATGTCAGAACCCTCCCTCGTGGCATTCTCTATTTAACAGGACTATATCTTTTCTACTCTGTCTTCACAGTACTTGGCACTGTTGTAGCACTTAGTCAGGAAACAGAAAAGATGTTTGAGTCCATGAAAGCCTGGAAGGCAGGGAAGAAGAAAGGAGGAAGACAGAAAAAAGGAAATAAAAAGGAGAGAGGGATGGGGAGAAGAAGGGAGAAAGGGAGGGAGGGAGAAAAGTCAATTTAGTTTCATTTCTCCTTGGTTTGGAAAAGGTATAACTAGTTTTGTATTATGACCCAGTAGGATTGCATAGTCAAGAAAGTGCCACTAAATTTTACAACTTATATCTCCTTAAAAGTATGGGAGAAATGGATATTTCCCTTTGCGGTTTGGTTTATTAATCATTATCCTACAAGTTAATATTAAACTAACAAATTAAACGAAATCTCCATCACACACAGGTGAATTAATCTTTGCCTTCATATCTTCTTGCTATGTAATAATTGTCAGAACTTGCAAGAGGTATATTTTTATTTTATTTTAATCATGTTCCTGAGGGGCATCAAGATGAAATAGAAAGAGCAGAGTTAGGAGATATGAAGTCGAGTTTGGTTTCTGCAACTTAGTAGCTGGCCGAATTAGGGGAAGCATTTTCACTGTGGGGAGCTTTAGTTTTGTCGTCTGGAAAAGGAAGGAACCAGAATGACTGCTCACTGTACTGTTTCCAGTTTGTCTCTTCTCATTTTAGTTTCCTGCTTGCAGGAAACTTTACATACTAATTGAGTGATGATCAGTTATAGACTGCCTTAGTTTCCATTTCATCTCCTCCACAAGGTACAGCCTTGTATTCTCCTGTGGCTATAAATAAATCCCATCATAGCCTTATATTCTGTTTACTGTATTTTGTCTTGACCTTTACCAAGGGATAGATTCTGAAGGCATTATGCAGTTGGATCAAATGGCTTGTATTCAAAATTGTGGCTTGAGTCTCTCCACCCAGATGTCATGGATGTTGATCTCCCTGGTGTCTTAATCCACCCTCCCCCCAGGACTTTCCATCTTCGTTAGGCCTCTTTCCCTTTATCCACTGCCTTTCTTTGCCGTAGCCTCCTTATCCAGTTTTACTTTACTTCCTTAAGGTTTCTGTAACGTTGGAAGACCTGCCACCTGTGACTTCTGTGTCACAAAACATTGTTTTTTCTTAATGGCTCTCCTTTTTAGAAGATGAGAAATTTACGTTTAAATTGTGTGCATTGAGCTTAGTGTGCAATCATTTTTTGTAAGCCAAGAAAATCAGGAAGAACCGCAAAGGGTAAGGGATGGAGTCTTCAACAAATGGTATTCGTTAATTTTCTGCCCATTAAGGGACAAAATCTAATTAAATTCTTATCCTACAACATAGACAAAGTGAATTCCTGCTATATTAAAGAGTTAAATATAAAAGAAAATGAAATAATAAATATCAGAATAATGTGGAATATTTAACTATTTTGGGGGGCAGGGAGCAATTTTGGAGGGTTGTATTAGTCTGTTCTCAGGCTGCTATAAGGACATACCCAAGACTGGATAATTTATAAAGAAAAGAGGTTTAATTGACTCACAGTTCCATGTGGCTGGGGAGACCTCAGGAAACTTAAAATCATGGTGGAAGGCACCTCTTCACAGGGCAACAGGAGAGAGAATGATGACTGCTGAGCAAAGGGGGAAGCCCCTTATAAAAATGTCAGATCTCATGAGAACTTGCTATCACAAGAGTAGTATGGGGGAAACCACCCCCCATGATTCAGTTATCTCCACTTTGTCCCTCCCTTGACAGATGAGGATTATTACAATTCAAGGTGAGATTTGGGTGGGAACACAGAGCCAAACCATATCATTTCACCCCTGGCCACTCCCAGATCTCATGTCCTCACATTTCAAAACACAATCATGCCCTTCCAACAGTCCCCCAGAGTCGTAACCCATTCTAGCATTAACCAAAACTCTAAGTCCAAAGTCTTATCTGAGACAAGGCAAGTCCTTTCTGCCTATGAGCCTGTAAAATCAAAAGCAAGTTAGTTACTTCCAGTTACGATGGGCATACAGGCATTGGGTAAATACACCCCTTCCAAATGGGAGAAATTGGCCAAAACATAGGGCTTACAGGCTCCACACAAGTTCGAAATCCAGTGGGGCAGTCAAATCTTAAAGCTCTGAAATGATCTCCTTAGTCTCTCGTCTCACATCCAGGTTACGCTGATACAAGAGGTGGGCTCCTACATCCTTGGGCAGCTCTGTCCCTGTGGCTTTGCAGGGTACAGCCCCCTGCCCTGGCTGCTTTCACAGCTGGCATTGAGTGTCTGTGGCTTTTCCATGTGCACAGTACAAGCTGTCCGTGGATCTACCATTCTGGGGTCTGAAGGACAGTAGCCCTCTTCTCACAGCTCCCCTAGGCAATACCCCAGTGGGAACTCTGTGGGGGTGGGGGGAGGCTCCGACCCCACATTTCCCTTCTGCACTACCCTAGCAGAGATTCTCCATGAGTGGGTCTGCTTCTCCCAGTCCACTCACTCAAATGTTAATCTCCTTTAGCAACACCCTCATGGACACACCCAGGAACAATACTTTCCATCCTTTAATCCAATCAAGTTGACACTCAGTATTAACTATCACAGGGGCATTTAAAGCCAAAGCAGAAATCACAAAGAAAATGACCGATAGATTTGATATATCAAAATGTAAAACAAAATAAAAACCAAAGCTTTCATTCATCAAAACATCAAAAATAAAAACATTTTCTTTACCACTCCCTTTCATGGGCTATAGATATCAAAGGGACTTCTGGATTTTATTCAGGGCCAGCATCATGGGTGTTTGGCCTGTGTAGTCGCACAGGCCACCACACATGGAAGGATCCTGTGCTTGGTTCAATGCTCTGTTGTATCCATCTTGACATTTATAATTTTGGAAAAAGGGACATTTCATTTTTTTATTTTGTACTGGGCCCCACAAATTGTGTAGCCAGTCCTGAGTCTCTTGAATCATTCTGGAACCTCACTGCTCATAGTGAAATTTTTAATGACAGGCACATTTGAATGATGCTTGGTGAAAGAATGCAAGAAACCTCTTGCTCAATAACATTGGACTTAAATGAGAATATAGAAGGGCACCTGGATGTTCATTACCTTGTCAGTGTACCAGATACCCTGACATCCATTCACTTATTCCTTCATTAATTTAGCAAACATTTTTCAAGTCCATCCTTTGTGTCAAGCACTGTGCTATGCATTGGGGATACAGTGGTGCACAAGATGGATTCAGTCAGTGCTCTAAAGGAGGCAAGGTTGTAGGTGAATAGATGGCAATACTACATGATAGAAAGTGTAGGAGCCCAGAGCAGGGGCCCCTAACACAGCCTGAGAGATGAGTAAGGGAGTTGACATCTAAACGAACTGAAGGGGTAAAGGAAGTGGAGGTGAGAGGCATATCCTGGGGAGGCCATTTAGGCCAAGGAAACAGCATGTCCTCCTTTTGTTCTTTCATCATTCTTTCATCAGCAGGGCAAGGATCTTAACCTACCCTGGGAATTCATCAGGTTAAGGGTCGGGTGTGTATGGAACAGCTGGCTGGCCTCTTCTCGGGAAGTTTATTCCCATTCCAAGCTACCTATTGTACTTGTCTCCTGGAATAGGTGGTGATGTAGTTTGGATATTTGTTCCCTCCAAATCTCATGTTGAAATGTGATCCTCAGTGTTGGAGGTGGGGCCTGGTGGGACATGTTTGGGCCATGGGAGTGGATCTCTCATGAATGGCTTTGTGGTACCCCCCAGCCCCATAAATTAGTGAGTTCTCACTCTATTAGCTACCTGCAAGAGCTGGTTGTTGAAAGGAGCCTGGCACCCCTCCCGTCTCTCTGGCTCCCTCTCTTACCATGTGATACACCAGCTTCCCTTCACCTTCCACCATGAGTGGAAACTTCCTGCAGTCCTTGCCAGAATCAGATGCTGGCACTATGCTTCTTGTACAGCCTGCAGAACTGTGAGCCAAATAAACCTATTTTCTTTACAAATTACCCAGCCTTGGGTATTCCTTTATAGCAGCACAAGTCGACTAAGACAGCTGGAATTACATACTGTTTGATGTCTGAAATGTCCTATGGAAGAAGAAAGGATAAATATCCACTGTGCCCCTTATCTCTAAGGCACCTGATCACCCCCTCTGGATATTTTAAAAATCCTAGATTTCAAATAGACTTTTACTCTACCAAAATTTCTGTGATCCCTGGAAGACCTAGCCACTATTTTTAGCTTGCAGGACATAGAAAAATAGTGGGGGGTCAGATTTGTACCATAAGCCATTGTTTGCTGATTTCTGATTTAGAATTAAGTTGCCTCAGGCCACAGATTCTTTATTTGCCTTGGCTTTCCCTCTGCTTGGAAAACTCTCCCTCAACCTGTTTCTGTTGTAGGCCTCTTCTCTCAGTGAATCCTTCTTTCTCTACAGACTTGCCTAAACTGATTTTTATGCTGCTGTATGTCTCTATAGTATCCTTGGGACTTCCTTATCAACTCCTACATTGTTTGCTTAATGTTTAAGTCTCTTTATACACTGAAGACTTAATGGAAGAAAAATTTACAGTTGCCTATTATTTAAACAGTTCAAGTGAGTCTCCTAGCCCACTGCCTGGCTGAGTGTAGCTGCTCAACAAGTATTTGTTAAGTGTACATATGAGTGCAGTATTACTGTCCCCATTTTTCAGATGACGAAACTGAGGCATAGCTAGCTGATTGGGACCACACTAAAAGCTATTAGATAGTAGAATAGAAATAATTTTCCAGTTAACTACACTGCTTTTTTAAACATTCAAATAGGATGCTTAGAAATAGGACAAAGAAGACAAATTAAATAGGACTTTCAGTAAGCAAAACACTAACCATGAAGATTATATTTTGCTACTCAGTAGGCTGAGGCAGAAGTACTTCTTGAGCCCAGGAATTCAAGACTAGCCTGGGCAACATAGTGAGACTGTCTAAAACAGAAAAAGATTGTGTTTGGTTTATGTTCTCCTTGTTCTCATGGCATATGCAATATAATAGGGGAGGTCAGATAACTGCATAGCAAATAAGTCCGACAACCCAAGTTAGTAGGTGGCAAGTACCAAGAAGGTTTATGTGGGGCATGTGTTGCTGTGGCAAGGTGGGGTCAAAGAGAAAGTCAGAGGCAAGTCCTAAGCCAAGCCAGGGGAGTCACATAGGCCACATCCCTTCAGGAGTCAATTCTGTGGACATTGGCTAGTCAATGCAAAGCAAACAGTAACCTCTAGAGCAGGTGTGAAGGGACACTCATGAACTTTTTCCCAGTGATATGTTCCTCAAACTGCTGCAACTGCAGAATGCTGAGAGCTGTCCACCGGTGGGAATGGTCAGAGGGTCTTGCCAGGAGTGGGGTTCTAACAGATGCTCAAGAAGTTAGATAAGGGTTTTTCTGACTCATGAGAAAAGACTCTAGCAACCTGAAAGAGTTTAATTTTCCTACCAGTGCGTGATTTGGGACAGTCTCCTAATCCATCAGCAAGTGTTTCTTGAGGTCCTTACTATGTACCAAGAAAGTCAAATGGGGATTCTATTTCTGGTGGCTGCAGTTTTTTTTTCTTTTTTGTTTTTTATTATACTTTAAGTTCTTGGGTACATGTGCACAATGTGCAGGTTTGTTACATATGTATACATGTGCCATGTTGGTGTGCCGCACCCATTAACTCATCATTTACACTAGGTATTTCTCCTAATGCTATCCCTCCCCGTCCCACAACCCCATCACAGGCCCCAGTGAGTGATGTTCCCCACCCTGTGTCCAAGTGTTCTCATTGTTCAATTCCCACCTATGAGTGAAAACATGGTGGTGTTTGGTTTTCTGTCCTTGAGACAGTTTGCTCAGAATGATGGTTTCCAGTTTCATCCATGTCCCTACAAATGACATGAACTCATCCTTTTTTATGGCTGCATAGTATTCCATGGTGTATATGTGCCACATTTTCTTAATCCAGTCTATCATTATTGGACATTTGGGTTGGTTCCAAGTCTTTGCTATTGTGAATAGTGCCGCAATAAACACACGTGTGCATGTGTCTTTATGGTAGCATGATTTATAATCCTTTGGATATATACCCAGTAATGGGATGGCTGGGTCAAATGGTGTTTCTAGTTCTAGATCCTTGAAGAATCGCCACACTGATTCCCACAATGGTTGAACCAGTTTACAGTTCCACCAACAGTGTAAAAGTGTTCCTATTTCTCCACATCCTCTCCAGCACCTGTTGTTTCCTGACTTTTTAATGATCACCATTCTAACTGGTGTGAGCTGGTATCTCATTGTGGTTTTGATTTGCATTTCTCTGATGACCAGTGATGATGAGCATTTTTTCATGTGTCTGTTGGCTGCATAAATGTCTTCTTTTGAGAAGTGTCTGTTCATATCCTTCGCCCACTTGTTGATGGGGTTGTTTGTTTTATGCTTGTAAATTTGTTTAAGTTCTTTGTAGATTCTGGATTTTAACCCTTTTTCAAATGGGTGGATCGCAAACATTTTCTCCCATTCTGTAGGTTGCCTGTTCACTCTGATGGTAGTTTCTTTTGCTGTGCAGAAGCTCTTTAGTTTAATTAGATCCCATTTGTCAATTTTGGCTTGTACTGCCATTGCTTTTGGTGTTTCAGACATGAAGTCCTTGGCCATGCCTATGTCCTGAATGGTAATGCCTAGGTTTTCTTCTAGGGTTTTTATGGTTTTTAGGTCTGACATTTAAGTCTTTAATCCATCTTGAATTAATTTTTGTATAAGGTGTAAGGAAGGGATCCAGTTTCAGCTTTCTACCTGTGGCTAGCCAGTTTTCCCAGAACCATTTATTAAATAGGGAATCATTTCCCCATTTCTTGTTTTTGTCAGGTTTGTCAAGGATCAGATGTTTGTAGATATGTGGTATTATTTCTGAGGGCTCTGTTCTGTTCCATTGGTGTATATCTCTGTTTTGGTACCAGTACCATGCTGTTTTGCTTACTGTAGCCTTGTAGTATGTGGCAGGGCATAGCTGAACAAAAGGCGGCAGAAACTTCTGCAGACTTTAACGTCCCTGTCTGACAGCTTTGAAGAGAGCAGTGGTTCTCCAAGCACAGAGTTTGAGATCAGAGAAGAGACAGACTGCCTCATCAAGTGGGTCCTTGACCCCCAAGTAGCCTAACTGAGAGACACCTCCCAGTAGGTGCCCCTCAGAGACAAAGCTTCCAGAGGAAGGATCGTGTTCTGCAGTATTTGCTGTTCTGCAGCCTCCGCTGGTGATACCTAGGCAAACAGGGTCTGGAGTGGACCTCCAGCAAACTCCAACAGACCTGCAGCTGAGGGTCCTGACTGTTAGAAGGAAAACTAACAAACAGAAAGGAATAGCATTAACATCAACAGAAAGTACATCCACACCAAAACCCCATCTGTAGGTCACCATCGTCAAAGACCAAAGGTAGATAAAACCACAAAGATGGGGAGAAACCAGAGCAGAAAAGCTGAAAATTCTAAAAACCGAGCACCTCTTCTCATCCAAAGGATTGCAGCTCCTCACCAGCAATGGAACAGAGCTGCATGGAGAATGACCTTGACGAGTTGACAGAAGTAGGCTTCAGAAGATCGGTAATAACAAACTTCTCCGAGCTAAAGGAGGATGTTCGAACTCATCACCAGGAAGCTAAAAACCTTGAAAAAAGGTTAGACAAATGGCTAACTAGAATAAACAGCATAGAGAAGACCTTAAATGACCTGATGGAGCTGAAAACTATGGCATGAGAACTATGTGATGCATGCACAAGCTTCAGTAGCTGATTCGATTAAGTGGAAGAAAGGGTATCAGTGATTGAAGATCAAATGAATGAAATGAAGTGAGAAGAGAAGTTTAGAGAAAAAAGAGTAAAATGAAACAAACAAAGCCTTCAAGAAATATGGGACTATTGAAAAGGCCAAATCTACATTTGATTGGTGTACCTGAAAGTGTTGGGGAGAATGGAACCAAGTTGGAAAGCACTCTTCAGGATATTATCCAAGAGAACTTCCCCAACCTAGCAAGGCAGGCCAACATTCAAATTCAGGAAATACAAAGATACTCTTCGAGAAGAGCAACCCCAAGACACAAAACTGTCAGCTTCACCAAGGTTGAAATGAAGGAAAAAATGTTAACGGCAGCCAGAGAGAAAGGTTGGGTTACCCGCAAAGGGAAGCCCATCAGACTAAGTGGATCTCTCAGCAGAAACTCTACAAGCCAGAAGAGAGTGGGGGCCAATATTCAACATTCTTAAAGAAAAGAATTTTCAACTCAGAATTTCATATCCAGCCAAACTAAGCTTCATAAGTGATGGAGAAATAAAATCCTTTACAGACAAGCAAATGCTGAGAGATTTTGTCACCACCAGGCCTGCCTTACAAGAGCTCCTGAAGGAAGCACTAAACATGGAAAGGAACAACCAGTACCAGCCACTGCAAAAACATGCCGAATTGTAAAGACCATTGAAGCTAGGAAGAAACTGCATCAACTAACGAGCAAAATAAGCAGCTAACATCAAAATGACAGGATAAAATTCACACATAACAATATTAACCTTAAATGTAAATGGGCTAAATGCCCCAATTAAAAGACACAGACTGGCAAATTGGATAAAAAATCAAGACTCATCAGTGTGCTGTATTCAGGAGACCCATTTCATGTGCAGAGACACACATAGGCTCAAAATAAAAGGATGGAGGAAGATCTGCCAAGCAAATGGAAAACAAAAAAAAAGCAGGGGTTGCAATTCTAGTCTCTGATAAAACAGACTTTAAACCAACAAAGATCAAAAGAGACAAAGAAAGCCATTACATAATGGTAAAGGGATCAAGTCAACAAGAAGAGCTAACTATCCTAAATATATATGCACCCAATACAGGAGCACCCAGATTCATAAAGCAAGTCCTTAGAGACCTACAAAGAGACTTAGACTCCCACACAATAATAATGGGAGACTTTAACACCCCACTGTCAACATTAGACACATCAACGAGACAGAAAATTAACAAAGATATCCAGGACGTGAACTCAGCTCTGCACCAAGCAGACCTAATAGACAGCTACAGAACTCTCCACCCCAAATCAACAGAATATACATTGTTCTCGGCACCACATCACATTTATTCCAAAATTGACCACATAGTTGGAAGTAAAGCACTCCTCAGCAAATTTAAAAGAACACAAATAATAACAAACTGTCTCTCAGATCATAGTGCAATCAAATTAGAACTCAGAATTAAGAAACTCACTCAAAACCACACAACTACATGGAATCTGAACAACCTGCTCCTGAATGACTGCTGGGTACATAACGAAATGAAGGCAGAAATAAAGATGTGCTTCGAACCAATGAGAACAAGGACGCAACATACCAGAATCTCTGGGACACATTTAAAGCAGCGTGTAGAGGGAAATTTAGAGCACTAAATGCCTACAAGAGAAAGCAGGAAAGATCTAAAATCGACACCCTAACATCACAATTAAAAGAGCTAGAGAAGCAAGAGCAAACACATTTAAAAGCTAGCAGAAGGCAAGAAATTACTAAGATCAGAGCAGAACTGAAGGAGATAGAGACACAAAAAACCTTTCAAAAAATCAGTGAATCCAGGAGCTGCGTTTTTGAAAAGATCAACAAAATGGATAGATCACTAGGAAGACTAACAAAGAAGAAAAGAGAGAAGAATCAAATAGTCGCAATAAAAAATGATAAAGGGTATATCACCACCGATCCCACAGAAATACAAACTACCATCAGAGAATACTATAAACACCTCTACACAAATAAACTAGAAAATCTAGAAGAAATGGATAAATTCCTGGACACATACACCCTCCCAAGACTAAACCAGGAAGAAGTTGAATCCTTGAATAGACCAATAACAGGCGCTGAAACTGAGGCACTAATTAATAGCCTACCAACTAAAAAAAGTCCAGGACCAGACGGATTCACAGCTGAATTCTACCAGATGTACATGGAGGAGCTGATACCATTCCTTCTGAAACTATTCCAATCAATAGAAAAAGAAGGAATCCTCCCTAACTCTTTTTATGAGGCCAGCATAATCCTGATACCAAAGCCTGGCAGAGACACAACAAAGAGAATTTAAACCAATATCCCTGATGAACATCGATGCAGAAATCCTCAATAAAATACTGGCAAACCGAATCCAGCAGCACATCAAAAAGCTCATCCACCACAATCAAGTTGGCTTCATCCCTGGGATGCAAGGCTGGTTCAACATACCCAAATCAATAAACGTAGTCCATCATATAAACAGAACCAAAGACAAAAACCACATGATTATCTCAATAGATGCAGAAAAGGCCTTTGACAAAATTCAACAGCCCTTCATGCTAAAAACTCTCAATAAACTAGGTATCAGTGGGACGTATCTCAAAATAATAAGAGCTATTTATGACAAACCCA
Organism: Gorilla gorilla gorilla; assembly: GCF_029281585.2. Lineage (NCBI taxonomy): Eukaryota > Metazoa > Chordata > Mammalia > Primates > Hominidae > Gorilla > Gorilla gorilla. The sequence continues at coordinate 150,662,515 of NC_073247.2, read as the reverse complement.
CAGCCAATATCATACTGAATGGGCAAAAACTGGAAGCATTCCCTTTGAAAACTGGCACAAGACAGGGATGCCCTCTCTCACCACTCCTATTCAACATAGTGTTGGAAGTTCTGGCCAGGGCAATCAGGCAGGAGAAAGAAATAAAGCATATTCAGTTAGGAAAAGAGGAAGTCAAATTGTCCCTGTTTGCAGATGACATGGTTGGATATTTAGAAAACCCCATCGTCTCAGCACAAAATCTCCTTAAGCTGATAAGCAACTTTAGCAAAGTCTCAGAATACAAAATCAATGCGCAAAAATCACAAGCATTCTTATACACACACAAGCATTCTTATAACAGACAGAGAGCCAAATCATGAGTGAACTCCCATTCACAATTGCTTCAAAGAGAATAAAATACCTAGGAATCCAACTTACAAGGGATGTGAAGGATCTCTTCAAGGAGAACTACAAACCACTGCTCAACGAAATAAAAGAAGACACAAACAAATGGAAGAACATTCCATGCTCATGGATAGGAAGAATCAATATTGTGAAAATGGCCATACTGCCCAAGATAATTTATAGATTCAATGCCATCCCCATCAAGCTACCAATGACTTTCTTCACAGAATTGGAAAAAACTAAAGTTCATATGGAACCAAAAAAGAGCCTGCATTGCCAAGACAATCCTAAGCAAAAAGAACAAAGCTGGAGGCATCACGCTACCTGGCTTCTGATGTCTGAACTTTTAACTGCCATCTGCTTTCTTCATCTTGATTTGAACATATGTCTGATTTGGAGATGAACAGTAAATATATTCCTGTGTCTTCATTCTTCATCCATCTTTTCACAAAATGCACCCAGCAGCTGTGCCAAGCTTCTCTGAATACCATGAAATCATTTATATGTTTTGATACTGTGTCATGGATATATTAATTGTTTCTTCTCACTACAACATGGTCTAATTAGCTTGGACAATACTTCCAGTCTCCTGTTTGAAGAGACTGTGTGTGGCTTTTGATGATTTCTCTAATTCTGATTTGATGGGTTAGATGTGGGCTGATCTTTCTCTCGCTCTTTTTTCCTTTTCCTTTCTTTTCTTCTTTCCCTGTAGGCATATACTAATGTCCTAACGTGTACTGAATCTTGATTACAGTGTAATTGATTTAGAGCATATGGGGACTTTTGAAATCCCTTTTAGGAGGAATCATTGACTCTTGAGAATCTGATGAAAGCTATGAACACTTCTTCCAGAAATGTGTACTTTTACATATATAATTTATCATCCAGTTACAGGAGTCTCAAGGGTTTAGCCGAGTCTTGGATGCATGCCCATAGTATGTGAAGACCACAGAATTTCAGTGCTTGGACAACCCCTACAGATCATTGAATTCACTGGTTTTTGAAAACTATTTTAACCAGAGAATCCCTGGTTGAAAAGGGGGGTAAAAAGAAGGGAGAGACTGAGTCATGCACACCCCTACCTCGCTCAGAGTGGTTCCTGAGGAGGTTCTGAGGAACACAGTTTGAAAGCTCATGATCTAGGTCTAATTCCTGTATTTCTTTATATGAGAAAATTGATCCAAAAAGAGCAGAGTTGACTAACTCAAGGCCATGCATCCAGTCAGTGCACAGCTGAGACTGGAACCCATGCCCTTGTTCCCTAGGACAGAGTCTCAGCCAACCCTCACTTCTCTTCTAATTGTAAACCTCCTACATTCATACCACAGTAACTTCTCAAAGATCCTGGACACAATGTAATTTAGACCCACGATTATAAATAATCACCCCCATTTGAGCAGCAGGCAAAGGAAATACAGCTGATTTGTGTTTTATCACTCCGTCAAGGCCTTCCTTCTTTCTGTCTTATTTCTGCTGGTTCTCGTGTCTTTGTGAACTGTCTCCATTTTGCAACATGTATTTTATTCAAATATACATCATAGTCAAAAGCATCCTCTTTTTCCTCGACAAAGTGCCATCCTGTTGGCCTCCCACAGACACACTCTCTGCCCCTAATTCTTAAAGAAGCAGTATCTGGTGCCCGCCCTGGTATGGTGCTTGTTTGGCTTCAGGCCACTGGCAAAACAACCTAAGCTATTATTGGGCTTGTCTCCATCCCAGTCTTCCAACCTTCTTTGTAATTGTCAAGAAACCCAACTGAGCCTCAGCTGAAGTATCTACCCGTTATTGACCTGACTATGGGCGAGCCAAGCCTAGTCTTTCCTGGTCTCTCTTTCTTGTGTATTGGTGCAGGATGAGGACATTGCTTCAGAGTACCAAAGCGGAGAGGAAGAAACAAACCAACAAACTCAAGAAAGTAGAAAGGCAGTGCACAGACCCCTTTCTTAGGGTTAGAGGCAAGGTGGTCTTTAGACTTCCTGAGTTGAAGACTGATGTTTCTTTGGGTGGAATTTCTCTGTGCTACCTCAGAAACAAAGATAGTTCATCTGACAAACCAGAGACCTACTTAGAGATAACTTCAGCCTATCCAAGGAACTAAAAACTAATTAAAAATTGCCAGGCCAGAGTTTCAAACCAGGAGAGTGGTGTGGTGTTGTGGTTAAGAGCACACACTTTGTATCCTGTCGGACATGAATTTGAATCATGGCTCTGCCACTTACTACCTGTGTAACCTTGGTCGAGTTAACTTATTCTTGTTGGGCCTCCCTGCTTTCATCAATCAAATTGGAGAAAATAATACCCACATTAGGAGAGTCTTTTGAGGACTAAAAGAGAGACTACCAAACGTTTGCTATTTTGACTATCTTCATCAGGACCCCACAGAAGACTTTGTATTCTGAATGTTGTATTCACCACCAATTATCTGTATCCCTGTTGAACGGAGGGAACACAGGAAACATGGCAGGGCATGGGTTAAGGAGCATTGGTTTAGCCAATAACTGTTGTGTGAAACATGATTTAGTTCCCTCCCGTCTCTATGGACTAATTTTCCCCACTAGGCAATGAAGAGTTTGTGCTTGAGCACGTGTTCTTTATGCTGACTCAGGACCTGAGTGTGTCAAAATTATCTTAAAAGTTATTTTTTAAGTGTAGATGTACTGTTGCAATTCCCAGACAGTCTGATTGAGGAGATCTAGGGGATAGTCACAGGATGTATACTATATGTCCAGTCGCACAGGTGATTCTGATCAGCAGTCAAGTGTGGGAACCACTGATGCAGGGAGTTGTAAAGATTCTCCCTTTCCTCCCTGCTTTCAGTCTTGGAACTTCTTATAGTTTGAAAGTGTCTTTCCATTAATGAGGCCTGTGACTTCCTACATCATTCAAACATGGTGATTTTCACACAGAGAAAATAAGAAAATGTTGCTAGTGGTCCTCAAAGATGATATTTTTCACCACAGAAAATTCATTTTGTTTCGCTTTAGTGGCTTGATATCAGATCCACAAGGCATGTAATACAGAATAGGGTGAACGTTGAGGGATCTGCTTTTAATTAGTTTCCCCAGCTGATCTCTCAGATCATTTTTAAAAAATGCATTCTCTCTATTTTGTGATTGAATTCTAAGTAATGAAGTTTAGCAATATATGTAATAAAGTAGAATTATCTCACAGTAGATCACAATAATAGATACTGAGTAACTTCTCAGTGTCAGTTGCTACCTATATTTCCATAATCCTTATGACAATATTTGAAACAGGCATTAATATTTTCCCTAAATTTAAAACAAAGAAGATAAAACTTAAAGAGATAAAGTGACTTACCTAAGGCCACACAACTGCTAAGTGATTTTTTAGTGTTGAACAGGGATGAAAATGGTATTTAAAAAATGCAACTTGAATCACTTTCTGTCTTAAAAATTTTCAGTGACTTATTCATTATGCTTAAAAAATTATCTAAACAACTTTGTGTGGGCAGTAATACTTGTCCGTTTTGGTCACTGCTGTATCCTCAGCAATAAGAACAGCGTTTGTCGTACAACAGAGACTCAGTAAATAAATATTCATGGAATAAATTAAGTGATGAAGCCTGGATTCAACCCAAGTCTGTTTGATTTTAAAGCTTGCTCTTCAGTAATTTGTATGCTCTCTCCTCTCTCTCTCTCTCTCTCGTTAAATTTACATACTATGAAATGCACCAACATTTGGTGTAAAATTTTATGAACTTTGACAAATGTTTATCACTGTATAACACACATCACATCCCTAACAAGATAAAGATATTTCCTTCATCCTAGAAAGTTTCTCTTTGTTTCTTTAAGTCAACTGCCTCACCCATTCCAGAGACAAAGGCTTTTCTATGTTTATTTTTTTTTTTTACCACATGTTGGTTAGTTTTGTCTTTTTTATTTTTAATTTTTATTTTTTTCAAAGAAAATTCTTTTTTTTTTATTATACTTTAAGTTTTAGGGTACATGTGCACATTGTGCAGGTTAGTTACATATGTATACATGTGCCATGCTGGTGCGCTGCACCCACTAACTCGTCATCTAGCATTAGGTATATCTCCCAATGCTATCCCTCCCAAGTTTTGTCTTTTTTAGAATTTCATATAAGTGGAATTATATACTATGAACTCCTTTGTATCTAGCTGTTTTTCATTCAGATGGTGATTTAAGATCTGTCCATAGTGTTATGTGTATCAGTGGTTTCTTTTTATTGCTAAGTAGTGTTGCAATGTATGAATATATCACAATTTGCTTATCATTCTACTGTTGATGGGCATGTTAATTGTTTTTAGTTTTTGGCTATTATATATAAAGTTGCCGTCGTTGTTTGTTTTCAGGTATTTTTGCAGACAGATGTTTTCTTTTTTTTTATTATTATACTTTAAGTTTTAGGGTACATGTGCACAACGTGCAGGATTGTTACATATATATACATGTGCCAGTGGTATGCTGCACCCATCAACTCGTCATTTAACATTAGGTATATCTCCTAATGCTATCCCTCCCCCCTCCCCCCTCCCCCCTCCCCCCACCCCACAACAGGCCCCAGTGTGTGATGTTCCCCTTCCTGTGTCCGTGTGTTCTCATTGTTCAATTCCCACCTATGAGTGAGAACATGCAGTGTTTGGTTTTTTGTCCTTGCGATAGTTTGCTGAGAATGATGGTTTCCAGCTTCATCCGTGTCCCTACAAAGGACATGAACTCATCATTATTTATGGCTGCATAGTATTCCATGGTGTATATGTGCCACATTTTCTTTTATTTATTTATTTATTTTTGTTTTATTATTATTATACTTTAAGTTTTAGGGTACATGTGCACAATGTGCAGGTTGGTTACATATGTATACATGTGCCATGCTGGTGTGCTGCACCCATTAACTCGTCATTTAGCATTAGGTGTATCTCCTAATGCTATCCCTCCCCCCTCCCCCCACCACACAACAGTCCCCAGAGTGTGATGGTCCCCTTCCTGTGTCCATGTGTTCTCATTGTTCAATTCCCACCTATGAGTGAGAACATGCGGTGTTTGGTTTTTTGTTCTTGCGATAGTTTACTGAGAATGATGATTTCCAATTTCATCCATGTCCCTACAAAGGACGTGAACTCATCATTTTTTATGGCTGCATAGTATTCCATGGTGTATATGTGCCACATTTTCTTAATCCAGTCTATCATTGATGGACCTTTGGCTTGGTTCCAAGTCTTTGCTATTGTGAATAGTGCTGCAATAAACATACGTGTGCATGTGTCTTTATAGTAGCATGATTTATAATCCTTTGGGTATATACCTAATAATGGGATTGCTGAGTCCAATGGTATTTCTAGTTCTAGATCCCTGAGAAATCGCCACACTGACTTCCACAATGGTTGAACTAGTTTACAGTCCCACCAATAGTGTAAAAGTGTTCCTATTTCTCCACATCCTCTCCAGCACCTGTTGTTTCCTGACTTTTTCATGATCGCCATTCTAACTGGTGTGAGATGGTATCTCATTGTGGTTTTGATTTGCATTTCTCTGATGGCCAGTGATGATGAGCATTTTTTCATGTGTTTTTTGGCTGCATAAATGTCTTCTTTTGAGAAGTGTCTGTTCATGTCCTTCGCCCACTTTTTGATGGGGTTGTTTGTTTTTTTCTTGTAAATTTGTTTGAGTTCATTGTAGATTCTGGATATTAGCCCTTTGTCAGATGAGTAGTTTGCAAAAATTTTCTCCTATTCTGTAGGTTGCCTGTTCACTCTGATGGTAGTTTCTTTTGCTGTGCAGAAGCTCTTTAGTTTAATTAGATCCCATTTGTCAATTTTGTCTTTTGTTGCCATTGCTTTTGGTGTTTTAGACATGAAGTCCTTGCCCATGCCTATGTCCTGAATGGTATTGCCTAGGTTTTCTTCTAGAGTTTTTATGGTTTCAGGTCTAACATTTAAGTCTTTAATCCATCTTGAATTAATTTTTGTATAAGGTGTAAGGAAGGGATCCAGTTTCAGCTTTCTATATATGGCTAGCCAGTTTTCCCAGCACCATTTATTAAATAGGGAATCATTTCCCCATTTCTTGCTTTTGTCAGGTTTGTCAAAGATCAGATGTTTGTAGATATGTGGCATTATTTCTGAGGGCTCTGTTCTGCTCCGTTGGTGTATATCTCTGTTTTGGTACCAGTACCATGCTGTTTTGGTTGCTGTAGCCCTGTAGTATAGTTTGAAGTCAGGTAGCATGATGCCTCTAGCTTTGTTCTTTTGGCTTAGGATTGACTTGGCAATGTGGGCTCTTTTTTGGTTCCATATGAACTTTAAAGTAGTTTTTTCTAATTCTGCGAAAAAAGTCATTGGTAGCTTGATGGGGGTTGCATTGAATCTATAAATTACCTTGGGCAGTATGGCCATTTTCACAATATTGATTATTCCTACCTATGAACATGGAATGTTCTTCCATTTGTTTGTATCCTCTTTTATTTCATTGAGCAGTGGTTTGTCATTTCTCTTGTTTATTTACCTAGATGTGGATTTCCTGGATGATAATGGAAAAAGTATGTTTACCATTTCAAGGAACTACAAAGCATATTTCTAAACAGGCTATACCAAACAGGGTACTAGCAATATATGAGAGTTGTGGATGCACCACATCTTTGCCAGCCTTAATATATGTAGTTTTTTAAATTTTAACCATTCTAGTGGGTATGTTGCTGTATTATTGTGGTTTTAATGTGTATTTCCTGATATTTCCGTGATAAACACTGTTTCATGTCTTATTGGCCACTCATATATCTTGCTTTGTGAAGTATCTGTTCAAGTCTTTTACCTATTTTTTAAATTGGGTTGTTTGTATTCTTATTGTATCATAGGATTTATGAATATAAGTTATTTGTCTGGTATATTTTTTGTGAATATTTTTTCCTGACTGTGGCTTGCTTAATCTTTTTCTGTTCTTTTGATGTACAGAATATTTTAATTTTGATGATGCCTAATTTATCAATGTTTTATTGTTTATACTATATCCTGTCTAAGAAATATTTGCCAACTCCAAGGTCATGAAGATATTCTTTGTTTTCTTCGAGAGCATACATTTTAACGACTACAGCATGCATTTGGCTTTGCCTTGCTTATTATAGAGGATGCGTTAGTCCATGAGATAATTGTTATCAGAGTAAGCTGATGGGAGGCGGAGTACTATAGAATTCAACAAGACAGCTTTGAAGTTCAACAGATCTTTGTTCAATTTCTGACTCCAGTCCCAGCAGCGTGACCTTAGGCAAGTCACTTGATCTTTCTGTGTATCAATTCTCTCATTTGTGTAAAGGAGATAATAACACCAACTTATGTCACAGGATCATTATTAAATAAGCAAGTATATGATCACTTCTTAACACAGGGCATAGCACATAGGAAGCCCTCAACGAGTGGTGTCTGTTGTACTTACAATACTTTTCATTCATATTATACCAGTTTCACCAAGAGTTTTTAGTGCCAGAAGCAAATATAGGAAGGGTTACCTTTTCTTCCCCTACTAGACTTCAAACAGAACCATTGACATAGAGATGACCCATTAAGAAGGGGTAGGCTGTAGTTACAAACAGTTCTTTCTATATGTCTAAAATCGCATCTTTATTATTTTGAGTAATACTAATAACTGAATCTCCAAGCACCGACATGACAGATATGATTATAAAACTCCCTGGCATAAAGGACAATTTTATCATTGAAAACTGAAATTATATGAAGGAATACATGTAATGCTTTTCCAGAAACACGATGTGCTCATTACATGTGGGTAAATGCAGATGTTGAAGAGGTTTTTAAGTCAGTGTACGGTGAAAAGAGCAGGGACTTTGACATAAAACAAACATAGAACTTGAATACAAGGACATATGACTTGATTGCTGTGAGGCTCACTCCTATCATCTATCGAAAGAGGTTTACGTAAATATTGGAGAATATGAGTGCTTCAAAGAATATGAACGCACTAGCTAACATCATAGGCACTCAAAATGGTACTTATTGGTTAACCTCATATTTGTAATGACATATATGTAATAGTAAACTAAAGTGAGATATCCAATTTCAAATGAGTTACATCCTTAAAAAGGTGAAAGATAGTTTTGTGGGTTTATTTTTTGATAGATTTCTCTTCTGTGTTCAGGAATGGTACTCACAGAATATATCTGTTTGATATGTGAGGTCATTTTGCAGCTCACTCATTGATTCAATGCATTTCTGAATCATAGAGGAGGATCCCTGGCTATTTGTCATGTCTGAATGATGGAAACACATATTTGAATGATTCTAGTAATAGAGAAGAATGTGGAACTTGCTCCATACATTTCCGTTTTTAACGTCCTTCTGTTGTAGGGGATGGGGAGGGAGAGGGTTGTGTATGTAAGTTGTTTTCTGCTAATGCTACCACTGCTGTTTTCAGAGTCAATACATGGGCAGAAGCACAAAAAACTGAGTATTCCTTTTGCCTTAGGCATCAAAGTCTCTATCCCAGTGTTTAGAACTACATCTACTGGTGTTCTCCCAATGCAAATTATTCTAGGCCCTTTGTGCTCTGGTCTCAACCTGATTATATACCCTTACCTCTTTTCTTGCCACAGCAAACCATTTACTATTTTTCAAATAATTCCAATGTTTTACTGTTTCTGCCTCTTTATTCATGCTGTTCCATTTATTCTGTTATCTTGAGAAGCCTTTCCTCCCATATCTATCTGCTAAACATATATCCATCTTTACTGAGTTGAAGTGATTCCCCCTAAATTCACATCCGCTTGGAACACCAGCATGTGATCTTATTTGGAAATAGGGTCTTTGCAGATGTAATTAGTTAACATGAGAACATACTGTATTAGAATGGGCTGTAATCCAATGACTGGATTATATAAGACTTATAAGAAGTCATGTGAAATAACAGAGACACGGGCACACAGGTGAGAAGGCCATGTAATGATGGAGGCAGAGATTGAAGTGATGCAGCAACAAGCCAAGAACACCAAGGATTTTTGGCAACCACCAGAAGCTAAGAAGAGGCAACGAAGGATTCTTCTCTAGAGCCTTCAGAGGAAGAATGGCCAAAACAACAGCTTGATTTTAAATGTCTAACCTACCGTACTGTAAGAGAACAAATTTCTGTTGTTTTATGTTACCCAGTTTCTGGTAATTTGTTATGGCAGCCTTAGGAATGTTTTTTACATCCTTCTTCAAGGTCAAGCTCAAATATAATGTCTTTTCCAGATTTCTTCAACTAGATGTAATTTCTCTTCTTCACCTCTGTAGCAATGCTGTAGCAGAAAAAAAGATCACAAACTTTGGTGCCAGAGAATTTTTGGCTGTAATCCTGGCCCAGCTACTGACTGGATTTCTTCACCTGTACAATGGAAATAATAATACCTACCTAACAGAGTTGTTGTGTCAATAAATATGACTGTTCCTTACCTCTCTAATTCACCCATTCTGCCTCAGATTGCAATAATTTTGTAATAAGACAATATAGTTCTGTTTTTTTCCAGTTCAGAGGCTGGAGGGAGCATAGATAGGTAAGCAATCAGCTTTGTACACAATAAAACAAAATGTGCTATCTAACAAGGGTAGAGACAAGTATTGTTCACATTGACAGTCTCAGGAATTCAGTTGTCTACACTAGGAGTTCCAACTATAAGCTAGGAAGCTGATTCATAAAATTGAAATGGAGAAGCCTCCTTTTAGTCCTTGAATTCCAGAATTGTAATATCCAAGGTAGATTTTGTCTTAATGCCTAAAAATGGAGCAAAAATTCTGGAAATGTTAGAGCCCTCTACTGATTTCACAGCTCCTGTATATGACACTGGAACATGCTTATACTTGGCTGCACATTTTGATAAAGCCAAAAGTTCACCACATGGCATTCTGGTCTCTCTTCCTCTAGGGCATCTTCCCAAAGGCCTCAGCTCTAGAGGAAATCTGTTTTTTCACTCTTGCAGCCTACACTGCCTGGCCAAAAGTGGGGATTTAGCATGTGCTCTTTATCCTTCCTGAGTTTTCTTTGTCTGAATACCCAGGCTCTGTGCCCACCAATCTTTTTAAAAAAGGGCAACAAGTAACATCATCCCCTTATGTTCATCATCTTCTTTTCCAGGCATATCATCAGAATCATCTGAGAGACTTTTTATCGAAGCATACTGGAGGGTTTATAGGTGTTGACCTCTACCCTGGATAACGTGGGGAAGGTAGTAAGCACAACACACCTGCCCCTTCTGTGTGGGTAAGCTCTTGTATTAGTTTGCATGGGCTGACATAACAAAAATACAACAGACTGGACGGCTGAAACAATGGAAATGTATTACCTCACAGTTCTTGATGCTAGAAATCTGAGATCAAGTTGTTGGCAGAGTTGGCTTCTTTTTGAGGCCCCTTTCCTTGGCTTGTAGTTGGCCAGCTTGACTTCTTCCTTTGTCTTCACTTCTTCCTTTGTCTTCACATGGTCTTTCCTCTGTGCACATATTTATCTGTGTCCAAATTTCTTCTTTTAAGGACAGGAGTGAGAATGGATTAGGGCCCCACCCACATATGGCCTCATTTTACTGAAATTACTGTAATTTAAAGGCCTATCTCCAAATACAGTCACCCTCTGAGGTACTGGGGTTTAGAACTTGAACATAAGAACTTTGGGTAGTGACAGTTCAGCCCCGTAGTTTTGTGATTAGGATCAAATTATTTTGCAATCACTTGGTGATGGATTTGTTTGTTATTTGGTCTTGGGCTCTGAGAGCTGAGACGTTAGCCTCGTAGTATACACAGAGAAATTAACTCAAGCACAATTCACAGGTCTTCCTCATGACAGGAGAGGCAAAAGAATCATGGAAGTCACCACTTGGTAAACACCTACCATGTGACAGGCATGGTAATAGGATTTTTTATTTTTTCTTCACAATCAGTTAGCAAAAATAAATATTTACACCCCCATTTTCCATATGAGAAAATTAAGATTCAGAGGGGCTAAAGTGATTTGCTCAAAGGCATAAAACTAGTAAGTACTGGAGTTAAGAATTGAATATAAATCTGTCTGACTATAAATTCATGCCCTTTCCTCATGCATCCTTTATCTGGAATTGAAAAAAAAGTTTTTTTTTCTCATTTTAAGCTGTGACATTAGAATGAAAAAAACAATTATATGAAAGAGTTTCTAGATGTTCACAGTCATCGTTTATTCATATGTCCATTTATCATATACTCATACTTGACTAGCATTGCTTCACTTTGTTTTTGAGCTTGCCATGGAAACTTAAACAACTGAAGAATCAGGAAATGATGACAGCGAAGTGATTAATTATACATTGAAAAAACAATTTGGGGGATGATGGTGCAGAGAGCACTTTTAGCCACACTGGTGTAATGAAGTAGTTTAGATTTGTCCTGTGGCCTCTGCAATCAACCTCTTGTTTGTTTTGTCACAACAAATTGCTTTACAGTACTGAAATGGTCTATTTATGTTCATTGTTTCTTTTGCAGTTTTGTTCCCAAACTTTGGAAGTTGTTGGAGAATGACAGAAGAGTCAGGAACATCCCAGTTTTCTGAACATTTTCTATGATTGTGACACATTTTAGGATGCTCTTTCTACCTAGTGAATGGTGCAGTTTGTAAGGATAGATTATTTGCTGAGAAAGTGGGTATTGGGTCCTGTGACAGAGGAAATGTATTTCAGAGTATTGGAGGGCCATTTAAAAATGATGATGGTGTTGATAATAGCAATGCTTCCTGCTGTTGCATCATTTAGAGTTTATATGGATCTTCTATATCTCACTTGATTTTCACAAAAACATATTGAAGTGATCAGTCAGGGATTGTTATATCCACTTTCCATATGCAATAATTGAGATTCAAAGAGGTTAAATGGAGGCAGGACAAACTCCCACATCTTTGATCACCAACAACTCCCTTGCTAAATTATTCTTTGTAAGTCCAGTACACTGAGTTAATTCACTTTAAATTGGTGCACATTTTGTCCTCCTGGAAAAACATTATGTCGAATTGGGACCATTAATAATTGCTTACTAGTTTCAAATGTCCAGTGGGATGTCAATTGAGATCCAGCGGCTCTTTTCTCCCCAGCCTCTTTAAGAGAACACACAGTGAATTCAATGCGCAGTGCTTTCCTCCTGCTGCTTGTACTTCCTAACAAAGAGCCCCCATTTATTGGAAATCAGTCATGTGCTAGATACTGGCTGTATGTTATTTCTAATTGTCACAATTGATAACTCTGCAAGAGAGGTATTATCATACCTACCTTACAAATAGGGAAACTGAGGCTTGGAGCTGTTAGGTAACTTTCTTAACATCACACAGATGGTGAGTGGCAGAGCCAGAACTTCAGCTTATCCAGTCTGGCTTCAGACCATTGCTTTAAACCACCATAACTCTTTAAATTCAGTACATTGACTTTTTAACTGAGTTATTTGGAAGTTACAGCTTGGAGGAATCCATTCCTTAGGAAATAGGTTGACAAAAAAAATCATAATGTTAAAAAAATGCAAAAAACTAAAAAAACTAAATTGTTAATTTATCTATATCATCTAATTTGGTAATAGTTTTCTACAGTTGATTGGAAAGCTTGTGGTATAAGACAAGCTTCTCTGAGGGTAACCTACAGTCACTGTAAGTGCACAGAGGATACCTTCTTTGCTCATTTCTAATACAAAACTATTTCTGTTCTCCTATGTCTCTAATCCACTGAATCATTTTTCCATGTACCTATTCTTTTTAGTTCGTGCATAGTCACTTAATTGAACACATACTCACCAAGATAATTCACAGTTACTGGCTACTTTCCTGACAAAGGGTTAATTCGTTCTGTTGGCAACCCCTGTTAATAATAAAAAGCCCTGGGGCAGTAGATCCTTTCTTCTAGGAATGACCCCCCACTGTTCATTGGAGCAGGCAGGAGTGCCGAACTAACCAGTCCTGCTATCTGTTTCATCTGTCGAGTAGACATTTGACTACCATTTTTTGTTGCTGCCTGTGACTCACCCTCATTACTCAAGATTGTGGAGGACAGCAACTGTGCTTGAGGAGTAGAGGAGCAGTCCTAAGATAAATCATCTTAATGATTTCCCATGCGTTTAGGACTTAGAACTTTGCACCACAAGGGGATAAATGCATGTCGCACGTAGTCTTCATAGCAGTGAAGAATACCATTTTGGTTTATAAAGATGTAGGAAACAAAAATCCAAGCCCTCCATTATACTACATGTCTATCATGGGATCCTGCAGATTCTAACTACAGTATCTACCTTTTACTAGGCTGCTCCTTGCAGTTGCACTTTGACCTCCTCCTAGTGTAGACTGCTTTTATATGCTCGACACCTCACCTCAGCCCTTCTACCACCAAGAAGAACAGAGTCCTTAGAGCAATGGTGACCAACAGCTTTTGTGGAAGGTCAAACTGGTAAAAAGAAAACTGTATGAGACAAATAGTGGACACTCAATACATAAGTTTAGAGAGAAGGAAGGAAGGATGGGTAGCTTATTATTCAAATTTTATATCATCTTTTTCCTAAGTAGAAAAATACCAGTGAGAGAATTGCCACTTCTGTTTAGCAACTAAAAAAAATTTAATATCTAGTCATATTTGAGAAATGGCAATACAGAACCTGCTTTTTAATCTTTCAGCCTGAAATTAGCCTGCCTGGTTGTAAGATGCATCCTATGATCTATTGGCTGCTCAAGAGTGCTTTAGAGGATTTTCGAACTTGAGGGGCCCTTAGAAATGATCTAGTCTAGTGATTCCAAAAGTTTTCATTATCTAAGGCATCTTTAATTAATTTTCCCCTGCATACTGTGTTTTGAAATATCAGGCCTACTAAACAAATTACCTTTATCACATAATAATTCCTTCTCTCATTTTTTTTTTTTTTGTTTTGCTCAGAGCCATTAATGATCTCTCAGTAGAGAATCTGGTCAGCATGAAATAACCAGTGTAACCACAATAAGATGATATAATTCCTTCCCAAAGTGAAGGCAGTAGATGGTTGAGTTGGTCTAGGGTCAGCTTGATCTTAGCAATCTTTACAAACCATCTCCCTTAGGCTTATTGAAATGTTAAAAATAGCTCATGGATTCCCATGATGACCTTCTTATAATCTTTGTGGAAAGCCATTTATCTTATCCTTCTGTAGGGAAGAATGGAGGGGAATCAGATTTAAAAAGCAAAGTGATTGGCCCAAGGTCACACAGCACCTTAATGGCAAGGAGGACCAGAATTTGTGTCTCCTGAGTCTCAATCTTCTTTCTCTACACACCCAATTTTCATGTGCCTTAGGTCTAAGAGCTTAATATTGTATAGGCATTCCATAAATCTTTGCTCGATGAGTTGGTGGAACAGGGGCAATAATACTTAAGTGTAGGAGATACAAAAAAAATCCATGATGAATTCATTAAACAACCAGTAAAATAGTACAAATATCCAGTTCCCAGTTCTGAATTTGTACCCAGCCTCCTTTGCTTTCCTTTTCATGAGTGATTTCAGACATCTCCCTATAGAGTATTTCAGCTGCTGTTGCTCTTGAAAAGGTTTACTCAGGCAGTCAAATAGTGTCCATGTATCCTGTTATACCCTGTCTCCGACAGGTGAAAATAGCATGGAATTATTCTCAGCAGTGAAATTCACCCTCCTCTTTTGCTTTCATCCCCTTTACAGTGGTGATCCTTGCTAAAATGATGAGAATTTGAATACCTCTACTCCAGGATAGTTCATTCTCAGTCCTTCTAGATGAAGTCATAGTGAAGATCCACTTAGCTTTTCAATTTTTCTTCCTTTCTATTACTGTTCAAATGTCCTGTAATTATCCATGTGGGGCACATTTTAGTGAATGACATTTAGTGAATGACATTTTTGACAGACAAGATACCTACTTCCAAGTAGGTCAGATATTAGAGCTTCAGCAGTGCATACTTTATGTGATTTTCATAGGAATTCATATTTGGGAGCTCCTAGCTAGCTCATATTCTCTTAGCTCAGTGAAATGTTGAAATATGGGCCCAATTGCAGGGCTTTAGTTGCCGTGTACTGTCCTACATGCAGGGTGCCCTTCACATCAACCAGAATGAGTTCTGCATAGCCTGCAAGACTAAATGTTGAGTTACTACACATTGGACACTGGATCTCAGAAGGGGCCTCTGCAAACCCTCATCACAGACCATGGGCAGTGGGAGTGAGCCAGTGGTATTCTCAGGCACAGCCCTGGGGCCCACCCACTGTGATGCCCAGGAGAGGAACAGATTGCCCAGTCCCTGATCAACAGTCCCCTTCCATGTTTCCCATGGTACAAAAAAGTATATATATATGCACAGTATTTCATTCTGATGAAGGGTTTATAGTCACTGTGAGACAACAGGTGGGTTTTTGGGGGGATTTTAGGTGGAGTTAATATAAGTTACATGAGCAAAGTAGAATCTTGGATAGTCTAATGCTTTCAGAAACTATTTGTCAGGCCGAAATAAAATTTTTCAGTCTTGTAAATGGCCTAGAGCAATCTCTAAGATGAAAAGTTATGTGTTAAATGGCAAAACAAACAAACAAACAAAAAAAACAACAAGATACTTGAAGAACACAATATACAAGGAGTCGGCATAATGAGAATTTCCCCAGTTGAATTTTTCTTGTAATATCGACGTTGTTTTTCCCCCTGTTGTGAACTAAAGAGATAGAAAATACCTTTGTGTCCAGTTGAAAATGGATTCTTAATTAACTGTCCAGAGATTTGTTGTTAGAGGTAAAATTCTGGGAAGGGTTCTTTGTATGGACAGGAAGAATTAGCTCTGTAGCAAGCATAAAAAGGGCCCATTTCTTCCTAATGGCTTTTCCAAGGAAGTGGGGAAGGAGAGAAAAACCGAAAAGGACATTATCTTATTGCTCAAATGACCAGATTTCTTGGACCCAGAACTGTATCTCATACACAGCTAACCTAGGGTCAAGGTTTGTAGGCTGCCTCTAAGGCATCCCTTTCTTTGCCAAATTGTTATGCAGATGTGTATGTGTTAAAAACACACTCCAGCCCTGGTTGTTTGGAGGGCATCTTTCCTAATGGAGGTGATACAATGTGCTTATTGAGTCAGCAGGCACTTTGTTCCAGAGTAGACAGTATGCAGGAGTAGGAACATAAGATATGGAGGCTAAGTTCTGTCATTTATTATGTATATGACCTGGGGCAAATGGTTCACCGTCAGCCTCTGTTTGCTTACCTAAGACATGGGGAGAATAATAATACCAACTTCCAAGGCTTGTTGTATGGATCAAATGAGATAATCCATGGAAAACCCATCTCACCATGCCAGACATATCCTTACATAGTGGCTCAATAAAAGATAGATGAGCACGACAGCATTTTGTAGGACAAGGAAAGGCTGGGACTATAGACTCTGTTTATTTGAAAATAATGCCAATGAGAGGTGTTTTTCTCTTGGGCCAGTAAGTCTCACTCAGGGAAGAATTCTGACACAAGTATATAGACTGCACATTTAAGCTCTATCTGGTGCTCTTCCAGATTATGGCCTTGGTTTTGAGGAAATCCAGGAATAAGGGGACTTGATCATAGACACACTAGTGGAGAGGGAGCATCAGGTGCCTGTAGATGAGCAGAAATGCTACTTTTTTTCCAGAGGAATGAGATGCCATACATACAACCTAATCTGGCTTCAAATTTCAGAAGCAGGGACTTTCCACTTAAATATCATCCCATGAGGTTTGAGGACTTTCTTTCTGTATAAGACTGAGGATTTTGAAAGGAATAGCCTTGAATCTGCAAATTGCTTAGAGTAGTGTGGCCATTTTAATAATATTGATTCTTCCTATCCATGAGCATGGAATGTTTTCCATTTGTTTGTGTCATCTCTGATTTCTTTTAGCAGTGTTTTGTAATTCTGGTAGAAATCTTTCACCTCCCTGGCTAGCTGCATCCCTAGGTATTTTGTTCTTTTTGTGGCAATTGTGAATGAGATTGCATTGGCTCTCAGCTTGGACATCGTTGGTGTATAGGAATGCTACTGATTTTTGTGCATTGATTTTGCATCCTGAAAGTTTGCTAAAGTTGTTTATCAGATCAAGGTGCTCTTAGGCAGAAAATTTGGGGTTTTATAGGTATAGAATCATATTGTCTGCAAACAGGAATAGTCTGACTTCCTCTCTTCCTATTCGGATGTCTTTTATTTCTTTCTCTTCCCTGATTGCTCTGGCCGGAACTTCTAGTACTATGTTGAATAGGAGTGGTGAGAGAGTGTATCCTTTCTTGTCTGGTTTTCAAGAGGAATGCTTCCAGCTTTTGCCCATTCAGTGGGATGTTGGCTGTGGGTTTGTCATAGATGGCTCTCATTATTTGGAGGTATGTTCCTTCAATGCCTAGTTTATTGAGGGTTTTTAACATGAAGGGATGTTAAATTTTATTGAAGGCCTTCTCTGCATGTGTTGAGATAAAACAATGACATTATTCACAATTACAACTACTTTAAAATTCATAGGAAATCAAAAAAGTGCCCAAATAGTCATGGCAATCCTGAGCAAAAAGGACAAAGCTGGAGGCATCACGTTACCCGACTTTATACTACAAGGCTACAGTAAGCAAACCGACATGATACTGGTACAAAAACAGACACATAGACCAATGGAACAGAATAGAGGGCCCAGAAATAATACCACACAGCTATAATCATCTGATCTTCAACAAAGCCAACAAAAACAAGCAATAAGGAAAGGACTCCCTGTTTAATAAATGGTGCTGGGATAACTGGCTAGCCACAGGTAGAAGATTGAAACTTGACCCCTTCCTTACACCATATACAAAAATCATCTCAAGATGGATTAAAGACTTAAATGTAAAACCTAAAACTATAAAAACCCTGGAGGAAAACCTAGGAAATACCATTCAGGACATAGACACAGGCAAAGATTTCATGACGAACACCCCAAAAGCAATTGCAACAAAAACAAAAACTGACAAATGAGACATCATTAAACTAAAGAGCTTCTGCACAGCAAAAGAAACTATCAACAAAGTAAACAGACAATCTACAGAGTGGGAGAAATTATTTGCAGACTATGCATCTGACAAAGGTTTAATATCCAGAATCTATAAGTAACTTAAACAAATTTACAAGAAAAACAAAATGACCCCATTAGAAACTAGGCAGAGGACATGAACAGTTTTGAAAAGGACACTTTTCAAAAGAAGACATAAATGTGGCCAATAAGGATATAAAAAAATGCTCACCATCACTAATCATTAGAGAAATGCAAATCAAAACCACAGTAACGTAGCATCTCACACTAGTAAGAATGGCCATTATTAAAAAGTAAAAAATAACAGATCCTGGTGAGGTTGCAGAGAAAAGGGAATGCTTATACAATTCTGGTAGGAGTGTAAATTAGTTCAGCTGTTGTGGAAAGCAGTATGGCGATGTCTCAAAGAACTTAAAACAGAATTACCATTTGACCCAGCAATTCCATTGTTGGGTATATACCCAAAAGAATATAATATGTTTTACCATAAAGACACATGCATGTGTATGTTTATTGCATCAGTATTCACAAGAGCAAAGACATGGAATCAACCTAAATGCCCATCAGTGGTAGACTGGATAAAGAAAATGTGGTACATATACACCACAGAATACTATGTAGTCATAAAAAGAATGAGGTCATGTTCTTTGCAGCAACATGGATGAAGCTAGAGACCATTATCCTTAGCAGACTAATGCAGGAACAGAAAAAAAAATAACGTATGTTCTCACTTATAAGTGGGAGCTAAACAATGAGAGCACATGGACACAGACAGGAATAACTGTCACCAGAGCCTACCTGAGGGTGGGGGTTGGGAGGAGGGAGATGATAAAAAAATACCTATCAGGTACTTGGTTATTACCTGGATGACTAAATAATTTGTACACCAAACCCTCCCGACACACAGTTTACCTGTATAATGATCCTGCAGATGTACACTCCTAAACCTAAAATAAAAGTTAAAATAAATAAACTCTAACATATGAAAATTAAATTTAAAAAGCTGAGGATTTCCAATTCATGGAATATGAAGCAATATTTGTGTTGTCTTAGTTTTAGCATATGAATAAAGGGAGAAATCATTTGACTTAGGGCTTGTTCTGGGTCAGTTGATCTTTGGCCTTGTTTCCATAAATAAACCATTACTAGCAGCTTTGGCAATGCCAGCAGGAGGCCAGACTAGGCCTGGTTTCACTATGTCCTGGCACTATCTCAACCAAGAATGAAAATCTTGGGACAAATCAAGTTTCAGATTTTGTTGTTGTTGTTTTAGGAAATGGCTTTAAATACCAATTTCTATTCTCCAAGTACTTCCTCAACATGGCAAATGCCTCTCAACGCCTAATGGGCTATTTCCTTGGGCTAAATGGACAAGTTCCTTAGCAGAGCTTGTCTAACCCTTGCCTTGCATTGCACCCCAGTCCCGCACAAGAAGCTGAGTAGAAAAAACTGCATTGTGCTCTGCATGAGAAACGTACCTAAGCATCTAGGTTTAGGGCCTAGTTTGTAATTAGACAGTTTCTTGGAAGTACATCAAGCTCAGCCTCAAATCAGAACATCTCTTGGGGAGAAATCTGTATTTAGATGTTTCATTTAAAAATTCATCATTGAATAACAAAATATTTTGTTGCAACTCCTACTTGATGCATTCCAAATTCTCTCTGTCTTTAATTACAATTATGTTATTAATAATGGATGGAATGGGTGGGGGCATGGGTGAGACTATGCCAGGGGCTAAGTAGCAAACAGAGGGTAGCATAAGCAGTTAAGTCATAGTTCTTTGGGGCGGCAGAATCCCGTGAATCCCAGGCCAAGAGCTCTCCACTCTGGCTTCCTTTTATATATGTCTGTTATTTACATCCTACAACTGCTCTGATTTGGCCAGGAGAAATGTTTTTTCAAGTAGTGGGCAAGGAATGAAGTTCTAAAGGTATTTGGCAGGCAGACTAAGTTTCCCCCAAAAGCTGGAAGAAGGACTTACTCTTTGTGTCTATACTGACAGCCTCTTCTTTTCCCATTATCTTTTCATGCTATTTCAGCCATCCCTCCATTGAGACTGCTCTTGTCAAGATCACCAGTGAACTCCTGTGTCACCCAGTCTTCTCTTTTCACATCCATTTGGTCTCCTAGCACCATCCATCTGTTGACTGCTGTTGGGTGTGGTGTAGTCCAGGGCAGGAGGAGAAGAGGGAGAAAATGTTATCACAAATTCTATTCTGAACTACACTATGTTTAGTAATATGCCTATGTTTAGTCACCCTCATCCTCATTTATGTTCTCCTTGTTCTTCTTCCTCAATGGCCACTCCTTCTCAGTCTCTTTAATTGGCTTCTTCCCACTTACCATTCTCTAAATGGTAGTTTCCTTAAGATTTGCCTCTGGGCTTTCTTGCCTTCATCTACATCCTGCTCCAGTGAGATTATCTACTCCCCATGCTTTAATCTTTATGCAGTTGACTTCTATATTTCTATCTCCAATCCTAATCCTTTTAGCCACATGTATTGTGCTAAATCTTCTCTCTAAAGCAGAATACTAAAGAGCAGTCAACTGATTAATAGCCTTCTCTTTTTCTTTTTGGCCTTCGATTTTTCTTTTCTAACTTGTTCACCTAGAGTTACTCTTTCCACAAATATTAAAAGATAATCTATACTGTGTCAGACACAGTGCTAGCTGCAGTATAGACTGGGGATTAGGAAGTTACATGTACTGGGATATAGGATTCCATGTGATACTAGAAAAATGTGTATACATTCATGCAGTCATACGTACATAGCTACATACAAATATTCATTCAGCAAATGCTAATGGAGAATGCCAATGTACTGGGTGCTATGCCACACACTAGAAATACCATGAGGACAAGGGCATAGCTCCTGCTTACATGCAGCTAGTGGTTTAGTTAGAGTCAGAAGGCAATCAAAAGGCAGCAGGAAGTGTCATATAGAGATAATTTGGGTGCAGAAATGAGTACAGATGAGGGTTCATATCTAGCCTGTGTATATTTCTGCGTGTGTTATTATAAGTTGTATTGAAAATATTGATATTTGCTACATCCTTGCCATCTTGCCCCATGATATACACAAAGGAACACTCTCTGGGTCTTTCGTTCTCAACATACTGTGTAACTCTAGCCCTAGTGAGCTGAATTTGACTTCTAAGACCAGAAGGGCTCATTTTGTCTAAACTCAGTCTCTCTGGGTTTCTACTAAGCTCTATAAAGGAGGGGGTAGAGATGGACTGGAGAGAAAAGAGGAAACTTGTTCTCAAGAAGAAAGGGGGTCCGGGCCTGCTTTTGTCATACTAGCTATCTAAGAGCACCACTTGAGAGAGATGGCCTGGCACTGCAGGGAGATATTCTCACAAACAGATGTAAAAGAAAAAAGCCAAAGTCACACTCATCCTCATTTTTGTGCCACGTATGCCCAGACCTTTAATCCCTTTTCTCAATGAAGTATAATCTTTACCCTATAACATTCTGACCGCTCCCCTCACTGTGGCCTTGCGGTCCCCAGTGTGGAGGGATGAGGGAGAATGGGGAAACATTAATGCTTTCCCTGGAGACCACAATATGTAAGTTTTCGCAGAAATTTTCCCACAGAAGGTGTGCTTCTGTAGAAAGGAATGCATAATAGGTGCTCAATTAGTATTTATTGAATGAGTTAATGAATTATAGAGTGAGCAGGAGTTAGTCAGAACTTATTCTGGTCAGCCATTATGATGGATGTTTGGGGTACACAGGTGAATGACATCAGGTCCCTGCTGTCAAGGAACTCAGTTCCCAGTCTGATACAAGAAACTGATATGCTAACAAGTAATGACCATTTGGTGTTATACTTATTATAACAATAGCTAATGCTTAGTGAGCCCTTACTATGTCTAGGTAATGCTTCATGTGCATTATCTCATTTTATCCTTACAGTTACTCTACTTGATATATTTTATTATTTTCTACTCTCCAGATAGTCACAATGAGGTTAAATAATTTTCTCGGAGTCATCCAAAGTGCTTTTGATGTTTGCTTGGGTCTGGGATGAAGCTTGGGGGAGTTTTGGCAGCCATCAGTAAGATTACTAAGGGAGAGCTCTTTTTGTGGAAAAAGAAGCATCCGAGGGATAGAGGTTTAGGAAGAAGCAGTAGAACATTGTAGGCTCTTTGGTCTGTGGGAGCACAACCAGTGTAGACTGTGGGGCCTTCGCCCCAAGAGATGATTTAGCCTTATCAAGAATTTTGAGATAATTCCCCTTTGCTCAAGTACAACTTTGGGACCTTGGAATCACCCAATATGCCTTGTCTTTGTCTCTGACACTAAGGATGCCTAAGTGACCCTGAAGAAGCAATGGAGAGATGACATTTTTACAAGAACTTCCTGATCCCACAGCCCAGCCAGGTTGTACATTTAACCACTGGCATTTGGAAGCAGCAGGGCCTGTAAGTGTGCCTCATGCACATCAAAATAAAACACATACCACATAGATTCCATTTTCACATTTTTACGACATTCTTGAAAAGACCCAACTATAATGATGGAGAACAAAGCAGTAGTTGTCAGAATATAGAAGAGGGTTTGTGTGACTTAAAAAGTGTAGCATGAGGGACTTTGTGGGAGTGATTGATTGCAATGGAGGTTCCACAGATCTACACATGTGTTAAAACTCATAGAACTATACACCAAGAAAAGTCAAGTTTACTGTATGTCAATTTTAAAAGTCCAAATATAAAAGAAATCACACATCATCTCGTGTGCTCTATTTTTCAGCTCTCAGGCTGTACAAAATGTGAGCATTCAAAGCCTTTAATGATTTGGCAGAGTTGGAAGAAGGGTAATAAGTGGGGAGATTACTTGATCTTGGCACCTGATTCTTTTCAAGTCATGAGAAGCTAATTTATCCTCCCTTGTACCATCTCTGTTGTTAAGCTACTGAGTGCCCTTATTTGAAAAATGCCATGTGGGCAAAATAGGATGGTGCATGATCACAGTCCGCTCTCCAGGAAACCAGTGTGAAGCTGTGTGAAAGAGCATTTTTTTTTCATTTTTTCCCCAGACTGTGGCCCGCAATCCTCAAACGCTCAGCTTCCCAGCTTTCTAACAGTATTTGACATGACTGTAGTTCTTGTTTGTACTTGCAGCACAGAGCAAGCAGACCTTGACTTCCAGAGACCCTGACCCACTGAAGAGGTCGCCCAACAAAGTTTCCTGCAAAGAGTAAAGACTCTGAAACCTTCGATTCTGATGCTATAGGACAGGAGGACCACTCATCTTTACCAAATCAGGGAGGTGTCCATCTCCCCTTTCACTCTTTTCCTCCTCCTGAAATCTTTGGGGTGCCCTCCTGAGGGCAGGAGGAGAAGAGGGAGAAAATTTTATCACAAATTCTATTCTCACTAGATTATGTTTAGTAATATGCATAGTATTTTTTTTTTTTTTTTCCAAACTCCTCTCCTTACTGGATGTGGGACCTTTGGCCAGACATTTAAAACTTTTAGATTCTTTTCACATCCTGGATACATGGCTAATGACTACTGCCTTGCTTAACTCCCAGAAGGACTGAGTCAAATGTCAAAATGCTGGGTACATTTGTATGAGGATGAGGATCAATTGAATAGGATTTATGATGGACTGGCTTGGGCCCCTACGATTTATTCCCATTAGAGCATATGTTTTGATTTCCAACCTACTAAGCAACCGAATCACAGACGCAGTTTTGCAACCTACAGCACATTTCATCTCGTTTATTTTCAAAGCTGTAAGCAGAGAGCCATCCTCCATGAGCAGCACACATTTGAAATAAAATACAAGTTCCCATCAAGATATTCTGACATGTTAGACAAGATGCCAAATTGTTACTGTGCTTCAGACTTATTAGGCAGGATTGAAAAGCAGTTTTTAGCATGATGGCAGGTCATTTCTGCTTGCCCATGAAATGATCAAACCAAGCACTTTTTAGATGTGATCATATGGGGAAGAATGTTCCTCCTCCTTATCTTGATCAGCTTTTTAAGGAGAAGGCATCCTCATCTTCCTCTTGGTTATGGGTCCGCTTCCTCCACTGAACTCCTATGGCATTTTGCTAGGGCCACTTTTACAGCTGTTGCCACATTTTGCCTCATGGTATAATTGTTCCTCTACTTGACACATATCTGAGTAGTGTAGGAGCCCCTCCACAGCAGCCAAGTCTTGCTCAGAGAACTTTGCAGAGTTCTTTGTGGATTGCTGGAATCTGGGATTTAGCTCTTGAAAGTTAAAGCAAAAGAGGTTACACCGAAATTCTAAGTAACCTATTTTTTCATTTAGAAAAGTAAAATTGTATCTGTTGATTATAGAAGATTTTGAAATATTGGTTAGTAAGACATAGAAAATTAAAATCATCTGTAGTTTTCAACTTAGGATACTGGGTTCATAACTTAATCCAGTTTAATGTGTACAGTTACTATGGTTGGTTCTGCAAATCGAAAGATGACTATGACATGGTCAATGCCCTCAGTAACCTCACAGACTGGTAGGGAAGACAGATACGTGAACTTAGTCCTGCAGGCAATGGGGAGCCAGTACAAGTTTTGAGCTGGACATTGACATGATGAAAATATTTCTGGAATTTTTATCTAAAGGCAGCATGGTGTGAAGAAAGCTGGGCCTGAAGCATAAAGACCAATTCGGAAGCCAATGCTAAAAGGCCACACATTTTACTATTTGGCCTTAAGGCAAACACAATGTTATTCAACCAGAGTGACCTCCTTCTCAAGTTAGTTACCCTTGGGTCTTCCAAAAGTGAAACTTAGAGATTAGCTTTGCCCTCATCACATTTACTGAGCAACAAGGCACTTTGACAGCCCCTCACTGTTTGTATTTAGAGTGGGGGACAACTTTTTCTCTCTCCATCTGATTGGCTGAGCTCCCAGTCTACACTACAGAACCTGAGTCTTAGGAGACAGATATTTAACCCCAAGTCATGCCACTGGGTGTCCATGTTAAGAAATATCGTAGGGAATCTTCCACAAGTCTGTTGCTGTTCTCCTCCAAATATTTTTGGTTTTCTTAAAAAATTAGTATGCCCTTGGTCAGAAAGGTATAGAACCAAAGATGTTTGCTTCTGCAAACCTAAGGATGAATATGACATGGTCAATGCCCTCAGTAACCTCACAGACTGGTAGGGAAGACAAATACATGAACTTAGTCCTGCAGGCAGTGGAGAGCCAGTACAAGTTTTGAGCTGGACATTGACATGATGAAAATATTTCTGAAATTTTTATCTAAAGGCAGCATGGTGTAAAGAAAGCTGGTGACCTCTCTTTTACAGACAGAACACCTAGTCTCCTGGTTATACTTGCCCTAGGTCTCACATATTAAGTGGCAGAGGTGGGCCTAAAATTTAGCGTTAGACAACTAACACTGGTCCTCCATGAAACACAAATTGCTTCTAGGCTGGAGGAGATATAGGTGTCTCTATAAGCCAGGGCCTGTAGAGCAGGGGCACTAGCCATAAAGACCAGACAACAGCCCAGGATGGCTACTGATCCTAGCAGACACAGTTCTATAATGTAAAAACAACCAAGAAGCAAACCAACTTAAAAGTTAACAGACACACACACACACACACACACACACACACACACACACACACACACACACACACACACATATTACACTCCTGACATGTTTTTCCCCTTTCTATTTTCAGTTGGGGTTATCTTTCAGTTTAGTTCTGGGAAGTGGTTTCTTTTTTTGTCGTTGTGGTTGAGACGGAGTCCCTCTCCGGTCTCTGTCGCCCAAGCTGGAGCGCAATGGCGCGATCTCAGCTCACTGCAACCTCTGCACACCCCCACCCCCCGCCCTTCCGCGCCGGGTTCAAGCGACTCTGCCACCTCAGCCTCCAGAGTATCTGGGATTACAGGCACGTGCCACCAGGCCCGGCTAATTTTTGTATTTTTAGTAGACACAGGTTTTCACCATGTTGGTCAGGCTGGTCTCAAGCTCCTGACCTCATGATCCACCCGCCTCGGCCTCCCAAAGTGCTGGGATTACAGGCGTGAGCCACTGCACTCTGCCGGGGTTTCGTTTTAATGGCTCAGTAAACTGTGATCTGGTACAAAAGGATGGGATTAATGGGCTCTTTGCTGCAAATGGTACTAAGCTCTTCCACCTTTATACTCTGCACCTTTTATCTTCGTGGCGATATTTAAGCTTTTAAGGACGTTGCTGGGAGTGACGACTCCATTGGATCCAATCTCAGGAACAGTAAATGGCCTTCAACTCTTTTTAAAAAAGATGCATTGCAGGAGTGAACTGCTGCAAACTGCTGCAAACTCCATGGAGGAGTGACCTTTAAAATGGGGGGTGGGGGGATAGTTTGCTGCTGGCTTTTCATTCCCTGTAGCCACCTAAGCTGTTGGGGAATGGACATGGGAAACACACTAGCTAAAGGGCCCATTTGTTACAAACTGAGTTTTGGTCATTTTTTCTTATTTATATACTTATTTGTTTTTATCTGAGCACATAAATCTATATTTGAATGCTGCAAATCACCCTTTGTTACACTCTTCTTAGTAGACACATATGTATTTAGGGTACAGCTGAGTACAGTACATTTGAGGTTTTGCAAATGATAAATTCTGCCATCTCCATATTCTTGGATAAAACTAGAAATACACAGGCTTTTGTATACGAACAGCAGAAGCTGATGACTCTATTCACATATAGCTATGTTGGATATGTTGGAGGCCTGGAGCAATTTGGCCACAGAGAGTTGTTTTTAGGATTGGAAGAACACTCAGCCCCCAAACTAGATAATGTGACATGTTCTATTTTTAATGAGTTTATTTTCTTGTTTCAGCTTGGAGGTGTTAGTTCATCATTTTGATTCTTGACAAAAGGATTCTGCTTAGACTCTCAGCTCCCTGGTGGGTTGGAGTTTCACAAAAACATCTGCGCTAAAGCAAAGGGGATTCATACTATCCTAGACAGTGTTCACTTGAAGGTTTCCCAGAAGCATCTGTAGCTGAAAGAGTCCCTGTCAGTCTCTACTCCCTAGCTGTAGATGGGCCCACAGCCCTGCTGCCTAGGGAAAAGTTGACAGTTATTTAAAAAAAAAAAAGAGAGAGAGCCCTTTTCTGTCATATTCACTTCAGTAAAGGACCAAGTCTGCTATTGCAAATGGGCTGTATCCAGTGCACAGGTATTCTGGTATCTCCTACAGCACATAGTCACTATTGCTAAACATTTTGGGTAGTTAGAGAGTAAATAGTCCCAAAGATTGGCCATAAGGGCAAAATAAGATTGGAATTCTGATTATGGTAGAAAATCCTTTTTAATGTATTATAATTCATAAGAAATATACTTCAGAAGAGAATTGATTTCAGAGCTGTATTCCTGCTCATTTCTTCCGTCCTTTCTGTTCATTTTTCATTTCCTACAGACAATCAATTATTAAATGTAGGATACGTGTGTACCTCAGTGACCCAAGTTGCTAGGGATACATCAAGTGCTTCAGCCCATAGCAGCCAAGGGAGGTTTGGGGTGTCTCTACAGCTCTTGACTTTTCAACTTCAATTATAAATCCATTTGGTCAAGTTGTGGTTTGAGCTGTGTGTGTCCCCTGTGATGCACTTTTGGTAAACAGCTGCAGTACAGAAGCAGCTGGGCTTATTTGTTACCATCTCCACTAAGCCGCCATATAACTGCATGGGGACGGTGATACAGCAAGTGAAAACGGGTAGAGTTTTACAGCATAGGGTCTTAGATTCATGATGAGAAATGACACTGAACAAATGACTATTTTTGACTTTAAATAGAAGAGATTAAAAGACTTTCAGATCTGTTCTCCTAGGTTTTGTTCATACATCTTCATTTTTGCGATTTCTCCGGATTTGGAGTCTGTTTTGAAGGGGAAAGTTGGCCCATCCAGAAAGCAGCGGATCATATTTTCCATTCTGTATGCATTTTACTATCTGCCTTGTTTATGTGAACATTAAAATAAACAAAACGTTACAATCTAAACTTTGCTTTTACTAAATAAATGAACACAGCAGTTATTAGTTGAATTCAGTCAGCTTTCAAATAGAATCATTACTTTATTACAGTATAAACACAGTGGAAAGAAATCAGACACCCTAGCACAGTGCATGTTTTGCTAGGAATTAAACAAATATGTTGGCCTCAATGTAAACAAGTTATATATTTTTTTCAGACTTGAGGCTTGTTAACTCTTTCAGGCCACTTGCTGCTAGGCAACCAATACCCTGCTGGCTTGAGTCCATGGTTTTAAAAATTATCAGTTTCCTGCCAGACTGACTTGAGGACTTTTGAAAAAGTAAATTTTGAATGCATGCTGCGCTTTTTAGGCAAATCTTTATTAAATGTCTTCTCTGGCAAAGATAGTACTAGAAATATACTGAGAAGTGGGAGAAAGGGTGGCCCCTTCCTTCCAAGATTTTATAATCTTTTGATATCAAGCACACACACACACACACACACACACACACACACACACACACACACACACACACAGAGCTAAGGCAGTTCACAACAATGGACCAGGGTGAATGCTGTGGACTGCAGTTGCTCTAGAGTAATACAGGGAAAGGATGTCTTATCTGTGGACTCATGAAGCCAACAAAGGAGCTGTGGAAAAAATAGAGTTTGAACTGGACTAAGTAGAAATGGGGATATATTTTAGGCACAAGGGACAGGGATTCAGGATGCTGTCAAAGTGAGGCAAATAGTTGTTGAGGGCCTCTTATTTGCTAAGTGCTAGGGACAGAGTGAGGAATGAGCCAGGCATCATCTGGCCTTTAATGGAGCTTTTTAGTATGAAGACAGTTATTTTAATTCTTTTTTACTGGCTAACTTATGTGCAAATTTCTGTAAGTAAGTTGAGAACCCATTTGAACTGCTCAAATAAAAAAAGGAGATTATATTGGAAGAGTCCATGATTACAGCCTGCCCCTAGATCTTGTGGTAGGATGCAACAACTGAAAGTTTGAGAACCCAAGATTACTTGTTTCATCATCTTGGGTCATATAAACTTTTGTTGCTGCTTCAAAGACCACTTCAAGCTTATCTCTTCTCCACACTAAACACACACACACACACACACACACACACACACACACACATACACACACACACACACACACACACATACACACACACAGAGTTTTCCTCTTCTGCTTTCACACACTTGTAGTCATATCAGCTTTCACTTTAAAACTACTTCCTAGTTTGAGGATCCAACAGAGATTGACTTGAATTCCTGTGTCCTGATGCCAAAGTCACCCAGCTTTGGTCAGTTGTCCATTTTTATCCAATCAGTGATGCCTATTTGGGCAAGTTGTATGACTTTGAGAAGAGAGCAAGAGAAATAAATGATTGTCATTTCAAGTACAGTCAGTCATTGCTGAGAGAAAGAGCAAAGCCCAAGCAGGGGCTTAATATCTGACCTCAACACAGGTGTTTGGTAAACAGTAGTGAGACTTGTATCACTGAAAACCAGGCTTTCCATGGAGGGGCATGGTGAGAATGAAAACTGGAAAGATATGGTGGGTCTATATTTTAGGACGTCATTTTAAGTGTGGAAAAGGGAAGTCTTCATGTCTCATTGATATTGAGGCACATTCTGACTGGCTAAGTTGCAGAGAAACTGTAGACAAAATTCTTGTCATCAGTGAGGAGGTGTGGGACTGGAGTGAGCATTTTCTAAGATTGTTTCCCAGCCTATAGTTATTTGGTTTGAGGCTCCTGCAGATTCCTTTCTGAGAGGAACTTTGTTTATTACTCTTTTGCTGTAGGGATTATGCTGCCCTCTGGGGACTGGGAGATTCCTGGGATGTGAGGGCACCCCTGGGTGGGGTCTTTTTCTTTCTGAGAGCACCGCGATAACATCTTCCTGCAAGAGGAGTGTGTCCCTCAAAGGCCGAAATGGAAAAGATTAAAAAATCTCTAACTATCACCTCTCTAGATATAATGCAATACACATATAGAATATACATGCCCTTTTTCTTGGAGAAAATTTCCAAAAATAAGATATATATTTTTGTGTAATGCCTATTGCTTACTTTAAAATATTTAAATTATTTAATTTTAAAATTTATAAATTATGTATTTATTAAAATTTAATATATAAATTAAAATATTTGCTCAGTCTGGAGGATTCAGGAAAGCACACAAATTTGGCCTACTACAAAGTACATGTAACCCTAAACATCCAAAGAAGATCAAATTGGTATTTTATTGTATTCTTTTTCAATGTTTTATGCATGTATGTTATACAAAATAAAATGATTACAATACTATACATAGTTTTGTATCCATTTTGTCTTAGTGAACATTTCTCCATGTCATTAAATATTCCTGGTAGCTATATAGTTTTACTGTAATATATTTTAATATTTACTAATTTAGGGGGATTTAATTGTCCTAAATAATTATTCCGATAAATAGCTTTATATGTAAATATTTGATCACATCTTTATTTCTTTAGTCCAGCTTTCAAGGATTGAAATTATTAGGGAAAATGATTTGACATTTTAAGGTCTTGTTATATAGTTCCAATTTATATAGACCCCCAGTCTATGGTAGCGGCTGACTACCTCATCCTTGCTGGTACTAAGTAATAGCATGGCTTGTAGTTTATATCAGCTTGGTAGGTGGAAAGCTTCTCCATGGTAAAGACCATGGCATTTTCTCCTTTAATGGTGTTCAGCACATATCAGGCACACTATGCAAGTTTGTTGAATAAATCATAGTCAAAGGAGAAGGTGGTAAG
The DNA here is from genome assembly GCF_029281585.2 of Gorilla gorilla gorilla. Lineage (NCBI taxonomy): Eukaryota > Metazoa > Chordata > Mammalia > Primates > Hominidae > Gorilla > Gorilla gorilla. Next base: position 150,631,355 of record NC_073247.2, on the reverse strand, counting down.
ATCTATTACGAAGACATGTTTTTTTGTTCTAAGTCTGTGGGGAATTCAAGAAGAAATTAATTTAAGCTTGTGTAGGAGGATGCAGTAGAGAGGTGGGATTGAGAAGCGAAGGGCCATGCCCTCATGCTGTTCTTACTACATCTGAGCTCTTCCATGCCCAATTTTCCCTTTGATCAGTGGTGTCAGAAAGCAGATGCATACTAACATTTACCAATTGTAGGACATGTCCCACAACGAAGCTCATTCTGCCTTCAACACCAGAGCAAGAGGGAATTATGGGAAGAATATTCACCAGGGTAGACTTTTGGGGAAGTGATGCTAAAGCCTCAGTATTAAAAACTTGGAGCAGTGGGGGATGTGGATGGGCTTTCTGAAAAAGTTTTGAATTTATTAGTGAACCTGTTACTCATCCCTTTTGGGGTGTGGGTAATGGAGTGGAGGGAGAGCCACAGCTGCTTTGTGCTGAGTCATACGCTTGTGTTTGTACTTTGCCTTGCATAGAGGAATCCAAGGTTGCTTCACAATGACTTGGTTAAAATTAGCACTGTCAGAGAGCTCCGTAAAGAGTCTTGTGAAAAGTCTTCCAAAATAAATCAACCTTCCTGTTGGGGTTGAGTCATCCCCTTTTCTTCTTTCTTCAACTGGAAATGATTTTAATGGGAAGGTAAGCCAGTAAGATCTTTTTGGTTGCCGATTTTGAAGGTATCGTTGTGATAACACAGCGTGGTAAGGCAGAACGGGTCAGACAGTGGTAGGGGGTCAAATGTTGGCTGTGCCGTAACTTGCTGTGTGACCTTGCATGAGTATCATAACTTTTCAGAGTTTCAAGTGTCCCAAAAGTAAAAAGTGTGGCTACCAACATCTGCTTTGCCAAGAGACAATAGATGTGTAATTAAGTGGAGCAATGTATATGAAGCATACTTCTTGGCACATAAAGTCCCTCAACAAATGGGAACAGAAATGATATTGATCACTGCTTTCCACATATTCTTCAAACTAACATATCTCAAAGCAAGCTTATCACTCTCTGCCCTGCTGTTTTCATTGAGACCTGCTGCTACTTGAATTCATTGTAGCTCTCAGGAAACCATCATTCGCCCAGGCATATTGATATATTGATGGCTGATCACTTCTCAATTACCACTACCAGGACTTTAATTCTGCCCTTCACCACTTCATACATAGAATATTTTACCAGGTTTTTTTTTTTTTAACTTTCCCCCTACCTCAAACGCCTGGGAGTTCACCTACTAGGATGGTCCCTTGGTTAGGATGTCCCTTATGGTTTCCTTCCTATTCTGCTTACTGTGTGGCAGTTGAGTGAGCATAGCATAGCATACTACTGTATGTCATTCAGGGTTATGGACTCAGTTACTCAATTCTGCACCCCAACCCTTTGACACAGGGAAGCACAGTATAGGTGCTCTATAAAGACTGGCTAGAATTGAAATATATGGGAAGCTGTGACCAAGATGTCCTAAAGGCATATTGAATAGTGGTTGTCACCATCTAAAATTACCTTATTTATTTCATTATTTGCATATCTATATGTCCTTGCTGCCTTCATTATTGTCCATTTTACTCCTGTATCATGTCACAAGAGGTAGATGTCCAGACAGCTCATCATTCCTCAAGTCATACCTCTAAGAGAGCAGGAACTGTATCTTTCCTATTCATGGTTATGTCTCCAGACCAGAGCCTAGTGCTTCTAGTGGCCATCTTTTCCAACTGTGGGAAAAACCTGTCTGACAATAGAGCCAACATAGAGAAAAGCAAAGCTGAGAGATGGAGAAAAAAGGCAGAGTGCTGCTGATATTGTTCAAACCATAAGATCCTGGCTTGCCTGAAGTGAACATACCCCCTTGGACATCCCATATGTGAGCCAATAAATTCCTATCATTGCTAAAGCTAATTCGAGTGGGGTTTCTGCCATTTGCAATAAAAAGCGAACTGACTAATACATCCTCTCCTCAGTACCTCATAAAGCTTCATGAAAATCAAAAGGTACTTTCCATTAGCAACAAGTTATTCATTCTAGTATCAAAGTTTCAACATGGTTATCCTTTCCTGCCTTACTCAATTCAGGAATGCACCAATAATGATGCCACTAGAGAGAGATTTCCTTGGTAATGGGCTGAAGAGCACCTGATGTGGTGGTAAGGGTTGCTCCTTTAAATAAAGGAATAAGCATTTGAGCTAACACATGGATGATGAGAAGCAGCTTATCTAGAGGAAAAGCATTCTAAGTAGAGGAAACAGCAAGCACAAAGGCCCAGAGACAGGAAAGAAGAAGAAGGAAGAAAAGGAAGAAGAAGCTGATTGTTGGCTTAAGAACTCCACAGAAGGTTCATGTGGCTGGATCTTTGTGAAAGAGGAGGAGACATATAGGAATGGAGAAGAAGCCAAGGGCCATGTGCATTTTTCAGGAGAATGCATGAATTCAAGATTGTCTGACTTGGCACAGGAGTCAAATGGGCGGCAACAAGGGCAGCAAAGAAGGCCTGCATTCATTCAATGAAAATGCAGGGTGCCTTGCCTGGCACTGTTTCACGCAGTGTAGCTGTACAAGATGGTGTCTGCAGGGTTGTACCAGCAAATCAATTGCTGTACTACCAACCTAGAAAAGTCAGTGAATCATCCTTATATTTTGATCATATAGTTAAATATATTCCGTTTGATCCTTTAGTAAGTTAGTGGAGCTGAAAATAAATGGATTAGGTTGGAGAAATAAGTTAACCTCTCACATTCACCAGAGCTTAATTTAGTGATTGCCTCCTTATTGCCCTAGATGGGCCAGTAGTATGACCCATCTCACTGTGAGTACCTTACTCTGAGAATTTTGCTCAGTTTCCAAAAGGCAGTACCATAGATATGAACACACAATGTTAATAAGCTGGTATTATGAAGCACATCATACTGCAAAAATTCTGATGGTTTCATGTTCTCATGCCTCTGTGCAGGATAGCAATCAAGCTGCCCCATAATATTGACTGTCTTCTTGTAAATCACAAGATATGTTTCTTAGGCTGAGGCAAAAAGGACAAGTAGAGAAACCATAGTTTCATGGGCTCTTTACAGCTGGAAGTCAGACATACCACGAAAGTTGGAAGTAATAGTGACAGGAAAGGGTACATGTAGGACTCACACTAAGGAACTTGGTAGCATTTCTTATAATACCTATTCCATCAACATTGTCGGTAACATGGTCAGGGCTACATTGGAGTAAGAATTAATACTGTAAAATGAAATAATAAATATGCAAATAACCTGACAAATATCCATAGTATTTACCACCTGAATTCACACAGTGAAATGAAGCCTTTATACACTTTGGAGTTCACATTGCACAACTTCTGCATGGTGGTAGTGATGAGTGCATGAATGTTCTAACCCAATTCGTTTTCTATGACCTCTTAATTCCCTCTAGGAACTTTTGTGAAAAAAATGTCATGCTCAGTAGAGATTGCTTTTGATGTAAGTAATACTTAGTGGTTTGGTAGGTAAATATTAGCTAATTTTTGAGTGCTTACTATGTAGCTGGCACCAGACTGAGACTTTTACATAGATTATTTTATTTAATGCTGATAATAGCCCTCTGAAGTAGGTTTTATCATTTGTATTTTTATAGATAAGAAAGTAAAGGCTTAGAGAGGCCATGTAATTTGTCTGAGGGTATACATGAAGTAAGTGGCAGAGCTAGTGGTCAGCTAAACCTAAAATCCATGCTCTTAAGAGAACTAGGCTAAACTGCTTACATAATATATTAACTACATTAAAATTGATACCAGTTCTTTTGTGCATAGTTGGCCGAGTTCATAGAGACTTGCCAAGAACTGTTGAAACCTTTATCTACAGAGATAAGGTAGACAGTAGAGAAGACCAGGAGCACTTGGAGCATATTTCCCAGCAGTTACTCTCACCTCGCTCGTCCAGTCCTTTCTCTATCATTACAACATTGAACACTAGTAATACAACTCTGTGGCAGAGTTGATAGCACATCAGTTATCCCCATTTACCTTCTGTGTGATAGCATTTCATGGTATTATATGAAATTATCTAAAGGATGATATGATTTGATGTTGCTAAAGTGAAGAAAACCACCAAAGGTAGACTTGTTCTCATTTAAGAAAAAGCCTCCATAGGTTAACTTGAATAATCTTCAGCTTGTCTTGTGGGACCATGTCAAATTAATTTCAGCTGATGCTGTATAGGAAGGAACAACCTTTATCATCATCATTATCATAAATTCATACCAGTCATTATTCCATTCATAGTATATGCCAGGTGAGTTATGTTCATTATTTTAATCAATCTTACGAAAAAAACTCTCTAAAAACAGGGATTTTTATGCTGACTTCATAAAAGAGGAAATAGATACTCTGAGAGATTGACAGTCCCATGATCATATAGCTAATTAGTGACAGTCATATGATTTAAATGAGGTATGCTTGACTTCAAACCTGTTTTTTCTATTACTATTATTATTTAACTATGATCACAAAATAATTTAAACATACAGTGTTGGTGCAGAAATATTACCTACTCTCACTTGCCTGCTGACAAGATAAACAAATGTCATTTGGCCTACTTTGCCTCAAATCTACTCTCCCCTCTTCTTAATTTTTAAAAAATTTTTATTTTGAAATAACCAAATTCACAGAAGATTGCAAACAAATACACAGAAAAGTCCTATACAACATTCCCCAGCCTCCTCCAGTATTAGCATATAACATAATTATAGTACAATATCAAAACCATTGGTAAAATCTTTAGAGCTTTCCCAGATTTCACCAGTTAAACATGAGCCCCTTTGTGTTTTTCTGTGTGTTGTTTTATGTAATTTTATCATATGTGTAGTCTCATGTAACCACCGTGACAGTTAACATACTCCACTATACAGAAGACTGTTCTGTGCTACTCCTTTACACCATATTCATCTCCTCTCTCTTCTCCCTAATCCCTGGCAACTAAGTTGTCCTACATATCTACAATTATTATTTCACAAGTACTAGATAAGAGAAATTATATAGTATGTCACCTTTTGAAATTGACCTTTTTAACTCAGCAACAATTTCCTTTAGATGTATCCAAGTTGTTGCATGCAGTTGTGTCGGTTTACCCATTGAAAGACGTTTGAATAATTTACAATTTACAAAATTTATTTATTTTTCTAGGATAAATGCCCAAGAGTGCAACTGTTGAGTTGTATGATAAGTTCATATTTAGTTTTGAAAGGCACTGCCAAACTATTTTTCTGAGTTTTTGTACCATCTTCCTCTTATTAATTTACACTTTCGAGATTATATGTGATAAAGTCACTAGGGCTTTCTCTTCCTTGAAATTTCCATTTATATAATTTGCCCATCTTTTTCTAATGAGATTTTTGGCCTCTTTCTTGCTGATTTGTTAGAGTTCTTTTTTAAATTATTAGCACTAATCCTTGTTAAATATACCACAAATGTTGTCCTGTCTGTGACCTGTTGAGTTAGTTTGTACGTGGTGTATTTTTTCATGCATACATTTTAAATTTTAATGTAGCAATGTTTATCAGTCATTTCCTTTATGGTTTGTGGTTTTTGTGATCTTACATAATAAATTCCTTTGCATTTTTTTCCATAGGTAAGCCCCTAGGGACCAAACAGCCTCTTTGCTCTTAATTGATACACAGTATTAATACTTCTGCTGATCTAATTTGGAAGCACCTCATAAGTTAGAATTACATTGGAAGGCATAAGGGAAATTCTATAGACAGATACTCTGATGGCAACAAATGATGATTTTTCAGGCCATCTCAATTAATTCTACTTTCTTCCAGTTGGTCATCTACTTTTGGTCATCTTTCAGTCCTCAAATATTAACTCCTCTGCGAAGCCTTTCATTACATTCCCCAAGACTTGTTTTGCGCTCCTGCTTTATGTTTAATCTTCACCTTGTGCTACCCTCCTTATTGTACTTCTCACACTGCAGCATAGCTGTATGTTTACTCACCTGTGTCCCCCAACCAACTGTAGATTCCATGAGAGAAGAGACTGTGACTTGTTTAATAGTTGTATCCCTCAGTGCAGTGTCTGATGGATAGTAAGTGATCAGTGACCCTTTATCGAATGTGGGGATGAAAGAGATGCATTCAAAATAAGCAGACCTAAGACCTCACAGAGCAAAGCAGCCTCAGTGTGCTTAGTTCAAAGGCAAATTCCCTTATAGTCCATGGGTCCATTCCTCATGAGAGAAGCAGGACTGGCCAGAGCTCTGTAGTCTGACCTGCTTAGAACAGTGAATAAGGGTCTGGGGGCCACAGGATGCAGTGTGGGGGATTTGTGCTCAAGGCAGTGAAGACCTTGGTAATAAAAGGGGTTGTTTAATCATGACAGAGTGAAGGAAAACCAAAGTCCAATTCCCAGAGTATGTACGAATAACAAGGCTCAGTGTCAAAAGCCAAGAGCTGCATTAAAATAATACTGAAGCACAAGAAAACAGGAAATCCTATTTTTTTTTTGTCTTCTGTTTAAAGAAGCAGAGAATTGTGTCAATTGTTTTGGAAAGGTTTTAGTCCAAAATGGTTAAACTATCTGTTGGTATGATTCACCTCCCCATCATAGACACAGACACATGTTCTTTCCAAGGGAGATGGATCAGACTCTATAAAATTCCTAGTACCTCCTTATGTCAGATGAAGTAATAATGGACATTCCTTTCAGATTCATCATAACTCAGGAAGATTGTTCTGATGGTAAGTGAGGGAAAATAGAACCTCCTTTCGAGTCAATTCCTGCTGCTTCTGGACTTTGCCATTATGAAGCAAAAAGTCTGTTTTTAATTAGAGAGCTGAACGCCTAATTTTATGCCATGGTAACCTGTGGGATCTGAAATACACACCCCCAGATGTTGCCTGTAGCAAAATATGTTCATAGCAAAGGCAACTTAAAAGTAAAAAAAGAAAAATAAAGCATAACTCCAAGGAAGCAGAAGATATAAAGAACACACTTTGATAATCTTTAGTGAACTTGAAGCAATTGTCCAAAAGTGAGCTATCATTTAGAATTGATTGTAAATGATAGGAAAATAAAATACCTTGAGTGGGACTTGCTGCTCAAAAAGTAAAGTGAAGTGTGGGTGTCTTAGTTAGCTGGGGCTACTGTAAAGAATAGGCATTTATCTCCCACATTTCTGGAGGCTGAAAGTCCAAGGTCAGGGTGCCAGAATTGTTGAGTTCTGGTGAGGGCTGCCTTCTTGGTTGCAGATCGCTACCTTCTTGCTGTACCTTCACATGGTGAATAGAGGATAGTCTGGTATCTCTTCCTCTTCTTGTGAGAACAGTAATTATAGGGGCTTTTCCTCACAAACCCATTTAACCTTAATTACCTCTCAAAGGACTCAGCTCCTAGTATCATCACATTGCGGGTTAGGGCTTCAACATATGAATTTGGGAGGGATACAGACATTCAGTCCATAACAGTGCAGGAGGCAAAAACTAAACGTGCATTTTCCTAAGTGTTAGGCCACTTAGTAATTCAATATAATGCTGCTCTCTTTTTCTTTATTTCTCATTTTTTGCATAATTAATAGTATTATTTGAACCCACTTACATAGTTATAGTCAGGGTCAGCTTTAAAACAAAACTTTCACGTCTTCTACTATCTTGCTGTTCCCTCTCTTTCCCTCTTTTCCCTTCACTCGTGCTCCCTCCATCCATTTGGTTTTGTTTGGGTAATTTAGGGATAATCTGATTTAGTAAAAATAGCTTTGGTCCAGAAGCCGGGACACCTTGACTGTGCCACTAACTCACTATGTGAACTTGGGCACATTTCTTTTTCTTTGTAGAAATCAGTGTTCTAATCTGTACCAAGAGTAGGTTGGATAACTTGGTCTCTAAAGTTTCATTTGCTTCTGCTCATATTGGTCTCACTGAAATATGATCAGTACTCAGTTGAATATTGATGTGATACCTGAATAGCATGTAGAATGTGATCAGTCTCTTAAACGAAGCAGCTTTTTTTAGAGAATTTAATTTGTTATAAAGGAGTTAACTTGCTCTGCCAGTTTCATATTAATATTTCACTGAATGATATCTTTGTCAACATCAGAAATAGATAATAAGTTTATAATCAATATGATGTCTTGAAAGCTGGCCTTTTTCTGATTCATTGCTGTCCCTGTCTGATGGTGGTCTATCAAAATGCAGACCCTTTCTTTGCATCATAATCAGACATACCTGTAAGCTTTCCCACATTAAATGAAGACTGTTTCTTCTTTGATCTAGTTTAACCAGATCAGGGATTGCAAATGAGCTCATTTCACTTGTCAACTCCAATCAATTGTGGAAATATACCAGGAGTCCGTATTTAGAAGTATTGTGAAAAGTGTTTTGGGCACTGTGCACTCAGAATTGTCAGAGTGTCCCATATGTCAGGAGTTTGCTATCCTAGACTTGGAGAGTGAGATTTTCAAGTCATCTCCTGCTGTCTTGCAATCGACTCACTGCGAATTATGGAACAGATGTTGCTCTGTGATCAACAGGTCTCCCAAAGCTCTGGAGGCACCTTTATGCAACACCAGCAGGACCAATTGAAAAAGAAATTACCCAAACATTACAGAGCTGCTTGCTGTTCATATCTTGCAGCTTCTAATGACCCAAAACAAAGATGTATTTACATAATTTATTTGCTATGGAATGGGTAAGAAGTAAATGTGATCAGTGAAGGTACTAGGACCAGAAGAACTTAGAGAAGTCAACACAGTTCACCATTTAAATTTACCTACCATTTGTTCAATACATACTATAAGCCAGGCATTTTTAAAGACACTTTAGTTCACATCTAATCCTTCAAAAATTCTGTGATGGAAATGGAGAGGTTTAAGTAGTTTTCCAAAGTTCATATCTCAAGAAATGAGCATTTTTACATCTCTGAAGAGGGGGTATAAAAATTGGTAACAATGATGAAGAGAAGACCATGGACCTGTCAGCCTGAACTCTTGAAGATTTGGGATTACTCATCTGTAGATCCCGTCTGACAACAGATGGTGATAAGACACAAATACCTGTTGAAGCTTTAGTGGATCAATAAATAACACCCCTTCATTCCCCATTTGAGTCTTGAAAAAATGAGAGAAAGTGTGAGGTAGATAAAGGTGAAAATGTCACCTCAATTTTTGGTAAAGCTGCTTGTAGAACATAGATTAGGTCGGTGGCCAAGCAAACAAGAATGCATGCTCCTTCAAGCAAGCAGTTAGCAAGAATGAGAAAGTTACTGAATCGAATATGTCCAATTTCTTCTTCCAAGTTTATTGGGTCTGATAATGAGGATAAGTGTCTTAAGTCAGCTTCTTCCTAAAGTAGGCCCTGAGACAGGATCTGAGTTCCAGTGATTTCTTTGGGAGGTGATTTCCGGAAGCACTAGTAATGGAGTAGGGAAATGAAACAGGGAAGAAAGGAATTTATTTAAGCCAATATAAAGTATATTAATGAGCAACTGGAGCTCAGTCATCCTGGGAACCCTAGGAATTGTGCAGAACGTGCCTCTGAGTTGAAAAAACTGGAGTAGCCATTCACTAACTGCTATCAGTCTTGGCTAAGGGCTACTCCTAGGAATGTCAACTCCCTGGAAATTACTAACTCTCTAGCTTACTCTATGCCCAGGCTGATCAAGCTTCTGGGGCCAGAGAATGCACTCTGGCAGGCAGAAATTGCAAATAATCGCCATAAAGAATTGTCCATGTGCACAGGAGCAGGCAGTGCCAAGTGGTTACAAGTGGAGTATAGATGGTGACACATTTGTCATGGGACCTGAAACAACCCAGTGGATTTTCTAAGATAAACTAAAACTAACTAAACTAATCTTGGAGCAGTTTTCCTACTACTTCCTTTTCTCTGCAAGGAATTCTCAGCAGGGCCTTTCCAACATAAGCATGGGAGGTCTTTTTGTACAAATAAAAAAGATTATTTTTCCTTATTTCTTATATTTTTCTGTTTGTAAGGCAAAAAAAAAAAAAAAGTCCAACACAAGCTTCGAAACTAGTGAGGTCTTGGCTGTACAAAACCTTAGGAAACCATTGGTGGTTTTGGAAGCTGCCAGTGTGCTGTCAGGCAGATTGAATCTAAAGAAAAACGCAGAGATGAATGTTTCCCATGCCATGAATACCCCAACCCTGCTGTCTGGGGAATCTGAGAAGGAAGGCAGCATGAAGGGCTAGACTTTCACTTTTTGCAAATGGTTTCAGAAAGAGCAGGCTGAGACCACAAAGTTGGACTAACATACAGTGTGGGATAGCTGCAAAATAATGGTAGGAGAAGGATTCATGAAAATGGGATGGGGTCAGAAGGATTGTAATGGTATTTGTGTGAAAGGCAATGGCAGCTCGGGGGGCACAAGTAGGAGGAACCATCCCATCTAGTATCCTGTTGCCTGGATCTCAATACTTTATTGGCCATGAGCTACTTGCTGTCCAGGGGAGTGGTAAGAGGTGAGGCTAAGGTGCTCTCTCAGGAGGAGCCTTGAGCGTAGGATCTCTGAGAAGACTGATGATTGATTTGTAATTAGTGAATGGATTTTGTCAAAGTCTTATGAAAATTTTCCATGATGTTTTGCATTTTCTTTATTTTTAAGGCCCGGAAGGGGAGGAATTATCTCAGTGGTGGCCTTGCCCTCATTAATGAGGCATTAGCTCACCTGGTTCAAGCACAGTACAAAGAATACTAACAGAATAACAGTGAGAGCCTTCCCTGAGGGTTGGTCTGGATGTAATCCTGGGGTGGAGACATGTTGTTTCTATTAAGTTATTTCATCCTGGAGTCTTATCTTTGCACCAGAAACCCAAAACAAAAAATTCTTCTAATCATAAGGATTGGAAAAAACAGTCAAGTCATATTATTATGTTCTAAGGTTGATGTTAAAATACTCCTTGTTCGACCTGATAGTTTTCTTTCCTTCCTTCCTTCCTTCCTTCCTCCCTTCCTTCCTCCCTTCATCCATCCCTCCCTCCCTCCCTCTCTCTCTCTTTTTCTTCTCTTCTCTTCTCTTTTTTCTTTCCCCTTCCTGACTTGTTTATTGCTGTGATTCTGAGTAATCTAATTCACCAAATTTTCGCAAGTCTAACAGTAACGCAACTACAATTGGGACTTCTAAATAGTAGATGTGGCCGGGTGCGGTGGCTCACGCCTGTAATCCAGCACTTTGGGAGGCCGAGGCAGGCAGATCACAAGGTCAGCAGTTTGAGGCCGGCCTGGCCAGTATGGTGAAACCCCGTCTCTACTAAAAATACAAAAATTAGCCAGGTGTAGTGGCACATGCCTGTAGTCCCAGCTACTCGGGATGCTGAGGCAGAAGAATTGCTTGAACTCGGGAGGCGGAGGTTGCAGTGAGCCAAGATCAACAGAGTGAGACTCCATCTCAAAAAAAAAAAAGTAGATGCTTTTTCTTTCCAGGTGCAAGAGAAGAAAATCATAACAAGGTCCTTCCCTTAAAAGTAAAATGATGCTGTCTGGTTACAAATGGATTTGAGATGTAGTGAAATTTTGTTTACAGTTTATTGCTGTGGAATGATATCTTGGGTTTAAATGAGCTGTCTCTGCTAGGGGTTTGTTTTCTTTTCATACCAGGACAACACAAGAGTGAAAACCTGGCTTTGAGGAAATGTCAGGGCCAAACACTGTGTGCAAATAGAGGAAGGGTCAGGATGCTCTCTTCCAGAGACTTGTTCAGGACTCTTTAAAGGGGTTCATTTTCCCTGGATGCAGACTGAAAACTATCCACATCATTCCCCAACCCCCACTGCCATTTTGAATGGCAACTTCATGGCAAAGCAGAACAGAATCTGGGAGTGAGAGTTCAAATCCTACATCTTTGCAGTTACATAAATCCATGATGTTAATCATAGCTGCCCAACAGAATCTCTTGGGAGCCTACTAAAATGCAAATCACTGGGCATTTTTGCCAAGCTATTGACTCAGTGGGTTTTGGGTAGGGCTTGGAATCTGTGTTCTTTAATCTGCTCGTTAGGCCACCCAATTTTGATCAACTTCCATCAATCTTTTACTCTAAGTTGATTAAATAGTGATATATTTATAGAAGTTTCTAACTCTAATTCAGTAGCATTTTTCTTTATTTCCTTTGTATGGACAAGTGGCTTGTTAATATGCCTTCAGAGCCCAAGTCTCTGAAGTCAGTGTTCTCTTCTCCGCACTGCCTCTGATTTGAAGGGTGACCTTTAACATCTCACTGGTTGAGTCTTTCCCTGTTTCCTATGTGGACCTAACCACTCTTTTTTAGCATGCTGAATGCAGACAGAAAACGACTGTGAAAAGTTCAAAATGTAAATTGCCATGGAAACATTATGGCACTGGTAAAACATGTATTCTCAGTAGATAAAGGGGAAGACAGATTGGGGTGAATGAAGCTATCCATTCATCAACCTTGGATTAATCAATCTCTGCTTGTCATCTTAAACAGAAGGATTTTAAAGGAATTATGGATTTCAGGTCAGAATTTGTCTGGTTTAGTATTTTTTATTTCAACTCCAAACATTTTTATAAAATGTGCCATGCTACTTCTGGGAGATATAAAAATACCAGTCTCCAAGATAGTAGGAAAGCTGTTTGCTCAGAGACCAAGGGTGTTACTCCCTTTTACTTCAAACCAGGAAGCTGGAAGGAGCTATTCTGTTACGATATGTATTGGACATTTCCATATGCATTTAAGTCAAGGAATTATTCCTGAGTATCTTCTGAGACAGGGTGTTATTCTGGGTGTTTCGGAACATATAGATGTGAGGAATATGCAGTCTCCACTTTGACAAGTTTACAGATGGTTGCAAAGTTTTGGGTAAAGGTAAATTATTAGCTGCCTGTGATACAAGATAAAATATTTGCCATGGAGATTCAGAGCAGTGAAGGCCCTTGCATGTTGGGAGAACGAGCAAATACTTCCAAGTGGGAAATTAGATTTGAGATAGACTGTTTTTTTTTTAACTTTTATTTTAATTTCAGGGGTACATGTGCAGGTTTGTTATATAGGTAAACTTGTGTTGTGGGAGTTTGTTGTACAGATTATTTCATCACTCAGGTATTAAGCCTAGTATCCATTAATTATTTTTCCTAATCTTCTCCCTGCCTCCCCCCACCACTCTCTGGTAGGCCCCAGTGTGTGTTGCCCCCCTCTGTGTGTCCATGTGTCCTCATCGTTTAGCTCCCACTTATAAGTGAGAACATGTGGTATTTAGTTTTCTGTTCCTGCATTAGTTTGCTAGGGATGATGGCCTCCAGCTCCATCCATGTCCCTGCAAAGGACATGATGAGATAGACTTTGAAAAACACACAGGATTTGACCAGACACAGGCATTCTCACTACAGAAAAAAGCTGGAACAATGGCCTGGAGGTGCACTCAGGCAAAGTATGTATGAAATTGTCTTCAAAATCTACTGCAAGACTTTCAGATTTCCCTGGAAATGAGGTAATTGCTTCTTTATTGACATAAGTTGGGGTTCATTTTACTATTTAGTCACCTGAGGATATGTTAGTTATCCCAGCATCCCAGCACCTCCTTTGCTTGAAAAAAATCCTTAGTGCTGGGGCCTTTGAGCTGTGGGAGTGAATGAATAGGCATGGGACCAAGTTGTAGGACACTGGTAAGGATCCTGCACTGGGATACTGACATAGAAGCCAATAGGTTTAGGAAAGCCAAACAACCTGCTTACCTCACAGTATAAATGAAAAAGCCTGGGCTTTGGAAATCAGATCAGCCTGGATTTCAATCCTGGTTCTTGCTATTAATGTTTTCCTAGGCACATTATTTAATCATTAAATATAATGTCTGTCATGTAGCTGATACAGTTGGTATATTATAAATTTTCAATAAATTAATTACCTGGGTCCTGTGTGTAGAGACCATGTTTCAAGGAGGGATGGTAGATGCTCACCTGGGTTTCCATAGAGCCAAAGTATATTTCTCTTGCTGTTTTATAGCATACTCTGTCTCCTTCAAATCTCAGCTTTTTGCTTGGCTCTAGCCAAGATTGGAATGTTCCCTTAAATATTTCTGATCTAGCAGAAAAACCAGCCTTTTAGAACTTGCAGTGGCTTCCTTTGTTGACATTAGATTCATTTGGGACTTCTTTAAGTTGATGCTGCCATCTTGCTATGCTTTGGCCTCTACTTTGAACTTTCTAATCTTGCTGGTTTTGCCCTATCTGCTTGGGAATTTGACCACAACAGTGCCAAGGTATCAATGTCACCTCTAGGCTAAACTAATGTCTTCTTGTAACTTGGTCTTTTCATATGGCACATCTTGCCAATCTTATGGGTTGCTCTTTGTGATCAAAAATGACCAACATGATCATGACGGAGGGTCTTGGGCACCAGTCTGGGGCCAGTGTGAGTATTTCTTGAGCTTCAGGTGGACTCCTTAACCTTGAAGACTCCTAACATGATGTCCTTATGTCCTTTAGCCAAATGCAGGAAGACCTGTGGTACACAGCTTGATCTTGTCTCTTTATACTCTAAACAAGCTGGTGGGCTAGATTAACTTCCTCAGGCCATCCTGACTCTCTGGCTGTTCTTTGAACTGTCTGTGGGGCTTTTGAGCAGCCTCTGGACTCCATGATGGAATGGGAAGTTTGTGATATAAGAGCTATGATACACTAACTTAATTTATTTTTGCTCCTGTGTTTCCCAGACTCATTAGATTATGGCACACTCCTGCTCATGTGCATGCCAATTCACATATATACCCACCAAATGCCTGCTAACATATTCAGATAATGTTTTTCTCTCACTTTGGAAAAATGTCCTAGTTTAATCCTCATAAACATGCTGTGAAATGGATTTATTATCTCCCTTTTATGGATGCAGAAATGGAGTTTAAAGAACTTACAGGATTTGTCCAACATCACCTAACTGTAAGTTGTAGAGTTGTACACACTAATTAGTAATCCTGCTGCTCTTTGACCACACTCACTGTGCCTGCATGCATTAGCCCTGCTATTGGCCCTTGTGATAAAAATGTCATACTAGCACAAAGTTGGGAAACAATACCCTTCCATAGGGTGGCCATGCCAATCAGAAGCCAATGCTACCTCTCTTAATCTTAAAGCATGAATGGGCTCTACTTCAGGTCTAATTGAACTGAGACCACAAAACCAAGTTGAGAAACCTCCATGGGTGTGTCATTTAGTCTCACATCCAGGAGCTTTCCATTGGGTCTGCTGCCACATTTACCTCTCTCTGGGTTTTGGGACATTCTCACATGGAAGGAGCCGAGATCGTGGCATAATTACCACCTGCTCCATTTGGGTACTCTGTCAGCTTCTACATCTACCCTCAAGTCTCCCACTCCGGGTGAGAGCAATGGTAGAGGCTTTTGTAGTGCTGATCATTATCTCCATCCCCGGGAAACAGGAAAACAGCACAATAGCAAAATCCTTTTGGCTATAAGATTTCCTGTCCCTAAGTCACAGAGGAAAACCAAATAAAGACAACTAGAAGCTCAGTAACCCCCAGCAAACCTAGCTATGCACATTTAGCATGTCTAAGCAGCCTTAGGTTCAAATTCTGGTACATTGCTGTGTTTCTCTGAGCCTCAGTTTCAGCATTCATAAAATGGGGATAATAATACTTGTTTCTGTTTCATAGTGTGATTCAAGGAGATAATTGATGTACTATGTTCTGTGTATGTCTGATGGACACTCTAAGGCAGAATTTGAAATAAAGACATTGCTTCAGCTGAAGGCAGATGTTAGGAATAGTTTGTTATTAATCCCACCCTTTGGCAACAAACACATTTCAACATCCAGTATCAGGCTGACTGTGACTCACAAATGAATTCAGAATAATAGCAATACCTGTGAGCTCTCAGACTGGCAGTCAGAACCCTGCTGAAAGGATTAGCGCCTGCAGCACATGGCAACTCTGGTAATGGTGACTTGAAGAAGTAGTAATGTCTCAGCTCTTTAAATTGTGTGTTTTTTAAACTAATATAATTTTTAAAAACTTCATTAGCAGCACAGAATGTTAGAGCTGAAGGATCTTCCTTATCCCTGCCTCTCCTTTTACAGATGGGAAAACTAAGGACCCTCAAAAGGAACTGTACCTGGCTTCAAAGTGACAGAAGTAATAGATGACAAAAATGACATTCTAACTTGATCTCTTGTATGATGTCAATATTCTGATTTTACATGCTCGTTAGATAAAATTGAAAAAAAAAATAGAAAATGATGGCCAGGCACGGTGGCTCACGCCTGTAATCCCAGCACTTTGGGAGCCAAGGCGGGCGGATCATGAGGTCAGGAGATCGAGACCATCCTGGCTAACATGGTGAAATCCCGTCTCTACTAAAAATACAAAAAAAAAAAAAAAAAATTAGCTGGGTGCGGTGGCAGGTGCCTGTTGTCCCAGTTACTCGGGAGGCTGAGGCAGGAGAATGGCATGAACCCAGGAGGCAGAGCTTGCAGTGAGCCGAGATAGCGCCACTGCAGTCCAGCCTGGGCCAAAGAACAAGACTTCGTCTCAAAAAAAAAAAAAAAAAAAGAAAATGATTAAGAAGAAAAAGATCACCAATAATCCTACTCTACAGACATATACATCATTAACATTTTGGTGTATTCGATGCACCAAATAGCAAATACCTCTCTTTCTGTCTTCTCTGTGTGTGCATTTTCTTTCACCTGTTCAGAAACATTAAAACTCAGGTCTTCTGACTTCACGCTCAGTGCTTTCTCTTAGCATATCAGGCTGCCTTTCTAATCAGCATTCTTATTTGATATTTGGTAAACAAGAGTTAGGTTTTAAATTCTCAAAACCAAGTAAAGCTGCCAGTGAAACCCCATGTGTATATGGCTCATTAAGAAAACAGGTGTAATAATGAAATCATGAATAAATAGATCACCAAAATGGCCTAGATCAGAGAGCCAAGCATGATGCTAGACAGAGGTGTCTCAAAAAGCAAGGTTTTCGTCAGGGAGGTGGTAGAAGAAGCACTGGATGTGTGTGAGAAGTGGGGAGAAATGCCACCGCTACAACCCAAACATATGAGGGAAGCCGTTAGAAGGTTAAAGTCAAAAGGACAGATCCCTAACTCGAAGCACAAAAAAATCATCTTCTTCTAGACCAAAGTCTAGAAAGGCCTATATTACTGACGGAAGAAGTATTGGTTCCAGACTTCCTATAAGACTGTCTGGGGCCGGGCGCGGTGGCTCACGCCTGTAATCCCAGCACTTTGGGAGGCCGAGGCGGGCGGATCACGAGGTCAGGAGATCGAGACCATCCTGGCTAACACGGTGAAACCCCGTCTCTACTAAAAATACAAAAAATTAGCCGGGCGTGGTAGTGGGCGCCTGTAGTCCCAGCTACTCGGGAGGCTGAGGCGGGAGAATGGCGTGAACCCGGGAGGTGGAGCTTGCAGTGAGCCGAGATCGCGCCACTGCACTCCAGCCTGGGCGACAAAGCAAGACTCCGTCTCAAAAAAATAAATAAATAAAAATAAAAAATAAATAAAAAAAATTAAAAAAAAGACTGTCTGCACTGGTGCTTTAGTATCTCAGGCCTCCAAGGATTCCATGATGATTTTAATGTCTTTCTCAAAACTCTGATATTTGTCACACCTAGAAAGTATGTAGCCTGATTGATACTTGCCTTGACTAAATTTTGGGACCTCTTGGGGCATTTTGAAGTATTTAACAGTCTTGACCAGTTGGAAGAAGATACGTGGGCCGTAAGCATCTTCTGGACAGGGGAACTGCTTTCAGAGAGAAAACCTTTCCAAGAGAGTTTTGTTTTGTTTTGGTTTCGTTTTGTTTGAGATAGGGTCTTGCTCTGTCACCTAGGCTGGAGTGCAGCGGCATGACTGCAGCCTTGAACTCCTGGGCTTAAGTGACCCTCCCACCTCAGTCTCCTGAGTAGCTAGGACTACAGGCACACACTACTGTGCCCAGCTAACTTATTTTTATTTTTTATGGAGATGGGGTCTTGCTTTGTTGCCCAGGCTGGTTGTGAACTCCTGGCTTCAAGCAATCCTCCTGCCTCAGCCTCCTAAAGTGCTGAGGGCTTTAATGGTTTCACATTGAAGCCTGAAGTTGCTAAGACTTAGGTTGTTTCTTATATCTGGTTTTAAGTAGATGAAACAACCAGAAACTTTTACTTGTGATACTCTACCATGAAGGATGCGGTGATGGCAGGAATAGCAGAATAATTGGTGCTTGTAAACATTTAAGATTCTCCTGTGGATTTTGGTGAGTGATCATTAAACTGTTTTCCAACTTGCAAAAAAAAAAAAGCACAGCCACATCCCTGCCCTCAAGGAGCATGCTCAGTGGCATGACCTCTATCTGAAACAAGGGCTGTCTGCCTGTGCTCATCCCAGCTCAGAAATGAAGCAGAAAATGAAAAGGCCACATGGGATGCTTCCTACAGTCCTGTTAATGTCAGGAATGCAATGCCTAGGCCCTAGGCATTTTGACTCAGCTTCAGTTCTCTCTCCCAAGGCTGAATTACTAGAACTCCAGCTGCAGCCTGAACTTTAATTCCCTGTTCTCTTCCCAACCCACAATCTTGTTATCAGTCTGATTCTGATCTGTTAGGGAGAGAGGAGGGGGAGCTAGCAGAGATGTGACTAAGGGCAATTGAGATAGGTCTGAATGGCCTTCCAGTATATTCTGTCTTAGTGAAGGTTTTGCTAAACCATCGCTGCACTGGGGAGAGAGTAGGAGAACCCCTGCCTCCTTGTCCGCATTCCCTTAGTTAAGCTGAGCTAAGATGATCCCTCCAAGCTTTTCCTAACAGGGAATCTACATTCTCTGTGTCTTGCTGGCTGGCCACAATTCCTTGGGGAGGCAGGAGCTAACTCTACCGTCCTAGCCAACTTGAATAATAGGAAATAAATGGGATGGAGAGCCAGGCAGCCTCTTTGTTACACAGCACGTTAGTGAAGCAGCTATCTATTTTTAGAAGGGGGGAAAAAGTAGTAGCTTACTCTTTTGGGATCGGCAGGTGGAATAATGATCTGCTAAATTTTAACATTCAAGATTTTTTAGCTGGGCTACAAATGAGACAGACTTTTGTGCCTGCCTCAGTGCAATGCTGTCAGTGTAATCGCACATCCCTGGGCAACTAAAACATGAACGCTGGGGAAAGGAAACATAGGACTCCATGTCACAGAACTGAAGGCTGAGGGTGCATGCTATACCAATAGCCCGATTGATTTAATTAGAAAAGAAATAGGTGGCCTAGTCACCAGGAGTATTGAAACCTCAGATCTCTGCTCAAATGTTACACTCAGTGAGGTTTTCCTTGGCATTCTATTAAAAGTAACGCTTGCCGATGACGCTTCTTTTAGCCTGCATTATTGTTCTTTCCTGCACGTATCGCTACCTGACATTGCTTTTTATCTGTTTATTAATTTTTCTATTTTCTGTCTCAGCCACTGGAATGTAGGGCTCAAAAAGACAGAGGCTTGGCTTTGTTCACTGCTATGTCCCCACGGCCTAGAACTATGCCCAGCACATGATAGGTGCTCAGGAAATATATGTTGAATGAATTAATGAATGAACATGTGAATGAATAAACTTAGTATCCAATAGACAATGAGTATGCCAATAAAAATAACAAGAGCAATTAATAATTATTGCATGCTGCACATTAACTCACTTAATCCTCACAGTAAATCTGCATGGTACATGCTGTCCTTATTTTCGTTTTACATTTAAGGGAAATTAGACTTGGGGGTTAAGTGACTTGCCTCCGTGGCCTTTGGGTCACAGCATGAATAAATAATACAGCCAGGGTTTGATCATTGGCCTGGGGACAGTGATTCCAGACATATCAGACTGAGCATTCACTTAATAGTATTTTGCATTGGTTTTTTGGAATTTCCTTCCATGATTCTTACCTGGCCCTGTAAAACTCTTTCAATAAAATGACCATATGAGATGGATGTTTCATTTCCATCTGCTTAACCTATAGCATCCATGGACTTGTCATTATAAACTCCAACCAGAAGAGCAGGATATGCCTCATTGTTCTGTGACAAAAAGAACCCATTGAACAATTTTTGGCTTAGCTGTGGTTCAATGGTGAAGCTAGATCAGATAGAGAATGGTGGTTTCTTCCTTAAAGGTTTAAGAATAAGGATTAATGGCTATTCTGACATGCTCTAATGTGGACTTTCTCCCACTGGATCCATGACCTAAACAACCACGTTTCCCAACTTAAAGTGTTTTGCAAAGCCAGAGCATGTCAGGGCTTCCTGGTCATGTTTTTAGTCACTTTCATTCACAAAAGTGCAATCTGTTTGTACTCCCTTCTCCCCAAATAAAATGCAACAAAAATACATCAGACCACAAAATCACACCTAGTAAAAGCTGCCCACTGAGCTCTCTAGGGCAGTGCATATTCATTTATATGTGCATCCAAAAGTTGTCAAGGTCCCCTTAGAGTCTTATTGCCTTCTGGGGTCTCCCATGCACTGTCAACCACGTGGCTTAGGGAGTATATGGAGTCTCATTTTTATCCTGAGCATAGTTTATCCACATGGCAATATCTGGTATATTCCATTGTCAGAGTAGTCACATTATCTTGTGTTTATAAAAATTAAAGTCTCTATTATGTGTTTGTATTATAATTACCTAATTAAATAGTTTTATTATTCCTTTTAGAGGAGACCTACATTTGAGTGAGAGGCTCTGTTTTCATGCAAAATTCAAGGGGTCACTGCTCTGTTTTCAAAGAACAGGCAAGCTCTAGCACCGTCTACTCCATGGGTTCTGTGCTCAGTAAGGTCCCTGTCCCAAGAATCCCAGATTTTAGGGGAATTCTACGCCACTCAACCCGATCTGGACATAGAGTGCATCTCAGTGTACAGACCACTGCCAGATTTCTTAAGTCATTCTTCTTTCTTTCCGTCAGGTTTGGTCATAATTGTACTTACGTTTACTGTGAGTTAACTGAGATTTCAAAGTCCTTTTCAATATTTCATATTGATTTGCAGGTAATGACTAAATCTCTAATAGAAAGAGTCCTGACACTTAGATTCCTGTCACATTAGAGAAAAATCCATTTTTTACCAAGTTTCACTTTCAACATATTCTACTAGTTCAAGTCATAAGTTATCAAGGAAGAAAAAAGGCCCATGTGATTTGTTCTCTTGGAGTGTGCATGTCTCTTTTCCCAACTAACTCAGAGGTTCTCATCCTGGCTGCGTATTAAACTCATTTGAGAGGGCTTCTAAAAATTACCAGTGTCCAGCCTCCAGGTTCTACCACAGGCCAAGCAACTTAGAATGTCTCAGGGTAAGGCCTAGGAGGATTTAAATGTGCACCCAAGAGTGAGAACCACTGAATTACAGAATTTCTAATGCTGTCCACCACCAGAGTTTATTTGTGCAGCCAGTGCAAGTTGAGCACCACTTATCTAGAATTGGAGTGTCTTAAGGGAAGGCCCTATATTTTATCTGTTTTCCCAGTGCCTAGCAAACGGCTTGGAACCTGGTAGGTGCTCAGCACTCATATGTGGAAGATAACAGCTGTTCGAAACAATTCAACTTGTGTCAAACACCTTATGTCATTTCCAGAAACATCAACACAGTTCCAACTACATTTCATTTAAAAGATACTGCCCCCCTCGCCCACCCCACACAACCACGATACACACACAAATTCTAAATGTCATCCTGGGAGTTGCAGAGTGCTTCTTTGAAATCTTATTTGTGCTGCTTCTGTGTATCCATACTTAAAGTATCCTGACACAAGCCACTGTCTTTTTGTGCTTGAAATCGTCTTTAACATATTTTACTTCGACATTAGTATTTACTAGGTTTTTGTTCATATATCTCTTTTCTAAAGCTCTGGGAGAAAGAGAGGCAGAACAATCATATCTGCCAAATGGAAAAAAGACTTTAAAAAATATGTATAGCTAGAAACTTTCACCTAAAGAATCAATCTCTATCCATTTATACATAGTCAATCATAACTGCCACTGTGGCCTTCCTTTGTTTCCCCTTCCTACCTACCATGCATATACACCTGCTCACGGAAGCATTGTTGGGCCAGTATTTGAGACTTGAGGTGCCCAGAATTGTATCATTCTGCTATTGAGCAGCATAGAATACTCTATTTTGGGGGGGGAAAGAATATGTGAAATAAACAGAGCAAATATGCAAGGTGATTTGGTTTAAAATAAATGCTACAGTGGTCATAAGAGGCAAGAATTTTCTCCAGTTTTAATAGAGGGAGCAGATACCTTGACTCTACTATAATAGAACTAAGATGGGCATAGAGGCCTGGGAAGGCATCTTGGATAAGTGGAAAGCAAGATCATGGGTGTGGAGCTAGAAATGAGCTTGATATTTGGGAAAAGCTTGTCTCAAATATAATGGTAGTTGTGTCCGTTTAATCTACTTGTTTGGGGTTTGGAGACTTCTTATTTGGAAGGAGCAGTGATCATGATGCAGCCTAAGGTCCACTTGAACCACTCCTTTCTGTTTTGAGAAACAAAGATACCAACCACCAGTGAAAATAAGATGCTTTGAATACTCAAGAGAAACTCATTCTCAGCCTGACCTGCAATGTGGTAGAGATGCTTGGGGAGGGTGCTGGGTTATGCCCTGTTAAACAGTTGTGGACATCTCGACGCCATAAGAAATCATTTTCCTGGACCAGATTGATTGCTTTCAGCTGATGGAGTATAGTTTTATTGGTTCCTACTCATTTTGCTATTTTATATTTTTATAGACTTGTCAGTTTTCTTGTCTTCCTTTCTACAATAACATTTATCCAGTAGTATATCAACCTTAAAATTTGATTGTTGGCATATTCAGTAATGGGAATTTAGAAATCCACTTTTTATTGATGTCCTAGAAGTTTGTATGCAAGGAAGAATCATCAAGCTTGTCCTTTGATGATGGACAAAATCTGGTAATTAGTATTTTTTTTTTTCATTTTTAATTGTCAACCGGCTTTTAAACTTTAGATCTTTTTTTCTCCTTGTTCTTTTCACTCTGCTCTAAAACAATAGCTAATCTCAGCTTCTATGAAATTGATCTTTATTTAAAACTAAGAATATTTAGTCAAATGTGGTAATGGGTTCCTTAAAGGCACTTATACATGATTTTGTGGTTTTTCTTAGGCATTTAGGTGATGCTGCATATAATTTGTATTAAAGAGAGGCCATTAGCAAATATATATAGACTTCCTTCATAGATTTCAAAAAACCATTACCCAAATAAATGTATTTTTGGTATTTAAATATTCCTACCAAGAGTTTTCTTTGCAGAGTTTTAATCAATATGATTTTGTATTCCTCCTCTTTTATCCTTCCTACTTGTTGTTATCACAGTGATAGAAAAAAATGAGGAAGTAAAACTCCAATTTAGATTTTGTTCCTACCCCCAAAATAGCTAAAAAGTTGATGGAGAGAATGTTAAAATTATTAGTTAAAATGAGACTGTGAGAGTATCTGTGGAAAGGAAAACGTTAAGGGGTGATCGAACTTAGAAAAGGAGGGATGGTTTCCTTCAGAGAACAAGAAGATCATATGAGAACAAGATTGAATTACTCAAATAAGTGAAATATACCCTCACTTTGTTTTCAAGCTTATAGGCCAGATTAAGAACATTTCTGTATTATACAAAATGGGTGCAACATTTATCCCTTGCTATAACCATCAAAATAACCTGTGTTGAGTGCTTTGCTCTAGCAGTCTAACAGAAATATCTGACATACTTAAATCTGCAACTCAACAGGTTAAAAGACTGGAAAATAGATTTCTGCATTACCAAACACTCAGAACCATAATCAAACTTTCCCTTTCTGTTATTTTACTGGTTTTTCTTAAAATGTTAGGAAGTATGATTAGCTTCACAAATCTAAAACTATTCAGTTTCTCTACTCTCCTCCCAATACTTGTAAGGAACTTAGAGTGTTTTAACTTTGATCTCCCAATTACTACATACCAAATTATTGTCTGTCACTATTTAGTTCTACCTTACTTTCACAATTCCTCCATTAACCATTATTTCTTTTAATATTTACAGTTAGTGTTTATTTAAATTCACTAGCAACTTCTTTGCTTGCCGTTTTTTTCTTACATCCTACTCCATGCCTTTTGTTTAAACTACAGTGTATCCTTTTAGTGAAGTTTTTATAAGCAATGAACTCTCTCAGTTTTATTTTTTTCTGAGATTGAAATTTCACTTTCACTGGTTTAATGATGGGTTAGCTGGATGGAGATATCTCAGTCCCCACCAACAACCTCAGTACTTTAAAAATACTACTCCATTTGGTGCTGATGAGAAGTCTATTAATACAAGTCTGCCAGGGGGATAAATCATGGAAGAGAGAAAGGAAACACTTTATATCCAAAGGCTCAGAGATTCAAGAGAGTCTACATGCCTGGGGACGACCATATCAATAGCTCCTGTCAAGTGGAATGCTATAAACATCAAAGGAATAGGTAATCCTCTGCCCTGGCCTCTTGCACAGGCACTTGTGCCCTCAACACACTGAGCTCCCCACTTTCCCATGCAAGTTTCCTGATGATTACAAAGAGATGCAGGACCTATGGGCGTAGGGTCTGTGACAGAACTACCAGGCTTGGGTAAAGTTCCAGCAAACAGCCCCACCGTGCGCTTCATCATTTCATAAATGCGTATCAGTCCAGATGCTAAATTCCGAAACTGGAGAGGAAAGAGGAATAACCAACTTAAAAAAACAAAAGCAGTTCTAGCATGCCTTTTAGCACATACTTACTGATTATGTGCCAGAAAATATGCTGAGGATACAGCAGTGCACAGACCACATCCCTATTCATGTGTATCTTATGTGCCAAAGTGAGGAGACAGAATAAATGTGGAAGCCAATATACACCTAATGTCTAAAAGTCATCAATGTTCTAAAGAAACACAGCAAGGTGAGTGGACAGGGAATAATTGGAGAGCACTTCTTTACTTAAGGTGGGGTCGAGTTGATATTAAGAATGAGACCCAAGTGATAAGAAGGGGCTAGCCTCATCAAGGAAAGAGGTTAATGAGTGATCCAGGCCAAGGGCAGAGGAATTGCAAAGCCTCTATGGCAGGGACATGTTGATTATGTTCAAAGGGCAGAAAAAAAGCAGTGAACTAGGGGAAGAGTCAGAGGAGATAAGGTCAGGGAAGTGGCCAGGGGTAATGTCATATAAAGCCTTGTAGGCCATGCCAAGGGGTTTGGGTTTTCTTCTACATGACATGGGAAGCCATTGGACAGTTTTAAGTGAGAGGCAACACAATCAGATTTCAGTTTTTAAAGGCTTGCTCTGATGATTATATGAATAATTGAGTAGAAGGGGCCGAAAATGCAGAAGGGGAGATATATTGGGAAGCTATTAGAATCTAGCAGAGGAGTAGTGGTATCTTGGACTAGGGTTGTGGCTGTGAGGATGATGAGAGTGATCAGATTTGGGACCTGTTTTTGACATAGAGCTCATGGGAACTGCTGGTGGATTGGAATTGAGGGTGTGTGGGAAGGAGAGAAATCCAGATTCTCTGTACTGTGTTCCTGGATAGTACCTTTTATTGAGATGGAGAAGATTAAGAGAAGGAACAGAGGTGGAAGGATGAATATAAAGAGTTGTAGTTTTGAGGGATGGAGGGATGAGAATGGAGATACTGTGTAAGAATGGTTTGTTGAGGAGTTTGGACATGATCCTGTGTAGATCCCTGAGTTAGTGGAGTTTTAGACATTACTAAGTGACATGGTCAGCTTATGGTATGTAAATGCAGCTGAGAGTCCAGTGGGAGCCTCAAAATATTGACTGGTGCTCTTGAATCACATTACATTTTCAATTAGTAAAAAGAACCTGACTGACTTACCAGGCCTGGTAGGACATCTCATCATTTTTAGCTTTAATTCTCCTTCCTTTTCTCTTCTCCCATTTTTTTTATCTCCCAAACCAAGCTCCTTTCATGAGAATAAACCCAGGGCATATGCACATATACTCACATGCATAGACACTTACATATTCATATACATACATAATTGTGCTATTTCTAATTTTCTGACCAAAAATGAGTGACCTCACTTAGGGAGCTGGACTAGCTAGTTGTCTGCTTCATGCTTCTAAATTGCAGGCAATTTCTTGAGGGCGGTGGGAACTAGTTATCCATTTATTAATTACCTTAAGAAAAGCTAAAAATATTCTTTTTGGGGTAAATACACTGCATAGAAGGTTCTTTTTTGGAGAAATCCAAGATAGAGGGCATCCTGAGCTGGTATCATTCAGTTCATTCTTGTCTTGGCCCATCATGTACATAGTTTTGAAACTTCTTTCTCTAATTCTGGCAGCTTCCTCGTTTGAGATCCAGAAAGCTTTTCTGGGTATGTGTATCGTGGACCAGGCAGCCTCAGTTTCTCATGAAATCTTGCAAGCATTTCAAGAATGTCAACTTTGGCAAGCATTCTCCCCAAGAAATGGAGAGAATTGTGCTGATATGGCTGGCTTTTTGTGCTAAGGAAAGGGATGATAAAATGACCTTAACCAGCACCTGGAAGGATGCTCCATGGGATATGAGTGCAGGGTATAGTCTGGACAGGGTGCTATGCTGCACATGACAGGGGGATTGTAATTGGCTTAACAACCATGACATTGAAATTTGTATTTAAATACAAGCTTCCATTTCCCCATGTTTCTCCTACTCATGCATATCAACCTTAGCCTATAGCCAGCAACTGTTGAGTTTCTACATGTTCTTATAACCCAACCCCCCAAAAAAACACAAGCTTTTTTTCTCATCTGAGTCTTTCCAATATGCAAGCCAAAGCAGCAACTGACTTAGCCTTGAATAAAAGACTAAATAAAAGCTAGAGAACCTGAGAAAACATGAGAGACACAGCATTGAATCTGGTTTCTAATTCCATGGACTTGACGGCTGGAATCGTGATGGAGCAGGGAGGGGAGGCCAGTCCCACCAGTGTGAAAGTAAACACCAGAAAGCTTTTTCCTCAGTAAAAGGAGATGTTCCAAGCATTTTAGTGTGACAACCTCCTTCTGAGCCTTTGATACGGGCATAGAAGAGAGAATAAGAGAGAGGAGAAGGGAGGCAACAATAAATCACCAAAGAGCTTTTGTCAATTATTTCTCCCTCAAACTGCCAATTGCACAGGAAAGGCAGTTGACGCAAATTCTCTCCTTTCCATCTGTAAAATTGCTCTAATATTTTATGAAGATGTTAAAAGAAATGATTCTCTTTTTTATCCTCTCCCTCTCACGAATCTCCCCCTTCCCAACAAACTTGGGGCATTTAATCACCTCTCGATATTATTTAAACCTTCTATGAAAAAAAATCTATGAATGCTTCAAAATAGTAAAAGGACACAGAGGGAAAAAAGGGAGTCTAGACACATTGACTGAAGGTGAAATAATTCTTTGTGTTTCTTTTTCAAAGAACTGGGGCATAAAATGGGTGCTGGGCCTTTCATGGTCCTTGCACTTACATGTTTGCCTCAGTGACTGAGTAGAAGGAAATGAGACAAAAGCATCCATTGAATCCACATATACCAAGCGTCTACTTAGCACGTGGTAAATTGCCTGGCCTGGCCCCCACTAGATGTTCAAGAAATATTTATGAACCAACTACTTTTAGCTTTGACCCTGTACTAGTCACTGATGATGCATAAGTAAATAATATAGGTAGTGCTTGCACTCAAACAACTCATACATTTTAGGTAGTTAAAGGGTGTGCAATGAAATGCTGTTCATACCCCCTCCCTTTCTCCTGCTTGTTTGCAGCTCTACTAGGAAGTCATAATTTGTATTGTTGTTAATGTCAGAGGATGCATTTTTAAATAGAAGAGCAAATATGCCTCTTGTAGTGGGAGAAAGATCCCATGGCATTTATTTAGGCAAGTGGGATTTAACTTCAGAGGCAGCTGATGTTCTGTCTAAGCTTTGTACATGTGGTGTGATTTGTCAGCAGTGCTACTGAAAGCCTGAGAGGGTGTTCCCTGATCCATGAGGTGTTTGTGAGAGTCCTATGAATATTTGACCTCATCAAGATAAAACAAAGGCATGGGCTTTTGGGTTCCTTTATCACAGAGATAATAATTCTGGTTCAGATCTGAATCTGGACCAGTGCCCTGGCTGTGAAGTGCATTCTTATGATAAATTGCCATGGCTGATCATGCAAGCCCTAGATGTGGTGTGAGGGCTGAGACTCATCAACCTCAAAGTAGTTTGGTGGTGTGAACTCTTTGGTTCTGTGCCTGCTGTGCTCAGCTTAATCAGCAAGTGTGCCCAGCCTCAGACGGACCCTTAAAGTCTTCGAGATCCAACACGATGGAAATAGTGCTGGCCCAGCAGGCAGAGATATGACAAGTGTGTAGCATCTGCTGTGGCTGGCTCTGCTTCCCTGATGCTTCACTGGTAGGTTTTTCTTCTAGACTCTCAACAACTCTACCTGATGTCATGTGGCCTTAGAACTTGCTCACATAATTGTTCATAGCAGTTAGTGATCAACAGAATGTGAACCATTCCAAGCCTGAGATCCATATTCACTTAGCCAAGCAAGGCTGAATAGAGTCCCAGGCCCTTCCAATATGCAAGCCAAAGGAGCAACAGACTTAGCCTTGAATAAAGAAAAAAAAACTGAAAATAAGCTGGGCGTGGTGGCTCACCTCTGTAATCCCAGCACTTTCGGAGGCCAAAGCGGGCAGATCACTTGAGCCCAGGAATTGGAGACCAGCCTGGGCAACATGGCGAAACCTCATCTCTACAAAAAATACAAAAATTAGCTAGGCATGGTAGTGTGCACCTGTAGTCCCAGCTACTCTGGAGGCTGAGGTGGAAGAATGGCTTGAGCCTGGGAGGCGGAGGTTGCAGTGAGCCAAGATCATACCACTGCACCCCAGCCTAGGTGACAGAGCCAGACCCTGTCTCAAGGTGCATTTTCTGTCTTGCCTCTGAAATGGCCCCAACATGTACATGCTACACGTCCCCCGTTCCCACCCCCGGAACTTTAGACTGGATCCAGGATTTAGGTGCTCACCGTCATCTGCCATCATCTACGTGATCTCATTACTTTTCTGTCTAATATGCTATAGCTACTGCAGCGGTGTCCTGAGGGATAGGTAGGGCACATTCAGACAGAGTGGCACAGGTAAGGTTGAGGGAGGCATTCCAGGAAGGAGGAATGGCATGTAAAAGTGTCAGATGTCGAAGGGCAATTATTTTCCCATTTAACAAACAAGGACACTGATGTTTAGAGAAGTTAGACATCCTGCTTAAGTTAACATAGCTAAAAGCACAGCCAAGATTCAAGCTCAAGTCTGCCTAACTCCAAAGCCTGTTTATTTGTACATATGCTGTCTTATGAAGGATAGGGTGAGGAGTTTGGATATATCTTATAAGAAGTCGGGAGCCATTGAATGGTTAGAGAGGAGACTTAGAAGATGAAATCAATGTTTTATGAAGATTAATTTGGCAGCCATGTGCAGGATGGATTAGGAAAGTGAGAGGCTAGAATAGAAACTGGTTGGTGAAAGAAAAGTATAGTTGAAAATGATTTATGACTCATTATTGTGTACTGAGCTACTGATATTTAATTCCCCTATCATAGTATTTATCTCAAGTATATTTTTTAACTTTTATTTTAAATTGACAAGTAGTATTGGTACATATTTATGGGGTACAATGTGACGTTTTGAGATATAAATAAAAATATATATATACACACACAAATTGTGGAATGATTAATCAAGCTAATTAACATATCCATCATCTCATATACTTACCATTTTTATAGTGAGAATATTTGAAATTTACTATTAGCAATTGTGAAAAGTACACTACATTATTATTATAGTCAGCATGCTGTGCAATAAATCTCACAAATGTATTCCTCCTAATTGAAATGCTGTACCCTTTAATCTTTGTACCCTTTGAGCCCAGGAGTTCAAGACCTTCTTCCATCCCCAACCTCTGATAATTCTTCTCTCTATTTCTATGAGTTCAACATTTTAAAATTTCACATGTATGTGATATCATGCAGTATTTGACCTTGTGTGCCTGGCTTATTTCACTTAGCCTAAGTTTTTCAGGTTCATGAATGTTGTAGCATGTGATAAAATTTCCTTATATTTTGTGGCTGAATAGTATTCCACTGTGTATATATGTCACATTTTCTTCATCTATTCATCCATTGATGGACATTCATTGACTCCTTATCTTGCCTATTGTGAATAAAACTGCAATGAACTTGGGACTGAAGATATCTTTTCAACATACTAATTTTCTTTCCTTTGGATATATACCCATGTGAAATTGCTGGATCATATGGTAGTACTATTTTTAGTTTTTCAGGTACCTCCATACTATTTTTCATTATGGCTGTACCAATGTACATTCCCACTAACACTGTACAAATCTCTTATCTATGTGATAATGACCATCCTAACAGATGTGAGGTGATTACCTCATTATGGTTTTGATTTGTTGAATACCTTTTCATATACTTATTGGCCAATTTTATGTCTCCTTTGGAAAAATGTCTATTTGAATCCTTTGCCCATTTTTTAATTAGATGATTTGGGGTTTCCTTTTTTGTTTGTATGAATTCCCTATACATTTTAGATATTAACCCATCAGATAAAAGTGTCCTCACCCTTCCTCCCAACACACACATACATGGTAACTGTGGATGGTGATGGATGTGCTGATTTGATTGGTGTAATAATTACACCGTGTACACATATATCACATCATCAAGTTGTACACCTTGAATATATCCTGTTTTATTTGTCAAGTATACATCAATAAAGCTGGAAAAAAAATAGGTTGTCAAGTAAGGGAGCCCAAGAAAAGTATCAGGTATATTTACAGAGCCAAATCAGGTGTTTCACATTCCCAGTCTGGATGTGTAGCATGTACATGTTGGGGCCATTTCAGAGGCAAGACAGAAAATGCACCTTGCAAGCTGAGGAAGTGGGCAGTTGGAATAAGAAACAAGTGATTATTAGTGTTTTTTGCTGCCAAGGGGTCATGCAGCCAGTCAATGAACTGGCAAAAACTCTGGAGAGAGGAACTCACTAATCATCCTTGCCAGCAAAATGCATGAATAGATGCCCTGTTGATATTGCTGCCTAGAAATTCTTACTGAATCACTGTTGCTCTGTAGTCTTTTCTTTGGAACTCTCAAGAATGACCTTTTCATCCTGGATGCTATGTTTCTTTTTCCTTTGGCCATCAATCAGAGGACAGAAATGTCCATCCCCACAGTGGTTGCTTAAGTGGTGGGAGCAGCAGTAAGGCCTGCCGCACCCCAGTGGCCTATACTACATAGCCCTGCATAGTAACTTTCAGCTCCATGGCAAGTTGCCTACTTGGCGTTTTGAGTAGCCCTTGGTCTTGCATTGTTGGTTATTGACCAGAAGATATCCCTAGTAGAATCACTTCTTGAACCTGTCTCCTCCATCCCACTTAATATAAAAAATAAAATGAATCCAAGAAGCTGACAGTCATGCTAGCTGGACCATTCCATTCCATAGACTGTGGCAGAAATGGATTCTTTCATCTTAATCTCAGATGATCAACTACTAATGCAGAGACATTTTCATGGCAAGCCATCCTAACTGTGGCTTCACTATCAGGAAGGAAGAGAAAGAAAGCCCAGGAGTCACTGAAACTCATAGTGACCAAAATGCCCATATACTTCCACACAAATTGCCCTCTGGCTGCCAAGAGCTGCCCAATGTATACCCACTGTCTCGCTCTGCCCGTCTCTGCTCTTGTGTAATGGCCAGTCCAAGGGAGCATACTCCATGTACCTTAGCCTCCAATGCCAGTAGCCACCTGATTGCCTAAAACCAGAGTCAACCTGGACATAGGATGACAGCTTTGGTGAAAAGTATAGCAAGGACTTTATTATGTGAGAGGAATATGAGCACTAATTGTGTCATTGTGTAGCTTTCAAACTCCTTATTGTTCCTCCATTATACTTGAATGGTGACTGCTGTCTAGAGACCAAAAGAGACAGATGTGTGCTTTTCATTCCCTAGTTCACTCTCTGCTCTACTTCTGCCATCTTGTGTGTGCCAAGTGTATTAATCTTTGCTGAAGGGTAACAAGTAGATCTGAGGTCGTGTGGAGGCGGGGGGGTGGGTGCAGGGGAACCAACAACATGGGCCAGATGTGTTGGCTCACACCTGTAGTCACAGTACTTTGGGAGGCTGAACCAAAAGGATTACTTGTGGCCAGGAGTTCAAAACCAGCCTGAGCAATGTAGTGAGACTCTTTCTCTACAATTTTTTTTTTTTTAATTAGGCGGACATGGTGGCATATACCTGTGGTCCTAGCTACTCAGGAAGCTGAGGCAGGAGAGTTGCTTGAGCCCGGGAGTTTGAGGCTGCAGTGAGCCATGATTGCACTACTGTGTGCCAGCATGGGTGACAGAGTGAGACCCAACTAAAAAAAAAAAGTAAAAAGAAACATGATGTTGGGTTAAACATAGACACACATGCACATACAGAGAGTGACTTTCTCTTGGGAGTCTCAGCACTGGTCAGAGGTGCCCTTACAATTTGTGCCAAAATGTCTATGGTAGTGATTCTCACCCAGGGGCAGTGTTACCCTTATAGGGAATATTTGGCAAAGTTCTGGGAGTGTTTTTGCGTTGTTGTACTGACTGAAGGGAAGTATTGGCATTTTGTGGGCAGGTGATAGAGTTATGAAATGCTCTGCATTGAGTGGGATGTCCCATACAACAAGAAATTATCCAGGCCTAAATGCTAAAGTTCCCTGGAAAAAAACACTGAAGAGGAAACTGGTGAAGCAAGCACAGGAGAGTTCCTTAGAAATTTCTAGTTACTAAAGATCTATGATGAATGGCTAAAGCAGTGCTTCTCAAAGTATGGTCTCTATATCACCTACATCAGAATTACCTGGTATGCTTGTTAAAATGCACTTTCTGGGTCCCACACAAATATTACTAAATCAAAATCTCCGGGAATGGGATAAAGGAGTCTGAATTTTAAGAAGCATGCCAAATTATTATGTGCATTAAAGACTGAGAGCCATTACACTAAAGGATCTTTCTAAGGAAGAGGATGCTGAGGGCTCAACTAATTAAGATCTTTATATATCTAAAGGCATAGAGAAAGCCAGCTATCCCCATTAAGAACAGAACAAGGGAAAGTAGGTTTGGATATTGGAAAGAGGTTTTTAGGGTAGATATAGGAAAGAATAAGGAAACTTTATTTCTTCTTATTTGAAATATCTAGAATCTCATCATTTTAAATATGACCCTAGTCTCAAAGGACTTAATGAGTAAATTTACAAAATATAA
This sequence comes from Gorilla gorilla gorilla, assembly GCF_029281585.2. Classification (NCBI taxonomy): domain Eukaryota; kingdom Metazoa; phylum Chordata; class Mammalia; order Primates; family Hominidae; genus Gorilla; species Gorilla gorilla. The sequence goes on along the minus strand of NC_073247.2, from coordinate 150,598,067 downwards.
CCTACTAATATCCAATAAATCTATGAGAAAATGCTCAACATTCTTCTCTAGTAATCAACATGCAGCACACCAACATGGCACATGTATACATGTGTAACAAACCTGCACATTGTGCACATGTACCCTAAAACTTAAATTATAATTAAAAAAAAAAAGAAAAAAAAAGAAAAATAAAAAGAAGCCTCTATTTATCAAATTGGCAAAAGATGGTTTCATTTATTTGGTTTTATTTTTTTTAATTTTTTTTTATTATTGAGCACTTACAAGTGCTTTATTTTTATTTTCTTTAACTTTCTTTTTTTTCATTATACTTTAAGTTCTAGGGTACATGTGCACAATGTGCAGGATTGTTACATATGTATACATGTGCCATGTTGGTGTGCTGCACCCATTAACTCGTCATTTACATTAGATATATCTCCTAATGCTATCCCTCCCCCCTCCCCCCACCTCATGACAGGCCCCTGTGTGTGATGTTCCCCTTCCTGTGTCCAGGTGTTCTCACTGTTCAATTCCCACCTATGAGTGAGAACATGCGGTGTTTGGTTTTTTGTCCTTGCAATAATTTGCTGAGAATGATGGTTTCCAGCTTCATCCATGTCCCTACAAAGGACATGAACTCATCCTTTTTTATGGCTGCATAGTATTCCATGGTGTATAAGTGCCACATTTTCTTAATCCAGTCTATCATTGTTGGACATTTGGGTTGGTTCCAAGTCTTTGCTATTGTGAATAGTGCCACAAGAAACATAAGTGTGCATGTGTATTTATAGCAGCATGATTTATAGTCCTTTGGGTATATGCCCACTAATGGGATGGCTGGGTCAAATGGTATTTCTAGTTCCAGATCCTTGAGGAATCGCCACACTGTATTCCACAATGGTTGAACTAGTTTGCAGTCCCACGAACAGTGTAAAAGTATTCCTATTTCTCCAGATCCTCTCCAGCACCTGTTGTTTCCTGACTTTTTAATGATCGCCATTCTAACTGGTGTGAGATGGTATCTCATTGTGGTTTTGATTTGCATTTCTCTGATGGCCAGTGATGATGAGCATTTTCTCATGTGTCTGTTCGCTGCATAAATGTCTTCTTTTGAGCAGTGTCCATATCCTTCACCCACTTTTTGATGGGGTTGTCTGTTTTTTTCTTGTAAATTTGAGTTATTTGTAGATTCTGGATATTAACCCTTTGTCAGATGAGTAGATTGCAAAAATTTTCTCCCCTTCTATAGGTTGCCTGTTCACTCTGATGGTAGTTTCTTTTGCTGTGCAGAAGCTCTTTAGTTTAATTAGATCCCATTTGTCAATTTTGGCTTTTGTTGCCATTGATTTTGGTGTTTTAGACATGAAGTCCTTGCCCATGCCTATGTCCTGAATGGCATTGCCTAAGTTTTCTCCTAGGGTTTTTATGGTTTCAGGTCTAACATTTAAGTCTTTAATCCATCTTGAATTAATTTTTGTATAAGTCGTAAGGAAGGGATTCAGCTTCAGCTTTCCACATATGGCTAGCCAGTTTTCCCAGCACCATTTATTAAATAGGGAATCCTTTCCCCATTTCTTGTTTTTTGTCAGGTTTGTCAAAGATCAGATGGTTGTAGATATGTGGCATTATTTCTGAGGGCTCTGTTCTGTTCCATTGGTCTATATCTCTGTTATGGTACCAGTACCATGCTGTTTTGGTTGCTGTAACCTTGTAGTATAGTTTGAAGTCAGGTAGCATGATGCCTCCGGCTTTGTTCTTTTGGCTTAGGATTGTCTTGGCAATGCGGTCTCTTTTTTGGTTCCATATGAACTTTAGTTTTTTTCCAATTCTGTGAAGAAAGTCATTGGTAGCTCGATAGGGATGGCATTGAATCTATAAATTACCTTGGACAGTACGGCCATTTTCACAATATTGATTCTTCCTATCCATGAGAATGGAATGTTCTTCCATTTGTTTGTGTCCTCTTTTATTTCGTTGAGCATTGGTTTGTAGTTCTCCTTGAAGACGTCCTTCACATCCCTTGTTTGGATTCCTAGGTATTTTATTCTCTTTGAAGCAATTGTGAATGGGAGTTCACTCATGATTTGGCTCTCTGTCTGTTATTGGTGTATAAGAATGCTTGTGATTTTTGTACATTGATTTTTTATCCTGAGACTTTGCTGAAGTTGCTTATCAGCTTAAGGAGATTTTGTGCTGAGACGATGGGGTTTTCTAAATATCCAGTCATATCATCTGCAAACAGGGACAATTTGACTTCCTCTTTTCTTAATTGAATACCCTTTATTTCTTTCTCCTGCCTGATTGCCCTGGCCAGAACTTCCAACACTATGTTGAATAGGAGTGGTGAGAGAGGGCATCCCTGTCTTGTGCCAGTTTTCAAAGGGAATGCTTCCAGTTTTTGCCCATTCAGTATGATATTGGCTGTGGGTTTGTCATAGATAGCTCTTATTATTTTGAGATACGTCCCATCAATACCTAATTTATTGAGAGTTTATAGCATGAAGTGCTGTTGAATTTTGTCAAAGGCCTTTTCTGCATCTATTGAGATAATCATGTGGTTTTTGTCTTTGATTCTGTTTATACGCTGGGTTACATTTATTGATTTGCGTATGTTGAACCAGCCTTGTATCCCAGGGAAGAAGCCCGCTTGATCATGGTGGATAAGCATTTGATGTGCTGCTGGATTCGGTTTGCCAGTATTTTATTGAGGATTTTTGCATCAGTGTTCATCAGGGATATTGGTCTAAAATTCTCTTTTTTTGTTGTGTCTCTGCCAGGCTTTGGTATCAGGATGTTGCTGGCCTCATAAAATGAGTTAGGGAGGATTCCCTCTTTTTCTATTGATTGGAATAGTTTCAGAAGGAATGGTACCAGCTCCTCCTTGTACCTCTGGTAGAATTCGGCTGTGAATCCGTCTGGTCCTGGACTTTTTTTGGTTGGTAGGCTATTAATTATTGCTTCAGTTTCAGAACCTGTTATTGGTCTATTCAGGGATTCAACTTCTTCTGGGTTTAGTCTTGGGAGGGTGTATGTGTCCAGGAATTTATCCATTTCTTCTGGATTTTCTAGTTTATTTGCATAGAGGTGTTTATAGTATTCTCTGATCATAGTTTGTATTTCTGTGGGATAGGTGGTTATATCCCCTTTATCATTTTTTATTGCATCTATTGGATTCTTCTCTCTTTTCTTCTTTATTAGTCTTGCTAGCGGTCTATCAATTTTGTTGATCTTTTCAAAAAACCAGCTCCTTGATTCATTGATTTTTTGAAGGGTTTTTTGTCTCTCTATCTCCTTCAGTTCTGCTCTGATCTTAGTTATTTCTTGCCTTCTGCTAGCTTTTGAATGTGTTTGCTCTTGCTTCTCTAGTTCTTTCCATTGTGATGGAAAGAGAAGATACTACAGGTCCTTTAGTCTTTCCTCCGAATCCCCCGAGACCCGGGGCATTTTGAAATAGAGAACACTTTTGTGTATTAGAATGGTAAAAAGTTGGATTAATAAAGACAGTAAGTTTCCTCCTGGCAGTTCAGATAAAATTTTGCTGCCCAATAAGTCCATTCAGCTCATATAATACCACAGAAATATGTCTTTTCTATGTAGAATTTTTTGGAGTTTGGAATTACTAATAACCTCATAAGGTATGGTAGACCTGTATTATACCAATAATAATGAATGTAAACATCATGAATAGAAAAATATGAGCTCTCTGCTTGGCTCATTCAGATCATGACTCTGATTAGTGCATTGAGGAGCATTTTGTGGACAGGCTGGAGTCAGCATTACAATTGTGAGCCTGTTTACCCATAATAGCTCCTATTTTTGAGCAATATGTGGGTGTCTATGCTGGGCACTTTACAAGGTGGCTCACCTTACAGGTTGCACAAGTAATGCAGACTTATTTCAAGTTATCCACCTAGTGAAGTGTTACCAATGTAGGCCTCAGGTGAAGCTTTTCTCTAATACCTGTTTTTTTTTTCCTTACCCTTAAGTGATTGATGACATGAAATCATTCTCAGACAAAAAGCTCAACTCCTTGCAGGAGGCAGCAAAGCAGGGTGAAGGAAGCATCTGAGTGGTCATACCTGACGTCATTTATTAGGTGACTCTTGGGCAAGGCATTTCATCTCTCTAGGCATCAGCTTCCCTATCTTTAAAATGGGGGTGGTAATCCCTTCCGAGCCCACCTGACAAGAGAGCTGTGAGGATTTTGATAGATAATAAATAAACGTGAGGGCACCTTGTAATCTCCGAGGCACCACTTCAACATAAGGTGGAAAAATGATAAGCGCAAGGACAAGCCTCGTGTATCAATTTGCTATGAGGCAAATGGCAAAAATGGAGTGAGAAGGATATCTCAGAAAGCAAAGGATCTGGGTGTGGGGACAGGGTGAAGGGAAGATAGATGTCACCAGGGCAAAGCCAGTCACTCATACCATCTGACCTTTTCAGACTTCTCAATTACCTCTGAGGTCCTTCTCATATCCCTGGGAGTCTCTTAATTGTCCCCTTTCTCTTCTAATCCCCGTGCTTCAAATGTTGCATGGATTTTTTGAGCTGCCTCAGTAGCTACCTTTTGTAGTCTGCTTTGTAGCTTCTTACAACATCACCTTCATCTTCCTCTCTCTCTCTCTCCCTCCCTCCATCCCTTTTTGCCCACCCCCCTTTGCTTCCTCCCCACATGTATCTGTGTATTCCTGGGTCTTGGTGGGTAGTCACTAAATATTGGATGGGTGCATTCTTAGGGCACTTTAAACCTTAGAGGAGACAAACATTCATGTAGCTAAGTATGTCTACCACCCATATATGCTCCCCTTGAATTCTCAACTAGGTTCTCTAGAACCCACTATATATGAGCCCCCATCTCCTCTTCCTGGTATTCGAGGGCTCATCTAAATCAGCCAAACTTATAACTAGAGGCTCCCCACTAAGCCCCAGCTATTCTTGGCAGCCTGATCCCTGGTCACTCCTTTGGAGGCTTCTACTCATTCCCACTCCCAGACCTCTATATTAGCTCAAGTTGTTTCCCCATCTGAAACACTCTGCCTCCTCTGCTTCACTTATTGTTAAGAATCCTTTAGCCCTTACCTCCTGCAAAAAACCTTCACTGACACAGTTTATACAGATCTTGTCTGTATATTACTTGTCTCTGCTGACCTTCTGTAGCACTTTACCCTCTGTACCACTAATTCCCTACTTAATCTTTCTCTGCTTCTTGTGATATACATATATGTATTGCTAGTATGAATTGTTTGCTTTGTGTCAGACACTGTACTTAATATTTTACATCAATAACATAACTTAATCCCTACCATTCAGTGTTATCAATTTGCCCATTTTATAAGGTTCAGAGGGGTTGAGTAACTTTCCCAAGGACACATGGTTTGTAGGTGGTGAAACTGAGGTTTAAACTCAGTTATTGTATGGATTCAGCACTGTATAACTACCACATATTTGGGTAATAATCTCTGCCCTAAAAGTGCTTGCACTCTAGATGGGAAGATAAGACTTGGACATCAACTCTTATTTCCCTGTTATAGACTGTATTAGTCAGGGTTCTCTTAGAGGGACAGAACTAGTAGGAGATATATATACACACACACACACACACACACATACACATATATATAGATAGAGAGAGAGACAGAGATTGGAGTTTAAGTATTAATTTACACGATCACAAGATCTCACAATAGGCCATCTGCAAGGTGAGGAGCAAGGAGAGTCAGTCCGAGTCCCAAAACTGAAGAACTTCGAGTCAGATGTTTGGGGGCAGGAAGCATCCAGCACGGAAGAAAGAGGGAAGCTAGGCCTGTCTCTCCTTTTCATGTTTTTCTGCCTGCTTTATATTTGCTGGCAGCTGATTAGATTGTGCATACCAGATTAAGGGTGGAACTGCCTTCCTCAGCCCACTGACTTAAATGTTAATCTCTTTTGGCAACACCCTCACAGACACACCCAGGATCAATACTTTGTATCCTTCAATTCAATCAAGTTGACACGCAGTATTAACCATCACATGGACTGAATGTGTTTCTGACAAATTCATACGTTTCATGCATTGAGGTCCTAACCTCTAACGTGAAAGTGTTAGGAGGTGGGGCCTTTGGGAGGTAATTAGGCTTAGACGAGTTCATGAGGGGTGAGCCCCAGTGATGGGATTAGTGTTCTTATAAGAAGAGAAACCAGAGCTTCCTCTCTTCACAACATGAGGATACAGAAATAAGGTGGCCATCTGAACCAGGAAGGGAGCCCTCACCAGAAGCTGAACATGCTGACACCCTGACTTTGGATATTCAGCCTCCAGAACTGTGAGGAACAATTTTTTTTTTTCTGTTTTTTGAGTCGGAGTCCCACTCTGTTGCCCAGGCTGGAATGCAGTGGCGCAATCTCGGCTCACTGCAAGCTCCGCCTCCCGAGTTCATGGCATTCTCCTGCCTCAGCCTCTGGAGTAGCTGGGACTAGAGGTGCCCGCCACCACGCCCAGCTAAATTTTTTTGTATTTTTAGTAGAGACGGGGTTTCACCGTGTTAGCCAGGATGGTCTCGATCTCCTGACCTCGTGATCTGCTCACCTCAGCCTCCCAAAGTGCTGGGATTACAGGCGTGAGCCACCGCTCCCGGCCACAAATTTTTTTTAAGCCACTCAGTCTATGGTATTTTATTATAGCAGCTCCAGCTAAGACATGCCTCTCCATTTTGTATCAAGTTGCACACATTAACAGAAATGACAACAGCAATAATATCAATCACAGAAACATACATCCGTTGAAGGATCTCTCCTTAGGACCTTAGAATGGACCTAGGAACTTGTTTTATGCTCAGTATTTGTGAGTTGATCCCAAAGCCCAATTGATTGGTTAAGAAGTGAGAGGCTACTGAACCTTAGTAAAGGCTAGCATAGTGTATCTTAGTTTGGCACATGGTAAGGGTACTGAAAGCATTCCTGAAATGGTGTATTTCAACACCAGACTGAGTAAGTAAGCAAAAAGAATGCTAAAACTTCTTCAAGTGGCTTAAGCTCTCCCTACTTTAATTATCAGTAAAATGAGAATAATAATAGTACCTTCCTCACAAGGTTATTATGGGGAATAAATGAATTAATGTATGTACAATACTCAATACCTGGCAAAGAGAAAGACCTATTTTTTTTTGTGATTGGTATCATTGCTGTTGCCATTGGTGTTAGTGTGTGTAACTTGGTACAAAATGGAGAGGGCTAGTGTTAATAATGACACCAATGATTCATATATCTCAAGGAAAGAGAAGCACTATCACTATCTTATATGTAACTCAGCACTGTACTTGCCACATAACAGGTACTACAAAAATATTTGTAAATTGAAAAAGTCATGGAATGATGTCAAACCCTCACAGTGCTCAAGTATCTACATAGAAAAAGTTCAGGCCGGGCGTGTTGGCTCACACCTGTAATCCTAGCACTTTGGGAGGCTGAGGCAGGTGGATCACCTGAGGTCAGGAGTTTGAGACCAGCCTCACCAACATGGTGAAACCATATCTCTACCAAAAATACAAAAATTAGCTGGGTGTGGTGGCAGGTGCCTGTAATCCCAGCTACTTGGGAGGCTGAGGCAGGAGAATCGCTTGAACCCGGGAGGTGGAGGTTGCAGTGAGCCAAGACTGTACCACTGAACTCCAGCCTGGGCGATAGAGTAAGACTGCATCTCAAAAAAAAAAAAAAGTTCAAAAGGGAGAGGTTGGGTAACATATTCCTCTCATGTTAAAATGAATGGGTTTCCAATATACACTAACATCTAGCCTCTCTCTCCATTCTGAGCTCCGAAAGCCCAATTTCTGGCTCAGTAGTGCTCATTGCCTCCTTTTCATGGCAGACTTTTCTCTGTTCTAGCCTTGATATACAGTTCTAAACAAGGATGCCACCGTAATAACTCTTTGCTCTGGCATATGAATGAGAATGATTTTTCATGGAGCTCTCTCCATGCCTGCTGCTTAGAGTTATTTGTCATTTCTTTTATGGGCCATTTCAAGAGAGCCAGGCTATGGGATGGGTTGTGAAAGCCACCTGTGTTGTCTTCTCTAAGACACCAGGGAGATTTGATGGGTTTTCATTTTCTAAGATTCTGAGGAGATGTTTTTATCTTGGACAGACTGCCTGTTGTTACCCTTGGGGTTTGTCATGGTGACACCAAATCAAAGGATTTTTATTTGCTTGAAAGGAAAAACAATCAAATATTCTTGCTGGGAGGTCTTTTTAGTACATCTGGTCCAAATTCCCATCTAAGGGTGGGGACCATGTTTGCCTTATTTCCTTTTGTATCTCTAGTGCACATCACTGTGCTTGGCATAGAGTTGGTGTGCAACAGACATGTGTTGATTACATACATATTTTGCAGAGGGAAGAAATGCTTTGTGTTACTAGCCTATTTGGATTTGGCCATTCTCTTCTGTAGTTCAGCAAAGAAGGCCTTTTCTCTCCCCCTACACCCCAACCCTGGATTATCCTGCTCTCTTCTGCACCAACAGACATACTTTGTATCCACCATTAGAGCACTCACGATACTGTGATATTTGTTTTCGCCTGTCTTTCTGTTCCCACTCCTGTTCCTGGGGCTCTGTGTCTGACAGTGCTGAGCACATGGACATGGTTGGTGCTCAAAAAATATTAGTTGAATGAATGAGTCTAATGCCCATGGAAGACAGCAAAAATAATTACAGTGTCATGCATCATATTTATATTGCACTAAGGACTTCTTGTGGACAAAGATATCAGAAGAATGATGGCATTCATGAGATTGCTGCTAACAGAATGGTTGACGATAGAGTTTCTTCATTTGGAACGTAGGCATGATAATACTGAATTGCAGGAAGGTTGTAGAGATTCAGCAGGAAGATCTTTTAAAGGGTGCTGCTGACTCATGACTTTTATGGTAGCAGGTGGAATTTTTCTTGGTCCTATGAGCGGGTAGAAGGAAGAAGAAGGAAAGATGGCAGTAACTTGGGAAGCAAGCAAAGATGACACCTCTTCTCTCTCCTCACCTCCATCCCCTCCCCACCACCCTTGATAAGCCAAAAGGAGTGCTAAATGTCAGCTGCCAACCTTAGGGAGCCTGAGAATCACCATCACAGATAAAGACCTGGTGAGCATGGGTCTTAGAAGACCCAACAGTAGAGCACTAAGCCAGGTTCCATGCTAAGCTGTAGATATAGGTGGCTGGGGGCTCAAATCCTAGAAGTAGAAGAGATAGTGAGAGTCCAAAGACAAGAAAGTTAGTCTCTTGGGATCATAATGAAACAGATGGGTGCTCACAAAGACTGAGGTGGAGTTCTGGCCTTCTCAATTTCAGTATCTGAGAATATTTTATAGTGCATTTTTCCTGATAAATAATAGGACTTGCAAAGTGATATTCCCAAGAGCATTGGAATGGAATGATACAACTCAATGGCGTATCATTATTGATATAGGTTAGCAAATGGCCAAGATTAACAAATGTAGATTAGTAAATGGCCAAGGCACAAAAAATAGAGTGGGGAGCAAGGTAGACATGGGCCCTGCCCTGACAGTCTTTATAGTCTAGTAGGAAGAATGAAACAACCATACAAATGTAACATAATTCAAGTTCCATGAAGGAGATATGGGAAAAACTGTAACGGCAGGAGAAGCTCTGAGGAGAGAAAGGGCCTTTTGAGCTGAGAACTGATGGATGAATAGGTATTAAGCTAGAAGGGAGAAGAAGGAGGAGAGAAATCATGAGAGACATTCTATTAGGCAGAGGAAGCCAACATAAAAAGGCAGTCACATTTAAGTGGGATAAATGCTAGGGAAGGAAAAGAGAGGTTACTACAGGAGCCACTGCTCAGTCTTTAAATAACCTTGACAGGGAGGCAGGGCAACTATCATCATCCCCTTGAATGCATAAGTTGGGACTCAGACATATTGATTTATTTAATTTATTTAATGAGTCATTGTCAAGCCCCTACTAGTTTCAAATCATTGTGCTGGGGCTGGATGAACACATTTATATATTGTCTCTCCCCTCTAGGAGCTTTCATTCTAGTGGGGAAGTAGCAGGAGTTTATCTGTGTCACAATGCTGGTAAGTGGTAGGGCCAAAACTTGAAGTCTTTTGACTTCAAGTCCAGTGCTCTTTTCATGGTGTCACATTGCAGCTCAACAAGGAAGAGGCCTGGTTAGTTACATCCATGATGACTTGGCCGGATGAGGTAGCTTAGCTTTTGTTCTAATAGCTGATAAGGGTTTCCATAATGCTCACTTAGCACGGTGGGAACTTGATTCTATTAAAGTAAAATTGAAACAAAAATAGAATTTGGGTATAGCTCGTCTGTGTGACAATCATAGCTAGCCCTTCTGGAGTTTGCTGTGAGCTAGACATTGTACACATTTCATGTATTTATTTAATCCTAATAACAATCCTATAAGTGAGGTAAATACTTGTACTGATTTGCCCACTTTCCGAATGAGAATGCTGAGACTCAGGGAGATAATTATGCAGCATTATTAAGCTTGCTCAGTTAGTAATTTAGGGTTATAGGATGCAAACTCATTCAATCTGATGCCACAACCCATGATCTTAACCACCATGCAACATTGGACCTACTTACCAGACTAGAACAAAGTAGATGACACTAGCCCAGAGACAAAGGAGCAGTCTGGGATAAAGGCCAAAGTTTTCTCTTCCTGGCAGGACTCCCAGTCATAGTTGTTTAACAGGTACAAAAGCGCAGGACTGGACTTAAAAGTGACTACTGAATCCAATTTTCCTACTATTGTATCCATAGTACTTTGTGGTCATAATTTACAAGGACTTTATATCTGCCTAGTGTGGTGGAGTTTTTTTTTCCAAGTAATTAAAACTATGAAACACAACGCTTATACTTGCTGAATTTTAGAGGCCTACTGAGAGGCCAGATTTACCTCAAACCATGTGTATTATTGTTTACAGAGTACTTTCACATCCATGATCTCATGAGATGCTCACAACAACCCTGAGGAGGGTTATTCACATTTTATAGTTGAGAAAACAAGGCTGAGAAAGCCCAAGGTCATGAAACTACTAAGGTTTTGGAGCCATTGCTGTGCACCTTTACTATGGGAAATGGGTGAAATCTACCAGAGCTTGCAATTCTGTTTTTGTGTCCCAATTGAAATGAATCGGTTAGTAAAACATTTGGCTTTTCAAAATACTAGGATTTCTTTTTCATTCCAGATTCAAAAGACTGACTCCGTAAGTATTGACTTTGTTCATAAAACACTGTATTATAAATAGGAATACAAAAGTAGCATGCATTATTTTCTAGGTTTCAAAATAAATAGTATATAATGGATATCTTTAGTTAATAAAAGCTACTTGGATTTCTGTTCAGATGCAGCTCATTGGGGTGGGGGTAGGGGCCTGGGTCTTTTTTAGAATGTACAACGCACCTTCATTCCATTTGAATGTCATTTTTGCACTTGGTAAGTGAAAGTACATTCTTTCTTATAGTGCCTTGTCCCTCATGACTGGCAGAATTGGTAGCTTTAAGTATTTTCATTCTCAAAACAAACATGACTCATAACCCATGTGGATGCAACGACTGTAGTTGATTTGGTGAACATTTGAAAATACGAAGTGGGAATAAACAATACCATTACTGTAGTTATTTTTTTAAAGGGAAACGAATGCACTGGAAGTGGTGTAGATGAAGTACAGGGAAATATATGAACATTGGAATTATATTCCAGTTAGCTCAAGCTTAGGGTAGAAGAAATTAAAATTAAGGAAATATTTATTCATTTATTTAACACATATTTAATGAACAATGCATTGCTCTAGACACTGGAGATACATCAGTGAAGAATAATAATAAAGATGAAAATTCATGCCCTGTTGGAGTTAACATTCAAGAGGGGAAGTAATGGGTGGTAGTATTGGTGGGGGGGTTAGAGAAGCCCTCATGGAGAAGATGACATCTGAATAATGAACTAAAGGAGTTAAGGGAGGATGTAACGCAGATATATGCTCACAGAGAGCTCCAAGCAGAGACCTTGCAATGATGATATACTCCAATGTGGCTGAAGTAGAGTGAGCAAGACAGAGAATAATGGGAGATGAAGTCAAAGAAGTGGCCAGGAGTTGGCTGACCCATGGAAAGAAGTTTACAAAGTAACTGGTGATATTCAACTGTGTAGTGGACACTGTTGATCCCCTTTACCAGGCAGAGGTACCTATTCCCTTAGCTACTTGGAGCGTTGTTTGCTAAAGCTTATAGTCACCCCCTTCTCTATAGCAGGAGCACTGGGGGCAGCCCACAGCCAATGACTGGCTCAACCCCTTGGCCTCAAGGTGAGACCAATCCTATGGTTCCATTCATGGTCCTGAGCTTCTCCTGGGGTCAGTTAGAGCTAGACTCCAGGTGAGACCACAGCCTTGCTTTTTTAGTTCCTTCATTTCCCCTTCCTTCTTAATCCCGTTCTACCCCAAATAATCCATCTCAGGATCTGCTTCTACCTAAGGAACCTGACCTAAAACAACAAACTTTCAACAACATAATTTTAGAAGCTAATATGCTCTATTTTTCTCTGCAAATGTCAACTTTGAGTTACATTTTATTAAACTAGGCACCCTGATGGTAAGGCAGATCATTCTTGCCAGTCTAAAGGAGCTAGGAAAGATATTTTTGAACTAGATGGCTAATGGTGCCATTTTCGACATCTGTGAATGTCTTTCTAATTCTGTCACTCAGTAAAGGGGAGCATTTTAACTAGGGTCTCAATGGCATGGTGTTGCAGCGATTGATTCATTTTTATATTGATAAGTGAATCCACAGGAAGGTCCCATTAGATGCCTCCTTTTAGTTATTTGAAATCCTAGTCAATAAATATCGACTTCCTTCCTGTCCTCTTGCAATTGTGTGTGTGAATGTAGTATTTGTCCTTTTCTGAGATACCCTAGTGCTTTATGTCACTTTGTCTTTACGTCATTTAATTGATGATATTTCTCAATAATAGCCAACCAGGAGCCAAGACAATAAAAAGATATTCCTTGTATCAACTTTAAGAAGGGGAAATAAGCTGTGGCTGGAAAATCTGAACTAATCTCAATAATACCAAGTAACAAATTTGACTTTTCTCCACTTCTCACTAGTTTGGGCAAAGGGACTTTGTTATTGGGGACAAGGTTTAGAGAACAAATACTTTGGGTAACAGGTGTCTGCTTATAAGTATGAACTTTAGCAAGCAGTGTGAGAAAATTCCAACAGGAGGCCCTCTCCCTTGCATGGGCTCTGAATGAGCAAATCCGAGATTGGGAAAAGCTGCTCCAACTCTGAGGTTCTCCACTACCCACCTTTGGCATGTGATTTGACCATGGTCCTGAGGACATTTGATTCCCCCTTTCACAAAACCACTTCTAAGGTATAAGACCAGGGAAACTCATACTGTATAATATACTCCTTTTGTCTGGCTCTCTATTTCTCCAACACCTGTAGTAGTCCAAATGGTGTGAATTGCCCTGTCCTTGCCTTAATTAATACTATCCTGTGAATTAGGAAATGGAGTCACAATTTTTTCCAGTTTGCAGATGAAGAAATAAAGACTCAGAGATTTAAGTGACTTACACAAGATCACAAAGCTAGCAAGTGGCTAAGTCAGAAATAGACCCCACGTCTTCTAACTGCTATACCCTTCTGGAGAAAGTGTCAGGGAAAGATAATGACTCATTTTTTTAGCATTTTGCTTGTTAATATGATCATTTTACTTCTTCTTTGTGTGGGGATGCCAATGAATTTCCATTTATTCAAGCCAAATCTTTGTTTTCTCCAAGTAATTTGCTGAGGTAGTGCTCTTCTCATTAAAGCCCCCTGAAGATTGGCTGTGATTCCCACAGAGTGGTTCTGTGAGCTCTGATATTCTGGATTGTGGCTGTATTATTCCTGGATCTCATTTTACATTGCTTTTCATCAGATGTAAGACACCTATTTCTTTGTCTATGTCTGTTATCTGCTAGCATATTTGCCACCTTCTTTTTATTGTCTTGGCTCCTGGTTGACTATTATTGAGACATATCATCAATTAATCCCATACACCATTGTATGAGATTTTCAGTAACCATGACTCTATACCTCCGCTTCGTGGTGGCATGCCTTCCATCCCTTTAAAGTGATTGATCTTCCCTCCATTAGCCTGTGCTTGCTCTTCTAAATTCAAACTTGGTATCCCAGTTTGGACATGAGCTCACCTTATGACCTGAAGAAAAGCTTTCTTTTATGAGGTAGGATCACATGTACTCGTCTCTGGTCCTCTACCCAATACCTAATTCCCATATGTTGGCTAAGATGCTGCTGGATACAATTCTGGCTGACAGAGATGAAGTTGGGCTTTACCTCCAAATCAGAGGCGATTACTTCTGCAATCTCTGGAATAGAGAGGAAATGTTCACACTAGGCTGAATTTATTTGTTTGGTGCATGGAAAAGTTGCAGTGAAATGAGTGCTGACACTGCAGCAGAAAACTTCTTTGTTGAAGCTGATGCAAGGCTTGGACAGCTGATGCCAAAGATGACAACACTGTAATTTGCTTGATCCATGTGTGTGTGCTTCTTCTTTACATCATATCTACTTCTGTGCCTGACAGTATTCCATAGGCCAGTGGTGGCTGCCACTATCCTAGAGGCAGAGAGGATAGACATGTTTTGGGGGGCAGGTTTCTCTATCTTTTCTCCTAGCCTCAAAGCCTGTGATCTAGGGCAGAGGTTTTCAAACCTCTGGGATGAAGAGGGAGGCTTGAGGGAGGGAAGGGGAAGGAGGAAATCTAGCAGGGATTCCTCTTTAACCCTTCCTCAAACAAGTTTATGTATTGAGTTTCCATGCAAGAGTTTGTTTGAACAAAGGATTCGGCTGTTGAGGAAAGTTTGGGAATCACTGGTCTACTGCACTAAACAGGTAACTTCTGTTACCTTCTGAAACCAGCCCAACTGAGTCCTACAAAATGAGAGCTGAGGCTAACAGCTAGTTTACCCTGGATGGCTTGAGTTTCCTGAGGTGTAAAATGAAACCATGCTTCCCTTGATGTAACAGCTTACTTAGTGGGGAGCTAAAGGTTTTGTTGGTTATCCTGAAGAATTTGGGGCTCCTTTGAGGATGGATGATAGAAGAAAGTTAATTATTTTGAGAAAGTTATTTGATTCCAACCTGATAATGCCAAACTTCTTCTCATAAAATGACTGTTAAATAGAATCACGCTGTACATCAACCAGACCTAACAGGCATATATAGAACACTCCATCCAACAACAGCAGAATAAATATTTTTTCTCAAGTGCACATGGAAAGTTATCTAGGATAGACCATATGTTAGGTTACAAAATAAGTCTCAGAAGTTTAAAAAAGATCTAAGTCATCCAAAGTATCTTCTCCAACCACAATAGAATGAAACTAGAAATCAATAATAGAAGGAAACCTGGAAAATTCAGGAATTTTGAACAACCAATAGCCAAAACAGAAATCACAATAGAAATTAGAAAATACATTGAGATTAATGAAAACACAGAGCAACATACCAAAACTTATGGGATATAGCAAAGGGACTACTCAGAGTAAAATTAAAACTGTAAATACCTAATTAAGAAAGAATAAAGATATCAAATCAATAACCTAACTTTACACCTTGTGAAACTATAGAAAGAAGAACTAACTAGACACAAAGCAAGCAGAGGAAGGAAATAATAAAGATTAGAGCAGAGATTTTTGAAATAGAGAATAGAGAAAAACAATATGGAGAATCAATGAAATCAGAAGTTGGTCGTTTGAAAAGATCAGAACAATTGAGAAAACTTTGTTTAGATTGACAAAGAACAGAGAAGATACAAATAACAAAAATGAGAATGTAAGTGGAGACATTACTACCAACCTTACAGAAATATAAATATAAAGAGGATAATATGAACAACTATATGCAAACAAATCAGATAACCTAGACAAAATGTTCAAACTTTTAGAAACACACAATCTGCCAAGACTGAATGATGAAGAAACAGAATATCTAAATAGACTGACAACAAGTAAGGAGATGGAATCCGTAATTTGAAACTACCCAATAAAGAGTCCAGGACCAGATTACTCTGCTACTGAATTCTACCAAACATTTAAAGAAGAATTAACAATGATCCTGCTCAAACACTTCCATAACATAGAAGAGAAGGGAACACTTCCTAATTCATTCTCTGAGGCCAGGATTACCCTGCTACGAAATTGGAGAGGAAGAATAAAACTTTTTTTTTTTTGCATGTGACATAATACTATGTACAGAAAATCCCAAGGAATCCACAAGAAAGCTACTAGAGATAATAAACAAATAGAGCAAAATTGCAGGGTGCAAAAACAACATGTAAATTTGGTTGTGTCTCTAAACACCAATAATGAAAAATCCAAAAAGGAAATTAAGACAACAGTTCCATTTATTATAACATCTAAAATAATAATGTACCTAGGAATAAATTTAACAAAGGAGGTAAAAGACTTGCACACACTAAAAACTATAAAACATTGCTGAAAGAAATTAATAACCTAAATTAGTGGAAAGGCATCCTGTGTTCATGAATAGAAAGACTTAATAATGTTAAGATGTCAGTACTACTCAAAGTGATCTACAGATTCAGTGCAATCCCTATCAAAATTCCAATAGCATTTTTTACAGAAATGTAAAAGCTCATCCTCAAAACAATATGGAATTACAAGGGCCTCCTATATAGACCCCTATCATGAAAAAGAAGAACAAAGTTGGAGGACTCACACTAATAGATTTCAAAATTTTCTATAAAGTACGGTAATCAAAACAGTATGATACTGGCATAAGGATATACATATAGACTAATAGCGTAGAATTGAGGTTTCAAAAATAAGCCTATACATCTAAGATAAATTGATTTTTGAAAGAGTGCTAAGTCAATTCAATGGAGAAACAGTTTCTTTAACAGGTGCTGCACAGTCAACTGGATTTCCACGTGCAAGTTGAACCCATATCTCATACTATATGCAAAAATAAACTCATGCAGTGTTTGGTTTTCTGTTCTTGTGTTAGTTTGCTGAGAATGATGGTTTCCAGCTTCATCCATGTCCCTGTAAAGGACGTGAACTCATCCTTGTTTATGGCTGTATAGTATTCCTTGGTGTGTATGTGCCATATTTTCTTTATCCAGTCTATCATTGGTGGGCATTTGGGTTGGTTCCAAGTCTTTGCTATTGTAAATAGTGCCACAGTAAACATACGTGTGCATGTGTCTTTATAGTAGAATGATTTACAATTCTTTGGATATATACCCAGTAATGGGATTGCTGGGTCAAATGGTATTTCTGGTTCTAGATCCTTGAGGAATGGCCACACTGTCTTCCACAATGGTTGAACTAATTTACACTCCCATCAACAGTGTAAAAGCGTTCCTATTTCTCCATATCCTCTCCAGCATCTGTTGTTTCCTGACTTTTTAACGATCGCCATTCTAACTGGCGTGAGATGGTATCTCATTGTGGTTTTGATCTGCATTTCTCTAATGACCAGTGATGATGAGCTTTTTTTCATATGTTTGTTGGTCACATGAATGTCCTCTTTTAAGAAGTGTCTGTTTATGTCCTTCCCCCACTTTTTGATGGGGTTGTTTGTTTTTTTCTTGTTAATTTGTTTAAGTTGTTTGTACATTCTGGATATTAACCCTTTGTCAGATGGATAGACTGCAAAAATGTTTTCCCATTCCATAGGTTGCCTGTTCACTCTGATGATAGTTTATTTTGCTGTGCAGAAGCTCTTTAGTTTAATTAGATCCCATTTGTCAATTTGGGCTTTGCTGCCATTGCTTTTGGTGTTTTAGTCACGAAGTCTTTGCCCATGCCTATGTGCTGAATGGCATTGACTAGGTAGTGGGAGTTGAACAATGAGAACACATGGACACAGGGAGGGGAACATCACACACTGGGGCCTGTCAGGGGGTGGGGGGCTAGGGGAGGGATAGCATTAGGAGAAATGCCTAATGTAGATGACGGGTTGATGGGTGCAGCAAACCACCATGGCACGTGTATACCTATGTAACAAACCTGCATGTTCTGCACGTGTACCCCAGAACTTAATGAAAAAGTTAACTAACATTGACCAGTATCTAAATATAAGATCTAAAACCATAAAACTCTCAGAAAACATAAGGGTAACTCTTCATGAATTTGGATTTGGCAGTGGGTTCTTAGATATTACAGCAAAAGCATGAGCAATGGAAGTAAAATTGGATTATATCAAAATTAAAAATCGTTGTGTATCAAAGAACATTATCGAGAAAGTGAAAAAGACAATTTACACAATGGATGAAAATATTTGTGAATTGTTTATCTGATAAAGACTTGATATATAGAATATAGAAAGAACTCCTAACGGTCAACAACAAAAAGACAAAAGAAAATTGAATGGACAAAGGACTTAAATAGATATTTCTCCAATGAAGATATACAAATGTCCAATAAGAATGTGAAAATATACTCAATATCATTAATCATTAGGGCAAAGCAAATAAAAAACAAAATGAGAGAAAATTTTCACAACCTACTCATCTGACAAAGATGTCCAGAATCTACAATGAACTCAAACAAATTTACAAGAAAAAAACAAACAACTCCATCAAAAAGTGGGCAAAGGATATGAACAGACACTTCTCAAAAGAAGACATTTATGCAGCCAAAAAACACATGAAAAAATGCTCATCATCACTGGCCATCAGAGAAATGCAAATCAAAACCACAATGAGATACCATCGCACAACAGTTAGAAAGGCGATCATTAAAAAGTCAGGAAACAACAGGTGCTGGAGAGGATGTGGAGAAATAGGAACAGTTTTACACTGTTGGTGGGACCGTAAACTAGTTCAACCATTGTGAAGTCAGCGTGGCGATTCCTCAGGGATCTAGAACTAGAAATACCATTTGACCCAGCCATCCCATTACTGGGTATATACCCAAAGGATTATAAATCATGCTGCTATAAAGACACATGCACATGTATGTTTATTGCGGCACTATTCACAATAGCAAAGACTTGGAACCAACCCAAATGTCCAACAACGATAGACTGGATTAAAAAAATGTGGCACATATACACCATGGAATACTATGCAGCCATGAAAAATGATGAATTCATGTCCTTTGTAGGGACATGGATGAAACTGGAAACCATCATTCTCAGCAAACTATCGCAAGGACAAAAAACCAAATACCACATGTTCTCACTCATAGGTGGGAATTGAACAATGAGAACACATGGACACAGGAAGGGGAACATCACACTCTGGGGACTGTTGTGGGGTGGGGGGAGGGGGGAGGGATAGCATTAGGATATATACCTAATGTTAAATGACGAATTAATGGGTGCAGCACACCAACATGGCACATGTATACATATGTAACAAACCTGCACATTGTGCACATGTACCCTAAAACTTAAAGTGTAATAATAATAAAATTTTAAAAAAATGAGATACCACTTCACACTCATTAGGGTGTATACTTTTTTAAAGGAAAATAAGTGAAGATGAGGATGTGGAGAAACTGGAACCCTTATGTGGTGTTGATGGAAATGTAAAATGATACAGTCACTGTGGACAATAGTTTGGCAGCTCTTCAAATTGCTAAATAGAGACTCATCATGTGATTCAGCAATTCCATTCCCAGGTGTATATACACAAAATAATTTAAAACAGGGACTCAAACAGATATATGTATGCCAAAGTTCACTGTAGTGTTACTCACGATTAGCCCAAAGGTGGAAACAACCTGAGAATCCATCAATAGATGAAAAGATAAACAAAAATGTGCTGTATATATGCACAATCGAATATTATTCAACCATAAAAAGGAATTAAGTTCTGATACAGGCTACAACATGAATAAAGCTTGAAGACATTATGCTAAGTAAAAGAAGCTAGTTACCACAGGATAAATACTATGTGATTCCACTTAGGCAAATTCATAGAGATAAAAAGTAGATTTTATGCTACTAGGGGCTGGGGGAAGAGAAGGATAGAAAGTTGTTGTTTAATGGTTACAGAATTTGTTTGTGGTGATGAAAAGATTTTCGAAATAGTGGTGATGGCTTCATAGCATGGTGATTATAATCTATGCCACTGAATTGTACACTTAAAAACTATTTAAATGGCTGGTTTCACGCTGTATATATTTTACCACAATAAAAAACTCCCATTAAAAATAAAGTTATTCAAAAGTGGTTTCATTATTTAAAATGAAGCAAAAGTGTTTTCACGTCTTTTTCTCTAATAGAGAAAATAAAGATGATCAAAAATGTGTCCCTTCTATGAATAAAAATGAAATGTTCATTAAAAGGAGGCTTTTTTCCTTTTTTTTCTTTATTTCTTCTTAAAAAAAAAAACGGAATACATGTGCAGAAAGTGCAGTTTGTTACATAGGTATACGTGTGCCATGGTGGTTTGCTGCACCTACTGACTTGTCCTCTAAGTTCCCGTCTCTCGCCCCCCGCCACCCCCTGACAGGCCCTGGTGTGTGTTGTTCCCCACCCGGTGTCCATGTGTTCTCATTGTTCAACTCCCAGTTATAAGTGAGAATATGCGGTGCTTGGTTTTCTGTTAAAAGGAAGCTTTTGTATTTCATATTTAAAATGACTTTTTGATGGAAGAAATAGTACCGACACTTTATTTGCTTTACTTAGATTCTATTAAGAAATTTTTCTTTTGTTGTATCCTTTCTGAGGTAACTAAGTATTGAGATAATTGTTTATCTTTATCATGGTAATCTTTATAGACCACATAGAGAGATCCATCTTAAATATTCTGGTCCATCACCATAGTTTGTTTCTTCAAACTTAACACTCAAAGTCTCAAAATGACAGCACATTTGGGGCTAGTAAACTCTCTGCCAGTGAATGCTTAGAGGACATAGCATAGGTAGTTCAGTATCTCACAAGGCCTATGGCTGTGCTGTTTTCTGGAGGTCAGCATCCTCTTCTAAGCTCATGTGATTGTTGGTAGACTTCAGTTGTTTGTGGCAATAGGACCAACATCCCCATTTATTGCTGGCTGTCACACAGGGCCTATTCCGAGCTCCTAGAGACTTCCCAAAATCCCTTGCCATGTGGCCCCCTCGTAGGCCTGCTCACATGGCAGCTTACTTTTTTAAGGCCTGAAGGTAAATCTCTCTTTTAATGCTTTCACTTGATTAAGTCAGGCCCACCCAGATTAATGTGCCTTTTGATGAACTCAAAATCAACTGATCAGGGGCATGAATTACATCTTAAAAATCACTTTACCTTTACTATATTCTATTGGCTAAAAGCATATCAGAGGTTCTGCCTACATTTTAAGGTGAGAGGGTTATACAAGGGTGTAATCCATTGGGCATCATTCTAGGGTGTGTCCACCACAATGTGGAACTATCACCCTGTATTGTTGAGAGATGGAAAGAAGAGAACTGATTTTTACAATGAAAAACCAAAGCAGCCATGTCAAACTTGGTAAAAGAAATGGGCAAGTGGTCCCTTTATGTGTTTCAGCTTCCCACAGTGTGCGTTTGCTTCAATCAGGGTTCTCCAGAGAAACAGAACCAATAAAGTGTGTGTGTGTGTGTGTGTGTGTGTGTGTGTGTGTGTACAAGCCAATAGGGAGATAATAATAAATCAGACTTTCATGGTTATGCACGTATGCAAGTCCCAAGATCTGCAGGGTTAGTCAACAAGCTAGGGATGCAGAAGAGCTGATTGTATATATCTAATCCAAGTCCAAACGCCTGAGAACCAGGAGAGCTGATGATGTAATTCTAGTCCATTGGCTGGCAGTGCTGAGACACAGGAAGTGCCAGTGTTTCAGCTTAAGTTTGAAGGCAAGAGAAAAGCTGATGACTCAGTTCAAAGGTCACCAGGCAGGAAGAATTATTTCTTACTTAGGAGAGGATCAGTCCTCTTGTTCTATTCAGGCCTTCAACTGATTGGATGAGGCCCACCCACATTATGGAGAGTAATCTGCTTTACTCAGTCTACCGATTAAGAAAAAAAAAACACTCATAGGCATACCTAGAATAATGTTTGACCAACTATCTGGGCACCACATGGCACAGTCAAGTTAACACATAAAATTAGCCATCACATTGTCCTTCAGTACTCGCATGTCATTTCCCCTAACAAGTGACACTAATTCAGTTATTATGACAAATGGTCTCAACCAGTTTCTGCTATTCCAATAAACTAGTCAAGGATGAGTGGCCTCCATCAGGCTGTTTCCTGCATCTGTTGCTGGAGTACATTACAGGTGTGGTTACAAGATTTTAAGCTGTGTGTCTCCAGTGAACTGCTGGACTGCTGGGAGAAGAGAAGTAAGCTGCACTTTCTTTCTTTTCTTTTTTCTTTTTTTTTTTTTTTTTGAGACGGAGTCTCGCTCTGTCACCGAGGCTGGAGTGCAGTGGTGCATTCTTGACTCACTGCAACCTTCGCCTCCCGGGTTGAAGTGATTCTCCTGCCTCAGCCTCCTGAGTAGCTGGGATTACAGGCACGTGCCACCATACCCAGCTAATTTTTAGTAGAGACGGGGTTTCACCATGTTGGTCAGGCTGGTCTCAAACTCCTGACCTCATGATCCGCCCGCCTCAGCCTCCCAAAGTGCTGGGATTACAGGCATGAGCCACTTCGCCCAGTCACAAGCTGCACTTTCTCAGGAGCAGAGAGGCTAACATGAAGCTAAGTACAGAGAGAGGCCCGAGGCTGCTTGTAGTTTCCCAGCTAGGCATGCCTATTGCCTCCTCTGTCTATTTGCCTTTGCCACATTCTCCATTCATTAGGACTGACCTAAGTATAGATATCAAAAAGAGAACCAAGTTACTCTTCTGCTGACCAGGAATTTGGTAAGGAACTCCCAATGTTCCCTGCAGAGAAGAGGAACTTATAGAGAAATGGCCTGCTGAAAAAGGCTGACAACCCAAATTTCCATGTAAGTCAGTCCATGATCATTGCTGCTTCTTAGATTTGAGTGTGACCCATCCTGCTGTCTTGCCCAAAACATCTTTTTCAAGCTTGCCATAACTTCACGTAATGATCGCTTTGCCAGATAGAGACTTGCGTCAAGTGATGTCTTGAGTAGCTTAGAATATCTCATGTATGGTAAGCTTGTCTTTGAGAGGCTGTCAGTTAAACAGGTGTTACAAAAAGCCGTTGGGGGAAAAAAAAGAGAAGAAAGAATTGCCCTCTAGGCAACTCTTAAAGGATTGTGATTATTCTGCATTTCATAAGAACTCTAAAAGTATCTCTTTTACCACTCAGCAAGTAAGCATCTAAATTGGCTGGGAGATAATTTATGTGGAACTTTTTGCCCTATCTTTTTTGAGTCTAATCTTAAATTCTACTTAACTGTCCATTAAGGAAGACGCAGAGAGCTGTCGTTAGTATGAGAATTGGGAAATGGTTTTTTTTTTAAATTTTATTTTATATGTATGTATATTTATTATACTTTAAGTTCTAGGGTATGTGTGCACAACGTGCAGGTTTGTTACATATGTATACATGTACCATGTTGGTGTGCTGCACCCATTAACTCGTCATTTACATTAGGTATATTTCCTAATGCTATCCCTCCCCCCTCCCCCCACCCCACGACAGTCCCCGGTGTGTGATGTTCCCCTTCCTGTGTCCATGTGTTCTCATTGTTCAATTCCCACCTATGAGGGAGAATATGCGGTGTTTGGTTTTTTGTCCTTGCAATAGTTTGCTGAGAATGATGGTTTCCAGTTTCATCCATGTCCCTACAAAGGACGTGAACTCATCATTTTTTATGGCTGCATAGTATTCCATGGTGTATATGTGCCACATTTTCTTAATCCAGTCGGGAAATGGTTTTACTCTGGCTGACATTTTTCAAGCTTGTGAAAACTGGCATGTTTCAATTTCTAGAAGACACCAATAAACACTCCCCAAATGACCAGTTTCTCAACATGAATTTAATTAATGGGAAAATCGGAGGCATGTCAGGAGAGACTCACTGACAGGGGCCACTGGAAAAGACAGGGAGGTAAGATTTGGGAAGCTTGTGCTGCCTCCCAGTGTGGACATTACTCCAATGCCATTCAAGAAAAATGAATTCACAACTTTATTTCCCCTTTGCGTTAGTTTTCCTGTTCCCATGTATGACCTACATTATCTTTCCCATGTCCTTATTGCTGCTTTGAAATAGAGATTTTGACAGAGCTTCCTGTGGGACTACAAGAACTTCAGTCAATAACTAGTGATTTCCATGGCAGCAGAAGGTTTTTAAATTAATGTGGCAGTCTGTACCTTCCATCTGTGAAGGACCAAACTGGCACTCCCTCACCTCTCTCTTTCCTTCTACCTGGTGTTTTTACCATTCCTCCTTCCAATTTTTTTCTGGCCTTGTAGTGCAGGTCTCCTGGTACTGATCTGGACCATGAAACACAGGAAGCCAGAGCCAAATTGGCCAGCAAAGCTTCACGTTTTGTAGAGGATTTAGGCTTCTCCAATACTATGAAGGCCATGATTCTGAGCATTCACAAATATTGCGGGGAGTTGTGGCAGCGGAGCACAAAAAAACCTCAAAACGTTCTTTTTCTCCCCCTAAGTTGCAAACAAATTAAGAAGTAAAATGAGAACAGTGTATAAAAAGCAATTGGATAGACGTAATCACTTGGCCACAGAAAACCCTGAGTGACAGTAGACCCTTGTCTCCCTCTTCCACCCCTCACTTGTCACAAAGGCCCTCCCCCTACAAACTTAAGGCATAAAGGAGCAGAGAAGAATGAATGCTTTCTCCAGTGAGCTGACTCCCAAGGAGAAAGTAAAAAGGAAGGAGCTGAGCTAGGAATGCTAGTTTATCTTTTGAAACCTCACCAGTCAGTCTACCACTTCCATGAAAGAGTGAATCATGGGCCAGAGGGAAGCCAGCACTGTTATGCTAATGCGATTCATATCAAAAACAGTATCAAGAAGAGGGAAGAACCCCCTGCCCCATGTAAGCTCTGAAAAAACTTAGAGGTCATCTGGTCAACTCCAGTTGAGGAAATCTGGATTCACACCGATGATGTGGCTTATTCAATAAGGAGTAGAGCTTAGGCTGATTTAGGCTGATCTAGAGGACAGAAACAAGAATGGTGTAGGAGTTCTAGAGAATCAGTTTTTCAAGGATGTTGTTTTGCAAACTGCCCATCATCATTTCCATCACTGCCATCAGTACTCTCCTGCAATGTTAGTATTTGCCGAGTACCTATTTGATCACATTCTACATAGATAGATTTAGTGCAATGAGACACTACAGGAGAGAGCTAAGTGTGGGATGTCTCTCCTCCTTGCCCAAAGAGTAGAGTTAGCTAATCCACAGTAATTATTTTCCCTTTGTGAAATGTATATCCCAGGGAGTTATTATTATCAAAGGGTATCTATATTAAATAGTGTCATTAGATGCTGCCTGCCATCAGCCATTACTTCTGTTCATCAGAGTTTTATATTCCTAGTGTGTATAACCAGAATCTAACTACTTCTTCCCAACTACACAACTGCCACTGGTCCTAACTACTGTCACCTGTTGCTTAGATTATAGCAGTAGCCTCCTAACCAGTCTCCCTGCTTCCATCTTTGCCCCCTGGAGTCTGTTCTCTACATAGCAGCAAGAGTGAGCCTTTGAACACATAAGCCAGCTCACATCATTCTTCTGCCTGACACTATCCAGTGGCTGCCCGCCAGTCAGAATTAAAGCCAGAGCTGTTACAATGGCCTACATGAGCAGACTTCCTTTTACCCTTGTGGCCTCATCTCCTACCTCTCTCCTCTTCAATCTCTCAGTTCCTGCCATACTGGTCTCCTTCATTTTCTACAAAAACAGCAATTCACACTCCTATCTCAGGACCTTTACATTTTTGATACTTCTACTGGAAACTCTTTTCTCCTGGGTATCTCTGTGGCTCACTCTCTTCCGTCCGCACTTCCTCCAGCCTCTGCGCCAATGTCTTCTTCTTAGTGAGGACTTCTATATTATGTAGATTAGGCTAAATTATACTGCAATAGCAGAAAGCTAATTGACACATTAGGAACTTAACTCATAAATAGTTATTTCTCACTTAGGTGGATCTAGCAGCAATTTGGAGCAGCTTCTTTCCAATCAGTGACTCAGATACCCTTGGAGGTCTCAGCTTAACAATTTGTTTACTGTCTCTTTACTCCTCACCACCCTCAAATGTGTAAACTATATGAAAGCAAGAATTTTTGTCTGTTCCCCCCCATCTTCTATATACTGTATGCTTTGAATAGTGCCTGGCATACAGTAGATTTCCAATAAATATTTGTTGGAAGAATGTTGAAAGGTAGTGTGATGAGAAGGAATGGAAAATAAAAACCTCAAAGGAAGCTTCTTTGTGTGTATGTTTTCTTCTCAGGTTAAATACAGTGAAGCTGTGTCAATTTTGCATACAATATTTGGTTATTGTTATAACTATAGAAGGTATGTGGACTTTAAAACCTACTTAGGTTTTCAGTATCAAGATTTGAACATTTCATTTGTTTTCTATTGCTGCCATAACATATTACCACAAACTTAGGGGCTCAAACAACACAAATTGATTATCCTACATTTCTATAGGTCAGAAATCAGACACCCATCTCCCTAGGCCAAAATTAAGGTCTTGGCAGGGCTGCAGTCCTTTTTGGAGACTCTAGGCAGGATCTGTTTCCTTGCTCCTTTTGATCTCAGCACGATTCAATTCCTTGCAGAATGGAGATCTCTGCTTTCTTGTTGGCTGTCAACTGAGGGCCATCCCTGGCTTCTAGAGACTATGTGTACTCTTTGGCACATGGCTTCCTTCCTACATCTCCAAAGCCAGCAATGGCAAGCTGAGTCTCTTCAAACTTTTGATCCCTCCTGCCTCTTCTTTCCTTTCATCTCTCTGCTCCACTATTCTACCTTCCTCATTTGATTTTAAGAGTTCATGTGACTACATTGGGCCTACCTGGATAATCCAGGCTAATATCCCCCATCTAAGGGTAAATTGAATAGCAACCTTAATTTCATCTGCAGTCTTAAGGTAACATAGTCATAGGTTCCAGGGATTTAGGACATGGGCGTTTTTGAGGACCATTATTCAGCCTTTCAGAGATACGCAGACAAATAGAAGGTATGGGATAGTTGGTAAGAATGTAGGTTTGCGAGGCATGCAGACCTTGGTTTGAATCAGCTCTGCATCTTGATAGCTGGGTTAATCGGGATATGTTGTAACCTCTTTGACATTCAGTTTTCTCTCTGTTAAATGTGAACATGGGTTGCTATGAATATTAACAATGATATGTAAAAGTGTATGGTATATATCAAGAACTCTACTTTACTACTTAAAAAAATGTGACAATTCCTAACGTTCTGAATCTAAGCATCAAATGCAGCTTAGAGCTCAATGTGGAGGACATTGCCTTTAATAAAACAAAGGAGGCCAAGTGCTCTTTTGCTAAAACCTCAATTAACCAGCAAGGTTTATAGGGAATGAGAGGGGAGTTACATATAAGTGTTGATAATTCATTTATACCTAAATCGTTAAATGCTATTTTAAGGACATTTGATGACTTGAGGCTTTCAAAGAAGTCGTAATGCCTTTTTCTTAAATAGTAATGCTGCCAAGAGTAAACAAACTAAAATACCATTTGCTTTGAAATTGTTCTCAAACAAATTTGGAGCGGGTTCTAACCTGGCACAATATATTCTTCCATCTGTAATCCCTGCAAGGACAGCCCCCCTGAAAATAAACACCAGCGCTATTTACTGAATGGGGAATTAGAATCTGTGGCAGGCAAGAATGCAAAGAAAAGCACCCATTTAGTTGGAATATTTCTTTCTCTATTAGAATTGTTTAATGGATTTCAACTATCGTAATTGAGAATTATGTTCTAGTGTTTTCCATTAGCTAAAAATGTGCTTCTTTTAAGTATCTAAGGAGGACAAATTCCTCCACAGCATATAGGTAGAGAAATGCATTTCCTGGAGGTGTTGACCGTTTGAGCTTGCAAACTGATGAATACAATGTTGCAGCCAAATTGAACTAACTGCCTTTTGATGAGCTTGAGTGCAGCTTGTGACTAACTAGGGAGAGGATTTTACCAGTGCATTCTTTAAATGAAACAGGAGGATCCAAGGACTCATGTCTTGATCAATTGGAAGAGCTTCTCCTACATCCCTTCCTCTACTTCCTCCCTGCTTTTGCTACTACTCTCATCAGTGGCACAGCCACATCACATGGAAAGCCAGGTAGCACAAAGCCAAAATGTCATACACATACTTCATATTTCAGAAATGGTTTCTATAGATCAGCCCACCTATTGGTATCTGCCTCATGGTTTTTGCCAAAAGGTCAGTCAAGATGGGTTGTTAATGTACTTGAGTGAATTTTCACCATTGTTCCTGGGCATGGAGAAAAGCATCAATAGGTGACAGAAGCATATATGATCACAGAACGTTGGCAGGAAGGAAAAGAAGAGCACCCTACCTGCTTGAAAATAAAAGTATTTCCTGACTAATAAGGTAAAATGAGTTTGCTACTTAGATACTTTTGGGGGGTGGTTATGGAAAGATGGAGGTGCACATGATGGCATTGATCATTCTTCCAATCATATAATTTTCAAGCAACATTTGCACTATAAGTTTTTTTGCCGCTAGCACTAGAACCAAGGAATTCCTAGTGGTCAACTGAGCCTGGGGTGGGGTCTTCGTGAGGCAGGGAGCTCCTGTCTTCCTAGAAAATGTGCTCATCAACACCACACCTCTCCACATGGCATGCTGGAAGAGCCCTGCACTATGCATCATCACTATCCCCTTCATACTTTTATTTGGTGTTTGGAAGCCTAATCTCTGATCCAAATTTCATGGGTCAAGCGAGAAATTTGGTCCTGATGGTTGCCCAAAATCTCCAGGGAAGATCTGATGGTTTTATAAGGGAAAACCCCTTTTGCTTGGTTCTCATTCTCTCTTCCCTGATGCCATGTAACATGTGATTTGCTCCTCCTTGCCTTCCACCATGATGTGAGGCCTCCCCAACCATGTGGAACTGTGAGTCCATTAAAACTCCTTTCCAGTCTGGGGTATGTCTTTATCAGCAGCATGAAAATGGACTAATACAGACAGAGTCTTGCTTTGTCACCCAGGTTTGAGTGGGGTGGCACAATCATAGGTCACTGCAGCCTCGAACTCGTGGGCTCAAGCAAGCCTCCCACCTCAGCCTCCTGAGTAGCCATGACTACAGGTGTGTGTCACTATGTCTGGCTAATATTTTTTACATTAAATTTTTTTTTGTAGAGATGTGATCTCACTATGTTGCCCAGGCTGGTCTCAAACTCCTGCATCAGCCTCTCAAAGCCCTTGGATTACAGGTGTGAGCCATTGCACCCACCAGGGAGTACTTATACATAGGGAATAGCTATCATGGGGTAGGCACTATGCTGGATGCTCCCACTCACATTATCTTTTTTAATTGTTAAAGTGACCTTGTTAGGAATTAAACGTCGAGATTCAGTTTGGTCATCTGTAAGAGATAGGAAATTGACTTGAACAAGGTCATGCTGTAGGTGGTGTTCTTTCCCCAACCTTTAGTTGTGTTTCCATGCATATACATTTAACTGATGCCCAAATAATGCTTGGCCTCAGAAGAGAAGAGAATTGACCCATACTTAGTACTGACTATGTGACTGTGTGCCAGCTATTGTGCAATGTGCATCTCCAACTTTAATGTGCATAGCAGTCACTTCAGAACCTCGTGAAAATAGATTCTGATTCTGCTGATCTGGAGTTAGCAGTGCTGCAAGTCTGCATTTCTAACAAGCTCCCAGGTGAAACCCAGGATGCTGGGCCAGGATTTACACTTAACCCTAGCTATCATCTCATCTTATGGTTGAGGAAACTAAGCCTCAAGGAGTATACAGGACTTGCCCAAGGTCACACTGGTGGTAAGTGGTGGTGGGGGTGGGAGCGGAACTGTGATTTGAAAGCAGGAGAGGTTGATTATAAGGCTGTTGCCGGTACAGTGCAATCTGCCACATCGCCCAAGGTTTTTGAAACCTTCTTCTTAAGAGAGGAGAAAATCCATTTGAATTCCAGGCTTGATGAAGGGGCCTGGCACTTTAAAGTCCTAGTTTCTTCTAAAGCTCTTTCTTCTAAGCTCAGAAAAACATGGTCTTTGCAGTTAATTGTGCATACGTTTATGTTTTTTCTCTTGGCTTCTTCAAATAGACACTTTGGTTTGCCACCCTTGCTTCACCTTGGGAACTCTAAACTACTAAGGCCCAAGCCCCACTCATAGGCCAATTAAACCAGAATCTCTGGAGGTGGGGCCCAAACATGGGCATGTTATTAAAGCTCCCCAGGTGATTCTGATGTGCAGCTAGGATAAAGAACCACTGAATTACAGATTCAAGGAAACAATTTCTGGAAAAATGTAGCCTCAGTCCCCTTTCTCGTGGATGTCATTAAAGAAGGTCCAGTGTATTTAACTAGACATTCACCAACAAGATTTCCAATTAGTTCTTGGTACCATTTTATTTTGTGACTGCGAGCTTGGACTGCTCTGAGATTGCAGCCTATATAAAGTTTGAAATGATTCTGTACAGACCCTAAGGGTGGGGAGCTGGTAAGGAGGGAAGAGAGTAGAAAGATACAACATCATAGACCAGCTCCAGGGCAAAGACACATGTTGTAGGTCCTGATTTTCTTGCTAACCTAAGTTCTTGGGGGGGTATTTTGAAAAACTGAATTTGATTTTATTCAATTCCACAAAACTGGCTAGTCAAGAGATGGTCATTTTTAAAAATGAGAACACAGTGCAGGGTTGGATTAATGCTATAGAACTCTGAGCAAACCACCTTGGTGGGTGAGGCTGGAACAGGGCTTCTGTGTAGAGATGTGTGCTGCTGTGCAATTTTACACAGTGAACAGCGCCACTGCACAAGAGTGCATACTCTAGCCTGAGGTGTGGGAAGAAATGCAAATAATTGGATAATCATGAGCCAGAGCCTCATGAGGAGAGAGAGAGAGAGAGAAGAGAGAGAGAGAGAGAAGAGAGAGAGGAATTTTCACTGGAGAGAGTAAAGAAAGGCTTTACTTAGAGCAGTAATTTTCAACCTTGGCTCTGTAGTCAAATCATCTGAGGAGCATTGAAACCTACCAGTGCTCAGGCCCCAGCCAGGTGTTTCTGTTTTAATTGATCTGGTGTGTTTTAGTTTTTAAAAGTCCTCCAGGTGATGCTAATGCTAAACCACAACTGAGAACCACTGGTTTAGATTGCGTTCGTACTGGGCAGAGGAGAATGCATACAGGCAGAGAAACCTGGGAGAGACAAGTAGCTTGGGAGAGTCGTTCTCCAATCTAAGTATGATCCTTGACCAGCAGCATCAGCACCACCTGGGAACTTGTTATAAATGCCAGTTCTCAAGTTCCATCCCAAACTACCTCAATTAGAAACTCCTGGGTGGGGGTCCACAGTCAGTCTCAATAAGCCCTCTAGGTGACTGTGAGGCTCACTTAAGTTCGACTTGGACATGAATGTTTATGGAAAGGGAGTGCAATGAGCTAAAGCTATAAAACTTGAACATAACAAGCTGGTGTCAACTCTCCTGATGATACCATTGAGATGTACAGTAATAACCAGTGTTCTAAGGTGGAATGTACTCCTCTCTAGTCTTACCATATTTTTCTTATCTGTTTGAAACTGTAGCACAGAAAAAAGTATATGTCATTCATGCAGGGGCAGAATACTTCTGGAAGAAGACTCTGCTTTTCTGGTAGAAGCTGCACTTTTCTTCTTAGTGGACCTATTTCTGTCTTCAGCAGGGGGATCTATCCTCCCTGGCCACATGGGCCTTTGGCTGATGGAAAGGCTGGGCTTTGAGGAAGCTGCATACATAAGGTGAAAGAGGGTTCCCCAACCTCCCCTTTTTGCTTCTCGTTCCCACCTGGGCCAGGACTTCGGTTGGCTGGGCCCCACCTGCCATTCACAGCAGGCCCTTGAGGCTATTCACAGAATGCCAAGTGATGCCACTCAGTAGAGAAAGTCTTTGTCCTATGCTGAGTAAAGACCCCACTGATGTGTAGCAGTGGTGCTTTATGTTTTGCCAGTCAGAGGCTTTCTTTTACCTGGGAGGTTGATGTGCACACCAGTGCATTCCCCTCTCTTCCTGGTCTGCATTGTATGGTCCAAACTCTCCAAAATGGAATAGCTGAGTCCTTGCAGGATGCTGAGCATCTTTGAGGGTCACAAAAGTGTTTCCAGGATTGGTGCTAACTCTTCACAAAGAGGTTTGTAGGCCAAAGGGACTTTACCCATCAAGTCCAGTGATTCTCAAATAAGGCAATTTTGCCTTCAGTTGTCAGGGCGGGGATTGGGGGGATTTGACAATGTCTGGAGGCATTTTTTGTTGTCACAACTTTGGGGAGCAGTGCTACTGGCATCTAGTGAGTAGAGGCTAGGGACACAGCTCAACATCCTACAATGGACAAAACAGCCCTTCACAACAAAGAATTATTAGGCTTCAAATGTCAAAAGTTCCAGTGTTGAGAAACCCTGACCTAGTCTAAACCCCTTATTTTTGAAATGAGGCAGCTGAGGATCACAGAGGTGAAATTACATTCTAAAGATTACACAGAAAGCATCAAGTCAGGGTGAGGCTCCTGGTTTTCCAACTACCAGAGTGCATTGCTCAACAGTTTCATCTCTGGCAGGGACAGTGTTTCCTCCATTGCAGATACCACTTACTTTGTGCCTACTAGGTGCCAGGCAATGGGCTAGACTCTTCATTTATTACCGCTTCATAGCACTCACCTTCAATGTAGGCATGACTGTCCCTAGAAGTGGCTCATTTTGTGCATGCAAAACAACTGTATGAAAAGTGTTATAGGCCATTAGGAAAGCAAAAATGATTACAAAAGAGACTGAGACATGGTTCTTGTCCTGGGAGCTTACATTCAAGTAGTGGAGAAAAGATATATGTCAAAATAATGATCATCTAACTTTTTACTTAAGGCCCATGATAATAACCAAAAACCTGTCCCGAGGCACCACAAGATAAATTTCTTAAAACGTATGTGGAAATTAAGAGTTAGGAGAGGGAGCTGACCATATGCCTTAGCATCATGGGAAGGCTACATAGGTCAAAGAGAATTATTTGTGTGTATTATGAGTAAGCACTATCCTAGATCCCACATATAAATGGTCAATGAGACATATAATGTCTCTGCCTCAGGGGGCTTATATTCTTGTAGGGAAAGCCAGACAAGAGAGAAATACATACATATATAAGTAATTATAGATTGTGACAAATGGAAACCTCCGTAACATGGCTAAAAGGGCATCTCTGAGGAGGTGACATTTTAGTGGAACCCTGAAGGACATAAAGGGGCCACTTGAAGGACATAAAGGGGTACAAGGCCTTGAGGCAGGAGAAGGCCTGGCATATTCTAGATACTAATGGAAAGCTAACGTGAGCCAGAAGAGAGGCATATAATAAAATTCAGGAGGTGGGAGGCCAGCATGGTAGGGAGTTTGCATTTCATTCTACCATGAAAAGAGCAAGTTAGCCTGAAGAAACATAGGATGGATGAAGACCTAGTAATGCTTGGAGAATGAGGGAGGTTGCAAAGGAGAAGGTAACTGAAATTTCCAAACATTTAAAAGTTGTTTCTACCTTGGACAAATTGAAAGACCATTAGCATTGATCTGTTCCATTCAGTGAATTATTTACTTAAGTTACTCATGCACATTTAAACCTGCTAACTTCATAGTGTCCATGGTGGCAGTAAAGCTTAAATCTTATATAGAGATAAGTAGATGGTTAGTTGGGAGGAAAAATGGAGGTCTTGAGCTAACACATCCTGTGGTTGAATGCACTTTTCAGCATGACAGGTGCTCAGTGACATGGAAGAGTAATTGCTCTAATTACCCCATTTTTTTTTCTGTCTTTCTGATTAGGTAAGGATGTCTGATAATCTGTACATTTTGCCATATTTTCTGTTTCATAGATTTTTAAAGAATTTTATTGTTGGAGTCACTAATATGTGTCTAATAATTTTGATTGGTAGTCCCATTGCTGTCTACATTGCTGTGGCCTTGGTGATCTCAGATTTGCTTTGATTTAAAATCATGTATCATTAATTATGTTCTGTTATCTTTCGGAAGAGTTAATTTAAAGGCAAACAGCATCATCATCAAATAATTGGGGGCTTGTTAACTGCTTCCAGCTTGAAGCCAGCAAACCTTGCGAATTACAGTGGCCTGCTGAGGGGGCAGATGCCTCTGTGGCATTGTCAAAACAGTTTCCTAGGCTGTCTCTGGTTGCTTTTCTGTCTTTGAATAAGGGAAAAAGTTTTTTGGAGACAGGGGTAGTCTTGAAAAGTAAAAAATACTGAAGAACTCAATAACTGTCTAATATATTGATGCTTTTACAAAGTTGTCTTACTTTATTTATTTATTTAATTTTTTTGAGATGGCGTCTCACTCTGTCGCCCAGGTTGGTGTGTAGTGGTGCCATCTTGGCTCACTGCAACCTTCGCCTCCTGGGTTCAAGCAATTCTCCTGTCTCAGCCTCCCGAGTAGCTGGGATTACAGGCGTGTGCCACCATGCCTGGCTAATTTTTGTATTTTTAGTAGAGATAGGGTTTTGCCATGTTGGCCAGTCTAGTCTCGAACTCCTGACCTCAGGTGATCCACCTGCCTTGGCCTCCCAAAATGCTGAGATTACAGGCGTGAGCCACCACACCCGGCAAAAGCTGTCTTACTTTAGACTTGTTGACAAACACACTGGAATCCTGGCTACATGATAGGCTTTTTCAATAACTTACTATGTGACTTTTAAGAAATTGCTTCCCCTCCTGAGTTTGATTTTCCTTATGTTTTAAA
The DNA here is from genome assembly GCF_029281585.2 of Gorilla gorilla gorilla. NCBI lineage: Eukaryota > Metazoa > Chordata > Mammalia > Primates > Hominidae > Gorilla > Gorilla gorilla. Next base: position 150,563,207 of record NC_073247.2, on the reverse strand, counting down.
ACAAAGGAGTGGCATTAAATTATCTCTAAAGAAATTTTGTTTGAAATGACATAGAGGATTTCATCATAGTGTTTGTCACGTACTAAATATTTAGGTAGCTGTTTTCTGAGGCCAATGTTATGTCTATTGATACAACTTTTATAGAGTAAACCAAAACATTCTAAATATAGGAAAGATAAATGATTAACTTATTTAGCTTCAAATATATTTAAAGGATACATTGCACTGGAATTTTTTTATTCTATCAGAGATTAAGGTTTACTATAGATTGGTTCTTTCTTTACCTCTAGTTTGAAATGGGAATACTGTGTTTCTGTGAACATGAGTACATTAGGCCAGGTCAGCAGGCTTAGACTCTGTCAAACTCTCTCCTCTTACCATGACTGCTCCCTGACTGTGTCCTTGACCTTGACAATGGCAGAACAGCACTGCTGCTGCTGAGAAACCAAACCTAGATGCAAGCTTGCCCACCTGATGGTTAGTCAATGGAACAACATTTGCAATGGGAACTAGCTCTTTTGTAAAAGTTGCTTATAACCATCATCCCACCACTAAAGTCACTTATTCTTAACACCTCTGTGTCTGAGTATGCCACCTGTCAGTGTCTGTGTGTCTGTGGATGTGTGGATTTGCACATGTGCACTTGTGTCCTCCTACTCTGCACTACTCCTGTGAGACTTCGGAGTCCTGAATGGGAGGGCTGTGTTTTCAAGGCTGGGGGCACTGCCTATATGGGCAAAATTTTTCCCCAAAGGCCTGTTCTTTGGCAGCTATTCTCATGGGGCTCAGCAGCCTTTCAAAAAGCATGGGGCTTCCAGATCCAGAAATAAACCATGAGCCACTTTTACCACCTTATCTGTCTTGAAGAGTCAAGTTGAATTTCTGAAATCGGAGGAAGCTTTGTATAAATCTAATGTCTACCTAATCACTGGAATTTTTTGTCCACCTCCAAGACTGGATAAATCTATTTTTGGGTAGGGCAGCAGGAGTCACTGAATGAAAGGTGGACAAATGGTTCAGATGAACAGTGGCAAGAGTGGTTGTCAGAGGATAGAGGTCATGTGCAAGAAGGGAATGTACCAGATTGGGTAGAATGGCAGAAAACATTGCACTAAGCCAGGGAAAAAAGAAACCCATTCCTTTTTCCTATCTTAATGGGCTGGATTCTTTGCAGGTCTCCTTTTGCCTTCATAAAGCTGGTACCCCATGGACGCATTGCATCCTCATCACTTTCTTAGGGAATTAGAACAAAGCTACCCACCTATCTTACTGCTGGAGTCCTGTGGGAAGTCATCTTTTATTCTTTCTGCTGTCAACTGCACATACAGCCACCCTCCTACTTGAGGGAGCCCTGGGAATAAGTGCATTTGATATAACAGTTTAAATTTTCCATCCAAAATATCTCTAATTAAAGAGATTTTATAAGCCAGCATAATGTGTTGCCTATACAGTGCCACTTCTGGTTTAAAAAAATCAGTGTTTCTAGCTCTTTTGCCAACATAACATCAAGCTACTGTTGGTTGACTACTCTTTTTTTTTCTGTTTTGCTTGAATTGACTGACATTTGAGGTATTGAGTAGAGACAGCCTGAGACCCAAAGCTGACCCGTTAACTCCCAGATGTTCACGATTTCCGAGGAAACTGTGGTTATTGTTCTGATGACTCCTTAAACACTCTCATCTTGGCACCTTTTGCACTTGCTAAATTCAATTTGAAGAAAGAACAAAAGACAGGGAGAATTTTGTGGAAAGCAATTATCCTGCACTTTTATGACCTTCATGTTTTTCCCATCATGATGAATTTTGGGGTTAGCACTTGTATCAGTCAGCATGTAGCTTTCACTAGAATTTTGTTGTGTGTTACAGATAACCAGTCGTATCTAATTAAACAATAATGATGCCAGTACAAGGCATTTTCTGGGAATTAATGACCAGCTGGGAAAAGCTGATGGCTGGAGAGTCAGCCAAAGGCTATTAGCTTCAGTCCACTATTAATCTCCAGAAATGCCCATTTGTGACATCATTGTTGGTACTGAACAATGAAAATGGAAGACAGTTTACTGTTATTTGTCATGTACTTCTGAATAACAAATTCCTTATACATTGTCAAAAAGTCATTTTTTCTCTTTTATCCTCCAATTGTCCTTCATTCAGTCTTATAATATGTTTTCTATACAGCAGTGGGTGAAAATGGAATTTCTCAGTTTCCATATAATCATGGGTGCTTCTTTTTTTAAAGAGTTCCAATTTGGGGAGTTTTATTTAAATATTTTGGATGGTAAAACTAGAATTTGTCTTCAGCTGTGATGCTGGAATTTGATGAGTGTCTATATTATCATAACTATCTGCTCATGGCAGGAAATGGTTACAAATGTTTTGAATAGCAGCTGTTGCTAGCAAAGATGTGCATTCAACAACGAGATTCTAAGAAGTTATAGTCACATTCCTAGTAGATGAAGGGAACTCTCTACGGAAAAAGCTATCGTGGTGTGTCTATATAATATTTTTGATTGCTGCTGCTGAATGCTAGAGGAAAATAGAGAACTGACTAAAATATCACCATCTTGCATAATTTAATGAGTTATAAAGGAAGACAACAATCCCTCATAGAGTCAATCTATTAAGCACTTGTTCTAAACTCATAATACTAATTTAAAAGTTATGTTGGTTTTTATACTATTTTTTCCTTAACATGAAAGGAAGTTCTTAAAGCCCCTTAAGATCCCAGCCAATGAGCTAGGAATGTTTTACCCAACACAGAAGCTTCATATCCCATCTAAATTCAGCCACCATTTGTTTATTTATTTATTTTTTTTACAAACACCATGGCATTATTCACCCCACAACAAATTTGCTAGTAGTATCAGTCCTCCTACATGCATGTTAAGTGTATGCATTTCGGGTAGTAGAATGAGTCAGCTCGTCATTAATCAAAGCTTTGGAGGCACTGACTCACTTCTGGTGAAATGGAATGGCCTCATTGGGAAGGGTGTGAAAGAAAAAAATTCATGCTGGGGTCAGTTCCCTGTTTCTGAAAATGCAGATCAAATTTGCACCTATTTTCATGGAAGGTTTTCAGAATAGAGAATGTAGCAGTGAACCCTATAAAGGCAGATATCTTGCTTTTGCAGGGAATAAAAATAATAGTGATACAAAAACACTAGTGATACACTTAGGAAGCATATAAAGAGCCTAGAAAGAAAAATGTGAACTGAGAGGATCCTGGTGTATACCTAAGGCCAAAATTATTAAACCAGGCCTGGCTCTTTTACAATCCAGCAAGGTAGTCCTTTGACCAAGCGTTGTTTCGTAGGCTCTCAGCTGGAATCTCTTGTCTTCATTAAGGGGTTTTGAACATCTGAAGAATGTTTGCAACAGCTTCAGTTCTCTTTGGAAATCAAAGAGTAAATAAAGAGCAGTGACTGATTCTTCTGTCTGTCTCCGTGTATACTGCTTGGAAGTAAGGCCCTCACCAGGAGCAGACCAAGAAAAGAAACAGAAGCAAATTTACTGATAATTGGTGGTTATTAGCCAGTTTAACCTATAAATATTTATATTGTACTCAATCTGAAACCTATAAGTTCTACATGGTGTTTATTTAGATACAACATGAGTATCCATATTAAAATACGTTTTTGCACTTTGGGTATGATTTAACACTGTTTTCATTGTACTAGCAACAGAGGTATATATAGTCGAGTAGCTATTCCCATGGCTTTAGTATTTTAAACTAAGCCCATTAAAATAAAATCACCAAGCTATTAGATGTTTTTCTTTGAAACTTTTCTTAGGGCTGTTGTTTCTTTAGTCTTCCCTGGGAGTATATTTGATTTAAGACATTTGCTGCTTTTCTGAGGCTCTAACTTGAGTTCATTTTGTTATGTGGTGACCACAGTTCTGGATGACGCCCCCCCTGGCACACAGGAATACATTATGTTACGACAAGATTCCATCCAATCTGCGGAATTAAAGAAAAAAGAGTCCCCCTTTCGTGCTAAGTGTCACGAAATCTTCTGCTGCCCGCTGAAGCAAGTACACCACAAAGAGAACACAGAGCCGGAAGGTTTGTGCACGACAGACGCGTGTTTTGCTTGTTTTCTCTCATTCTTCTTTCTCTTTCTTTTGGATTGTGCATTGCCCTCTGGTGTGCTGTGTGTTGTTTAGGCCCTGCCATAGCTAGGAGGCCCCCTGGCTGGCTGGTGAAAGTGTTATACAGTCTCAGATGGGACGCTGTATAATATGGTCATCTCTGGCACAGCTCACAGTGTCACCCTGCTTTTCACAGCTGAAACATTTTCAGTTGCTGTCATTTTACTGCCCCATTTGGGCTGGCAAAGTTGCTTGCTTCTGTAGCCAACATCTGGCCAATTCTGTTCCCATCACCTTGCATTCCTAAAGCAGCAGTCAGCTGAGGAATGAAACTTCTAAAATGAAATAATGAGAAGATTGTTTCAAAAATTTTCAACTCTCCTTCACTCCATAAAGCTTCTGCATTGCACTCGAAGAATGCTCATGATCTACTTAGTTTGCTGAAGCAGGCCCAGATTACCTGTATAATGCACGCCCCGTTGCACTTTGCCATGGTAAAATGCATGCCTCAAGGAAACTATGAGTAGTTTGTTTTTTCTTTTCAGCTCAAGTACAGGTTTGGACAACTCTACTTGCTGTTACTTAAACTGAGGTTAATAAGGTACTCATTGCAATCCATATCACAAATATATCTTCAAAGTATTTCATCTGGCCAGAAATGGTATTTATTCATTGTTTCCAACATTTTTGCATCTATCAAAGAGAAATATTTTTCACATTACAAATAAAATGTGGTAAATTTATTGCCATCTGTTTACATTCCAGCTTCCAAAATAACATCTGAGAATTATAATGTAAATGCTAATACTTGTTAAACAGCCCATTTTCCCCTCACATTAAATATCACTGAGGCAGTTTACCAATGAATAACATTTGGAAGTGACGAAATTCACCTGTTCTTTGGCAGTTGGTGTATACTTTTGCATTAGTGGTTTTTGTATAATTTCTAAAAGCGACCTTGTTTCTATTTCAAGTTGCCCTTTTGCATCATTATGGGAATCCTTATGATAATTGTCTTTCTGATATGGGAAAGACTGGCATGTGGGTTAAAATTCGGTGAGTAAATAAATTTCTCCAAATGCACTCTAGTCCGTAGTTTTGGAAGCAAAACTTCACAACTCAAAGTTTCCCCTTTTCTTCTTTCCAAATAGAGTTTTAGACAATCATTGGCAGAAAATGAGAAGCCTACATGTATCTGTGTTTAATTCAGCAATAGAATAGAGCACTCATATTTATATTCTACCCATACTTTTGGTGTCTAAACTATTCACGTTGAGTGTGACCACCGACTTCCACATATATTCATCTGGAGGTATAAATGGTGAACTTTTACAGTGAGTAAAAGCAATCATTTGGTTGTTTAGTGGAGAAGATAACTAACTTTATTTTGTACTTTAATGAAACAAAAAAATTTTAACCAGTGACAATTACTTTACTATATATACTACATTCCAATATTTTCTGCTTTCTTTTCTCTAAAACTTATAAACACACACACACACACACACAGTTTTTGTACTTGCAAATCAGCCTAAAAATCAAAGTTTGGTTTCGTTAAGAAAAATAAGCCAGTTAAGAAGCAGCTGGTTAAATTCGGTCAAGCAATCAGTTACATAATTAAAATATTTTTAACAATATTTCAGATTTTAAAAAACAGTTAAGACCCCATTCCTTTTATTATTACATATAATTTTGACAGAATCTGTTATTTTCAAGTACCATCTGGAGTGTATTGTAAATACTGTTATGAATATTTTCAGATATAGAGAATTCTTAAGAGAATAGGTAGCAGTTAGACTCTCTTCTGCAAAGTTAGGTAGTTTTTGATCTGTCATTTAATCCACATATTGAGCTGTTGCCATTGTGTTTAATGGGGCTGCCATCCTTTCACTTGTGTACTGTGATGATGGGCATTGCCTTCTTTCAGATTGGAGATTTTCCTCAGTCTTGCCCTCCTTCCAGGTCCTCCTGCCATGATATCAAAGCTAATATTTCTGTCTTTATTCTTATGAATGATTTGTAACTAGTATTAAAGTCGGAGGTGTTCTGGGATGACATTTAAATACTATTTGCAATCTTACTGTACCCCTCAAACAAGATCCCAGAGTCTAATGATGAACTCAGACCTTAAAATGAAAACACTTGATCTCTACACAAGTTAACAGGATCCGGAAGACTTTAGATGGGGGCGAAAGAAAACATGCTGTGGAGCTGATCTTGGAAAAATAAGGAAACATTGCCAAGAAATTAACATGCTTACTTCATGTAGGATATCGAAGCTCATCATTTCCAGGAGGCGAAGTAACTATGGGTTTGGAAGGGTTCACTGGTCATTCTGGCAACCTGGAAGATTTTTGCAGGACTGTTTTTTAATTGCCGTAAGTTATAGTGTTCGGTTCCCTCTTAAAGTTGTTGTGACATTTTGTTATAATTAGTAGAAATAAAAGACCTCTTTTTTTTTTAACAAATGGATAGTGTTTTGCATTTAAACTATGTCTATACATTGAAACATTTTATTGCTACTTGAAACATTTTGAAGAGATACTCCCTGTCATGGCCTCGGTGCCAAAACATGAGACCTTAATTGACCTTGGCTGTGGATGCTCACCAATTCTACAGCAGGTGAAGGCAATGGACGGGGTGGTTAAACCATACATTGTTTGATCTATGCAATGCCCATATGCTAGTATAACCTCTTCTAATGAGATTATTTTTTATGCAATGTTAAAACCCCCAAATGAAAAATTAAAAAAAAAATTTAAGCCTTTTGGGGAAATAAATGTTTGAATAAGCTTGCGTAATAATAAGCTTGCATAAATGTTTGCGTAAGCTTTAGAAATGATTAATTAAACAGGTTTATGTGTATTGTGATACAGTTGGAATTACTAAATTGATAAAAATTACCCAACTCTTTTTTAATTAGTATAGATAAAGTCTTGCTGTTTCTTTTGTTTGGCAGTGGTTTATAAGGGCTGGGCTGTTTTCATAGTTTATGACCTCTTAAGATTTGCTACAGATAATTTAACATTGTTTATAGTCACCCATCCTTTTATAGATATTTTTGTCTTACGTCCAGGGCCCTCAGAATTCATATAAAATAATACACAAAGGGACTGAAATATCTCACTGGCTTTTCAGGATACACGAAGGCCAAATTACACTTTGCCAATACCAGGTTTCTATTTGTGAATATCCAATTCCAAAAACATTTTTAATCTGTTCCAAACATTTGCGATTTTCAGTGACATGATTATTTCTATAAAAACCACTTATGATATAATATTATGTGAGTGCTGGAATTTGGCTGAAGAAGTGCACACAAGTATCTGAGAGTCTAATTTGGCCCAGTACCAGCAATGTTCTTTGTTAAAAGAAAGCCACATGGAGAGTGGAGATCATTACCAAAATCTTTTTCTTACCGCTCCAGGAGCCTTTTGGCAAAAGAAAGTATAAGCTTCATAGCTTTATTCTTTTGTTCACTTTATCTTTCTATGCCATTTGTGCCAAAATGAAATCACTAATTTAGAGTAACTCCTGGAAGCCAATCTAATATTAGCATAGTTGTCATTTCCTAAATGCCACTCCTTGGACTTTTACTGATGTTCGAAGATTGTTAAAGAGAATCACACCAAGATAAATATGCTTGCAAGTAGACAGTGTTGGAAATCTACAGGGAAAAATAAATCATGGATTCCCAGTGTTTGCTTTTAGGGTTTAAAATTCTGATTACAATAGTAAATGTGAAGAAATTAATGCAACATAGGAAAGTACTACAGAGCTTGGTGATTTGTCACCATCTTTTTATCAGGCATTTGAGCTCTTTGCTATAGTCCTGTTTTCATGTGATTATACACACACACACACACATGCAAACGCACACACACACACACATTCTGTCTCCCTTAGGGCATTCGTAACCTTTTTATTCAGAGAGCCAGCCAACCATTGTGGCTTTGGTTGGAGAAGAGAATCTGTGCTGGAGATTGATGATAAAGTATGGCAGCTTCCACCAACCAAGAGAAAGCAAAATTACATGCTAAATGGTAAGGGGGTATATTTGTAACTACCACGTCTGTTACTCTGATAATGCGTTGGGTTATTCCAGAAAGAGCATACATCACCATGAATATCAGTCTTACCTTAATGATGGGAGAGGAAGAAGTCAGAGGAATGCTGAGGAACATGCTGAGGGAAATGTTTTTCATCTTCATGTTTTTTCAACATTGTTGTTTTCCTGTTGTGCCTTCCTCATCTTAATGCTAATTTTCCTTTCGAGAAAAATGTGTCAGCATTAATTTGAATTAATAGTTGAATAAAACTAAACTATGGTTATTAAATCGTTTTATCACTAAGCTAGAGTTGGGTAATAACCTCTGATGCTTGTCAGCTGAAAATATCTTGACTTTCAGGAAAGACATAACTAGGTTCCATGTCTGTCTCCTTTAGAATAATTGAGGGGACATTCCTATTCTGTTAGAAAAGCATGGGGCCTCGGTTTGCATTTCTTTAATTATCAGTGATAATGAGCTTTTTTTTTTCTAATGTGTTTGTTGGCTGCATGAATGTCTTCTTTTGAGAAGTGTCTGTTCATGTCCTTTGCCCACTTTTTAATGGGGTTGTTTAGTTTTTCCCTTGTAAATTTGTTTAAGTTCCTTTTAGGCTCTGGATATTAGACCTTTGCCAGATGGACAGATTGCAAACATTTTCTCCCATTTTATAGGTTGTCTGTTCACTCTGATGATAGTTTCTTTTGCTGTGCAGAAGCTCTTTAGTTTAATTAAATCCCATTTGTCAATTTTTGCTTTTGTTGCAATTGCTTTTGACGTTTTCATTATGGAATCTTTGCCCATGCCTATATCCTGAATGGCATTGCCTAGGTTTTCTTCTAGGGTTTTTATAGTTTTGGGTTTTATATTTAAGTCTTTAATCCATCTTGAATTAAGTTTTGTATAAGGTACAAAGAAGAGGTCCAGTTCCAATTTTCTGCATATGGCTAGCCAGTTCACCCAGCACCATTTGTTAAGTAGGGAATCCTTTCCCAACTCCTTGTTTTTGTCAAGTTTGTCAAAGATCAAATGGTTGTAGGTGTGCGGTCTTATTTCTGAGTTCTCTGTTCTGTTCCATTGTTGTATGTGTCTGCTTTTGTACCAGTACCATGCTGTACCCTTACAGTATAGTTTGAAGTCAGGTAGTGTGATGCCTCCAGCTTTGTTCTTTTTGCTTAGGATTGTCTTGGCTATGCAGGCTTTTTTTGGTCTCATATGAATTGTAAAATTGTTTTTTTCTAATTCTGTGAATAATGTAAATGGTAGTTTAATGGGAATAGCATTGAATCTATAAATTACTTTGGGCAGTATGGCCATTTTAAACATATTTATTTTTTCTATCCATGAGCATGGAATGTTTTTCCATTGGTTTGTGTCCTCTGATTTATTTTGAGCAGTGGTTTATAGTTCCCTTGAAGAGGTGTTTCACTTCCCTTGTTAGCTGTATTCCTAGGTATTTTATTCTCTTTGTAGCAGTTGTGAATGGGAGTTCATTCATGATTTGGCTGTCTGCTTGTCTGTTGTTGGTGTGTAGGAATGCTCGTGATTTTTGCACATTGACTTTGGATCCTGAGACTTTGCTGAAGTTGCTTACCAGCTTAAGAAGCTTTTGGGCTGAGACAATGGGGTTTTCTAGATATAGGATCACATCATCTGCAGAGAAAGACAATTTGACTTCCTCTCTTCCTATTTGAATACACTTTATTTCTTTCTCTTGCCTGATTGCCCTGGCCAGAACTTCCAATACTGTGTTGAATAGGAGTGGTGAGAGAGGGCATCCTTGTCTTGTGCCGGTTTTCAAGGGGAATGCCCCCAGCTTTTGCCCATTCAGAATGATATTGGCTGTGGGTTTGTCATAAATGGCTCTTATTATTTTGAGGTATGTTCCTTCAATAACTAGTTTATTGAGAGTTTTTAACATGAAGGGGAGTTGAATTTTATTGAAGACCTTTTCTGCGTCATTAGAGAAATGCAAATCAAAGCCACAATGAGGTACCATCTCATGCCAGTCAGAATAGTGATTATTAAAATGTTAAGAAACAACAGATGGTGGTAAGGCTGTGGAGAAATAGGAATGCTTTTCCACTGTTGGTGGGAATGTAAATTAGTTCAACCATTGTGGAAGACAGTGTGGCAATTCCTCAAAGACCTAGAACCAGAAATACCATTTGACCCAGCTATCCCATTACTGGGTATATACTTAAAGGAATATAAATCATTCTGTTATAAAAATACATGCATACATATGTTCACTGCAGCACTATTCACAGTAGCAAAGACATGGAATGAACCCAAAAGCCCATCAATGATAGGCTGGATAAAGAAAATGTGGTATATATACACTGTAGAATACTATGCAGCCATAAAAAGGAACGAGATCATGTCCTTTGCAGGGACATGGATGGATCCAGAGGCCATTATCCTCAGCAAACTAACACAGGAACAGAAAACCAAACACCACATGTTCTCACATGTAAGTGGGAGCTGAACAATGAGAACACATAGACACAGGGAGTGGAACAACACACACTGGAGCATGTTGAGGTGGGAGGTATGGGGGGAGGGAGAGCATCAGGAAAAATAGCTAATGCATGCTGGGCTTAATATTCCGGTGATGGCTTGATAGGTGCAGCAAACCACCATGGCACACGTTTACCTATGTAACAAACCTGCACATCCCACACATGTACACCGGAACTTAAAAAGAAAAGCATGGGACCATGTGTTCTGGTGACTCTGAAGAGATAAGAAGACTTTGTTCTCAACCTTTTTATTTCAAAGTCACTTTTTTCTTTCATGACTTAGGGCCACCCTGCCTTTGATTTATGACCTGAAGGATCACAAAATGACACAAGACAATTTTCTTTGCTCATTGAAGCAAATGGCAGCTTAATTGCAGAGTCACAAGAAAGATAAAAAAATATTAGTCCAAATTAATGCCAGAAATCTGGTGGCCTTGGTCATTAGCAACGAGTAAACACTATCCTCTCTCACAAAGTATTTAATTCTATTTCTCTTACAGCTTATGTCCTGATAACATTAGGAAACCAGCAATGGCAATGAAACCCATTCTTTCTTTCCTCTTATTTCCCCTACCTTATGGCAGCAAACACAAAATGAAGTCATATTTTGGGGATAGTTTCTACTCTCTGGAAAACTTACAGTCTAATCAAGGAGTATGTATAGTAGCCAGTAATTCACTTTCATGATAAGATGGACATTTATCATTCTCTTATTGAATATATGCATCTCCATTCAGTCTCTAGGCTGGAGGCTGGCTTTTAGAGTACAAACTAATAACCATTCATTCTTTAAAATATCATTCACTTTTTAGAGCAGCTGACCTCTCCTCTCCCTTGAGCTTATGTGTTCCAATCATGGTGGTGGTTTCCTTGAGACAAAGTTGTTTCTCGTTTGTAACTCTCTTGGCTGAAGTCTTCCTTAGTTAATACTTGGAGCAGACATTTCTCCTGTATGAAGCCAGCACCGATGACCCGTTTCAGGCATTTATGTTTAAAATGACGCTTATCTGCGAAAGTGCTTTGAAAGTTCTACTAGATGAATGACAGTGTATGCTGGTGATTTTGATTTTAAAAAGTCAAAATCAAAGATACTTGAAAACATCTGGAAGTTATACATCCATATGGGTGCTTCCCCTTTCAAGGCCAAGACATCAGGGATTGTGTTGCCAACATGCTCTTGGGATGATGTCTTGCCAACTTTTCTGGAGTTTTTTTCTCTTCCCAGCCAGTTGATAAACCACTTAAGAAATTCTGCCTTCTGGACCCAGCATGGTATGACCCAGCTAGGCTATGTTCCATGTCCATAAAGGCATAGCCTGAAAGACTAGTTGATTCCCCAAATCAAGCCCAATCCTGATATTAGATGTCTACGTCTATTAAGGAGATGCACAAGAATGTTCTGCTCCCTCTGCTCCAATTTTCACCCTGTCTTTTGTTTTAAATGACAATTCACTTGCCTGGTTGAAGAGAATACAGGAGTGAACTATAATCTTTTTCACAGGTTCTTACATAGTTATCAGATCAATGTTTTCCAATAATATTTCATGCAACACTGATCATACATTTATGTAAAAAGACAGCATTTGTGGTCAAATATATGTTTCCCAAATTACACGCCATTCCTAGAGAGTCACAATGCATATGAGTATATGAAAGATTTTAAAGAGTCTTGCAGATTAGGAAGCTGTCTACCTTAGGCGGTTCAGTGGTAAACAGCATCTTCCAGCTACTGGACCCTTTTACTGATAATACAGATGAACATCTTCCAAGTAACACTTTGGGAAAGGCTCTGCTGGCTCTACTAAGCAGTGTATTCTCATCAAACATGAGCTTTGTCAAGTAGCACACTTTTGAAAATGATTGCTGTTCCCTTCCTCTCTGATTCCCACCTACTATCGTTAGAGAAAGGCTACTCAAATGTTGTTCATGTATCTCAAATTCTTTGTTATCAATCCATGACTAGATAAGGATCTTATGCCAGAAGGTAAATCACTGCTTCCTTCATGAAGAAAATATTGCTGTCTTGCTGTGAAAAGTAATGTCAGCTGAACTAAATAAGAACTGTATTAAGTAACATAGTTCACAGACGAGTGCTATGTTTGTGTACCATACATTGAGTAACACTGCTTTAGATTAGTGATTCTCAAACTTGGCTGTACATTGGAATCAACTGAGGATCTTTAAATACTACTGACGCCTGAGCTCAACATCAAACCAAAAACTGACAATCAAACAAACAAACAAAGAAAACCTGCAAAATCTCTTGTCATGCTTCTGGTCCCAAGCATTTCAAATAAGAGTTACTCAACTTTTAGTTACTAGTTTTTATATGGATAAAACATTTCATTCTATGTCCTCATTGTATATTTTTTCTTGAGAAGAAATATTTCTTGAGAAGAAATAATTAAGTAAAAAGGACTTTATAACTGGAAAAAATTTATTGTGGTAGAGGCTCAACAGGGGTACTTTTTTTAAAAATGTCTCTAAGTGATTCTAATGTGCTAACAGGGTTGGAATCACTGCCTTAGGAAATAATCACCTTGGCATAAGGTCTGCTGTGTGATGTCAGCTGTCAATCCAGGAATCTTATCATGCTGATTGCATGGGCCTCTTCAAAAGGTGCCCTGTGATAGAGGGCTCAGCTGGAGAGGCAGCCCTTATATGACCTTTAGAACTTATGGCCATGTAAGGTATCCGTCTTTCCCACCATGTGCACACACACCTTTCTGAAGTTCCCTTACTTGTTTGCCACTCTGTGCTTTTAGAAAAATAATTAGGATTCTCCATAAGCGTGTGGTAATCTGCCACCTTGTGACCAACATTCTTTCTTGCAAGCAATTGTTGAAACACTTGTTCTGCTCTCAGAATCTGATGCAGCTTGCAAGTATGGGTCAAAGAGTTTCTCAGACTGTACTTAAACAAGAAGATGGAGAAGGAGAAAAGGGTGTCATGATATGCCAGAAAAGTACTGACAATTCTTTACTTGATTGCTACTGCTCTAGAGTAAGATTGCAAAGCTTGACTCAAGCAGCTTGTAGCCTGGGTATCTGTCTCTGTGTTACACCAGAGGCTGTCATCGAGGCATTGCCCTCTTATCATCTAAATGTAATCGGCTACTGCAGCATAAAAGGATTACAGCAGCCCATATGTGAAAATTGACTCTGACATGATTAGGAGGCTTTAATTGCTATCCATGTTTATAAATCATTCCTAGCATTTTAAACTACATGGATTCTGATATTCATTTCTTATACTCTACAGCATTTTTTAGTGTGCTTAAGAATAGCACCTTCAATAATGACCACTGGGAAAGTGTTAAACAAGAGACATTATATTCTGCATTTTATCAGCACTTACCCTTGTCTTGCCTCACAGCCAATATCCACACTCACTCCAACACATGAAAATCACTTGTCCACTTCCACCCATGTGCTAGCAAATTTTTACTTATGAGCCCTAGCTATTTTAAGATATATATTCTCAGAAGAGCTCCAGGACAACCTTCAAGCATGTCCAGCTTTGGAAGCAGCAAGTGTACAATGGCCCCAAGACTATATCTACAAAAGGGAAAGGGAAGAGAGCGTACTTCCACTGGGCCACATCTTTAGTGACAACACTGTGCATAGCCCCTTAGAAGCTTGATCACGAACACCCTGTCAGATAGGGTTGCTACTACCATTTCACAGATCAGCAAACTAAGATGCAGAAAGAGTAAGTCACTTCACCAGTAAATGAGAGGACTTGATTTGAACCTAGTTTTTCTGGCTTCTGAAACCCATGCCTTCTCCCCTCCATGGCTTCTCCATATGCTCAGTTTCCCCACTCTTGCTCCATAAGTGCATTTGTTATCTAAAACAAACTGTAGTGCTAAAAAGTGATCTTAAGTGTAAAGGAATAAAATTCTGTCTACAGCCCTTCCTCAGCTTTGTGACAGCAAGAGTTTGTCATAAGCAGAAGGGACTCAGGAGGTACTTGCTCATTCTGTAGGCCTAAGATTAGGTAGAGTGCAGCACTCAAAAGGAAGAGATGAAATGACCCTTACCTTTAAGGAACTGATGACTTGGTCCCGGCATACAAAGAAATAATGGAGTGATTAATGAATACTTAAATTTGATTTGAATGCAGTAGATCTGTTCCTAGATAAAAGATATTAAAAGCTCACTTGTCTACTCTGCTTTCTTTAGGCTAGGGAATGTGCCTTTCCACCTATGTGTTAGTCAGTTCTCACACTGCTATAAAGAAATACCCGAGACTGGGTAATTTATAAAGAAAATAGGTTTAACTGGCTCACAGTTCTGCAGGCTGTACAAGAAGCATGATGCTGGCATCTGCTTAGCTTCTGGGGAGACCTCAGGAGACATTTAATCATGGCAGAAGGCAATGCGGGAGCCAGCACTGAGAGAGGTGGCATCCTTTTTACGATAGTCTGTCCACAAATACAGGGAGATTCGAGGAAATGACACATCCATATTGAAATTATTTGCTTCTTCTCTCTCTTTCCGTGCATGAGCACAGGTGACTTGCCCTGAATTGGGTGTAAAACCTTCACAGAGGACCTCGATGGGGCAGGAGCTGTCTCAGTTGAGCTCCACCAGAGACCTGCCATTGCTCTCATAATGGCACAGTTGATTCTGTCCCTTCCAAAAGCACAAAACACTGGGACAAGGGAAACATGCCCCTTTGTAGTCGCTAGTTGCGATTCAAAGAGGGTTTGAATACACACACACACACACACACACACACACACACACACACAAATGGACACATATTACTATTTAAAATAGTTTATTTGGGGGAAAAACACTTAAAAGCAGAATAGTACAGCTCACATGGTTCCTCTACTGGAGTCCTTTCTACGATACATCCAGCCCAACAAAGCCCAGATTAATCACAGCCCTTTAGGGATAATATGGGCTCAAGCAAGCCATTCGTACGGCGAGGACATTTGTCTAGCAAACTGCCTCAGGCTGTGAACAAAATCGGGTTCTTTTCAAGCAACAAGGAAGGAACAAAGGGCATTTCAAAAAGTGGGGATTATAGAAGCTGCCAGCAAGTAACTGTTCTCTTATGTTCCTTCTTCAGCCATTTCCCCTCTGTACTTACTTGATTTTTCTCTGAGAAGATAGCATTTAGAATCCATGTTAGAAGATTCATGAACTAATTCAGTAAATCTCTAATTGGCATACATGGTAAGCTGTTCACTTAGTGGATAATTGGTTAAATGTACCCAGAATATTTAGTGAGGGAGAAAAAAAATCCCCAAAGCAAATCAGCATAGTTTAGGAACCTGTTCCTCTAGTGCCGCTTTTTCTTTGTGAATGGCTACTAGTGTCTTAAAAGTGGTCTCTCTCCCTTCCCAGTCAGGACTCCATTTAAATGTACAACCTCCATTGCATCCCTACTTAATAGAGCTTTATTAAATGGATACCATAAGCATAGCACAGTGTCTGTCAACAGTAAGTGCTCAATGAATATTTATTATTACAAATAACTTATTTATCTAACACATTTTGATATTCTGTGTTCAACGGCCATTTGCTGTAATTCCAGGTGGCAAATGACTGAGTGCTTCTCATCACCATTAGCAGAATTGGTATATTTGTTAATAGATGTTTATTGAGTGTCTTGCACAAGCCAGGCATTATGGTGGGTAGGCACAGCGTGATAAGACAGATTACATCTCTGCCCTCAAGGAGGAATTAAAGACTAGCAGGAAAGCAGACTTTGAACTAGTTGATTATCAAGATTGTGTTGCATTCAAAAACACTCTGATACATAGTGGCTTAAACCCTCTAAATATATTTTATTTCTCTTGGGCTATAGGTTAGCTCTGTGGTTCTGCTGATCTAAGCTGGGCATTGCTTATCCTTCCTGGGCTCAACAATATATTTGTGGTCAGCTGGTAAGGCAGGGTGGCATTGACTGTTCTACGATGAGTTTGTACAGGACACCTCAGCTCTCCATGTGTTTTTCAAGTCTTATTTATCTATTTTAATATTTCATTTATTAATTTTTTTCGTTGAACATTTACTGAGCAACTTTTCTGTGTGTCAGGCACTATATGGCCTTGCATTTCAATTGCTCAGGAATGAGTTCTATGCTGGTAACAGACATTCAATATTGTTAGCCTCTGGCCAGTATTAAAACCATGAAAGCAGATGAGACACATAGGGAGAGAGACTAGAGAAGCAAGGCCTGGGGCATAGAAACATTGTAAGATGTTATAGAGAAGAAAGGACTCCAGAAGAAACAGAAGGAAAACCAAAAGAATGAGGTCTAAGGAAGCCAAGGAAGAACTCGGCTTCAGGAAGGAGGAATGGATCAGTAGAGCTGAATGCAGTAAATCGTTGCTAATTTAATACAATCCTTTCATATATCCCTTTTAGCATCTAGGCTTTGTAATCCAATTCCTTTCAATGTAGAACAGATGTCTCTGCCTCTCACGCTCTTGGGAATAAATGGCATAAATCACTGAAATAGTTAAAATGACCCTTGATAGATAGAGTGATGAGGAATTAGATGTTGTCTAACTGCTAAGGAAAGAGTAGGTCTTTGTAAAGATGTCATCGATTTTTCTTCTCTATAATGCCTGTAAAGTTTAAGGCTTTGGCAAGACCAATTTATTCTTTTGTTGTTTATCCTTTTGAATGTAGTTAAGCTTGCTCGGTAAATTTTTCTGTAATCTAAAAATATTGGACCACTGAGAATTAAAATTAAATCACCCCTTGAGTTTGGTATTTTAAAACTGACAAACTTTGAAGCCATATTAATATGATACAATCAAGATGACATTACATGTGTTTCCAATAAAGCAAGTTTTCTGCCAACTTTACAAACGTGCACTTTTGCTAGACTGTAGAAATTGATTCCTTGTCTAGCAGTGAACGTTTCTTGCTGAATGAAAGAAGTAGTGTTTAAAAAGAACAAATACACAGTTTTGTGGTGAAGAACTGTTAACAGTATGATATAGAGTCTATGTAATTAGGCTAAGTTTTTGTCTAGGATTTGTGAATGTTGATCCTAAGGAAATGATAACTTCCTATGCAAAATATGATGAAAGTTTTCTGTACAGAGTGTCCCACTCACCAAGGTCAAATGCTACTTCCTTAGTAGCCTCAAGGGAGGAAATAGGCTATGTGTTTTTGGGATTTAAAAAAAAGAAATTAAATGAATTCATTTTTCATAGTGTAAGGTAGAGTGTTTGGGAAAAAAATCCTTTTTGAAGGTCTGTCCTATGTATTTGAAGGTTTTTTTCCCTTGCACTTGGATTGTCCCTTAATTCAGACTGTATTAGGATACTACCCATTTCTAAACTAACATGAGAGACTAGAGCTTTTAGACACTTTTTGCTGACTGCCCTTTTTCGTAAGACAGGAGAATGTCATGACAGAAAATACTGCATTCCCAAAACATCTATTGAAATAAAAAAAATGTAGAAAGGAAATACTGCATTCATGGACCTACCTCTAGCAGCATTCCATTTTTTTCCTTAGCATATCCAATACTACTTTTCTTCCTGAATTTGTTTAAATTAAATCTGTGCTGAGACAGGATCTTGTGCTTTGATTATAGGTTGGAATCTCAATAGTGGAACATGTGAGCTAACCAGGGAGCTTGTGAACCCCTTTGATATCCTGTCATCCTTTTCTCACCTATGTGGTAACCTAGAGAAAGGACTTTGAAGAAGAAGGAGAAATATCTCTGTAGGTAGATGGAAGAAGGTTACATTTAACATGCGACCTGAACTTTATCTTCTCTCTTGTTTAGTAACATCACTGCTGGTTGGAGGAGCAGGGAGTGGACACTGGGAAAATCAGAAGCCAACCTGTGCCCCTAGAGTGCTCCAGAGCTTTAGTATTTATTACATTTATGGAATGTTACCTATTTTTTTTCTACATAGAAGGTTTTAACAAATCAAGCAACACATTCTAATACTTGATAATGAATAACATTGGCTTAAAAATTACACCAAATTATCATGAGAAGCACAAGTGAGACCTAAAACCCAGTGAGCAAATCTGTTAGTGATTCTTTTCTGCTGTAAAAATTAGTTGAGATATTTATTTTTCCTTCAGTCAGTAGTGCCAGGCTCTGTGTTGAGCTAGAGCAGGATTTCTCGACTTTGGTGCTATTGACATTTGGGGCTAGATAATTCTGTTGTCAAGGGCGGTCCTATATATTGAAGGATATTGAGCAGCATCCCTTGACTCTACCCACTAGATGCCAGTAGCACCCCATCCTAGTTGTGACAACTCAAAATATGTCCAAATATTGCCAAATATCCCATAAGGAGCAAAATCACCTTGTTAAGAACCACTGGGCTGTGTAATACCTATACAAACAAAACACATATATACTGAAAATTACTCTGCTTCTTTGAGAGCCAGTCAAAATACTTCTGTTTCATCATAACCAAGGTTCTCCATCCTTGGGTTACTAAGGTAATAGTTTCAACTTAATTCAAACTCTGCCTTACTCTTCCTGATCCTTCCCCTGCCCTTCTCAAACCTTTAACTTATCTCAGCTATTTATACAAATATAAATATATTTATATTATATAAGGCTCTCCAGTAGAGCTCAATGCAATGATTTGGTATAAGAAAACTGAGGCTGCTTCGGGTTAAATTCCACTGTCATTGAATGAGTTCCAACTTGGTTTGTTCCCTGTGTCTACTATAGGAGATCTGGAGAAATATGACAGAGTCCCTGCCTTTTAGGAGCTTGACATGAAAACTCTGTATATGAAAAGGAATGTAAGTCAGTTATATCATGGGCTCAGGTTCAAATATAAGCTCATTCAGAAAAATCTTTTCATTGCTGTCCTTTTAGAAGGCTTCTGCTCAGTCTAGCCTTTCTTCAGCAGGGCTGATGATGAGCAGAGGTGAAGGTATTCCTCAAGATTTTATTTTTCATGTTTTCATATCTAGTTCAAGATTGAAAAACTTAGAACATTCAAGCTAACTATTCAGACTCGACTAACATTGGGTACCTATGATGGTGCCAGGCACTGGGCTAGTTGCTTCACTCAGTATTTAATCTTTAAAATAACTGCCAAAATGAAGCATCACTTTTTCCTTACCTCATCCTGGTTCCTTTACACTGTCAGCAAGTCTATGAGATCAGGAAAGAAGGAATTTTGGAAGCTTCACATAATATTTTGGGGGACATGCAGTAACTAAACTCATTAAAATTCAGAGAAATTAATACTCCAAAAGACTATCAAAGAATAGAATTAAATTTACCTCTTAGCTAATTTAATGTGTTTTGATTTATTTTTTCAAAAGCAATTGTGGTTTATCTGGTTCCTGTTTCTTAGCTTTGATTTTGTTCCTTTATCGTAGTAAAGTGTCCTCGGTGACTCATGTTACTTTGGATAAGGTCTTTTCCTTCGTTGAGTCTCCACATCCTTATATATATATAAATAAAAAAAATTTTTAAAAAGGATTGGATAGGTACTGAATTCTCTTCTTATTTTATATATCTCAAGATGGTTTAAAATAAGACTCAATTCGTTATTATGTTTCCTGACAACTTTATGCATAGTTAAAATGGAAATTCAACTAATAGATATGGTTGAAGTCTGACTTCATAATTGTTTCAAGTTTTTGCTGCGTTGGTTGAGCTTGAGGGGAGGTTTCCTGGCCATATAGTGATGGCCGTGGGCTTCTCCTTTTTCACATTTTTGCTGAAACTCGTGATCTTAATTCTGGACTTTGAGAAGATTAAAGCCTAGGCATGACCTGGTATGGGCACAGGGAGAAGGAAAAGTAACATTTTGTAAGTACTTGCCTGTCTTCCTTTTGAAAATTAGGTAATATGATTGAATTAGCTAAGTAACTTACCCAACATCTCACCATTAGAAAATGGGGAGATCGAAGTACAAAACTATATTCTCTTTCCAAGCCACACTCTGTTTCTTCCAAAAGGGAGACTCTCAAGACCTGCCATATGGATTAGGAGGTAAGCATACTTTTCCTGTTAACTCTGTGACCTGTTAACTCTTCCTTTTAGTGCCTCAAATCTTGACTTCAGGGACCTAATGCTTTCATGAACCTAATGCAAAGAACCCCTTGCTTTGTGTTATTTTGTGGAAGAATAATTTGGAGCAAAAAAAATCCCCTCACCATAGGCAGAAAGTCAGAAACTGGAAGCAAGAGAAAATGCTTGGTTGGTAGACCACCACCCTGGCCACTGGACTTCGTACCTTTATATCCTGATTCAAAATGATAGATATCAATGTTAACATCACTCCTCAATTCACCAGCCCCTGTCTTGGGGCTTCCCTGGCATTCATCTTCTACCTATATTTCCTTCCTTCCCTTCCAGATAACACAGTGAGAGTCAGGTATGGGGAGGCTCTATTCTGAAAGGAACCACATCTGTTTTCACTTTCCCTTTTTCGTTTAGATACCCACTGTCTTATTATTGTTTTATTATGATTTCCCCTGTAGAGAAGTATACAGTGGCAGGGCGACCTGTTGTGCATATTGAATTTTACCATTCATTTACTCCAATGTTTGCCTATTTCTGCTAGAAGTTGAACAGCAATCCATATTCTCCCTGTGTGTAAACTGTTTCTGGATAAGCATTAGGTATCATGGTGGGATGTTTGTTTATCCAACTGAAAGTATAAAGGTTTTCAAACTCCCCAGTTCTCTTTTAGGTGGTAGCCTATTCATAGAATCAGCACTGCTGATTTATGAGCACCGTAGCTGCTCAGATCTCTAATATTTCTACAGCTATTCCAAATTCCAGTAGTTTAGATAATGGAGGAATTTAATGAATAGCCAGATAAACATACAGATGTTCCAGTTTCAGTGGAAACTAGAGAAACTTGTAGAATATTGCCTCAAGTCAGGTTTTCATTTCACCTTTCTTTACCCTTGTCCCCAGCATCTGACACTGGATTAAGAGCAGCAACACTATAACCACCATTGCTAAAGTGCAATCTGGGCCAGATATCACCTCAAGTTTCTATAATCTCGATAGAAATGCTAGAATGTAGATATTTTATCCCATTTTTATACAGAAGGAAATTGAACCTCAAAGAGTTTAGGTAAGGCAGAACTGAAAACCCCAGTAGGTGTTAAAAATATAATGTGATTTGAATTTTGAACTATAAGTTTTCTAAGCCAGATGGCTTTTACATCTGGGGTGTTACCTGGGTTACTGACTTGAACTGTTGTTTAAGATGTGACTAAACTTAAATTTATATTCTCTATTGACAAAACATTTTATTCTAGAGTAATTGCTATACTAGATACAAAAACACTGCATTGGTAAATCTTTTGTTAGCTGTAAAGATGGTAGCTGCATATGTATGCATTCAAATCTGCTTGTTCATAAATAGAAGACCTGATTTATTAAAGATTTTCATATCTGACATTTTAACTTGAGATTTTTCACTTTCCTTTTTCTGTGAACAGCACGGCTCATCTCTGTAAGTTCAAAGTTTGTCAAGTTCATAACTCTTAAAAACCTTGCACAAACCATAACCTCACCCTTTGCCTTCCCAGATCTATTCCCGAAACTGTCATCTTGATATATTCATGGAATGACCCTTCCTTCTCAATTTCTCAGCACTTTTCTGACCCCCTCTGTCTTAGTCTGTTTTCTGCCACTATAAAAGAATACCATAGACTGGAAAATTTTTTTTAAATTATTTATTTGGCTTACCATTCTGGGAGATGGGAAGTCCAAGACCGAAAGGCCACATCTAGTGAGGGCTTTCTTGCTGTGTCATAAGATAATGAAAGGTATCATATGACAAAGAAGTGTGGAGGCGTGAAAGATAGAGGAAATTGAACCAAACCCATCCTTTTATCAGGAGCCCATTCCTACCTTAACTAACCTACTCCTACAATAATGGCATTAATTCATTCATGAGGGTAGAGCCTTCACGCCCTAATTACCTTTTAAAGGTGTCACCCATAAATACCATCACATTGGCAATTAAATTTCAACATGAGTTTTGGGGGACATATTCAAACCATAGCATTCTTCTCCTAGTCCCTCAAAATTCATGTATTTCTCACATGTAAAATAGATTCATTCCATCCCAGTAGCCCCAGCAATCTTATTTCAATACCAACTCAAATGTTCAAAGTCTCATCTAAATCATATATGGGTGAGACTCAGGGAGGCAAATTCCTGAGGCAGATTCTCTCCAGCTGTGAGACTGTGAAATCAAAACAAACTGTCTACTTTCAAAATACAATGGAGGGAATGGGGACTGGCCAAGATGGCTGACTAGAAGCTCCATAGCTCTCACAGAGAGGAATGGAAAGGACAGTAAACACAGCACCTTCAACTGAAACATTCAGGTACTCGCATTGGGACTAACGAAGTAAACAACTCAACCCATGAAGAACAAAGAATGACAGCCCACCTGAGAGTGACACAGAACCAAGTGAACCTCCCCTACCCAAGGAAGCAGTTGAGTGAATGTGTGACCCTGGGAAACCACAATTCTCCCATGGATCTTTGCAACCCTCAGGTCGGGAGATCCCATCATGAATCCACTCCACTGGGACCTTCAGCCTGACACACAGAGCTACACGGAGTTTCTGCAGAGTAGCCACTCAGGCACATGTGGAGACCCAGGAGCTTTAGATATGCCAGCATTTCAGGCTTCTCAGCAAAAGTAACTGCAACTCCAGCAAAGTGGGAGGTTGGACACCTGTACATACCCCTAGAAAAGAGGCTGAATCCAGGGGACCAAGCAGTGATAGTCTGTGGACACCACTTCCACTGTGCCTCACAGGATAAGACCCTCTGGTTTAGAATTCCAGCCAGTCACCGGTAGCAGTATTGCACCTACCTGGGACAAAGCTTTCTGGGGGAAGGGTGGGGCGCCATGTTTGCTGTTTGGGCAACTTAGCTGATCCAGACTGCAAGCTTTGGAGAGTCTAAACCTACCAAGGTTTGAAGGGATACCCCAGCACAGCACAGCTGCTTATCAAAACTTGGCCAGGCTGTTTCTTTAAGTGAGTTCTTGCTCTTTTCCTCCTCACTGGGCAGGAGCTCCCAACGGGGGCCACCAGCCACTCAAGCCAGTTTTCTCTGGCCAACAGAGATTTGAAAACTCCCTGGGACAGAGAACCCAGAGTGAGGGGCAGGCTGCCATCTTTGCTGTTTAGGTGACATAGCCAGTCCAGCCTGTGAGCTTTGGAGAGTCCAAACTGACAGGGGACAGAAGCAGTACCCCAGCACAGTGCAGCTGCTCTACAAAAGCATGGTCAGACTTCTTCTTTAAGCAGGTCCCCAATCCTCTTCCTCCTCATGGGGCAGAACCTCCCAGCCAGGGCCTGCAACCACCCCGAATGGTGTTCCCTGGTCTACAGAGTTTTGAAAATTCCCTGAGATTAAACTCCCAGAGGGAGGGGTAGGCTGCCATCTTTGCTGTTTAAACAACTTAGCCTCCAGCTTCTGCAGAGCCAAAGCTGACCAGGAGTGGAAGCGATACCACAGCACAGCAGAGTAAACCCACGAAAATGTGGTCAGACTGCTTTTTAAAGTGGGTCCCCAACCCCATTTCTCATCACCAGGTGGAGCCTCGCACCTGGGGTCTCTGGCTACGCCTAATGGTGTTCTCTGGCTGACAGACGTCTCAGCTCTCCCTGGGATGCAGCTCCCAATGGTAGGCGCAGACCGCCATCATTGCTCTTAGGAAAACTTAACCATTCCAGTCTTCAGGCTTCAGCATGTCCATGGTGACCAGGGGATGAAGTGGACCCCCAGCACAGCATAGCAGCTCTACAAAAATGTGGCCAGGCTACTTATTAAAGCATGTCCCCAATCTCATTCCTCCTAACTGGGCAAGACCACCCAACTGGGATTGCCCACCACCTCCTGTACATGTGTTTAGGCTGGCAACAGGTCCATACCTCCCTGGGATGGAGCTCCCAGAGGAAGGGGTTGGCTCCCGTATTTGCTGTTTCACAGCCTTCACTGGTGATACCTCCAGGTACTCGCAAATCCAAGTCTACTAGAAACTGGAGCAGACCCCCAGCATACCACAACAGCCCTATGGAAAAGGGGCCAGATTGTTAAAGAAAAAAAAAAAAAAAACCCACCACCAAAAGGTCAGCAACCTCAAAGATTGAAAGTAGATAATTTCACAAAGATGAGAAATAATAATAATCAGCAGAAGAACCCTGAAACCTCAAAAAGCTAGAGTGCCCTCTTTCCTCTAAATGAGTGCATCACCTCTTCAACAAGGGTTCGGAACTGGGCTGAGGCTGAGACTGAGATGTCTGAAATGACAGAAGGAGAATTCAGAATATGGATAGGAATGAAGTTCAATGAGCTAAAGGAGTACATTGTAACCCAATGCAAGGAAGCTAAAAATTATGATAAAGCATTGCTGGAGCTGACAGACAAAATAGATAGTATAGAGAAGAACATAACCAACCTGATAGAGCTGAAAAATACACTACAAGACTTTCATAATGCAATCACAGCTATTGATAGCCAAATAGACCAAGTGGAGGAAAGACTCTCAGAGCTTGAAGACTGGCTTTCTGAAATAAGACAGGCAGACAAGAACAGAGAAAAAAAGGATGAAAAGGAATGAACAAACCCTTTGAGAAATATGGGATTATGTAAAGAGACTGAATCTACAACCGATTGATGTACCTGAAAGAGATGAGGAGAATGGAACCAATTTAGAAAACATATTTCAGGATATCATCCATGAGAACTTCTCCAACCTAGCTTGAGAGGCCAACATTCAAATTTCATGAAATGCAGAGAACACCACTAAGATACTCTACGATAAGATCATCCCCAAGACACATAATCATTAGATTATCCAAGGTCTAAATGAAAGAGAAAATATTACAGGCAGCTAGAGAGAAAGGCCAGGTCACCTAAAAAGGGAGGCCCATCAGACTCACAGCAGACCTCTCACTTGAAACCTTGTAAGCTAGAAGACATTGGGGGCCAATATTCAACATTCTCTTTTCTTTTTTTAACATTCAACAATCTTAAAGAAAAGAAATTCCAACCTAGAATTTCATATCTGGCCGAACTAAGCTTCATAAGTGAAAGAGAAATAAGATCCTTTCCAGACAAGCAAATGCTGAGGGAACTTGTTACCACCAGACCTGCCTCACAAGAGCTCCTGAAAGAAGCACTAAATGTGGAAAGGAAAGACCGTTACCAGCCACTACAAAAACACTGAATTACACAGTCTGTACACAGCCCAGTGACATTATAAAGCACCACATAAACAAGTCTGCAAACATAATGATGACAGGTTGAAATCCACAGATACAAACTTTACATGTAAATGGGCTAAATGCCCCAATTAAAAGACACACAGTGGCAAGCTAAAGATCAAAGACCCATTGGTATGCTGTCTTCAAGAGAACTATCTCACATGCAGTGACATACACAGGCTCAAAAATAAAGGGATGGAGGAAAATCTACCAAGGAAATTGAAAACAGATAAAGTAGGGGTTGCAATCCTAGTTTCTGACAAAACAGACTTTACCCAATGAAGATCAAAAAACAAAACAAAACAAAAATCCGCATCGCATAATGGTAAAGGGTTCAGTTGGACAAGAAGATCTAACTATCCTAAATATTTATGCACCCAACACAGGAGGACCCAGATTCATAAAACAAGTTCTTAGAGACCTTCAAAGAGACTTAGACTCTCACACAATAACAGTGGGAGACTTTAATAACCCACTGACAATATTAGATCACTGGCACAGAGAATTAACACAGGTATTCAGGACCTGAAATCATCACTGGATCAAATGGACCTAACAGATATCTACAGAACTCTCCAACTCAAAACAATAGAATATACGTTCTCATCACCACATGGCACTTAGTCTAAAATTGATCACGTAATCAGAAGTGAAACACTCCTCAGCAAATGGAAAATAACTGCAATTATGACAAACAGCCTCTTGGACCATAGCACAATCAAATTTGAAATCAAGACTAAGAAATTCACTGAAAACCATATAATTACATGGAAATTGAATAACCTGATCCTGAATGACTTTGGGGTAAATAATAAAATTTAGGCAGAAATCAAGAAGTTCGTTGAAACTAATGAGAACAAAGATACAATGTACCAGAATCTCTGGGACACACCTAAAGCAGTGGTAAGAGGTAAATTTATAGCATTAAATGTCCACATCAGAGTGATACAAAGATCTCTAGTTAACAGCCTAACATCACAACTAAAAGAACTAGAGAACCAAGAGCAAACAAATCCAGAAGCTAGGAGAAAACAAGAAATAACCAAAATCAGAGCTGAACTGAAGGAGATAGAAACATGAAAAACCATTCAAACGATCAATCCATCCAGGAGCTGTTTTTTTTTTTTTTGAAAAAAAATAAGTAAATAAAATAGACTGCTAGTTAGACCAATAAAGAAGGAAAGAGAAGATTAAAATAAACACAACCAGAAATGACAAGAGGGATATTACCACTGACCCCATAGAAATGCAAACAGCTATCAGAGAATAGGAAGAACACTTCTTTGCACACAAACCAGAAACCCTAGAAGAAATGGATAAATTCCTGGACACATACACCCTCCCAAGACTGAATTAGGAAGAAATTGAATCCCTGAACAGATCAATAACAGGTTCTGAAATTGAGGTATTAATAGATAGTCTACCAACTGATAAAAGTCCAGGACCAGAGGGATTCACAGGTGAATTCTACCAGTTGTACAAAGAAGAGCTGGTACCATTCCTACTGAAAATGTTCCAAAAAATTGAAAACAAGGGATTCATCCTTAACTCATTCTATGAGGCCAGCATTATCCTGATACCAAAACCTGGCAGAGATACAACAAAAAAGAAAACTTCAGGCCAATATCCTCAACACAAAAATCCTCAAGAAAATACTGGCAAGCCAAATCCAGCAAGCACATCAAAAAGTTAATCCACCATGATCAAGTAGGCTTTATATCTGGGATGCAAGGTTGGTTCAGCATACACAAATCAATAAATGTGATTCATCACATAAACAGAACTAAAGACAAAAACCACATGATTATCTCAATGGATGCATAAAAGGCTTTCAATAAAATTCAGCATTGATTTATGTTAAAAACTCTCAGTAAACTAGGTATCAAAGGAATATACCACAAAATAATAAAAACCATCTATAACAAAGCCACTGACAACATTATACTGAATGAGCAAAAGCTAGAAACACTCCCCTTGATAACCAGCACAAGACAAGGATGCCCTCTGTCACAACTCTTATTCAACGTAGTATTGGACGTCTCGGCCAGAGCAATCAGTGAAGAGAGAAAAAATAAAGCACCTCCACATAGGAGGAGAGAAAGTCAAATTATCCCTGTTAGCAGATGACATGATCCTTTATCTAGAAAACCCTAGTCTCAGCTCAAAAGCTTTTTAAGCTGATAAGAAACTTCAGCAAAGTCTCAGGATACAAAATCAGTGTGCAAAAATCACTAGCATTCCTGTACACCAACAGTCAAGCCGAGAGCCAAATCAGGAATGAACTCCCATTCACAATTGCCACAAAAAGAATAAAATATCTAGGAATATAGCTAATGACTGACGTGAAAGATCTCTACAATAAGAATCACAAAACACTGCTCAAAGAAATCAGAGCTGACACAAACAAAGGGAGAAACATTCCATGCTCATGGACAGGAAGAATCAATATTGTTAAAATGGCCTT
This sequence comes from Gorilla gorilla gorilla, assembly GCF_029281585.2. NCBI lineage: Eukaryota > Metazoa > Chordata > Mammalia > Primates > Hominidae > Gorilla > Gorilla gorilla. Next base: position 150,534,866 of record NC_073247.2, on the reverse strand, counting down.
ACTGCCCAAAGCAATTTATAGATTCAGTGCCATTCCTATTAAACTACCATTGACATTATTTATAGAACTAGAAACTATTTTAAAATTCATATGGAACCTACAAAGATCTTGAATAGCCAAGGTAATCCTAAGCAAAAAGAACAAAGTAGGAGGCATCATGCTACCTGACTTCAAGCTATATACTACAGGACTACAGTAACCAAAACAACATGGTACTGGTACAAAAATAGACACGTAGACCAATGGAACAGAATAGAGAGCCCAGTAATAAGTCTGCACATCTATAACTATCTGATCATTGACAAACCTGACTAAAACAAGCAATGGGGGAAGGATTCCCTATTCAATAAATTGTGCCGGGATAAATGACTAGCCATATGCAGAAGGTTGAAACTGGAACCTTTTCTTACACCATATACAAAAATCAACTGAAGAGGGATTAAAGACTTAAATGTAAAATCCAAAACTATAAAAACCCTAGAAGAAAACCTAGGCAATATCATTCAGGATATAGGCATGGACAAAGATTTTATTACGAAGACGCCAAAAGCAGTAGTGACAGAAGCAAAAATTGGCAAATGGAATCTAATTAAACTAAAGAGGTTCTGCACAGCAAAATAAACTATCAAAAGACTAAACAGACAACCTAAGAATGGGAGACAATTTTGGCAAGACATGCATCTGACAAAGGTCGACATCCAGCATCTATAAGGAACTTAAACAAATTTACAAGAATAAAAACAAACAACCCTATTAAAAAGTGGGTAAAGGACATGAACAGATACTTTTCCAAAGAAGACATACATGTGACCAATAATCAAATGAAAAAAAAAATCAACATCACTGGTCATTAGAGTAATGCAAATCAAAACTACAATGAGATACCATGTCACACCAGTCAGAATGGCTATTATTAAAAAGTCAAAAAATACCTGATGCTGGCAAGGTTGTGGAGAAAAAGGAACACTTATGCACTGTTGGTGGGAGTGTAAATTAGTTTAGCCACTGTGGAAGACAATATGGCAATTTCTCAGAGACCTAAAACAGAAATACCATTCAACTCAACAATCCCATTACTGGATATATACTGAAAGGAGTATAAATCAATCTATTATAAAGACACATTCATGTGTATGTTCATTGCAGCACTATTCACAATAGCAAAGACACAATGATAGAGTGGATAAAGAAAATGTGGTACATATACACCATGGAATACTATGCAATCATAAAAAATGAGATCCTCTCCTTTGCAGGAACATGGATGGAGCTGGAGGCCATTATCCTTAGCAAACTAACATAGGAGCAGAAAACCAAATACTAAATACTGCATGTTCTCACTTATAAGTGGGAGCTAAATTATGAGAACACATGGACACATAGAGGGAACAGCACATACTGGTGCATTTCAGAAGGTGGAGGGTAGGAGGAGGGAGAGGATCAGCAAAAATAACTAATGGGTACTTGGCTTAGTACCTGAATAATGAAATAATCTGTAAAACAAACCCTCATGACACAAATTTACCTACGTAAAAAACCTACAATTGTTCCCTTGAACTTAAAAGTTAAAAAAAAAAAAAAAAGAAAAATGGAATAGCAAGGAAAAAATAACAACATACAATGGAAGGACAGGAATAGAATATATATTCCTATTCTAAAATGGAGAAATAGGCAGGAAGGGTTAGTTGTTTCAAATAATTCCCAAACCCAACAGGGAAAACATCATTAAATTTAAAGCTGGAGAATAATCTCCTTTGACTCCATGTCTCACTTCTTGGATACACTGAGGTTGGGGTTGGGCCCCCAAGGTCCCAGAAAGTTCTGCCTCTATGGCTTTTCTGGGCCCAGTCTACCCAGCAGTTCTCACAATTTGGAGTCTCATGCCTGTAGCTTTCCCAGTATGGAGTTGCCCACTTGTGGCCCCATAGTTCTGGATTCTCTGAGGTTGCCTTTCTCCCATGGCTTCTCTAGTCATTGCCCTAGTAGTCTCTCTGTGGTGGCTCCACCCCTGTGACAAGTCTCTAATTAAGCCCCCAGGCAGTCCACAACATCCTTTGAAATATAAGTGAAATATATCTCTACACAGCTCTTGCCTTCCACACACCTGAACAATTAGCATCACATCGATGCTGCTAACATGTATGGCTTGTACGTTCTGGAGCAACAGGTTGAGCTGCACCTGAGCTCACTTGGGCCACAGCTGGGTTGGCCAGGGGACACTGTGCTGGAATGTGGGGAGAATAGACCCAAGGCATCCTTAGGCAGAGAGTCCATGGAAGATGCCCTAAGCCCTTCACCCAAAACCATTCTGCCCCACTGGTGCCCTTGGACTTTGATGAGAGGGGCAGCCTCAAAGATCTTCGAGATCTTTGAAATGCCTTCAGGGTATTTCTCCCATTGTCTTGACAAGTAGCACCTGCTCCCTTCATTTATGATAGTCTCTTTAGCAAATGGTTGCTTGGCAATACCTTTGATTTGCTCTCCTAAACACACCTTTTCTCCTACTGTAGGAGATAGCTTAAAACACACACACACACACACACATGCACAAACACCCCTTTTCACTCTTTACATGGCCAGGTTGCAAATTTTCCAAACTTTTCTGTTCTGCTTCTCTATTTTAATTATAAATTTTATCTTTAAGTAATTTCTTTTCTCTTACATCTCACTGTATGTGGTTAAAAGTTGCCAAGCAATAGCTTGAATGCTATACTGCTTAGATATTTCTTCAGCCAGATTCACCACTCTTAAATTACGCATTCTATAAAGTTCTAGGACACAGGCATAATCCTGCCAAGTTTTTTTAAATTATATAACAAGGATGGTCTTTACTCCAGTTTCCAATACTTTGTTTCTCATTTCTCTCTGAGACATCCTCAGAAGGGTCTTTACTTTCCCTATTTCTGTCAACATTCTGATCATAATCACTTAAGTAATCTCTAAGAAGATTTGAACTTCTCCTATAGCTCTTCTCTTCTTTTGAGCCTTCACCAGAATCCCCCTTAACATTCTATTCACAGCCATCTAGGCTTTCTCTAGCCTATTCCTCCAAATTGTTCCAGCCTCTGCCCATTACCCAGTTCCAAAGCTACTTCCACAGTTTTAGGAATTTGTTATAACAACACTCCCATCTTTATTACCCATTTTCTGTTTTTATTTGTTTTCTGTTGTTAAAGTAAACTACTACAGACTGGGTAATTTATAAAGAATAGAAGTTTAAGCCAGGTGCGATGGCTCACGCCTGTAATCCCAGCACTTTGGGAGGCCAAGGTGGGTGGATCACCTGAGGTCAGGAGTTTGAGACCAGCCTGGCCAACATGGCGAAACCCTGTCTCTACTAAAAATATACAAAAATTAGCCAAGCATTGTGGCACACACCTGTAATACCAGCTACTTGGGAAGCTGAGGCAGGAGAATCACTTGAACCTGGGAGGCAGAGGTTGCAGTGAGCTGAGATCATGCCACTGCACTCCAGCCTGGGTGACAGAGCAATAATCTGTCTAAAAAAAAAAAATAGAATAGAAGCTTATTTGGCTCAGGGTTCTGCAGGCTGTGAAGTCAAAGATTGAGTGGCTGCATCTTGTGAGGACCTTCTTGCTGAGTCAAAAAATGGCAGAAAGCATCTGCCTTAGTCCATTTTGTGTTGCTATATGGAATACCTGAGGCTGGGTAATTTGTAAAGAAAAGAGGTTTATTTGGCTCAGAGTTCTGCCTGAACAAGAAGCATGGCACTGGTATCTACATCTGGTGAAGGTCTCAGAGTGCTTCCACTCATGGAAGAAGCAGCAGAACAGGCGTCTGCAGAGATCACATGGTGAGAGAGGAAGGAAGAGAAGGGGAAGAGGCACCAGGCTATTTTTAACAACCAGCTCTCTTGGGAACCAGTAGAGTAATAACTCACTCACCCCCCAGGGACAGCATTACTCTATTCAAGAGGGATCTACTTCCATACCCCAAATACCTTCTACTAGGCCCCATCTTACAACACCACCATACTGGGGATGAAATTTTAATATGAGATTTAGTGGGGACAAACAAACCATACCCAAACTATAGCAGCATCACATGCTGAGAAAACGTGTGTGTGAGACAGAGAAAGGAAATTGGGCCAAACTCATCCTTTTATCAGGAGCACACTTCTGCCTTAAGTAACCCATTCCTGTTATAACAGCATTAGTTCATTTATGGGGCCATAGCGCACATGACATAATCACCTCTTAAAGTTTCCACCTCTTAATACCATCACAATGGCAATTAAATTTCAATATTGGTTTTAGAGGGGATATTGAAACTATTGTACTCTCCATTTAAGTTCTCATCACTTCCTGCTAAAAATTAAAGGATTTTGTCTTCCCATAGAGGGAATGTCCTGTGTCTTTTTCCTGGCACGTAGTAGGTGCCCAATACATGTTTCTGAATTGAAGACCACAATGCTACTGTTTTATAAAGCAGATGGTGGGGAGGGGGGCATACAAAGTAAATGGAACCTTCTGATACCTCTCAATGCAAAAAAAAAAAAAAATACTTCTCATAATTGGAAATACTGACTGTTCCACACCATTGTTAAGGGCATGTTAGCCTTACTAGTAAGTGGCTTTCACAGAATGTGTTGCACAATAAGATCTGTCTCTTGAGTGCTGTTTTACCTTAATGGAGATTTTAAAATGCAGAGTGAGCAATAGATTCATTAGTTAATCGAGGCAACTAGCCTCCACATAGATTTTTTTGCAAGTTACTTTGGGTTAAAGACATTTGGGTTGCTGATTGTATTTTCCTGTATTTTTAATTCTGAGCTGTGAGAATCCATTCATATATATCATTTTCTCCTAGTGCCTTCTGCCGATTGCAATTACCTATAGTGTAAACCACTGTACATGATATTCTGAAGGTCCATGAGAATTTGTCGTCACCAGTGTATTCATGAGGGAACATTCCACTAGAATTGAAACAAAGAACTCGTAGCTGAACAAACCCGGGTTTTAACCCCACCTTCTGCCACTTATTAGCTGTGTGATTGGAGGAAAACAAGCATAAAATAGAGACAATGATAAGATTCAACTTACAGAGTTGTCTTGAGGATTGATTAAGCATAGTGCCTATAACATAGCAAGTAATCAATAAAGGGAAATTATTTTTATTACCTTTGTTTATGATTATGATGATTTAGCTCTGAGTGATTCTTTTAACTTATCTTGCCATCCTTAAGCTTATACAGTCATTGACATGTAAAAATGGGCCTTCAGAGTACTCATCTGTTTTTAGCCACTCGCAAACTGCTCACTGGGACCTATCTTACACTTTGCTTCTAGAATGATTCCTGAGTTTCACATATTCTGTTCCTAACACTTAATAAATTCTAGTTATTCTAACTATTGTTAAAATTGTCTTTACAGCAGCATTTCCTAATATGTTACGCAAAGGAAATACTCACCTAGGAAAGTTCCCAAGAGTAAAAACTATTTGAGAAACAGGTACTAGCCATAACTCTGCCCTGGAAATTTTTCACTGTACATTAGAATATTAAATAATCTAAACAGTCCTATATGATTTATTTTATGTATATAAAATCATTTCCACAGTTACAAAGTACTGCCTCCCCCCATGAAAGCTCTTCTGTGCTGCTGTCTTAATTTCTATATTCAGGACCCTCAACATTCTTTCACTCTCTTTCTACTTCAGGAGTGTCCCTCAATACGCAAGGGCATGAAGTTGCAATCACTGGGATCCAGCCACAGCACCGCAGAACAACCTGATCTGTTCATTAGAAGTTTCCAGGGAGTTGCTTCTCAATGCCTTTTTCTATCTTGGATACAAACTCTTCTAGCATTAGAACATGCTCTGCTAGCTGGCAGACTTTTCCTTTGATACCATTGAATCTTAAAATGTAGCCAATGGAACAGGAAGTGGAATCTATATAGAGGCGGCTATGTGCCATAAATGCTCCCCCATGTTACAATTCCTGATGTTACAAGCCTTATGGCTTGTCTTTCAGTTTACTGTGCCTTAATATACCTGTGTACCAGTGTAGTGCCATAAGATCCTTGTTGGAATAAAAGTTACTTAAGGTATGTAGCTACTGAGCTAGGATCTCTTGGGTCATAAGTAAATGCCACTTTATTACTATTTGAGTATTTGGATTTATAAAGAGGTAAATGGGAGTGATTATTCAATTTGCTAATAGATCCACTGAAAGATTGCTTTGTAATGCTGTTCCAAAGTATATTTAAATAAGCATTGATTCATATGCACCTTTCTAAGATCAAACCATTTTATTAGATAAAATAAGGGATTACCTTATTTGATTCCATCCCTTAGCAGCATTCTTAGGATCTGATTTTCTGTTTCCGTTTAGTCGGCAGATCATGAAGAGGCTTTCATAACTGGAATATATATTGTGAAATATTACCATGTAGATCTTTCCTTTACCACTTGAGAAATGCGTACTTTAAACATGTGTTTCTGTGTTTTATATTCTGTGGAAAGATGTCATAATTTGGTTTCACTTTGGATAGATTTTGTTTGAAAATTATAAATGACTTTTATGGAAATGAGTTAGGAATTTAAGGGGTGTGCCAAATTTTAGGCCACCTGGGTGCCATTAGTATATTGTAGACATATGTTGTCTAATGGAATTCACTTAGCCTAAAAGAATTAAGAGGTTTCCGGAAATAGCAATAACCTAATGCATTGGGCGAGGCATTCTAAAACTAGAGTTACAGCACCATGGCACATGGTTCTGTGGAAAATAGCGCATCCAAATATTTAAGAAAGGACAGATGTAATGATCTTCTAGAAAGGATCTTTATGAATCAGAAAGCTGAGCTGATGGTGACTGAGAGCATAGATGGCTATTCAATCCAGAAAAGTTTTTCTGTCAGATGCTATCTCTGAATGCCCTTGCCCACACTGTGAGACCCATAATTGGAGGTCTAGACGTCCTCATAGGTTGTCCCAGTGTAGCTGAACTATTTCTTTATTGCCTAAGGACTTAGAAACTCCCTATTTAAGAAGCCATGTAATTAACCATCCTAGGGTGAGTTTTGCTGCCACCACAGAAGCAGGTATAGTGCAGAATTTTGTACACTATTGGTAGGAAGCCTAAAATTCCATTTTCGTCATGCTGCCTCTGAAAAAACTATCAGCTTATCTTCATGAGCTAAGAGTGAGGCTGCCTATTAATATCATTTGCTTACATATTTAACATATTTTATGCTAGTAGCTGCACTTTAAATACATGATTCCATTTACTGCTCATTTTGCGAATGAGAAAACTGAGGCTTAGAAAGGTAACTTGCCTGAGGTCACACAGCTTGTAAGTAGCAGAGCAGAGACTCAAACCCAGGCAATCAGAGTCCAGAGGTCAAGTTCTTAACTATAGGAGTTCATTTTCAGAGGGTCTGTGTGCTTATCATGGGGGCCTGGAAAAGTAAAGGATGAAAGAGTTGCTTTTTCCTTTGAAGTAAAAGCAAGAGAAAGCACTGAGTTATTTTTATGTAGCTGCACATTATGGACCACTATTATGTGCCAGGTACCATAATAAGTCTTTATACACATTATTTTTGTAATTGCCATAAGAATATCATGAGTTTGATCTTAATGTTTGTCCTTAATTTCTGGATGAGAAATGGATATGTGGAGTATGAATTTGTGTTTACTTGCCCAAGATCACCTAGCAAGTAAATTGGAGCTGGAATTTGAACCCAGATTTGTCTGACTCCAAAGACAATGCTCTTTAACTATTATGTATACATTTCCCCAGTAAGCAACTCCTAAAACATTGAAACTGTCACAACCTGTATGGGGATTTCTCACAACTGAGATGTCACAGTGATAGGTAAGAGGAAGAGAAGATCAGTGTAATAACAGCCCAAACATCCTGTAGCCTTATTCAGTGATCCTAGAGTCATCCTCCTTAAAGGAACACTTTTCTCATGTCCTTGGTCATGTATGCCTAAAAAATGTATTGGAAGCTACCTGTGTAGTGGAGGAAATGCCCAGAGGAGAAAATGGTTGAGCATGAATATTGTTCTTACGCACGAATTGAACAGGGCATATAATTCCCTTGAAGCAGAAAGACATTGTTCCTTTTCCTTAGGGGCCATGAAACTATAACTAAGTGAAGGAAAAGGAGGTGAGTTAGAGACTTTTTAACATAGAAAATCCTAACCGTGCCCAATCACTTTTCTTCAAAGACCAAATGTTAACATATCATGGGCTCTTTGAATATAGTTAGAAGGAATATAGGCAAAATTTAGTAAAATTTGGCCTGTATTTATGGCCAATATCATATATAGCTCCACTTAAAATGTACTTTTTATCTTTAAGACTAACATATTACTGTCATTATATATGTTCAGTTATCCCTTAACTTTTGACCTGCATTAGGTCAGTTTTGAACAAAAAGTATCATAGTTGGTCAGGTTCTAATTTTTTAGGTTATTTAAAAAGAATAATTCTCCCTATTTGCTCTTTGCCCTGACAACTGAGTAGGTCAAGTGCATTTAGGATATAGCTTTGCCACTGAAGTCACCACATCAGTCATTCAGTCATGTATCTTATTGTTTTCTTCTTTCATCTTCCACAGCAGATGTCCTAAACCTCTGCAGCTGGGCTCAAGCCTTTGCCCCATCTGAAGCCTACTCATCAGATGAACTGTCTTGGCTTTGCAGATGAAAGTCCAGGGGAATTCCCTTAGCTTCCCTCTTCTGCACCTTCAAACTTACCCCCATTTGTAGTCAGCCTCCATCCCATTCCCCATCTTAGAGAAAATGTCTTTCTTCCTGTGCCAAGTTAATCCTCCTTTCCTTTTTGGTATGTGCTGTGGATCACATTCTTCCTGCCCCTTCAATTACCTTGATCTCAATCAGTCTTCCCTTTCTTACATTTCTAGCTTCTTCCTTCTCACTTCATTGACTATGCTGTCTTTCAAAATATAAATATGCTCAGATAAAGGAGCTCTAGAGACTGGATGACTATTGGTGCCAATTGGCAGGGATAGGACGTGCAAGAAAATGAGTTACAGGTTCACTCACATGCTTCACCTATTCCCCATATAAAAATAATCCATCAGTTTAATGTTCTGATCTCTTAAATGGATATAATAATATGGGCATGGTATGGTTCTTTTGAGGATCTGATGAAACAGTGCATGTCACCTCACTGAACAATATGTATCACCAAACATAGAAACTAGCACCTAGTAAGTGCTCAGAAATGATAACAGTTGCAGTCATGGTGTTATTTACAGTACTTATAGTAGTAATAGCAGGAGTAATTGTATAGGTGAATTGAACTGAAATAGATTCAAGGTGCCCCTTGCTTCTAAAAGTGGAAGCTTGAATCCCATTGTTGCAGGACTTTTCCTTAGCTCAGCTACAGATAGGGTTCTTGTCACATAGCCATGAAAGATTAGGCTTGCAGACAATTTGAAGGGTGAGTAAGGCAGGGTTTTATTGGGTAAAAAGGAAGAAAAGGGGAAACAGAGACTCTTAGTGAAGTGAGAGAGTGTGTTTATCCTGCCAGCGGGCTTCCTGACTTACAGATTGAATTCTGAGTTCCACCCCGAAAGAGGAGAGGCCGGGCTCCTCCCTGCTGCAAACTGTGAACTAATGTGGCCCCACCCCATCATGCACTCCTCCTAGTGCGCAGGCGGGCTGGAGTCTCTCTGGGGACTCCTTCCCACCTAGCTATCTCACCATAGCCCCACTGCCCAATCCTTTTTCACAGTGTTTAATATATTACAACTGTATCTAAACCCTCTATCATCTCCTCTCAAAGCTTCTCTTGTTCCAGACACATTGGACCACTTGACAATCCCCAAACATGCTGTGAACTTTCACACCTCCTGACTCTGTTCAAGCTGTTCCTTCAGTCTTCCCTGCCTTTCCCCCTTCTCCATAAGACCTCGAATGATGTTCTCTGATATGTGACACTTTCCTCATCTCTACACTACTCTGTGCAGTATTGGTTATCCCACAGTCTCTATATGTACTGTACCACACTGTATGTTCATAGCTGACTTGGTTTTCCATTTGCTACACTTGGAACTCCCAGAGGACAAGGATGAGTTCAGCTTGGTATCTCCACTGCCTAGGCATTCAGTAAAAGCATAATGATTGTGGTAATGGACAACTTCTGTGGCACCATGACACTGCCTGCCAGGTAAGGAACTGTATGGCCAATTTAACAAAAATTTTGACTACATTATTAGAGATTCTTTATTTTTGAAATTTTAGAGCAGTTAAATAGCAATGTCACTTTCCTGAAAATTCTATAGATAAGGAAATAATACAAACTTTTGTCCTCTCTTTCTATTCCAATAGATGTTAAGACATTGGACCTTTTAGTTTCTTGATTACAAGGGGCAGGTAGCTTCTTCAAAATAATTGGCTCCAATAAACAGAATCTCTTCTCGGCCATTCTTCCTTCACCTCTCTGTGAAGGCTTGATTTATTTTAGTGATTTCTCATCAAATTTAAAGACAACCCTGCCATATTCCTTGTTCGATGTGTATATGGCCACATAACAAATTTGGAAGCAGTAGTTATCATCAACTTACTCTTTCATCCAAGATGCAAATCACAGCTCCAGCATTTAACAAAGAGTTGTAGACAGGAGAATCCGATTGGCTCTGGCTCAATCCTGTTGGCAGGGTCAGGGGTATGCTGCTGGTAGACAAGAAATTGATTGAAGAGGAAGGAAGAATAAAGGGCTTCCTTAGCCAAGGGACTAGGATTGTTGCTTTCTTTTGAGGTTGACAACCTTGTGACAGGTAATGGTTTAGTTATATTTAGTCATTACCTATAGATATCTTGAAGATCTTACTTTGCTTTTCTTGCAAGGAGATCAGATCCTTTCTTCCAAAAGTGAGTTTTCTACTTTGCTCTCTACTTGTTGGCAACCTCAGGTTTGGAAGTGATCTAAAAGGTCAGTTTCTTCAAATGTCCCCTTTTATCCTTGTTTGAATCATTTCAAGACTCTTCATACCTTTATCCTGAGCACAGTGGTTAAGATCTCCAGCATAGTCATTGACCAGATAATTGACTTTGGGCATGGTATTTAACCCCTCTTAGCCACCACATATGTAAAAGAGTTATAAGACCTGCCAATTGGGATCACTATGAATTCATAGGAGAGGACAGGGGGAAAGTTGACTTATGTTGTTATTGATTTTATCCATTTTGAAGCCTCAGTGCCAGGACATGGCACTGTGCTGTTAATTTAGAAAGAGAAAAGGAAGAACACAATAGGTAAGGCAGGCTTTCTCCAAAGAATGATGTTGAGTCAATCTCACTCGCTTTCTGGATATTTTTATAGTGTTTATCTATTATAAGGACTTGTATGTGTTTAATTTTATGCCTATTAATTGATTTCCCTTTTCATTAGGTTCCTCATCATCTGGGCATAGGTTTTGCATATGCTTTAATTTTCAGTATAGTTTCACAGATTACATACCTGGGCTGGAGAATGAATTCAGAAGGAAAATATTCCCCATTTGCCCCTCTGGATTCATACTCTTCCTTTTTGTGGTGCTTCGCTGGCCATAAGATGTGGGCTGAGTGAATCATCCAGAAACTCTTGCTCTTTGGCTTCAAGTTGGTTCAGTTAGAGTAGGCCAATGGAGAGCACTGGTAACAGATTGGAGGACAGGAGAGAGATAAAATTTGGGATTCCTCTATCCGTTGCCCTTCTTTCAAGCCTGCAGCTCTTTGTAAGTTTCAGTAATAACTCTGTCCACTTGCCCTTCCAAGTTTAAGTGTGATAACAACTTTATACTCTTGCTCAACCCTGGGAGCTTCACCACCTCATAAGGGTTTTGTGAGTGCTATCTATACTTCTTTAAATGGTCCCTTTATTAAACACTCTTCAGTTATTCCCTTGAGTGTGCTATCTATTTTCTGCAAGGACACTGCCCATATGAAATGACCCTTCTCTTTCAGTGAACCCAGGTAGCTTTTGGTAATTTGTTTCCATCAGGTTATTGACTGCCCCTGAGGTGTCTCGAAAGATTTCTATCCCATTATCTATAACTGTAGTCCGGGAAAGTTGTTGACAGTCCGTAGCATTACTATGTGCAACAATGTAAAGGTAAGAAATTGCTTTGACTCTCTTACTGTGAAGAATATAGTGCTACAACCTGTCCTCATTTCTGCAGGAGGAGATAAACGGAGGCCTTCTGTATGCTTTAGAATGATTGATTCTAACCGAGCATAGAAATCCTGGGCAGAGGAAAAACCACATTTCTTGACTTGATCTTGATCTTGATCTTTTAGGTCACTTCTAAACCTGAGGTTGATCTTGATTTGGTGTGTAATCATGATCATGTCATCATCATCAGATATTTTGTACCTCTCATATGTGAGGACCTGTAATGCTAGACACAAAAATGCAGGGTATGAGCCTTGGTTCTCCTTCCCATATTGAAGAAACTAGGCTATGGGAGAATAATTTGGTTATTTTTCTTTTTAAAAGGCTTGAAATTATCTTTTTCTTATACTCTTCCTCCTGTCATTCAATTTTATCGCCATTGATCCCTCCACTCTGTTCCATGTATTTAGTCACAGAACCATAGAAATCTCTTTTAAAGCAGGATTATTCAATAGAAACATAATGTAAGCCACATGTGTAATGTTACATTTTCTAGTAGTCACATTTAAAAACTAAAAAGAAACTGGTGAACGTAATTTTGATCATATATCTTATTTAACCCAATATGTCCAAAATATTATTTCAACATTTAATCATTATAAAAATATTTAGTGAAATAGTGTTCTTTCTAAATACGAAGTCTTCAAAATCTTGTATAGATTTTGTACTTAAAGTACGTCTCAATGCAGATACTAACTGTTCATCAGAAATATTTTGTATTTCAATTTCATCACATTTATAGCTGAAAAAGTAGATTGGCATTGCCCAAGTCGTTCCAGGCATACTCAAAAGTTTTCTGATAACTGAACCACGTACGGGTTTTTGTATCGAAATAAAAGTTTATTAAAATTTTAAACAAGTTAAACATTCAGTTGCTCAGTCACATTAGCTACATTTTAGGTGTTCAAGAGCCTTATGTTGCTAGTGGACACCATCTTGGACAATGCAGGTATAAGCTATCTCTAGAATGTATCTCCTTTTTTCACTTCACTGATAAAGCCTAAGATGAAGGCTTTACCCTTGGCTGTTTGGCCTATTACCACATTCTCCTATCTAGCCTCTTTGTCTTTAATTTTCTGCCAGCTTACCTCAGGCTGTCATCCTCCCTGATTCCTGAGGCATTTTGGTAAATCACATATCTGGTCACATAATTTTACTGCTTAAGAATTCTTTACTGCCCGCTGTTGACTGAAATGCAATGCCCAATTTTCTGAATATGACTTGCTGGACCCTCTCTGAGCTGGTCCCTGACAACCTTCCTAGTGTCTTAGTCTGCCACCCCTCATGTATTTCCCTATACTTTAAATGCACTGGACTATTCTCTATTATCTAGGAGCACCATGCACAAACAACCTTCCACAAATTCACTTTCACTAATGTCTCCCAAATCTTGCACTTTCTTCAGAACCCAGATCAAATGCCATTTACTGTAAGAAGCTTTCCACAAGCCCTTCTGTCAGACAGTAGTAACTTTCCCGTGTATCTCTCAAATAAAATACTTTTCCCACTGTGTTACCTTCAGATGTAAGTTGATTTGTCTCACGAACTAGTCTGTGAGCTCAGAGCAGAGGTTAGCAAACTATAGCCCGTGAGCCAAATTGTGTGCTTTAATAAATATAGTTTTTTTTTGGAGCACACCTATGCTCATTCATTTACATATTATCTGTTGCTGCTGTCATGCTGCAGTGGCAGAGTTGAATAGTTGCAACAGAAACTTAATGACCCCAAACCCAAAATATTGATTATCTTGCCTTTTGCAGAAAAAGTTTGGCTACCTATGTCCTAGAGGATGAGGACACTGTCTTATGCATCCTCAGTGCTAAGCATCGCACTAGGTACATGCAAGTTTTCAGTACATGTTTGTGGAATCGAACAATAGATAAATTGAATCAAATTGAATTGATGGGTTTTATGAAAGTTGATGTTTCTGTCTGTAATTGGTAAGTTATTTGAGGACAGGAATGGTTCTTGCTATTTCTTTAGAATGCTTTATGATATTTACCTTATTGTTAGTTACTTTATAACTGTTCACTTAAATAAAAGAATTTTTGTTTTACCACCTTCATTCTTTTTGTTTAATACTATGTACCACCTACCATTTTTTCTGTAATTTCTATTTGATTTTACTTGTTTCTCAAGGATGCAAATGGATTAAATCCTGAGAAGTTGAGTGCCTCCAATACACAATTACATAATGGAAGCTGTGAACTCAAGTCTTGGCTTGATCTTTGGTCTAATTGGCTGCTTCAGATAAGCCACTTGGCCTAACTTGTTGTTTTTTTCTGAATCTTCAGTGCAAATCACAATATTCCACCTTCAAGTTATTGTTTGAAGTGCATGTGAATGCAATATGCAGTTCCATAATAAGTATTATGAACATAATTTTTTTAAATAAAGAAGGTATTTTTCTCCACTAAAAATGGAGAAATAAACATTATATGTGCTGATTTTAAACATTACTTAGAGTCAGCCTCCAGTATTGAAAGTTTTCTGTTTTGGGTAAGAAACTGGTGGCCACCAATACTTCCATATTAACACCAAAAGACCATTTGGCCATCCCTTTTAATGTCATATTTAAAAAGCGGAATTCTGAAAGCAAACCTGGGAAATGGCTTCCACACTTGAGGCATACATTTATGAATGGAGAACTTGAAGAACAAGAGCATACAAATCTCAGAGAAGGATCTGGAGGCTTTATGATATGAAAGCAAAAAGTACAAGAGCTGTCACTGGGGAGTTCCATTTCTATAAGGACTTTCTATGTACTAGTAGCTAGAAGCATTCATTATTCACTCCAACCTCCAGCCTTATAGTTTATGTTTCTAGCTTGCCTTTTCTCAGAATTCTTAGGTTAATGACAGATTCTAGTTACTGAGCACTACTATACTATATACCATTTATATATTTTGTTTATATAATTGACATCTTGTCCTAAAAAAACCCCACTGAGGTAGGTACTAATATTTTTAATTTACAGAAAAGGATATTGAGCCTCAAAAAGGCTACATAAGAAGTAAGTAGCAGATCTGGGTCTTCTACCTAAGTCTTTAGAGCCCGTGCTCTTCACTACCATAGAAACTGTAAGATTTTCTGAGATTAAAGCAATGGGGCTTCTGAAAAAAAAGTTTCCATATGGTGCTTTGAAATATTCTACCTTTTTCCTCTGAAGAATGAAGTCCTAGAGCTGGGAGGGGCCAGAGAAGTCACCTATTAAGAGGCTGAATGACTTGCCCAAGTTAACTTAGCAAAATTAGTGGCCCATACAATTCTCTAGCCTCCTGACACCTGGTCTACTGCTCTGTATACTACATTTCAATCCACATTTCTGGATAAAAATAGCCAAGTACATACCCATTTTATTTTTATTTTAAAATTCATTTAAAGAAAAGTATTTCTGCTTTGAGAAAATGAAAGAAAAAATGACAGCCCTCCCAAAGTAAACTAAGGATGATTCTTTTTTACCAAATCTTTAGGGAATCCAGCCAGAGATGCCAGCACATACCGAATTGCTTGTTTAAGAGTTCTGCTGCTGACAGTCTGGGGTGCTGTGAGCAAATCTCTAAATTTCTCTGAGCCTTAATTTCTCATCTGTAAAATGAAGAACTTGAACTAGATGAAATATAAAGTCCTTTCTAGCATATGAGTGTGTGTGTGTGTGTGTGTGTGTGTGTGTGTCTGTGCATATATATATCCTTATATAACTTTAGGAGTATGATTAGATAACTTTAGGAGTATGATTAGGAGGTGCCAGGACTAATTGAAGGAGATAGATTTGGGCTCAAACAAGAAATTCCTTCGTATGGACATAGCCTTCCTAAAGTAGACTGAGATACCGTAAGTAGTGGTGAATTTCCTGTCATTGAAGTTATTCAAGTAGAAATGGATAGCAACTTGTTGGAAATGTCATAGTAGTCATTCAGACATTAAATTGATGATTGGATTACAATTATGATTAATGTTATTCCATACTTCACACTCTGAGAAATCAAATATGTAGAAATCTCTAAGCACAACCACAAATTTTAACCCTGTGCTCAACTACACACTCATTAAACAGTTGATTATTGAGTACCTTTGAGGATTCTAGGTACAGTGCTAGAACTGGAGATGTCAAGACTTAGGACATTGCCTCTGTCTTGAATGTTACAGACCAGGAGTGTGCAAACTGTGGCCCAAAAGCCTGATCTCACCCACTGGATGTTTTGGTAGTGATAGTTTACTGGAACGCATCCATACTTATTCACTTTCATATTATCTATGGCTACATTTACGTTACAACAGAATTGAGCAGTTGCAACAGAGACCATATGGCCCACAAAACCCAAAGTATTTACTATGTGATTCTTTATAACAAAAGTTTGCCAGGCCTTGTTGTAGATAAACATGTACATCTGTAACTTCAATCCAGTGACCTAAGTGGGAAACTGGAGAAAACATAAAGGCAGCACATATGATTACTTCTTCTTGAACAAGGATCAGAAATTTTTCAGAGGAATTAAACCATATCATTGTGCTGTCTTTGAGTGGGAAGAGACATTACAGGTTATAACTGTCTTCATTTTCCATCAGTATCTCTGCATATTGCCCCTATAGCATTCATGACACACCACTGACATTTTCTTAAAAAGGAGAGCATACATGCACCCTACAGATAAGTGGCAAAATTATATAAAGTTTAGCCTGCCAATTTATGCAGGAGTGACAGCAACATCCATAGGTTGCCTTTGCATTCTAAAATAAATTAAGAACCAGTTATGTTCATGTTACTGTTTTAATTTAAAACCAAACAATTTCAGGGTCTTTATCTGGTTCATGCTGAGGACATCAATCTATAGGAAACTCTTCAGGAAATAAAGGACTAGGGTCCATCCTTCTTCCCATACAGAGGGATGGAAGCCCAGTGTCTGTGGCCATTGTTGTTACCACAAGGCAGTATACCTAAGTCCTATTAAGCAGGACTCACAAGTTCTCAATAATCAGTTTTAGGGCAGATATGGAAAAATAACCATAATGATCACATTTGCCCTCCTGTCATTGCAGGGCCTCCTGAAGTGCTATCCGCACAGTTGAAATTCTCAAGATAAATGTTGTTGACTGATTGACTGTATTCTTCAAAATTTCCTACCAATCTGGAGAGGACTACAACAGTGTGATTAATGATTTGTAAAATATTCTTTTCACTTTCATATTCAAAGCCTTAATCCTCTAATTATTTTTAAAATGCAATGTGAGATGGATACTATGACAATAGGTGTCCTGAATACTCTTCTGATAAGCAGATGAAGGTCTCCTTAGAGCAGGGATGTCCAATCTTTTGGCTTCCCTGGGCCATATTGGAAGAAGAAGAATTGTCTTTGAGCCACACTTAAAATACACTAACAGTAACAATAGTTGATGAGGTTTAAAAAAATTGCAAAAAAGGTCTCATAATGTTTTAAGAAAGTTTATGAATTTGTGTTGGGCCACATTCGAAGCTGTCCTGGGCCTCATGTGGCCCATGGGCCATGGGTTGGACAAGCTTGCCTTAGAGAAAAAAAAAATCATTTGTTAAACTTTTAATTTTGACGTGATTTCAGACTTCCAGAAAAGTCACAAAAACAGTACTCTATAGTACATCAGTTTCCTATTTTTTGCAATTACAAGAAATGCTGCAATAAGTAGCCTTGTGCTTAAATATTTTCATATTGTTGGTGATACATTTTCAGGATAAATTCTGATGAGTGTGATTGCTGGGTCAAAATACATATATTTTTGTTAAATATTGCCAAATTCCCTTCAGAAATTTTATATTTCTACCAGCAATAGGAATTGTGCCTGTTTCTTCACAGCCTCACGTACAGAGTAGGTTGTACTATTTAATTTTTGCCTGATAGGTGAGAACTAGTGTATCAGTGTAGTTTTAATTTACATGTCCTTTTTTATGAGTAAGGGTGAATATTTTTTCATAAATGTAAAAGCCATTTTAATATCTCTTGTGACTTATTTTCATATTTTTGATCATTGTTCTATCTGAGATTTGTTTTTTTATCCCCTTGAATTTTAAGAATTCTTTGCATATTAGAGGTATTAGCCATTTATCTGTTATATGTGTTTCAATTATTTCTCCTCTTTTGCCAGTTATCTTTAGATTTCTTTATGGTTTCTTTATGGTATCTTTTGATTTCTTTATGGTAATTTTGGGCATGCATTAGGTTTTTGGTTGTTGCTATATAGTCAGATTTAACAATCATTTGTTTTATTGTACCTGGATTTGGAGTTCTAATTAGGAGAACTCTTTCTACACCCAGTTTAAGAAGAATTCACCCATGTTTTCTCCTAGTGTTTGTTTGGTTTTATTGAACAATTAGATCCCTGATCCATTTGGAATTTATGAATCATGGATGTAATGTATCTTTTCCTAAATGGTGTCCATTGTTGCAGTATCATTTGAAAACTCCATCTTCTCTAAAGTTATTTGAGATGTCACCTTTATTATATACTAAAGTTACATATTTTCTTATGTCTATTTCTGAACTTTCTACTCTATTTAACTGGGCTCTATTGATGTGTCAGTACCACACCTGCATTTTTTTTCATTTTTTCCCACAGCCTTTTTTTGGATATAATTGACAAATAAAAATTTTATGTATTTACAATGTACGGTGTGACATTTTGATATATGTATACATTGTGAAATGATTACGTCAAGCTAATTAACATATGTATTACCTTATATACTTATTTTTTGTGGTAAGAACATGTAAGTTTTACTTTCTTAGCACTTTTTAAGTATACATTGTAGTATTATTAACTATAATCATCATGCTATATGTAAGATTCTTTGAACTTATTTCTCCTATCTAATCCAAACTCTGTACTCTTTAACCAACCCCATCACCCCTCCCCAGCCCCTGGCAAACACCATTCTGCTCTCTGCTTCTATGAGTTTGACATTTTTAGATTTCATATATAAGTGAGATCAAGCAGCATTCATCTTTCTGTGTCTAGCTTATTTAACTTAACATGATGCCCTCCAGGTTCACCCATGTTGCTGCAAATGACAGGAATTCATTTTATTTTAACACTGATTATTGTTTCATTGTGTATATAGACCACATTTTATGTATCCATTC
The DNA here is from genome assembly GCF_029281585.2 of Gorilla gorilla gorilla. NCBI lineage: Eukaryota > Metazoa > Chordata > Mammalia > Primates > Hominidae > Gorilla > Gorilla gorilla. The sequence continues at coordinate 150,515,607 of NC_073247.2, read as the reverse complement.
ACCCACTGATGGACACTTAGGTTGATTCCATATCTTGAGTATTGTAAATAATGCTGCAGTGAACATGAGAGTGCAAGTATCTCTTTGGCATACTGGTTTTATTTTTTTAACGTGTATCCGGAAATGGAATTACTGGATCATATGATAGTTCTATTTTTAATTTTTTGAGCAACCTCCATACTGTTTTCCATGATAGCTGTACTAATTTACATTCCCACTGAATGAGAACACATTGATATTCCCTACATCCTCCCCAACACTTGTTATCTTGTGATAATAGTCATTCTAAGAGGTATCAAGTAGTATCTCATTATGATTTTAATTTGCATTTCCCTGATAATTAGGATGTCGAGCATTTTTTCTTATACCTGTTGGCCATTTGTATGCCTTCTTTTGGGAAATGTCTACTTAAGTGCTTTGCTCATTTTTTCTTTTGGTTATTTGTTTTCTTGCTATTGAGTTGTTTGAGTTCCTTATATATTTTGTATACTAATCCCTTAAATGTATGGTTTGAAATTTTTTTTCCATTCCATAGGTTATCTCTTCACTCTGTTGATTGTTTCTTTTGCTGTGCAGAAGCTATTTAGTTTGATGCAATCCCAACACCCTTTAAATTATAGATGATTTATAGTATGTTTTACTGTCTAGTAGGGCTAGTACCTGCTCATAGTTTATCATTTTTTGTGTGTTTCACTGGCTATTGTTAATTTTTCCATGTGAGGTTCAGTGACAACTTGTCTAATTCTAAAAATAACTTGTTGTTATTTTTATTGGGATTATATTAAATTTATGAATTAATTTACATATTTATACTATTGAGTCATCCTATCAAAAAACAAGAAATGTCTTTCTATTTCTTCAAGTCTACTTTCCTTTCCTTTATGGATGGAGAAAATGTAAATTAAGAAAAATATAGTTTTGGGATTTTGAATTTATACAGGATGTGAAAAGTATATTTAACAAGCAGAACATGTGCATATGTAACAAGCAGAGAAGAACAAATTTTCTCCAATGCCATTCTAATTATATTCCAAGATAGAAATGTCCTAGTCCTTCCTTTATTCGTTCACATATTCTCATTGGTGACTCCACTGAAGCCAGAAAACATACTTACCAAAACCAATGAGAATACTCGTAAGAGATGACAGTCATGAATGATAATACTCAAAATTCAAAACCATCTTAACAGTCTGGAATGATCAACCTAAACTCAACAAGTTGAGAAAATTCTGCACTGAGTCTTAAAAGTGGAATTGCATAGGTGAAAGTCAGGAAAAAGTTGCTTCAACTGCATTACTTTTGACATCTGGAGGAGGTATCTAGATTGACTGCAAACTTAACAGAGCACATTATTTCAGTGTAGCAACTGTTAAAATAGTATGTTTATCCAAGCTTCATTAAATGGGTATCAGTAGCACATCATTGCCCCAGAGGGTGGATCAAGAAGCAGCAGAAAAGTAAAACAAGGAGGCAGCTGTTGTTTCAACTTGGATTTCCTAGTAAAGTTTATTTGACCAAACAATTTGAGGGAGTGAAGAAAGAGAGGGAGAATTAGAATGAAGGAATGGACAATCATAGAGCAACAACAAAAGCAGAGAGCTCAGTTAGGAAGCTGTTGGTGCAGTAATAAGCAGAGTATGAGGTGCTCTGGCTAGACTCCACAATGATAGTGGAGATTATGAAACGTTATCGGCATTGTGGAAGACAGTATGGTCATTCCTCAAAGACCTAGAACCAGAAATACCATTTGACCCAGCAATCCCTTTACTGGGTGTATACCCAAAGGAATATAAATCATTCTACTATAAAGACACATGAACATGTATGTTTATTGCAACACTATTTAAGTGCCCATCAGTGATAGACTGGATTAAGAAAATGTGGCACATATACACCATGAAATACTATGCAGCCATAAAAGGGAATGTGATCATGTCCTTTGCAGGGACATGGCTGAAGCTGGAAGCCATCATCCTCAGCAAACTAACACAGGAACAGAAAACCAAACACTGCATGTTCTCACTCATAAGTGGGAGATGAACACTGAGAACACATGGACACAGATAGGGGAACAATACACACCAGGGCCTGTTACAGGGTGGGGGTGAGGGGAGGGAACTTAGAAGACGGGTCAATAGGTACAGCAAAACACCATGGCACACGTATACCTATGTAACAAACCTGGAAACCTGCACGTTCTGCCCATGTATCCAAAAAATTTTTTAAAAGAAAATGTTACAAATCTTATTCATGTAAAAACATGTGTAACTATATTTCCCAACTTTTCTACATATGGAATGTATTATCACATTGGTCTAAAATCAAGGTATAACCAAGATCATCAGGAATGGAGAGGTAGGAAGTGGTATAAGAGCCATAAATTCTCCTTTTTCCATAGTGAGACATTAACAGATACCATCAAAAGTGGAAAAATTTGAAGGTAAACCACTTAAAAAGTTTAAATGATAAGTAGATGATGAACCAAAAACCAAAGACTATTCAAAACAAGTGCCACATATCCAAGAGAAATGAAAAAGTGTCCACACAAAATCTTGTACATGAATGTTCATAGCACCATTGTTAATAGTAGCTTACAAGTGGAAATGACTCAAAGTTCATCACCTGATGAATGGGTAAAGATAATGTGGGCTGTCTGTACTACTGTTATGATAAAAACTGAAATATTATGCATGCCACAAATGGATAAACTTTGAAAACATTATGCTAAGTGAAAGAAACCAATCACAAAAGACCACATGTTGTATGATTCCACTTATGTGAAATGTTTTAGAGTAGGCAAATCTAGAGACAGATGGTAGGTTAGTGCTTGCAGGGGCTGGGAGGAGGAGGGATGGAGAGTGATTGCTAATGGGTATGGGGTTTCTTTTTGGGGTGTTGAAAACATTCTAAAATTGATTGTGGTGATGGTTGCAAACCTTGTCAACACATTAAAAACCACTGAACTGTAAAAAAAAAAAAGAAAGATAAGTGGTTGGATTTGTAATATATTTTATAGGTAGAATTAATGAGATGTAATGATGGATAGGATTCGGGATGAGGGAACGACAAAAATAAAGGGTAAAGTTTAGTTTTTGTGATTGAACAACCTGGTGGATGGTGGTGTCATTTACTAACATAGGAAATACTGGAGGGAAAGTAGGATAGGGTACAGGTGGGACTGAAAATCTAGAGTCCTGTTATAGTCATGTCCATTTTGAGATGTAGAAGTTTGGCATAGAGCTACACAGTTAATTACTATACAGTGTCTATCTTAAAAGAGCCCCTAGTCTTGTTACGGAGGCAGAAAACTATTTTTTTATTCTTTTTTATTATTATTATACTTTAAATTCTAGGGTACATGTGCACAATGTGCAGGTTTGTTACATATGGATACGTGCGCCATGTTGGTGTGCTGCACCCATTAACTCGTCATTTACATTAGGTATATCTCCTAATGCTATCCCTCCCCCCGCCCCCCACCCCACAACAGGCCCCGGTGTGTGATGTTCCCCTTCCTGTGTCCGAGTGTTCTCATTGTTCAATTCCCACCTGTAAGTGAGAACATGTGGTGTTTGGTTTTTTGTCCTTGGGATAGTTTGCTGAGAATGATGGTTTCCAGCTTCATCCATGTCCCTACAAAGGACATGAACTCATCATATTTTATGGCTGCATAGTATTCCATGGTGTATATGTGCCACATTTTCTTAATCCAGTCTATCATTGTTGGACATTTGGGTTGGTTCCAAGTCTTTGCTATTGTGAATAGTGCTGTAATAAACATACGTGTGCATGTGTCTTTATAGCAGCATGATTTATAATCCTTTGGGTATATACCCAGTAATGGGATGGCTGGGTCAAATGGTATTTCTAGTTCTAGATCCTTAAGGAATCGCCACACTGTCTTCCACAATGGTTGAACTAGTTTACAGTCCCACCAACAGTGTAAAACTGTTCCTATTTCTCCACATCCTCTCCAGCACCTGTTGTTTCCTGACTTTTTAATGATTGCCATTCTAACTGGTGTGAGATGGTATCTCATTGTGGTTTTGATTTGCATTTCTCTGATAGCTAGTGATGATGAGCATTTTTTCACGTGTCTGTTGGCTGCATAAATGTCTTCTTCTGAGCAGTGTCTGTTCATATCCTTCACCAACTTGTTGATGGGGTTGTTTGATTTTTTCTTGTAAACTTGTTTAAGTTCTTTGTAGATTCTGGATATTAGCCCTTTGTCAGATGGGTAGATTGTAAACATTTTCTCCCATTCTGTAGGTTGCCTGTTCACTCTGATGGTAGTTTCTTTAGCTGTGCAGAAGTTCTTTAGTTTCATTAGATCCCATTTGTCAATTTTGTCTTTTGTTGCCATTACTTTTGGTGTTTTAGTCATGAAGTCTTTGCGCATCCCTATGTCCTGAATGGTATTGCCTAGGTTTTCTTCTAGGGTTTTTATGGTTTTAGGTCTAACATTTAAGTCTTTAATCCATCTTGAATTAATTTTTGTATAAGGTGTAAGGAAGGGATCCAGTTTCAGCTTTCTCCATATGGCTAGCCAGTTTTCCCAGCACCATTTATTAAATAGGGAATCCTTTCCCCATTTCTTGTTTTTTTCAGGTTTGTCAAAGATCAGATGCTTATAGATGTGTGGTATTATTTCTGAGGGCTCTGTTTTGTTCCATTGGTCTATATCTCTGTTTTGGCACCAGTACCATGCTATTTTGGTTATTGTAGCCTTGTAGTATAGTTTGAAGTCAGGTAGCATAATGCCTCCAGCTTTGTTCTTTTGGCTTAGGATTGTCTTGGCAATGCAGGCTCTTTTTTGTCTCCATATGAACTTTAAAGTAGTTTTTTCTAATTCTGTGAAGAAAGTCATTGATAGCTTGATGGGGATGGCATTGAATGTATAAATTACCTTGGGCAGTATGGCCATTTTCACGATATTGATTCTTCCTATCCATGAGCATGGGATGTTCTTCCATTTGTTTGTGTCCTCTTTTATTTTGTTGAGCAGTGGTTTGTAGTTCTCCTTGAAAAGGTCCTTCACATCCCTTGTAAGTTGGATTCCTAGGTATTTTATTCTCTTTGAAGCAATTGTGAATGGGAGTTCACTCATGATTTGGCTCTCTGTTTGTCTGTTATTGGTGTGTAAGAATACTTGTGATTTTTGCACTTTGATTTTGTATCCTGAGACTTTCCTGAAGTTGCTTATCAGCTTAAGGAGATTTTGGGCTGAGATGGGGTTTTCTAAATACACAATCATGTCATCTGCAAACGGGGACAATTTGACTTCCTCTTTTCTTATTTGAACACCCTTTATTTCTTTCTCATGCTTGATTGCCCTGGCCAGAACTTCAAACACTATGTTGAATAGGAGTGGTGAGAGAAGGCCTCCCTGTCTTGTGCCAGTTTTCAAAGGGAATGCTTCCAGTTTTTGCCCATTCAGTATGATATTGGTTGTGAGTTTGTCATAAGTAGCTCTTATTATTTTGAGATATGTTCTATCAATACCTAATTTATTGAGAGTTTTTAGCATGAAGGGCTGTAGAATTTTGTCGAAGGCCTTTTCCGCATCTATTGAGATAATCATGTGGTTTTTGTCTTTGGTTCTGTTTATATGATGGATTACATTTATTGATTTGCATATGTTGAACCAGCCTTGCATCCCAGGGATGAAGCCAACTTGATCGTGGTGGATAAGCTTTTTGATATACTGCTGGATTCGGTTTGCCAGTATTTTATTGAAGATTTTTGCATCAATGTTCATCAGGGATATTGGTCTAAAATTCTCTTTTTTTGTTGTGTCTCTGCCAGATTTTGGTATCAGGATGATGCTGGCCTCATAAAATGAGTTAGGGAGGATTCCCTCTTTTTCTATTGATTGGAATAGTGTCAGAAGGAATGGTACCAGCTCCTCCTTGTAACTGTGGTAGAATTCGGCTGTGAATCTGTCAGGTCCTGGACTTTTTTTGTTTGGTAGGCTATTAATTATTGCCTCAATTTCAGAGCCTGTTATTGATCTATTCAGGGATTCAACTTCTTCCTGGTTTAGTCTTGGGAGGGCGTATGTGTCCAGGAATTTATCCATTTCTTCTGGATTTTCTAGTTTATTTGCATAGAGGTGTTTATAGCATTCTCTGATGGTAGTTTGTATTTCTGTGGCATTGGTGGTGATATCCCCTTTATCATTTTTTATTGCATCTATTTGATTCTTCTCTCTTTTCTTCTTTATTAGTCTTGCTAGTGGTCTATCCATTTTGTTGATCTTGTCAAAACCCAGCTCCTGGATTCATTGATTTTTTGAAGGGTTTTTTGTCTCTCTATCTCCTTCAGTTCTGCTCTGATCTTAGTAATTTCTTGCCTTCTGCTAGCTTTTGAATGTGTTTGCTCTTGCTTCTCTAGTTCTTTCCATTGTGATGTTAGGGTGTCAATTTTAGATCTTTCCTCCTTTCTTATGTGGGCATTTAGTGCTCTAAATTTCCCTCTGCACACTGCTTTAAATGTGTCCCAGAGATTCTGGTATGTTGTGTCTTTGTTCTCATTTGTTTCAAAGAACATCTTTATTTCTGCCTTCATTTCATTATGCACCCAGTAGTCATTCAGGAGCAGGTTGTTCAGTTTTCTTGCAGTTGAGCGGTTTTGAGTGAGTTTCTTAATCCTGAATTCTAGTTTGATTGCACTGTGGTCTGAGAGACAGTTTGTTATAATTTCTGTTCTTTTACATTTGCTGAGGAGTGCTTTACTTCCAACTATGTGGTCAATTTTAGAATAAGTGCGATGTGGTGCAGAGAAGAATGTATATTCTGTTGATTTGGGGTGGAGAGTTCTGTAGATGTCTATTAGGTCCACTTGGTGCAGAGCTGAGTTCAGTTCCTGGATATCCTTGTTAACTTTCTTTCTCGTTGATCTGTCTAATGTTGACAGTGGGGTGTTAAAGTCTCCCTTTATCATTGTGTGGGAGTCTAAGTCTCTTCGTAGGTCTCTAAGGACTTGCTTTATGAGTCTGGGTGCTCCTGTATTGGGTGCATATATATTTAGGATAGTTAGCTCTTCTTGTTGAATTGATTCCTTTACCATCATGTAATGGCCTTTGTCTCTTTTGATCTTTGTTGGTTTAAAGTCTGTTTTATCAGAGACTAGGATTGCAACCCCTGCTTTTTTTTTTTGTTTTCTATTTCGTTGGTAGATCTTCCTCCATCCTTTTATTTTGAGCCTATGTGTGTCTCTGAACGTGAGATGGGTCTCCTGAATACAGCACACTGATGGGTCTTGACTCTTTATCCAATTTTCCAGTCTGTGTCTTTTAATTGGGGCATTTAGCCCATTTACATTTAAGGTTAATATTGTTATGTGTGAATTTAATCCTGTCATTATTATGTTAGCTGGTTATTTTGCTTGTTCGTTGATGCAGTTTCTTCCTAGCATTGATAGTCTTTACAATTTAGCCTGTTTTTGCAGTGGCTGGTACCAGTTGTTCCTTTCCATGTTTAGTGCTTCCTTCAGGAGCTCTTGTAGGGCAGGCCTGGTGGTGACAAAATCTCTTAGCATTTGTTTGTCTGTAAAGGATTTTATTTCTCCTTCACTTATGAAGCTTAGCTTCCTACCTCCCCATACATCCAAGCTCTGCTTTTAATTGTTTTGTCTTGAGTTTCACATAGTGTTTCAGTTACATAAACTGAAATTTGCTCTTGTAAAACGTAAGAATAATAGAAAATAATCATCCATTTTTTTTTGCTAGTAACATCAGTTTTATCGCACTGGGGCATCAACTATAAAGCCTGGCTGAAGGCAGGGCCGGCCCTCAACAGGTTACATAGTTAGAGTAGGGTCTGGTTCAAGGTCTGGTGAGCCTCCACATTCTTTTCCTTGGGACTATTCGTGGTCTTCTCTAGCTTATTGGTGGCCTTCTCCAATTTTGCTGTAGACCTTTTTGTAAATTCTGCTTGAGTCTCAACCCCTTTCAGCTTTTTCTCCACCAATTTGATATCCTCTGCGTATTTACACATTTTCATGGAATATTCCCTCTCTAAGGCCCTCAGTGCCTTGATGGCCTAGTCCATGGCTTGAAGTTTCTCCTCCAGATGTCTGGCTCAGATCTTGGTCACCTCAGCTGTCTCTCCTGAGTGATCTAGTTTTCCTCCCCAGATCTTCTCCTCATACTTCATGGGCTGGTATTTGATGAACTTCATCCTTCTGTCCCTCTCATTGGCTACCTACTGAGTATCTTCCAGCTTTTGCAGGGCTACAGCCAGATGCACCTGTGCCCAGTCAAGCTCCTCTTCTATCTGCTCAATGAGGCGTTTTATAGAGACCACATTTGCCTCAGCAACAGTATCCTTATCCTCCTGTTCCAGTTTCTCCAAGATATCATTCATGAATTTTAAATACTCTTCTGTGTCATCTCCTGTCCCCTTCAGATTCTTCTGGAGGCCCTGCTGCTCCTCACCCAGCTGTTTGTAGCAGTCTTCAGTTTGCTTCTCGTTGGCTTTGACTTCCTCGACGGGGTTGGTGGCATTATCCTTCTCCACCTTTAGCGTGTGAATTTTCTTATTGATAGTGTCCATGGTTACAGTGGTGGGTGGGCCACCTGGCACGCAGTGAGGATGGGGCAGATTGTGCTGGCTCCACTGACTGAGATTCACGCTCTTAATATGACTAAAGTCTTTCAATAAGTTGGGAGATATTTTTTTCAGAATTGTTGGCTGCTTCTGAAACATAAGAAAGTTTATTTTTATGATTAGGTAAGTTATATAGCAGAAAAAATATGAATTTTAAAGGGAGAATAAACCTTCAAAGTTAACAACAAAAATGACTAGAGTAAGATGCCACTGAACTAAATGATTAAGAGAATATTTTGGAAAACTATGTTATTATATAAGGATCTTATTTTCATTAACCTAGTTATTCATTAACAGCCGTTTATTAAACACCCATACTGAGTCAAGTGCCATGCTTCATCCTAGGGTCACAAAGACGAACTAGATGCAAGGGTTGTAGACATTTTTAATCAAATAATCAGCCATACCAGGTTTTGAGTAGTGACCCAACATTCCCCTTTCTCTTTAGGATTCAAAGTGGGAGTGAAAAAAGGGGGAGTTAATCAAGGGGCATAAAGTTTCATTTAAGCAAGATGAGTAAGATCTAAAGATCTGCTGTACAACCTTGTACCGATAGTCAACAATAATATATTGTATGTGTAAAAATTTGTTAGAGGGTAGATTTCATGTTGTGTTCTTACTACGATAAAATAAAATTTTTTGAAGAAAATAAATATTTTTGAATTGGTTGTATCCTAAAATTTACAGAATTTAACTGGCCTTTATGCTTTTTTGAATTATGCAATTTTTGTTTCTCATTCCAACTACTTAGCAGATGATTGATTAGATTGTAGAGCTTAAAATATTCCCCCACTCTCACCCTTGACTTCAGATTGCTGGAGCACAGGTCCAATCAAATGTTGCATTTAAAAAAAATACAATCCATGCAGTGAATTTAATGAAAGCATCAGCCATTTTTGTAGTTAGATTCCTTCCTAAAAGTATGGGTGTGCTTATGTTTATCACAATTTTCTCAATTCAATTAATTTCAAGGGTAATCTGCCAACTGTCTGAACATATAGCAAAGTATTTTAAATGGGTTTAAGGGAAGGAAATGATGAAATTTCCTCAGACATCAATCTTAGCATCTGATATTACCTTGTATATTTATTTCCCCCAAGTTACCATATGTAGATGATTTTTGTTATCCATATCTGAGGGTATTTATATAAAGTTGAATGTGTAGGAAGTTATACATCTCCAAATTTGTGTTTACAAAACATGCATAAACCCAGGTCAATTAATATTTCACCTGCTTAAAGCATCTGCCTTTTCAATTTGATTGGTGTCAAGAAATAATTTTTATAAGATAGTTTTATCCTGAATGAATCATGATACCATTTAGTATTAAATGCTATTATCCATCTTCACCCTATGATCAATCTGATATTTCAATATTTATTTAAAATAAGATGGGATCTTTTAGACTCCACATTCTGAAATGAAGTTATAAGACTGTAAAGAATCTGTTTCTAATATGAAAATTGTTTTAATGTAGTTTAGTGGAAAAGACAGTCTGAAAAATCAAATAATCATATGTTTCCAAGTTTACCACAACATAGTACAAAGAAAGATTGAATGTGAACTGTTTTTTAATATACTTATACAGCACAGACTTGAATCGCAAGGTGGCCTTCTAAAAATAGGACGTGTGTACTTACACAAATATAACCTGAGTCAAATTGCATAGTGACCTATCATGTTAATGATTCCCCATTTATAAACCAGGAAGATCTCAATAATATATGTGGTTTCAAGTATATGTGTGTTTGTGTGAATGTGTACACATCCCACAGAAACATACATAATATTCGAATAATTCATGCTGAAGAATTATGGTTAAAAGTGCATTCATCGAACAATTAATGGCTCCAAATAATGATTGTGGCCACATACCCTGGGAAATTGGTGCACAGTGAATTGCACAGTTCAGGTGAAGGTGACATATGACAGATAATGATGGTGGCAGGAAGAGCTGTGACAATGAGATAGAGAGCATTTTCTGAGAAAATATAATGCCACATTTGAAGAATTTAGCTGTCCATGAGAATAAAGTGAATGGTTCTGATAAGGTCAGGAAAACGGGTTTGAGAGGATAAATCAGAAGCAGAGTGCTTGCTGTTTAACTTCAGTGCCTTTTCCTTGTTAGGGAGCTAAGGATATTTTAAGTGAATGAAAAAGAAAATGTAAATTCTGTGGGAGCAAAGTGTGTCAGGTTTTATAAAGCACACTAAGTCTAAATGTGGTAATGCATTCCTCACTTTGGAGGGGTCACCTGGAGAGCTGACTCCTTTCAGAAATGATGGCACAGACTGCACCAAAGTGAGCATTATTGGTTAGAGTATGAATTTATTTTTTTTTCATTTGCTTCTTACTTTCAAGCCACACGCTATGCTGCCACTGCATTTGGCATCAAATCAAAAGACCAACTCTGCTTCACAGGAAGAAATGTCACCACAAAGTTGTGCTTTTTGTGAAAACTATGCTGTTGCTATTTTTCTGAAATGCTGTGGAATTGTGTGGAACAGAGGAAGGCCTTATCAGAACTCTGGTCCAAAACATTATCAGCTAGTCATGAAGGACATACAAATGGATAGCTGTAGTAGCCAAGAGATTCCCTACAATGACATCGTCAGATAACTGAGGCAGTATCTTACCAGTTTCATAAACTCTTAGCTAAAACATCACACTCTGGGGCTCAGATGTCATGCATAAACTTGGCCTCTAATATAGGTTCTGTGGGTAATGCTCCTTTGGGCTTCACCCAGTAGGCTGTGAGGATGGAAATCCTAAAGGCTTAGTCTGAACTGCCAAGACCCTCACCCAGGAAAATAAATAGTGAGAGAGACTAGCCTAAGCAGAAATGAATACCATGGAATGGACTTCAATAAACATGAGATGATGCCCACTCCAAGCAGTCTAGATGCTCGTCTTGATCTAATTTCTAGAGCTGTACCTCTTACCTGCCCTGTTAGCTAATGGAAGGGATCTTACAGATTTCTACTCAAATTCTTTATCTAATGATTGGATCACCTCTGAATCATCCTCACGTGCTTTCAGCAGTAGCAATTATGTAGCCAAGATAGGTCATACCTTCACATCCAAATAGAGGGAACTTCAAATCCTAATGATTTGAATTGGTAGACTAGAAATGGTGGCAGAAAGGCTAATTAAGAGATAGATACACTATAATAAGAAAGAGGTGGTGAGCCTGAACCAAAGTAGTTGCCATTAGAGTTGGAGAAATGCAGGAATAATTGGGTAAAAAGTTCCAGGAGAACTTGGTGTTGGCGTGGATGTGTGGCTCAGAGAGAGTGAAGAAAAGACAATGAGGCTGAGGTTTCAAGTCTTGGTTCCTTAATAAACAGAGGTGCTCTTCCTAGAAAGAAATAAGAAGGAAGAGTTAGTGGAAGTTGTTTAGCCATGTTTCAAATATTAAGAGTCTGAGGTGCTGAAAAAACATGGCATTCTGCAATTGATGCTTTGGAGGGGGGCAAAAATTTGAGGAGAATGGAGTGAGTAATACATAAAAGTACGTGAGACCAACAAGGAAGAGCATGTAGATAGAGAGGAAAGGGAGTCAGGGATAGAATCCCTGTGAATACTTGCTTTTAGTGCAGAGAAAGAAAAAGACAAAGAGCAACTAGGAAAAGGAGGCAGGGAACAGTGGTCAGAAAGGTAAGAAGAAAACTAGGACAGCACAATGTCATAGAAGCCAAGATACAAGAGGAGTTGGCCAATAATGTCAGATACTTAAAAAAATTCAAGGAAGTGTTCCTTTTAGGACATCTGGCAAGATGGCCAAATAGGAACAGCTCCAGTCTGCAGCTCCCAGTGAGACCAATGCAGAAGATGGGTGATTTCTGCATTTTCAACTGAGGTCCCCAGTTCATCTCATTGGGACTGGTTGGGCAGAGGGTACAGCCCAGCAAGGGTGAGCAGAAGCAGGATGGGGAGTTGCCTCACCTGGGAAGTACAAGGAGCTGGGACCCTACCTCCCCCAGCCAAGGGAAGCCGTGAGGGACTGTGCTACCTGGCTGACATACTATGCTTTTCCCATGGTTTTTGCAATCCACAGGCCAGGAGATTCCCTCGTGTGCTTACACCACCAGGGCCGTGGGTTTCAAGCACAAATCTGGGTGGCTGTTTGGCCAGACACTGAGCTAGCTGCAGTAGTTTGTTTTTGTTTTTGTTTTTTTTCATACCCCAGTGATACCTGGAAACCCAGCAAGAGAGAAAAGAGAGAACTGTTTACTCCCCTGGAAAGGGGGCTGAAGCCAGAGAGCCAAGTGGTCTCACTCAGTGGGTGCCACTCCCATGGAGCCCAGCAAGCTAAGAACCACTGGCTTGAAATTCCTGCTGCCAGCGCAGCAGTCTGAAGTCCACCTGAGACAATGAAGCTTGGTGGGGGGAGGGGCATCCACCATTACTGAGGCTTGAGTAGGTGGTTTTCCCCTGACAGTGCTAAGAAGGCTGGGAAGTTCGGACTGGGTGGAACTCACTACAGTGGAGCAAAGCAGCTGTGGACAGACTGCCTCTCTAGATTCCTCCTCACTAGGCAGGGCATCTCTGAAAGAAAGGCAGTAGCCCCAGTCAGGGGCTTATAGATAAAACTACCATCTCCCTGGGAAAGAGCACCTGGGGGAAGGGGTGGCATTGGGTTCAGGTTCAGCAAACTTAAACGTTCCTGCCTGCCAGCTCTGAAGAGAGCAGTAGTTCTCCCAGTACAGTGCTCGAGCTCTGCTAAGAGACAGACTGCCTCCTCAAGTGGGTCCCTGAACCCCGTGCCTCCTGACTGGGAGACACCTCCCAGCAGGGGTCAACACACACCACATACGGGAGAACTGTGGCTAGCATCAGGCGGGTGCCCCTCTGGGGTGAAACTTCCAGAGGAAGGAGCAGGCAGCAATCTTTGCTGTTCTGCAGCCTCCACTGGTAATACCCAGGCAAACAGGACCTGGCATGGACTTCCCCCAAACTCCAGCAGACCTGCAGAAGAGGGGCCTGACTGTAAGAAGAAAAACTAACAAACAAAAGCAATAACATCAACATCAACAAAAAGGACGCCCACACAAAAAGTCCCATTCGAAGGTCATCAACATCAAAGATCAAAGGTAGATAAATCCACAAAGATGAGGAAAAACCAGCACAAAAATGCTGAAAATTTCAAAAACCAGAATGCCTCTTCTCCTCCAAATGATTGTAACTCCTCTTCAGCAAGGGCACAAAATTGGACAGAGAATGAGTTTGACAAATTGACAGAAGTAGGCTTCAGAAGATGGGTAATAACAAACTCCTCTGAGCTAAGGGAGCATGTTCTGCCAATGCAAGGAAGCTAAGAACCTTGATAAAAGGTTACAGGAACTGCTAACTAGAATAGCCAGTTTAGAGAAGAACAAAAATGACCTGATGGAGCTGAAAAACAGAGCAAGAACTTTGTGATGCATACACAAGTATCAATTGCTGAATTGATCAAGTGAAAGAAAGGATATCAGAGTTTGAAAATCAACTTACTGAAATAAGGCATGAGGATAAGATTAGACAAAAAAGAATGAAAAGGAGCAAACAAAGCCTCCAAGTAATATGGGACTAAGTGAAAAAGTGAAAAGACCAAACATACGATTGATTGGTGTACCTGAAAGTGACGGGGAGAATGGAACCAAGTTGGAAAACACACTTCAGGATATTATCCAGGAGAACTTCCCCAACATAGCAAGACAGGCCGTCATTCAAATTTAGGAAATACAGAGAACACCACAAAGATACTCCTCAAGAAGAGCAACCCCAAGATACATAATCGTCCGTTTCTCCAAGGCCAAAACAAAGGAAAACATGTTAAGGGCAGCCAGAGAGAAAGGTCGGGTTACTTACAAAGAGGAGCCCATCAGACTAACAGCGGATCTCTGTGCAGAAACCCTACAAGCCAGAAGAGAGTGGGGTCCAATATTCAACATTGTTAAAGAAAAGACTTTTCAACCCAGACTTTCATATCCACCCAATCTAGGCTTCATAAGCGAAGCAGAAATAAAATCCTTTACAGACAAGCAAATGCTGAGGGATTTTGTCACCGCCAGGCTTGCCTTAAAGGAACTCCTGAAGGAAGCACTAAATATGGAAAGGAAAAACTGGTACCAGCCACTGCAAAAACACACCAAAATATAAAGATCAATGACAATATGAAGAAACTGCATCAACTAATGTGCAAAATAACCAGCAAGCATCATGATGACAGGATCAAATTCACACATAACAATATTAACCTTAAATGTAAATGGGCTAAATGCCCCAATTAACAGACACAGACTTGCAAATTGGATAAAGAGTCAAAACCCATCAGTGTGCTGTATTCAGGAGACCCGTCTCATGTACAAAGAAACAGGCTCAAAATAAAGGGATGGAGGAATAATTACCAAGCAAATGGAAAGCAAATAAAAGCAGGGGTTGCAATCCTAGTCTCTGATAAAACAAATTTAAACCAACAAAGATAAAAAAAGACAAAGAAGGCCATTACATAATGGTAAAGGGATCAATGCAACAAGAAGAGCTAACTATCCTAAATATATATGCACCCAATATAGGTGCATATATATGCATATATATGCACCCAGTTTCATAAAACAAGTTCTTAGAGACCTACAGAGACTTAGACTCCCACACAATATTAGTGGGAGACTTTAGCACCCCATTGTCAATATTAGACAGATCAATGAGACAGAACATTAAAAAGGATATTCAGGACTTGAACTCAGCTCTGGACCAAGCTGACCTAATAGACATCAACAGAACTCTCCACCCCAGATCAACAAAATATACATTCTTCTCAGCACCGCATAACACTTACTCTAAAATTGACCACATAATTGGAAGTAAAACACTGTTCAGCAAATGCAAAAGAATGGAAATCATAACAAACAGTCTCTCAGACAACAGTGCAATCAAATTAGAGCTCAGGATTAAGAAACTCACTCAAAACTGCACAACTACATGGAAACTGAACAACCTGCTCCTGAATGACTACTAGGTAAATAACAAAATGAAGGCAGAAATGAATAACTTCTTTGAAACCAAAGAGAACAAAGAGACAATCTACCGTAATCTCTGGGACGCAGCTAAAGCAGTGTTAAGAGGGAAATTTATAGCACCAAATGCCCACATCAGAAAGTGGGAAAGATCTAAAATTGACACCCTAAGATCACAATTAAAAGAACTAGAGAAGCAAGAGCAAACCAATTTAAAAGCTAGCAGAAGACAAGAAATTAAGATCAGAGCAGAACTGAAGGAGATAGAGACACAAAAAACCCTTCAAAAATCAATGAATCCAGGAGGTGGTTTTTTGAAAAGAATAACAAAATAGATGGACCGCTAGCCAGACTAATAAAGAACAGAGAAAAGAATCAAATAAACACAAAAAAATTATAAAGAGGATATCACAACTGACCCCACAGAAATACAAACTGCCATCAGAGAATACTATAAACACCTCTACACAAATAAACTAGAAAATCTAGAAGAAATGGATAAATTACTGGACACATACACCCTCCCAAGACTAAACCAGGGAGAAGTCAAATCCCTGAATAGACCAATAACAAGTTCTGAAATTGAGGCAGTAATTATTAGCCTAGCAACCAAAAAAAGCAAAGGTTAAGACAGATTCAGAGACGAATTTTACCAGAGGTACAAAGAGGAGCTGGTACCATTCCTTCTGAAACTATTCCAATCAATAAAAAAAGAGGGATTCCTCCCGAACTCATTTTATGAGGCCAGCATTCTCCTGATACCAAAACCTGGCAGAGACACAACAGAAAAAGAAAAAAAATCAGGCCAATATCCCTGATGAACATCGATGTGAAAATCCTCAATAAAATACTGGTAAACCGAATCCAGCAACACATCAAAAAGCTTATCCACCACGATGAAGTCAACTTCATCCCTGGGATGCGAGGCAGGTTCAACATATGCAAATCAATCAATGTAATCCATCACATAAACAGATCCAATGACAAAAACCTCATGGTTATCTCAATAGATGCAGAAAAGGCCTTTGATAAAATACAGCACCCCTTCATGCTAAAACTCTAAAAAAAACTTGGTATTTATGGAACATATCTCAAAATAATAAGGGCTATTTATGACAAACCCCTAGCCAATATCATACTAAATGGACAAAGGCTGGAAGCATTCCTTTGAAAACTGGAACAATAAAAGGATGCCCTCTCCCACCACTCCTATTCATCATAGTATTGGAAGTTCTGTTCAGGGCAATCAGGCAAGAAAAAGAAATAAAGTGTACTCAAATCGGAACACAGGAAGTCAAATTGTCTCTATTTGCAGACGACATGATTGTATCTTTAGAAAACCCCATCATCTCAGCCCAAGAACTCCTTAAGCTGATAAACAACTTCAGCAAAGTCTCAGGTTACAAAATCAATGTGCAAAAATCACAAGCGTTCCTATACACCAATAATAGACAAGTAGAGAGCCAAATCATGAATGAGCTCCCATTCACAATTGTTACAAAGAGAATAAAATACCTAGGAATAAAACTTACAAGGTACATGAAGGACCTCTTCAAAGAGAATGACAAACCACTGCTCAAGGAAATAAGAGAGGACACAAACAAATGGAAAAAAAATCCATGCTTATGGATAGGAAGAGTCAATATTGTGAAAATGGCCATACTGGCCAAAGTAATTTATAGATTCAATGCTATTCCATTAAGCTACCATTGACTTTCTTCACAGAATTAGAAAAAAAAGCTACCTTTAGTTTCATATGGAACCAAGAAAGAACCCGTATAGTCCAGACAATCCTAAGCAGAAAGAACAAAGCTGGAGCCATGATGCTACATGACTTCAAACTATACTACAAGGCTACAGTAACCAAATCAGCATGGTACTGATACCAAAATAGATATATAGTCCAATGGAACAGAACAGAGGCTTCAGAAATAACAGCACACATCTACAATCATCTGGTCTTCAGTAAACTTTACCCCAAAAAAAAGCAATAGGGAAAGGATTCCCTATTTAATAAATGGCGTTGGTAAAACTGGCTAGCCGTATCCAGAAAACAGAAAGTGGATTCCTTTCTTATACAAAAATTGGCTCAAGATGGATTAAAGACATAAACATAAAACGTAATACCATAAAAACCCTAGCAGAAAACCTAGGCAATACCATTCAGGACACAGGCATGGGCAAAGACTTCATGACTAAAACATCAAAAGCAATTGCAACAAAAGCCAAAATTGACAGATGGGACCTAATTCAACTTAATAGCTTCTGCACAGCAAAATAAACTATCATCAGAGTGAACAGGCAACCTACAGAATGGGAGAACATTTTTGAAATCTATCCATCTGGCAAAGGTCTAATATCCAGAATCTACAAGGAACTTAAACAAATTTACAAGAAAAAAACAACCCCATCAAAAAGTGGGCAAAGTAAATGAACAGACAATTCTCAAAAGAAGACATTTATGCGGCCAACAAACATATGAAAAAAACTCATCATCACTGGTCATTAGAGAAATGCAAACCAAAACCACAATGAGATACCATCTCATGCCAGTTAGAATGACGATCATTAAAAAGTCAGGAAACAGCAGATCCTGGCGAGGATGCAGAGAAATACACTGTTGGTGGGAGTGTAAATTAGTTCAGCCATTGTGGAAGACAGTGTGGCCACTCCTCAAAGATCTAGAACCAGAAATACCATTTGACGCAGAAATCCCATTACTGGGTATATACCCAAAGGATTACAAATCATTCTACTATAAAGACACATGCACATGTATGTTTATCACAGAACTATTTACAATAGAAAAGAGTTGGAACCAACCCAAATGCCCATCAATGATAGACTGGATAAAGAAAATGTGGCACATACACACTATGGAATACTATGAAGCCATAAAACAAGAATGAGTTCATGTGCTTTGCAGGGACATGGACGAAGCTGGAAACCATCATTCTCAGCAAACTAACACAGGAATGGAAAACCAAATACCTCATGTTCTCACTCATAAGTGGGAGTTGAACAATAAGAACACATGGACACACGGAGGGGAAGATCACACACCGGGCCTATCGGGGGGTGGGGGACAAGGGGAGGGAGAGCATTGGGACAAATACATAATGCATGTGGGGCTTAAAACCTAGATGACGGATTGATAGGTGCAGCAAACCGCCATGGCACATGTATACCCATGTAACAAACCTGCATGTTCAGCACATGTATCCCAGAACTTAAAGTAAAATTTTAAAAAAAAGAAAGACACAAAACTTACTAAAAAAAAAATTCAAGAAGAATGTGTCATCTGAAACAAAGTCATTGGATTTGATGGTTAGAACATCATTCTCTCCCTTTATTATATCATCAGTACTGCCACCACCAAGTCTTTAATAATGGTTCACTTCACCAACCTCAGTGATCAGTGCTTGAAAGGCACTGGAGAAGTAAAGTGATTCAACTTTAATTTATTCCTTTAATAAACTTCTATTGGACTTTACTATAAGCCAGGCATCATGCAAGGTATTAGCTCTCTGTTGCCACTGAGGTATAATATTAGCAGTGCCTGCTCCCTGCTTTATAGCTGGGTCTTAGTATAATTTTTCATAGTTCTTCATTATATCTTCAAAAGTATCCTGATTTGGACAATAAATTATATTTATGTAATTATATTTATTACTTATGGGCCAGTCCAGTCCTACATTTCTTTTAGCATGAACTTGACTGGAATGAAACATCTATGTTGGCCATGTGGTCTATGAAAGGAACCATTTTCAACACCATTGTCTTTCCAACATAGG
This sequence comes from Gorilla gorilla gorilla, assembly GCF_029281585.2. Classification (NCBI taxonomy): domain Eukaryota; kingdom Metazoa; phylum Chordata; class Mammalia; order Primates; family Hominidae; genus Gorilla; species Gorilla gorilla. The sequence continues at coordinate 150,496,206 of NC_073247.2, read as the reverse complement.
CTGTGTGTTCCTGAACTCACCTGTCCCAGACCTGCTATCTATGTGTTACCTGCCAATCAACCATGACAGCCATTCAATTTGGATTGATCTTGATGATTCAGAGTAACTCTGTCACTTACAGGAATAACTTATAGTACAAAGTATCCTGAAATAATTGTGTATTTTAGCACTGTTTTGTGCCATTGTGTTTATTGTAGGACTTTTTGCCAAATTATATAGTGTGAAGAATGAGTAAGGCTAGCAGAACTGACCTGGTTAAACTAAAATTTCTCCTCTATAGAAGCTAGACTCAGGATATTTTTAGTTGGTCAATAAAGAGTTAAGAGTGTTAGCTAGAGGCACTTGGGAATCCAGGCTGTGCTTATTTCTCAGGTTTATGAATAACTTAAACCTATGTAGGAGTTAATTAATTTGGCTCCATTCCACCTACAGTTTAGCTTCTTGAGGGAATAACTTGACCCCTCCTATACTCTGAGTTTGTAGTTATAAAGAGAACTCCCAACAGAATGAATAAAACCTCACTTGGATTGTCTGAGTTTAACTTCTTGCATACTTTCATGGAGAAACTCTAAGATGTCAGGCACAGCACAAAATGTCAAAATACCTCTTCAGTTAAGGACAAACACAGGCATTGTACTATTTCTGGCTAGAGTTATTTATGATTCTGTTTTTTTCTCTCTTAAATGACTGACATTCTGAAGAGGGAGTTAACCTGTGACTTGGTAACAGCGATAGAGACTGTTAAAAGCACACCGAATTTTGCTCACTGCATCCTGACCTCTCCTTTCCCTAGAGAATAGTTCAAAACAAATTATTACCTTTGGAACAATAGGTCAGTTTCCTTACCTTTGATGTTCTCCGCGACTAAATAAGAAGTTACAGGTATTTTCTCACTTGTCAGAATTTTAAAAAGACCACCCATTAGGTTGGCAGATCTTCCTTGTAATACCTCTAAAAGGACATGAGAGATCAGACTGGAGGTAAGGCCTGTTAACTGAGTGTAACAGATGAGCTGAATCATATGCTGTCGCAATGTAAATGTCACAATGTAAATGAAGTGTGACTTCATAGAAAGTACTCATGTCACTAGGATCATCCAATCTTCATAGCTACTCAAGTGCATGCCTTCACTGAACATCATGACATTCTAGAGTATAGCCTATTAGCTGTGATGGCAACTTGTATAGTTTTGCTGACTTCATTTAAAAAATTTAATCCTTATGAATCATTCACTTCATAAATGTGACTACATTTTATCCTGAGTTGCAAAAAATACTGGCTGGGGGCAATTGCATTACTCACCCAAACAATTTTATCATAAGATCTGAGAAACAATTAGCAGATAAGGTAAGAAGCCATCACCTCTTTTCAGAGTTATAAAATATACTGGATTTCACCATTTCCCCACTTTGAGAATTTGTTCTAGGATGGAGGGGAGGCTGTTGTTCTGAGCCATCTTCCACTTAAGTTAGAGTATTGGGCATGGGAGTACAGTCCCTGCCCCTTACTCCCAAACCACCTGGAGGAGAGGATGGCAATGTTAGAGCTGCAGCCTGAGGTCTCATTACTGAATGGAGCAACAACTACCATTTAGTGAGCACTTATTTTGTGTCAATGATATTGCATGTAAAATTGCAATATTGAATTTAATCCTGACAGCATCTCAATGAGTTAGTTATTGTCACTATCCCAATTTTACATACAAGGAAACTGAGAAGCTTCTAGTCATGTCAGCTCAAAATAACTGTGACCTTGGACAGGACCAGAATTCTAACCCAGGTTTTTAGGCCAAAGCCCATGTGGACTTCACTACATCATGAATCTTCAGATGAAGTTTAAAGGCAGGGCAAATTGACCTAATTGAAGCCTAGCTGAAGCCCTCACATGTATAGGTTAATACATGTTGTACGGTATTGATTCCTCCTCTGTTAGAATTTTTACATTCAGAATTATCAAGAATTTACTGACACACATATTAGACCAGGAGATGTTTCCAATCACAGGGCATTTACTAGGTCCTGACTGCCACCCATTGATTCCCTATGCCTTGCAGTCCAAGAAGTTTGGCCTGCACCCTGAATGCTGACCATCCTGGAATCCGTAGCTGGGGATTTGTCAGAATTAAAGTACTCAGCCCTAGAGGTAAATAGAACTATCCTCTTGTGTATCTAGAAATGAAGGTACCTTAAACCATGCTCAGAGCACGTAGTAATTTCCTGTGGTTGCCGTAACAAATTACCACAAATCTGGTGGCTTAAATCAATAGAGTTTTATTCTCTTGAGTTTCTGGAGGCAAGAAATTTAAAATCAAGTTTTCACCAGGGCACTCTCTCTAGAAGGTCTAGAGGAGAATTCGTTTCAAGCTTCTTGTAGCTTATAGTGGCCCCAGGCATTGGTGTTCCTTGGCTTGTGGCTGTCGCACTTCAGTCTCTACCTGTCTTCGCATCACTTCCTCTTCTTATGTGTCTTCTCCTCTTCTGTCTTAAATATTCCTATGCCTTCCTTTTATAAAGAAACTGCTGTTTTTGAATTTAGAGCCTATCAGATAATCCAATATAATCTTATCTCAAAGTTCTTAATTACATCTACAAAGACCCCTTTTCCAAACATGGTAACATTCACAGGTTACAGGAGTTAGGGCAGGGACAGGTATTCTGGGGGAACATAACTCAACCCACTACAGGGGACTTGGCATCCCCAACTGTGCTCTGAAATACAGGAAACCAGGATGTACAGGGCCAAATTGGACCACTAGGAATATGAAGAGAGAATTATGGCTGCCTTCCATTCCTACTTTTTAAAATATCACTCCTCACTCATCATGCCCCATCAGTCTCCAGATTCTCTTAACAGCCTGTGGGATCAGTCTCAGGCCATCCTAGGTCCATTTGTTCACTGAAACAAAGTAGTATAAGAGAAAGAGTATAAATTTAGGAATATGACAGAAGTTGGTTAAAAGCTACTCCAATAATTCTTGGTGATATGGCCTTGGATAAGTTATTTTAACCTCTCTAGGACTCAGAATGCTCACCTGCAAAATAGAAATGAGATCACTTTGGTCACATGCTCTAGGGAGAAAAAAACATCTAGGCTTTGGAGACAAGGAGACATGGGTTTATTTCCTGGCTCTGCCACCCACTATCTAGCCATGCAATTTGGGGCAAGACATTGAAACTCTCTAAACGTTAGTTTCCTAATCTGAAGAATAGGCGTAATAACTTGAAGAGATGTCAAGATTTAATTTTAAAAAGTACAGAAAATATAGTTGGTGTCAATTCATGTTTATTAAATTTATCGTTGTTATTGTTGTTGATGTCAGCTACAACTTACAGAGTACCTAGTCTATGCTAGACATTCTGCCATGCATGATGGAGCAATGCAGATATGTATCTCAGTCCTCCTATAGAGCAGATTGATCGTAAGGGAGAAAGATAGTATTATTGTGAGAAGCTAGCAACACTACTCAGCTTTTTGGCCACTAAAATTATTTTCTTTGAATACAGTTAAGTCATCTTTGCTCTTGGGTAAAATTGCATAAATTTTAGGAATTTAGAGGAGAATGAAGAAGCTGGGGGTGAATTAAATATTAATGGGCAAGCATTTTAACTATGGTTAAAATTTTGATATCAAGACCACAGATCAAAGCTAACGTCTTTTCTGTCAAAATTCATAGATTTTAAATATATCCTGGGGGTAAGTTGAGAAATGTTGATGACTAACAAATGAACCTTTTAAAATTGCATTTACTTTTCTAGCTGAATGCTCCTGGAGTTTTTCCAATGATGTTCATTAGGGTGACAAAACCAGCTTGAATGTACATAAATATCTTGCTTTGTACAGAAATTAAAGTGTTGGTACAGACATTAAGATACTACCATTCAGGCCACTGAGAGAGCCTTCCAGGACAACAATCTAGGAGTTATTACTTCTTCCTTTGATTGCAGTTTAATACAAAGCAGTAGCTAAGTCTTCTGTGATCAGTTCAAATGCAACAGCACAACCAATGGTAGAAGAAAGAACTTTCCAAATAAAACAGCCAATTAACAGTTTGACATAAAAAGGTGCGCCTAGCTATCGTTCTAGAGATTAGGTAAAGGAAGCACAACTTTTTGGTTTCATGAATAGGCAAATCCAGGTTTTGAGGATCCATTGTTGTGTTCGTTTATTCAACAGACAGTGACTAAGTACAGCCATCAGTTGGTACTTATGAAGGATTGGTTCTAGAACCCCCCTCCACAATGTGGATACCAAAATCTGAGGATGCCATAGTGCCCTATGTAAGATGGTGTGGTATTTACATATGACCTACACATATCCTCTATCATACTTTAAGTCAGCTTTAGATTACTTAAAATACCTTATACAATGTAAATGCTATGGACATAGTTGTTATGCTGTATTGGTTTTCTTAAAGTTTTGGTTTTCTTTTTGTTAAATTTTTATCTGTACATAGTAGTTGTATATATTTATGGGGTTCTTGACATATTTTTATTTGTATTTTTTATTGTTATACAGTTTTTTATTGTTCTTTTTTTCTGAATATGTTTTATGTGTGGCTGGTTGAATCTGCAGATATGGAACTCACAGATAAGGAAGGTTGACTGTACTTGAGTACACCAGCCTTATGTCAGGTGCTGGCAATATATAGATAACAATGACCTAGCCTTAACAGGTAAATTTGAAATATTTTGATACACTATGGTGCATTTTGGAAAGGGTATGGCAAATAGCTTTGAAAGTACAGAGGAAGTAAAGCATGCCTATGTCTTAGAGAGTCAGGTGAGGCTTCCAAGAGGAGGGGACAATTCAGCTGCATTTGAGAAGATGAATAAGAAGCAAACATAGGATTAGAGGCAGACATTTTACTAAAGGCAGAGGCCAAAGGCATAAGGATGAGAAAACACAAATAAACCATAAGGTAGATGAAGGTGATGAGAGAAAGAGTTGGTTCTTTAGGTCTGGACCTATCTGGGAAACATTTCTGAAGTGGGTTCGCCAGGACCAGGTGATGGATAGGCTATTGAAAAGGAAAAAGAGTGTGGAGGCAGGCAAGCCATGTGGTTTTAGGGTTGGATATTGGATGGGCAGTTCAGGTTTGCTCCAGTGCCATGGATGAAATATTGTGTCCTCCCAAGATTCATATGTTGAAACTCTAATCCCAATGTGTTGATATTAGAAGGTGGTGCCTTTGGGAGGTAATTTTGGGAGGGTGGAGTCCTCGTGATGTGATTAATGCCTTTATGAGAAGAGGCTAGAGAGATAGCTAGTTCTCTTTCCCCCATGTGAGGATACAATGGGAAGTTGGCTTTCTGCAACGTGGAAGAAGGCTTCACCAGGATGCAACCACGCTGGCATCGTGATCTTAGACGTCCAGCCTCCAAGACTGTGAAAAATAGTCCTGGAGGCTGGAAGTCTAAGATCATGGTGCCAGCATGTGTGTGTGTGTGTGTTTGTTTGTTTGTTTGTTTGTTTTTTGAGATGGAGTCTCGCTCTGTCACCCAGGTTGGAGTGCAGTGGCGTGATCTCGGCTCACTGCAACCTCCGCCTCCCAGGTTCACGCCATTCTCCTGCCTCAGCCTCCTGAGTACCTGAGACTACAGGCGCCTGCCACTACGCCCGGCTAATTTTTTTGTATTTTTAGTAGAGACAGGGTTTCACCGTGTTAGCCAGGATGGTCTCGATCTCCTGGCCTCGTGATCCACCCGCCTCGGCCTCCCACAGTGCTGGGATTACAGGCATGAGCCACCAGGCCTGGCCGTGTGTTTGTTTTTTAAGGCCACTCCATCTATGGTCCTTTGTTACAGCAGCCTGAACTAAGACAGAAATTGGTACTAAGAGGTGGGTTCTGATACAATAAATACCGAAAATGTGGAAGTGGCTTTGGAACTAGATACTAGAAACTGGAGGAATTTTGAAGTGCATTTTGGAAGAAGCTGGTGGTGAAGGGACTTTTAAAGGTGATTCTGGTGAGAGCTCAGAAAGGAAAGAAGAACACTGTAGACAAAACTTCCATCTTCTTAGAGAACAAATAAATAATCCTGGGCTGGGAGCGGTGGCTGACGCCTGTAATCCCAGCATTTTGGGAGACCGAGGCGGGCAGATCATGAGTTCAGGAGATCGAGACCATCCTGGCCAACATGGTGAAACCCCATATCTACTAAAAAAAAAAAAAAAAAAAAAAAAAAATACAGAAATTAGTTGAGGGTAGTGGCAGGCACCTGTAATCCCAGCTACTCGGGAGGCTGAGGCAGCAGAATCGCTTGAACTCGGGAGGCGGAGGTTGCAGTGAGCCAAGATCACGCCATTGCACTCCAGCCTGGCGACAGAGGGAGACTCTGTCTAAAATAAATAAATAAATAAAATAAAAATAAACAAATGAATAAATAAATAAGTAATCCTGTATGGAATGCTGGTAGAAATATGAATAAAGGCCATTCTGATGAAATTTCAGATGGAAATGAGGAACATGTTACTAGACAATGAAGAAAAGATGATCCTTTTTATGAAGTTGCAAAGAACTTAGCTGAGTCATGTTCATGTTTTGGTGTTTTGTGGAAGGCGGAACTTGTGATGAGATTGGATATTTATTTAGCTGAGCACATTTCTACACAAACTGTTGAATGAGCAGTTTGGTTCCTTCTCACTGCTTATAGTAAAATTCAAGAGGAGAGAAATGACTTCAAGATGGAATTATGCAAAAAGGAACTAGAACTTAAAGATTTGGAAATTTCTCAGTATGTCCATATTGCAAAAAAAAAAAAAAAAATGTGAAAGTATGTTTGACCAAGGAATCTTTGACAGGGAGATTAGCATGGATGTCAACCACAAACATAATCAGCTACCCCAATAGAAAAAACTGACAGTTTGAACTGAAGGGAATGGAGATGGGAAGGAATGGAGGAAGGCTGTCAGACTTCTTAGAATGTATTGGACAGGACCACAGAGTTATTTGCTTGAAAATGTGCTTTATTCCTGAAGACAAGGCAAGAAGGATCCTAAAGGTGATTCAGAGATCATTAGTGCCACTGCCTGAGTTTCAAAAGGTCAAACAATCTCCACCCATAGCCATGACTTATGGGATACCCAGAGCCTTAGGGACCTGACCCCTGCCCAGCAGAGTTGCAGGGGCAAGATGGCCACCCCAGTGGGTCCAGAAGTTGGGACCTCTGCCCCAGCATGTTCAGGAGATGAGACCTCCATCTCAATGGGTCTAGAGGGCAGAGCATTAAGCCAAAAAGGATTATTCTCAAGCCTTAAGATCTCATGGAATTTGCCTTGCTAGGTTTCAGACTTGCTTGCAACTGGTCACCCCTTCTTTCTTTCCTATTTCTTCATTTTGGAAGGGAATGTCTATCATATGGCCATCTCACCACTGTATTTTGGAAAGACATGACTTGCTTGGTTTCACAAGTTTATAAATAGAGAAGAATTTTGCCTAAGGATGAATTGTACCTTGAATCTCATCCATATCTGATTTAGATGACATTTAGATGAGACTTTGGAGTTGAAAATTAAGAATGTGGGGGTTGGTTTGAATGGAATGAATTATTTTGCTTTTAGAAAGGACAAGAATTTTGGGAAGCCAGATTGGAATGCAATGAACTGAATGTTTTCATCCTCCCAAAATCCATATGTTGAAATCCAATCCCAATGTGATGGTATTAGGAGGTGTGGTCTTTGGCAGGTAATTAGTTTATGAGGGTGGAGCCCTAATGATGGGATTAATGACCTTATAAGAAGAAGACAGTGTTCTCACTCATAAGTGGGAGTTGAACAATGAGAACACATGGACACAGGGAGGGGAACAACACACACCAGGGCCTGTCGGTGGGTGGGGGGCAAAGGGAGGGAGAGCATTAGGACAAATACCTAATGCATGCAGGACTTAAAACCTAGATGACAGGTTGATAGGTGCAGCAAACCACCATGGCACATGTATACCCATGTAACAAACCTGCACATTCTGTACATGTATCTGGGAACTTAGAGCAAAATAAACAAACAAACAAATAAACAAAAAGAAGCCAGAGAACTAACTGGCTGTCTTTCTGCCATGTGAAGAGACAAAGGGAAGTTGGCTCTTTGCAATGCAGAAGACTACTCTCACCAGAACCCAGCTATGCTGGCATCCTGATCTTGAATTTCTAGCCTCAAGAACTATGAGAAATAAATGCTTGTTTTTTAAGCCATCCAGCCTCTGGTAATTTGTTATAGCTGCCCCAAATGACTAAGACATCCAGTGTCTGTTATGGGGAGCAGCACTCTTTCTCTGTGCAGCAAAATCTGGGCTGCCAAAGCCAATACTTCCCTGATGCTTCCACAGCCCCATCTGGCTGATTAAGGGCTAATTCAAATATCAATTAATTGTTCCTCATTTAATTTCTTTTAAAACATTTTCACAGTGCAGATAATGAGGAAGAATCTTCTGCTTTGAAAAGTCAAACAAAACCCACCACTTTAAAGAAATTAGTCTAAAACTGTTGCAAATTGTAAACTAGTAAGTGAGCAGATAGTGACAATTTGGTCCAGGAGCTTAAGATTTCTCTGTTTCACAAGGGAAAGATTAAAGCATTGATTCACTATATAGGATTTCCCAAAAAGAAGGGAAAATGCCCAGTTACAGTTTTTCCAAAATGACCTATTGCATTTCCTCTCCTTGACTTGGTGCTAATAGAACTGGTGATATGTTGTGACCTGAAAAGTAGAAACTAATGATGGAATTGTGGTGTTAATAGGGACCACTTTACCACTATGAAGGCACAGAAAGGTTATGTGCCTTGCCCAGCATCACACACTAGTTACTAGCAGATCTACATGGGACCTGAAGTCGAGAGGCCAAAAAGTTTCTGTTGCCTTTCCTTGGGTCATTGCTGCCCTCTGGCCTTGCTGGTGAATGATCATTGGATTTGGCTAAGTGAGGATACAGTAGGAGGTGAAGTAAAGAGATGGGTGGGGGAATTCTGACAAACTCTGAGAGGCAACAAGTTGTCTGACTCACTGTGACACCTTGAAGAAATAAGCATGCTTGAAGCAGGGGCTTTATATTAGAGAAATTTGGAAAGTAGTCCCCCAAGGAAGGCTCTGGAGGTGGCAGACTGAGTCATCCTTACTTGGAAAAGAGCTGCCATGGTCTTTTGATTTCCTGCAAGTAAAGCAGCTTCCTCCTCTTCAGGTGCAGATACAGAGTGGGTATTTATACTTTAGTTCCATCCCACCTTGGCCCAATTTTTTTTTTCTGGGGAGTGAAGATGGAAATCCCTCTGTGGCTTTTCCTACAGGACTAGTTGGAAAAATAGGCAGAAAAAGGAGTTTGGATTTTATTATAAGTCTGTTGGGTAGTTCCTAGAAGATCTTAGGAAAAGGAGTGAATGCTTTGATTTATTTTTTTAAATAGATTACTCTGGTTCTGAGTGAAGAATGGATGCTACAAAGTTAACGAAGCTAAGAAAGAAAACATCTGAAGCAATTGCTTTGGAACAAATGGGTATAGTGGATCAGATTAAGATGGTAATAGTAGCGATGGACAAAAGTAGACAGAATTGGTATGTATATTTGAAAGCAAAGTCAGAAGGACTTAGAAAGAATTGAACATGATGTTTGAAAATGAGTGGAGTCAATCCTAGCTTTCTTATGTGAGCAACTAGAAATTGCTGGGAGAGATGATTTGTGGGTAAGAATCATGAGTTTGCATCTGGAATCCTAGGTTTGAGGTGCCTATGAGACATTCAAGTAGAGATGTCAAGTAGTCAGTTGGACATGAGTAGAAATATAAACTTGGGAGTCATCAACACATACATAGTGTTTAAATCTGTAGGACTGAATGAGGCCGAGGTCATTTAGAGTGAGAAGAAAAGGAGCTGTAAAAAATATTTAGAAGCAAAGACCAGTGGCGTAGAAATAGAACTATGAGAATAAAATGTCCTGGAAACCCAGAGAAGAACAGATTTTTTTAAAAGATTGGCTAGTTGGCTGTGTCAAATCCTGCTGGGAGCTCAAGTGAATGAAGAGCAGAGATCACTGACTTTGATTACCTGAAGGTTGTTGATAACTTTGATAACAGTGATGTCTATATAGTGGTGGAGAAGGAAAAGCTACATTAGAGTGAGTCAAGGGGAGAAAAAGAATTTAGAGTTGAGAATAGTGATGGTAGATTACTTATGAAAGAGATTTGGTTGTGAAAGGGGACAGAGACATGGAGAGGTAGCTGGAATGCAGAGGTGAGTTAAGATATTTGATAAATAGGGTATGCCTATCTGCTGATGTGGGCAATCCTGTAAAGAGGGAAAAACTTAAGATGCAAGAAAGAGAGGAAAGCCCTTGAGAAGGTTAGATGGGTTGAGATGGATACTGAGCACAATTGGAGGAGTTAGCCATGGAGCGAAGTAAGGACATTTCACTACAGTGCTCCTCCTGGTCAATTGAGTCAAGGCCATCATATGTGACTGAAGGTCTGGATGTTGGATGTACATGTAGGTTTGAGAATAGAAAAAACACTGTAACATCATTGTGTTGGAGAATGGAAGTGTGAACATTAAAGGGAAGTGTAGTAGACTGTTCAGGCAACACAGAGGGCTCATTTGAAATGTCCAACCATGATTTTAAAGTGAAACTTGTTAACACTGCTGTGTGCTTTTCTCAAGCAAAACTCACCTGCTAAAATACAGCAGTGAAGTAGGAAGAGAGTAGAGTTAACTAGAGTTGGGGCTTTGCAAGGCAGATGTGTGTGATGGAGGGAAAGAGAAATTAGGGAGTTAATATTTGGAAAATGGTGAATATAATGGATTATCAAATATAAGGTCTGGATAGAGAGACTTGAATACATGAGGTAGATGACGAACTGTGAGAAGGTGGTGAGGTCAGTACCTTGCAGGTCTTGCTAGAATTAGAGAATTAATAGAATGAGATTACTCTGGCATATGAACTGGAAGGAAAAGAAGTAGGCTAATAGAGAAATAAGGGCCCAAAAATGAGATTAAGATTGGCCAATGAGATAGGAGGTGGAAAGTATTTCCAAAAGGAAAGAGCAGGTAACTAGTCAAGACATCAAGTAAAATAGGGATAGAAAGGTAAACATTAGATATAATGACAAGAAGATCATTGTTGACCTTAATATGAGCCATTTCAATGGAATGGTAGGATTCATTGTAGTGGATTAAAGATTGAGTGGGCAATGAGGAAACTGACACAAGAGAACTCAGGACACCTTTTCAATAAGTTATTGCTGTTTAAACATTTTTATGATAGCTGCTTTAAAATCCTTATCAATCAGGTAATGCTAACATCTAAGTCATCTCAATGTTATTATGAACTGAGTATCTTTTTTTTTTCATTTATGTTTTGTGTTTCCTGGATCTTCGTATGACAGGTGATATTTTTGTTTGTGTCCTGGACATTTTGGCTAATATATTGGGAGACTATGGATCCTATCTAAATCTTGTATTTTTAGCAAGAAGTCACTCCATTGAGATTTGGCATTAAGGTTCTGGTCTACTTTGTGAGTTGAGGCTACAATGGCAGTTTAATATTTTTTTTAGAGCTTTCGCGGTGCTATTTTGGTCGGCGTGGTTTATCTGGTGCCTTGGGAACTCCCACTGGTCCTTGCTTGTGCTGCCTGAGGGAGCAGACAGGGTTTTCCCAGGACCACAGAAATAAAGAACCTTCCTTGGTAGGCCACTTGTCGTGGCTGGGCCCTTCCCATCATTTCCACCCACCTGCTCCAGCATCTTCTGGCAGAAGAAGGGATTCTTGGGTCCTTTTTTCTCTTTTGTTGGGACAAAAATGCTTCACATACAGGGCACCCTCTTGTGGTAGAAATCCCCTGGTTGCTGTTTCCTGGATACCTGATGTCTCTCAAAATGGGAGAGAGTGTCAGGTCTGTAGAAACAAAAAACCTTTTTGGACAAGGTCTGCTTGTTGGGGCAGGATACCCATTGCCAGTACTGCCTGGCTGCCTGGTGTTTCACAGTAAGGGAAGAGAGTCCCGGGCTGGCAGGGAAGGAGAGTGCTTCCCCTGGCTGCTTACTATTAGTAGGGCTCCCAATCATGTCCCCTTGCTGCCATTCCCAGGTTCACCTGATATTGTGAGAGGAATTACCATTTGATCCAGTAAAGAAGCAAGCCTACCTGGGCTGCCATCTGCTGTTCTGTCAGGGATCAGGAAATGCTGGGTCTGTGTCACCTTGTTCTGTTGGATAGGGGGAGGATCATAAGACACCCTGCTACTGTGCTATTTATCCAATACTGGGATCCTAAACCAGTTAGCCAGGCTTTTACCACCTTACAGAGTTTTCCTGTAGTTGTTGCTTGCATTATTCCCAGGGTTCATATTTGTATTAATACTTTGGGCAGAGGAGCAGGGAGAAATACATCTACACCATCTTGTCTGGACCAGACATCTGATTATAGTTTAAAGGCCTAAAATGGGAAGCAAAGAGAGAGAGAGGAGAGTCAACAGAGCGAGGTCCTAAAAAGTGCTTAGAGAAAAGAACTCAGAACACAGATGAGGATATAAGTATTAGCAAGGGACAGAGAGGAAAGAAGATGCATATTCAGATAGGTTTATAGGTTTGGTAGCAGGAATTTGAGGACATTCTTAGCTGATGGATCTACTTACTTTCCCGTGAAACAGAGAGGCAACATAAGAGCCCAAACTCGATGTTTTACATTTTTGGTTATGAACCCCAGTTGCACTTCTTACCAGCTGTGAGGCCTTTGGCATATCACTTAAATCCCTCTGTGCCTCAGTTTCCCTCAAAATTGAAATTAAAACAGCATATATCCTCATAGGACCGTTATGATGGTTAATTGAAGTGAGTTAATATTTGAAAAGTGCATTTAATATGGTATAAGTGTTTGTTATGTAGGCAAAAGTATCTCGTAAGGTTCTTGTATTAAATAAGATAAGCTCTACAATGTGTGCAGCAAACTGCCTGGTATATAACATTCAGTGTTACTATGATTTTCAAAAGTATTCTTTGCAGGCTTAGGATATTTTCTTGAAGTAAAATCATAGGTCACAATTTGCCAATCCCATGTTTTTGTCAGAGAGGGTCTAGGTGACAGTGGGCACAAATACATAATATCAGTCTTGATAGAAATAGTAGGGATGGGGAAGCTGCATACAAGGAACTCCAAGATGCAGTTGGAGCATCTATTTCCCTGGGAAGCTTTAGGCAAGTGCCCAAGGCCCACTGAGCTTCTCCAGCCTTAGCATACATTTTGCTATGTTGTATGCAGCTTTCTGCCCTCCTTTTCTTGAAGTCTGAGTGCTCCTCCAGGGTAGAGACCGGCAATAGGAAAAGGTTTCGACTCCCTCACATCACAACATGTCTCCATGCTATAATATACACCCTCTCCCAAAGTAACATTTGAAAGTCCCTGAGAAAGCCAAATGGACTCAAGTGTCTGGAATATGTTAATATGGGCAGTCAGCTGCATAAATTGCAAAACAGAAGTCATGCTTCTATGTATTCTGTGACAGCAGAAAAATCGTAGGATCTTCTATCATGATGGGAAAGGAATACAAAGAAGAATTGGTGCCATCTTGTGGAGTGATATATCATTACCACTTAAGAGTCGCCAATGAGAACTGGGCTATATTTTTTTAGTATCTCCCAAGTCCTGGTCTGCAAGAAATGCTTGAAAATTACTTGCAGAATTAAATGAATAAATGAGAGACGAGATAAGAATTGGATGGAGACTTTGTTAATTTAAACGTCACCTTGATACAATGTCGGACGCACTGTCCATTGCGATTTGGAGACCTTTAAAAATGGTGGTGTAGACACCCCAAGGCATTATTATGTACCTACCATAAAGGAAAATGAAGAATAAAATATTTGCATTAAGAAATCAAGAACTATGAACTTTTTCTTGTCCTGGCCTTATCAGTAGTAGGTGAGTAAACTTTCTAATGGTATTTTTCGCTTCCTGATTATCAATGTGCTGCAAATTAATAAATCATTCAAAGAACACGAAGAGCTGGGGCACAGTGACTCATGCCTGTAATCCCAGCACTTTGGGAGGAGAAAAAGGGTGGATCACTTGAGGTCAGAAGTTCACGACCAGCCTGGCCAACATGGCAAAACCCCATCTCTATAAAAAATACAAAAATAAGCCAGCGTGATGGCGCATGCCTGAAATCCCAGCTACTTGGGAGGCTGAGGCACAAGAATCACTTGAACCTTGGAGGTGGAGGTTGCAGTGAGCCGAGATTGCACCACTGCACCCCAGCCTGGGTGGCAGAGCAAGACCCTGTCTCAAATAAATAAATAAACATTTTAAGAATAAGAAAAACAAAGAGCATGAAGAATATGGGTAGCTTCAGAGCAGGTGGGTGTTGTCCATATTCTATTAAGTTTAATGAAAATAAATTGCTGACAATCAACTATTTTGACCTATAACAATGTCAGTTTCTTATGGATTGGCCTAATATTTTAAATCAGTTCACTGAATTTATTCTGGGTATGTGATAGGTCAGGGTATTGTAGTAGGCCCTAGATGATACGGGGACAAATAATACATGGGCCTTGCCTTTAGGAATCTTACAATTTGGTGTGGAAGTGGGCACTTAGATACCATGCCTTCTATTTTAATAATTTCTGTTAAGTGCCAACAGTGTGGAGTTAAGCCAAATTTTGCGGAGGTGCCATGAGAGGTCTAGGAAAGCATAATGGTTTGGAATGGTGGGTAAGAGCAAGGACGCTGGCACCAAACTCTCTCAGTTTGAATGTTAATTTCACTACTTACTAGATGGGTGACTTTGGCCAAAGTGCTATGCTTTTCTATTCCTCAGTTTCCTCATATATAAATTGAGATCACATACTGCCCGTCTCATATGATTGAAGCAAGGGTTAAATGAGTTCCAAAGTACTTGGAATAATTCCTCATGCATAGCAAGTAGTGTATAAGTTTTAGCTGTCTTCGTCACCATCATCAATCATCATCATCATCATCATTACCATCATCATCTCTATTCCTGCAGAAGTATTAGAGTTGTGTTTTGTAAGCTGAGTTAAATTTCATTATTCGTTTTTTCTTTTGAAAATGTTGCCAATAATTTATTTATTGAGTTCCTATTTTTCCCAGTTCCTGTGAAGAATGGGTAGGAATACCCTTACCTACTTTTTTCTACTAGGTCATCACTTTTGTAAAGTCTGGGCCTGAGGCAAGAGCTTTACAGGCAAAAGCATGGGAAAATGAAAGGACAGAGGACAGTAAGACTGTTGTCATTGGAATGAATGGCTCATGGGGGCTTGTATCAAGTTATGGAGGAGATAAGCCAAGACTTAGATTATTTGTATCTATTCACGTGTATATTTGTGAAGGCAAAACCTGTTCTCGGTTGGCTTTAACAAAATCAGCTGAAATAGCTGGACAGAAGCTACATAAAGTAAGGGCAAAGGCATGCTGCATTGCTGGCATATAGTACCTTAGGCCTATTCTGTGGATACTTCGTTGATGCTGAATGCTCTTTGTCCCCAAGTTGTAAAATCACCCCTCCTTGAAAATTTTTCACTAATAAATTTTTTAATCATAAATTAATTTTGTGCCATGGCAAAAGTATTGACAGCTAAGAAGTAAAACTATAAAATTAACTGCTATGGACTAAGAACGGCTAAAATTTCACTTTGTTTTTAATGCCTTAACCACCTGACAACATACTGTAGCGTGACTTTATGAAACATGGATAACATTCATCATTTGAGTCTGGAGATTCAAATTCAGTATTTCAGAGTGGGATCATGATGGGCTGTAGTCACGAGTGTTTACTATGTTGTAAAAAAGTCCAAGTGGGAATAATGACATGTTTGCACTCCCTGTGACTTGATCACTGAAATCTGGAAATCTCATCAACTTCACCCATTGTCAAGTCCACCTTTGCTCCTTTGTCCTCTGAGGACCCAGTGAGATCAGCATTTTTCTGGAAGGCCTGCAAGTGACCCCACTGGAAGGAGCAGCACTGTGCATCAGGATGGATTCCCAGGCACACTATACATTGTGGGGTCACAGGCCATATGGGTGGACTAACTGATTTCATGGCTGTATTTGAATTGACTTCCCTCCTGGAATCCTGATGCCTCTTTTAATTTTATGTGGCAACTATCATTTGCTTTTGCTGATCATTCATCCAATCACCTCTATCATTTCTCAATGAGAGCATTTTTAAATATATTATTTATATATTTTTATTTTTATTTTTTTACTAAATATAGACCAGCCATCAACTTGAACTTAAAAACTGGCACACCAGTTAGTTCGGTCAATAGTGCAGAAATATTCTTCTATGCTGCTATGATTTGAGCCCACTATAGATACTTTTATAGCTAGTTATGCCAGCAAGACTCAATGAATGATACTTGTCCAGATTGCTATCAGGAACTAATAATATGAAAGGTAACACCAGCTTTATGTAGGATCTGTTTATACTTAGAGTACTTCCTGGATTTTGAAGGTTTTCAAAGCTAATGGCCTATTAAATAGGTCCCGGAGGTAAAAGAAAAAGTGGCTTGGCCTAAACCATGGTGAATCATCTTGTGGTAGAGTTCAGGTTTCTAATTCATAATCTTGTTAGCAGAACGTGCCTTTGAATGGAAAGTAACATACAACCTCTGCCAATGTTTGCAACTCACTAACAAAACTCAGCAAAGTTTGCCCAATGCCAATGTTTAAAAAAATGGATGAAAACAGCATGGATTGAAGAACTCACATACAAAATATATAAGGAATGAAGATAAATGGCATCAAAATTGTGTCTGGGTAAAACATTTGCTGTTGAGTGTGCCATAATTTGAGAGCACAAACACAGCCTTGAGGGTAAAGTTCAAGGTACGGATGTCCCCTTTTCTAAGGGGACATAACACATAAGCACATAACAGTCCTCCTGTTATGTGCTAAAAGAAAGGAAGCTCATATTAGATTGCTCCAGATGTAGAAATCATAACAACAATAAAGATGATAATATTAACAAGTCTAATTTCTGGAACATTTAGCCTAATATTTAGGCATGTTTACATGCCTAAAATGCATTATCATGTTTAATTCTTGCTTTTTTTCCAGTTGAAATCTTATTTTATTTTTTACATTCAGTATATTAATTTTAAAATAAATTTTGTGCATATTTAAGGTATACAACATGGTGATGGATATGTTCATTTGTCCCACTATAGAGATGATTTTACTATATATATATATATGTATCTTAATATTTGCTTTTATGAAATCCTTGTATATAAATATTTTTATTCTCCTCAATGTAATATTTTAAAAACTTCATTTTAAAGAAAAAATAAATTTATATGCTCTCTTAAAGCAGAGAGAACAAAACCTAACAAATCAACAGCAAAAATGAAGGCACTCTTTTTCACTTCAAATGGATTTGTTATCACAGTCTGTACAGAATTTAGCAGTGACACCTTGGTGTTCTAAATCCTTCTAAACTGAGTTTCCTCCTTTTTTTTCTGCGAGAAGAGCTTCTTTATCTTCCAGAATCATGACTGTATTCTTTTCCTTGTATACTCTATCTTGCAGACAGGGAATGACCGGAGAGCGTTCTCATGTGTCTCTATTAATTACTACCCCAAATATACCTTTTTCTGGAGGGGAAGTACCAGGAAAATCTTCCCTGTTTAGCTGTTGCAAGGGTATCACATGTTGGGTTTTTAGATTTAGCAAACAAAAATAGAGGCCAGCCAGTTAAATTTGACTTCAGAGAAACAACAACAAAACAATTTTAGCATAAGTTGATCCCAAATATTGCATGGGACAGACTTGTACTAAAAAATGTATCGTTTATCTGAAATTCAAATTTAAATTGGCACCCTGTATTTCATCTGGCAAACCTATATACTAATTATAATTTCCAGATTACATAATTGAGTTACAGCAGTAAGACCAATTTTAACTTGTTTCATCATAGTGGGAATCCTGCCGAATTGTCTTCACTTCCTTAGAAACAAATGAGTAGCAGATGTCTGATTTGGTGAATGGGCTATCAGCTGAGTACAACCAACTTACATAATAATTTAAGCAGGAGCAAGGATGCATGCTAATTATATGTAGGCTTGCATAGAAATTTTTCTTTAGTTTACTCATTTTAGATGTATAGTATTTCAGAGTCTGAAAAAGGTGTGGAGGTCCATCGGTGTAATGTCACCTCCAAAATCCCCCATCCTGGCCCGGGACCCCATTCTTTACACTGTAGGGTTGCTGACAAAATGTTACCAGGCCAGAGGGGTCAGTCGCGGCCAAAGACCAACCTACATTCTGCTTTTCAAACCTTGCACCCAGAGAAGGCACTTCCCACCTTCTCCACCTCACACCGACCCAGACATGCACATACGTGCCTTGCACTTGCCAGATCATGCACTCCCAGTTTGTGCCTCCTCAGAGCTGGTGCCTTTTTATATAATTTGCATGAAGGCAGTAGACTCTTGGCCCTGATTCATAAAAACATTTAATGCCCATTTGCAAAGTCACTACCCAGAGCCAAGCACCACATTAAGTTCTGGGAATGCAGAGATGGATGGGGCATGGTCTCTTCTTTCTAGGAAATTAGAGTCTGGCATGGGACAGACAAGCAAAGAAATCATTTAAAAACGTGCCACAATAGTAGGTGTGCACAGGACACGATGAGAGCACAGAGGACAGAAAGCTATCTCAGCCCAGTAGCATGGAACTAGGAGGGATTCTCAGAGGGGTTGGAACTTAAGCAGGATGTAAATGAAAGAATGGGGTTAGTGAGTCAAGACCGGGTGGAAGGGAGGGAGAAAAGGCATTCTAGGTTGAGGGTGACGCAGCACCAGCAAATTCACAGAGATCTGAAATTGAGTGCCCTGCTTGGGAAACCTCAAGATAACTCATTTTAGCTGGGGTAAAAGTGGGGGGCTGAGGATGTGGCAAATTATAAAGGGTCTTTAGAGAGAGAATGATTTGGGAAACACTGAATTAAGCAATGCCCTGTGGGGTAACATTGCTCCTGTTATATTCCCCCCAGTGCCGAAAATATTGACTAGCTAATAGTAAGTACTCAATATATGTTTTATTAAATGAATGAATGAACAAGTGATTGAATACATGGCAGGACTTGTCAGAGCCTTTGATAGAACAATGTGTGTTATAGATCTCAAGAGAGGGGCATAGTATGCAGAATTCTCACCTTATTTGACCACATAACTGTTTTTGTCACTGAATAATACATTTCTAAAATCTATTATTTTTGAAACACACTTGGGGAAATCATGTTCTAAAGGAGACATGAAAATGTAAAACTACATGAATAAATATAAAATGAGAGAAATCTATGATAAGGTTTCAGGGCTTATGCTTACATGAAATGGTGCTCAATTTTTTCTCTATCATCTTCTTGGAACTAGGTGATTCATTGATAGTGGGCAGCATGAGAGGCCGGACACAAGGTGGGCTGGCCCAAATTCCAGGGGGCTTTGCAAGTCCTCTTCGGCAACAATAATTTGTATTCACTTTTTATTTTCCCTTGTTTACACGTTCAGATTGTTCTATAGCTAATCAGAAAAATATTCACTTTCCCTGTGGGCCTAATGGTCCCACACCAATGCTAATCTCAGAAACTGTGGTCTTAAGGTAAAAACATGTATCAAGCACTAACTTTACACCAGACACTTTCCACAATTTAACTTACCGATTTTCCATGATGGTCATGGTTATAGTGGTATAATAATAATTACATATTGAATGTTTACTCTCTGCCAGGCAGTGGGCTAAGTACAGTTTACAATTGTTATCTCATTTGACCTTCATGACAACCCAACTCATTTATAACAATACTGAAGCACAGAGAGGTTAAGTAACTTGTAAAAAGTTACACAGCTGGTAACTTGCAGATGAGGGACGTGGACCTGGGTCTGCCTGATGCCATAGCTTACATATTACATGTTTAACCACCCCGCCATGTTACTGTTAAGCTTACTATAAATCCTTTGCAGTGTATAATCAAAGAGAAGTTCAATTTCACTCCTATGTCCACACAAGTATATCTTCAAGAAAACAATCCTAACCTCAATGACTACCATTAAATAGGATCTATTTATACCTACTTGCCAAGTAGTCATGGATCAGTTATGTATCATTGCTATATATGTGAATAGGTCAAGCGTGTTACAGTGTTATTAGAACAGTCAACT
Source organism: Gorilla gorilla gorilla (assembly GCF_029281585.2). Lineage (NCBI taxonomy): Eukaryota > Metazoa > Chordata > Mammalia > Primates > Hominidae > Gorilla > Gorilla gorilla. The sequence continues at coordinate 150,476,047 of NC_073247.2, read as the reverse complement.
GAATCATGTTAAACCCTGATTCATAACTTGTACTTGATGCAGGATATTAACTACTCACAGCATAACACAATTAGACACCCCCGGAACAGAACAAAAGCAGTCAAGAGTATGCTGTGCTGGACCCCAAACTAGTGAGTCTTCCCCACTCTTCCCTCAGAGGCTCTAGGGATCCATGAATCTGCTTCTTCTATCTTCTCACACATAGACCAAAATAAAACGAAGTAGGCTGGTTGTGAGGATTAATGAAATTAATTAATTAATGAAATGTCTCCTCCTAGGCTGTTGGCCCAGAGACTGGCCGCTTGTGAAATTATATGTATATATATATATTATATATATACTTATATATAATATATATATACTTATATATACGTATATATTATATATATAATATATATATAATATATACGTATATATAAGTATATATATTGTATATATAGTATATACTTATATATAAGTATATATATTGTATATATAGTATATACTTATATATAAGTATATATATATAATATATACTTATATATAAGTATGATATAATATATACAATATATATACTTATATATTAAGTATATATTAATATATAAGTATATATATACTTATATATAAATATATATTAATATATAAGTATATATATTTATATATACTTATATAAGTATGATATAATATATATAATATATACTTATATATAAGTATATATATTAATATATACTTATATATAAGTATATATATTTATATATACTTATATAAGTATGATATAATATATATAATATATACTTATATATAAGTATATATTATATACTTATATATAAGTATATATTATATACTTATATACTTATATATAAGTATATATATATACTTATATATACTTATATATATATAAGTATATATAAGTATATATATATACTTATATATATATAAGTATATATAAGTATATATATATACTTATATATAAGTATGATATATATATACTACTTTTGACTTTACATTTTGCACTTGCATTTAAAAGTATTCATTCAGATCATTGCATAGTCCTTGTAGTTACATTAATAGGTAGGAATGACATATTTTAATTTTGTCGTAAAATATAACATACATACAAAAGAGTGCATGTACAATTAATGATGAATATTTACAAACTGAACTCACCTAAATAATGAGCACCCAGATGAAGAAGTAGAACATTACCAGCACCCCCAAAAAGAGCCACTGTGGTCACTAACCCTTAAGGTTAACCTCTATCCTAAATTGGAACAGCATAAAAGCTAGAAGAACTGAAACCATGGTCTAGCTACTAAATGACAGACATACTTGGACTATCTGACTCCAGAGCTTATACATCAGACAATGCATGCTTAAAACTACAAGCCTTTCCACATTTCATAGAGGGAAGAATATTTTTAGTTCAAAAAATGTTTCATGATGTTTGAAGTTAAAATGACAAGTTTCTAAATAGCCAGGCCTGAAAGAGTGACCATGGCTGTGGAGAGGGGAGCCCATGATGATGGCTGACTTTCATGATGCTGCCCCCTGGATGGGTTCATGACAGTAGTGATCAAAAAGGGCTAAGGGCCAAGTCCTAAACCTCTGTCACTTTGCAGTCCCTTCGGGGCTCTCTTTTCTGAGAAGATACTCCCACAGTAGAAAACTGCCACTGACAAAGCTTCATTGGCCAGGTAGTGTGAGTCTTAATTGCAACCAGATTTTATGTGGCGGAACAGACAACACTTTGCTCTGATGATGTAATTCCTGCCAAACTCTGTAGTATATCTCTGGTTTCTAATTCTCCAAATTCCCCCATGGAATCGTTATTCCCTTTTCACAGCTAGGAACACTGATGTTCAGAAAGTTTAAATGCCCTGACCAAGGTCACATGGCTAGTAAATGCCTGGGCCAGGATGAAAAGCCATGTCTGTTTTGACTAGAACTTCTGCCTGTATCCGTTATATATCAAGCTTGAAACACTCCATAGCTTCACCAAGAGTTGCTTCATTGGAGACAGTTTGACTATGGCCTCCAGAATTTCAGATAGATGTCCTGAATTTCTACTATTTTGAGATGGTTCAGAAGGAATTTGCAGGGCCTCAGAATGATCATTAATCACATCAGTTACTACTGATGATATCAGAACCAGACTAAAGTATTGCTTGTTTCTCAAAGTTTGATCCATGGACCAGCAGAATAAAATGAAGGATCTCAGGCCACATCCTGGGTAAGAATTTGAATTTTAACAAGATCCCCATGGGCCTTGTGCACACATTAAAATTTCAGATGCATCATTGAATGCCTGGAAACAAAGTTTAGTATATTCTGCTAAATGGGCTATGTGGATTTTATATCTTGGATAAAAGACATAAAAATATGAGTGAGATTATTTATTTTATTTCAAGAAGAAGAAGCCAGCACCAGTGCCTTGCTGAGGCCAAGAAACTCAACTTGGCGATCCCAATTCCTGAATCCTATTTCCATAATCGCTCTCCAAGTTCTGGTCCCCTCTCACCTCACATCATATAGGAGAAAACGTAGATTCCCCTGAAGCTGCTTAGACTCTGAAAACTTGGCCCACACAGGGCCTCGTCCTTGAGCACCTGGGCCTGTGAACCATCTGGGCATGGATGCTCTGGTGAGCTTTCCCGGCCTTGGCACCTCACCTACAACCATTTAATCGTTGACAAGGCTGACAAAGACAAGCAATGGGAAAAGGACTTCCTATTCAATAAATGGTGCTGAGGTAATTGGCTAGCTATATGTAGAAGATTGAAGCTGGACCACTACCCTTCACCATATACAAAAATTAACTCAAAATGGATTAAAGATGTAAATGTAAGACCTCAAACTATAACATGAGGAGTGGTGAGAAGATTCTAACAGGAAGGATCTCTCTCCTTCACTTTGGTCTCTTTGCAGGCGTGTTCTATCGTTAGCATTAATTAGGTTTACAGTATTCACACACCTGCTAGGGAAAAATAGACTCCTTAATTTGCTGCAAGGTAAGGAAACATCAGCCATCTCAGCTATGCCTTTGTAGACATTATAAATCATGTGCAACATCAAAAAGATATTTAAGCTCCCTAAATATGCGTTGCGTTATTTGACTTCTAATAGCATTCTGACTAGCAATAGCAAAGAGAAATGGGTTTGCACTGAAATCATGTCAGCAGGGAGGTTGTAACTGCTACTCTGAAAACATCCTTCCTGCTTCCCAAGGCATTTTGTCATTAGTGGAACAACCACTGTGCAATTGATAGTCTTCCAGAACTTGTTAGCTCTGTAAAGTTGATGTCCTCTAAAATTTCACATTAGCAAGAGCACATCACAGAGTCATTCATTCATGTATACAACAAGCATTTATTGACCACCTACTATGTAGCAGGTGCAAATCTGTGTGCTACAGATAAAATGGTGAGGAAGTCCAAACTCAATGGTGAGCTCTCTGGGTGAGACAGACATTTAACAAATAATGCTCAATTTACACTTTAAAAAATGTAAGTATTGGTGTCAAATGCTAGTACACAAAGGTACAGGCTACAGTGGGGATCGGTGAGAAAGAATAAAGTCAGTTATGTAGACATGGAGGATGGAGTCAGAGAAGATTTTCTTAGAGAAATGACTTTTAAGCTGAGGTGAGGTCTGAAAGATGAATGGGTGTCAACTAGGTAAGATGGGCGAGAGAGCAGAGTGGAAATAGGGGCTTCACTCCCAGCAGAGGAAATAGCAAGTACACAGTCCCTTTGGTGGGAAAGAGCATGGAACATTCGAGAACTGAAACAGGCCCAGTAAGACTTGAGAGTAAAGAGAGAGGAAGAGTTGCACACGACAAGTGTGATTGTGCAGGGCCTTGATAGTCATGGGAAGGATGGTGATGTTTTCTCTAGTGCAATGGGGAGACCTCAAAGGGCTCGGAGAGATTGAGTATAATTTGTTCCAGGCCTCACAGCTGTAAAGGACACAGTGGTGATTCAAACCCAAGGCCATCTGACTGCTGAGACAGCTCTTTCAATCACAATATAGCTCCTGTTCATTTTTATGCAACTACACTTTTTCTGAAATCTCCTCCAGGCCTTAAACTTCAGGCCATCTCTAATTCAAATTGTGCCTTGATTTGTTTTGAAAGATGTCTTGGGTGTTTTCTACTACATAACAAATGGGCACTGGGACAGGGTGCCTGTTATAGTACCAGTGAGATGAGTGAGTCTAGCTTTCTATGTCAAATAAGCTGGTGGAATTTATAATAGAGAACAGGACCACAGAAATCTATCTGAAGAAAGGCAGTATGTGTCATTAGATTCTGTAAAGAGAAGCCGTGCCTAATAGATCTGGAATTTTCTGGAGGGGTGACTAAGCAAGTGAATGAGGGAGAGACAGTACATGTAATAATAATCACAGCTGCATGCAAAGCATTTTTGCATTACAAAACACTTTATTAATAATTACTTCCCTCACTGGACTGCTGTGAACATTACATGGAATGATATATTATTGCCTCATTTCACAGATGAAGAAAGAGGCTCAGTGAGGTCATAAGACTTTTCCCAAATACATATTAAGGAAATGATAGAACTCATATCCAAAGCAAGATCCCTCCAACTCCTGAGTTCTTAACCATTTTATTGCCATTCAGAGGCTTAGCGCATGTTTATTGTGTTGAATATATGTTTGCCATTATTGTGGAGGAACTTATTGAAGAGAAGAAATAACAGCCATTTCTCTGACGACCCCAGATTTCTTTCCTGCCTCTGTGTTGCCTTTCAAATCCCCAAGAAGGCATGTTTATATGCATCACCTAATTGGATCCTTACAAAAGTCTAAAAATAAAGGTAAAGTTAACCACATTTTATAAAACAGGCTACTGGAGCATTAAGAAAGGGGTTGGCAAATTTTTCTGTGAAGTGCTAGACAGTAAGTACTTAATATTTTAGGGTTTGCAGCCTCTGTTCCAACTACTCAACTTTCTGGTTAGAAAACAGCCATAGACTATAAAACAAATGAGTATGATTGTGTCTGTAACTAATGGCAGGTTCTATAACTATAGTTACAGACCTTGACATTTGAATTTCACATAATTTTATGTATCATGAAACAGTCTTGATTTTTATTTCTTTAAACCATTTTAAAATGTAGAAGCCACCCTAAACTTGCTGCTGTGTAAACATAGATGGCATTGGGCCAGATTTGACCTTGTGGCCACAGTTTGCCTTTAAGCAGCCTACACTAGAGTGTATGCCCAATAACTGTTATACTATTTGCAAAAAGTTGAGTGTTTACATCATCGGGGGTTAGAGGATTGCTCCATATCCAAACTTTATTTCGGGCAGAAAAATAGAATGTAATTTTATTCAGCTAGAGTATCACAGGGTTAATTACACATGCTTTCATCTGGAAAAGCAGCCCCTCATGTTGAGGTTTATGCCAAGAGTCTATGGCCCAGGTTCAGAGATGGCATGCTTCCTCATCAGAGTTTGTTCCTGAGATGCTGGATTCTTCTCATAGTTCCCTGGATCTGAAGTTCTTTAGGAATGGAAGGGGCTTCTCAGCTCAGGGTCTAAGCTAGAAACACAGTCAGCAAAGGCTACTCATGCAGGGGGAAATAAAGCTGGTTTGGAATGATTGGATCAGTGGAACTGTCAGTGCTTACCTTTCTACTATGCCTCAGGCACAGGGTAGTTGGCAAGGTATCTAGTTGACAACCTCTTGCGTCTTTCTAAGGAGCAGCCCGCTGGTGTGTGAGCACTTATTGTCCTCATGCTGCCCTGGTACAGCCATTTCCCTGGCTCTGTTTTCTCACTATCTGATATGTAAATGCAAGAGTGACAGCTGTCCCATTGCTGAAGATGTATTATTAACACTGGATGTAGCATATAACTACAACATACCATGTGGAGAAAGAGCTAAAGGCCATGTTTTACAGCTGGTGAATTAAAGGCGGGCAGGGGGTGGTGCGCAAAGGGAAGAATGCCAACTCTTTAGTATCCACTGAAGCAGCCCCTCATGTTGAGGTTCATCATTTAGGGTAGAGGATAATACTGTGCATGAAGATGCTAATTAACTGTTACCAGAACACTCAATCCAAAAACAAATGTTGACTTTAGGGTCTTAGCATCTAATTATCTTGCTTGCAGTACAAGAGACACAGTGTCTTTGCAGATACAACAAGCCACGCTTTTGTGCACAGGCAAATGTGTTGGATGTGACAATGCAAGGACTACAAACACTTGTGGAGTGTGTTCTCTATCGGTCCCCAAACCAGCAAGGACATACGTGATTTCCCAGCTAGACTTGTAGGTAGTAAGTATCCACCCAAATAGGGGAAACCCCTCCATATATATAGAACATGTATATATATAAAATATATATAGTTTGTGATCTGCATAATACATTATATATTTATATAAGATGTATGTAGTGTAACTGAAACAATGGATCCCTTTGCTTAACTCACAGCATGCTTTGAAATATATATATATATGTATATATAATATAAACTATGTATTATCTTGGTATGTATGATATAATACATATACATAAACATAAACATTTTTTCCCAAGTTTGCTGTGAGCTAAGCAGGTGTCTCCATTTTCTCTACTTATAGTCAAGTATGGTAAAAACAAAACTCAGCCATTTTGGAAATTATGTACAAGACTGTGTCTACTCAGCAGTTCTGCTAACTTAGATTCTGGAGTTTGGGGACCTCCTTAAGGGTATTTCATTTGGACCTGTGATCCAGCATTCCTGGGCTTCGCAATGGATCACATATCCAAGCCAAATTTAGTGAATACAGGAAGATTGTGATTCAGGTAAATATTAGCTATTATTATCATCATTATTATATGCTGGATATTGCTTTAGGTGCAATTTTATGCATGATCTCATTTACTTCTTGCAATATGAATATCAAGTAAGTACTACTATTATTCCCATTTTACAGATAAGAAAACTTAGGCACAGAGAGGGTAAGTGACTTGCCTATTGTTGCATAGCTTGTTAGTGGTACAGCCAGGGTTCATACCCAGACAATTTGACTGTCAATACCAAGATCTTAACTCTAACACTATGCTTCCTCCTCATAAGACAGAATTGAAGCCCATAACGTCCTAAATGTGGTGGAGAAATATAATAAATTTGAAGAAAGATGTAAATTTTATCTTTGAACAACCAGCCAATTAATTTCTTCTTTGTCTGAACAGTCTTCCTCTCAGTCCAAAAAATCTAGTTCTCACAAAAATGGATGAAATTGAAATTAACTACCTATCCTTTGTTCATCCTTTCATTAAATAAGTATTTATTATATATGCTAGGGCAGTAAGTAGAGATTTCAGTGGAGTTAACGGCTATGAAATTCTTCCACATACAGTGGTTATCAGGTCAAAGGCACCATTGGGAAGTTGGTATCAAGCCAAATGACACTGAGGAATCATAAATAAAGTTGCTACCTGAAACCATAGGATGAGATGAGATTGCCACATGCAAATGTCTAGAGCTACATTATCCAATAAGATAGGCATCTGCCACAGGCAGCTAGTTAAATTTAAACATTAAAATTAAATGAAATTAAAATTTCAGTTCTTCAGTCACACTAGATATACTTAATTACTCAATGGTCACATATAGAAAGTGGCTACTATATTGGACTGCAGAGGTATAGAACATTTCTATTATCACAGAAAGTGCTATTGCATAGCACTTACCTAGAGAAAAAAGGCAAGAAGAGAAAGAAAAAAGAGGTGTTGACAGACCTCAGTCGCCACCTACAATTAGGAGTCAGAAAGTGGAAAACGAGGCAGTAAAGGAGACAAAGGAGGAGATGGATTTGGTGGAAAGATAACCAGGATAATGCAGAGTCAGGAAAGTCAAGGTATGGGAATATCAAAGAATAAAGTGTGGTTCTCAATGTCCAATGCTGGCAAGCAGTCTTTTGAAGTTAAAGGTCAAAAATATCCTCTGGAGGTGGACATATGGGGCAAACATGATGGACACTGATGATGGGGCAGCTTTGTTAAACTGGCACTGTGCTGGACAGTGGAGGTCCCTAGTCACAGTTGCTGCTTTCAAGTCCAATGGGGCAGACATCATGAGGAAGTGCAGTATTGGTTTGCTTTTTGAGCAACTGACTTGCCACTGGCTTACTACTGGCTTTAACCCTGTGGATGACAGCATGGCTCCTTACCTATCTGCTGCCTCAGTGGTCCTTTCAAAGCCTTTGACCTTAAACATTCCCAAAGCAGTTCCAGGAGTGGTGAAGCACTCAGAGCTCCGGGAGAGCAGTACTACTCAATTCAAAGGTGTTGACTGAGTATAGTAATGAGAGTAAAAAATTGTGTCTGTGACCTTTGTGAAATTCATAAGTAATCATTAACAAGATCTGAATGGCAAGCAAGAGAAAGAGCAGGCAGCATTGTAGAGAATATTAAATCTCAAGAACCATAAAAAAGTATTGTCAAAGGCCTTTTAAGTTGACTTGAATTAAACCCCTTAAGTTCTTTCAGGCACATTTAACATGGTGATTCTGCTGAGATCAGGGCCGGAGAGGAACATAAATCTACATGATATGACAGTATCTACATCCAGTATCTACATCCATGTAAATCTACATCCAGTATGACAGTATTGGATTTTGATCCAGTACCTGATGTAATGCAATTTGTGACCAGACAGATGTTCTTAGAAGCTGGGAGAAAGTTTAGCTTTCATTTTGACCTGTCCTTACTTGATTGTTCCAGGTTTGTTTTTTTGTTTGTTTTCACTTGTAGCTTTCTAGGCACCTCTTATGGTGAGATGTTAGAGAACCTAGGTTAACAGTTTAGATATGGATTCTAATCTGGCTCTGTGTTGACTCAGTGACCTTTCAATAAAGTCCTCATGGTACATTATGGTACAAGAGGAAAGAAAGCTGGAGGCCTTGACAGTAAGCTCACATTGAAGTGGAATCCTGGCTATGCCTCTTACTAGCCACATGACCTCGGACAAAGTAGTTAAACTTGCTGAGCTTCACAGGGTTTTGTGGATAAGGAGGAGTGGTATGGACAAAGGCAAGCCTGCTAGCCCTCAGTCTTCTAACTTGCAACTAATTGTCTGTAAATGTTTTCCTTTGTTTTGGCCAGATTCCCCCCAACACCCTCCCCTGCCCACCTTGGTGGGTTCCAGAATCTCTCTTCTCTAACTTTGTAAAGTGGGGCTAACACCAAGGCAGGCTTGTGTCAGCTTTGTGGTCCTTTTTCCCTAGGAATGAACACTGGAACTCAAACAAAGGGGAAGAGGGTTAATGGAAAGAAACTGCTTTTTAAGCACTTGCAAAGGGATTTTATTCCTTGCCTTCTCTTTGGTCCAAGTATGCACACACAGGTACATGCACACATAGACATTCAAACCACACAGTGGTGCCTTTCCACTTATTCTGTTTAGGATGACTGCAAAGAATTGTTGAAAGATGGTAAATATGTGTTAGGTGCACAACAATATAAATAACATCGATCTGGGTTAACTGCGCATTGTTTAGGAACTCTGGCACAAACATCTTTGAGCTTAATAATGGTTGCTAAAGGTGACAGGAGTTCAGAAAGCAGAGGACTCCTTTCATTGTAACAATCATCTCCCCACTTACCCCCACTACATCCTCATACACCCCAACAAGGCATGCATAGCATCCAGCAGAGTTCCAGGCATATAGCAAGGGTTTATTAAAGGCTGTTTTCATTCATAAAATCACTGTGCTAATCATTGTTAGGTATAGAGAACAGGTGAAATACAGGATCTTGACCTTCACTATTAACAGTAACAATTGCCATTTACAGCGGCTTTACTGCTCTAGCCTCACAACAAGCCTACACAGCTCCAAGTTACAGATGAGGAGCTAAAGTTAAGAGAGGTGATGTAATTGTCGAAAGTCACATGACTTCTAAGTGGCAGAGTGGATTTAGGTCTCTTGGATTCCACAGCCCGTACCCCTTCCACTTTTCCAATGCTGCACTTGAGAAGTAGGCCAGTTGGGACAATGCAGTGGCCAGAATTCAGCCACAGAGTAAGGCAGGCGGGACTGCACTGAGAAGGTTAAAGATTACCGCATCTCCCCTGGAAACCAGGGCCTGAGAACAGCAAGCTGATCCTTTGTAGCTGCTCCACATGTTTTCTTTCTCCTCAGCCAGCATTAGAACTTCATTCTTCCCTTGTTTGCTTGTTCAGAGAAACAGGTGATGAGAAAAGCATACTTGAGGTGTCTGGAGAGCAATGCCCTGCTTTGCTTACTATAAATAGCTCCCTCTCAGCCAGTTGCCATAAATGGCATTTTACAGGGGAGGCAACCAGTTTGAAATAAGCCCTAAGGAGATGTCGGGACATCAATATTCGCTTGGTGTATGCAGTGTTCCCAATCTATTGCAGAAGGTTAGGAGTGTTGAGTTCTTGAAGCAAAAGTGGTTTTGTCAGATACGTGATGCCACCCCAAGCCCTTGGTCAAGGAATCTGCAATTACCCAGAAATCTGCTTTTTTAATTTATGAACCAAAAGCCAACAATGACTCAGACCAACCTGCAATGGAAACCAAATGTGGACTATATGCAGTAAATATTTTTACGCTCTCAGCTTCCACTCATTACTTTTTGTTACCCCGTTGGCCTTAAGGAGTTGTCGTTCAAGGAAAGGACCTGCCTGCTGTTCCGGCAGACCTGGAATGTGAGCACTTTTGTATTAAAATGTGTGCAGACCATCCTAAAATGATTAAAAGGAGGAGCATGAATTTATTCACATGAGTCGCTTTCATTATTTTCCATTAGTAAATAGCCAAATAATTGATTGTGGAGCTGTTATTTAATTAGCATAAATGAAATGACTGTTATATGGAATAGAATGTATATATTGATTTTGGCTGTGTCCTTTAACAAGGATAAATTTTCTTACTTCTGACAGTTTTTGTAATCAAAACTCTTTTTTTGCTGAAAAGCAAAAAGAGCTGGGGGACCAGAAAGCTTCAGGGTAGGCTGCAGGAGCCAAGCAGTTTAAGGAGGGGACACATGGTATGCCAAGGGCCTTGCATTTCCTGTGTGAGAGGAGCCAGATTGGACTCATCTCAACCACTAGCTAGTGGTCACTGAGAAGAGAGGGTCGAAGATCCAGAGCAGAGATGAGTGGAGAGCTTCAATGCCAAGCATGAGGACCTAGGAACTTGATGTGTTTTTCTTGTCAGTTTCAGTGGTCCAGTTGCTGAGGTCTTGGCTATTGATTGCTCTAGCTGGGATGTGTCTGGAAAAGACCATGCATAGAAATGTACGGTCCTTGCTTTGAGAAGGTAACATTCTGGGACTAAAACCTGGGTGCAAGGGAAGTGCACTGAGCATCAGGAGACATGCTGTGTGAACACATGACAGGTCCTTTTCTCTTCCCCAGAGTACATTCCCCCAGTATGTACATTGAGGGAGGAGGAGAGGACTAGGTTCCCTGAGCTCAGATGAGAGGAAGAAGTGTAGTAGTAGGGACATTTAGGGATCACTCTGGCTTCCCCTGCATTTGTTTCTCCCCTTCCAACTTGACTTTGAGGAGCAGACACAGCTTCCTTATTCCCGCCTAGTAAAAGTTAATTTGCCACAGATTTAGAGCTGAATTTCAGTACTGCATGTGCTAGTTCAGCACAGTGACTAACAGTACAGTCCCTGAAGTACAATTGACCTGAGTTCAATTCCTACCCTTACTACTTTTTTGATGTGCAGTTCTGGGCAACTCAATTATCCTTGATTTTCGTTTTGTCAGACATGGATGTAATAATACTACCAATTCACATGGTTGCTAAAGGAACTGAAGTAGATCATCCATGTAAAGCAGCTGTCACAGAATCTGGTGTATAGTAGGTTCTCATTAAACTTTCCTCATTTTCTATTCCTTTCTGCCTTCCTAATGGTCCCACATCTCCTTGCCTGTCCCTCATTGTAGCACTTAGTATATTGTCTTCCTTATTCGTCTAAACAATTCAAGGTCAGAGATCCTGTGTTGGGCATTTTTTGGTGTCTTCCTTCCTGTGCTCCATTGCCATGTCTCATATACTGCCAGCTCACTATTGGTTCACACACATTTCTAGGCACAGAAAAAAAAATTCACAGAGAAAAAAAATTCACAGAGCAGCTAGCTCTTCCTTCAGGCCTTTGACTGACATTTTAAGGATGGCAGAAAACACAGCAAAATAGTTGTTTTTAGAGTTTCTTGGAAATTCACAGAGGTTCCATGCTGGATTTGAATTCACCTCTAAATGTCTACTCAGCACCAAGTTCAGAAAATTGCAAGACACTTGGGAGAATATATGCCAAGTGGCATGCAGAAAATTGCATGCCACTTGGAATTCAGCGACATACACTATAGATGATGCTCAAAGGATGGGGGGGTGGGAAAGGGGTGAGGTTGGCAGGGAAAACCCTGAGGCAGCAGTGACCAATGCACATGATATGTAATGTGACCAAGAGTCAAACCATGATGCTAGGTATGTTCCTCAGGCAGCATGGGATTAGGTACCAAGCCAGTAAATGGCATACTAGGTGCACAGACAGGGTTGTTTCTCATCGCATCCATCCCCTGCCTCTGTGTACCTTTTGCTCAACTCCTTCTATGTGGCTCCAGTATAGGTCCCTTGTCACTATGCACCATTACACTTCAGGAAAAGAAGCCTTACTGCAGCTTGTGGTGCCCAAGGAAGGCTTCACAGATAACAGAGGTATAATTCAGCTTGGAAGTAGGTAAAGGACTGGAATTAGATCAAGAGAAAGAAGGAGGGTGTTCCAGATGGAGTATATAGTGGGCATCACCTGGAGCCAGAAATATGGATGGCATGCTGGGGAAGGAGGATTAGGAGGAGGGACAGAACTGTGAGTTCAACAGGATGACTGGAGTGGGAAATTTACACCCCAGACTGACAATGTAATGTACAATTGTCCCCCAGGCAGCCTGGTATTCCTGAAGGCTGCGGTCTGACGAAGGGCTGGGGTAGGGGAATTGCAATTAGCTAAGAGCAAATGGTTATTTCTAAAAGCATTTCTAGGGCTCCCCATTTCAGTTAGAAACATATGGCACTGGCAAGGGTCCTTGCTTTATTTGGGCCCGTTGCTTAGCCTTCCCTTGCCACAAATTGCTATGGAAAAAAGCAGAAAGGCAGCTGTCCTGCCTGAAGGAGCAATCATTAGCTAATGCTGCCATCTCCAGGAGCCTGCCTGCTAATAGCCAGCACGCAGCAGTCCTGCTTCAAACTGGCTGCCCAGGCAGACTCCTGCCACCCCCACCGCAGTTCCCAGTGACTAGTTTGGCTTCTCCAGCCTGAAACTTGACTGGACAGCTGGAGAGAGGGAGAAACTGCCCAGGGCTTCTGGAATCCTTGACTGCCAGCTGCCTTCTCTTTTCTCTGGTTTGACAGGAATTGTAGCAAAGGTTTTCATCTGGAGGATGAGAAACTCCTTTTGTTAGTTTGCTAGAGCTGCCATAACAAAATACTGGGTGACTTAAACAACACTAACTTATTTTCTCACAGTTCTGGAGGCTAGAAGTCCAAGTTCAAGGTTTGGTTTCTTCTGAGGCCTCTCTCCTTGGCTTGCAGATGGACACCTTTTCCTTGTGTTCTCAGACGGACGTTTCTTTGTGCATGCATCCCTGGTGTCTCTTTGTATGTCCTAATATCTTCTTCTTATAAGGACACCAATCAGATTGAAGTAGAGCCCATCCTAACAGCCTCATTTTAACTTAATCACCTCTATAAAGACCTTATCTCCAAATATAGTCACATTGTGAGGTATTGGGGGTATTTCAACCTATGAATTTTGTGAGGACACAATTCAATCCATAACACACTGCATACAGTTATCAGAGAGCCCTGATTCTTTCCCTCTCTGAACCTTTGTCTCCCCATCACTATAATAATGGGTTAGAGCAAGAAACTTGGAGTTCTTGTCAAACAAGTTTTGCAGAAAAGAAATGCAAGTTTGTGATGACTTGCTAATGAATGGTGTTTCACAGTTCAGGGTGATTTCTTATTCTGAGAATAAACTAATGTAATTTCATTATAGAGTTTGAACTTGTTATATATTTTCATGTATTTGTTATTTAATAACCATGTTTATTGCCTTATGCATGCCACATACTAGGCTAAATGTGAGAAAGAAAAAGCTGAATGCATTAGATCATATTTTTGAATTAGTTCTTATTATAAGTTTAGACATGTATTCCACAAGAAATTGTTGGACCTTGAAGTGTAAAAATCAAAACCAATATTGAGTTTATAACCATTCCTCTACTATTAACAATTGGTTTGTAAGTATAGACTTTGATTAACTTAATTCCCTATAGAGAATTCTCTGGTTGGTTTATTGATTGATTGATTGATTCCTGAATTCCAATAGTATTTTTAATATCCACAATGTGCAAGGCATGGAGTTAGGTGCTAGGGATATGGTGGTGAGTGAAACCAGGAAGGTTATTGCCCTCATAAAACTTACTGTCTAGATTGAATCTGAGGCTACTTGTTTATTTCATGAAATGTGATGAGTGTATAGTAAAAGATATGTTGGAGGCTTCTAAGATCACCCCCAGGTTTGATGATTCACTCTGGAACTTGTTGGGCTCAGCACATAGTCATGCTCCTGGCTAAGATTTATTACAGCAATAGGACACACAGCAAAATTAACAAAGGGAAAAGGTGCATGGAGAGAAGTCTGGAGGAAACTACACACAAACTTCCAAGAATCCGCTCCCAGTGCAATCACACAGGACGTGCTTATTTTCCCCAGCAACAAGTATGACAGCACACATGAAATATTGTCTACCAGAGAAGCTCATTAGAGAATTACTGCCTATGGTTTTTGCTGGGGACTGATCACATAGGCATCTTCTGCCTGGGATGTACCAAAATTCTAGATGCCCAGAAGGGAAACAGGTAAGTGTTTGGCATAAACCACATTGTTTGTGCAAAACTATTTAAACATAGTGAGGCACTTTTACCATTTAGCAAGTTTTGTATCAGTGTAAAGAACTTTTGCCAGCCAAGTTCCCAGACACCAGCCAAGGGCCAAATGTTGAAGCAGTCCTTTCTAAGGACAGAAGTCTCAGGTCCTGAGACTGGTGAAGTAATGTGAGTGGGGCTAGTATTCTGGAAATTAAGATTCCCAATGGCAGCAGTAAAAGATGCAAAAGCCTAGTGGGAGAGGGAGCCTGACTTACTCATGAAGCTGAAAGTAGTTGGGTATGCCCAAGAGAAGGTGAGGGAGTCAAGGTAATCAAATGGACACTCTTTGTGATACTCATATCCATTTATTCTTTCAAAAAATGTGCACTGGGTGTTATATAAGGAACTGAGGACATAACAGGGAATCAAACAAATATTCATGTCCTTATGGAGCCTCCATTTTAGTGCATTTTATATGCATACACTGAATTATGTCACATCCATTTTACTGGAAATTCTCCAGTCTCAAGCAAAACATCAACATTTACATATATTTCGCACACTCCTTGATAAGAAGAAACACAAGAAGATGCCTTCTACTCAAAATTCCAGTTAGGCCTGTGTATTAGTAACCTGTGTGTATTAAATGCTGATAAAGTTGATTCTACTTGGAAACTATTTGTTACCACTATGATCAGAGGCCTTGGCATTTTGTCAGTTGTGAGTCCCATGATCAGAAACCCATTTATGTGCTGGTAGTGTGGTTTTTTTGTTGTTGTTGATAACCATAATGAAGAACAACCTGTTAGCTATTTAGAGAGCAGTAAGACACAACCAGTTCAGTAAAGAGATCAATCAGCTTTATTCAAACAAAAGAGCATCATTAGAAGCCTAGTATCAGATCAATTTTGATTAAGTCAACAAGAATGCTGCCATTTAGTAGACTAGAACTATTCTTGTTAACTGTCAAGTGTAGTCAGCCAGGACACATCTCAATCCTGTCTCCATATTATACCACTGAGAGTTCCTCTTGGCTTAACTTGAGGCATTTCATAAAAGAAACATCTACTTTCACAGAGTTCAATCTTACACTCAGAAATTTACCAGATTTGGCCACAAAACTAAGAGGTTGGGAAGGTTACAGCATTTATACACTCATCTCAAAGTCCCATGAATCTTATAGATTGACATTGTTTATTTTCAACTGAATTAGTCTCTTTCAGAACTCCAGTACACTGATAAGGTAGAAAGTTGATTAATCAGATCTATCCTGATGTCTGTACGCTAAAACTCCAAAGTGTAGCTCATAGCCATGAAAATGGGAAACCACTTTTGGAACTGTTACTTTGTTTCTACCAGTACAATAAATTTCTATATATTTGCTAGTTTTTATCTGACAAAGCTGAGTAACTGACAGTGCTTCCCTGTCTGCTGTAGGTAGCTAAGAAACAGCAAGGAGAAAAACACAGCACTCCAGATAAGTAAAGCTTTTCCTAGCATTTAGCTCTTGGAAATGACAAAAATTTTGAGACATGCTGACGTACAACTTGAATCACTGCTTGAATTCCTTAGTGCCTAGAACAACAGAACAGAGGCCAGAAATCAGCATGCTCTCAATAAATATCTGGTGAATTAATTATTGAAAGAATGGATTAATTAAATATATAAACACAAAATAGTAATTAGGGAGTGTGGGAAAATTGAAACTATTCTGTAATATGGTTAGTTATCTGGGTTTCTATTTCAAATTTTAAGATTCATTTCATGTTTCAACTATAAAAATTTCATCATCAATAAAAATGAGTTATGGAAGGTGCAGATTCAAACATAGATACCTTTGATTTTTTTCTGACAATGAGGAATGGCCTCAGAGATAAATGTCTGGAAAATAAATTGTTCACAAAAATATATTTTAGATTAAACCCATGGTCTGTGCTTTGGTCCAAACAATGTGAAGGATTTGTGTACTTCAAGGCAGTATAAAATTGAGAGACTCAGGAGCATAGGCTCAGAGGACAGACAGTCCTATGTCTGAATGTGTGAACTCCAGGAGGTCAGGGGTAATGAGGTCTTGTTTCCCACTATCACTAGACTAGCCATCTATAAACTTTCTGATCACACACCTCTGCCTGAGTGTGCATATTTATGTATGTCTAAATTATACATATGTATATATCTACTAATATATTTCATATTTTTATTTGCTGTATTATAGAGTATACACAAACATACACATTTTAAAAGTTGAGAAAAACACATATTCCAATATGCTCTTTCCATATCTAATTTTTTTTTTTTTTTTTTGAGATGGAGTCTTGCTCTGTTGCACAGGCTGGAGTGCAGTGGCACAATCTTGGCTCACTGCAACCTCTGCCCCCGGTTTCAAGCGATTCTCCTGCCTCAGCCTCTCAAGTAGCTGAGATTACAGGCATGCGCCGCCATGCTCAGCTAATTTTTGTATTTTTAGTAGAGACGAGATTTCCCCATGTTGGTCAGTCTGGTGTCCAACTCCTGACCTCAGGTGATCTGCCCGCCTCGGCCTCCCAAAGTGTTGGGATTACAGGTGTGAGTCACCGCGCCTGGCCGTCCATATATAATTGTCTTGCCCATTCCTGAGGCTCATGCATCCCGCTTTGGAGAACACTTCTCTAGCATGTAGTCCATCATAGGTGCTCAATTAATAACATTTGTTGAATTATTGAATGAGTTTAAATCCAGGTTTTTCTACTTACTGTGTGAACCTGGGTAGGTTCTGCTATCCATATTCTAGGCCTTTGTTTTGTCATCCATAAAATGGTATAAATAATGATAGCTGTATTGGGGGGTTGTTGTGAGGCATAAATTAAGTAATACAGCAAATGTTAATAACAATTGCTGTGATATTGATGATGATGATAACAATGGAAAAACATGTTTAATTCTCCACTTCTTAGATGAAATGATTTAGGTCTTGCCCTCATCACATCATTACTTTTAACCATGGATACACCTCATATATTCCAGTTGATATGATGCATTCCATACACAGGATTTTGAAGTAGGATCTGTTCCTGCAGGACATCTGTTCCAGCCTGTGAACATAATTTTCTGGTAATGGGCATAGAGAAAAGCAAAAAAGGAGGATGTATTTACCCTCTTTAAGCATATCTCCAAAAGTAGTACCTTTCAATGATATAAGTTGTGAAAGAAAGATGCTAGTGGAAATGATATAAAAGCAAGACCAAGACACACTTAGAGGAGTTGAAGGGTGACATCTTATGTACTAACTCCCCTATCTAATCAACTATGAGACATAGAGTTACCCTCCACCTGCCTCCCCACCCTCATCAGAACCTGCCTATGCCTCTGAGCATGGATCACTTTGAAGTAAGGCAGGAATGAAGCCAGGAAAAGTTCTGCAGGGACTCACATTTCTCAGTTCTCTTCTGACTCCTTAGAGCCCAGATTCTGCTAGTCTGGAGTATAGTGCATGATTATACTGTGAGTTGGCAATGGGGCAATAGAGGGTGCAGGGAAAGAAGGAAGGAAAAATAACTTCCTCACCTCCTTTTCTTTCCTCACCCCACTGTCTCCACCACTTTCACCAAGGTTGTCCTACTAAGGTTGTCATCTTCTAATGACAAAAGCCAGTGGATATATATAATCCTGAACTAACTCGACTTCTCAAGAGTGTTTTATTTGAACTCTCAGGAGGCCTTTCTTCCTTCCTGAAACTCTCTCCTTCCTTGGTTTGTGTGATATCACTATTTTCTACTTTGTCTTTTACCTTTTGTCTGATCTTCCCTAGTCTCCTTCACTGCCTCCTCTTCCTCTATCATAAATGTTAGTGTTTCTCATGGTTTCATCCTCAGCCTTCTTCTAATCTTGCTCTATGCATTCTTCCTAGAGCAGCTCATCCATCTCCACACCCCCGCCATGACTGTAAACACCATCTCTTTGCTCATCACTACAGAATCTTTATCTCTAGACCAGGTCCCTTTCCCATATTCCAGGCTTACTACTTTTAGATTATCTTCACTGCCATACCCCTACAGGCATACCTAACACTGAATGTATGTGTATATGTGTGCGCGTTCACATGTGTGCAGCAAAACAATTAGTTGGCAGAGAGTCAAAAAAAAATTGGTATGTAGGATGAGCTGTCACTTTTTGAGTGATGTTGTGCACATTTAGTTTCCTCACCTATAAAAATGTTAAAAAAATCCATTTGGGTGATGGGTTCACTAGAAGCCCACCCCCCCCATTTACAAATGTAATACCCATGTAACAAACAAGCACATGTACCCCCTGAATCTAAATTTTTAAAGATGTTAACTAAAGCTGTCTTTTGGAAAGAAATAAAAAAAATTAAAATGTCCCTCCATTAATTTGAATTATTTAAAACTCTGACAGTTTAGCATTGTAATATAGCTGGAAATAATTATTGCTCTAATAGCCAACAACTGTTTTCACCTAACCATAGTTATTTAAATCACCCATATAATTATAAACCTTTATTTATTTAAAAAAATGGGGAAATGCGCTCCAGGTTTCTAACACCGCAACCATCCTGTTGCCCAATCAGAAGCCCTAGAGTACTCTTTGGAACCTACCTCCTCTTCCCCTCCCCATTGCAGTCCATAACCAACGTCTGTAGATTGTATATCCACAGTGGCCCTGTGTTCTGTTGCCTTTTCTCTAGTCACAGTGTCATTGCCTTAATTGAGGCTATCAACATTGCTCTTGCACAATTGACATGCTCTCCATAGTTCTCTCTGCCTCTAGTCTTGTGCCTACAACCACCATACTAGTCTTCATGCTGCAGCCACTGAAATCTTTCCAAAATGCCAATCTGACCAAGTCTCTGCCTTGCTTAAAGGCTTGGCATGGTTCCCCATGGCATAAAGGATTGTGTCAAATCCTATCCCGTGATCCAGGGGGTCACACATAATCTGACTCCTAACACCTTCCATCGTTTTATCCCTCATCCTATCTCTGGAAATCTGTGCTCCAGCCATTCCAAACTGCCTGCATTTCTAAACTGTGCTAGACTGTCCCAAGCCTGTATGTCTTTGTAGTTGTGAACTCTGCCTGCAATTTTCTCAGCCCAGCACATTTTCACCCTCCCAACAATTGATTTGACTAATGGCCACTGGCCTTCAAAACTCAGCTGCAAACACTTGCTCTGAGACAGGCTTTCCTGATAATCCCTGAGGCTAGGTTTGGTAGGTAGGCATGGGTACCCGCCCCCCCTGTGATTTTACAATGCCTGTGCCACATTTCTGTCATTACACTTATCACCTTTTAAGATAATTATGTGTATGTGTGTGTGTGTGTGTGTGTGTGTGTCTGTGTGTGTGTGTGTGTGTGTGTGTATTTTGGTCTCTCTCCCCTGGGACTAAAAGCTCATTTAGGCCAGAGGCTTTGTATGATTTCTCTAGAGCAGCTACTCTCTTCACCTAGTTGCCTCCTGCTCTTCCTTCGTTTCTCAGCTTAATATCATCTTCTCTGGGATGCTTTCCCTGACTTCAACCTCCCAACCCCCAACCAATGGAAGGTTCTGTGAGATATCCCTCCTCTGTAGCATAGAACTTCTCCTTTGCATTGAAAGTGCCTGTTTATTGTCTGTCTCTTCCACTAAACACTGAACTCCTTGAAGAAAGGGACTAGGTTTTGTTCATAATTATGTTTCCCACTGCAACCTCCTATAGCCAAGCACAGAAAGCAGTACAGATTAGACACTTGTTAAACATTTGCTGCTTCACTTTTCTTTTGGAGATTGTGATTTTGCCTCTTATTTCTTTCATTAAAATTGCTTTCCCATTTTTTAAAAAAATATTTTTATTGTGGTAAGGAAGCATAGCATGATATCTACTCTTAAATTTTTAAGTATACAATACAATATTGTTAACTATGAGCACAATGTTGTACAGTGGATTTCCGTTTTTAAAACACTCCGGGTTACTTTTTGGTTACTTTTCCAAGCATTATATAGTTTTGTATAAGTTTGGACTGCTATCTTGTCCTCTAGGTGGCGTTGTTTGAAAAAGAAATGGCAAAGTTGTATATGCTTTCAAATAAATGAGTACTGTATTTGTCTGCTAGTACTGACATAACAAAATACCACAGATTGAGTGGCTTAAACAACACAAATGAATTTTTCTCTCAGTTCTGGAGGCTAGAAGTCCAAAATCAAGGTACTGTTAGGTTGGTTTCTGGAGAAGCCTCTCTTTCTGGCTTATAGATGGCCACCTCTTGCTATACTCATATATAGCCTTTCCTCTCCATGGAAAGAGATTGAGCTCTAGTGTTTCTTCAGCTTATAGGGACACCAGATCTATCAGATTAGAGCCCTGCCTTATGGGCCCTAATGTAACCTTAATTATCTCGTTAAGGTCCTGTCTTCAAATACAGTCACAATGGGGGTTAGAGCTTTAGTATATGCATTTGGGGGACGCAATTCAGTTCATAACAGGTATACATCCCAAGATTATCAAAATTTTGTGCAATTATATGAAACAATATATTTAAATCACCTTGGAGCAAAGCAGCAGAATTAGTTGTAACCAATGATCAAATGTTCTGAGTGTCATTTACCTTGTATCTCAAAGGAGGGGGATTATGCTGCTGGAGCAGTGCAGGGACTAGTGGAAGTCCCAGAGAACCTTTGGGCTTGAGAAACGGTATTTGAGTTCTCTCCCATTCCATCCCTTCAGGTTACCATTCCTGAAGCCTAGAATCTCGTTGGCAGGCAGAGAAGCTCCATTCTCTCCAGGTCAAGCGGACGTCTTCAAGGACTTTAATTTTACCATTTCCAAGGTACCAGGCCTCCAAAAGCTCCCTCAAAGAACCCTTGCCTAGAATAGAACCAAAAATACTGGAAGCAGTGGAGACGGCCTCATCCTTGGAAACTGTATGACCTCATCCCGCTCTGGCCATCTGATAGATGGGTTGAGAATACAGTGCCAACTGAGATTAAGACCTTTGAGAGGCCATGAAGAAGGGCCTATCTGAGTGATTCTGTCAGTCCTGGCTAAAGAGGCCTGTGCCCAGGAGACATCAGCCTGGCGTGCCCTTGAAGTGTTTTTCACTCAGTGCTACTATTAAGGGACCTTAGTAGCTACTGTGGGAAATAAAGGATTCTGAAGGCAAATTAGTATGTTTATTCCAGAGTTTCTCACATTAAATAGATTTATTTACCGTAGGCTTTAGTTGAACCTTTAGCAAGCCAAATACATAATACTAATTACCAATAGTTTGGTGTGCTCTGCAGTCTTTCACAAACTCACTGATCACAGGACCTTTTCAGTCAGAGAATCTTGATCAGATTATTATTCTCCAAGACTCTCTTTTAGGAAGGGTAACAATGAAGAAAATCATGAAAAAAGCGATTGCTGTGAGATGCACTTTGACTCAAATAATTCCTCCAGGCCTACCCTGCTCTCTCCCTCCCTGAGCCACCTACACATTGGCCCCCAGTAATGCCAAATTCGTTTGGCCTCCTATCTTGGCTGGGCTGCCTTCTCCTGTTAGCATGCCTTTTTCTTGACTGACTTAGAATTTCCACAGGATTCTGTTGTCAGCCTTGTTTCCAGGTTCCATTCTTTCTGATGAGAATTGGTGGGCACACAGATCAGGCCCTTGGGAGTGTCAGAACCTGGTTTGTTCCTAACTCTATTGGGGAGCTTAGAGTCCACCCTGGTTAGGAGGGAAACAGATGAAATCACTTGATACCTTTCAAATAGAGGCTTTGCTTACAGCCCAGGGTAGAGTGCCCTAGGGAGATACTAAGGGACTTGCATACTAGCCATCTTACAAAAGGCTAATTTGCCTGGCCACACTGGCCAAGGAAGAATAATAAGAAGGAAACCACCCCACTGCTTACTGTATGCTAGGCACTGTAATAAGTGCTTTGCATACATTATTCGAGTTCTTACAACCAACCTATGAGATAGACAGAATTTTTGGATCCACTTTACAGAGCAGGAAACTGAGTTTCAAAAATATGAGGAGACAAGCCCAATGAAGCATAGCTTAGCATGAGCAGAAGAGCACAGGACTCCAGTCTATGCCCTTGTGGCTCTAGGGTCCCTGCTTTTCACTACTTTTCTCTGTTGCTTCCGGGTGAATCTAGGGAGGTGGTGAGGTCCATCTGCATTGTGTCGGTCAAATCAAAGAGTACCTTAGATAGCTATTTGAAATAGTCTCTTTCTGTCCCCTCCTGCAAGAGCCAATTACTTTTAGGAAATAGCTCTGTGGTCAATAGAACTATTTTTTTTTTTTTATAGACAATGATCTAGGTTCTGGTAGGGAACCTACAACTCCAGTCTTCATCCCCACAACGAGGTGCTAACTTAGATCCTCATCACTGTCACCTGTGTCTCTTAACAGAGCTCCCTATATCCTATCTTCCTCTTTCCCCCTCATATTCTCCACTCTGCAGCCCAGGTCACCTTTCTGAATGTCATTTGATTCCTTTCTGGTGTAAAACCTAGTCACCATTGAGATAAATCCAAACTCCTTAAACTGGCTTCCTAAATTATTCCCTGCCTATTTCTTCAGTGTGTACCTCCCAAACCCTCTCCTCTGTGCCAAATCTCACCCCTTGGTCTGTGGACATGCCAAACAACTTCCAGTTTCAGCTGTGTCCTGTTTAGTTTCAGGTAATTTCACACTTCTAAATATGCTCACTCACCAACCTCATCTGCCTTGGGAACAGCTGTTCAATTTTCAATGCTCAGTTCAACTGTCACCTGCTGTGTGAAGTTTTTCTGGTTCCCTCTCACCTTCTCTGAGTCTTACCAGGCCTGGTACAGCCTCAGAGCCTTATATTCTTTAAGATGGCACTGATTGCCTTCTGCAGGTATCTCTCATCTCTAGACAAGCTCCTTCCCCAGCAGGGACTTGGGATTATTTATTCTCGTGTCTCAAACACCCAGAACAGGCCTAATCCATAATGGGAACCCAGGAAATGTTTGCTGAATAAAAGAATGGAAAGGAAGTTTTCCTAAAATAGGGTAAGAATTTGACATTAATTTTGAAATTGGCCAAGAGAATCTTCAAGATAAATGAAATGAATAAGGATTGTAATTTGATTTGTTTTGTCCCTATTGTCGTGAGATGCTAACCTGGACAAATCTAAATATTTAATTTATCTTTCCATGAAACTCCTGAGAGGAAAAAGAAATTGTTGAAGCCAGTGTTGGTGCCTTGTTGTTGGGAGGATTAGCATGCAACTGAAATACGTTATTCTCCACAAGGGGGTGCTATGAACACAAACGAGGCCATTCTCTTATTCTTCCTCAGAGAGAGAGAGGAACTGCACAAACCAAGTAACTTTTTTATTTTCCCTGCATTGTATACAATTGTGCAAGAATGGAATAACTCTCCACCGTTGCCAGAAAATTATGTATGCCTCGGACAAGGCTTCCTACTAATAAGATTCACACTCACACACATACCCCTAACTCCTTTAAAAGATTCAGGCATCAAGTTTAAAGATGTATGATTTGTGGTATATCTGGAATTTGTTCATCGACAGATTTAGATGTTATGTAGTATGATGTCAGAAACACAACTGAACAGAATAAAAGCATGCACTATGCTGCTTTTAACTCTCGTATAGGACAGACCATTTTAGAGGAAGACTCATCCAGGTATCAGAGATATCAGTCAGCTCTTGTCAGTAATAACACGTAGATATAGTAGTACCAGCTGTGTACACTTGTTTAGATTTTTTTTCTTATGAAACCATGATGGGCAGCACACATAACACAGTCAATATTTGGGAAAGTTGTACTTTGTGTAACCAGTGGCTTAAGCAAATCAAATCTTGTCTTCAACATCTCATCTCCAGTTTCTACCTTCAGCATATTTTGATGGCCTTGGATTCTGAGTAATATTTTCGAACTGTACTCATGTATGTCTTCCCATTTAGACTCGTTCCTTTAACCCCTGGGCTCTGTGTGTATGTGTGTGTTTTCCATATTTATAACTCCTGCACATGACAAAGGTCCTGATACATTGTAAGGACTCAGTTAATGTTTGTGGATTGCTTCCTTATTGATCTGTTTTCACAAAAATGCTGCCAAAAAATGTCAAGCAGGATAATGATGAGGTTACAAGAGAGACAAGTGAATGGGCAAGAAGAGACTAAGGGTAAAGTAAGAGGACTAACTTCCATTGACTGCTTACGAAATGCCACGCACTGTGCTGAGGACTTTATATAAATATCTCATTTAATTCTTATAAAAGCCCAATAAAGAAATAATTATCACCCCAGTCCCACCACCTGTTTTTGCATGATTGTGGCCATGATATCAGAATAATCAAATAGATGGTATTTGGAGGTATATAATAGTCTTTACCTATGCCTTCCATACATCAGGGCCTCAATGGTGCTTGACTAGGATTTGCACTGTGGGTTAGTATAGTTCATGGGTTGTTATTTGAAGCTGACTCTTGTGTTCATGCAGGAGGGCAGGAATCTTCCTGGCTGTTCTGTCTGCCCCTGTTACCCTCAGTGAAAATGAAAGGAAGCACAGTACATAGTGGTTGACAGGAATGAAGGTTTCCAACCTTCTAACTGTGGTTGGAGAGCTTCCTGTGTGGCATTTCCCCTCCTTCTGGAACTCTTTAGTATTGTAGGAAATGAGTGACTTGGGCAATTGCGATAGACTTCAAGCAATTGGATTCACTGAAGAACATTTTATGGAGGAGGAGGAGGAACACAAAATCTTGAAAGCTCTGGGTTGAGAGAAACCATCAAGGGTATCCACGTTAACCACTAAGCAAGCTTTTGAATCCCCTGATAGTATTCCAAATTGCCGTCTCTGTGACCTTGAACAAAAACTTCACCTCTCTTAGTGAGTTTCCACACAGGCAAAAACAAAAGCAAAAATGAAAAAACTAAACAAACAAAACCTTATAGGGTTGTCGTGAAGATCAGAGAGAACATACTCCTGGAATATATTAGGTACCCAGTACAAGTTTTAAAAATAGACTTTATTTTTAGAGAAGTTTTAGGTTCATAGCATAACTGATCACAAGGTACAGAGTTGACATATACCCTGTGATTCCCTGGATGGCCTCCCCACTAGAAATATCCACCCACTGGAGTGGTACATTTGTTACAATTGATGAACCTATATTGACATGTCCTTATCACCTAAAGTCCATAGATTACATAAGGGCTTGCTCTTGGTGTTGTACATTGTCTGGGTTTGGACAAATGTATAAAAGGCCATTATAGTATCATACAGAGGAGTTTCATTGCTGAAAAAATCCTCTGTACTCCTCTAGTTCATCCCTCCTTCCCCACCAACCCCTGGCAACCACTGATCCTTTTACTGCCTCCATAGTTTTGCCATTTCCAGAATGTCATACAGTTGGAGTCACGTGGAGTAACCTTTTCAGATTGGCTTCTTTCACTTAGTAATATGCACTTAAAGTTCTGTGTATTTTCATGGCTTGATAGCTCATCTCTTTTAGCCCTCTTTTATGCCATTGTCTGGATGTACCACAGTTTACTTATTCATTCACCTACTGAAGGACATCTTGGTTGCTTCTAAGTTTTGGCAACTATGAATAAAGCTGCTAGAAACATTAGTGTGCAGGTTTTTGTGTGGATATTAGATTTCAACTCAGGGGTACTCAGTATTTTTTAAATGAAAAATATATCTGTCCTTACTCCCATAAATTCCTCCTTTCCATCAATTCTTCCCAAGGTGAGGGATCAGTGCATACAAGAGGCCTAATTTGCAGCAAAATGCTCATTAATTAGCCAAGAGGCTGCGGTGGCACAGCAAGTAAACAACGTACTACAAATCTGTTTACAGCGGCTTCTGCAGACATTTTAAAACAATTAAACTGTCAAGGGGGCCTGCAGACAAGAGCTTTGCATTTTAATGGGAAATGATTAAATCTCAGGCATTATTGCCTTCGATGTGTCTAGGCTTTAAGAGGAGGGCAGAGTATTGATTGAGGCCTCCAGGAAGGCAGGAAGCTTTCTTGTGCTGCTTGACCACAATGCAGTGAAAGCTTGGAGATCTGTAACTCCTTGGGCTGGAATTAAAGGCCAGTAGCCGAAAATTTAACTAGATTTGTCACCTTCTGTTTAGTTGGACTCTGCCTGTAGGAACAGATGATAGATCATGACCTCCAGGGTATTATTCGTCAATTGGCAGAGAGAGAGAAAGAGAGAGAGCCCCTTGCTGATGGCATCTATTAGAAAAGGCTGAATGACACAGCACCATGTGGTGACCTCAGTGTTTACACTATCTGGATTAAAACCATTGTAAGGCAAGTGAAAGCCACCCATGTAGTCACTGCCTAAGTCAACTAATGCAAACTGCACTCTAACCTGTGAATATGTGTGTGCCACAGTTATGACGGACACGCAGTCTCAAACATCTAGTGTATTCACCTTCTCTATTGATTTCATCTATTCACAGGTGCTGGTCAGATCACATGTGGTTCTTGCCCTCTAGCTACTCACAGTCCAGTAAATGAGGGAACATGTAAGCAGCTGGGTACAATCCAGTACAGTGATAGATGTTGTTGGCTACAGTGAGGGGACCAAGGAGGTCACATTCAAATTGAGAGATGTGGAGGGGCTGGCAGAAAATTCTTTCTAGAGAAGGTTCTACTTGAAAGATTAGTAGGCAGACAAGGGGACAAGGACACTTCGAACTGAGGGAAGTTCTTGAACAAACCTGTGGAGGTGTGAAAAAGCCTAGTACATTCCAAGAACCCAGTCTGGTAGTGTGGAACCTGAGTCCTCTGGTACTTTTTAAAGGATGGGGTGACCTTAGTCCTCAGGTTTAAAAACTTAATCAATAAATGATGACATTATTGAAATATATCACCACATAATGCTAAATAGAACAGGTGAGCACTACCATTCTCTGTGCCTTTCTATTGCTTAAAATCCTTCCATTTGTCATACTTCTTAAAAGTATGCCAATTGGAGAACAAGACACTTGCTTCCAAAATGAGAATACCTTTGTGAAAATTGACACATTTGTGTGAATTAGCTTAATCAGATTGCTTTCCTCCACAACACCTGACCAAGACCAGCCACTCTGATGACTAGGAGAATAGGGGGATGTGGAATGCAAAAGAAGGTAGGAGCATGGGGTACTGAGGGTGGAGAGGGCTCCTCTTGCAGTGGAATTACAGGCAGCTAGGGAGCAGCACAAAGGCCCTGCATGGCTGAGAATTAGTTTAGGGGAAAGGAAAGAGAGGATAGCAGAAATAAATTTTACCTGACTTGCAATTTGGCTCCATGTCAGCTCTCATTTTGTTTATTTCTGTGCTGTCTAGACATCAACAGATTGAGCTGCTCCCATCCCTGGGGACCCCCTTCCCCACTACACTGACCAGTGCAGCCCCCTGCAGGGCCATTATAAGAAGCTATGGCATAGCTGAAAGACTGAGTCTCTTGATTAGACCTGATAAGACCACTCATATTAAGATGACTTAATTTTGTCCCTTGAGAAATGCCTTTTTAAGAGCTCTCACATTGGCCAAGAGAGACTGCCTCCATATTAAGCTTTTCTATTTTTGTTTGAAGGAAGTTGGCATCTCTCCTGTGTAGAGTTTGCTGAAGCCTAAATTCTTCCATTAGCCATTTTGGTTTGCAAACAGGGATCTGAATATATGCAGCTTTTTACCTGGTGGCCTGAGCACTCGCTCAGCTTCCCAACCAGAGAACAATGGGGAATACCCCATGGCCACATTCTGAATCTGATCATCTGTGCTTCTAAGCATGATTGACTAGTTAAAATAATGGTTTTCTAGGAAACAGGACTGGCTACAGAATTTGCAGGGGTTAGTGCAAAACGAAAATGTAGAGACCCTTGTTCAAAAAATTGTTAGTTTCAAAATGGTGACAGCAAATCATTAAACCCAGTGCAGGGCCCTTCTCAGAGCATGGCCCTTTGCTGCTGCATAGGTCATGTGTCCAGGAGGTAGCCCTACCAAAGAACAGCTATTTTGCCTTTTTGGGTTCTAAAGGCTCCTGTTGTTCAGGTCCCTGGGCTGTGGATGGCTACTGGGGTATAGGGGACGGTGTTTGATTTCAGGGCAGAACAAATTTTCTCCATCCTCTGCCTACTGCTGAAATCCCATCCTCAGAGCTAAAGCAATTTTGTTGAGGCTGGATCCCTTTGGGAGGGGCTAACATTTGCAGCTGTTGTCTGTTACATGCTTAGTGTTGGATGGAAAAGTGGAGGGAGAGAGCACAAGGCAATTTTGATTATGCAGAGAAGCTTATGAAAAAATATGTAAGTTTATGGAATGCTTTTGGATATACATTATCTTCCTTTCCATATAGCACTGAATATGGGTACTGGGGCTTAATAAATATAGCTCCTCGTGGGTGTTGGTAATTCTTCAATATTCATTGATAGTGACAATATTCAGAACTTGAGACAGATTTCCTTTCTCTCTGACTCAAGGGCAGTTTTCCCAGAGCCACACAGAAGGAGAATCCAGTCTGTTCAAAAGGAAAGACTCATTTGATCCCAGAATAACTTACATTTCCATTTCTATTTGAATTTTTAACAAAAATAGTGGGTCTTCCATAAAGCAAAAATAAAAAGCATGGCAATTTTGTTTCAGGGTTTGCTTTTTCTTAAAATTTTGATTCCTATATTAACACTATTCAGTGCTTCAGTAACGAGTATGGTGTAATGCTAAAATAGTCTGTTTCTTGCTCTTTGTTATAATTAGCTAAAAGCCTTTTCATAGGCTGCTCATAGATTTTCTGAATTTTTAACAAGGGACTTTGATATGAAAATATAATTTTGTGGCACAGAACTAAAAGTTCTGGTAGAATCTCAACATTTTACGAGTAATTGTTACAGAGGATTGAGCAACTATAATTCTTACAAATGTCTATTTTGCTTGTAGCGTTTTCTATTCATCAATAATTCAATTTCAAAATAAAAGACACATTTCAACATCCCAAACGCTGTCGGGGAGACTTTCAGATTCCTGACTGTGGGAGAAGTCTACCAAATAAGGCAGCCAGCTCCAAAAACTTCTCTAATGTGCTGAGGGATCCTGTTACAGACCGTTTTTCATAATTCTAGAAGGCAAAATAAAATTTTATGCTTGGAAATAATAAGTTTAAGCAAATAGTATAGGCAAAGCTTATGTCTGAGTCCAAGCAATGGTCTGATTACTGCCAGAACAATACTGCTACATGATGAATCATTAATGATCTGGGAGAGTCATAATGGTCTGTCACTAATGCCCATTAATGATCTCTCTATACTGAGAGTATGGGCTTGATGTTTCTGGCCATTACCTTGGAGAATACTTTAGATATGCCTTAAACTTTCTCTGATCTCCTCTCTCTCTGTGTCTGCTCCAAATGTAGACAGCAATTGTCTGGGTAGGACCAGCTTATAAAGAAGCATGGCTTTGTTAAGGAAGTCGTATTCAGGTAAGATTTATTTATGCAATGTTTTTGAAGGACATAGATTTGAATGTTTATCCTGGACATTAATGCCTTTGTAGAAATTAACAAAATTATACCAGGGATCTTTCTGCTGAGATATTTTTCATTCTGGATGGGACAGGGGTTCTTGATTCCCTTTACTCCGGGATGTTTGACTGTTAAGAATGGATTCTTTTGGAAAAATGCATCATTTTTTTTTTCTGGGAGGAATTTAAAATATTAATTGTTATAGGAAACTGAATGTGTATTTCTGACCATTTAAAACTCTATTTACATTTAGAAAATGGTGGCACTAACTGATTCAAGAGAGATTTCCTACTTCTAGATTTGCATTTATTCTATGCATACAGCACAAAACATTAATTTTAATTTCTAAAGAAAAAAGAGAATAAGTAATTGTAATTGGCTTTTAATGTATTTTTCTTTTAGCTTAGTGAAAGAAAGGAAAGAAAGAGAAGATGACACTTAGCTAAGAGAAGGTGGACACAATCACACTTTAATTCTGAGAAACTTATTAGGTGTATCTTCAGGGAAATCACAGAAGATAGGCACTCCATAATGTCTCAGCGAAACTAGGAGAGTATCTGTTCCTCCATGGCGGCAAGGCAGATGCCGCAGATAGCTGATGGAACCAACGCCCAAGAGCTTCCAGCTCACGGAGAAAAACAAGCTGAGAGAAGGTTGCCGGAGCGACCAGTTTCAAGTCTCTTTGAAAAGAGCAGGACAGGGATTCTTTTGGAGGAGTGAAATCACTCCTCCAGCTACATTTTTAATGGGAAGTTTTTACATATAACTAATAAAAAAATGGTTTTGCCAATCTTCATATTAGCTGAATAAAGCAACCTCATGAAGCAAACACTTTCATTGAAACCCTTTGCACTTTCTTTATTGTTGAACCTGAAAGAATCCCAGAGAACTCTAACCTTGCTAAATGTTTTATTTTGCTAGAATATTTTGTCCAGATGAGTAATTATTCATGGTGATTTTCTGTTTCCTCGAAATCCTTCTCTCTGTCCTGCAACTGCTGAGTAGCATGTGTTTATTCATGTAATTAACTGGGATTAATAGGCTTTCTCTTCTGAGTACTTCACAGGATATCCTCAGCTATTTGGAGTTCTCCTAGAGCATCCCCAAATGGAGATTTGGATTGATCTGCCATGTTGCATGAGCATTGTTTATCTGATTGTTTTTAGTTGGTTTCCCCATAAAAATGAGAGAAAAAAAAAAGCTTATTTGAAAGATTAGTACATCAAGGGCAATATTAGTGATGAAAATCGTTATAGAATTTGTGAGATTAGTTCAACATTTAATTTTCTGATTATTTCCACAATTCATGTCTCTAAGAAACCCGTTAGAGTTTTCACCTTCCAGGTGGTGGACAGCTTATAATCATCATTAAAGGCAGGAGCTACAGACTATATGCCTCTTTACTCAGGATACAGTATATGTGGCTGAAACAACTACACTCATCACTCTGCTTGTAAAGTATTTGAGTGAAACACACACACTAATTATTTGCTGAGTAAGATCTGTGACACAGGAAATTCTCACCAAACAATTATTTTATTGACATGTGAGTCTATGAATTGGAGACTGTCAAATTGCCATCTAAGCTGCTTGGTTAGATTCAAGCACAAACTAACTTTATGCTTACAATAGACTTATAGGTTGATTGATGAAATGTTATAAATAGACATGTCCATTTTTAATAAATGTATGTTTGTGGGAAACTGAGCCCCTTTGCAGAAATGAATGCAAGCTGTGGGACAGATTGGTAGTGACTGAAAATGCTGCAGTTGCTCCTCTGAAAGAAATATTAAAATATCTGATATAACATAGGCTCTGAGTTCATGGTAGAACAATGCGATGCAAATGAAATCAGGAGAAAGGATATGCAGCCAAAGAATGGCGAGTCGCAAGAAAGGTCATGTAGTTTATCTCTTAGCCTTCATACGGGAAAACACTTCAACCCTTGTATACAGATGAGACTGTCCCAGCCACCGCATCCACAAGCTCTCTAAAGAACTCATTTCAAAAGCTCTCAAGGCAAGAAC
Organism: Gorilla gorilla gorilla; assembly: GCF_029281585.2. Classification (NCBI taxonomy): domain Eukaryota; kingdom Metazoa; phylum Chordata; class Mammalia; order Primates; family Hominidae; genus Gorilla; species Gorilla gorilla. Next base: position 150,443,648 of record NC_073247.2, on the reverse strand, counting down.
ATCCATCCTAAGTTCTCCATCTCCAGTTAAGTCTGCTGCCTCTCATTTGATCCTCAGGGAAGCTAAAGAACAGACAGCAGCTGTGCTCTGTGTAACCCTTCCCAGCCCAGAAGCTCTCATGATTATGCTTATTTAAGTTAAGGAACCCTAGTTTCTTTAGTCTACCCTTTCAATCTTGTTTTTAACCTACCTTATTTAGCTCACCCATTTACTTCTCTAAATGTTTTTGTCCTTCTTGTGTTCCCCTCTGCTTGTCCACAATTACTTCTTCAGCTTTTTAAGGTCCTTTCGTGTTCTTTTCTAAGTAATTATGAGTTTTTCTATTCAGTGGCTATTCCTACACCTGCCTAGTACTCCATGTATCATATTGACTTAGAGTTTCTCAAACAGCACATGAAGACAGATTTTCTTCTCTCGGGGAAGAAAACAATATATTTACACATATATATTTGTATATATATATTTGTGTATATATATATAAAACAGTATATTTGTTAATCATTTCCTTAGCTGTAAGGACTTAGGAAACAATATGTTTACTAATTTTTTTATCAATAATCCCCTGTCCATTTTTCAGGGGTTGCAAATGTGTACTTTCAGCTGTTCTATAGATCACTCATTCCAAACATTGAGGCCATTATCACCTGGGCAGTGCCTCAAAGTGCTTTCTCATGATATGCAGTTCCAACTGCCTGGCCCTGGGCTTGTGCTTAGTATATACTTAGTTTTTGTTGAGTAACTGTATATACCCAAAACGGCCGTATAGACCACTAGAAAATATTTCTTTATATTTTCTTTGGGAAAATGATTAAACAATCTAGCTGATCTTATAAAACAAAGCATAAATGACCATCTTCAATTTGGGTTTTTAGAATGTATAGTGGTAGTCTATATTTGCCTTTTGCCATTTGCCTTAGAAACTGGAAGCTTTTGAACTGAGAAAACTATTACAAGTGAAGACATCCAGGATGGTAGAAAAATTCACCCCAGCAGCTAAGCTCTTGAGAAGGAAGGAGAGTATTCAAAAGGAAGTGAGTGCCTCCCGGGTAGAAGGAGTTCTGTAAGTCCCCCTTGGGGGTACCAGTCTCATGGGAGAAAAATGTGCCATAACTTTTATTTTCATTCCGGCAGGGCCACTGGGTATGGCCTAAAAGTTTAGGCATATCTCAATTGGCAGTATAAGTGTCTCTCGTTTTATAAAATAAAATTGTTTCCAGAAAATTATATGTAAATCAAATCCCACGTGAAATCCACATGGGATATGCAGTAAAGAAAGGAGCCTTTTTGTGAGTGTTTCTATAAAGCGAAGACTTATAATAGACATATTAAAATGATTACTCTTTAATTTATCCATTTGAAAGTCTGAGTTCTAAAATGTCAGAATGAAAACAAGATATCTGCATTCTATTCAGAAGAAATTATTTGACCAAAGCTTGCTAAGCTTATGTATGCTTTAATGTAATAATGCCTCATTTGTGAGAATGTTAAAAATGGTTACATTTAAGTCTGCTTACTTTGCTTTGGAAGTTTCTGAAGAGCTTATTGGTGTTTCTCACTATTTAGCAGCTTTATCTGATATGACATTATATTATTGCCTTCTAAAATAGAATTTTTAAAAACTTTATCCAAAGGAGCCATGAATAACTGGCATGGCCACTTACTTATGTAAATAGGGTATACACTTATCTCCTGGACCCAAAACTCTAATCTGTTACCATGCCAATTCCCTATATTTAGTTCAACATGCCGCTGAAATGTCTAAATATTGGCTCTTCCCCAATGTACTCCATCCTTTACTCTGTTCTTAGAGAATGAAGAGTTATGATACAGGAACTTCGCCTTGTACAACAGAGTAGGTGTTATTTAGGCACATTCCAAGGCTCCAGAGCAGTCAGCCTTGGAGGTGTTTACTAGGACTCTTTCTGTGGTTGGTTAGTGCATGCATCTCTGCGTAAATACAAAATATAAGTGTTCTTTGTAGTATTCATTGTTCCACTAATGCTTAACTGCATAGCTGAATGAGAAGATATTTTTCCAGCTCTAATACTAGCTAATATGATAAAATCTAAATAAAGTCTCTAAATACCACATTCATTATGTCCCTTCCTTATATCAAAACTTTTACTGGCTTCACTTTGAATGCCAACTAGTTGGAGGCAGTGTTTGATGTTATTCTGTAAGCAAAGCCTACAGTAGTCTGGCTCAACATACCTTTCTAGTCTTATCTCCTTCCTTTCCTACAAGAACTACTTCAGCCAATCCAATTGCCTCCTAGAGGAATTTGCCCAATTCATTAATGTATAATCTATGCAGTGCTCTCTCTGTGGTGTGCTAGACACCAAGGAAGGTGCCAAGATGAAAGAATCATGGACCCTGCCTTCCAGGAAGGCACAGGCTGGCTGCCCAGCTAGCTTCTATCAGACACTCTGTGATGAATGCTATAACCAAAATAACAAAAAAGCAGCAGAGGACTAGAACTAGGAAAGATGCTTTCTGCTGGCTGGATTTGGGATAGCCTCATCGAGGAGGTATAAATTAACCAGGGACTTAAATGTATGTGAAAATTTGGTTTGTGTCCTCTGAGATACCTTTCCTCTCCTGACAACCAAATGAGATTTCTTCACCTCTAGAACTCTCATAGTACTTACTGGCTAAACCAATCATATGACACTCATCCAAAACTTTCTTACATTGTTTTTACCTTTGTGCTCATTTTCCCCTCTAGATTATTATATTCCTAGGAGGCAAGGCCCATATTCAACACTTTATTTCCCTAACTGATAGCACAGAACTACTAATGATAGTAACTACACATGTCATTTATGTGAAAAAAAACCTGATTGGGTTCTGAGAATTCCTTGACTTTGTTAACCACTGCTATACAGTAGTATACCAAGATAATAAGACAGATGACAAAATGACTCAAATTTACTACTACTGGCTGGGAACTTCATTCCAAACCTTAATATAGTCTCCTGGGAAACTGCACTGGATTGCATACAAGCTGTGAAGATTCCTTTGCCTTCTTTCATTCACTCAACAAATATGCAGTGAGAACCTACAATAATAGTCCAGGCACTGTGCTAGCTTCTAGGTATGCAGTACTGAATAGGACATGGAATATATATATAGTCTAGAAGCAGTTCAAACAGCCTTTTGGTCCTTTTCCCCCAAGTCGCATCATAACCCTGTCCTATACAGCTTTTCTAAATTTTTTTGTCCCCTTGTGCTGAGCATCTATCCTATATATCTTAGTACTCCAAAGGAAAACAGTCCAAAGACAAAATGTCAGGTTTTCATTTTTTTTTTCCTGTCCATACTATTTCATTCTCTGAGTATGTGATCCACTTGATCCTTGTTAAACAGTCTCTTGGCTCCTCTTCATTAAATAAAGTAGTCTTAAATAACCACCCTACTGGTTAGACTGTGTGATCAAAAAATAAAAACTACCGTTTGTTAAGTGTCAACTACAGCCCCTTTCCCAGCTTGTACACAGCACAGGTGTAACTCATTCATACAGTAACTGCACAATGTAGATTATTGTTTTCCTCATTTTAATACTGAGGGAAACTGAGGCTCAGAGAGGTTACATAACATGACCAAGATTTGTGATTAATGAACACTGAAGCCAGTCTTCGGTTCATGTAATGCCATCCTATCCCAGATATAGTAGATTTTCAACAAGTTTTGGTTTGTTCATTGGTTGATTGTTACCATTCTGATTGAAAGATCTTTATATATTTTAAATTACAATATAAGAGGTTGTTAGTCTTTGGTAGCTATTAATCCCAGGCATGTGTGTTTAAGTTCCTAATAGCAATTACATGAATGCTTTATGCTTAATAGAAACAAAGCTATTATTTTGATGCTTAAACATTCTTTAAACATTTTTACATGAATACGTATTGACAATTCATGTATAAATAACACAAAAAGATTTAGAATCCCAGTTACAGTTTCTGTAAGATGCCCAGTTTCAAAGATCCAACTAAAAATAAGTGTCAGCTCATTGCAATAAAATAAAATAATCTGATTTTATAGACATATGAAAGCTGACTCATAACACTCATAACTCATGAAAATATCCAAAATCACATTTTGAGCATTAGCTTCAATGTTGTCTAACTACATTATTTCTATATGGGAAAATTCTGTATTCTGGGCTGAAAATTCTTCAGCCCAGCTGTTCCCAAACTTTAGTGTGTGCCATCAATATCCTCTGTGAAACTGGCTAAAATTGAAGATTTCAAGCTGAGTTGGTTGGAACCCAAGGATCTACATTTTAATAAGCACTCCATGTGATTCTGATACAGGAAGACCATCCACATCTCACTTCTGTAAGTATTCTTCTGCACCAGTGACTCACTAGTCTTCATTGTTGTCGTCCCCTCGCCCATCCGTACACAAGCAGTTGTGTATTGCTTTTAAAGTTTTTTTTTTCAATTTAAGTGTAATTTATATAAAATAAAGTGCTCAGATGTTAAGTACTTTTATCAGTTTTTCAAAATACACATACACGTGCAATTTATTCCTCTTTCAAGATCTGGAATATTTTCATCACCCCAAAAAGGTTCCACATGGCTTTTCCTAGTCAACATTTCTCTGCCACCAGAAGAAACCACTTAACTGAGTTCTATCACCATAGGTTCGTTTTTCCTATTTTAGAACTTCATAGAAATGGAAGCATTACATTTTGTGCTTTTTTGTGTGTCCGGCTACTTTCACCCAGAATAATGTTTGTGAAATTCGCCTATTTTTCTGTGTATATCAGTAAGTCACTACATTTTATGGCTGACTAGTATCCATTGCATGAATATGCCAGTTTGTGTATCTATTCTCTCATTCAGAGATATCTGGATTGTTTCTAGCTTTTAGCTTAAATGAGTAAAGCTGCTATAAACATTTTTTACCAATCTTTTTGTGGACAAATGTTTTTATTTCTTTTGGACAAAAACCTAGCAGTGAAATTATTGGGTCATAAAGTTGATATAAGTTTAACTTTTTGAGCTACTGCCTAAGAATTTTCCCAAATGGCTGTACCATTTTATATCCCCACAAGTGATGTATGAGAGTTCTGGTTGTTCTACATAATCATCAGCTTTTAGGGTTGTCAATTATTTTCATTCTATTCATTCTTGCATGTATATGGTAGCATTGCATCTTGGTAATAATTTGCATCTGCCTAATGACTAATGATGTTGAGTACTTTGTCATGTGTTTATTGGTAATTTGTACATATTCTTTAAGGAAGTATTTGTTCAAGTCTTTTGCCAATCTTTATTTTCTTATCTTATTGAGTTGTTCACAGTAGCTCTTTATTATCTTTTTAATGTCTGTAGCATCTCTAGTGATATCTCCACTTCTATTTATTATATTAATGATTCATTTTTTTCTCTCTTTTCTTGGTCTGTCTTGCTAGCGGTTTAAAACTGTATTAATCTTTTCAAAGAACCAACTTTTGGCTTTGGTGATTATCTCCATTTGTTTTCTGTCACTGATTTCCTTTCTCATTTTTATTACTTCTTTCTTCCTACTTATTTGGGGTTTAATTAGTTTTTTTCGTTTCTTAAGGTGGAAACATAAATCATTTATTTTATAACTTTCTTCTGTCTGAGTGAAGGCATTTAAAGCTACAAATTTTCCTATAATAACAGCTTTACATTAACTTCATTGTTTTGATAGATTGTACTTTATCATTCAATTCAACCTATTTTCTAACCTTCTTTTTGATTTTTTTTTTTTTTTTACTCATGACTTATTTAGATACATAATGTTTGATTTCTTATTGAGGGGGTGGTCTATGTACATTCTGGATGTTAATTCCAAGCTTGATATTTGGCAGTCAGCTAACATACTCTGATTTCTTATGAATGTATTTAAATTTGGGTTATGGCTCAGCTTATGGTTTACTTGGTGAATATTTCACGTGAATTAATGTGTTATTTGCTGTTGGTCAGTTCTATACGTTTATATCAGGTCAAATTGATTGACAGTGTTGTACAATTCTTCTATATTCTGACTTTGTATACAATTTCTGTCAATTCTTGAAAGATGAGTATTGCAAGTTCCAACTATGATTATGGATTTACCTATGTTTTCTTTTAGTGTTATCAATTTTTTGCTTCAAACATGTAGTGCCTTTGTTAGTAGGTACACGCACATATAGGAATTTGTATATTATTGATTAATTGACCATTTTATAATTATGACATTTCCCCCATTATCTCTGATAATATCCTTCACCATGAAGTCCACCTTATCTGATAGTTATACAGCCACACCATCTTTGTTAGGATTAGTGTTTGCAATGTGTATATTTTCTATCTTTTGACTGTTATTGTTTATGTGCCTTTATGTTTAATGTCTGTTTCTTGTAAGCAATATGTAATTGAGTCTCTCTTCTTCTAGCTCCCAAATTCTGACTTTTATTTCATTTTTCAGTCAATTTTATTGTAATTGTTGATGTGTTTGGATATAAATCTTCCATTTTAGTATTTGAGTTCTGTTTGTCCCATCTTCTCTGTGTCCCTCTGTTTTTCTTTTTTAATGTTTTGGGAGTGAATCAAATAACTTTTGTATTACATTATTTTTATTATTTTTAGCAGTTTCTCAAGATTACAGTATGCATCTTTAAATTATCTCTGCTACTTTCAAAACATATTCTATTACTTCACAAACAAGGTAAGACATTTACAACATTATTCTTCCAATTTTCTTACAACCTTCATGATTGTTTTCTCATATTTTATTCTGTATGTGCTATAAACCTCTCATTACAATTTTATTATTTTTAATAGCAGTCAATACTCATTGATGTAATTTCTATATACATGTGCACATTATTATTATTATTATTTTTTATTATTATACTTTAAGTTCTAGGGTACATGTGCACAACGTGCAGGTTTGTTACATATGTACACATGTGCCATGTTGGTGTGCTGCACCCATTAGCTCATGATTTACATTAGGTATATCTCCTAATGCTATCCCTTCCCCCTCCCCGCACCCCACGACAGGCCCGGACATGCACACATTGTTTTTAAAATAAAGATCTTTAATATTTTACAAATTTATTTACTCTTCGTGTTTTTCATTTCTTCCTGCAGAATTGGATTTTTATGTGATATAATTTTCTTTCATTATAAAGAACATTTTTTGTTCATTTCTTTTAGTGTTTATCTGCTGGAGAAAAATTCTTTGTTTCTTTTTTTCTGAAAACTTATTTATTTTACCTTTATCTTTGAAGAATATTTTTGCTGGATATGTAATTCACGTTTGGCAGATTTTATTTTTCTTTCAGCACTTTAAAGATGAGATATTCCATTGTCTTCTTTCCCTCATTGTTTTGGTCAGCAGTTATATATCTCTCTTATTGTAGTCCCATTGTAGGTAGTGTTTCTGTTTTCTCTGCCTGCTTCCAAGATTTTCTCATTATCTTTGGTTTTTAGCAGTTTAACTATGATATGCTTAGCTGTTTTTTGTTTGTTTGTTTGTTTTATTCGTCTTATTTGATATTCTCTGAGATTCTTAGATACATAACATGTTGTCTTTCATTGATTTTGAACAATTCTTGGCCATTATCCCCTCATATACTTCTGCTTGATTCTCTCTTCTCCTGAGACTCCAAATTACTCATGTGCCAGATGATTTCCTATTGTCCCACAGATATCACACACTGTTCCAATTTTTTTTGACTGTTTTATTTCTTTCTGTTGCATTTGGATACTTTGTTTTCAAATGTATCCAAGTCACAAATTCCTTTCTCTACTATATTCAGTCAACTGATTAGCTCTTAAAAAGAATTCATCTTGGACATTCTACATTTTATTTCTAGCTTTTCAATTTTTTCTCTATTTGTACTTTCCATCGCCATACGTAAATAATACATTTATTCAAGCATGTCATTTGCTTTTCTCACTAGACCTTTTAAAATATGTATCATAGTTATTTTATGGTCCCTGTTTGATAATCCCATAATCTGGGCCATCTCTGAGACTCAGATCTATCACTTGAGTATGTTTCATATATTCTTCCTTTTTTTGTAAGTCTTTTCTTGTTGTTTATCTAATTTCTACTTGAAGGCAAGTCACTATGTGTAAAAGAACAGAAACTGTGGTAAATTATGTCAATGTCCAAAAACGAGAATACCTTTTCTTCTATTAGGCCATTAGTATTTTGTTTGGGATCAATCTACTCTTATATTGATCTAGGTCTGAGCTTTAGTGACATTCAGTTCACCACAGACTTTACCTTATTTAAGAGCAGGATCACCATCTTATCTACAGCAATGCTTTAGCTCTGAGTACCTGGATGGTTTGTCTCTGTTCTCTTAACGCCATACTTCTGCAAGCTCTGTGTTCCATAACACAGGCAGGAGGGTGTGTTCTCTCTTATATTTTTTAGGCTTCACAACAGTAGAGGGTCAATGGGTGGTAATCAGTGTACTGAAGGTACTCAATGCCCATGGGGTGTCTCTCAGATGTTATTCCTAGCCTTCCTGTACTATGCACCTAGGACTGGGAGAGGAGGTCTCTCTCAGCCCTCCTTCCCCTCTCTCAATAGTAGATGGTCACTATTTCCCACTCATTGTAAAGCCTAGAGTGTGGGAGGGTTTTAACTCATACTTTCTGAAATTTGTTTACTAGCATATATTAGACTTGTGCCTGAGGACCATTATCGCAGAAGTATGTGAACTCAATATAATGTAAATAAAATATCCACCAGCCACCTAATATTCCAAAACTCTGTGCATACTTGACTAAGCAATAATTACACACATTGCCTGGTTAAACCCAGTCTCCAATTTGGATACCAGAGTTTGTTCTTGGTAAATTTTAAATGAAAATAGTCTTTAAAGTTTCAAGGGGCAATGGCTCAAGGGATGGAGTATTTGGGAATGGGAGATACTGCCCATTTAAATGCTAGATGAGAGATGGATTCCACTCTGAAACTCTGGAGAACCAGGAGTTATAACCCACAGAGCCAAAACAAGAAAGTTGCAAAAATTATATCACTTAGAGTGAAATATTATCAAATAAGCCATTCCATGATGGCTTATGGTTCATAAAAGGCTTTGATCTAATATAAATGTGTTTATATTTTACTGCATGTAAGGATCCTCTTCAGAGTATTAATTCACGCATTTTTCTTTAGTTTTTGCTAAGTTTGACTTTGGAAAGGATAATATAATATGAAAATATTGGATGAATAAAAGTCACTGTTAACATATAAGTTTTCCCATCTGTCTTCTTTTTCATATTTATTGTTACAACCTTTTGAACTTGGGAGACATTTTTTGCACAAAATCGAAATGAGTTACATGAAATTAATGTCCAAAGATGAAAGCATGAAATTGCAGAACATATATGTTTTTCCATCTCTTTATTGTTCATGTTCACTGTAATGCTTTGGGGAGCATTGTTTATGGGCTATACATTCAAACACCTAATTTAAAGACAAGAAAATATTAATCATTAGCCTAGTTCCACGTTTTTCCTAGGTACATTTTCTTAGTAGAGTATGAAGAATGTATTAGCTTCACATTGATATCCTATGTATTTCTATGGTAAATCTAGAACTGTTCTCCCATATAATTAAATAGGGTGGATTTGTTCCACAGTTATTTTCTCTATGCATCTCATTGTATTTCATCGTGTAGAAAGTAATGTGATTATGGGCTTTAGTCAGAATGTTATTTTGTTCACTTAAGATTCATTCTCAGGAAGGTTGAACAAATTTGAATTTCATATGATAGCTTTATGTGCTTCAGTAACTCTCTCCCTTTATATAAGAGAAAATCTTCTTGTTGAAGAGATCTACAGATCTCCCCAGTGCCTGGGGGGCCTGAACTAACAGCAGGGGGGGCTTCAATGAAGGCTACTGCTTCCCGTGCCTCATTGATAGGGGTGCTATGCATATTTCCCAGACAGAATGTTGGTGTTGCAGTTACTAACCCTTCTAGATATTTGATACAGAGTAAAATTTGCCTTATTTCCTAAAGCCTCTGAGTTAAAAAAAAAAAATGAATCTTATTCCTTTTCATTATGTGATGTCGGGCAAGTTAGTCTTTCTGAGCATCACTTTCCATATCAGAAAAAAATGAGATACACATAATACCTACTTTGAAGGATTATCGTAACGATTACAGATATGGTTTATAATGAGCTTTGTACTTGGTAGGCACTTACCAAATATGAGCTGTCATTATGGCAGCAAAGCGAAGTGTTAAAAGTAGGGACTCCAGAGCCAGACTGTTTGTGACCAAATCCTGATTCTGATATGTACTAGCTGCCATTTGGGCAAATTGTTTAACCTCCCTACCTCTCAGTTTTATCATCCAAAAGTTAGGAGTAATAACAGTACCTACCTCATCAGTAGGATTAGGTTAATTAATACATGTGTAAGACCAGTGTTTGGTGCATAGAGTAAGTGCAATATAAGTATTTGCTATTATTCTTCTCCATTTCACACAGCCCATACTAGGGCAAGCTGAGGAGATGGGAGGCCATTAGAGGTCTCAACTGAGTATCAGTCCTCTCAGTTGGTCTACAGTAGATAAGAGATTATGACTTTTTGTCAAAATGTATGTGCAGATAAAGCTGTCTTTAATAGTGTATGTATATCAACAAGAAGAAAAACAAAAGCAGCAACTACAATTTATTGAGTGTGTACTACATGCGAAGCACATGCTAAACTCTTTACAAATATTAACCATTTGGTTCTCCCAATTACCCTAGGAGGTAGACACTACAGTTATTTAAATTTCACAATAGAAAAAATTGAAGATCAGATAGGTTAAATAGCATTCTAAAGTCACATATCTAATGTACTACTGGATCACGATTCACAGTTAAGTTTCCTAGTTATAAAGCCCATGCTCTTAACCACTCTGCCATATAGTCCTCTTCTGCACTAAGGGGGAAGCTTACCCCAGGGCTTCAGGATTCCTGTGCTGCATGATTTTTTTTTCAATTTGATGTAGCAAATGAAAACCCTCAAAACTATTGTCTTTTTGATTAGTGGTGGACTAACTAAATTCAAAGAACTTTCATGTCCATAGGCCTTGGAGGTCATATAACTTAGATCTGTCATTTTATCAGTGTGGAAGTAGATGCCCAGAGTATAGATGGACCTTTCCTAAAGTTTAAGACGAGTTGGCAGGAAAACTGATACTCAAACCCCAGGATGTTTTTTTTCCAACATTCTACCAAGCCTGTAGTTTGAAAAATGGCAATGACAATGCAACTTTTATACAACTCGATGCTGTTTCTAGTTATGTGCAAACCCATAACAAATGTTGCCTTATTATAATGCCTAGTCCTTGCTTTTGCAAATGCAAAGTCATGCTTTGTTCATTACCAATAATATAATATTTTTACAGGAGGGTTGTCGGGGGGAGGAACTTCAAGCTTCCTGAGTACCTAAAAGTAAATATCAGTAGAAATACATGCCAAATACCGTTAGGAAAAAATCCATTATATTATCAGTACTCACTGCCCTAAATGGCATTTCTCTACTGCAATCATGAACACCATCTGCAGCCAGCTTCCCTGAAGAAGTACAGACTTGAAATTCATAATGTCTGGTGCTGGCACTCTTAATGCTGAAAAATCTTACCGTACTGCTTAGGAAGAACAAGTGTGCAGTTTCTGATTGAATGAGACATAAAGGAACTGTTCTTGACCCATTTTGACTTCTCGTGCACTGGCTCTTAGATCCAGGGAGTTGTATCCCCTGGGTAAATAACCATATCATGGCCTTCAGTAGTCTTTACTTTTTGCTTTTCTATTAGCAGTGACGAAGGATGTGCATGCTTCTCCTACAGACCTGTTGGTGCAGTATTATTTGTGTACTCAAGATGGTCCCCTTAACTCCAGAAATTATAAAGTTAGAGGGAAAAAAAGACTGAGTGAAAAATAGGCCTTATTTTACATACATCTTTTCCAGTCCCATAATACTGCATTACTTATTTCCCCATAGTTCGAATTAAGTAGAAACTCTGTTCAGACCAGATGGTTCTCTGAGGTGGTTTCCAGATCAAGGTAAGAAATGAAGTAAACCGTAAGTTGTAAAACATATTGAACCATAGCTCGCAAAATAGATAAATTGAAGCCAACTATGATGTGAAAGACAAATGAAACTCCAAATATTTTTAATAAACTTATAAAAATGTTTTGAATAATTTTAAGTTTACAGAAAAGTTGCAAATATAGTACAGAGAATTCATATATACCCTTCATCTAGGTTTCCCTAAAGTTAACATACTATGGTACGTCTGTCAAAACTAAGAAATCAACACTGGTACATTATTATCAACTAAACCCCAGACTTTATTTGGATTTCACCAGGTTTTCCACTAAGGCCCTTTTTCTGTTCCAGGATTCAATCCAGGATAGCACAGTGCATTTAGTCATTATATCTCCTCAATCTCCTCTGGTTTGTGAGAGTTTCTTTGCTTTTTATTGCTTTTTAGCTCAGACTGTTTTAATAGTAATTCCACGTGGCTTATGTGTCCTAAAGATAAGACCACTGACTATTCCAGCAATTCGCCTAGTTTACAAATTCTAACCTGCATTGTTAAGCACTATACTTAAAAACTTCTGTCCTAAAATGAATTACCTTTGACTAACCCCAGCCTTGAAAACCCTGTAAGTACTCTTTGCTAACTCCTCCTTTTTAACATAGTACTGAGACTCTGTCAAGGGGGACTTTCTCTTGCTTAGTGTGTTTCACATACCCAGCTTTGTATGATCAGCAGGTTTCTCTGGTAGTCTTTGTGTGAGGGCTTTGACAAAAGGGTCTATGATGATACCATTCAATCATCTACTAAATGCAAGAATCCCTTCCACAACATCTGATTGGTACTGGAATAGGTCTGTGTGATCCCATGGCCCTTCTGTGAACATTGCCAGTGACAAGACATTGATTACCTTTCAAGATAGTCCATGCTACTTATTTTTATACAATCCCTATTGTTGGAAATGTCTTCATCAAAATGAGCCCTAATCTATTTCCGTGCAGCTTCTCTTCATTTGTCTTATTTCTGTCTTCCAGAAAATCAAAATATTGGATGGAAAGTAAGCTCCGTGCACAGTTCCACTCAAGTTGTATGCAAGGAGTCGGACACAATTGGGTGGTCCTAGCTTTGTTCACATAGTGTCACTTGCTGGTTGTGTGAATTTGGGCTAATGACTCAACTTCTCTGGGCCTTAATTTTCTTACCTGATAAAAACAAAACAAACATAAAAATGCCCTACCTCATAGGAGTGTTGTGAAAATGAAAGAAATAACATATATTGAAGCACCTAGCACACTGACAAGCTCAGAGAATTCTCTTAATAAATGATAGTTACCTTTTGGTCAGATGATCACCCCCTGAATACCCAAGATGAAATGTACCATTTATGTTATATTGCATTATTGTGTTATTAGTTCTGCTTCACAGCAGTGAATTCTAACGTTCCCTTCTTGTTAACTAATTTCTTAAAAGGTTTAATTTTATTTTTCTGTTGACCTTTTTTTCCCCTCGAGACTTAATTAAGTTGTTACTGAACAGAATTGAAGTGTTAAATAACCTAAGATGATGGGTTTCTAGCATTCATGAATTCCACGCATCGCCAACCGGTGAGATTAGTCATGGCAGTGGATGGGAGAGCTTGGCAGGGATTAGCAAATACTCCTGTTAATCAGCAGAATGCGCACATTAGGCCCTGGCTCATGGCATTGATATAAATCTCCATGGCAACACCAGGGTGAGCTGTTTACATGTGAAGAAGTGATTTCAAAGCTGCAAAGGATGATAGAAATTACTGCAATGACCATAAATAGGAAAAAACTGAGGAAAGGAGAAGTATTCCCACTTCTTAAAGAAATTCATACAACTTTCTATAAATTTAGTGGTAGTTTTACCATCTCTGAGCCTCTACTACTGGAAAGTTAATTGACAGTGATATAAACAGAAAGAAAGTAAGAGGGAGTAGAAGACGGTCTGAAATCATTCATAAAATATACAATCCATCCCTCTGACCAAATAACTATAAGTCAGGATTATTTGCATATCTGTGTGTAGCAGGACTGAGTTAGTATCCTACTTCCACCATCCATTAGCTGTGTGACCTTAGGCAAAATTTTTAATCTCATTGTATCTTTTCTCCTCACCTATAACATAAAGCTAATAACAGTACCTACCTCAGAAGGTTGTTATGAGATTTGGATAAGTTAACACATGTAAAGTATTTGGAACAATGGTTGGCTCAGAGTAAATGCTTGGGAAAATGTTAGCTGCTATTGTTATTATCACTGTTATTATTATTCCTGTTAGTTGGCCATAATTCTTGAATATAGACTACTTTTCTATTTTATACCCTGTAAAGAAACTACAGAGTGGGAAAGGTTATATTTTTCATTTTCTAATTTTGTTTGCGCTGGAAAAGAGACTTGGAAATGTCAGCACTAGAGAGGTTTTATAGATATTATCATTTTCAATTTCAGTACAACACTTAAGAAAATGATAGCTGTGATACTAGTTGAAGCATAGGATCCAAGTAAAGCCACTGTATTATTTAAACTCTCATCAAAATCCGGGAGCAGGTGGATATCTATAAAATGTGATGTGATCAAAACTGAATTAGATTATCTCAGAAATAGAGCTAGCTTTTTAAACATATATGTAGCTCTGAAAATTAAACCCAGGCCCCTGTCCTCTCATGGACCAATTTTCTCTGTGGTTTCAGCTCATTTCACCTTACTTGTGTCTGTGGGTTGATTAGGCTTCTAATCCAAGCAGGATAATTGCCGTAATTCAAGTTTGGATTCAATTTTCAGTGCTTACATTTGATGGGAGATTATTCAAATAGATACTGGGCTGTTTGCTTTGTGAGGTCAAAATTGTTGCTACTTTTTTATTAATGCCAACAAATCTCTTGCCAGTCACCACCCAGTGGTTCAAAAGCTTTTGGAGGCAGCCTAATGGAGCTGAAAGGGAATGAGACTAAGAGTTAGAAACCTTGGTTGGAAACCCTGCTGGCCTCCTCTACCATCTGACTCTTGGTCGTTCACTCTCATGTTTCTTTATTTGTGTTTCAATTTTATTTTCTTGTGCACCTTTTTGTAAGCCACTTCAATTGTTCTTTGGAATGAGGTAGGTCAGCACTGACAATAACCAGAGTAATTCATATTCCAGAAATAAGGCAATATGAAAGAGGCTTTAACATAAGTGCATAAGTGTGATCAAAATGTTCAGTAAGATAAAGGAATAAAACTCTTAAGATATGATCAGAACGTTATGAAAAAATAGACATATTATCAAACACCAAACAGAAATTGTAAATATATATATGTATTTAATATGTGTGTATATATATTTTATATATAACATTTGTGTGTATATATATAATTTTGTATGCCACTCATAAAATATTATTGTATAATATATAGTATTTCTACCAATGAAATAAAAACAAAATCAACAGATAAATCCAGCTAAAGAGGGGATCAGTGAAGTACCCAGATTTTGCAAAGAAAGATACAGAGATGGAACTAGGAAAGAGAAGTAAGGAATCATGAGGGAGAGACTAAATAAAATGAATATTTTATCCATTATTTCTATGTTTTATGGAAGAATAGGTAGGATGCACCTAACAGAAGTTTCAGTAGAACAACAGAGATTTAAAGAGAGGCAATAAGTAAAGAGTTGATAGCTAAATTTCCAGAATTGAAGCACAGCAATAGAAAAACTGATTAAGCACAATTGAAGAGGAATACAGTGAGCAGGGAAATTTTCAATATGTTTTCAATATATTCAAATACCAACCAAATCCTAGTTGTTCCTCTCCCATAGGAATATTGAAATCTATATAGATGAATTACTGGCATTACCTGGCTTGGACAATCTTTTCACACAGTCTTTAATTTGTTACCTTAAAGTTTTATCATCATAAAAATTATTTATTGACTGCCCATGTGAAAAATCTCTGGTCTCCAACCTCACTCCAGTTATATCAGGAGAATGGCTGACTTACCATGACATACATGCCAACGTAATTTTCATTTTTATTGGCATCTTTCTAAAGGGATTACTTCTACTACACCCTCTGCTGTTGCCAGTCAGAAATCAGTAACAACTGTATACTTGAACATCAATGTTGACAATATGTACTGAATGCGATCAGTAGGAAAAAGAAGACGATCTTTTTAAAGCAAGGAATAAAAACTTACAAATGTTCATCAGAATATCCACATAGCATAGTCGATTTCTCCCAGTCCCCAGTGGTTGATGTTCAAAGTGTAGTGATATAAAAATCTAAGGTTTTGCAAATTCTTTAGCTGAGGGAAAGTAATATGGCCTAGTAAGAGGAATATAGTACCAGTAGTCAGTTGAAATCCAGGTCTGAAGTCTGGCTTTACCTAATTTCGTTCCCCAACTTTTGAGCTTCTTCCCATCCTCCCACATTCATCTTCAGTGACAGGTTTTGTTTTCTGAAGCTGGATTCAATTCCTGCCCTCCTGCCCTCCTGCCCTCCTGCCCACGGAGTTAGCTGCACCCTCTTTGGGCTCTGAAAACACTGGATATTTAGTATCATTCTTAAAGTGCTTACCACACTTGTGTTTTAGTTAACTATTTACTTCTCTTTCTCCTCCACTTGAGGCCAGGGACAGTCACTGGTGAGGCAGTAGAGTCGTTTTTTAAAACATGAGATATAAAGTCAGTATGCACAAATTTAAATTCTGACTCCACCACTCCCTACACTAATGAATGCATTACCCTTTCTTCATCTCAGCTTCTTAATCTGTAAAATGCAGATAAGTTCATAAGGTTATTATAAGTATTAAAAGAGTAAACAAAGTACAATAAGTCCTCGCTTAAATGTCATAAATAAGTTCTTGGAAATTGCAACTTTAAGTGAGATGACATACAGCAGGTCTTCAAATAATGTCACTTCCTTCAATATTGTTTCCTTATAATGTTGATGAGAAAAAAATTTGGTTTCGTTATGTCATTTCGCTTAAAATTGCAGTTTTCAAGAACATATCAATGACATAAGTAATGATTTATTGTACTTTGAATAGTGCCCGGAGTAGAGTTGGTGCTCAATACATTAGAGCTATTAGTATTTTTGCATCCTTCAGGTCTTAGCTCAGTACTTGGCAAATAGTTCTCAGTAAATGTTGAATGAATAAATTAATGAATGAACAAATGAACAAATGGCCCAAGCCAAATGTATTTAACTTCTCTTGCCTCAGATCTCTTCTCTAAAATGAAATCATTAGGTAAGCATCAATGCTTCTGTTAGGAAATCAGTTTCTAAAATTGCTTGAGGCCTTCAGTGGTTGCACGAAAAGTTACTAAATAATTTCAGTCTGTTGACTGTACTTTTAACTGTTTGTCAGAAGAGAAAAGTTAGAGCAAATTAGCTAGAATAGATATTGGAGAAGCTCCTAATTGCAAAAGGATAGTCATGGGCTTCCGAGTATGGAAGTGAATACACTGTGTATAATATTTTTCTCTCTTTTGGCTGAACTCAAGCTTCCTGTAGCTAAAAACAGATGGCACAAAAAAGCTTACAGTGTGGAAAGCCAGTTTTTCCTATATGAAAAGAACTGAGTGTTTGGAGTGCTTTAACTTCTTGTCTCTGCTAAGTAGTGATGGAGAGAAAGGCCAGGAAGTGTCCTTTGGGTCTCATAGCATTCCAAAGTCCCAGATTACCTGAGTCAAAACAGGTTGTAGTGTTAAACTATTTCTTGGGCTAGGAAACACAGAATAACATTAAGTAGTGCTTTATAATCCTATAATTTTCATGAGAAAGTTAGCAATGTTTTCTTTAAATATTGCTATAAGAAGTTATTGAGTGTTATAAACTGTGCTTATAACTAGGCATAGATCATATGTATTATTTTTATTTCATAATTCACTTTTGTTAAAGAAAAAAAAACTGATTAGAAAAATCATGCTATATTTCATCTTGTTCAGTCCCCCAAGCCAAAAGATAGTCACATCCAGGCACCACTGTTGAGCAACCCAAATTCCAGACCCACTGCCAATGAGGAAAGAAGTAGTATTTAAAGGTCTGGCCTTGTATACATAAATGTACTTTTTGGCTAAGGATCCTTAGTTTAAATACTTGCACTTCCACTTATGTACTAGCCAGGAAACCATAGTCATATCACTTAGTCTTTCCAGGCTTCACTTTCCTCACCTTTGCAATGGCAATAATGATAATACCTACCTTACATGTTGTTGTAAGGATTAAAGGGATTAAGGTTATAGCACTTAACAAGTTGCTTGTCCAATTATAACCATAGTATTTATTGAGTGTTATCACCATTTCCAACCCCGGTTTTGGGAAAAACAAATCTAAAGCAGAAGGGAGAGCTTAAAAATCATCTAGGGCATCTGCACAATTCTCAGGTGGGTTATCAACCTGTCTTTCATCTCCTCCTTAGAATATGGAGGATAGTATTTTCTCTGAATATACCAGGTTCTTCTGCCCAAATCTTGGTCAGTGTCTGAAAAGAGATGTGTTAAGACTCTTAATCCTGAGGGAACACTAAAGTATTTCCCCATTACCTCTCTGTTGCTTTAAAAAATATAAATTCTTGATAGGAAATTGGAGCAAACAGTGCCATTGGAAAGTAGGAAATCCATCCAGTGTTCCTTAATGCTGGTTGTGAATCTTGCCTCCATATGCTAAATAATAACAGACACTAGATCATTTGCCCACACTGCATTCCTTTCCTCAAATACTGAGTTTAGGTCACCTTCCAGTAACTTTATTTCCTGAATTGGCTTAAATCCAGAAAAATTAGGTTGTCTGCCATTGCCTCAAATCCTCCATCATTTTTTCCCCTAGCTTTTCATTTAGGTTACCTAGTTCACTGGGCAAGAAATGAACCCAGTGTTACAGATATTTTGCCTCTGATTCTTGTACATTTTTAGCCTGCCATAAATGTCTCACCATAGAAGCACCTCACTTATGTTTGTTAGCCATCACTTAGTTCATAAAATAGAAATTGTTCCTTCAAGATCTTCAAATATTATTGAGTAAAACAGAATCAAATTCACTTAGAGAACCTGATGCTTTTCTTGGCTCTAGACACTCTGTCACCACTGAAGCAACCCATTTGATTAATAATACATTTATTGTGTCTACAAAGTGTTTTCTGCAAGTTGGATCAGAGAAACTTCAGGAAATGAATGTGACTGCCTTGATCCACATGCTCCAAGTTCATCCAGTATGATCTTCCAAAGGCAAAAGCACTAACAATTAGCTTTGTGTTATGGCTCACACCTGTAATTCCCAGCATGTTGGGAGGCCAAGGCGGGAGGATCACTTGAAGCCAGGAGATAGATAGAGACAAGCCTGGGCAACAAAGTGAGACCTTAGCCTTAGAAAAAAAAAATAGTTAAATGTGGTGGCACGTGCCCGTAGTCCCAGCTACTTGGGGACTGAGATGGGACATGGCTTGAGCCCAGGAGTTAGAGGTTACAGAGAGCTGATCACGCCACTGCACTCCTGACTGGGTGACAGAGAGACCAGATCTCAGAACAAAACAAAACAAACCAACAACAACAACAACAAAAACACTAGTAATCCCCATGCCCTATCAGAGGGGACCTTTGCCTTCTCATAATGGTGTTACTGCCCCTTTCCACTTTCCTAGTGATTACTTCTTGGTGGCAGGTCATGGTTATACAAATAGTCGTGTAGTTTTTATGACAGAATGATAGTCTTAATGGAAACCAACCCACATACCTAGCTAGATAGAAAAGGTTTTTGTTGTATTCATAAAAGGTTTTATAGAAGAAAAATCAGCAATCAATCATAGTATTTAACAACGCTCATTGAAAATAATGTTTTCTTTGTAGAAAACTTAAATCCCCACATATTAAAGCTTAAGCTCATTTCCTTGTATTCTCTCCTCAAGATTAAGAGAGAAACCTCCGCCCCAGAAAGCTGCTATTTCTCTCCAGGTTTTCTTGATTAAATGGCCAAGCAGGTAATCAGAGGCCTTGAACTCTCGATGTTGCAGCTGCCATGGCTAATTAAATGGTGAAGTGCTGAATTCACTGACATGATTAATACCATCAGGGCGTTTTATGGCTTTAATGTTCATAAATTATGACTGAACAATGAAATTTGTATGTGGGTTATAGGATTTTTCTTCTTAAGGATCAGAATTAATCAGTGTTTTCTCAATCGATTTTAAATATAAATCAGAGGTAGCATCAGTAAATTCTATAGCTTAAGTATTTAGAGAATGATCTCAGAAACAGGACATAATGAAGACCAAGCCACCATCCTAGTGTGATGCAAGCCTAAGGTCTTGTGGATTTTCATTCTAAATGCAATTCAGGAAAGCCAATCAGTTTCTAAAAGGATGGTTCTGGAGACCTTTGTTTCTGAAGTATAACTCCCCTAAATGATCTAATCTTTGCCAGCTAATATATGTGTCAGGGTATGTAACAGAATACAGTAGTCACTCTTTCTTTACCTGGAATTCTAGTGTGACACTAACAAGATTTCCTTAAATTGCATTTTTCTTCCTGGAGTTAAGTGTCTATTTCTTTTCTTCCTGGAGTTAAGTGTCTATTTCTTTTCTTTCTTTGTTCTTATTTTTCTTTTTTTTAGAGGCAGGGTCTTACTCTGTCACCCAGGGTGGAATGCAGTGGCAGGATCATAGCTTGCTGCAGCCTGGAACTCCTGGGCTCAAGGGATCCTTCTGCCTCAGCCTCCCAAAATGCTGGGATTACAGGTGTGAGCCACTGTGCCTGGCTGGCTGAAAAGAGCCTATTCTGTTAGCTTTTCTCTAAACTCCTCATTTGTATTTCTATCCAGTTGTTTCTCTGAGCCTTTGTACATAATTAGACCACAAAAGGTGGTACTTGGCTACCTCATCTCGTAAATACTCTCTCTGCTGCCTCACTTAGTGAATGGGGAGATCCCAGTGTTACTCGACGTTGGTGCATTTGAATCTGCCAACGTTTCCTTTCTTTGAGCTCATCATCAGTCCTTGACCAGGTAACTTCCCACTCAGATATTTTGGTGAACTGTTAGTGTAGAAGGAGAACAAACTGGCAAGTGATTCTGAGTGAGCTTATCTTCACATAGGAAGGATGTTTGAAATTTCTCATTTTCAGAATTTCAGAAAGACAGCCAATTCCTTTCTGCTCAGAATGGACTGAGGCTGCTCCCGATTAGGCTGTCTGAGTTCTCTCATTTTTACTCATCACAGTCACATCTGTTTGGGTTTCTGTCTCTCTCCTGGAGATGCCTCTTGAGAGCAGGTCCCCTCAGCTTCCTTACAGCTCCTCTGAGGCCTGCCAAAAGAGATTGGCAGAGAACGATCAGCATTCTATGCCCAGATAACTCACATAACTCTCTCTGAAAAGAATGCTAAAACCTAGTTCTCAAGTGAACCCACGAGGAGTGGAATCAAAGGGACTTTTGCATTTTTCCTTGGAATCCAATTTAGAATTTATGTTCTCATGGGGTGGGAAGAGAACAGAGAGATGGGAAGTATGAAGAGAGGAAGATAAAGAAGTAGGAACAGGAACATATGGGAAAAATAATCATAGGCTCCCAGAGCCAAAAGGACTTTAAGGAACATGTCATCTGGAGGTTTCCAAACATTTTGTTTTTAGTACCAGAATCTTTTCATTTTTATTTTTTACATAAGAAATCATACAATGAGCTCCACTATATAAAACAGATGAAAAGAGAAAGAGAAATAAACCGTTGAATGAAAACAGTCAAAATAGATGAAATCTACTGTGGAAACATTGGCGAGGGAACTTTTATTACTTTTCATTACTTTTAGAGTGCTGAAGAATACAAAGTGAAAACTGCCAATCTTGTCTAAGTATTACTTTAAAGATGGGAAAATTGAGGCCTGTAATATGGAGAAATGACATACTCAAGGTCACACAGCCAATTAGTGGCAGAGATAGGATTAAAACATATGTTTCCAGCCTGCCAGGCTAGAACTCTTTGGGAGTTGAGTTAGAAAAAGAAGCTAAGAATGCTTTCTTTCTGAACATGGTCAAAAAGAGAGGTTGGTGGACAATGCAATGGGAGAGCGGA
Organism: Gorilla gorilla gorilla; assembly: GCF_029281585.2. Taxonomy (NCBI): domain Eukaryota; kingdom Metazoa; phylum Chordata; class Mammalia; order Primates; family Hominidae; genus Gorilla; species Gorilla gorilla. The sequence continues at coordinate 150,421,566 of NC_073247.2, read as the reverse complement.
CATGTGGGAGAAACAACGGAGAATAGACCCTACCTTAGAATAGAGCATAGAAGAGTTTGAACCACCAGGGATAAGCAGAGATAATTGAAATTTACAAATATGGAGGAGATCCAGGAAGTTCCATAGCAAGGCCACAATGTGAACTGCTAGGAACAAATCAAAACTGGAGAAAAAGGGATTTGGAAATAGGTGTCAAAAGAGAATTCTTTATTACTTCCCCTACACAAATGTCATACTATTGGCCCAGGATGGCAGTGGGACAGCAAAGACAAGCAAAATATGCTTCTCTAGGATTGGCTGCAATTCTTTCATTATACCTTCTCAAGATGGATGTGACTTTGGCATAGTTTCCTGTTGGAGATTTGAAAGTAATATTGACATTCGTCTCTGAAATTTTAAGCACCTGGGAAATAGACATGAGAGTTAGGAAAATGCGAACATATCTGCTCTGTGTGTGTGTGTGTGTGTGTGTGCGCGTGTGTGCGTGTGTGGAGTTTCGCTCTTATCGCCCAGGCTGGAGTGTGGTGGCCTGATCTTGGCTCACTGCAACCTCCACCTCCTGGGTTCAAGCGATTCTCATGCCTCAGGCTCCCAAGAAGCTGGGACTACAGGCAAGCGCCACCATGCCTGGCTAATTTTGTATTTTTAGTAGAGACAGGGTTTCACCATGTTGGCCAGGCTGGTCTCAAACTCCTGACCTCAGGTGATCTGCTTGCCTCAGCCTCCCAAAATTCTGGGATAACAGGCGTGAGGCACTACGCCTGGCCAATATCTGCATTATTAATGGTTAAGTTCATTGAGCAATATGATTTGGACCCAATTTCAAAATGGTTTTCTTTCACTTTCTGCCCCAGATTGAATTTACCCTCTGATCACAGGCCTTTGTGAGTTCTCTTTGTGGAAGAGAGAGGAGAATGAATGAGGTCCGTAGACAGACAGATCACAGAGAGATGCCCCCTTCTCAAGTCTCATTAATAATGTGCCATGCATTTTCCTGTTCATGAAAACAAAAGATTCAAGGGGGTCAGGATATAAAAAGACAGAAATATCTTTTGTGGGTTGGCAGGAACATGTGACAGAGGGAGAGTCTCGTTCCCCCTCCCCCATACTCCTCATTTTTCAATATTATACAATTTAATCAGGGAGAGAAGGATTAGAGCAAGAAGGACATCTACAAACACGTGTAGAATCACCTGGTTATCAGCCTTGGCCCAGTGGTTCCATGAGCTTATGTGGATGGTAGACAGGAGTTAGAAACAAAAGGATGTATTTACAGTTTGTGTTTGCAAATTTGTAGTAAATGCCCCCGCCATTCTTATTATATATTCCTGAAGTCTTCTCTGAGTCTGTTTACCTCTAATATGTACCACAGAGTGTCCACACCAATAATTCTACAGGCATCCTGAAAATACCTTATGAATGGTGTTTGCAGAAGCAAACAGTGAGAGCTATCTGAGAGGAGAAGTGGAGGAAAAACGGTGTGGGAAAGCCCTTATGATTTTCTCAATACCATCTCTTCTTCTAAGGTCTACCCCCTTCCTGAATCAGAACTTCATCTTTCTTTAGCTTTTGCATGCCTGCTCTGGGTCAGGATCCCAAGAGAGAAATGAGAGTAGGAATAAAAGGCCCTTGGGGTTGGTGCTCGGCAGAAGGTAAAAACATGCAGAGAATAAGCAGAGACCTTGTACCTGTTCATCACCCACCCCAAATATTCGGGCTTGATCAAAGCTTCTCCTGACCCCTCTTTATGTAAGATATTTCCCTTCATGGTATCTGGAATTTAAACAACAATCACAAACATTTTGAACTAGGAAATAGCCTCCTACTCTTCAGAATCAATATCAATCAGTCATTCATCAGGGATTTATTTTTCCCTATGAATCAAATTTTAAAGAAGTGGATACTTGAATAGACTTGAGGTGTTAAAACTCTCGTCTACCTTGTCCTCCCTTTTCATTTGGGAAAGCCAAAAGCACAAAAGAGTAGGTAGAAAATGTCAGACCCTTTGGCATCATTCTCTTGTAACTATCAGTCTCAACCCACTGCAACCTTTACCCCAGTCTGCCTTGCAGACACACAGTGGTGCTTCTGATGGAGCAAGAGACATTTCAAGATTGGAGAGAAGTGGAAGGAGGGGTAGCAACAGCTTCCCCTGTGAAGCAATGGAATCTACAGAAGGGTCCGGTGATTCAGCTCTTATGGGCTAAGAAGCCTGAAAGCATTTCAGTGTTGCTGAGTCCGAGCTTGTTTGTTGGGTAGTCAGGCAAGGAAAAAAGGGCTAGAGTCTGAAGATAAGCTGAGCATCTGGTTTTGCATCTACATTAGTTCTGAAAAGAGGTAATGGGGGTTGCCATGTAGGAGTCCAGTAAAGACGGTGTAGGGCTGCCAGGTAGTAGAGCTGCTCTATTTTGCTTCCTATTTGGCCTCAGAAATCAAGTAAAATAGTCAAATAATTGTGTCTGTTTGAAGGTAGGGATGTAGACAGGCCATTTCTCTTTGCTGCATTTCTGGCCTCAAAACCTCTTCTTTCTTTTCCTCCAGAATAAAATATAACACAGGGAGAGGACAGAACTTGTTAATAGAGTGAGGCCAGCAAAAAGCCAGACTGGTTCCTGAATTGGAGGGAAGGAAGCTGCCTGACTTTGGAGGAGCAGAAAAAAATAAGTTAGGAGATTAGAGATGGGCCACAGCTTAAATAGAGAGGTTCGACTCTGCATTTCCCAAATACGTAATGCTTATGGTACACGACCCAAGCTCTCTACTTGAATCCCAAATCTGAGCGGACAGATGAGGGGGAGCAGAGGAAAAACAGGTTTTGGACCCTACAAATTGGCTTGAAATGAAAAGTCAGCAAAAACCACTGGGTGGCAGCGTGGTGTGCGGGCGCAGCTCTGCAGTGTCTGCTTCTGCTGCTACCGCTGGGGCTGAACCCGTCTGGGGACTCTGGCCTCCTCCCCTGAATGGCTACAAGTGTCGCCAAGCAAAATACCTCTGCGCGGGTGGGTGAGGGTTCTCCGGGTTGTTGGTGCGTCCAAGCCTGAGGCAGGGATCTGGCGAACTTCTGAGGGGCTCCAGCCCGAGCACAATCTGGTCAGCTCAAACACTGAGGAAACACCCCCACCACTCCATCCCCCAACGCCGAGCAAACCCCCGCTCCGTCAGCCCAACTACCTCATCTCAGTTCCTCCTCCATCACTGTTTCCTCCCGAAGCTCCTTTCGGGAAAAGGAGGGGAGAAGGATTTGGACGACTGGGGCAGTGCGGAAGCCCCTACAGGTGTTAGCCGGAACGGCCGGCCGGGGACTTGGGGGGTGGGGGTGGGGGTGGGGGTGGGAGGGGCGGCCTGCGGCTCCGAGCCTACGGGCTCAGCCCCGGGAGGGAGGGGCCGTCGCGGGAGGGGGCTGCAAGGAGGCTGTCGCGCTGTTCCGGAGGGTGCCTGCGGCGGCTGAATTCCTGTGCTGCGACTGTGCCGCGCCCAGAGCAGCAGCAACAGCGAAGATGCGAGGCCATTACCTGTTTGATCCCTGTCGGAAACCTGGCACGGGCCAACTTTTCCCGATTATCACGCCAAGAAGTTGCAAGGACTAGTCGAAGACTCGGAGGGGCCAGGGCGAGGGCGCGCTCCCCCGCGCGCTGCCTCCTCCCTCCTCCCTCCGGCCGCCCGAGCTCCCGGCCTCTCTCCCGCCCGCGCTCACTCCCTCCGCCCGCCTCCCTCCTCTGGCCCCCTCCGCGCGGCACAGGGCGGGGGGTGCCGCGAAACTCCGACCCGAGCCACTTGGACTTGCACAGTGTCCGCCGGGCGCAGGGGCCGACCGCACGCAGTCGCGCAGTTCTGCCTCCGCCTGCCAGTCTCGCCCGCGATCCCGGCCCGGGGCTGTGGCGTCGACTCCGACCCAGGCAGCCAGCAGCCCGCGCGGGAGCCGGACCGCCGCCGGAGGAGCTCGGACGGCATGCTGAGCCCCCTCCTTGGCTGAAGCCCGAGTGCGGAGAAGCCCGGGCAAACGCAGGCTAAGGAGACCAAAGCGGCGAAGTCGCGAGACAGCGGACAAGCAGCGGAGGAGAAGGAGGAGGAGGCGAACCCAGAGAGGGGCAGCAAAAGAAGCGGTGGTGGTGGGCGTCGTGGCCATGGCGGCGGCTATCGCCAGCTCGCTCATCCGTCAGAAGAGGCAAGCCCGCGAGCGCGAGAAATCCAACGCCTGCAAGTGTGTCAGCAGCCCCAGCAAAGGCAAGACCAGCTGCGACAAAAACAAGTTAAATGTCTTTTCCCGGGTCAAACTCTTCGGCTCCAAGAAGAGGCGCAGAAGAAGACCAGGTCGGAAAGGGTTTTTGCTTTCTTTTCCCCATACTTTACGAGTGAGGTGGGGGCGGTGGGGAGCAGGTATGTAGCATAGGTGAGTTTGTTGGTGGCCCATCTTGTGCAGAAGAGGCCACCTAGCCTGTGTGCGTGCGTGGGAAGGCGATGGCTTTCTTGCCGCCGTAACAGTAACACGCTTGCTGCATTGCAACTGCCCTGGGACAGGCGCAGAGCCTGAGGGCATACTCTGCCCTGGGTGGCTTGCCCTCAGCTTCGGACATGTCACATATGTGCATGCCCGGTGGGCTCTGGGCAGGCGTGACCCAGACATGGCTATGATATGTATGGCGTGGAAATTGCAGGCGCAGAGCTGGGCAGACACCATCCTCCCGCCCCAGGAGAGCCTGGGGAATCCCTCTCTTGCCTTTATCTCTGCCTCAGACCCTTCCCCTCCAGCTTCCACCTCCAAGGGATGTGGGCTTCTGCTGTCTAGGCATTGCGTTTCTTTGATTACTTTTAAGCTTTTTGGGACAGACTTGACTTGTGCAGCTTCGAAATGTTTGCTGGGGCGGGGGGAGGGGGGATTTCTAGAACCTTGTTGCAAAGAGCTGAGAGATTTGGTTAGACTAGTGTAATTGGTTACATGCTACTAAAATGCGGTGTTGAAGAGGGGATTTAAACTCATACCCAGATTGTGGTGCTTTTGAACATTTTCAGTGGTAGGAGTAGCGCGATATTCCAGCGACTGGAAATTCAGCTCTAGGTGTCAGGTTGCGTCAAGGTAGACCTTCAGGCGAGCATGCAGTTTATTTGCCATTCTTAACCAAATGAATCTTTTACACTCTTTTCTGCCTTTTACTAGATAAATATTACAAAAAAAATAAGAGTCACCGATCTGTTATTTCTCCATTTATGTGTGCTACACCCTGGGATGGAAAAGCAGACATAACGTTTTCTGTTTGCACAAAGTTTTTAATGCATTAACTGTAAATTAGGCTTGTTTCAAAAAGGCTTAAGTGGTTGCAAAGCATGCTTATGTGGCTCGAATAATCACATAAATATTATTTCAGCGCAGGTGTCTATATTCAGTAAAAGAAAATTTTGGATAACATGGCTGTTATTGGTAAATTAGACACTTGATTAATCTATGGTTGTTCATAATTGAAAATCATTTTAATTAAGAACTCATATTTTTGATAATCATACTTCTGATATGAAATTTGAAAAATTAGTATGCACTGATTTTTTCCTTCCTACCAACAAAAACCCTGCTCTTTTCACACACATTTTCACTAATGATAATTAATATGACAAGATTTGTTGATGGTGGTTGTATCTCCCTCCTCCCTTTTTTGGTATAAAAGGCTCAATTTTCCAAATACAGTTTCCTTAATGGGGTTCCACGTTATTTACGCATTTTCTGCCTTCTTAGAATAAAGGAGATTGTTTATTCAAATTGTGGTCATTCTGAAGGAAACCTTTGCTAGTGGGTTTTTGGTCCTTGGTCGGTTGGCAGACAACTCTGAATTATCTTTGTATTTCTCCTTTTCCTTTCACATGAAAAGTAGCACAATTTCAAAAGGCAGAATAGCCATTTGCCAACCCATTACAAATACTCAGTGAGATAGAGTTCCACTCTATAAACCAAAGGACAGGTTATCAGAAACTATAGACACTTTCAGAAGCTTTACCAATGTTTCCAGGTAGAAATAAAATGTTTCTTTAGTTTGAAAATTTATTCTGAAACTCGGAGTTCGTTTTCTTTCTTCCAGACACCTTAAAAGTGTAGTTTGACTTTTTCCATTAAGATTTGTAAATGAAATTAGAAATTGAAATTCCCGAGTCTTTTCAACTACATAGGCACAATTTATCAATTGATCCAAATCATTGTTCTCTTTGCAGAGCCTCAGCTTAAGGGTATAGTTACCAAGCTATACAGCCGACAAGGCTACCACTTGCAGCTGCAGGCGGATGGAACCATTGATGGCACCAAAGATGAGGACAGCACTTACAGTAAGTGACTGCAAAATAAATAGTATATGCCAGCATGTTGTTAACATTCTGTTTTTTATTTATTTTAAAAATAAATATGCTTTCCTAAATCCTGAATTAAATGCAAAATATATTCACACTACATAATCCTGTTTACACAGGTTAACCTAAAGGAAGTTGAATATGAGTCTATCTAAGATAGTAAACTAGGGCAAATAATGTTGACACCATCTGAAGAATAATCCAAATGTCATCTCCATGGAAATCTAGATAGATTTATGGCTATCCTTTGGATTTTATTACTTTTTTCCCACAGAAAATTTACTCACCCACACACTGATCCAGAAATAGCATGTTATCTCTACTCTTAAGAACCGGTCTTAACCCAAGAGAGAGGAGTGGTTTCATACCATGAAAATTCATCATTACAAGCTTTCACTTCTGCTCCCTGCTCCACACACACACTGATAACTCTGAGACTAGTGGAATTTTAACATTGAGATACCTCCACAGGTGGGTAAAGGGATTTCTTTTAGTTCTTTCTTTTTAACCATGGTTTAAGACCAAATTGGAGACTATGATGGTGAGCCTAAAAAGAAACACATAAAAAATAATTAGGTTTTATTTCTAATTACTGAAAGAAGGTGATTCCAAGATGTTACGTAACCTTTAATTACATGTTTTATTTATTAGGAGTAATAAAAATATAAACTCACAAATAGTGCAGGCTTCTCCTCAATGATGATTGATGTTTTCTTGCAATTTACAGATTTCTGGAGACTTATTAAATGTTCCACAAGGCTAAAACACTTAGTTCTCACAATTTTTTTTGTTTTCTCCAATTTCTACTGAATTTCTCTCAAACCCTTTGATAATTTCGCATTAATATTCCAATTGTCGGCTGAGAAAATAACCAAGGAAACTAGGTCTGAATGCTAAGCAGTATACTCTGCAGCTTTTTAAGGGTTGTATGGCTACAGCAATGCCATTGACGAGGGTCTCAATAAGTGTAAAGAGTTTCCCACTTTTTAGGAATGCTTCGTGGGCTGATGGCCGATCTATAACCTCGAGAGGAAGTCACTTTTAATTACCATTGAAGAAAGCTTTGTTGGTATGGAGGATGAAAAAACCTCATACTGAATGGTTCTTCACTGTTTTGCAAAAGTTCTATGTCACTGTTGTGATATTAAAGTTTTATAGTGAATCCTAGTTGTTCTTTTATGCATAGTCTTCTATTTGAAACTATTAGGCAAGTGTAACTAGAGGGCTTTGCTGTAATCAAATAACAGACATTAGTGCATAGTGATCATCTGCAATAAAACATTCCCATAAGTTATTGTGCAAATTGATATTTGGGGAAGGAATTAGGGGATGTAAGCTGCCCTGCTTTCCAGAGTGCCTCAGGAAAATGGGTCTGTTGAGCATTATTGAAGGCAAGTTCATGATTAGCTGCCAGTGAGCCTATCCAGTCACGTTTCTTTCCCCTTTTTAACATCTCCGGGTACAAATCAGAGAAGAAATATTTTGGATCTGGTGTTCACATGTGTTTCCTGAAAAGAAATAAAAAAAAAAAAATAGATAATTCATGTGCTGTGTCCTATGAACAGCAATATACCAAATTCATCAAGATCACATTCTAAGTAATCATTTTAAGAGATACACACACACACACCACACACACATATATCAAGGCTCCATTTCTTACTGTGGAGCTTTAAATCATACAGTAGGTTTTTCTCCTCAGTTCCTACATATGCATAGCTTCTGCCTTTGGTTGTCTTATAACTGACTGATATGCATGGCATTTCTGTGTACTACTAATGATATTGAAAGACCATTAAAGAACATAGCCTGATAACAGGAATCTGTATTTAGGCAGATTAAAATAGAGAGGTAAGTCAACTAACGGTGAGTATTGTCATAACCTGATGCATACAAATGGAAAGTATCTCAATAGAAATAGCAAGTCAGTAGAGCTTGGATCTGCTCCTGATGTTAAGAGTGACCAGAAGCTAGTGAGCTAGCTTAGCTTTGCCATTGAGGATATTGTGGGGCATAAGCCATCATGAAACAAGAAGGTTTAATGATTAAACTGATATATCATGAAGGCCAGCCATCCAAATTTATTCTTTTTTTTCCTTAAAACCAAGACGTTCTATTGGTATTGTTTAATTGTGCATAACGAGAATACAAGTTGTTTTTTTCAACTATCACTCATGTATATAATATTTCCCTAATATGTATTCGTGATACTATGTTTATATTTTTCTTACTCTTCTTATTTTTATTAACCTTCATTATTTTCAGCATATTTTCTCATTTAGTTTAATTTGATTGAATTGCGTTATTTTTATTCAGACATAGTAAGCAATGTCATGATAAATCAGTTCACATTTATCCAGATATATCCATTTCTGAAAACATATGTTTGATATTATGCATTTAACCTTACCTTATGTAGATTTATTACAATGATAAATGTAAGTTCCATAAAATCTCATCATGAGGAAATCAGCCATTATAAATTATGTATTTTCCCTTGAAAAGGAAAAGATGATAGACATTCCATGGCAGTAATTTTATTACATCTGCCCTGGGTGCAAGGAAGGACATCTTAAAAGACTAGTTTTCCCTTTCTCTTCAAACTCACGGTAGCATTATCTGTTCAACATGTTGCCTTTCCAACCTACGTTAATATATACTTATATTAATTATTCTCTTTTGAGAAATTGACCTTGGCCAACTGATGAAGAAGCATGGCTTCAGTGTTGCCTTCAGCAAACACTGGGTGCCAACTAGGTGCATGGCTCTGATGAAGTGGCCCTTCAAATAGAAGGTGTTTGTTTTTATGCAGACATAACAGAGAACAAACAAGAAACACAGGCACATTTATGTTTTAAAAGCTTCTTCAAAACTTTCACTGAAATGGAAGAAGAGATTTTAGGTATTTAATGAATGTGTTTTAAATACATAAATGAAGTCAACTGTTTTCTTCTCATATTTATAGTATTTTTATCCTGATCAAAATAATATCTTAAATCCATGAGGAAAGGTACCAGATATAGAGAAACAAAAGCACATAGGAAGATATTTATTTGGTTTAAGCTCACCCCTGATATAATTTCTTTGCATTTTTATCTGGGCAGACTGTCCCTTTAGACATATTTTAAACAAACCCAGTTTATGATCTATCTTGAATGTTTAAAGAAATGAAAAGATCGTAGTAGTATGATCAGTCAATCCCTAGATTCGCTACTCTCAACAAGTTTTTATTTTGGGGTGATGTTTTTTGTTTTTTAATCAGGCTTCATGGAAATTTAAAGTACATAGTGAAAAGTACATAGTTTTGCTATATAGTTAATACCATTATTCAAGATTAAATAATCACAGGAATTTACTGCTGAAGTTTTTTTCTTCTATTCCTCCTTCTGTTGTCTGATGTTTGAAATTTAGACATTTCATTGCTCATTAAAACCTGAGTCAGAGTGATTGGAGAACACGGTGAAAATCAAATCAGTTTTTTTTAGTCTCTCTCTGTTTCTTTCTTGTGCTTGTTATAAGCTGCATTAAGAGAACTAAGAAAGTTCAGAATATTATTTTAAAAACTGAAGTTCTATAAATAATTCTGAATTTCATTTATCATTCTCTGTCATTTATTACTATGACTAAACTAGGTGTCAAACATATACTGATATTATAGTTGTCAAGTGGTATGTAGTGATATGGCTTTTAAACCAACCCCATATTGGAAGTTTTGGTTTAGTTTTTTAGATCTCAGATTTTTTGAAGTATGAGCTTTTATATAAATGGGATTGTGGTCTCTTACTTTTCAAAAACATAGTATCATATTTTCACCATACAGATTGCTATCAATCCACAAATGGGTGTTGAACACCTGCTGTGAACAAGACATCGTCAACAGAAAGGGATATGACAAACACATGACATGCTCAGAGATGTCAGACTTCTTGCCTGTGTATTGCATTGTCAAATATAGCATGAGATCTTGGCTTGCAATCTGTGCAATTACATTCCTTTACCTCACATAACAGAAGGGCACAGCTTTTAATTTGATGAGTATTGAATGAAGTGCCATCAGTGGCATGTGGTAGGAACACTTGTCTTTTGAACCGTACAATATGTCCTAGCTCCTCTTTGGTAACACCCTGGTTTTAAAGGAACGATACGTTGTAGGCTCACCAAGGAATATTTAGTTCTTCATTAGTATTTCTCATCCATATTACCCCACCTACTGCAGCAGAATGTATATGCACAGAGATAAACGATCCCAGAAAAACTATTCTTACCCACAGGGTGACTCCTTTACATTCTTGTTCACAGAAACCATAACAGACTGATTTATTATCCTCAATAAACTTACAAAACAAGGCAAAATCATCAACATTGGTCTACGACTCCTGAGAGAAAGGTGCACAGGCTATTTTCAAAAGATGTGTGTGGCAAGCACTACGTTTTAAAAATGTACTGTTTTATTTTTATTCACAGTGTGGGAGGGAGTAGACAGCTGGTAGTGGGAGGACACCCACTAGTTGTCTCCAGTGAGTGGTGTGTGGTTGTGAGGAAAGCCTGGGTGTAAGTTTCACGCAGTCACATCTTCAAATGGAGAAATGAAGTCCTCACTGGCACCAACTGGCTGCCCACTTGCAACTATTTTGCTAAAATAATAATAATAAAATAATAAAATAAACCTCTTTCAAGTTCATTATTTTTATTCCTATGTCCTTTGTTCTTGGAGACTAAAAGCTAGGAACCCTCTCAACTCTAATCTTGGAAAATGTTGGTCCTTTAAGAAATACTACTCTGAAGCCAGGCATGGTGGCTCACGCCTGTAATCCCAGCACTTTGGGAGGCCGAGGCAGGCAGATCACCTGAGGTCAGGAGTTCGAGACCAGCCTGACCAACATGGAGAAACCCCGTCTCTACTAAAAATACAAAATTAGCCGGGCGTGGTGGCACATGCTTGTAATCCCAGCCACTAGGGAGGCTAAGACAGGAGAATCACTTTTTGAACCCAGGAGGTGGAGGTTGCGGTGAGCCAAGATCGGGCCATTGCACTCCAGCCTGGGAAACGAGCGAAACTCTGTCTCAAAAAATAAAAAAAGGAAATACTACTCTGGAAACATAGGACTACAAAATGACTTTTTCTTTTTACAAGACCTGAATTTATTTTGGAGTTCTTGTATTTGGAATAACACAGATAATTTAGATGAGGGCATTGGACTCTTCTAAAAGTCTAGGACTCTCTACCCAACAGGTAGATTTTAAATATGACTGTGAGAATTTCAGCAGTTATCTTGGGGAGCAGTTTAAAACCTTAATTTGTTGAGAATGACACTATTTAACGTACAGAACAATTCTTGGGACTGTATCTTTCCAGAAGCATCAAGATTCCCCACCTCCAACACTGTAAAAACCACGAAATTGTGACCAAAAGCCTTCTATTTTCTCCAGGCTGTTAAATAATATGTAGTTACAGCTCCAGTTACCTGGCTGCAACCATGAAATTAAATACACTAAAAGGTAGAATGAGACGTATCTGTCTGCCTCGGGGTATGTGTGGGTGTGTTTGTGGGGGTCTGTATGTGTATGCATGTATACATAAACAGACATATATGCATACCCTCACCAACTACACACTACTTTTGGAGGACCAGACAGTCCTGCTGGAAACATTGAAAAGTTCTGAAATTCAGAATTGTAACACTGTTTTCATTTTCTTTTTTAATTTCAGCTCTGTTTAACCTCATCCCTGTGGGTCTGCGAGTGGTGGCTATCCAAGGAGTTCAAACCAAGCTGTACTTGGCAATGAACAGTGAGGGATACTTGTACACCTCGGTAAGCCTTTGACTGTGTGCATGTTTTGACTATTCTAGTTTTCATCCAATATGAAAGAAAATGTGCTTTATATGTGTGATCATTACAGATTTCTGTGATGAGGAGAAGAATGTTGATGGAAATATTTCATTGAAAGGACAGATTAACTTTCTGTGAAAAATATATCTATTACTAATCAGTTATTTGAAGCAAGCATTTTAGTATATAATCAAAGATTCACTGAACATTTTTTAATACAGTGTCATTTGGGTCATCTTATGTAGCATATAATGGTCTGTCTTGCTGCCTTGCTTTGTGGCTGTGGGAAACAAAGTCATTTCTATAACTCAGTTGAACATATATTTATCCAGGTTTACTCCTAAAAAAACATGAGATCTCTCCCTCAGATCAGCTCGAGGACATGAAAACCAGTTCTTGAAGGGTTTCTAGAGTTCTATTTCTTATCTTCAGTTTAATTGAACAGGATTCCTGATTGCTTCTGCTTTAAATATAAGCACTGTTTAACCTTACCTTACCTATAAATTCCTGCTTGTCTTTTTCTTGTAACTTTGGAGTGAACAGAATGAAAAATGGAACTTTTTCTCAGATGAATGTATAAACAATGTAGACTACAATTCAATATGGAACATGGGGCCAAATTAAACTTTAAAAAAAGTTAACATTTAGATATAAGCAAAATGATACAGTATTAGGGTTAAGATTTTATTCTTATTGGCAGATCTAGTTTCAGATTATAGGAGACTATTTGATATATGAATTTTTAATTTAACTTAATTAATTAATTTATTTATATATTTATTTGAGATAGAATCTTGCTCTGTGGCCCAGGCTGGAGTGCCGTGGTGACACTCCATATTTTTAGCAGAGATAGGTTTCACCACGTTGGCCAGGCTGGTCTCGAACTCCTGGTCTCGAATGATCTGCCTGCCATGGCCTCCCAAGTTGCTGGGATTACAGGCGTGAGCCACCGTGCCCAGCGTAATATATGAGTATTTTTTAAATCTTTGTTTTGAATTCATGTATTTTAATAAAGGAAAAGAATGTTTAAAATGGAGAAAATTGCTTGTCAAACTTCTTACTAGCAAGTCTTGAAGCAGGTTGTTAGTATGACAATAAAAATCTGTTCCTCAAACTTCAGGTGAAACACTACCTTTAACCACTCTTGCTCGCTTGTTTCCTGAATTTCTTTCAAAGCCAGGTGTGCAGGAAGACTCTTGGCAGATATGGTGGAAACCATATCATAACCCTGTTTTGCAGAGGCCAAGATGGGAAAGAGGTGGGAATAGAGTAAGGCCACAGAGGGCCTGTTTATTTGGTAAATCAGGTAGTTTGTTTCATATGATGAGAAAAGATTATGAAAAAAAGATAATTATCAGCATATACCTCAAACCCTGATCACTATCAGTTTTCCTATCAGGCAATTTCAGCGGTCTGATTGCTTAATAAATATGGGGGTTTGCTCTTTTTACTAAATGAAAAATGTGATTTTATGGCAAAGTTCATGAAATACGTCACTTTATTACTAGAGTGCTACTATAAAAGATAGGAAAGGGGATTTTATTTTAGATTTGTGTACTAAGGTAAGATAATTTAATAATGAAGGATTTTAAGTAATTTCCTTTAGATCAACAGACTGCCTCAGCAGGACCAGATACAAAGGTAGGTTTTTTAATAAAATAGACGCTTTCTGAAAATATTGTGAAGGCATGATAAGGAAACGGAATGTACTGGGCATACTTTTGAGAAAGCACATGCCAGATATCATATGAAATAATTACTGATAAATCATCCAGAATTTCAATGGGTTGCAGTCACCGTTATGGTGCCCTAATGAGAAAAGCTGACTAAATATAAATTTTGCAACATCACAATTGAAGAACGTACTTTGGAAATAATATTTAAGTAAGAATGTGGAAAATTATTTAACTTGGGTTATATGTCAGGTGCCCCCACTCAAGAAAATTAGGGCATTCAGCATTACACTTAAGGAACCAACGTTGAAAATGCATAGCCTACCATTCAAATTAATCATTATTCCAGCAAACTGGTAAATGTCAATGTGAGCTCATTTCTAGAAAGGCTTCCCAGGGAAATGAGGACTATAGATTGGTGAACTTCCTTTCCGTGATGGGTGGGCCAATATACACCCAAATGTGGCACACCTTGTATGTATTTACTATTAAGAAAAAAGAAGCCTTAAGTAAGTGTTTCTATTAGAGAAAAGGAACTATGTTTTTGTTAAGGAGGAAATATGCCTGCTTGATGATCCTGGAGTTCATATATGGAAAGAATATCCAAATTAGTCTGCTCCAGGAAATAAATCAGAATCCTCTTTAGAATTAATTTTCCAATTCTTCCAATTACTCCTTATTAATTGTGGCTGGGAATCCATTCACCAAGTTGATCACCATCCTCAGTGGGCACTTCATTTTGTTGTCATCTTATTTAAAGTGTGGTGCCCAGATTACTTAGGATGGAGTTCTATCCTAATAACTTCAGCAACTTATATTGCTGAGATCAAAAGCTTAATGAAATATCATGTTTCATCAAGAAGAGACAGCAACCAAAGAGGAAGGATCACTCTTCCCTTGCATAAAACCATGGCACTTCTACTACAGAAATGCTATATGCAGTTTTGCAAAGTGCCTCTTAACAAAGAGAAGACAGAACAGGACAATGACCTAAAGAGAAAGCAAAAGTAAGCAAAGGAGGTAAGGGGCTACTGATGGGGGCAAGTTAAAAAAAATTGGTGAGGGATGACTACAGTCTGCTTAAAAAGCAGTTGCAGTGGGAATGGCTAAAAGGAGATGGATTGCTGAGATATTTTAGAGGTAGAATCATCAGGATTTGGTGGCTGATTGGATTTGGAAGGAAAGCAGGACCACCATACATGGTTAAACATGTATGGTTGCCATTCACCACACAGATGAGAATGAGGTGTCTTCAGGTAGAGAATTAAAAAAAAAACCTTCACAGAAGTGCTCAGTGGATTATCAGGCGTCATGAGGGAGAGGGGGAATTTTGCCTCTGGCATTTAGGCTGAATAAAGCAGGAAAAAGCAGATTTGAGGAAGATACCTGAGTATAGCTTTCAAGGGATATTTGAAAATATGAACCTAGCACTTGAGAAAGGGACATGAACTAGAAATAAAACTCGGGAGTCATCACATGTAGGTAGCAGTCCATGCCATGGAAATAGTTATGAAAATATATAGCATAAGAAGAGGAGAGAGCTTGTCAAATAATGTTAGAAAATAACAGCATGAAAGTGACCAGCAGAGGAAGAATAACTAATTATGGCAGATATAATGGTATTGCAAAAGCTAAATGGGGAAGGAGTTTTAAGAAGAGTCAGCAATGTGAAATGTTTCATATGTTGTGGGTGATCTTAACAAAAACAGTTTCGGTGGAATATTGGGAACAGAAGCCAGATTCTAGTGGCTTGAGGAGTAAATGGGATGAGAGGAAGTAGAGGCAACAGGTATAGAATTTCTAAGGGAAGGGAAGGGTGGGTGTGTATTTAGGGCAGAACACAGGATTGAGGAAGACTGAGGATTCTTTGGTTAAGGATGTCACTTGAACATATTTGTTAAGTAAAAGAAATGAACAAATAGAAAGGGAGTGATTACAGACATAAGAAATGGTATTCTTTATGGAGTAGAGCTGCAGAAGAGATGGAAGGGTGATGGAATTAAGTATAAGTGAAAGAATTACATTCATCTTGAAAAGAAGGGACACTGAATCTCTAATAGGAGACAAAGAGATGAGGACAGATGCAGACATAGGTTTACTGAGTCTGCAAGTAATAGACAAGGAAGTAGAAGAATTTTCTACCAGATGATCTGCATTTTTCCATTAAAGTAGAATAAGAGGTCACCTACTGAAAGTCAAAGGTATGGGGGTAACCACAGGTAAACAGGGGTGGGAACAACTGTTTTGGGCAAGGGGAATGGAAACAGTTTAATAAACAGGAGTAGGTAAGCTAAGGCCATGGGTCAAATCCAGCCCACTACCTGTTTATGAAAATAAAGTTTTATTGGAACGCAGCCACACCCATTCATTTACTTATTGTCTATGGCTGCTTTTGCACTGCAACAGCAGAGTTGAATAGTTGCAACAGAGCCCTTATGGCCCACAAAGCCTAAATTATTTACCAAATAACTTGTCCCCTTTACCTCCCAGAAAGTTTGCTGACCCCTAGATTGTAATCAGATAATGATTCTCAGCCTTAGGTACCCATCAGAATTACCTGAGGAACTTTAAAAAATTCCATTCTTTGTGTTACATTTGGACCAATTATATCAGAATATCCAAGGGTGGGATCTATGCATGAATATTTTCAAAGGCTCCCCAGCTAATGCTTATGAAAACCACTGATCTGAGCTTAAGAAAAATGATTGTTGAATAGCACTGAGGCACTCAGGACACGCCACTGAAGTCAGAAACCATGAGTTTATATGCACTTAATCATTTGTTCCAAATTCCTGATACCAATGTTTTTCTGTTCTTGCAAGCAAATTGCCTTTACATTTTTGAAGGAATATTTCTTGAGATGATGGAAAATGCTGATCCCTGGAAGAGCGTTCTTATTTTATCTCTTTTTCTTTATTCTACCTTCTTTTGCATTTCTACTTCTATATCCCTCAATTTTGGGGGGGTTGAATTCAACTTTACAGTTTTTGCCATTTATTTTCTCCCTTTTGTCCATTAAATAAAGAAACACCACCTCCACATTGTTATTGTTACAGAGATAGCAATTTACTTTCCATGATTAATCTCAGAATTCTTGCACTGCACCCTCCCTTCCCCCCCCCTTTTTTTTTCTTGTTGCCATGGGGGACAGACTTGATGTAGGCTCAAGTGGCAGTGCAAAACCATCTGTGGCACAGAGAATCATAATTAGCCATTATTTCATAACATATTTACTTTTGTCCGTGATATATGCTGAGTCTTTCTGGGACTGCAAGGAAGTTGTTATTTGTTGTGCAGAGATAATTTTGTTCTTACCTTTGGTTTTCTTTAGCAATAATAAGGAGTTGTACACAAGCTTTTGAGAGTTCCTCAAAACTTCACAGTATGAATATTTAATAACATAAAGCTATTTGTAATAAATGTTTTAAAACTGCTTGAAATAAATAATCATTAACTATAGAAAGTCAAGTGTCTTAAATATAAAAAAAAATTCCCATTCTATGTCTACTTTAATAAGAAATAACAGATATTAGAAACAGGATAGCAAAAACTCAAAGTTAAACCAAAAGCATTATTATTATTTTTTTTATTTTGGAATGTTCTAGAACTCATTAGCAGCAGTTCTACCCATATAATTACTTACCTTTCAAAAAAATCTAGTTTTCCTTTTTCACAATACACAGTATTGCTTGGGTTGAGGTTGGGGCAGACAAAATGTATAGACAAGTAGAAATCCTTTGACAAGCCTTTTTCATTCATGAATTTCCAGGGAAAACTTGTAGGAATGATTTTACTGTCATGTTTTGTAGTCCTGGGACTACCATAGCAAACTAGATGCAAGACCAGAAAGCAGTCCTCTTTCTGAGAGTCAGCTTGATGCCATGGGAATGAGACAGCTTGTGTTACTGATCCCAACGGCTCAGTCAGATTGCAATCTGAACTAAGGGGACATATTTTTCTTCTCTACTGGATTATTTTCACATACCTTAAATTTACCGTTTCTTCTCTCATTACATAGAGTTGTTCTTACACATCACTCACAACATCTCATAATACAATCTCCTTTGAAGGAGTCACTATCAGAAATAGTGACAAATGAAACAATACCAGCCCCTTAGCAGTTGTGACACCTTAGCTTCACTTGTTTTATTCTTTGACAACTTAGATTTGCTTTCCTTTAAGAATGTTACATGCCTAAGTTAATATTTAGGTTATATTTAATGCATTTAGCTTGGTTTTTAAAATTTTATAATTTTTCAACACATATTGCAAATTTTTGGCCATTGTAAAATCAGTTAAGAATTACTGTTTTAAACAAACTAAATATGAGAAATATAAATATTAAATGGAAAAATTCTTCATTTGACCATGTCTCTAAACACGTTACATTTAGAGAGATGCATTTGATTACTGAAGTGTGTGATATATGAATACATGCATAAATATTCTTAGAATGCTTTTGCTGATGAATAGGGAAAAGCCCGAGATGGCAGCCCAAGATGCAGCATTTGCTACAGATAATTCAATTAGTAAGTGTTTTGTCATTTTCCTTGTTCTCAAGGACACTAACATTGAGTTTGTCAGTCATATGTTAACATTCTTGGTAACTTCAGAATCCCTGAGATGACCCATCCAACAAAACTGGTCTCAAGTTCTGTGACCTTTTTTAGCTGTAAGGATATTTTTCTGTTCCTCAGCCTTATCAATCTCATGGCCATACTCTTGGACCTTTTCATATTCCAGACTATTGACCGCTTTTCCATTATCTATTACCTCTTTCCTTTTTTAAACAGCTTGAATGAGATATAGTTCACAGATCTTAAATTTATCCATTTAAAGTGTGTACAATTCAGTTGTTTTTAGTATATTTCACAAGGCTGTCCAACCATCACCACTGTGTAATTCTAGAATACTTGTATCACGCTAAATGAAGAAATTATACCAATTAGTAGACACACCTTATCCCTTTCCGTAGTCTCAGGCAAGCACTAATTTACTTTGTCTCTCTATGGATTTGCCTATTTGGAACATTTCATACAAAAGGAATACAATATATGGCCTTTTATGACTGTCTCCTTTCACTTAGCATAAAGTTTAGAAGACTCTTACGTGTTGTAGCATGTATCAGTACTTCATTCCATCTGATGGCTGAGTAATATTCCATTGTATGTTCCTACATTGGTTTATTCATCGTCAGTTGATGGACATTTGGATTGTTTCCCCAAGTACCTGCATAGCTGCTTCCTTCTTTGTTCACGTCTCAACTGGAATGACATTCTTTAGAAAGGCCATCTCTGACCACCTTAACTAAAGCAGTACATTCACTATCTGTATTACCCACATTTATCTTCTTCAAGGCATTATCACTATTTAAAATTATTATTTTGTGTGTTTTTCATCTTCCCCAACTAGAATTTAACATGTTGACAGCATATATTCCATTTTTCTTATACACTACTGTATCCCCAGTGCCTTGATTAATGCATGCTGTTGTTTTCTCAATACATATTTACTGACTTTGTTGTCTTCAAAAGGGAAAGAAAATATGTACTTATAGTCCGATTTTAGTTCCTTTGCTTAAAATTTTTTATTTGGAAACAACTTCAAACTTATAGAAAGTTTGCAAGAATAACACTAGTACAAATGACTCCATATATCCTATCCTCCAATTCATTTTGCTCCATTTGCTTTATCATTTGTTCTTTCTTTCCCACACACACACAGTTTTCTGAGCCATTTGAGAGTATGTACTCTGGCACTTTACACCTATTTCCTAAGAATAGGGATATTCTCTTATATACTGACAGTAATGAACTGCAGTAAATGTAACAGTAATACAATACTTTAGCTAATCTACTGTCCATATTCCAATTTTTTTAAGTAAAAAATATGTTCATTTTTTCCTTCCGTAGAGAATCCAGTCTAGGGTCAGTTACAGCATTGGCATGTCTTCTTAGTCTCTTTTAATCTAGAACATTTCCAGAGACTTTCTTTGTGTTTTATGACATTAGAATGTTTGAAGACAAGAGTCCACTTTCTAATTTTAAAATAAGCATTCACAATTTTGGGTTTGCTTGATGGTTTTTCTTAATTCAATTGAGATTAAGTATTTTAGCCAGAGTACTGCATAGGTGATAGTATGTCCTTCTAAGGGTATCACATCTGGAGGTATGCAGTATCCATTTGCCCCTCATTGGACGTTAATTTTGATGATAAAATCAAGGTGTTATCTGATTTTCCCCTGTATAACTCTTGGTTTTCTGGGTTTGTGTGTGTGTGTGTGTGTGTGTTTCAACTAGTAAATAATCCACTGGGAGACACTTTGAGACCATGTAAATATCCTACTCCTAAGATCCCAGTTTTTAATGTTATGTTTTCAGCAATCCCAAACCTCTTTAGAAAAGTAAAATAATTAGTCCATAAATTGAGAAATAACCAGTGATTCCCAGATATGTCATATAAGTTTACTGATAGCTAAACTGAGGTAGAAAAAATTAACATGGCCGGGCACGGTGGCTCACGCCTGTAATCCCAGCACTATGGGAGGCCAAGGTGGGTGGATCACCAGGTCAGGAGATCGAGACCATCCTGGCTAACACGGTGAAACCTTGTCTCTACTGATAAAAAATTAAAAAAAAAAAAAAAATTAGCCGGGCTTGTTGGCAGGCGCCTGTAGTCCCAGCTACTGGGGAGGCTGAGGCAGGAGAATGGCATGAACCCAGGAGGCGGAGCTTGCAGTGAGCCAAGATTGCGCCACTGCACTCCAGCCTGGGTGACAGAGCGAGACTCCATCTCAAAAAACAAAAAAAAAGAAAAGAAAAGAAAAAATTAACATGTATTTCCAAAAAAAAAAAAAGTCATAAAAAATATGATCTGGCAGCAATTTCTGGATTCAGCATTCTAGTCACTGGGCTTAAATACAATTAATGGAAAGGTTGTTTGCATTGTTTAGGTGCAATAAAATGGATTCTGATATATGTTTTAATTTCATACCATGAGTAGGGGGTTGGTTCATGTTAAGATGCCTCAGATGTTCAGTATGTTTACCTGTCAAATGCAGGGTTACACTTTTGCTGATTTGTTTACTTCCTGTGATTTTAATGTGTGACAATCGAAGACCTAATTTTCAATTGTATGGCTTTGCATCTTTAGCTCTTATTCTAATACAGAAAGGATGTCAAACTTTAGATGAACTCATTGATCAATTTACAGTGATGAATGTACTTCTAGCAAATATTTGTAGCATGTAAAATGTTTGAATTATATTAGATGGTATATCAGCAAGTACATCTAATTTAAATTGTAGGGTTACTTTTTAGAGGCTTAAAAATCTAATAGAATTAAATGGAGAGCTTTGTTTAATAATGAAAACTCTTTAGGAAAGTGATATGGACTCAATTATTGAAGGAAATTGATTTAAAATAAACACAAGCAGCATCATATCCAATATTGAAGAAAATGATCATTAGCAAATAAAATCAAAAAGCATAGGCACAAAGGTATTTTAACTTCAGATTAAAACTTTAGCTTATTGATATATGTCAGTTAATTAACAAATTGTTGAATTTGGTTTATTTAATATAAAATTGGAAAAGTGTTTACTATCAAAACTTAGGTTCCTAATTTTGGTGTGTAGTATACATTTGATAAACTTTTTTGATGAATCATTTAGTTTTATGGGATTAAACATTTCTGATGAATGTTTTCAGTTCACACTAATGGTTTGTATGGGTAATTATACAAACACATATATTTCTGAATGCTATCACTAGAAATGGAAAATATAGAAAGTTAAATTTTTACAGGAAAAAAAGCAGAGAAAATAAGCAAATTTTATTTATTACCAAATGGATCTGCTAGCTCAAAGAGCTAGATTTTATGTTTTAAAGAGGTGTCCAGCTATTGAGTTGGTGTTATTAAGATGAAAGTCTTTAAATTTATTGCAGTGAAAAATATACAGAAGTAGCAGTATTCATCTTAGATTTTACTTCCAAACACAAGTAAATCAGCTTAATTTTCAAGACCAAAAAACATTTTCCTACATCACAGATTATTTCACGTTTATTTTTCTTTGCAACTAATGTAAGTTTCACTAAAATATGAAGAAAACCTAGCTTGGCATTATTTGTATATGAAATTGCATAAGTCTGGTTGCTTGTACCTTCAAAGTTAACTATTTTCTCTTTATGGACTCTAAGAAAATAACAAAAATGGGTAAAGTATTCAGGGTGATGGTCTAGTGTTTTAAGTGTAAGAATTACTGAGAATGGTACTTTCTGGGAAATCAGGGAGACTATTGGTTGTAGCTAAATAGAATGTGACTGGCTCTGTATTCTGTTTTTGAGGCCAAGTTGAAAAAAAAAATCCAAATTAGAGGTCATGGAGCACATATTTAACAGAGTGTTTCATGATTTTAACTCTGAAGCTAAATTCATATTTGTGGGAAAAAGCCAGACTCTTGAAGCTAAACAATAAAATAATTGGCAAGGAAGACTAAGAGGAATTTTAGCAAGTAAAGCCAGATGTAAGGGGATTTACACACACACACACATACACACATGCACACACACATATAAGAAAGACAAATGGAAAAATGTAATGTTATATTCATTGCTCTGTTGCTATAACGGCACTAGTTATTTTGGAATTCCTAAAATAATTCTAAGTTTTAAATACATAACCTACACTGAACATTTGGAAATTGCTCTAGCAACATATTTGGTAATGCTAAGTAGCTTTATGAAAGAGAGCAAATATGATTTTTTAGCTTTATTTTATGTGATTACCCAGTGATTCTCATGTCTTGGTGAAGACGTTGTTTTTAGTCTCTATCTCCTCATTTGTATAATGTTAATCCACAACATGATAGAAAAAAAAAAAACAGCTCAACAAAACATTTTTCCCCATCAACCTTGTGCATTGAAATAGTTTGCCTACAAAATCCTATGCTCATTAATTAGTAACTGATTTGTTTTCTCTCTACTTCCCCCTTAGTCATAGAGCAGCCTAGCAAAAGTATGTTTTTAACACGTATTTATTGAAATAATTAATAGAGATGTGTATAATAAAACATAAAGACTGATGATATTGTTTCTGTAAGGCCTATTGAATATTTTAAATAAGTTACAGAGACCAATTATAAACTTTTGTGGGTCCTCTGAAGTGTTAACATTTCAAAATTACATAAGAAAGTGAATTACTGAAACACAAGAAAAAAATTGGAAGCTACAGCACTGGTTTCAATGACTACACCACTTAAAGGGAATTGTGACTTCTGAACAGGGAAGTTTTGAATGAAAGCATTTTCTGATCATTATAATAGCTGTAACCAAGGTTAATAACTGGCAAGCCCCTGAATAATACAGTTAATATGTTTTGTCCAGCTGAATGTGTGAGTAGATAACACATCTATGCTATCATTCTGATTAAGTTATTCATCAGATAATCTGATGCTAACTACTTTGACAGTTCTGGAAATAGAACTACTGTGAAAACCTCAATTGATTTCTTGGATATATAACACCTCCTTTTAAAAGGGCCTCAGATGTGTATAGGAATTCTGGCATATCATATAACAAAAGTAATTAAAATTAGGTATGATGTTCATTTTTACCCAAGAAAAAATGTCCTATAAAGATTTGGAAGAGTCAAATGTAAATAACAACCCCAAAGTATTATAACTTAGACTGTAATAATACGAAGAGTGAAAAATGTCTGATAGAAAGAGATGTGAGTCATTCCATAATACTTTCATAATTGTCAATGAGATACCAGGAAGTGAAAGTCATAGCTTTCAGAAATGAAATTCGAAAAGGTAAAACTTCATTGTGTATAGTAAATACTATAACAAAAAAGCCTGTGTGTAACAAATCTACTGCTATATCCTGGCCACAAAATCAGCAAGGCTACAACAACAAAAGTCCTCTTTAGAGTGCTTGGTGGTTGATCTGATTAAAGACTTCTTAAAAATATTTATTAAAGTATTCCCGGGCTCCTTCCCATGTCATAACAGTGATTCACTGTAATTAACATGTTAATGAAAGAGCCTCTTTGCAGTGTTATTTTCACTGAGGAAGATAGAGCCTATGGGAGACCTGAAGCTGAGAGCTTTTATATTGTATCATAACCTTTGAAGCAGAAATTTCCTGAAAACTCCCTTCATTGCTCTTCAAGTCTCAGAGAGCCCAGTCGCACATCTAATCTCCCAGGGAAGTCGAAGCATAAAAT
Source organism: Gorilla gorilla gorilla (assembly GCF_029281585.2). Taxonomy (NCBI): domain Eukaryota; kingdom Metazoa; phylum Chordata; class Mammalia; order Primates; family Hominidae; genus Gorilla; species Gorilla gorilla. The sequence continues at coordinate 150,397,507 of NC_073247.2, read as the reverse complement.
GGTCCACAAGCTTTGCCAACCAATTGATTAGCATATACCTGTTGAATATCCATAAGATTCTAGGCACCCCAAACCATGGTCATGTTGATCCATTCATACTGTCAATGTCTGGAATTTATAGTATAAATAAGGAGATTCATCCCAAATTCAGATCTGTAATTGTTAATAGTTGATCTACTACAGGATCAGCATAAACTGTTTCATCCTGACTTCTGCAGCTTGGCAATGCTATTTTTAGCCCAGAACTCACTGTAAGAAGATTCCATATAGGGAAACAATTTGAATGCCTTGGGATGGGGGTGGGTGAGAGTGCATCATTATGGAAATTTACCAGTTATATCAAACAATATATATTGGTTGCTTGGCACCACAGACTTTAGCAGATCACACTAAGATCATGCTTCTATGCCATGAGGAGGTAAAATTGAATACACTGGACAATGGTTTTCAATTATATCAAGAAATGATGTAGGATAAAATGCTTTAAAATTTTTATATATGTGTGACTCAGAAAAAAAAAAAGGCTCCCACTTGCCCAGCACAAGTGGATTACAGTAGATTCAACCAACCAAAGCTTTTAGATGTATCAAAGTCCACCTCACATGTTTGGCCAATGACACAGGGATATATTTCCCTCCATTTTTCTATAATTTCAAGTTCCAATAGTAGGCATAACAGAGAAACAATGCTGACCCATAGAGAGAGATATAATTTCCTGAAGCTATAACGTGCAATATATATTAACACCTGATATTTTGAGGAACAGAAAGTGCTTATTTCTCTAAAAAAAAGAGTTACCATTTTCTACTATTGACTTTCATGAGTGATGAGGAAGGAGCAAAGTTTTGACCCTCCTATCTCCTCCTTCTTTGAGATCCCCATTACTCATTTACCCCTTCCCTGTGATTAGATGGGTGGTTAACACTAGAAGCAATAAGTGGATACAAAACACATGTATTAAAGCTCTTCATTACATTTATGTTCCTCATATCTTTACCAGTAAGGGAAGCGACCTGGCCAACTCATTATGTTTCTCTGTACTCCTCTAGTCCCAAAAATAATTATTTGCTTGAACAAAAAAGTTCTGCTTTCAGTAGGGCTGTCAAAAAATCAAAGCTCATGTACATCACAAGGGTATTTCAGTCAAACGATTATTAAATTTCACATAAGAAAATACACTCAACAGACACTTTAACTGCTATCTCTGATCAAGGCATGAAACTGTTCAAACAAATAATTAAACTTGAAAATAGGGTGTCAACAGAACCATGATGGGTGGTTTTGCTGAGTTATTTTCTTTGCTGTGGACCTCGGCCTTAAATGTCCACATGGAGAGCAAATAGAGCAGCATTTTATTTTATGTTCTCTTTTCCAATACCCTACTTACTTGAGGTATGCTTTCTCTTCAGATTTTGAGGTGAGGCTTTTCTTCTCTATAACTCATCTTTTTGCCTCGTCTGCTCAGCGGCAGCTATCTTGAACCTCGGAAGCCTTGGTGAGACTAGGAGTTTCAGCATCAAGAGAGGTGTTTTGTTTGGTTTGGTTCATTTGTTTTTCAGTATCTGTAAGACATTCTAGTGATGCCTGTCAGTTTGCTGGAACCACTCATGGTCCTTGCTGTCAGAGGCAAGGGCTCTGCCACTTGGGGCGTGAGTGTAGGTGTAGACCCATGGAGAAAGTTGTTTTGCAACAAACTGCCTGGATAGTAGTGTTGCTTTGTAATTATGTAAAATCAAAACATTCAAAAGATGCTGGCAGATAAATGAGAGATAATAATAGTAAAGAAATGAGAATTCCAGAAATGTAAAACAATTCTGAATTAGATTTATTTCAGACTTAGCTACCTTTCTTTTTGGCAGACAGGGCACCATTCTTGGGAGTTTCAGGGAATCAAAATGAAAATGAAAGGCAGTTTCTTCCACAAGGTTTTTAGTATTCTCTGAAATTCTGACTAGCCTCTGCCCTCAGGGTTCAACAGTGTGAGAGCTCTTGGTCCAGATGCCCAGTAATCTCTGTATCACCTCTGTAGTAAGAAATACAGTATAAAAAGGAGTAAATTCAGTTATTTAGTAGTGGAAATTACATGATGACAGATATTTTCAAAGATGCTTATCATTGATTTTCTCTCCATCTGTGCTAATATTCACATGCATACCTATGCAAATAGGCTTTAAATGATTTGATTTCATACCCAAAAGTCAGATTCTCCTGTTGTTCATTTAGCATTTTTCTATTAGGATATTTGAAAAAAGTATTTTTTATGGTAAATATAGAAGCATTTGAGCAGTCTTCTTTTTATATGGTCAGTTTTCCATTTTGAAGGGGAAACACTTGTCCTTGTCAGAATTATTGTGAACTGCCTTAGTTTAAAAATTGGAACCAAAATGAGATTTGATTGTTACTGGGGTAGGTTTTTTTTTTAAGTTTTTTACTGATATATAATAATTGTACATATTTAGGGGGTACACGTGGTATTTTAATACATGTATTCAATGTGTAATTATCAAATCAGGGTAACTGGGACATCTGTCACTTCAGACATTTCTCTATTCTTTGTGTTGGGAATGTTTCAAATCTTTTCTTCTAGCTATTTTGAAAGATACAATAAATTTTTGTAAACTATAATCTTCCTACTGTACTATCAAATACTAGAATGTATTCCTTCTATCTAACTGTATTTTTGTACCCATGAACCAACTTTGCTGCATTCCCCCTCCCACCTACTTTTCCCAGACTCTGGTAACCATCATTCTACTCTCTACCTCCATAAGATCCAATTTTTGGGGCCAGGCGAGGTGGCTCATGCCTGTAATCCCAGCACTTTGAGAGGCCCAGGTGGGCAGATCACAAGGTCAGGAGATCGAGACCATCCTGGCTAACATGGTGAAACCCCGTCTCTACTAAAAAAAAATACAAAAAATTAGCCAGGCATGGTGGCACGCACCTGTAGTCCCAGCTACTTGGGAGGCTGAGGCAGGAGAATTACTTGAACCCGGGAGGTGGAGGTTGCAGTGAGCCGACATCGTGCCACTCACTGCACTCCAGTCTGGGCAACAGAGCAAGACTCCGTCTCAAAAAAAAAAAAAAAAATCCAATTTTTTAGTTCCCATATGCGAGTGAGAACATGCAGTATTTGTCTTCCTGTGTCTGGCTTATTTCACTTAACATAATGGCCTCCAGTTCCATCCAGGTTGCTGCAAATGACATGATTTTATTCTTTTTTGTGGCTGAATAATTTTGCATTGTGTATATGTAGCACATTTTCTTTATTCGTTCATTTGTTGATGGACACTTAGGTTGATTCCATATCATGGCTATTGTGAATAGTGCTGCAGTAAACATGAGAATGCAGATATCTCTTTGATATGGTGATTTCCTTTCTTTTGGATATATACCCAGTAGTGGGATTGCTGGATCATATGGTAGTTTTATTTTTAGTATTTTGAGGAACCTCCATACTGTCTTCCATAATAGCTGTACTAATTTACATTCCCAACAGTGTACAAGGATTCTCCTTCCTTCACATCCGTACCCAGCAACTGTTATTTTTTGTTTGTTTTATATTAGCCATTTTAACAGAGGTGAGATGCTATCTCATTATTTTGATTTGCATTTTCCTGATGATTAGTTATGTTGAGCATATTTTTCATGTGTCTGTTGAAGAGTTGTATGTCTTCCTTTGAGAAATGTCTATTCAAGTCCTTTGCCCAATTTTTAATTGGATTTATTTATTTATTTATTTATTTTTGCTATTGAGTTGTGTTCATTATATATGCTGCTTATTAATCCCTTGTTAGGTGGACAGTATGCAAATATTTTCTCCCATTCTGTAGGTTGTCTCTTCCCTCTGTTGATTGTTTCCCTGCTGTGCAGGAACTTTTTAGCTTCATGTATTGTCTATTTTTTAAATTTTGTTTTCTGTGCTTTTAAGGTTTTACCCAAAAAATCTTTGCCAAGACCAATGTCCTGTAGCATTTTCTGGATGTTTTCTTCTATTTCACAGTTTCAGGACTTACATTTAGATCTTTAATACATTTTGGGTTGATTTTTGTATGTGTTGAATGTGGTAGGTTATTGTACTAGTGAAATGCTGACAAAAGCATGCTGAAGGAAGATAGATCATTATTTTGTTTTGGGTTCTTACATTGCTTTAACCACGCGTGCTTAATTGTTTTATTATTATTTCCTGAAATATTATTATGCATCATTGAATACTAAGTCAGCCTTTAAGAGGCTTTATATATACACATTCTAGGCTTTTTCTAAGTATAACTAATCATCAAGTATAGGTGTCATTTACACAGTTTGTTTGAGTCACTCCTTTAATATGATATAATTTTCTTAGCTGACATTATATAGATTTTATCAAACCTAAAATTGAGTAATACAAGAAATTCTACCAAGACATCAATGTCATTTGCATAGAGGCGTAAGTATATTAAGATCTCTGTATGAAATGTGTTGTAAGAGTATGAAATATTATCCTACTGATTTATTGAATAAATAACATGTATTAATAGTTAAATCTTGCTTTTTATAAGTCTCAGAGCCCTGAACCTTACAGATCTCAAACTTCATATAGTATTTGCAAGTCAAGAAAAATGAAAATTGGGCACATTGTGAAAAATCCTGGAATGTATTACCAACAAATTGTTCATTTCTGGCACATTAATTATTTCACAAATTGTTCATCATGTTCCCATTTCACTTTTATAAGCACAATAACACTCTCTTTTACAGAATGTTGCCGACATTTAATTTCTTAACGAATCAATGACTCTTTCATACATTATAAATAAGAATATAGGTTCACCTTACCAAGTGGCTAAACAGCATTCTCTAATATTTGTTGGAGCATTAGGGAAAAGCTGACGGCAACCAGTATCAGTTTTGCATAAATAGTATTTTTTTCCCTTAGAACGTAAGATTAACCTTTTTTCTTAAAAGTTAGCAGCAAGATGTTAAAACGTAATAATATTATTCATAGGAAGTTTATCTAAGTACAGCCATAGTAAAGAATTTTTCTTTTTTATTAGATTTTATTGAACCTTTATTTGCTGTTATTGTGGTCACGCAACCTGTTACCGTCTCATCACAAACAGCATTTCATTTAGTATATTGAGAAAATTGCTGTTTCAGGAAGCCACATGCAGTGCTACTAGATCAGAATACGTTGAGGGGCAAAAGTTCATAGGGACCCTTGATAAAAAAAATAATAAATGTTCTCACTCTATATAGGGGGATCTCATCTGAGGGAATTTAGTTTGTAACATGCCAAATAAACTTTGCTATAAAAATAGTTTCCATTTAAATTGCTTCTAGGATTCTAAGAGTAGGATTATAGAGACAGCTCAGTGTAATAATAATATTAAAATACATACTTTTAAGTATGGCAATTCATACTTTTAAAGCCCTATTGCCTGCATTATCTTACATCATACTGTGTGCACTTGTCAAGTGATCGAGAAAAGCTGCTGTATTTGGGTTGCTATTTTGAACTGTTGAATTAAATATAAAGTCCAAGTAAATATATTTGTAACAGTAAGTAAATCGTGATAGCACATATGTGCAATTCATCATTTTGTCCATTTTTTTTTCATTTATGACAGTTTTTTTATGGTGTAGGGTCACACTGAAAGGGTTATTTCATTCTAGAAGTTGTAGATGAAGTACCTTTATTTGTTAGGGGTGCTGGCCAAGAAACCATTAATTGGCTTTCTTGCAAGATACAATAACTTTTCTTTAGTTGTTTGATGAGTCTCAATCTCGTGTAGAATTCTCAAATCACTGCCCCGGTATGATCTTGTGGCAGATTTGTATAGATTCCGGAAGTCTTAGAAAGTTTCTCTTGCTGTTACGACATTGCTGGTGGTCCCCAAGGCAATTATGCTCCTTTAGTGGTCATCCCACTTAATTAAAGGGAGAAGTGTTGCTCTAGATAGTTTTATTATATCTCCTTGTGGTTGCTAAACGAAGCATACCAGCTCAACAGTACTTCCTGCTTTTAATTGAAGTTTCGTTTTCTACGAATATTTAGTAGTTCATTTTCCTTTCAGGTGTAACATTCTAAATTCAAATGAGTTAGGATCTTTTTTTGGTTTGTTTTTGCTTTATTGTTTGTTGTTCTCTTCAATTATTCCCTTTCTTGAATTGTTTATGGAAGGACTCACTGCCTTCATATTTTTATTTAGCAAAAAATCTCTTGAGTAGAAGAAGTTGGATTGCATGCCCATGAGACCACATACCCTGTTTGGGCTTCATTAAGTCAATTGTAAATACAGATGTTAGAGATAAGTAATATTGGCTAATATCAGGCTATTTTCTTGTGATGTTACAACCTCATAAAAAGCCTGCAGAGGCATCACTGTGCCTCATTTTGTGTTCTTGACGCACAATGTGTGTAATATTTTCTCATATCTCCTTTATTTCCAAATGTTTGTTGCATGTAAATCTGATATTTCCCAAACCATATTTTAACCTATTTGAATATAAGAATGGTGCCTTCCCCATGTTTTATATTTCCCACCATACCAAATTCATTACTAAATACCAAGTAAATATTTTACCAATATTTAGTAAATAAATGATAGAAGATAATTTTACTATGTACGAAGCCAAAGACAGAAAAAAAATGAGTGATTTTTCTCTTTCACATAATAAAAGATGACTGGATCAAAATGATACACTTTAGTAAAGAAGAATTTGGAGGTTCAAATTACGTGTGTTTCACAATATGGGCACACCGAATTAGAAATACAGGAGTGCAGTTTCTAACCCCTATTCAAATGAATGTATGAACTTGAGCAGCTCCCTTCCTTTGTCAGGTTATCAATTACCTTAAATATCAAATGATAGTGTATAATATATTTCTTTGACCTCTTAAGTCTATTTTGCAAGTAATAAATCCCTTAACTTTGCATGCATTATTAAATTTTTAATAAAATCTACAGCAATGAGGTTATGTAGAATATAGATCTAATGAGTGCTCTTTAGCACTGAGTAGCCAGGGGATCATATTTGAAATAGATGGGATATACCTAGGGAAATGAACAGTTATTTCCTGCTCGTGATTACAACAGTGGACATAGGTTTCTAATGAATCTTTCATGACAGCATTCTTTTATTTTCCTCTGCCTTTAATTATTTGGTTTATTTATATAAAAGTAACAGAATTCCACTGGGGCATAACTGGACTTGACCAATAAAAGATGACTGTTTGTGCCTTCTATTTGCCTCCACTTAATTGTCCTGCTCGTCATCCCGCTGAATTATGGAAAAGTCACATTTCCTTGGCCTATGACTCATATAACAAATGAATGTGTGAATAGTGTCAAAATACAGCAATTTGCTCTATGTAAAGGGGGGTAGACAGCTTTTGAAAATGGTAAGGTGTATAACTAGATATTTCTAAACTGAAGAAAATTCTCATTTGGGCTTAGACATGTGCATCTATGGTGCAATTAGTTGTTAAATCATTTAATTGAGGGCTCACGTGCCTAGTCTGTATACTTGCCTCACTGATAATGACTCAGGGAAGCAAATCAAGTGGACTTAAAACTAAAATATCAATACCCTATACAACAAGAGAAGAGACATGATTTCTTTATTAACATTGGAGCTGTGTGTGTGTGTGTGTGTGTGTGTGTGTGTGAGAGAGAGAGAGAGAGAGAGTTTGTGTGTGTGTGTTAGTTTGTTTAGCTTCCATCCAAGCACTGATGGTCCTGCAAATTAAGTGGATTCAGAATCTTCATAGTTGATGACCGATAATCCCCATCTTCAAACATTTTTTGCAGGAGGAACTTGGAATCATTGATCTTACTGTGTTTCTCTAAAATATAATAATTTGTGCATAAATAGGAATTTTATGACATACTCTGTGTCCTCTAATAGTTTTGTTTAATTTCATTGCCATTTAGTGATCAACAAAAGGAGTTTGTAAACTATAAACTAGCTTTTTCCTGGCTCGCTTATGAGGGAATAGGACAGAACTCCTTGGGTTTAATTTTCAGAAATCCTAAATATCAATATTTTTTATACTTGATAGAGTTAAATATAAAGGAATAAATAAGCAAAACTAAGGCCAACCTTGTGCATTAGCCCTTCCACTCACTTCAGATCACCAGAGCTTGGATGTTTCATCTGCTAACAATTCCTCTGAAGCATTCTCAAGCATGTTTTCTTGCCAGCAAAAGTAATATAAGTCCTAGGCAATAATAGCTTGATAAATTCATAGAAGATAGAAGATTCCTATGAATATAAGCTTGCTGACATTTTGCAGTAATACAAATAAAACCTGTTAACATAGTAAATAACAGGTACTTTCGGGGGGTAAAATTATTTTAATTTGACCTATGATTACATGTCTTGTCTATTCTGCTATGCCCAGAGATCCTTTCTGATGAAGATCAACTTTTCTAATACTATTTTACTGAGTTTGGAATGGAACTATAGATTGGATAATTACCATCCGAGGGAGTAAAGCCTCTAACTACCACAATTACTCACATTTATTCACATGACATGAAAATAAAAATAACAAATGGTTTGGAAGACTGCACTGTAGGGGGCAAATTAAACAAAGGTGCGCACACGCACACACACACACACACACCCCTCTGATATTAACAGAGGAAAGGAACTTATTCAATGATGTAGCTTTCCACTATTGGCACTTTTTGTTTTCTGTTTTAGAGACATAGCTCACCTGAATGGCACAACTTGTGTGGGTACTGTAAATATTTCCTAGACATGGCAATGCATTATATTTTCCATTTCAAAATATACTTATAGACAGTTATGGGAAAGAATTACAGTGGTAGCTACACACAGCCTTGTTTTCCTTGTATACAGAGTTAGAAAATAGAGATATAGGGGAATCCACTCCTGATACCAAATATAGCCACCATAAGCATGTACAGGCATACCTTGTCTTATTATGCTTTGCAGATATTGCAGTTTTTACAAATCAAAGTTTGTGGCAACCCTGCATCAAGAAAATCTATCAGCGCCATTTTTTCCAACAGCATGTGCTCACTTTATGTCTCCAGGTAATATTTGGTAATTCTTGAAGTATTTCACATTTTTTCATTATTGTTGTATCTGTTATGGGTGATCTTGTGTAATCAGTGATCTTTGATCTTACTCTTATAATTGTTTTGGGGCACCACAGATCATGGCCATATAAGATGGCAAACTTAATTGATAAATATTGTGTGTGTGCTGACTGCTCTACTGACAGGCCATTCCCCCATCTCTCTGTTTCTACTTAGGCCTCCCCATTCCCTGAAAGACAATATTGAAATTAGGCCAACTAGTGACTATACAGTGGCCTCTAAGTGTTCAAGTGAAAGTAAGAGTTGCACTTCTCTTACTTTAAATCAAAAACTAGAAATGGTTATGCTTAGCAGGAAAGGCATGTCGAAAGCTGAGATAAGCCAAAAATTAGGCCTCTTGCACCAGCTAACCAAGTTGTAAATGCAAAGGAAAAGTTATTGAAGGAAAGTAAAAGTGCTACACCAGTGAACACATAAATGATAAGAAAGAAATAGCCTTACGGCTGATATGGAGAAAGGTTTAATTGTCTGGATAGAAGATAGAACCAGCCATACCATTCCCTTAAGCCAAAGGCTAATCTAGGGCAAGGCTCTAACTCTCTTCAATTCTGTGAAGGCTGAGAGATGAGGAAGCTGCAGAAGAAAAGTTGCAAGCTAGAGGTGGCTTCATGAAGCTTAAGGAAAGCCATCTCTGTAACATAAAAGTGCAAGGTGAAGCAGCAAGTGCTGATACAGAAGCTACAGCAAGTTATCCAGAAGATTTAGCTAAGATCATTGATGAAGGTGGCAACACAAAACAACAGATTTTCTTTTTTTCTGATTTTTTTTTTTTTTTGGTCTCACTCTGTTGCCCAGGCTGGAGTGCAGTGGCACAATATTGGCTCACTGCAACCTCTGCCTCCTGGGTTCAAGAGATTCTCCTGCCTCAGCCTCTCAAGTAGCTGGGATTACAGGTGCCTGCCACCACGCCAGGCTAATTTTTTTTGTATTTTTAGTAGAGACAGGGTTTCACCATGTTGGCCAGGCTGGTCTCAAACTCCTGACTTTAAGTGATCTGCCTGCTTCAGCCTCCCAAACTGCTGGGATTACAGTGTTGAGCCACCACGCCCGGCCATACAGATTTTCAATGTAGATGAAGTAGCCTTCTATTGGAAGGAGATGCCACCCAGGAGTTTCGTGGCTAGAGACAAGTCAATATCTGGCTTCAAAGCTTCAAAGGAGAGGCTGACTCTCATGTTAGGAGCTAGTGTAGCTGCAGCCAATGCTCATTTACCATTCCAAAAATCCTAGGGCACTTAAGAATTATGACTCTACTTCTAATCTATAAATGGAAGAACAAAGCCTGGATGACAGCAAATCTGTTTTCAGCATAGTTTATTGCATATTTTAAGCCTACTTTTGAGGCTTACTGCTGGGGGAAAAAAAAGATTCTTTTCAAAATATTACTGCTTGATGACAATGCACCTAGTCACCTAAGAGTTCTGATGGAGATGTACAAAGAGATTAAAGTTGTTTTCATGGCCACTAGCACAACATCCATTTTGCAGCCCATGGATCAAGGAGTAATTTTGATTTTCAAGTCTTCCTATTTAAGAAATACTTTTCATAAGGCCATAGCTGCCATAGATAGTGATTCTTCTGATGGATCCAGGCAAAGCAAATTGAAAACCTGAAAAGGATTCATCATTCTAGATGTTATTAAGGCATTCATGATTCATAGGTGGAGGTCAAAATATTAACAGGACTTTGAAAGAAGTTGATTCCAATCCTCATGATGACTTTGATGGGTTTAGGGCTTCATTAGAAAAAGTAACTGCAGATGTCATGGAAGCAGCTAGAGAACTAGAATTAAAAGTAGGGCCTGAAGATGTGACAGAATTGCTGCAATCTCATGATAAAACTCATGACAAAATGGATGAAGAGTTGTTTCTTATGGATGAGCAAAGAATTTCTTAGGATGGATCTATTCTTGAATGGTGACGATGCTATGAAAATTTTTGAAATTACAACAAATGATGTAGAATATTCCAAAAACTTAGTTGGTAAATCATATACAGGGTTTGAGAGGATATAATCCAATTTTGAAATAAGTTTTTCCGTGGGTAAAGTCATATCATACAGTATCACCTGCTACAGAGAAATCTTTCATGAAAGGAAGAGTCCATTGATGCAGCAAACTTCATTATTGTCACAGAAATTGCCAGAATCATGCTGACCTTAAATAGCCACCATCCTGATCAATCAGCAGCAATTAACATCCAGGCAAAACCCTCAAGTAGGACTAAAGATATGACTTGCCAAAGGCTCAGATGATCATTGGCATATTTTAACAATAAAATATTTTTAAACTAAGGTATATGCACTGAATGTTTAGACATAATGCTGTTGCACACTTTATAGACCATAATATACTGTAAGCATACTTTTTAAATGCACTGGGAAAGCAAAATTCATATGACACACTTTATTGCAATATTAACTTTATTGAGATACTCACTTTATTGCAGTAGTCTGGAACTGAACCTGTAATATCTCCAAGGTATGCCTGTATATTCTATCACTCCCAAGCTGTGTGCTCTTGGGAAAGTTACCTAATAGAATCCTTAATAAAAAATGGAGTATGGGGCTGGGTGTGGTGGCTCGTGCCTGTAGCTCCAGCAGTTTGGGTGGCTGAGGTGGAAGGATCACTTGATCCCATGAGTTCAAGACCAGCCTCGGCAACATAGCGAGACCCTGTCTCTACAAAAAGAAAAAAAAAAATTAGCGGGGTGTGGTGGCATGTGCTTGTAGTCCCAACTACTCAGGAAACTGAGGTGGGAGGATTGCTTGAGCCCAGGAGATTGAGGCTGCATTGATCTGTGATCACGTCACAGCACTGTAGCCTGGGTGATTGATAGAGTGAGACCCTGCCTCTAAAAATAAAATGGAGCATTATCTATTCATGGGGTTATGTGAGATTATTTGTGTGAATTGTTAGTCATATATATTTGCTAAATAAATGTTTGCATCTCATCACTGTGGCTGAATGAACATCGGACTAAAGCTACCTTCTTCTATGTGCCAAAAGTTTTGGAAACATTTCTTGAGGCTCATGTAGTTGTAGAATCTAAAATCTAATTTTAGCTTAGAAGTGCAACTTGAGGAAAAGCAATCAGGATTTTTGAACTTTTAATGAAACATTTTGTAAAGAAAAACATCTCTTGTGAGTGCTTTGTTCCCTGTTTAATTTGGTTGAGGGTACTTTGTTCAGTAGAGGCCAAAAGCCTATAAGTTAAATAAGCTGAGACTGTCAGTGGAAAAAGAAACACTACATTCATTCAAGTTCATATTATATAAGTTTGCCATCATTTCAAAGCAAAGATTTTACATGGCTCACCTGTGTAACAATAAAAAAATCTACGGTTCAGTTGTAAATGTGCACAAATAGGGCATGATGATAGGCTCACAGTTGTAGCTTCCTCTAACTTGGTCATGGACTCAAGATCAATGTGAATGCCATATATCAGAAAGGAGCAAAGAGTGCTTTAAAACTACAATAAGAAAGATTGGCATGCGTGAATCTAACAGTTTAGTTATCCAGTTTGAGGGATAATTTATTTGGAATGCTACTTTATTTCTTTTTTTATTTTATTATTATTATACTTTAAGTTTTAGGGAACATGTGCACAATGTGCAGGTTAGTTACATATGTATACATGTGCCATGCTGGTATGGTGCACCCATTAACTTGTCATTTAGCATTAGGTATATCTCCCAGTGCTATCCCTCCCCCCTCTCCCCACCCCACAACAGTCCCCAGAGTGTGATGAGGACTCCCCACACCACAACAGTCCCCAGAGTGTGATGTTCCCCTTCCTGTGTCCATGTGTTCTCATTGTTCAATTCCCACCTATGAGTGAGAACATGCGGTGTTTGGTTTTTTGTCCTTGCGATAGTTTACTGAGAATGATGATTTCCAATTTCATCCATGTCCCTACAAAGGACATGAACTCATCATTTTTTATGGCTGCATAGTATTCCATGGTGTATATGTGCCACATTTTCTTAATCCAGTCTATCATTGTTGGACATTTGGGTTGGTTCCAAGTCTTTGCTATTGTGAATAGTGCCGCAATAAACGTACGTGTGCATGTGTCTTTATAGCAGCATGATTTATAGTCCTTTGGGTATATACCCAGTAACGGGATGGCTGGGTCAAATGGTATTTCTAGTTCTAGATCCCTGAGGAATCGCCACACTGACTTCCACAAGGGTTGAACTAGTTTACAGTCCCACCAACAGTGTAAAAGTGTTCCTATTTCTCCACATCCTCTCCAGCACCTGTTGTTTCCTGACTTTTTAATGATTGCCATTCTAACTGGTGTGAGATGGTATCTCATTGTGGTTTTGATTTGCATTTCTCTGATGGCCAGTGATGGTGAGCATTTTTTCATGTGTTTTTTGGCTGCGTAAATGTCTTCTTTTGAGAAGTGTCTGTTCATGTCCTTCGCCCACTTTTTGATGGGGTTGTTTGTTTTTTTCTTGTACATTTGTTTGAGTTCATTGTAGATTCTGGCTATTAGCCCTTTGTCAGATGAGTAGGTTGTGAAAATTTTCTCCCATTTTGTAGGTTGCCTGTTCACTCTGTTGGTAGTTTCTTTTGCTGTGCAGAAGCTCTTTAGTTTAATTAGATCCCATTTGTCAATTTTGTCTTTTGTTGCCATTGCTTTTGGTGTTTTAGACATGAAGTCCTTGCCCATGCCTGTGTCCTGAATGGTAATGCCTAGGTTTTCTTCTAGGATTTTTATGGTTTTAGGTCTAACGTTTATTTCTTAAGCTATCATCCCACAATTCATCACTATTCCTGATGGTCTGTTTTACAGAAATTTTCTGTCAGCACATAACTATAATAGATAGTACATAATATAGTGAAATATGAAAATCTCTGTGAAAGGATCAACAAAATTTGAAGAGAGAGCTAGTTTGAAATACGAATCATATTCTCAACCTTTTAAATTTCTGATTGAATGATTTATGGGAAAGATTCTGTAGCAATGTGAATTCCTTATAAGGAAATAGTGACTGTGTCCATAAGGATGATGTACTCTATAATTCAGATAATATAACCATTTATGCTTTGTAGCAGGGGTTCCCCAACCTCCGTACCAATTCATGGCCTGTCAGGAACCTGGCTGCACAGCAGGAGCTGAGCGATGGGGGAGCAAACATTACCACCTGAGCTCCGCCTCCTGTCAGATCAGCAGCAGCGTTAGATTCTCATAGAAGCCTGAACCTTATTGTGAGCTGCACATATGGAGGATCTAGGTTGTGTATTCCTTATGAGAATCGAATGCCTGATGATATGAGGTGGAATAGTTTCATCACGAAACCCTCACCCCTTCCACCAACCCCATCCGTGGAAAAATTTTCTTCCATGAAATCAGTCCCTGGTGCCAAATAGCTTGGGGACCACTGTTTTATAGGGTCCGTATTTCATAGATTGAAAGACTGAGGACACAGTTAAGGCATTATGAAGTCAATGAGACATAGTGGTGAAGAAAAGATAAATTCATAAAGATAAATCTTTACTGGACATTTAAGTGGGTTTTCCAAGTCCATTAATCCCATTCATGTTTTAACATGTCTTTGAACCCTGACTGGCCCCTAAACTTAGCCTGTACCTTAGTTCCAACTCACCCAGTTTTCTTAGTCTGCCTACAAGGCTAACAGACCTTGTAGGCTTGGTGGGGCCAGGCATGAGGTAGCTGTGGATTCACTGTGCTATTACAAGTCTAAAATATGGAAGTGTTTTTCAGCTTTTTTTCCTTATGTCTTTTTCTGCTGACTCTAATCTTTAGTTGCTTTTCCCCCTTTGGTTTTACTGCAGATTGAAAATGTTTCCATTCATTCAAAACAACTATTTCTTGTTTAAAGTAAAACTGTTAGTTAATAATAACGATGCTTTAGCAACTATGATTTTTCTCGATGATTTAGCAGAACGCTGAATTACTACAAAATGCAAACAGTGAGAGGGTATAACAGCAACAAAAATATCTCTTGGAAGACTCAGGTCTCATCTCTTAGGTCTCCTTCCCTACCAAAGATGAACATTCCCCAAAAAGATTCAAAATGGCTGTCAACACATGGTGGAATCATATGTGATTCTTACGTTTATGCCCATATGCAAGTTTCTAAATTAGTTTTATTACCTTTGTTAAAGAAAAAAAAGCAGAAGAATGGACCCTTTAGACAGTGTCTAACTTATCTCAATTTTCCACTCCCCTTTGTGTAGGCATTGATTTAATTTGTGGCATCGTTATTAAGATGCATATTAGATTATCAGAATTGCATCAGTGTGAAAAAAGGAGTAAAATTAAGAATAATAAATCAAAATAGAATAAATATGAAAATAATAGTAAATAGAATTTGTAATATTTATATAGATGTTATTCATACTTATTTTATAACATTTATATAATAAATACAAAAATTAGAAAAAGAATTTTTCTTTCACAGAATTATTATTGCATGTAATATACAATGTAGAGTTAAAAATGTGGCAGATGAATATTATGATTTCTCAAGATTTTCATAATAAAATTATGAATGTTTCAAATGTCAAAGATTTAGATTCCATTTATCCTTTGCCTTGCAGTTGAGTAAATCCTATTTATTCGGCTAGGTTACCAGGACTTTAGAGAAAAATCTTTTTCTAACAAATATTTCTGTTTGGAGCTTTTTACAACAAATGAGCTCTGCGTTTGCATCGTACAAAGTCTAGCTTGCTTCATTGGGAAGAAAATGGCACGAGAAACAGTATCCATAGATTTAACAAGCTCATGACAACATAAGTTATCAAGTAGCAAACTGATAGAAACATAAACTGATTACTTGGGAAAGCGGCAAGAGTTTGGGGTGCTCATCAGAGCCATAACCATGAGAACTGCCAAATGTTTGTCCTTAACTATTAGTTTACCTTATACTGTACACGACTGTTTAGTTCTCCCTTGATTGCACCTCCTGTAAAGGGGAGATAAAACTCTTTGGGAGCCTTTCCTGTGTTTGATTATCATTCTCTCCAACACCACTATCAATTGCCCCTTGACAATTTTGTCACACCCTCCAGCATTACTCTTACTATAAATCTTGATAATTTTAGTATCCATATAGATGATTCTTAAGTGCTCTGCCATCTCAGTTCCTTGAACTTTTGTCCTCCAATGATCTTGTCCACCCTATCTCAGCCATCCACTCTTATGGAAAACCTTAGACTGTCATCATCAGTAACCTCTGCCCTCTGCCCCATCTCCGTTTCAAGCATCCCACTGTTTGACTGTTACCTTCTACATTTACAGATTATTCCTTCTTGTTCTCAGACTTCAAATTTCTTGACCCCACAGAGAGATAGTATATTTACCCTAACACCTTTTCTCAGTTCCTCAACCTCCACTCCCTCTTTCAGCTTGCTTCCATGTCTTCACTTCTCTCTTTCCTCATCTTAGGTGATGCAGACCTCATAATAATCACACTTTCAGATATTGATTCAATTTTCGGTTTCTCCCACCATAATTAATCAACTGGCAATACTCCAGCCCTTGTTCAATCCACATCTGTGCTAATTCAGCATCTATACTAGTTCTGCTGGAGGAAAATACAACCATGCTGATTGGTTTTGCTTAAACTTAATGACCATCAGTGCAGACCAATAAGTCTTCTACTCAAATGAGTTACTGACTTTACTTTGTTCTCTCATCTATAATATGGGGATAATAATAGAAAACTATAGTCATAGAGTTGAGGGATTTAAGTGTATTCCCATATACAAAGAACCTGACAATAGTGCCTGGTACCTAGTAAGGGCTCAATTTATTCTACTTCTCCCTCTCCTCTCTCCCTCCTTCTCCCTCTCCTCTTCCACCTTCTCCTTTTTAGTAGTACTATATTAGAATTCCCCTAGTTAAATTACCTTTATACCAACCTAATTAATTATTTTGAACTTTATTTCTCCTGAAATCCTGAATGCCTCCCTCTCCCCCTCCTAAGGCTAAGGCTTTTAATTCGCAGAGAAAACAGAAAGTCAGAACAAAATGTCCTCATACCTCCACCACCATATCTACTCACCCACTTCTAGCTGCGACCCATATTCTGTCTTTTTCTTTGTTACTATGGATCCTTTTCCTTGTTCTTATATAAGGCCAGCTCTTACAGTCATGCAGTATATTCAACTCCATATTTCATACTCAAATTTATCAGTCTAGAAATTGTTCTTTTCTTTCTTTCTCTCTCTCTCATGTCTTCGTATCCCTCTCCTCCATATCAACCCCATCAGCATACAATCATTACTGTTATTTATCCCATTTGATTTAGGCAAATAAAAAGAAAAAGGGGTCCTTAAAAGGTTTTTTGCAGTTCCAAGTAATTTCTTGTCTAGCATAAAATCCCTGGCTCTTAAACCCAAACTGACAGTCTTTAATATGCAAATCCAAGCCAATAAAAACTGGATCCACCCAACATGGCAATTCCCACCGTTGTCCCCTTGCCCTTGCCTCCACATGTGCTTGGCAGCATGGCTACTCCCACATATCCCCATATGTGTAAAACATCATGGCTCCCTGCATTTCCATATTAAAAGACTAGGGTGGAAGAGTCAGTTTTTCCGCGGGCTACGTAAATAACATGCCTGGTCAAACCAATCCCCTGAGCCCTATGCAAATCAAACACCACCTCCTCCAGCCATCGCATGTAACTGGCTGGTATCCCCTAAACACAAGGTCTCCTCTTTCAGCTTCATTTAAATGAGAAAAAGTATTCCTTTATTGCATATCCCTCACCAGCTACCATTCCATTTACCAGTTTCCCTTTACAGCAAAATCCCTGAAAGTATTGTATATCATTGTGTCCACTTCATCTCTTCCCATTCTCTCTATTTAAACCTATTTCAATCAGGTTTTTACCCCTCCCCGCATTATTCTACCCAATTACTCTTCCTAAAGTCACCAGTTACCTTCACCTTCCCAAATATGGTGTCTTGTCCTCAATATCTGCTTCCTTGACCTAAACAGTGGTGGTTGATGCAGTTCATCATTCCTTCCTCCTGAAAACATTTTCTTCACTTGGCTTCAGGACACCACACTCGCTTAGCTTTTCTTCTACCTCACTGACTGATCCTTCTAAGTCTCCTTTATTGGTTCTTTTTCATCTTCCTAACCTGTAAACTTTGGTGGGCTCCAGGACTCATCCTTGAACTTGTTCTTTTCTCTATGCACACTCACCCTCTTTGTGTATTACTCTCATGACTTCAAACACTGTCTACATACTGGTGATTCCCCAAATTCTCCAGCCTGGCATTCTTACTTAAAGTTCAGGCATATTTCCAACTGCTTCCTTGACTTCTCCATGTAGATGCCTGATTATCATATTTCAGTTAACAAGTCCCAAATAGAAATATTCATGTCACTTCCCTAAATATTATATGTTCACAGTCTTCTCCATCTCAATAAGCGGCAACCCCATCCTTCCATTTGCTTAGGTCAACATCCTTGGAGTTTTCCTTGCCTTCTCTCTGTCTCTGACATGACACATCAATGCACCACAAATCTTTGGCTTTCTTTCAGAATATATGCACTCCAGAACTAAACCAACTCTCATCACTTCCACTCCTACCTTCTACATCTACCCTCTCACACCTGAGTTATTGTTATAGTCTCCTCATTAGCATCCCTGCTTCCATCCTTATGCCTCCCCACTTTGTGCTCCACAGTTATCCTGTTCATAGTAAGTCAGATCATGTGACAACTCCTCTGTTCAGATTTCTCCAATGGATTCTTCAGCGTCCAAAATCCTTAGTATGGAATTTAATGCCCTCTGTAACATGGCCTAGGGGACTATCTTTCTGACCTCATCCCCCTAACCCTTACTAGCTCCTTACTTACCACTCACTGTGCTCCAGTCATATCAGATTTCCTGCCGTTTCTTCACATCATGACAAACCCACCCCTGCTTTAGAGCCTTTGCACTGGCTGTTTCTTCTGCTTGGACTCCTCTTTCCCAGATTCCCCATTGCTCACTCCCTCACTACCTTCAGGTCTCTATTCATATATGACTTTTTCACAGAGGCTTCCCTGACTACTTAATTTAAAATAGCATTTTGTCACCATAATTTCCTATCTCCCATTATCTATTATTTATATATCCATTTTATGCATCCATGATTTATACAGCACATTTAAATAAATCAAGTCATGTTAAATATGTTAAATGTACATTTATTGAATAAAATGCCTATTTGTATATTGTTTGTGTATGCGCAGTAGAGTATAAATTTTTTGGCAGTCAGGATTTTTGTTTTGCTCACTGTTTTTTGTTGAACGAATAAATACTTACTTGCTTATTTGTTTATTGTCTTCCTCTACTAGAATGTCAGCTCCTTGAGGGCAGGGTCTTTATTTTGCTTAGTGATCTATCCCGAGTACCTGGAACAGAGTCTGGAATATACTAGGTACTCAATAAATGTTGCCTACAATATTTAATTAATTGATTAGTTAGTTCAGACATTGAAACAGCTTCCAAGAGTAATGTTTAAACTCAATCAATGTAATGGATACATATCCAAGTACTGTATGAGGAAAAGATATTGATAAACATTGCCTGTATTTATAAGATTCATAATTTTACTCTTTGATGAGGAAATGTTGACTTGTCCAAAAGCAGGTAAATATAAATAGAAAAACCAGAGGTTTTTCTTGATAAGAGTATCCCTCTATATGAAGCAGAGACGTAATTCAGCCTAATTTATATTGAACTCCTATAGTCCAACTATTGATTCCTTATCACTTGCTGACATTTGTTGCTAGGGAGCATTATGAGTATTTGAAATATACATTTATTTCCACTAAGAGTTATCTAATCAATTTTAATATATTTTAAATATACTTTATGATGATGTAGATTAATAATGGAAATGATGATGGCGGTGGTAGTGGTGGTGGCGATGGTGATGGTCATGTGTGTTTGTCATAGCTAAAGAACAGCATTGAAACTTTTCCAGTGCACACAACACACACAAAATCCACTTATAACTAAAAATTAATTATGAAGTAGGTCAGTCTTATAAAGTATTTTTAAGGAAACATAATTACATGAATTTTCTAGATTAACTCAAACTATGCTAACTCTTGTCCTCAGATGACTTGAATTAATGAAATGATATATAATTAGTGTTTCAGTTGTTTACATGTAAATATAAGTTGTTTGAGTATTCCAAAAAAGTTTGTTCGTAGGCACTTTTTCATCTCTAGTTTTTATTTTATACTGAAACAAAAAGAAAACATCACCCCAAACTCACTACACAGATATTTCAGTTGTCTATCACCTGTATGCCTCCCTGTGTATATATACACATATATCTACTTGATTGTATGTAAATGAGATAACTTTATATAACCTGTTCTGTAACTTGCTTTTTTACGCACATCTTGTGCATGTATTTCTATGTCAATAAATGTACATCCACATTATTGTTTTAAAAGATGAATAACATTCTGTTGTATGTATGTACCATAATCTGCTCATCCAGTCCTCTGCTGATGCATTTTTTTCTTTGTTGCTGTTATAAAATAATGTTATGGTAAACATTCTTATGCATGCATCATCTTTATAATTTGACTTGCAAGTATTTTTAAAGTTTCTTTCTCAGTGTCATTATTTTGTTCTATACGTATAAAGGGATCTCTAAACAAAATCAAGTTTCTTCCCTATTCTGTTTTTAAATTATTGTAAATTTCAAAGTAGTGAAATTGGAATAAATGAGATTTTACTGTGTACTTTGCCTGGAGCCCTCTCTTGAAGTGTATTCAAAGGGAATTAAAGGGCTTATTAACAGACAGGACTATTTGTGTTAAAGATGAAGTCTGTTGAACATTTTCACTTAAATATACCAATCTGATATTCTTGACATTTTTTTGTTAAATTTGATGCTGACAATAAAAACTTTGGAATAAGCTATAATTTCTGCATCCATGCATATTCAGGTCTGAAAATGAAAGAAGAGTGTGACAGGTTTGCATGTAGAACTTCCCACCCACTCATTTCTTTCCTTTCTGCTTCTGACACTTCAGCCTTTGAAACAGTTTCCCAAGAGCAATACTGAGATTCAGACTATTTAGATCTAAAGGAAAAAATGCAAGCTCTTCTACAGCTTGTATCTAGCACCTGGAAACCTCTTAGAAGAAGTGCTAAAATGTAAATAATGCTGTTATTTGTTATGCACATAGGAGAAATCCTGAAGGTACTTTAGGGAAGAGATGGAATCCAGAGATATTAAGAACAAGGTGTGGGGGCCAGGGGAGAAGGGGAGAGGCAGAAGGATCCTATCCACATTATTAAAGTGAAATATTTCCAGTATACTGTTATCAACTGACATGTAGGTTGCATGCCGCTTTCATGCAAAGGTATCACATTTCAAACTTAGCTTTTAAAAGAAGCCAGACAAGAAAGGAAAAGAGACAGTTATTTGTTGAAAAAAGTCTGGGTTTAGCATCAGGCAAAGGGGTTATTGGTAGTTGTCTGAAGTACACTGGAGCCTTATAACATTGTTTTCTGCCATGTATTGCCAGCCTGATACCACTGGAGTACATCCTCTGTCTAGTTTTCCAGAACTCACTGCAATAACTGTAGGATTTTTCCATCCTTTATGAAATTGCATCAGTATTGTGAAGGGCCTTAAAAGCCGTTCAGTTCAACAACCGTCTCCCAAAAGAAAAGTTCCTCTTCTTTTTCAGAGCCTATATTTCCATTTATTTTATCTCTTCCCAAAGCCATGTGGACCTAGATACATCAATTATCCTTTGTCCTGTACCTTCACTACCTCCTGGACTACTAACTTTTTTCCACTGGCATACAGATCATTTCAAGACTTCTCATCCTAAAAAGTCCCTCCTAAGTTTCTCTTTCATACTGTCTCTTTCCTTTGATAGGCAAGAGCTTTCTTCATTTTCTCGCCTATTTTTAAATTATTCAGCTTTACCTTTGCTTTTATTTTCTCATCTAATTCTTAATTATTCAGCCCTCCGCATTCTATCTTCTGCCCACATTGCCATCCATGAACTCCTCCTGCTAATGTCACTAGTGACTGCCAACTAAAATCCATTTCTCCTTTCAGTCCTTACCTTATTTCTCCTTTCTACAGCACTTGACCAGGTTGGTCAACTTTTTCATTGAAACCATCTCTTCTTTGGGCTTTCACAACACTGCTTTTTCTCTGTTCTACACCATCACTATTTTTCTTTTAATTTTTACACTTCCCTCATCTTTTCTTAAATGTTTGATGTCCTCCCCACCCCCAGTTTCCAGCCTCAGTAGTTGTCTTGTATTCTGCTTGTGTTCTCTAGATTATTAAATGTATTCTTGTGGTTTCAGTTACCATCCATATGCAGACACCTTTCATCTTGAGAGCCAGGCTTATATATACAAATGGCTGCTGCACATTAACCTATCACTAATGGCTCTTTAAACTCAAAATAACCAACAATGGAGTCATTGTCTCTGTCTCTGAAATAGAACACACTACCCTCCCCCACTTCTTCCCCTTTTTACCCTGTGGCAACAACCTTTTGCTATCCTGATTTTAAGCAGGCTGCAGCATCATAATAAATGATACATAATATCTGCCTTTAAAATGCCTGTAGTGGTTAAGAGGGAGGGCTCTGACATTACATGGATTTGAAACACAATTCAAATGCTTATAAGGTTTATGATTTGGGGCAAAGGAATTATTAATCCATCTGTCCTTTAGTTTCCTCATTTATAAAATGGAGGTAATAGTAGTATAGACCTCATAGGGTTCTTAAGAGGATTAAATGGAATGATAATACATGCACAGCATTTTACAGTGTTAAGTTCATTAAGTTAACAAATGCTTCATATTATTTGCTGTTACAGTCCATATAATAACATGCTGCCTTCGGGCCAATATATATAAGCCTGTAATTTTCTTGGAAGACTATGGAAATCCTATCATATATTAAATTGTCATTTTTTTTAAGACTAAGAAAAATTTATGTAAAGTCCGAAAGTACAGCTGTTTACAGGGGACGAACTGATCCAAAAGGCCACAGTCTACCCTCATCAGTTAGTGTCCATCACTGAAGTGGAATAACTCAAAAGGAAAAGGTAACTCAACGAGCCATCCATTTCCCACATAGAATCACAACAGAAGACAGAAAATATGGAGTGGAATGTTGAATCAGCTGCTGTTGGGAGACCCTGGTCTGCACTCTATCTGTATTCTTACTGAAGGGAGTGCAGGGCAGGGTTTCCCATACAGAGGGCACAGACTACCACCGTATGGCAAATGTTGACTGGAACTCAACTTCAAAGCCATTTCACCTGGAATCTTACCCCACCACCCCAATGCTTCATGAAAATTCAACTGATCCTCTTCTATGAAGAAACTCAATCCTGATAAGTCTCTTTAGTAGTTATTGAAATGTGTTTGTAACTCTCTTATAGTCAGGTTCAGTAAGAATGTTAAGTTTCTAATTGAGCTTTTCTTTCTGAACACTTATTTTGTGTATGTTTATTTTCTGTTTACCAATGTAATATATGTTCTTTGCAGAAAAATTGGAAAATACAAAAAGGTATCTACAAAGTCCCCCAACCAAGAGAAAACCAATATTAATGTTCTGTTATAGATCCTTGTAGTGGCTAGCTGGAATTCGTGTATCTCTCTCTCTCTCTGTCTTTCTTTCTCTCTCTCTCTCTATATATATACATATATTCCAAATATACATTTTTATGTAATATATATGTATATTATATATGTATACATATATTCCAAATATACATATATATCTTCATGTAATATATACGTATTTTATATATATGTATAAATACGTAATATACATATATAACCTAATATATGATATAGCATAATGTATGTATACACATATATGTGTACATATATAAAATACATATATATTACATAAAGATATATATGTACATTTGGAATAACTCTATGCATACCATGTTTCAAACCTGCTCTTTACTCATTATTATGAATATTCCTCCATATATTAAAATATTATTCTTAATCTACATTTTAGTGGTTGAATAGTAATTATTTAGTTTGTTCTCTGTTTATTTATTTTTGTTTTTGGGAACAAGGAACTGTTCACACCTAAATGTGTACAACCTTTATGTCTAGATCAGGCACTTGAATTCTTAAAAAAGTGTTAGGAAATGGAATAATGATCTTTTATTTATAAGTTATATATGTTTCTGTATTCTGTTCATATATGATAATTGAAATAGACCTATATCTAACACTTTAAAATTTTTAGTATTTTCATCTTTATTTCCTCATTTGATCCCTGCTACACCTTGTGAGATAGAGAAGGGCTTATTATTCTGTCCTTATGGATAAGGAAACTTATGTCCAGAAAGATGAAGTGGTTTTCCAAAAGACACGTAGCTAATAAATAATTGACAACATTGGAATTTGGAATTAGAAAGCAAATCTTGTGACTCCTAACCAATACTCTTTCCAGTACACTTTGCCATGTCCCAACTTCACTTTAAGTGCTTCTTTCTAGCACCTCTTATTCAATTATTGTCATACGTACTTTTTGGATCATACCTTAGGAGAATGTAGCTTTCTCATTAATTTCCTCATTAGCTGACAACTGAATATGGCTAGATTTTAACAATAAAAACACATTTTTTTCTTTTCAGGAATGCAAATACACAGTGTATTATATCTAGAAAAAACTCTCAGATATGGGATCCTTATTGATGAGGCTTATGAGATAATATAACAACTCAGGCTTTTCTCAGGAAGAAGAAAATCCATGTCTTTTGTTGGACAGTTTAGAGAGTCTAGACTACCATCATTCAGCATTTGAACATTTTGATTTCAAAATGTAGACAATTGAAGAAATACAATGTAAATGCCAGGGAATTAAATCATAGGACAAAAACTCCCTACGAAAACATCTTAGTGATAGCATACATGTTAAAATTTTTGAAAACACTGGAATGGTTTCACTTCTCATCTGATTATCTGAGAAACAGATGATTATGTACCTCCCAGCCCTGTGTCAGCCCTAATTTAGTTGATGGCATTATTGCTCCCTGCTTTCTTTTTTTTCTCTTTATAGCAGATTGCTATTCTTTTTTACTTTAAAATAGCACCTTTTGCTGCCCTGTCTTATCCTTGTGCTCTTTTAAAAAGTGGTTAGGCACACACTTTTGTCACTAGTTTTACATGAGGGTAGGGGCTTTCTCTTTTCAAAAATTAAGTGCCGC
The DNA here is from genome assembly GCF_029281585.2 of Gorilla gorilla gorilla. NCBI lineage: Eukaryota > Metazoa > Chordata > Mammalia > Primates > Hominidae > Gorilla > Gorilla gorilla. The sequence continues at coordinate 150,372,173 of NC_073247.2, read as the reverse complement.
TACATCTCAGTTAAACTGCCTTCATCTGACAAGCACTTACAGAATACTGAAATATAATCTACTGCAAAAAATCTACATGTTTTTCATAAATACTAATGAAATGCTTTTAATATTATCCCTGTGTTCAGAGTTAATGCTTAGGCATTAACTAAAGTATGCTAGACGCTTTTGATATATTTCCAAAGGCCCAGCCAGAAAGATATATTGCAGATACACATATTCTAAGTGTTTACAAAATCTTCCAAAATTATTTTGCCTGTGTCTGCTTAAAAGGCACAGGAAACAGCTCCCCTACTATCTCCTCTATCCAGTCAGGAACACTTGCAGTAAGTACACTGGTTGTTCAGTGCACAAGGATTAAAGTAACTTAATTACAGAGTCAAATCAATAATAAATTGAGATCATTAGAGCCTTGGCTCGAACTGAACCCCAGGTAGCCATGGAATCCCTATGATACTTGAAGAAGAATTGACACAGATTCTAAGGCCTCACAGGTTCAAGGAGAAGCAGACAGCCTCACTTTGTTCCTTCAAATTAGTTTTGAGTGGAGGAATCTTAGGTTTAAGTGAGACCTGGATCTTGTTTTGGGGTGATCACTGGAAACTGGGATATAATCTACTCTCCAGGGTAGAAGACTATGAAGGGACTAAAGGAGCAAATTCTAGGTCACTGAGAACCCCTTTCCTACAAACAAAGATCTTGGTTGTGTTCCCTCACTTCCAGAGAGCTCATTGGACCCAGCATACCCTTGAGTATTAAGGTCAGTGCATACTGAGTTTAAAAACAACATAGGTATAAAATTGAATGGAGCAGTGGTGAGGAAGGTGGAAAAGGATGAGAAGGGAACTTCCTTTGGACTTCTTTGAGCCAAAATAAGTAGTATGTTTCCTAAATTCTTGTAATCAGACCATTGTTGGCTATTGGTAGAGGGAGGTTCAGATTTTCCACCTCTATCTTTTTTATTCCGTTTCTTGGTCCTTCTGCCACTGCTTCTTTTAAAAAGAAATAAACTCATTTTTTTCTCAGCCTTATGTGGGAAACCCTCTTGGCATTTTCTAACTGCCAAGTGTTCTATAACTAGCCATCTGTGGAATATTTTTTTCTTAAGTTAATTTTTTAAATTAATTCATTTCCCTTTTCTCTCTCTCTTTCTCACACACATGCAAACTAGTGTTTGAAGATCAATGAGCAAATGATCTTTCTTGTAACAACTTCCCTTTTTCAGCTGATCGCTTTTCTGAATTTTATCTCCTAAAATCACTTAAATAATTTCACTGAAACAAAGGAATGATTGGTCTTTTAAAGACTCGTACATGTATTGAATATAACATTTCAGACCTGACTAATAATTTGAAGTAACTTTGAGCTTTTCGAGGGCCCTAGCCAAAACAAAATGTTAGATGGCCTTTCACATTTATGTCTTCAAGGGACTGTGCTAGCCAAAGTGTCCTCCCAATCTGGAGGCAGCTTTGTGCCATAGCAATTTTCAGGCTTCATTGCATCAATCAAACAAATTGTTCTTGTAGTGCTTACTTACTGGGGAATTCACCAGCTGGAAGATTGTACCATTGAGCCAAAACAGGCCACTGGAACAGACATACTCTACTTCATTTATGGAGCCATTTAAGAAGATGCTCTAGTGGCAGCTGCCTGTTTGTCAGAACAGCCTTGGAGGTGTGCTGAATGAAACCTAATTTAGACTAGTAGATGATCAGATGACAAAGAATACCAAAGATACAGGTGAATCACAAAAGAAGATGCTGTGAGACTTTCTGTAAGGAATTCCCCACCATGACTTTAGAAAAACTAAAGTTTCAGCTGCAGTTATGTTGAGTGAAGTGTAAAGCCTTGAAAACGTAGACTAAAATGGTCCCCCTCCTCTCTCTCTTATCGTATAAACACACCCCAACCCTATAATTTTTCCGATACAAATTGTATTTGGATTTTGCATAGATGGCCAGTTTACTTTTAAATAAGAATTATATGCCTGTTTATTTGAATGTCTGTTCCTAAGATTATCCACAACCACAACTCCATTTATTATATGTTTACATAATGTTGGGTGAGGGAGAGTAGTCAATGATGATTCATTTGGGACTAGATACAGAATTAAAATATAACACAAATATTATCATTCTCAAGGTTTTAATAGATGGCTGAACACAAGGTATGAGTTTAGAAATTGTCATCCTGGATTATGGTGTGGATTTTATGTGCACCTTTTCATGATGGGCATCAGCTGCTTTGTATATTTTGTTCCCAAATCTTGTTAGTCAACTTTTAACTATCTGTGTATATAAATAATCAAGGTGATGTTAACTGCTTTATGGATTTTCTTGAGCAGTTTAACACAAGATTGATTAGTGATTTCTGTCTGTAGAAAATGTTTGATTCCAGGCTGGCTTAGCCTCACCACACTTCTGACTGCCTCTTCCCTATCTGAGGAGGCTCAGAAAATACGCAGTCATTTCAATATTCACCTAAGCAAAATAAAATAGGAAGATAAATTTCTGCCCTGGATACTGTGATGCATAATATTAATACAAAACTCCAAGAGAAATACATTTGAGGTAATTTTTTTTTTAACTTGGATAACTTAACTGTGAATAGAGGCCTGTGATTCCACAACTTCACTAATGTGGAATTTTTTCTTTCTTTCCATTAGTCCAGACTCTAGACTTTGAGGGTGGAGGGGGAACTAGTCTTGTTCAAGCTGGAGCTCCTTATTAATGAGAGATAGTTTAGAAATCCTGAATAAGGCTTTGGACCAGACAATAAAAAAGGAAATGTGAAAGCTCAGAGCCTTCTAGAACAAAGAAACACCCCAAATCTTATGCCTGTCAGCTGGATGGTGACAGTACCCAGTAGCTATGCAGTAGGCACCAGAGCATCTGAAGTACAACTGGTGGACCTCGAGAGAATGGGAGCTAGCTGAAAGCCATTCTCTCCTTCTTAATGATTACCCATTAGCACACCATGTTTTTATTGCAGAATAGATTAGAAACAATTAGCAAATGGAAAATTGAAGAGGCCCTTGCTGCTTTTAGTGTTTAGATGTAACTTTTGAACAGAATCAAAATGCTCTTTTTAGAGTCAGATTTGCCATTTTACCTGAATTCCATTTTATGCGTCTGCCATGGGTTACATGCTTCATTCCACTTAAAAACGGAAATTTTCTGGATGTAGATTCAGTATGTCTTGCTGATTGCTGCATTTATTTCAGATGCTTTTTAGAAAGCATTCTTTAGTAAGCTAACTTTTTCATGCTGAACAACGTATATTAAAGTGATGGTTGAAGCATATTCCAAAGTCATCTTTTAACTTACAAGAATATGGAACCGTATTGACTTCTACCAAGACAGTTTAATCATTCATTGTTAACAAAGAACATTATCATTTTTTATTGTACTTGTCATTACCTATTACTGTACTCTTGTCTGAAAAGGCACTATGGTATAAGAAAAAATAATGAAATTAAACGAACAATGGATCTGATTTTGTCAATGCTCAGGAAGTGAATCACTCAATGCCAGTCCTATAGAATTCAGGGAAACATCATTAGGGCTTCAGGAATTTCAACTTTACTAATGTGGATTTTGTTATATTTCTCACATAGACTTGGATGAAGCTTTATGTGAATGCAAATTTTCTCATTTCTTATATTGATGCATTGTTTATTTGTATTTTTATTCTAACTCCTCCAAAGAGAAGAAAATCTTGGTTAATATGCAGATTAGAATTTTTATTGAGGATTGTGTTTTATTGTTCTTAAAGACTAAGGTGGTAAAGAAGGTTAGAACCCCCTGATGAAATCTGCATCACATTCAAAGAAATAGTACTTAGTGAGATTTTGTCATGAACACTTTCACAGCTTGATTCTATTTCTCATTATATCCCAATTATCAAACGAAATAAAACAAAGCCATTCCTATAGAATGAAACACATGAAAATGGCAAACTGCCTGTAAAAATGAACAAGGAAATACTGATCTTCAACTATTCCTATACCCTTATTTCTAACCTAATGTACCAACTCTCCTTCTCTCATTTTCTTTTACCAAAGTACTCTGAGGCAGAGAAATTAAATTTCTATCTAATACTATTGGTGAAAACAGAAGACTATATGAGAAACAGAGAAAATCTCCAAACAATCATGGTGCCTCCTGGACTTCCTAATATGGAAGTCATCTAATATGATTAAGTAATGCAGCACTAGTAACATCACCAGAGTTCACAGTGAAATGTTTTCATTCATCCCCACTGGAACTCCAAAGCACCAAGTGGACTTAGCATCAGAACTTAAGAAACTGAAGCCTTCGTTAGCTGTAAGTCTCTGCAAAGAAATGGAATCACAGTTTTGATTTATGTAAGAGGCACAAAGCAAACCATTACTCTGTATCCACAAATGTCAATTGTAGAGGAGCACCAGGTATCTGAGAGGAAGATCTTTGAGGGATATGCTGCTTCTTATACCCTTTTCCAAGCTGTTATTTATTTAGAGTACAACAAAAGGAGAGGCTGAGTAAGAGAACTGTGATAGGGTTTGGGAGAAGGAAGGAAAATTCCATGGACATATACTAGCCAAGTAACTTATGTAGTTTGGGTCACTTGTTATCTGTTAACTATCCCTAACTCCTCTAGTCAATGAGGAGTAGTGGTAGTAGATTTCTGAAAAGACAACACAGTGTATATTACCTAAAGGAGCAGACTTCCTCAAATGTGTTTCTGTTGGACCTTTGGATTGTATAACATACTGTTTGGGGAGAGAAATGAAACTTCCTAGTTATATTTTTCTTAGATGTATACTATAGTGGGTGTGTATTATCTGTGTAATTCCCCCAACTGTAATATATTTCAAATCACTTTATTCTAAAAATGAAGTACATCTTACATAGAGCAAGATTCAAATAAAATATTTGCCATAGAAAATAGAGGGTACAACGATGGTTACTAGAGGCTGGAAAGGGTGAGGCAGGGAGTGGGGATGGTTAATGGGTACAAAAATATAGTTAGATAGGATAAGATCTAGTGTTTCATATTCACAGGGTGACTGCTGTCACCAATAATTTATTGTACATTTTAAAATAACTAAAAGAGTATAACTGGATTGTAACACAAAGAGAGGGTAAGTGCTTGAGGTGATGGATACCCCATTTACTCTGATGTGATTATTACACACAGTATACCTGTATCAAAATATCTCATGTACTCCATAAATATATACACCTGCTATGTACCCACAAATAAATTTTTAAATTCAAATTTAAAAAATTAAATGTGTGTCATGAGAATTTCTAAGAAGGGCACTCCAAATCATTGGTTTGCCTTGCTAGACAAAGTGTAAATTATTTTAACACAATATACAGCTGGGTAAAAGGAAAAAAAGACTGTGACTTGTTTGCCACCCACAGGGCTGTCAGGAAAGGCTACAACATTTCACTTCTCAAGGAGTAAGTTCCTTTTACAGATTAAATTGGAAATACAGTTACATTTTATTTCATCTCACCAATGTTGAATTAATAACCTATGTGAAACCTTTATTTAGAAATGAACACTTCAAGCATGCATTAAATTAGCAACTAAGTACATAGCTTATAAGACCATGAAGAATGGTTATGTTTATAATGTTCATTTTTTTAAAAAAAATATTATACTTTAAGTTCTGGGATACATGTGCAGAATGTGCAGGCTTGTTACATAGTTATACATGTGCCATGGTGGTTTGTTGCACCCATCAACTCGTCATCTAGGTTTTAAGCCCCACATGCATTAGCTATTTGTCCTAAAGCTCTCCCTCCCCTTGCCCCCCACCTGCCGACAGGCCCCAGTGTGTGATGTTCCCCTGCCTGTGTCCATGTGTTCTCATTGTTCAACTCCCACTTATGAGTGAAAATTTTTGGTGTTTGGTTTTCTGTTCCTGTGTTAGTTTGCTGCGAATGATGGTTTTCAGCTTCATCTATGTCCCTGCAAAGGACATGAACGCATTCTTTTTTATGGCTGCATAGTATTCCATGGTGTATATGTGCCACATTTTCTTCATCCAGTCTATCATTGATGGGCATTTGGGTTGGTTCCAAGTCTTTGCTATTGTGAATAGTGCCACAGTAAACATACATGTGCATGTGTCTTTATAGTAGAATGATTTATAGTCCTTTGGGTATATACCCAGTAATGGGATTGGTGGGTCAAATGGTATTTCTGGTTCTAGATCCTCAAGGAATGGCCACACTGTCTTCCACAATGGTTGAACTAATTTACACACCCACCAACAGTGTGAAAGCATTCCTATTTCTCCACATCCTCTCCAGCACCTGTTGTTTCCTGAATTTTTAATGATCGCCATTCTAACTGGCGTGAGATGGTATCTCATTGTGGTTTTGATTTGCACATAATGTTCATTTTTATACTTAATTATTTTAGAGGCAGGTTGTTGCTATGTTGTCCAGACTGGACTCCAGCTCCTGGGCTCAACTGATCGCCCTGCCTCAGCCTCTTGAGTAGCTGGGACTATAGGCATGCACCACTGCACCTAGCCTTACTTAATTAAAAAATATCTTTCTAGAACATTTTTAGCTCATTGCTTCAGAAGGTATTAATGTGATGGTTCAGATCTGTCATTCATTTTTTCAAGTCATTACTCGTGTCCTTCACATTTCAGAAGGATTAGAGAGATAAGAAGATCAACTTTCAAGATTATGTAAGATTGATAGAAAAAGCAAGCCAGTATTTCCACCATCAGCTTGAGATAAGATTCCATATTTTGACTTATACAGGTGATAGAGGCGAATGTTTTTCAATTTGAGGTATTTGTCAGAATAGGCAAGAGATGAGGACTTACACTTTAAAAAATTCTTCTTTAAAGACAAGTTTGAGAATAAAATCAAACTATGATTATGTAGCCTAGTAGAAATAATATTTATCATCCCTTAACTTGTAAATGAGAAAGGTCAGTATCATTCTTTCTGTTGTATAAATTTTGAAGCTCAAGGCTCAGAGCATTTGCCAGACTTTAGTAAGGGTCATCTTTAAACCAGTGACCGATCCAGAGATTCCTCTCCATTAGAATTCCTGGATGTAAAAGAATGTAACTGGTCTTGACCTTAAGCTACTCCCGACACTCGAATGTTCAAATGTTTTTCAGACAAACTGAAAAGTTATTTTCTGTACTATTATATAAGAATGATTATTCTTTTGCATTCATAGATTGAATTTAAATTTGTCATAATTGTAACTTTTGACTTATATACCTAGCCTAAATAAATAAAAATGTTTACTTTAAAAAGTCCAATTAGAATCATTGGCTTAACTAGTTGCTTTCATTTAAGTATTCATACAAAAGAAAAGAGGTTTTAAGGATTAGTTTCTTTCATGTGCTATGCAGTCTAGCTGATAGCTGTTGTAGTGAAGGCAATTTCTGTTAGTAATTGCTGGTTGTATTTGCTTACACCTTTATTTAAAGGAAACTTGTCTGTTTTGACAGTCTCACATTTTTTGCTCATTCTGAAAATTACTTGGGAAAATTACTTGAGTGCAGAAAAGTTGTTTTCTTTGTATCGTAGAAAAACATCCTTCCCTCCTGAACACAAATATTGTAGTCCTGGTGAAAGCTAACTGCTCAACTTCACTTGTTGGCTTTGTTTCAGTAAGGTTCTGCCATTACAGTGGAAGCTTATTTCATAGTTTCCACTTTCACGACTGATCCTCAATAAAAGAAAACAACCAGTTAAGCATAATAAATATTTGATTTAGTAACTTGAACATAGTCACTTTAAAAACCAGAAGCAACTCTGTAAGGCAAGACCTTTGTTAGAATTCTCTGCTGTCCTATGCAGTAATGGAGGAAGAAACATAATTATCAAAGATCTACATCAATGACATATTTCAGATTGTGATTTCTGACATCAGTGTAATAATCATACTGGGAACTGGTTGTTTTTATTTCTAGCAGGCAGAATCTGAATTTTGGTTTTGGATTACCAGAATAATGGCTTCTCGGCCTTTTGGCTAAGATCAAGTGTGGATTACCAGAATAATCCTTCATAGAGCCCAGTAGTCAGTAAAAGATTTGGTTTCCTTAAGTATATAGCCAAAGCCATTAAGTGGAAAATTGAGATAATAAAAGTAGGCAATGTAGTTCCATCATCACATGCAATATGATTGTATAATATTGTGTCAAAATTTCAAAATAGTTTCAAATAGTTTATGCATACCCATGTGGCTTGAGGCAAAAGCTCCTAATGTTGGCTCTTTAGGGCTAACGGCAAATGCCCATATTTAAATGCTTGTGTCTATAGGAAGTCAGTAATTGCTAAAGGTAATTCTGTTTGCAGTTCTAATAAGATAAGTGAATAACATGGTGATTAATGTTATTTTAATAATAGATGGAGTCATATAAACACCTAATTCTTAAGTTAGTGGGTTGTGTTTATTCATGACAAATGGGACCCCGGAGGATCAAAATTAAAGATTCAACTAAATATTTTCATTCATTTCCAAGAACCTAGTACATTACCCTGCCCATAGGCAATCAATAAATATATGCCAATTAATTAGCTTTTTTTTTTCTAAAATTGATTTCCAATAATTCCTAAAGAACAAGGTCAAGGAGAATAATATGTAGGAGTCATTTTACCAATAATTGATAATTGAGCTCAGAGTGCACAGGGGTGATCTATGAAATGCCATCATGATTTCTGAAAAGCTTTAACAAGGGTTATTAAATATAACAGATTATTTCATTCAGTACTATCAGTCTGATTGAAAAGTTAGGCCTTAATGATGTCCATAGCTGGTATTTTGTTCCTTTCTATGTGTAGCATTTCCCTGGTTAAGATGCCTCAAAATGTTCTCAAATTAGTATCTTTCAGCCTTCTTTGTTTTTTGGACATTGTGTCTATTTTTTGAGGAGGAGTCTGCCATTTGTTTCACACTTTAGTAGTACCTACCTATAAGATTGAAAAGGAGGTTGTGCCCCCTACTTTTCTGACACTTTAACCCACCAGCATTAAGCTAATAACCTACTGGCGTCTGCCAGAAGATTTGTTAGTGTTAAACCCATATGCTTCTAGTGTTTGGCAATGTGAAATATTATACCAAGTCTTATCATTCACCGGTTATCATGAACCCCCCAAGGTGCTATGGTCTCCTCCTCCAATAAGCTCAGTTGAACTCCTTGCCAACCAAGAGATACTGTGACAGGATTGTTCTTATTTGCTGTTGCTATCAGCTTTGAGGAGCCACTGCAGCCTAGAGAAAGCCTTAGAAAATTTCCCAAGGCAACTCTGCTATTCCCCCCTAACACCTACGGGATTTACATACGCTATGCCATTGTATTCCCTATGATAATATATGTAAAGTCCTGTACACATTACTGACATGCTATACGTGTTGAATAAATGTCAGCTATTTCTATTATCAAATATCCATTATTATGACTGACCTCTCTAGTGGCCCTTAGGCTAAAATGACTGTTATACCTCAGTCTAGGATGCTCTTACTAAACAGCAGCTCCTTCTCTGATTAAAGCACCATGTGTTCTCAAAGTTCCTATAGTGCACTATGATTACTCCTCCTTTGGTACTCATCTTGCCAAACAATACTTGCAACATTTATCCTTCCTGTTTCTCTAACCAGACTATAAATTCTGAAAAAGCAGGAAATAGCTGTGACTTGTTCACTGTAGTATCCCTAGGGCTTTAGCATAGTGTCTACACTTTTCATGCATGTAGTAGGTGTTCAGTAAGTGTTTATTGAATTAATGAATGAATGAAAAGTATCCTAGTATCACAGGTTCTGAATTATTCCTACAGAGTGAGAGAAGTCCCCAAAGAAGGTATGTATTCTCCAGTTACCCTCTGAAACCATAGGGTTAGCATAATCAACATATTTTCTATGAATAGATGCAAAGCATTAATATTAGCAATTATGCTCCAAATACTAATCTCAGGATGGATGTAACATAATAATAACACTTTAATATTAATTAAAATTATTTGATTGCATAATAAATTATTATTTTACCATCATTATTCAGTATCATTACTGATTGGCTAAAATCTGCTTAGAGTAGCAGCTTCGAAAAGGCACTTCACCTCTCAAGTAACTGTCACCCACATTCATCAACCCTGGTAGCCCCTCCTTAGCACATCTTAACCCTCTCTCACTTTTTACTTTGTCTACCTGTTATCAATAGTCTCACCAAATTATATACACAATCTAAACTTCTCTTGTTTTTCTTTAACCAATTAGCAAGATTCTGAATAAATGTATTTTTGACCTTTTTATATTTACTCCTTCTACCATCGTCAAGATAGCTTCCTACATTATATATTTCTATCCCTTCATCCATCCAAACATTTATTCACTCAACAATAATCCACAGATTGTCTGATACTTGCCAAAAACTTCCTCTGCCTTATCTGAGCTTATCGTTAAATGGGAGAAACAGATATTGAACAGACATTGAATTAAAAGCCAGTGGATACTCCGGGTTTCCTTCTTTCTATGATACGGCCACTCCCAAATGAAGACTACCAGGCACAGATTACTGTTGCAGAGCAACAGTTTGACAATATTTTAGATAAGAGTATTAACAAAACAACAAGAAAAACCTAGGAACTACTATGTAGACAAGAAGAAGGTACACTAGAATGAAATGCATTTTTAGGTGGTCACTATCAAAATTTAAGCTCTTGGAATTCATTTCCTGGCAATGGGAGGAGCAGCCTCACTCCTCAAAAGCTATGGAAGAGCAGAGGAGTGGAAAAGCACTTGCAGAGAAATCTCCTGGGGATTTCTTAGCCAGATATTTAGAAATAGGGTTTAAATTCTTCAAGTTGGAGGATTCTAACCTATGCTCTAAGGATGACTGATGAAGTACAGAAAGAAAAACAAAGTTTACCAAAAAAAATGAGGTCACAGAACTTCATTACCTGCCATCACCCCGCTATGTATGTATGTATGTATGTATGTGTGTATGTATTTTTGAGCCGGAGTTTCACTCTGTCACCCAGGCTGGAGTGCAGTGGTGCAATCCCAGCTCATTGCAACCTCCGCCTCCCGGGTTCAAGCGATTCTCCTGCCTCAGCCTCCCAAGTAGCTGGGATTACAGGTGAGTGCCACCACGCCCAGATGATTTATGTATTTTTAGTAGAGACGGGGTTTTACTATGTTAGCCAGGCTGGTCTTGAACTCCTGACCTCAAGCGATCCGCCCACCTCAGCCTCCCAAAGTGTTGGGATTACTGGCATGAGCCACCAGGCCCAGCCCATCACCCCATTTTGAAAACCAAAAGCCTAAATCACTCACCTTGAAGCAGATTTGATGCTGACTATAGACACTAATTGATTGTTAGTCTTGTTTTGGTTTATACATAGGGGCAGCCATTACTATGCTATTTTATTCAGGCACGAAGTAATTGTTTTATATGAATGCAAACATTCTAAAATACTGCCATTCATTCCTCAATTTATAAACTTCTGCTTTAGGAAATAGTATTCCTTATGATAGGCTGGGTGGCCCTTTACAAATCTTAACTTATTTTATCCTCCTAACAACTTTATGGAGAATGTACTATATTTTCCCCATTTTAAAAATGAGGAAACTGAGGCATGGAGGTAACATTACTTGCCCAAAGTTACTAAGTTAGACAGACCCGACTGGGTTCTAATTATTGTTCTGCAACTTACTGACTTAAAAACTCAACCAGTATGCAAATGCAAAGCTTCCTTAATACAGAATGTAAAGTGAAGAACAAGAGTGTACAGCACACCAATCTGGGACACTATTTGCCATTAGTTCAGATTTTTTAAAGGCATGTAATCACCCGTTATACATTTTTCCTTTTCCCAGTGTGCCAAAATCAGCAAGCCAAGACAGTTGATTGCAGTGGGCGTGTCTTAAAAACCAGTTTCCATGAAAGGAGCGACTAAAGGGCCTATTGTGCTTGTTGCCTTACTTTTGTTTTGAGTCCAGTATCTAGTCTGTTAGTTTATATACAAAAGAGACTATCTTGCAGGGAATTCAGCTAACCCTCTGCACTGCTCTTAGGTCAGGGCCCTGAACCTTTGCTCCTGGCTAAGCCATCCCAGGTATTTGATTAGATACGTTACTTCTGAGTTCACTTATTAGCAAGGCACACTATGATGGAGTCCTGATGTACCTACTTGCCAGTGAGTAGAATAAAGATACATTTTGTGTTTATTGCTGTTGATAAAACACTTGTGTAAAGTGTAATTTATAATTTAATCACTTTTAATTCAATTTTTAATTAAAAATTTAACTTTTTATTTAATTTTAATAATTACTAATAATTAACTTAATCATTCTTTTTTTCTTTCTCCTTCACTATGCTTCCTTTGAAATCATTTCCTTCTCTAAACAACATTGGAAGCGTGGCACTGAAGTGATAGATTTTTGTATCCCATTGTACTTAATTAGCAAGTTGTGGCATGTATTTGGTTAATATTTCTCTTTCTAAAAAAATTATTATCTTTGTTTTGGTAAATTGAAGAGAAATTGTGGTCCATGGCAAAAAGAATGAACCATGAACCCACCTGTACTGTATGTGCTCAGCCTGAGATGCCCATATTCTACAAAGAGCAATTTAAGCATGAGTGATATCAGGTGTTAAGCCCCCATGAAACATCAGAGATAAATACTAGGTCCCTGGCTAACCTGCTTTCGATGTTTTAATGTTCAATCTGTAATCTGCAGTGTATTTTAATTAAATCATCAAAATTGCAGAATTTTCTTTGGAAAGATGTATTCTTCATTTGTTGTTTGGTTCAATACAAGGAGTTGGCATTTCTGATATGTTGAGAAGATTTCACTTTCATATATTACTAGGATAAGTCCTTGAAATTTACTAGCCATCAGGATTTGCTGCTTTTAATGATTAATTACCTGTTGGCACAGTTTTCAAAGGTATTCTCTTTAGCTGTTTCCTTTCATCTTGCCCTACCTTTTTTGTGAATAGCCTTTCATGTTTAGCTCAAAAGAGTATTCATAAAGGTTTATTTTGTTTCTTTGGGTAGAGGTGCTGATTTATAATTTTAATGCAGTTCATAACAGCAGTGAAAATTAAAGTCCTGAGAACTGTACCTCAGTAGAGTCCTAAATATTTTATGACAGGTCTAATTGTTTAATAATTATGCAAAGACCTTAAAAATTTGGAATAATTTGTCCCTTCACTGTACCAGGCTACCAGGATTCATCTATCCCTTAATTTAGTAAATTTTTGTGTCAGGAATAGAGTACCATGTACTGTTCCAAACACTGGAGTACAGCAATGAGCAAAACATAATCCTTGTCCACAGGGAGCTCATATTGTAGAGAGGGTAGACAGACTTTAAACAAATAAAGATATAGTTTTCTTTGGAGAATAAACAAGAAGGGTTAGAGGGGTAGAGAGTGTGGAGAGATAAGGGTTTCTCTTTCATATAGGATGGTCAGGGAAAGCCTCTCTGTTGAAGTGGTATTTGAAGGATGAGAGGGGAAGGTTCAGGCGGATATCTGGAGGAAAATTATTCAAGGCAGAGGTGTAAGCCAGTTCAAAGAGTCAGAGGTGGGGATATGCTTAGCATATTAAAGGGACAAGCTTGGAAGCCAGTGTGACATATAAAATGAAAAAAGAGGACAAATGATACATAAGATCAAAGATGTAGTAGTGGTCAGATCACAGATGATCTCATAGGCCAAGTCAGGGACTTTGTCTTTGACTCTGAGTGAAATGAAAAGCTATTGGGAGGTGTAGAGTAGAAGAATGACATGATCTGCTTTATATTGTAAATTAATGTTATACTACATGTATAGTTTACATGTATAGTGGCCAACTAACAGAGTGAATTAGGGAATGCTATCAAGGAGTCCACAGTTTTCCCTCCACCCCATGTGGCCTCACTGGCTTTGCTTTGTTCCACAGACAAAGAATGAACCTCAGATTTTAACAAAACACTGTGGACATTTGCTCTGTAGGTCAGAATGGAATTGGCAAGAAAGTATAATTAGCTCAGCCCATCCCATCTACACTGCACAGAGAAAATAATGAGTACACTCATTTAACTCAGCTATCAGCAGTGCAGCAAAAACAACTCCCACTGAAGTGAGTCAGGAGCATCTTCATAAACCAAGGCAAGCATATTACGCCCTAAATGATGGCTCAGTGGCCTCAAGGAAATAAAGTATCTTCCTAAGCACCTAATTTACTACCAGGCTGTGACTCAGGCTCAGGAAAAATCGAATCTATTATTATATATTCAGAATACAGTGAGCAACTGTGGCTAAATATTGAGAATACTTAAAAGAATGGAGAGTTAATATTGCTAAGAAAACAAATGTGTAGTCTGAAATTATTTTCACTGCTTATGTGTATGTCTATCTTCCTGTCACTGCTGTTTACACACCCATCTCTTTGCTTTTTTGTTGGAGTTGTACACATAATTTGATGTGCTTGCACAGAGTTAAACATCCCTATTCTAATGGCTTCATACCTGCTAAATTTGTCTACTCCTATTTCCTTCAAATGCTAGAAAATTAGTGAAGTCCCTGGCAACTAAGTGTAGTCTGCAGAGCTTACCCCAAAGCTATGAGATTTGAAACTCTGTTAGTGTTTACTCAGAGTCTTCATACTATCTTTTATTCTGGTCACTTGGCTTATGGTTCCCCCGTTCCTTCCTCCTCCCTATAGTTTTCAGCAAATATCCAGCTTCTGTAAACATTCCTTCAGTAGATCTGAATTGCATAGAGTATAACTTCAGTGACACCAAAGTGTGTTTCGTAGCATGTTGTTTCTGATGATTGAAGCAATCTTCCTGTGCAGAAAGGTGATTTAAAAATGGAGCCGCCTTATACAAAATTACAGCTAGATAAGAGGAATGAATTCTGGTGTTGTGCAGCAGTAAAGGGTGAATATGGTTAACTATAATTTATTATATAGTTTCAAAAAGCTAGAAGAGAGGATTTTTGAATGGTCACAACACAAAGAAATGATGAATGTTTAAGGTGATGGATATGCTAATTATCCTGATATGATCATTACACCTTGTATACATGTATCGAAACATCACTCTATATCCCATTAATATGTACAATTATTATGTGTAAACTAAAAAGAGAAAGAAAAAATTGAATCTTAATATCTTATATTGGCATAGAATGTAGTGTATTATTTATAGTTCACTATGATTAATTGACTCATATTTGGCTAGTCATAACATGTACAATTTGTATGTTCTTGTAGGTACTGTCATGATGGCAGTACCTTGGGTCATTCTGAAGTGTGATTCTGAAAGATCTGGTTTTAGGTTTCAACATAAGCTATTTCAATTTTAATCTATTCCTTGCTCTAGGATAATCACATTTTTTTTTAGAGATTGGTAAGCAATTAGCTGCTGCCGCTTCTAATGATAATAGAATACTTAACTATAACATGAATTTACCAAATGAATCCTTTTGGAATGGAATAAATGCTCAAGCAGGTTATTCTAGTAGGAAGAGATTCATGCAAAGTAGAGTTATATCTTGTTTGGCCAGTGTAGACTATAGAACTCAGTTTTGGTCTGTTGTCTTCTTGCTGTAAGAATACACTTTAGGATACTTCATGAGTTCAGGCTGAGACCTGGGAAGTGCTCTTTGGACAACTGTCTAGAGAAGGCACATGCTATTCCAAAAGTGCTAAGCACCATGGTTGTCAGAATCTAGTTTAGGAAAACTAGTGCACGTGATAGGCACTTAAGAATTCATTGTTGAATTGAATGAGTAAACTCTTCATTAAATGGCATATAGAAAAAATGGTCTTCATAGGTCAGCCAGAGGTGATACCACACATTCTGCTAAGCAACAAACATTATATGAAGATGTTGTTCAGAGGAGTTCTGACTGTCTAGGGAAATCATGCATTGTGATTCTTTACACAAACCACTTTCTTTCTGGAACCAGAACTTATACCTGCTTTACCTAGAGAACAGAGTAGAATAGCTAGGCTCATCTGAAAACGTTTTATTTGATATAAACCAGCACACATAATTGAATGTCTTCTTTCCTGAACAACTGGCATTTGAGAGTCAATCAAAGAACAAGTCTATGTCTCCTTTCCCCAGTAGTGAGCTTCAAAGCAGAGCAAATGGATCCATGACAGGGCCGAGGAGGGAAGAATCAGATGTGGAGTGCGTGCAACCCTACCCCCAGAGACATAACTTGGGCAGGAGAGGAAAAGAATGTATATCTGGTACACCCTGTCTCCCTTACAGTTATCACCTTTCCATCAACTGACTGTGTTTATTTTAGTTGGAAGTCAGCATTTAACCAGTTCTGCCTGAAGCTTAGTGAGGGAGTTTGATTCTGAGAACTGTGTTCTCACTGAAGGGCAATATTCTCTTTCTCTTGGGGAAGGAGTGTTGTTTGTATCCTCCTGATGTTGAGGGATATAGTAGCCATCATCATGTAATGACATACCAAATGTATTTTATCTGAGAGTTTAAAAATTAGAAGCAATCCAATTGCTGATGTGATTCATGAATAGGTGATGCAACTTATAATGACTTGATGATAACAATTTGTTGTATACCAATCACGTGCACTCAGAAGAACCTGTGCATGAAATCAATGTGAGCGCTAAGACTGAATGCAAATATATTGTGGACATTTAAAGTTTTAGCCCCCTTGATTATCTTTAAGGTAATATATACAACATATTTGCCAATATAGATTTTTCTTCACCAGCCATCTGGTAAAAATTAGTATGAGATAAATAATTTAGCTTCCTTCTGTTCAGATACAACTTCATTATCCTCTTCCTTGATGCTGTGAAAAGTCTTCAGAAATAATCAATGGTAAAGTGCATTTGCATTCCTGTCAAAGCTGAGCCTGGAGGTTTCCTACATGCTGACGTTTGATTCTTTTTCTCTGTGCGCTGTGAAAAGGAGAGGTGCCTATTATTATCAAGTGGCCCCAAAGAATTGCGTGCATAGTGGCAGCCTTGCACAAGTGCACTGCCTGCTAAATCACAGTGTGAGGAAGCATGACATGACACAACTGGGATGTTCGAGAACTGCAAGTCATTTTTCAGGATTTAAAAAAATAATACTGCAGAACATAAGAAAGAGATTTAGGAGGAATTAGTTACATACTCCTTGTGACCTAATGATTCTCTCTCTACCCACAGAGACTATCTTACCCTTGAAGCACAGTAATTGGTTTGTAGGAGATATTTTTCCATTCATAAGAAAAAAAAATCTCCTACTTTTCATCCTGGACTTATTTCTCCAATCTGGCTTGAGTTGAGGAATCTCATGCTAGAGTTGTAGGAGAGCAGGTGCCAGATTGTGGAGGGCCTTGAACGCCCGGCCAGGGAGTTTAGATTTTATCCTGTAGGCAGCAGAGAGCCATTAAAAGATTTTGAGCAGGAGGAATGTAAAAAATAGGACTTGATTTGGATGCACGCTTAGTATAAAAGTGCAATGATAAGATATATTAAGGGAGTGTTACGGTTCTGTTCACAGCATGAATATAACTGTAGGATTCATCTCTACTAGCTGACTAGTTCAGTTTTTATAGCATGCAAATTTTCAGAGCCAGCTGTAAGAGGTTGATGGTAAAAGAACAAAGTACGAATTGATCATGTGAATGTAATTGTAAGGAGGGATTTTTAAATGATCAAGATCACTGGTAACACAGAATAGTAATCATTTTAAAGGGTGACTGTAGAATTATTTGTTATTTTGTTTGAGTTATCTGAAACCACTTCTATGCTATATAATTACCTTAAGTTTTAAGTGCTCCCTGCAGGGATAATTTATGCATTTTGTATTTTCATGCAAATACTTTAACAGTCTACATTGTTGAAAATAGAACTGAACATTATTTCAGATAGGTAATGGTTGTACAAAGCTTATGAAGTATTCATCATTTTTATATATTCTCATAGTTTATATTACATTACTGTGTTGTGTTTTCAGCTACAGTGATACTTAGGTAACAAATATTTGAAAATTTAAATTGCATATTTTGATAAAGAACTGTAATTTGCCAATTTCAAAATTTAATGTCATCAAAATCCTTTTAAAAAAATAATATAAAATGTTGCAGTATTTCAGGAAATACAAGGCGAGCCAAATTTAATTTAAGCTACTAGGGGCTCAGTTATGAATTGTAGCTAGATACGTGGCCAAACACTCCCGTAAAGCATTGCATTTTTAGGATTCAGGCTTCACCGCAGTGGTTTCTGCAGAGCCATAATATAAGATGATAATCATAAACAGCATCACAGGCGATGGCAGTTTAGTCATAAATAGGAAACCGTTGTCTTGTTCACTGCAACATAGCTACACATGTAAGCATTATATGTCCCTTGTGAAAATGTGATTCACTTTATGATGGTGACATTCATATTTCAAAGTGTCTTGTTTTAATGAGCTTTCACAGGATTTCTTTGCACCAATCTTGAACTTCTCAAGAGTCCTGGATTTCCTTTTTTTTTTTTTTTTTTTTTTCCCAGAGATGGATGTGCATTGAGCATAGGAAAATCTCCAGGAAGAAATATGTTTACTCCTCTGTTTGGCTCCTCTATAGACACTAACTTTACAGAAGAACTTTACTTACCTTGGGCAGCCTATCGGATTTCACCCTGAGCTCTGAGCACAGCTGGGAGTTTGGACAGTAAAGAGATGTCTTCTCCAGCAAAGGGGAGACAACTTACTTTCCAGCCTTCCCCATTAAACATTCACGGGTGAGGGTGATGGATATTTCTCAAAGTCCACAGGTTTATAGAATTGGGGAAAGCAAATGGCCCATTTTTTTAACTTTCTGTGTTTTCACTCTCTGTTGTCTTTCTCCGCTTTGTATTTCTGTGTTTCGCTCTGTCTCTCTCATGTATGTATGCATGTGAGTGCACACATAAACACACACGAATCTGACTAAATAATTTATATATCTCCTTATATGTGTTACCTGCATCTGTACCTGAAAAGGCAGAAGCCTAATTTCAGTAAAGGTGCTCTAGGGTCATTTCCTGAATACCTCTAGAGTAGAGTTCACTGGAAATAAAAAACCCAACATGTGCCCAAACTCAGTTGTGAATATTTTTGCAATAGAAGAGTGAACTTTTCATGCCATGATCTAGGAGAATGTTAAGTGGACAGATTTATATAAGATAAATGGAATGCTGCTGCCCGTTGTAATGGAAAAAGAAGTGACCTAGGGGATAGGCTGCCTGGCTTGGCTTCTGCTCTGTGTCAGACCTCTTCCTACCCTCTGGAACTCAGGATCAGTTGGAGCTCCTGGATCTTCAGTGTCTTGCAGCCCCAGAAATATCACATGCCAGTACCAGCTACCGTAAACAGATTCCAGCTTCCTCTAGAAGGAGCTGCTTCCCTGCACTGGATTAGTTCTCCAGCAGAAAGTGTTAATGCCAGGTTCCAGTGTATTAGCATCTCTGGTTTCATTTCTTTGACTCTAAAACAAGCTCTTTAGAGATTTTTTTAAAAGTCTACCAAAACCCATTATAATCATTACTTTTGTTATCATTACTTTTGTTAAACTGTCCCTTACCTGTCACTTGAATGCCATAACTATTCAAGCAGTTATAGAAAACTTTAAATGTAGGCACTGCTTAAACATAAAATACTGTTATATTTTTCATTATTGTTATTAGTAACCTACATTATGAAAGTAGAACTAGTAAAACAGTGGTTTGGAACAAAAGAAGTGAGATAATAACATTGTAGTTTTGTAGCATAGTAATTAAAGTGAGATGTGTAAATGTCATCTGGCCTATTAATATGGAATTATTTCACAAATCCCTTTATTATCATGTGGTCTCACTGATACACATTATAGTAATTCTAGTATTAGATTCTTAGAATATTTTAAGCCCTAAATCAAAGGCTCATGCATTGTCATCCTTGAAAAGGAATCACTACTGTAAGCATTTCTCACACATACAATTAATGTGTAGCATTCTCCCCTCACAGAAATGGAAAGGTGCTTTTCTTCTCTGTTTTTATTGACCACCACCAGTTTTTATACCAATTTCAAGTTGCGGGGTGGGGAGAATACTACATTTTCTTATATATCACACAAATGGAAAGTTAAAGGCAGGGAAGAGATCTGGTAGTTGTTGAGCATTTCCACTTAGGCTAACTGCTTCCCCATGCCTTCTGTGATCTTCCGTATGAAGCACATGACGCTGTCCCCATCTTGCAGATGCAGGATCAGAAAACACACGAATTGCCTACAGTCAGAAAACTTGGAAGTGGAAGAGGCAACTTTGAGCTGAGCTCTTCAAAAGGGCCAGGGCACACAAATAGGAGGGAGGGCTGAGCCTTCAGCAAACGTTGAAGTTGCGCATTTAGAAGGGAGTTGACATTACAGCTGTTGTCTACCCAGTGACTACTCTGTGGGTGAAAAGGTGCACTTGCAATTGAGTTTATTTTAGAAATGACTTGTTAAGGGCACCATTGCTGTGATTTTCTCACCTGTGAGGTGGGAGGAACTCTCCTCTCAGGCCAGAGGGAAGTAATTACTGAGAGGTGCCTTCAAGAGTAAAGCAGATTATTATATATTTCAAAGGGGGCTGTCACAGTGCCTGGGACACAGTAGGCTTTCATTAAATCCTAGATTAGAATTAATTCTTCTATTTGGGTCTCAAATGAATAAATTGGCTCCCTCCATTCAGATTCGTGACAAATGACTCTCACTAGCGTCCTCTCATGTAGCTCCTTTCAAGGGGCTGATGAGTAGAAATGCATTCTTCATAAAAAAGATTCCTCTCTTTAGCACTTGTTATCCTCAGCAGTCATTTGCAGATGTAATGTGATGCAGCAGTTTAATAGTCCTCTGCAGTACCATTCTCATCCATTCAAATCCTTGGTTTATAGATGAGGCCTTTGCACCTTGCCCTGTGACACCAGCTTTTATGTTTCGCATCAGAAAGAATGCATTGGTGACTTCCATTTGAGCAGTTGCTGTTGGCTAGCATTACTTTCCTACTTGTTCAAGAAAGTCTCCTTTCAAAGTTTTTGAAGAAGCAGACTCCTAATTACTGTGACACTTTTCTTCAGAGACAAACCCTACCAAATGTAACAGAGCTGCTATCCAATGTGTGTCAAAAGTGTGATTCTCAAAAATTCCTGGCCAGGTGCGGTGGCTCACACCTGTAATCCCAACACTTTGTGAGGCCAAGGCAGGTGGATCACCTGAGGTCAGGAGTTCAGGACCAGCCTGGCCAACATGGTAAAACCCTGTCTCTACTAAAAAAATACAAAAATTAGCCAGGTGTGGTGGCCCTTGCCTGTAATCCCAGCTACTTGGAAGGCTGAGGCAGGAGAATCCCTTGAACCCGGGAGGTGGAGGTTGCAGGGAGCCAAGATCATGCCATTGTACTCCAGCCTGGGCAACAGAACGAGACTCCATCTCAAAAAAGAAAAGAAAAGAAAAAAAAATCCTGAGGTACAAGAATATAATATGCACCCACCTTGGTATCATTTTATTTTTAATAGGCCTTGCCAGAGCTTTTCAATTCATCTAGGAGGAAAGGACCTTTGTCTTGTGCATGACAGTTGGTTGGATCTCTGTGAAAATTTTTCAGAGCTCCTAAGCTTTGAATTTTTAGTCAAGTGCTTGCAACAGCTATTTAAAAAGACACAACCTACTAAGCTTGTTCTCCTGATAACATGTACTTCAGAACTCATATTCTTGCAGCTGGATTTAGATCCCACTCTGAAGTCAGTACAGAGAAGAGGACTGCCACAAATTAGAAAGCTTCATAGTAGCAGAGACTATGTATCCAATAGGCACAAATTAATTACAGAGAATGGCTAAAAGACTAGAGGTTTATTTTTAGAAATCATATCTGATATTTGATTCACCTTTCAAAACACATAGATCAACACTGCCATTAAAAAAACCAATATACTGAATTAATACACATAATAAGCAGGTTAATAGGGGGTTTTCTAGGGGGTTATTCACCTTAGAGAAGTGTCCTTCACTTGAAATAAAAAATTCCACAGATTTCTGTTAAACAGTGAGATGCCCTAATAAGTTTTAAAATATACAACAGTTCACACAGTCTCTCTAGAACATATTTTATGTAAAATGAATTATACCCTCTGCCACCTAATTGGATTGCCTAAACAATCCATATTCTTCTGCAAGGTTAAGGTCAGACTGACACAGTCTTGGGCCAGTCACACAGTCTTGAAGACATATGGCCTATCTCTCTTCTTTGTCACGAGTCTCAACAAGCTACTTCCATGTCAAAATGTATTTGCTGACCAGGCTTGCAGGAGAGTGAGGCGTTTGGATCATGTAATTTTTATATCACGACAAAAATAACCCATCTTAGCCTCTGGAAGGGATGTATTGTATTTGTTTGTTCTCATTCTTTAACTTCTAGCTTATTTCAGTGTGTTTTATAAAACATTGTTTTGGAAGAATGGAGAGCCTGGGTAATCCATTGTATGACATTGCTTTAGAGAAATATATGAAAATCCAGAACAATTCAGTATAGAGGACTAAATGAACTCCAGGGCTGAAATATGGTCATATCTGAGTCCTGGCTCTGTTTTCAGCAGGCCATTGGTTGACAGGTTCCTGAATAGTTTTCTTATTTTTGTTTGTGAAGAACTAAGGAGAAAAAGCAACACTGTGTTGACATATTTTGTGGGGTCAACATAAGGTAAATTAAAATATCTATGAAATATCTAGAAATATAGAAAGTCTTGGTAAAGAATTCAGTGTAACCATATGAGGCAAAATAGTCCCAATGTGCATACTCTTAATTCCAATTTGCATTTCTTTAGAAATCGTTGCTAATTAACCTGTGTATTTTTAAGTCATTTTGTGGCATGGTATTTCATGAAGCCCTTTTATTTAAGCACTGCATTTCTTTAGTGCTATGGCTTGGATTACTGCAGCCATTTCAGCCTATTGCAGACAGAAATGAAAAATGAAAGGAGGCAAAACAGTTCTCTGAGAACCAAGCTTGAAGGAGAGTACTGAACACAAAGTGTAATTCATGTACAGTCCTAATTTTTGATAGAATTTATATTCTTCCATGTTAATAAAACACATATAGCCAGGCCTTTTTTTTGTAAATTGATTCCATAGTGAAAAAGAATCTTGAAAAGTGGATTTATTTATTTGGCCTTGATTTCTGGGCCTGTATTATCAGAAGCAATCCCACATTTCATGTTTATGGAGCTTTACAATATTCAGAGCTTCTTTCACCCTAGATCATCTTATTGCATCCTCATACAACAACCAGTAAGATCAGCAGAACTGGTAGATTTTTTTCACCATTTTACAAAAATCGGTCTAATAGAATTTAATTGAAACATTTAACTATTTGCAGACAAAAAGACCAGGAGTATGAGGTTCTTGCCTATATCAGGATTATTAGGAATTTCTTTATTTTTGCTTAGGTATTGTTTTGCTTTTGTTATTCTCTATTCTTTTCCTCCTTTTCTCCCTCCCTCCCTCCCTGCTTCCCTCCCTCACTCTCTCCCCCTTTTCTCCATACCTCCCCTCCTTCCCCTTTCTCTCATCCTTTCCAGTTTTGAAATTGAATTTACCTCTAGGCCACTTTCCTCCTTTGACCGCCTACTTTTTCTGCCCTCACAGGCAAGTTTCTGACTTGCCTGTATCTACTGTAAAATAGTCCTCTATTCATTGGAAAATGTAGTGCCACATTTAACCCTTTTTTGGATTTACACAAGGGAGCTTCCAAAGTTTCTTCATATATTCTACTTTTAATTTATTTGTTTCACTAGGTATGTATTGATAATTTACTGTACACCAGCCCTTATGTTAGGAGCTGCCCTCAAGTATCTAATAGTCCAGCGGATATTTGAGTGAGCAATCCATATTCTGTTTATCGTGAATTAATAATTTTGCTTAGCTACAGTGCACTGGGTGAGTATTGATTCCCTCTTCCTCAGTCTCTCCCTTCCCATGCTTTGATCTCAGTAATAATGAAATTCATTCACATCAAATATACCCTGGAAGAGAACATCAAAGCCCTAAATATAATAATTAGTCCTGGATTTTGAAATCACTGGTGGAGGGGAAGCCTGTATAGAGAATATAGGTAGTTACATTGTCACCCCTATGGGCATGATTTATGTTTTAAGATTCTATTGTTTCAAGTTTTTTAACAGAGTTGAAAATCTAATTTTAATCTGCATATTAATTTCATTAGGCTGGGGAATAATTGATGTACACAAGTCAAACCTGCTTAAATAACCTAACTTTTAATCTGGAAAATTAATTATCATCAGAACATGGCTCAGAATTAGAAGAGTGACCCTTGCTATTGGCAGTAATTGTTCAATTAATTGGATGGTCAGGCTACTGAAAATGTGACTGGAAGAGAGGAGAAGAAGAGAGAGGTGGGAATGTAGAAGGAAAAGGTAGATTAGTTAAAATAGGTTTATAAAACCTACTGAAAAGAGGAAACTGTGTTTCTAGGTTCATTATGAAACATTCTTTAAATGCCCACTCATAATATCTATCAACTGTTTTTCTTTCTGTGTTCTATGGTTCTTGCTTTAAAAAAATGTTACATGTGAATTAAACAAAATATATTGAGACACATTACTCTATACCAGGATGTGTGCACTTGGCAACACTGCCATCACAGGCTTTGTTCGCCAGGCTGAGGACTTAGTGTTCCCATTTTATGTATGGACAACTTCAGTACACTCTGTTGTTCTCTCTAGATCCAAGGGAATCAGTGCAGCCCATGTAAAAAAAATATGTTTTTGAGAGAAATGTGTTAAAGGGAAACATTTACAGTCTGCATGGCAATCCTCAAAGCCTCCCATCCTGCTGAGATACGGACACACATGAAACAGTGCCACCCTATCAGTTGCACTATAGCTGAAAATACAAGAGCAGGGTGAAAAAAAAGTATGAAAAACCTGTTATTAAGGCCTATGTTTGCCAAATTACTTATTTTCATCAGGAAGGCATTTAGTCTTGGTGTGTATCTTTTGGTATTGGAGATGTGTTTAAGACGCTGAAACAACATAAATGTTATACAGATATTTTAGCTCTCATCATTTTGGTATGGCTGCTGAAGATATAGCTACACACCATCTGCTGACTGACATGGTCCTTACTTGGCTCAATTCAGGGAAGCCATCATCACAGCCCACTCTTCTATTAACCTGGCTCCAGCTCCGGGAGGCCAAAGAGATACTACACTCTGTCCATACTTTGCCCTCGGTGCCAGGGGCAAGCCAGGCCACTATTGCTTCTTCTGACTGTAACAGAGAATAACAATTTATATTGCTCCCAAGCCTTTGTTTGAGGGAAAAAATGTTTTCTGGCACACCCTTGGGTCTTGTGGTTATTTGCATATATTCAACATAACTGGTTGCACTAATGCATTCTTCACTTGCCTCTCTAAAGTCTGTGTGGAGGTCTTAATATGCCCTGAGAAGGGCAACTGATCATTAACATCTGTGGCTGTAACAATTCCCCAATATCTTATATGGATGTGATGTTTAGGGTTCAAATGTTTTATTCTTGCCAGTGATATTTCAACCTCCAAGGAATTATTTCCTCCTTAATAATGTGAGTACATTGGTAAAAAGGAGTATTAGATTTTGCTCCTGGATCCACCTACTCTCTGAATGTAGATTCCTCATTCCTTATCCAAAATATTATCATTATACTATAATGATACTAACTGATATGAATTTTTTTTTTTTAATTGAGATGGAGTCTCGCTATGTCACCCAGGCTGGAGTGCAGTGGTGCAGTCTCGGCTCACTGCAGCCTCTGCCTCCCAGGTTCAAGTGATTCTCCTGCGTCAGCCTCCTGAGTAGCTGGGACTACAGGTGCCCACCACCATGCCCGGCTAATTTTTTTTTGTATTTTTAGTAGAGACAGGGTTTCACCGTGTTAGCCAGGATGCTCTTGATCTCCTGACCTCATGATCCGCCTGCCTCAGCCTCCCAAAGTGCTGGGATTACAGGCATGAGCCACCATGAATTTCTTAAATAAAAGGTTCAGTATTCACTGAGAAGAAACAAACATTGAACTGCAAGAGAAATAGACATGATTATACAGAGGAAAGATATTAGAGACAGACTGATTATTTCATTAACTAAAAAGTTGTTATTTTTCTGAAAAAACATAGATATGCAAAACATATATTTCTTTTAAGAGAAATCAACACATGAAAGGTTAGAAGACTTAAAGCATCTTTTATTTTGTACTCATGTCAAGTAATTTCTCAGTGACTATGCAGGGAATGCATGACATCTTTTTAACTCATTCATGCATTAATGACAATAGCAGACATTTATCCAGTGCCTGTTAAATCCAGAACACAGTGATTGCTGCCTTTATTTAGTGCCTCTCATGTGTCAAGAGCGCTATGGTACCTTCTTCCAGTGCACTAGTGAGCATCTCCAGATCAGTCAAAGTAGGTTGGTTCCTTGGCATACATCTACTTAGTCTCCTCTGAACAGGGATTTCGTGGGTTGGGACAAATCCAATTTCTATTATTCATATGAATCACTGCAGAGACATAGAGGTGAAACTGTATCCTTTTGGTGGACCTGCCTGTGTTGGGTGACATGCTCACATTTTTCCACATTTGATAAAAATCAAGCCTCTTCTGCCTACTCAACACTGGATAAAATGACAGTGTCATACACAGAGAACAGAACACTCCTTTGGTTGCTTCAACATTCTTTTTTTGGCCTCATTTTTCTCCCTCTCTACTGAGTTTTTGAGTCCAAATTTAGTGGTGATGACTAAGAAATTGCCAGGATGTGACAGAGCATTCAATTCATTGAGTCCTTCCTTGCCATTTTTCAATAGTTGTAACAATTGCCAAGATTTTCTCCTGATGTTATAGGTGCCATGTTATTCTTAACAGATACTAAATTACACTTGCAGAATCTGTCCATGCAGTGACAGCCTCATTTTACATACAGCTGACTTCATGCTATGGTATTAAGGAAAATCCCTGCAGACTTTTTACTAGTTGATAATTCTGAGTCCTAGAATTTCCAGTATTTAAATCTGAATCTCTGAAATTCAAATTATATAAACAATAATCAAGCGGTCTGCCATGTGCTAACGTGTCATTTTTGTTGGGGGAAGGTAGATTGGGGAAAAAATAAGACAAGTTCCCTACCATCTGGAGCTAATCATACAGTTGTATGAGTCACAGGGCCATGCTAGAGATGTAGATAGAGTTTATGGGAGCACAGATAACAGGTGTAATCAGTTCTAATTGGGAGAGATTATATGTGATTCTGGAAACAGTCATATTTGAGCTAGGCCTTGGAGGATTAGAGGAAAGCCAGTAGGTAGAGAAACAAAGGAATGACATTCTAAGCAAAGGAAATGAATGGCATCAGTAAAGCGCAAAGGCACACATGGTTCTGTGGTGAATGACACTGGAAGATGACGCTGGAAGGCATGGTAGTGACTGAATTGTGGAGAATTTTTAAATGTTACATCAAGTTGTTTGTTGTTTTTACTATAGGCAAGGTGAAATCATCAAAATTTCCCAAGGAAGGGAACTTTGCTTTAGGAAAGCAAACCTGCCAGCTGAAGAGAAGAAACCAGTTAGGATGTTATGACAGCAGTCCAGTGAAGAGGTAATAAGGCGCAAAGTAGAGCAGTGGCATTGGGAATGGAAGGTGAAGGTCATGGATCATGGACTAGAGGGCACAGGAATGAAATGAAAGGCCCTCTGAAGTGTTAAGTGAGCAACTGCCAGGATGGTGGATTCCAGTTACTAAGACAGGGAACACAGGAAAAGTAGAGGAAGTGTGGCTCTGTGCTTCAAATATTATTCTTCCCTGTTTTCTGTATTGAAAAGCTCGGCTAAAATGATACCCTCTCTGTGAATCCCTCCTTAGTCCCTCAGTCAGAATTAAGTCTGGCTTTTTCTGTTTTCATACAGCACCTCCTGTAAGCCTCCCTTTCTTTCCTTATGGTAGCACACATTGTATCTATGACATTTGTGTACATGCTTGATACCTACAAATACATGATAAGCTGTCTGAGGCCACATATTACTTACCTATGAATATTTAGCACCAACCAACTACATAATGGATCCTTAGAAAATGTGTATTAAATGAATGAATGAATGCTGCTATCACACAAGACATTAAATGCAGCCCATTTTTGGGACCTGACTCAGAATATGCAGTGATCCCATCTCACCATTCTGGAGTCAGCCATACATTGTTTATGTGGCTAATTGGTATCATTTGCCTTGATCATATGCATTTTTCACCAGATATATTTTCAAATGGTTTGATTCTTTATGAAAGGAAAATCCATTCTCCAATGATGACTTTTTTCCTCATCACTAAAGGAAATGTGGAGACTTCTAGTCAAATTTCTTGGTACTTTCTTGGCTTTCTCTATGTTGAGAAATCCTACAAAGAGGAGTTTTCACAGCCCATAAATAGAACATTTTGGTTCCTAACATGTGACAGTTGCCTTAGAAGTACATTGCTTCTTGAGTAGGTTGAATTTGTGTGAATCCTCTGAAGATCTATCGAGTGTGCCCCTAGGCTGAAATAACCCCAAAAGATACTTCAGTTCGTGCATTCTGGGAGCCAGATTGGGAAGATGGGGGGAGATTAGGCAGATTACTGTGTGAAACACTGTTTGTAGAATCCCAGAAAAAAAGGAAAGGAAATTGCTTGAGTGCTTAAATTTCAGAGAAAAGCTGCCTTGCCTGAGGAATATATCCCTCTTTGCTGAAATGACTGAGAGGGCTTCAGATGTTGCTGCTCAGCTAGTGTGTATTGCTTAAAATGGTATCCAATATGAAAAATAAAGGAAAGTAGAACAATGGAGACATTGTTTTTAAAAGACTAGTGCCCCAGAAAGCTTGCAATATTTGTTTGTATACATGTTTTTGGTGATAGTACCAAGTGTTTTTCCTGATAACATCTCAGCAAATTAGCAAAAATCTGATAGTTTAATTGGTGCCTCTATGACATGTAGCTCAGTTAGCATTTTCCTAATAAACTTCCACTGCAAGTAGGCCCTTTGCTACTCTATGGATTACTTATACATTCAAATCTACTATTCATTTCATTTAGCTTAGAAATTATCATTTTTAATGGCTGTTTATTGTACACGTAGACACGTGCACACTCAAACACACAAAAGGTTTTTTGTTGTTGTTGGTTTTTTTGTTTGTTTGTTTCCTTGAAATGGTCTAATGAGGGCGGGAGCCCTTCATCTGAAAAATCCAGTCTAAAGTAAAAATGGCCAAATGCATGACAGAAAACCATATTCCTCAGTTCAAAGTCCACTGGGCTGCTCTGTCATGTCTGCTAGTAAAATTGCTGTAAATTCCTTGCTTTTGTATTGATTTGCATGTAAATGTTACTGTAAGGCAAGGATGGGGTGAGGGGGGAATTTTTCTTTCTGTCTCAAGTCAAGGTCCAATGATCCAAAAAAAAAATCAATTTGGTTTACCTAAAAGTAAAAGGTAGGCTTTCTTGGTAGCATTCTTTTAGAAATATAGGCAGAAAGCATTGTAACACAGATTTCAGCCTGAGGCAATTGACAACCATAGTGTATAATAACTCAAGAATCCATGAAAATTAAGTACAAGGACCGAATGTTTATTTTCTCATATTGAACCCTGAAGGGAACAAAGCTCCATGTGTCAGTTTTATGCTTGTCTTTTCAATCCTTGGCTCTTGTAGTTGTCCAATATATTTCACTTATGTGGCTTGTTCTAATGTTCCCATTACCTATTACAAAGAGAGCTAATCATTGATCAATAGCATTTTCACTTATGACTTTTTCTAAAGCATCATGTGAAATGTTATATATAGTCTGATGGTTTCCAATGATGATAGTTTATACTATTAAAATAGAGCACCAGTCATACGAGCTTTTACAAAGTATGTCTTAATCTCCTAAAAGGCAATACCACATGATTCTACAGGAAATTCATAGCTATAAACACTGAACTTTTGTTTATTTACTTTTGTTGCAGGAACTTTTCACACCTGAGTGCAAATTCAAAGAATCAGTGTTTGAAAATTATTACGTGACATATTCATCAATGATATACCGTCAGCAGCAGTCAGGCCGAGGGTGGTATCTGGGTCTGAACAAAGAAGGAGAGATCATGAAAGGCAACCATGTGAAGAAGAACAAGCCTGCAGCTCATTTTCTGCCTAAACCACTGAAAGGTACATTTGATATTGTGGGAACTATGGATTATGCTACTAAATATACTTATTTATTTATTAAATTTCAATAGTTTTGGGGGGTACAGGTGGTTTTTGGTTACATAGACAAGCTATTTAGTAGTGATTTCTGAAATTTTGGTGCACTCATCACCCAAGCAGTATACACTGTACCCAGTATATAGTGTTTTATCCCTCACCCCACTCCCAACCTTCCCCCCAACCAAGTTCCCAAAGTCCATTATATCATGCTTATGCTTTATGTCTTCATAGCTTAGCTCCCACTTAAGTGAGAACATACAGTATTTGGCTTTCCATTCCTGAGTTACCTCACTTCGAATAATGGCCTCCAGCTCCATCCAAGTTGCTGCAAAAGACATCATATCATTCCTTTTTATGGCTGAGTAGTATTCCATGGTGTATATATATACCACATTTTTTTATCCACTCGTTGATTGATGGGCACTTAAGTTGGTTCCATATCTTTGCAATTGTGAATTGTGCTGCTATAAACATGCCTGTGCAGTTGTGTTTTTCATATGATGACTTATTTTCCTTTCAGTAGCTAGCCAGGAGTGAGATTGCTGGATCCAATGCTACTTTTAGTTCTTTAAGGATTCTCCATACTGTTTTCCATAGTGGTTGTACTGATTTGCATTCTCGCCAGCAGTGTAAAAGTGTTCCCTTTCACCACATCCATGCCAACATCTGTTGTTTTTTGATATTTTAATTATAGCCATTCTTGCAGCAGTAAGGTGGTATCTCATTGTGGCTTTAATTTGCATTTCCCTGATGATTAGTGATGTTGAACATTTAGAAATAGTAATTTAAAGCAGTCCTTAATAATACTTTTGAAAATGAAACAGTTGTTCCACATTAAGACATTTATTTAAAAAACTTACATTTTGTAGCACTCAAAAACATTTGCTCTCCTGATTTTAATTTTTCCATAGTGCATGTACATATAGTGACACTTTACTTATGTGGAAGTAACTTACATGCTAACTCAGGACAGCCAAGATCCCCAAATTATGCTAAAATGTTGCCTGGGCAGAAACATAGGTGTTAAAAATGTGTATACACAGCCGGGCACGGTGGCTCACGCCTGTAATCCCAGCACTTTGGGAGGCCGAGGCGGGTGGATCCCGAGGTCCGGAGAATGGCGTGAACCTGGGAGGCGGAGCTTACAGCGAGCTGAGATCGTGCCACTGGACTCCAGCCTGGGCGGCAGAGTGAGACTCCGTCTCAAAAAACAAAAGAAAAAAAAAATGTGTGTACACTTAACACTTACCAGAAAGCTCCTTGGGTCCTCTCTAAGGGCCCAACATATTATTTCAGCAAATTTTGCTTATAGTTTTCCCATCATTATTAGCAGATTAATAGCAAATTAGAAAGGGTGAGGGACAAGAATAGGCTATGGAAGATAGGGATGTAAGAAATAGTGAGATATGGTAGAGAAGAGACAGAAAATGCAGGCAAAGCAGAGGAAGACTTCAAAGAGATTACTAGCCTGAGGTAAGAGTAGGGGTTTAGAGTAGAGGCAGACACTGTGCAATTCGAATAAGCACAGCACTGTGTTTTACAGCACATTTTTTGGAGCCAGACTACCTAGATTCAAGGCCCAACTTCACTTTTTGCTAACTGATGGTCTTGAACAGGTTATTTACCTGTGTATGCCTCAAGTTCATCCGTATAATATGGATAAGAGTACTTATAAGATTCTCATAGGGACTAAATGGGATAATGCATGCAAAGAACTTAGAGTAGTATCTAATGTTATGTGTTCCATAACTATAAGCTATTATGTTTATTTATAGCACAACAATAATAAATTTTACCATTTACTGTACCAAGAATTATCCAATACTTAGACTCTTGAAGTGTTTCATTTTAAAGTATGATAGAAATCAGTGTTTTAAAATATTTTAAATTTTAATATTTGCCTGGTACAGTATGCTATAGATCATATTTAAACTTCTAATGCATTTTTTATTAATCCTCTCTTACATAACCATATGTGATTGAAGTTAGGCATTAAAATTCTTTACACACTACTACACCAAGGCTAGATTTTTGCTTAATCTGAACCTGTCCACTCTCTACTGAGTCCTTGAAAGCAGTGTTTTTCATGTCTGGCTTA
The DNA here is from genome assembly GCF_029281585.2 of Gorilla gorilla gorilla. Taxonomy (NCBI): domain Eukaryota; kingdom Metazoa; phylum Chordata; class Mammalia; order Primates; family Hominidae; genus Gorilla; species Gorilla gorilla. The sequence continues at coordinate 150,339,839 of NC_073247.2, read as the reverse complement.
AGGCACAGAAGCCTAGTAACCAAAAGAAAAGTTGAGGACCAGTGTGGTATGCCCATTTTTTAAATGTATTTTTTTCTCTTTTTCCTTTTCTGAATTTAATTTATAATTGACATAAAAATTGTATATATTTATTATGAACAAGATATTTTGAAATATGTATACATTGTGGAATAGCTAAATCAAGCTAATTAACATATGCATTACCTCACGTACTTATCATTTAGGTGTGTGGAATAGAACACCTACAAACTATTCTTAGAAATTTTCACAATTGGTATGCCCATTTGAAGGCCTTTTACACCGTCTTTGTGTGCTTTTCAGTGGCCATGTACAAGGAGCCATCACTGCACGATCTCACGGAGTTCTCCCGATCTGGAAGCGGGACCCCAACCAAGAGCAGAAGTGTCTCTGGCGTGCTGAACGGAGGCAAATCCATGAGCCACAATGAATCAACGTAGCCAGTGAGGGCAAAAGAAGGGCTCTGTAACAGAACCTTACCTCCAGGTGCTGTTGAATTCTTCTAGCAGTCCTTCACCCAAAAGTTCAAATTTGTCAGTGACATTTACCAAACAAACAGGCAGAGTTCACTATTCTATCTGCCGTTAGACCTTCTTATCATCCATACTAAAGCCCCATTATTTAGATTGAGCTTGTGCATAAGAATGCCAAGCATTTTAGTGAACTAAATCTGGGAGAAGGACTACCAAATTTTCTCATGATCTCACCTATACTTTGGGGATGATAATCCAAAAGTATTTCACAGCACTAATGCTGATCAAAATTTGCTCTCCCACCAAGAAAATGTAAAAGACCACACTTGTTCTTCAAAAACAAACAAAACAAAACAAAACAAAATTAACTGCTTAAATGTTTTGTCGGGGCAAACAAAATTATGTGAATTGTGTTGTTTTCTTGGCTTGATGTTTTCTATCTACGCTTGATTCACATGTACTCTTTTCTTTGGCATAGTGCAACTTTATGATTTCTGAAATTCAATGGTTCTATTGACTTTTTGTGTCACTTAATCCAAATCAACCAAATTCAGGGTTGAATCTGAATTGGCTTCTCAGGCTCAAGGTAACAGTGTTCTTGTGGTTTTACCAATTGTTTTTCTTTCTTTTTTTTTTTTTTTTTTTTTTTTTTTTTAGATTTGTGGTATTCTGGTCAAGTTATTGTGCTGTACTTTGTGCGTAGAAATTGAGTTGTATTGTCAACCCCAGTCAGTAAAGATAACTTCAAAAAATTATCCTCAAGTGTAGATTTCTCTTAATTCCATTTGTGTATCATGTTAAACTATTGTTGTGGCTTCTTGTGTAAAGACAGGAACTGTGGAACTGTGATGTTGTCTTTTGTGTTGTTAAAATAAGAAATGTCTTATCTGTATATGTATGAGTCCTCCTGTCATTGTATTTGGCACATGAATATTGTGTACAAGGAATTGTTAAGACTGGTTTTCCCTCAACAACATATATTATACTTGCTACTGGAAAAGTGTTTAAGACTTAGCTAGGTTTCCATTTAGATCTTCATATCTGTTGCATGGAAGAAAGTTGGGTTCTTGGCATAGAGTTGCATGATATGTAAGATTTTGTGCATTCATAATTGTTAAAAATCTGTGTTCCAAAAGTGGACATAGCATGTACAGGCAGTTTTCTGTCCTGTGCACAAAAAGTTTAAAAAAGTTGTTTAATATTGGTTGTTGTATACCCAAATACGCACCGAATAAACTCTTTATATTCATTCAAAGAATAATCTTCCAACATGTATTTATTGAGCGTCCATTATGTGCCAGTAACTGAAGTAGCAACTGGAAGTAAACATTGTATAATGTAGATAAGGTCACTGTCCTCAGATAGTCTGCAGTCTAGAGATTCATATTAACATGAACACTTTAAAGTGTGTTTATTTTACTAGTTACTGTACTTTCACTTCAGATTGGTACAAAGGAATTCACATTCCCATTCAGTAGTCAAATTATACAAATGAGACCTTTGTGCTAGTATTTTCTCTGCCACTCACAGTGTCATTTCCCCTCTCTGTTGCTTATTTCTCTCCTCTCTAGAGGGAATACACAGGACTAAATATCTAGTGTCCTTTCTACCGTTGAGAACTGAAGGAAAATGTAAATTTTTTTTAATGTTGATGACTTTTCTCTAGCTCCCCAAAGCTGCATTGTCTGGCAATGAACACTTTGAGAACAGTCAATACAGATGCTCTCTGACTTACAATAGTTCAACTTACATTTTTTTGGGGGGCTTTACAGTGGCACAGAAGCAATAGGCATTTAGTAGAACTCATACTTTAAGCACCCATACAACCATTTTGCTTTTTATTTCCAGTACAGTATTCAATAAATGACATGAGCTATTCAACACTTTTTATTACAAAATTTGCTTTGTAGTACATGATTTTGTCCAACTGTAAGCTAATATAAGTGTTCTAAGCACATTTAAAGTAGGCTAGGCTAAGCTATGATGTTTGCTAGGTTAGGTGTATTAAATGCATTTTCAACTTAAGATGGGTTTATTGGTATGTGACCCCCATCGTAAGTGAAGGATCATCTGTATATGGAGGGAAGAATTGTGAAATACATAAAACGTAATTGACTAGTGCTTTTCAGAGCATCTGCAAATAAAATTACTGGGGCCCCAAACAGCCTGCTTTTGCAAGGAGGGGAGACTCCTCATTTCTAAGATGTTTGGACCAGATTCAGCATGAGCTCCTATCCCTGCCCACCCCAGCCCAGTCTAGTCACCTTGTAATTTCATGAGATAAGTCCTCCTCATCCTGCTTCATCCTGCCTGAGCTCTAAACACACCTACATGAGGTAAGCTCACCTGTCTATCTTGGATGCAGGATCCTTTGTACCATGTTTTAAAAATCAGGAGACTCTCACTCAACCACCTCTCCCTATTAACTCTTACTAATTTTCAATCAGTAGGGAAAAGTAGTGCATTGTCTCCCTCTTTCTCTAAGAACTTTAAAGTTTGGTCACTGACTACTTCAGTTGCTGGTCTTGCTTTTTCTGTTGTTCAGAAATAGTGTAGGTCTGCTGGTAGTAAGCAAATTAGCGCTATGTGGGTCTCAGGGATGCCTGCGTTAATAGGATGGAGTCAAAATGCCCAGGAAGAATCCTTTACCCCCAGCACTCTTTTTGAGCTGCCTTAAAGTTGTTTTAAACAGACAGTGGTGTTAAAATAAATTAATAAGTAAATAAATAGTCCTCAAACCTTCCTACAAGTGATGATATCAATACTTTCACACATCTTCATTACACACACACATACACACACACCCTTTCCCACCCCATCCCCTCATGCGCATCCTTTAGTAGCATTCCTCCTGGCAGAAAATACTAGTCCTGCCACATAACTGATGAAAGAAAAAAAAGACTCTTTAGTCAAATAGTTGTGGGAAACACTTCAAATACTATTGGGTCTCAGCTATTAGCTCACATCAGAATCACCTGGAAGGCTTGTAAGACTCAGATCACTTGACTTCACCTTCAGAGTTTCTGATTGAGTGAGTCCTGTGTGGGCCCGAAATTTGGCATTTCTAATAAGTTTCCAGGTGATGCTGAGGCTGTTGATCCTCGGGACTTTGACAACCACTGGTATTAGTTCATTCTCACGCTGCTATAAAGATACTACCTGAGACTGGGTAATTTATAAAGGAAAGAGGTTTAATTGACTCACAGTTCTGCATGGCTGGGGAGGCCTCAGGAAACTTACCATCATGGCAGAAGATGAAGGGGAAGCAAGGACCTTTTTCACGTGGCAGCAGGAGAGAGAATGGGAAAGCGCCACTTATCAATCAGATTTAGTGAGAACTTCCTCACTATATGAGACAGCATGGGGAAACCGCCCCGAGGATCCAATCACCTCCCACCAGGTCCCTCCCTCAACACATTGGGATTACAACTCTAAATGAGATTTAGGTGGGGACACAGAGCCAAACCATATCACACTGGCATACACTATTCCTTTCTTCAGGATTAGCGTGCATTAGCAGATTAATTTCTGAAAAGTCTTGTGTTAAAGAAATCTGTTTAACTTTTACAAATGCTGAGACAAACTTATTGGGCCACAAAGCCCCATTTTCATGGAGCGTCTATTAACATTGCAGTAGAGTGGTAGTCCTCAGGCTTTTTATGTGTACCTGAATCACCTGTGGTGTTTTATATGCTTCTTTTGTTTTAAGCTTGGCCTGGGAATCTCCTGAATCTGATACCTACTGTTCTATGCCACAGCACTTAATGTCAGTGTTCTATGGCATAGCACTTAATGTCAGTTTTCCACCCCATCTGTGAACGTATATTCAATCATTATACTGTATTTAGCCTGAGAATGAATATGGAAAAGAAAACAACACTTTCTTCAGGCTTTTTGCAACTTTTTAAAAGCAAAACAGGCTCCAATTCCCCCTCCCAGGAGTTTTGTTTGTATCCAAAGAGAGGACATGCTTATTGCCATGGAATCCTTAAAGGACTGAGAGGGAAGTGATCTGTGGCACTCCTCCCCTCCCTAACCAGTACATTTGTTCCGGTTTTAAGCCAGTCAAGCTCACCGAAGAGTTTTTCAAAGACCTTAGCTACATGGATTTAACTTTACCAAGCATCCACTGTCCAAATGAACATATGAGGGAAAATGAATATCTCTTCATCTACATCAGCTGACCATAACTATGCTGTGGATAAGGGGTGGTGGGATCAGAACTGATAACCATTTTCAACAAATTTCATACGAATGTGTCTTAGAAGCCTCATTTAGATGCGATGTCATTCATGGGTAAAATTGAAATGTGCCTTCACTGGCAGAATCTTTAAACAACAATCTCTGCAAGACAATCTACGCTTTTTTCTATTGTTTCTGAAAATCCTTTCAACCTCTATTCAAAGCCATTTTCTCACTTTAGAAATTGATTACAGCAGGACTCTGATTGTCAGCACAAAAATCTGTACAGGGATATGGCAGTGGCATAATAGATGACCATTTCCAATTATAAAACAATTAGCAAAGTATAGCTAGGTCAGGCCACTAGTACCCTTCAAATTCTTAACCATATTTACAAAGACAGCTTTTCATAACTTTTATTGCTCTGTCCACAAAGATGTGGTCTCATGGTTTCACACGATTGAGAATGCTACAAGTAATAGTATACTGAAAAGAACATGTCTCTAATTCTGGACTGCTCTTTATCTCCAAGAAACAGAGAGAGAGAAAATGAAAAAAAATCCCAGCTTAGAGGAATTTTGGAAGTTACTCTTTCATGAACCATCACATTTTCTGGGCCTTTTTAATCTTTAAACACTGTTACTCTTTAGAGGTTGGTTTGAATTTGTTGCACAGAGAACAATAATCTATGACAAATCAATGAACCCTTTTGCTAATATCACATGAGTACAAGTATCTTGTATTTTTCATCACATTTACCGTAATAAAGAATGCAGACACGTATAATACCTGGCATCATTTTGGGGATTTTCCAATTTCTATGTGGGCATACTGGAAGAAGTTTGTAACAGTTGCAATTCTGTCACAATGCAGGAAGTCTTTCTAGAACACACAGTGTGGATGATTTTCAGTTTTAGAATTGTAAACTAATTAACCAAATGTCAATTCAGTTTCTCATTTTATATTAGTTTTTGTTACAAACACTGCCTCTCTATTTCTCTTTTGTACAAACACTTCACACACACACACACACACACACACACACACGCGCACACACACACACGGGCACACACGTAGATGGGCCTCCAAAAGAACTCAGAGCTGCTGTCTTCCTCTGGGAGGATGATCATATGTCTATTCAGTTGGGAGAATGGAGCAGTCAAGTTCAAAATCCATGTGGCTCTCTGGCTTCAGAAGCTATCCTTTCAGCTATGACACACACACTAAATAGTATTGCCCAGGTTTGCCCTACAACATGTTAGCATATCTACATATTTTGTACTGTAATAATGTGTACGCTGTTAATTATTTGTTTTTAATGCTGTGTAAAGTTAGCAATTAGAGTAAGAGAAACGTATGGGATAATGACTGAGTAAAAACTCAGCTCCTTTTGAGTCAATCACTCGGCTTGTTGGCACAGTAGATATTTATTACCTTAAGTACTGTCAGTGCTGCACAGCACATTACTGAGGCCTGGATAAAGCATTCACACAAAGATAAATGGATTGAAACTGTGTCAATTTTGTAGAAAAAGATATTCTGGGGTTTAGTAACAGAGAATTTTTCTTTCCTTACTGCGATTAATAAAGTGGAACTCCAATTGCAAGTAACTATTCAGTTTTATGTTCTTCACATATGGAAACCTCTCTGTCACTAATACCCTGGGACAAACTGGATGATTACCATCCAAGTGTTATTTTCTTCCTCGAAAATTTCAAAACCAGAATGAATTAGTTCTCCAAGTCTGGCTATACTATAGTTTTCTTCTTAATGTAAAACAGCTGAATAAAACAGCTTGAACAATAGTTGACTTTCATGGGTCTTAACGTTTCAAAATACGCCACCAATATATTTACCAACATATTTAGTGCCAGATATACACAAAACAAACACTACCCTATTGTTTCTGTGTGCGTGTGTGTGTGTCTGTGTCTGTGTGTGTGTGTAGCAGGACACTAAATAAAGAAGTCATGTTGCTATTCTTAGGGAAGTTTTGGTAAAGAGAGCTTCAAAGTTCCTTGGAGTCACCTGCAAGGCTAACTGTACTAAAAGCGGAATTTGCATGATCTTTCTACAAACTCTCAGTGTAAAGTGGTAGATAGACATGCAAGCATCACACTTAGATTACAATAAATGCTGTGATGTAAAAAATACAACGGAGGAAAAATTTTTGATTAGGGAAATTTAAACATTTTCAAAGAAGAGTTAATGTTTCAGTGGAGTCTTAAAAGATGAGTAGGAATTCAACAGCCAGAAGGGAAGTGTAGACGCTCCGTGTCACATAAAACAAAACAGAACAGAATAGTATAAGTGAAGGCATAGAGCTTCACATGAAAGGCACATGAAATAGCACTGGGTATCTCTAAAATATTAATTAGCCTAGTGTAGCTGGACAATGAGGGGCAGAGCCCCTGGTATGCAAGTGATGTCTGGGAAAGGAGCAATCTTTCTACAGTGCCTCATTCCATCATACCTCATTACCAGAAAAACATTATGAGCCACTTAGGTCTGTATTATTTGAGCATCTCTGAAATGGAGTTGCTCTACATGTTTTGTAGAAACCTAATGAGTAATTTATTCTCATCAGTAGACAAAATGAAAGAAAATAGACTATGAGCAAAGTATGATTCACAACCTTGCCTATTAGGCTATAGAAGATTGCCCTACTAATTCCTCCTTTTCTTCTATTGAACAATCTGTATTTTGCCTGCTCAAAAAGGAATTCCTCAAGTTATAGGGGTAGTTTGACCAGTACAATCATATAAGAAAAAATCAGCAAAATTATGTTCTAACAACATCTTCCCATCTAAAGTGCACATTTTATTTTTTTAAGGTAACATAATTACTATGAACAACCGAAATGGTATATAAAGGTGAAAAATTAAAATAATTTTTTTTACAGCTCCACGTTACCTCAACCCCTAGACCCTGGTAACCACCATTCAATTCTCTGTTTCCATTAGTTCAACTTTTTAAGATTCTTTTTATACAAAGGATGTCATGTAGCATTTTTTTCTTTTTTCATCTGGCTTATTTCACTTAGTTTGCTTATTTCAAAATGCTCTGAAGTTTCATCCATGTTTATGTAAATGGAAGGAGTTCCCTCTTTATATGGCTAAGATATATATATATATATATATATATATATAATTTTCTTTCTTCATTCATCTGTCCATGGGCACTTAAGTTGTTCCATAACTTATCTATTGTGAATAATGGTGCAATGGGAGTAAGTGGGAGTGCAGATGTCTGTTTGGCATAATGATTTAATTTCCTTTGGATATATAACCAGAAGTGGGAATGCTGGATCATACAGTAGTTCTATTTTTACTTTTATGAGGATCTCCATACTGTTTTACATAACGGCTTACTAATTTACATTCCCATAAACAGTGTACAAGAATACCTCCTTGCCAACACTTATTATCTTTTAAGTTTTGGATAATATTATTCCTATTAATAACATGTGTGATATTACATTGTGGTTTTGATTTGCATTTCCCTTATGATTAATGATGCTAAGTACCTTTTCAGATATATGTTGGCCATTTGTATGTCTTCCTTGGAGAGATGTCTATTCAGCTCCTTGGTCCATTTTTCAAAATACAGTTTACTTGTATTTTTGCTATTGACTTGTATGAGTTCCTTATATATTTTGGATATTAACCCCTTATGAGAAATATGGTTTGCAAATATTTTCTCCTATTCCGCAGGTTGCCTTTTCATTTTGTCGATTATTTCCTTTGCTGGGCAGATAATTTTTTTATTTTATTTATTTTTTGAAACAGTGTCTCACTCTGTCACCCAGGGTGGAGTGCAGTGGCGTGATCATGTCTCACCACAGCCTTGACCTCCCCAGGATCAGGTGATCCTCCCACCTCAGTTTTTGTATTTTTAGTAGAGATGGAGTTTCACCATGTTGCCCAGGCTGGTCTAAAACTCCTGGGCTCAAGCCATCTTGCCCACCTTGGGACCTCCCAAAGTGTTAGGATTAGAGGCATGAGCCACCATGCCTGGCTTTGAAACTTTTTAATTTAATGTAGTCTGACTTGTTTATTTTTACTTTGTTGCATGTGCTTTTGGTGTTACAGCCAAAAAAAGTTATTGCCAAGACCAATGCCATAGACATTATTTCTTATTCTAGTAATTTTACAATTTTAGGTCTTATGTTTAAGTTTTTAATCGATTTTGAGTTGATTTTTGTGTATGGTATAGGATAAGGGTCCAATTTCATTATTTTGTATTTGGATATCCAATGTTTAAAATACGATTTATTGAATGGACTATATTTCCCCATGATGTGTTTTTAGTGCCTTTGTTGAAGATTCGTTGATCATATATGTGTGGATTTGTTTCTTGGCTTTCTATTCTGTTCCACTGGTCTATGTGTCTGCTTCTATGCCAATACCATACTGTTTTGATTACTATAGCTTTACAATACAATTTGAAATCAGGAAATGTTCTAAACTTCTTTCTCAAGATTGTTTTAGATCTTTGGGGACTTAGGTGATTCCATAAGGATTTAAGAATCTTTTTTCTATTTCTGTAAAAAATTATATTAAGATTTTGATAGTGCTTGCATTGACTCTGTAGATCACTTTGATTAGTATCAACATTTTTGCAAAATTAATTCTTCCAAACTATGAACACAGGATACTGTTGCACTTATTTCTCTTCTTCAATTCCTTTCATCAGTATCTTATAGTTTTTAATGTACAGATTTTTCACCTCCTTGGTTAAACTTATTCCTAAGTACATTTTCCTTTTTGATGCAATTGCAAATGGGATTGTTTTTCTAATTTATTTTATTTTGTTTGTTTGTTTGTTTGTTTTTGAGATGGAGTCTTGCTCTGTCACCCAGGCTGGAGTGCAGTGGTGTGATCTTGGCTCACCACAACCTCTGCCTCCCAAGTTAAAGGGATTCTCTTGCCTCAGCCTCCCGAGTAGCTGGGATTATAGGCGCCTACCACCATGCCTGGCTAATTTTTGTATTTTTAGTAGATAGAGATGGGGTTTCACCATGTTGGCCAGGCTAGTCTCAAACTCCTGACCTCAGGTGATCCACCTTCCTCGGCCTCCCAAAGTGCTGGGATTACAGGCGTGAGCCACTTCACCCAGCCACTAATTTATTTTTTGGATAGTTCATTGTTAGTGTACAGAAACAACTGATTTTTTATGTTGATTTTGTATCAACATTGGTAAATTCCACCCAACATTTGAGGAAAAACTAATACCAATCTTTCTCAAAATCTTCCAAAAAAATGAAGAGGAAGGAGCACTTCCAAACTCATTTTATGAAGCCAGCATTATTCTCGTACCATTCCAGACAAGGACACTACAAGAAAAAAAATTACAGGCCCAAATCCCTGTTGAACATAGATGCAAAAATCCACAACAAAATACTAGCTAAAAGAACTTAACATCACATTTAAAGGATCATTCACCATAATCAAGTGGGATTTCACCAATTTCACTTGGGTAGAATTCACCAATGTTGATAAAAAAATCAACATAAAAATCAGTTGTTTCTTCACACGAACAATGAACTATCTAAAAAATAAAGAACACAATCCCATTTGCAATTGCAAAAAAATACTTAGAAATAAATTTAGCAAAGGAGGTGAAAGATCTTTATATTTAAAACTATAAAATATTGATGAAAGTAATTGAAGAAGACAAATGGAACAGATCCCTTTGTTCATAGATTGGAATAATTAATATTACAGAAATGTTAATACTAACCAAAGTGATCTACAGAGTCAATGCAAGCCCTATCAAAATCTTATCGAATTTTTTACAGAAATAAAAAAATTCTAAAATTCATATGGCACCACATAAGTCCCCAAAAATCTTTACAACTTTACTGAATTTATTTATCACTTCTAACATTTTTCTGTTGGAGTCATTGGGTTTCTGTATTGAAGACCATGTGATTTGAAACAGACCATTTTACTTCTTCCGTCCTGATTTGCATGCATTTTATTTCTTTTTCTCGACTTATTGCTCTAAGCAGAACTTCAAGTACCATGTGGAATAGAAGTGGCAAGAGTGAGCATTCTCTTCTTCATCCTGATTTCAGAAGAAAAGCTTTCAGCATTTCACTACTGACTATGATGTTAGATGTGAGTTTGTCATATATATGGCCTTTGTTATATTTAGGGATATTCCTTCTCTACCTAATGTTTTGAATGTTTTCATCATGAAAGGGTGTTGATTTTTTTTTCAAATGCCTTTTCTGTATCTGTTAAAATGATCATATGATTATTATCCTTCATTGTCTTATTGTTCATATTTATTGATTTGAGTATGTTGAGCCATCCTTTTATCCCAGGGATAACTCTCACTTGATTATGGTGAATGATCTTTTTAATGTGATGTTAAGTTCTTTTAGCTAGTATTTTGTTGTGGATTTTTGCATCTATGTTCAACAGGGATTTGGGACTGTATTCTTTTTTTTTCTTGTAGTGTCCTTGCCTGGCTTTGGTAGGAGACTAATGCTGGTTTCATAAAATGAGTTTAGAAGTGTTCCTCACTCTTCATTTTTTTTTTTTTGGAAGATTTGAGAAGGATTGGTATTAGATTTTCTTTAAATGTTGGGTAGAATTCACCACTGAAGCCATCTGGTTCTGGGCTTTACTTTGCTGGGAAGTTCTTTTTTTAAAAATTGCTGATTCAATATTCTTTTTCATTATTGGTCTCTACAGATTCTCTATTCATGATTCAGTCTTGCTAGGTTGTGGTATGTTTCTAGAAATTTATCTGTTTCTTCTAGATTACCCAACTTGTGTATAATTGTTCATAATAATCTCTAATGATCATTTATATTTCTGTGGTATCAGTTGTAATGTCTTCTCTTTCATTTCTGATTTTATTTGTTTGTGTCTTTTTCACTCTCAGTTACTCTAGCTAATTTTTTTAATGTTTTCAAAAAACAAAGTTTTATTGCTCTTTTTTATTTTTCTAGTTTCTATTTCACTTTTTTCTGTTCTGATATTTACTTCATTCCTTCTTCCGACTTTGGGATTAGTTTATGGTTCTTTTATAGTTCCTTGAGGTATAAAGTTAGGTCGTTTATTTGATTTTTTTTTCTTAATGTAGGCATTTATCACTATAAACTTCCTTCTTAGAAATGCCTTTTGCTGCATCCCATATATTTTGGTATGTTGTTTTTCCACTTTTGTTTGTCTCAAGTTTTTTAAATTTTTCTTTTGATTTGCTCTTTGATTCTTTGGATATTTAGGAGTGTATTGTTTAATTTCCACATATTTGTGAATTTTACAGTTTTCCTCCCTTTACTGATTTCCAGTTTCTTAGCATTGTGGTCAGAAAAGATATTTGGTATGATTTCAATCTTCTTAGTTTTGTTAACACTTGTTTTGTGGCCTAACAGTTGATGTATCTTCAAAATGTACCTGTGCAATTACTTGGGACGAATGTACATTCTGTTGCTTTTGGAGGGAATGTTTTGTATCTGTTAGGTCCATTTGGTCTAAAGTGTAGTTCAAGTCAATTCCCTATTGATTTTCTGTCTGGGTGATCTGTCCATTGTTGAAAGCTGGGTATCAAAGTCTTCTACTACTATACTATTACAGTCTAAATTTCCTGTTCATATCTATTAATATTTGCTTTATATATTTAGGTGATCCAATGTTGGGTGTGTATATATTCAAAATTGCATCTTGTTGATGAATTGACTCATTTATTTTTATATAATGGCATTCTTTGTCTCTTGTTACAGTTTGTGACTTTAAGTCTGTTTTGTCTGATATAGTATAGGTGTCTCTGCTTCTTTCTGGTTTCTATTTACATGCAATATCTTTTTAATCTCTTCACTTTCAGTTTATATGTGTCCTTGCAGCTAAAGTGACTATCTTGTAGATAGCAAGTACTTAGTTCTTCCTTTTTCATCCATTCAGCCACTCACTGTCTTTTGATTAGAGAATTTAATCTACTTACATTAAAATTAATTATTTATAGGTAAAGACATACTATTGCTACTTTGTTAAATGTTTTTCAGCTGTTTTGTAAGTTTTTTTGTTTCTTCCTCTCTTGCTGTCTTTCTTTGTGATTGATGATTTTCCTGTAGTACTATGGTTTGATTTCTTTTTTTTAAATAATTTTTATTTTTATTTTAAGTTCCAGGGTACATGTGCAGGATATGCAGGTTTGTTACATAGGTAAACATGTGCCATTGTGGTTTGCTGCACCTTCAACCCATCACTGAGGTATTCAGCCAAGCATGCATTAGCTATTTTTCCTAATATTATCTCTCCCCACACCCCACCCCCCTTGACAGGCCCCAGTGTGTATTGTTCCCCTCCCTGTGTCCATGTGTTCTCATGTTCAGCTCTCACTTATAAGTGAGAATATGCAGTGTTTGGTTTTCTGTTCCTGCAATAGCTTGCTAAGAATAATGGCTTCCAGCGCCATGTGTGTCCCTGAAAATGACATGATCTCATTCCTTTTTTATGGCTGCGTAGTATCCCATGGTGTATATGTGCCACATTTTCTTTATCCACTGTATCATTGATGGGCATTTGGGTTGATTCCACATCTTTGCTCTTTTGAACAGTGCTGCAATGAACATATGCATGCATGTATCTTTGTAATAGAATGATTTATATTCCTTTGGGTATATACCTACTAATGGGATTGCTGGGTCAAATGTTATTTCTGGTTCTAGATCTCGGAGAAATCACCACACTGTCTTCCACAATGTTTGAACTAATTCACTTTCCCACCAGCAGTGTAAAAGTGTTCCTATTTCTCTGCAACCTTGCCAGCATCTGTCATTTTTTTACTTTTTAATAATCACCATTGTGACTGGCATGAGTTGGTATCTCCTTGTGGTTTTGATTTGCATTTCTTTAATGATCAGTGATGTTGAACTTTTTTTCATATGTTCGTTGGCCTCATGAATGTCTTTTTTTGAGAAGTGTCTGTTCACGTCCTTTGCCCACTTTTTGATGCGGTTTTTTTTTCTTGTATATTTGCTTAAATTCCTTGTAGATTCTGGATATTAGACCGTTGTCAGATGGATAGATTGCAAAAATTTTCTCCCACTCTGTAGGTTGCATGTTCACTGTGATAGTTTCTGTCTTTCTTTCTTTTTATATTATACTTGAAGTTCTGGGGTACATGTGCAGAATGTGCAGGTTTGTTACATAGGTATGCACGTGCCATGGTGGTTTGCTGCACCCATCAACCCGTCATCTATATTAAGTGTTTCTCCTAATGCTTTGACTTCATTATTTCTTTCATTTGATTGAGTATGCTGTGGATGTTTTCTGTTACTTTTTTTTATTTTATTCATTGTATTCTTCAGCTTCGGAATTTCTGTTTGTTTGCTTGTTTGTTTTTCACAGTTTCTATCTCTTTGTTGAACTTATTATTTTGGTCATACATTGTTTTCCTGATTCTACTGACTTCTCTGTCTGTGTTCTCATGTAGCAACCCAAGCTTATTTAAAACAATTATTTTTAATATTTTGTCAGGAAATTTGTAGATCTCCATTTTTTTTTTTGTTGGCAACTGGAAAATTACTGAGTTTCTTTGGTGGTATTATTTTTGTGTTGTTTTTGGCAGGTGTTCCTTGAAATCTCGTGTTGCCATGTTCACATTTGAAGAAGTAGTCTCCTCCTTCAGCCTATACTGACTGGCTTCAGAAGAGAAACAGTTATACCAGTTAGCCTGACTGGGGATACTAAGACTCTTGCACATCTTTTCTGTAGATGTGTCACTCAAGCTCTTTTTGAGAAATTTTAAGATCATCTGTATTTTATTAATTTCATAAAACCAAACCAAATTCTGAGAGTTTCCCATTTGTTTTCTCTAACGTGGTGCCCTGAAATGCTCAAGTTTTTTTGCCTTCTCCCATTCCCACAGAGTCAAGCTGCCTGCTTCTGCATGCTCACAAGTTCACACTCACTGTCAGGGTTTGGGCCATGTACAGGGAGCAAGCCAAGGTAGAGGAGAGAGGGAGACATGCAAAGTTTTGGGAGCACCCATGTGTTAGCTTCGGGGGTCTACAGTTCAGGCATCCCAAGCCACTAGTGGTGGGTGGGCCTCCTGATGGAGTCTATGAAGTTGTTAGTAGTATATGTGTCCTTTTGTTGAATTTCCAGTCTCTGGTTGCTGTGAGTCCCTACTGCTGTTCCCTGCTCACAGCCTCTCAGTCACTCAGACATGATGATCCCCTCAGTATTCTGAGTGGGGATAGAAAGAAGTAGGCCTCTTGGTCAGTGTCCCACATGGCTAGGAAAGCCAGTCATTCATTTACTACACTCTCCCTTTCACCCAGTGGAAAAATCATGAGTCAAAGTTGTATCTCTTGGTGTTGAGTTCTGCTAGCTTGAGAGAGGGTTGACATAAGTAGTGAAACTATTTTCTGGTTCTTTTCAATGTGCCTATTCTCATAATTGTTTTGCTCCATCTGTGAGCTGGACTACCAGACTCCCACAAAGGTACTCTCCTACTTGAGTGGTTGTCAAAATTGTAGATAGTGGGGAAATGACAGGAGAAAATTCCTGTTCCGCCATCTTGCTGACATCACCCCGATATCTAAAATGCATATTTTAATTCTTTTTTTCCTTGAATAAGTTTATTTTGGAATTGTTGAGTTTTACAAAATAATTTAAAATATTCTCTCTCTCTCTCTCTCTCTCTCTCTCTCTCTCTCTCTCTCTCTCTCTCTGGGGTTGAGGTCTCACTCTGTCACCCAGGATGGATTACAGTGGCACAATCACAGCTCACTGCAGCCTCGAATTTCTTGGTTCAAGTCATCCTCCCACTTCAACCTCCCAAGTAGCTGGGACTACAAGGCGTGTGCCACCATGCCCAGCTAATATTTTTAAATTTTTTGTAGAGATGGGGTCTCACTATGTTGCCCAGGTGGGTCTTGAACTCCTGGCTTCATATGGTCCTCCCATCTCCACCTCCCAAGTCATGAGGATACCAATTGTGAGTCACTGTGCCCAGCTATTCCCCTCTCTCTCTCTTTTTCTCTCACACACATGTGTGCATGCACAGACACACACACCTCATGTTCATTCTCTTTACCATGATGATCCTTGGTTCTTTTACACAGCTTCTTTCAGTTTACCTTACAATTTAGCTCAACACAAATTTTAAAAAACTTATAGTTACAATTTAATTTGGCTTGGTCCACACCTCTAACAAATTTGATACAATCTCCAACTTACGGTTACAAGTTAGTTGATTATATTCACTTCCAAGTATTTACCCCAACATTTCATTATGAAAATATATCCATCAATTAATGCTCTTATCTATAAAATAATTATTTTTTTGCGTTTCAAAATAAGTTACAGACATCAATGCAATTCATCTTTAAACCCTTTATCATGCATATCAGGAAGTAGAATTTAATATTTCTATATTTCTTTGGGGAGAAATGGAGCTAAAATTATATACTGTATCATATACAAACCTGTTAGGTATATCAATTCATGTGTATTGACAAATGTATACACCATGTAACAGAAACTCATTTCAAGATATAGAATATTCCTATCACTACAAATATTAATCACCAAAACAGTGGGGAGAATGTCTCTAGGGCATGTCAGAGACCTTCACTGCAGCCTCTCCCATTATAGGCCAGGAGGCCTTGAAGGAAAAAAATGGTTTAGTTGGCCAGGCCTCAGGCACCCCCCCTTGCTCTTTGCAGCCTTGAGACATGGTGCCCTGCGTCCCCAGCTGCTTCAGCTTCAGCTGTGGCTAAAAGGGGCCAACATACAGCTCAGGCCATTGTTTCAGAGAGTGCAATCCCCAAGCTTTGGCAGCTTACACATGGTGTTGGGCTTGCAGGTGCACAGAAGTCAAGAATTGAGGTTTGGGAACCTCTGCCTAGATTTCAGAGGATGTATGGTAATGCCTGGATGTCCAGACAGAAGTCTGCTGCAGGGGTAGAGCTCTCAGGGAGAACCTCTGCTAGGGCAGTGCAGAAGGGAAACGTGGGGTTGGAGCTCCCCCACAGAGTCTTCACTGGGGCACTGTATAGTGGAGCTCTGAGAAGAGGGCCATAGTCCTCCAGACCCCAGAATGGTAGATCCACCAATAGCTTGCACCATGCACCTGGAAAAGCCACAGGCACTCAACACCAGCCCATGAAAACAGCTGTGAGGGTGGCTGTATCCTGCAAAGCCACAGGGGAAGAGCTGCCCAAGGCTGTGGGAGCCCACCCCTTGCATCGTTGTGACCTGGATAGATGTGAGACATGGAGCCTAAGGAGATCATTTTGGAACTTTAAGCTTTAACGACTGCCCTATTGGATTTTGGACTTGCATGGGCCTATAGCCCCTTTGTTTTGGCCAACTTCTCCCATTAGGAATGGGTGTTTTTACTCAATTCGTGTACCCCCATTGTATCTTGGAAATAACTAACTTGCTTTAGATTTTACAGGCTCATAGGTGGAAGGGACTTGCTTTGTCTCAGATGAGACTTTGGACTTGGACTTCTGGGTTAATGTTTGAATGAGTTAATACTTTGGGGGACTATTGGAAGGGCATGATTGTGTTTTGAAATGTGAGAACATGAGATTTGGGAGGAACTAGGGTCAGAATGATATGGTTTGGCTTTGTGTCCCCACCCAAATCTCTCCTTGAATTGTAATAATCCCCATGTGTCAGGGGTGGGACCAGGTGGAGGACTGAATCATGGGGGTGGTTTCCCTCATGCTATTCTCATGATAGTGATTTATAACAGATCCAATGGTTTTATAAGCATCTGGCATTTCCCCTGCTGGCACTCATTCTCTCTCCTGCCGCCCTGTGAAGAGGGGCCTTCCACCATGATTGTAAGTCTCCTGAGGCCTCCGAAGCCATGCGGAACTGTGAGTCAGTTAAAACTCTTTCCTTTATAAATTACCTAGTCTTGGGTATTTCTTTATAGAAGCATGAGAATGAACTAATGCACAGGGTAAAAATTTAAAAACAAACACACAAATGCAAGTAAACAAGCCAATATTTCAACTGTTCCCATTGCATTATCCTTATTCTTTATCTATGGTACCAGAAAATAGTACATCTGAAACAATTTTTTTTTCCTGCCATGATGTACACTCAAGTGGGTCCACTGGGGTTTCTTTCAGTTTCCCAAATACTAGATATGACTCTTCCCTATACCTTATCTTCATATGAAGAAAGCTATGAGAATATATTAATAACTGAATATAGTAACACTACTATAGGAATAAGCATGTGTCTATTCCAATTGATCTTTTAAAACTTTTATTTGGAAATATTTATAGATTCAAAGGAAGATGCAAAGAGTAAAGGGAAGTGCTATATGCCCTTTATCTAGTTCCTCTAGTGGTATCAACGTACATAACTGCAGTATCTTATATAAACCAAGAAATTGGCATCCATATAATCCACAGACGTTACTCAGACTTCTCTAGTTTTACATACACTAATTTGTATGTGTGTGTGTGCGTGCACGTGTATGTGTGTAGGTCTATGCAATTTTACCACATGTGTATATTTGGGTAACCACTACAATGATCAAGATATGGAACTGTTCCGTCACCACTAAGATCCCTTGTGCTTTTCCTTTATAAACATCTCCCTGTCATCCTTTTTCACCCATAAAAGCTAGTAAACACTAATCTGTTCTTCATCCTTATAATTTTATTATTTCAGAATTGTTATATAAATGTCATCATACAGTATATAACACATAGAGATTGGCTTTTGTCACTCAGCACAATTCCCTTGAGATGCATCCAAACTGTTGTGTATATCAGTAATGCAATATGTTTAATTTCTGTGTAGTATTCCATGGTAGAGATGTGCCATAGTTTAACTATTCACCTGTTGAACAACATTTATGTTCTTTCTACTTTTGGGCTATTACAAATAAAGTTGCTATGAACATTCATGTATAAGATTTTGTGTGATCATTGGCTTTCATTGCTCTAAGATAAATTAATAAGCATTTCTGAGTTATATAATAATCACATATTCAGTTTTGTAATATATTGCCAAACTTTTTTAAAGTAGCTATATTTTTCATGTGTTTATTTTCGATACATATATCCTATTTTACAAAATGATTGTTGATGAATTTTCTCTATATTCTATTGGATGTTTTAAGAAATTTTCATTGAGTTTTCAGAGTTTGCTATATAGTCCAGTTAGGAATCCTTTGTCAGAGGTGTAGTTTGCATATTTTCTTCCAGTGGTTAATTACTAAAATTGCAGTGTAAGAACTTCTGAAAACCCTTTCCTCCATAAAAGCAATAAGAACACAGGTGAAAATTCTAAACTAACTTGTTCATAACTCTGGAAATTAACTAAAAACTTGTAAGAATTTGAGAAGTCTTTATTTTAGAAAATTTGCTGGATATTGGCAAGAACAGTGAAATCTGTGACATTTTAACTTACCGTATTTCCATATTCTTTTACTCAGATCTGCAATATTCTCAAAAACCAAGTGCCCTGCAATTATAGTGGCATAAAAACAGCAGTCTGGCAGCCATCAAAAGTGGAAGAATGCCATTAAGGGTGTCTGCCAGCTCTATCCCCACAGAATGTCATCAGGGACCTGTTCTCTAAATATCCCAACCTGTAGAACTTGTCTTTGTTTCACCTGATTCAACCTCATTCGGTGTGAACAGGCTTTTGTTGAAATCAATCCGGGGCAATTGTTCCACACTGCAGCTGCTTGAGATGTCAACTACAGTTAGGGCAAACACAAAGTTGACTAGAAAAACTTAAAAGGAAAAGCTAAGGAATGAGATGTCCATAGGAGGATTTTAAAAGTTTCAATATATTCGTGGGAATTTTAGAAGGATGCATGTATGGGCAGGGCTGTGTGCATACCTAGGGAAGACTTGAGAAGGCCCTAATTTCTTATATGTGTCTAATCTAATATATGTCCAATCATTAGCTGGCCACTAAGCTAACTGAGCAGAGACTAGTGACCATACACATCAAATGATACAGACTTTACATAATTAGTTCAAGAAAGTCATTAATCAAACTGCAACAACAAAAGCAAACAGAAAAACACCAACAAACTTTAGGAATGGGGAAAAAATCTGATTTTCAGATTTTTCACATTATATTATTTAAAATGTTCAGTTTCAACAACAAAACAACTGAGACATGCAAGGAAACTGGAAACTATGGCCCATACCTGAGGAAAAAGCAGTCAGTAGAAACTATCCCTAAAGAAGAGCTATCAGAAATTTGTTTAGCATAGTTGCTATTTCAGCATCCATTTTTAGTCCTGACATAAGTTGCTCAAAACCTAGTCATACTCTGACTAGTCATACTCTGACCCATTTGGCCTAGTTAAAACTTGCTCTCTCTGTGTTTTTGATATAGCCTGATTGTTCTTCATCTCGCTTACTCAAAACCTAACACATCCCATAGCTGCTGAACATAACAAAATCTAGTGATCAACTCCAGAGTCATGTGAATAATTTTCCTGCTTCATACATGCTTTCTTTAAACTAGCCAACCCACAGTCCCTGTGGGAGAGCCTAAGGGATAACACCCATGAGCCTTAATAAAGGCATAGTCCCACATGTCCCCCGAGTCTGTCACCCCTCACCTACCAGTTGAGCACTTCGTTGCCTTCAGGCTTTCTGTGTTCCCTCATGGGTACCCCTCTTCTCCTGTGGATCTGAGAGTTTAAAAATGCTTCTGTTATTTCATGTGTTGTATTGTGCTGCCTCCTATGTTTCTCACCTGATTGGCAAAAGCAAACTCTACTTTCCTCTCAGTGAGGCTCTTTTAGAGAATGGCTATCCTGGTAGAAATGAACTGTACACAGTTCAGACAAAAGCCATAAGGGTGTCTGCCAATATAAACAAGTTTCCTGTGAAAAAGATACCTTCCATGTTGGTTGGACATCTAGGTATTAGGCTGTCTTCCAGGATTAAGAAATGAAAGGCACACTGTAATCATCTGCAACCAAATCCTCTGGAACCCCCATCAGAGCAGGGCTAGAATTTATAACCTCTCTCCAGAGAGACCTCAAGACCAAACTAAAGGAAAATACAAGAGCAGACATTGTACTTAACAGCAAAATACTTTATATCAGCTATTTTAAATATGTACAAAGAACCAAGGGAAACTACTTCTAAATAATTAAATGAAAGTGTGAGAATTATGTCTCATCAAGTAGAGAATATTGATAGAGATGAACATTACAACAAATGAACTACAGATTCTAGAGTTGATAAGTGTAATACAGAAATAAAAGACGTACCAGAGGGATTCAACAGCAGACAGAAGAAAGAAAAAAGGAAGATGAAGAATCAGCTAACTTGATGAGGTCGTTGAGATTATCTAGTCTCAGAAACAGAAAGAAAAAAATGAAGAAAAATTAACAGAATTTCAGAGAACTTTGATATACTATCAACCATGCCAACATACATATATGGGCTTCCTTTGGCTGCTGTAAAAAACATTATCACACACTTTGTGACTTCTTTAAAAATGCTTATTCTCTTATAGTTCTGAGGCCAGAAGACTGAAATCAGTTTTACTGGGCCAAAACAAAGGTGTTGTCAGGGCCACACTCCCTTCAGAGACACAAGAGATAATCTGTTTCCCTGTATTTTTCAGCTCCTAGAATTTCATTCCTATATGTATGGCCCTTTCCTTCTATCTTCAATGTCAACAATATAGTGTCTTCATGTCTCTCTGTACTTTCACATTCATATTACCTTATGCCTGCTGTGTCAAATATCTCCCTGTCTCTCTCATGTAAAGACATTTGCAATTGCATTTAAGGCCCTGTGATTAATCTAGGATAATCCCATCATCTCAAAATATTTAATTTAATCACAGTGAAAAATATCTTTTGGCATTTAAAGTGATATTCTCAAGGTTCTAGGGATTAGGTCCTGGATATCACTGAGGGTCATTATTCAGTCCAACACAATATGCTTAATAGAAATCCCAGAAGAAGAGAGAGTGAAAGAGACAGAATATTTGAAGAAACACTTTTCAAAATCTCAGTAATTTGAAGAAAAACTTTAATCTGTATGACCAAGATTAATGAGATCCAAGTAGGATAGATGCAAAGAAATCCCCACAGAAACAGATCATAATCAAACTCTCAAAATTCAAAAATAGAGAATCCTAAAACCTGAAAGGGAGAAGCAACTCATTGTGTAAAAAGAATCCACAATAACATTGACAGATAATTTTTCATCAGAAATCGTGGATGACAGAACACAGTTGGATGACATATTCAAAGTGCTTAAAGAAAAAGACTGTCAACCAACAATTCTCTATGCAGAAAAATTATCTTTCATAAATGAAGACATTAAGACATTCCCAGATCAGCAAAAACTGATAATTTGTCACTAGCAGATCTTGCCTATAAATAATACTAAAGAAAGTCCTCAGGTTAAAAAGAAAAAAAACATTAAGATGGTAGTTAAAATCCATATAAAGAAATAAAGAGTACCAGTAACAACATAAAGCAAATACAAATGATAGTATATTTTTTTGTTTGTAATTGTCTTCTCTTAACTGAGTTAAAAGAAAATAGCATTAAACAATAATTATAAAACTCTGTTGATGCACTTATAATGTATAAAGACTGAATTTGTATGACAGTGATAGTAAAAAGGAACATGGAGGGAACAGAGATATATAGGAGGAAAGTTTTTCTATACTACTTAATTTAAGTTGTTTTTAATCTAAAATACACTGTTATAAGTTAATATGTTAATTGAAATCCTGAGGGCAAGCACTAAGAAAATAACTTTAAAACATAGCATAAAAATGGCAAAGCAATTAAAGTAGTACAGTAGAAAATAGCTATTTAACAGGGGAAAAAACCCAGTAATGAAGAAGAGGAACAAAAAAGATGTAAGATATATAGAAAAAAATAGCAAAATGGCAGATGTCAATCCTACTGTCTTAGTAGTGCCATTAAAATAAATGAATTAGATATGGCACCCAAAACTCAGGCAACAAATGAAAAAATAGGTAAATTGGATTCACCATAATTTAAAAAATTGTGCATAAAATGACAGAGTTTCAGTTTGGGAAGACAAAAAAGTTCTGAAAATAAATAGTTTTGAGGGTTGTGAATGTATTCATGACACTCAATTGTACATTTAAAATGGTCTAAATAGTAAATTTTAGGTTATATGTATTGTATTGCAATAAAAATAAATGGATTAAAATCTCCAATTCAAACGTGGAGATTGGCAGAATGAAGAAAACCACATGATATGTTTAGATATATGTTTTCAAAAGGAACACACTTTAGATTCCAAGACAAAAATATGTTGAGAGTAAAATAATAGAAAAAGATATACTGTGCAAAAAGTAATAATGATAGAGGAGTAGATACTACTATTGAAAACAATGGATTTTAGTACAAAAATTCATACTAGAGAGAAATAACATTTTACAATGATAAAGGCTCAATCCATCAAGAGGACATAATAATTATAAATGTATACGCACCTACCAACAGCACCCCAAAATACAAGAAGCAAAAACAGACCAATGTGATTTGTGAATAAAGATGTAAAAATTCTAAAAATATGCTAGCTAACCAAAACCGGAAACAAATAAAAAATTTTTATACACCATGAACAAGCAGCTTTAATCCAGTAATGCAAGGTTAATTCAACATATAAAAATAAAAAATGTACCATATTCATTTGATAATGAAAAAAAACACTCGATCATCTCAATAGATTTAGAAAAACCATTTGAAGATAGCCAATACTCTTTTATGATGAAAAATACTCACAAATTAAACACAGAAGGGAACTTCCTCAATCTGATAAAGAGAAACTACAACTCACTTTACAATTATTGATGAAAGACTAAAAGTTATCCCTATGAGATCAGGAACAAGACAAGATATCTGCCATTTCCATATGTTTTCAAAATTTTACTGAAGTTCCTAGCCAGGGAAATAAGGTAAGAAAAAGAAATGGAAGAAATTCAGATTGGAAAGAAAGAAGTAAAACTACCTCTATTTGCAAATGACATGACCTTGTATTGAGGAAATTATAAGTAACTTCCAAAAAAACCTATTAGAATCATAAATGAGTTCAACAATGTTACAGGATACAAAAAGCAATATATGAAAATCAGCTGTATTTATGTACTTTATCAATAAATAATATGGAATGAAATTAAGAAAGCAATTCCATTTACAATAGCATCAAAAGGAATAAAATACTCAGAAGTAAATTAAGTGAAAGAAGTGCAAAATTTGTACACTAGAAAGTATAAATCATTGTTGAAAGAAATGGAAAAGATGTAATGAATGGAAAGACATCTCATGATCCTGCATTAGAAGACTTTGTATTGCTAAGATGGCTATACTCTCTGTTATTAGTTAGGGTTTTCCAGAGAAAGCAAATAGGAGAGAAAGAGTGGTAGACAGAGAGAGAGAGAGACAGGAAGAGAGGGAAGGAAAAAAAAGAGAAAGAATATTTATGAAGACATTTATTTCAGGCCAGGTGTGGTGCCTCATACTTGGAATCTCAGCACTTTGGGAGGGCAAGGCAAAAGGATCACTTGAGCCCAAGAATTCCAGACAACCCATGACCATACAGTGAGAACCATCTCTACAAAAAATAAATAATTAGCCAGGACATGGTTGTGTGCACTGGTAGTCCCAGCGACTCGTGAGGCTGAGATGGGAGGATTGCTTGAGCCTGGGAGATCAAGGCTGCATTTAGCTATGATCACACCACTGCACTCCAGCCTGGGCAACAGAGCGATACCCTGTCTCAAAAGCACACAAAAAGGAAAATACTTATTCAAGGAGTTGGCTTATGTGATTGTGGGTGCTGGCAAGTTCCAAATTTGTAGGGCAGGCAAGCCAGCTGAAAACTCAAGCAGAAATTGATGCTGACTGTGGAAAGAGAACTTCTTCTTTTCCAGGAAACTTGTTTTTATTCCTAAGGCCTATCAATTCATTGCATAAGCCTCACCCACATTACCAAAAGTAATCTCCTTTACCTAAAGGAAACTGACTGTAGACATTAACTATATCTAGAAAATACCTTTATGGAGATACTGAGATTAATGCTTGATTTGAGTACTACACCAGTTGCCACATAAAACTAACAATCACATTCCACAAATTGATCCACAGACTCACTGCAATTCCTATCAAAGTCACAGTTGCTTTTTGTATTAAAATTTAAAAGCTTGTCCTGAAATTCATGGGAAATGCAAGAGACCAGAATAACTAAAACAATAACAAAGGTGAAAAAAACCTGCAGTAATCAAGAAATTGTGATATTGCTATAAGAATAGATACAGATCTAGCTCCTTAAACTGCTAAACAACTTCAGCAAAGTCTCAGCATACAAAATCAATGTATAAAAATCACTAGCATTCCTATACACCACCAACAGCCAAGCAGAGAGTCAAAACAGGAAGGCAATCCCATTCATAATTGTCACACAAAGAATAAATATCTAGGAATATAGCTAACCAGGGAAGTGAAAGACATCTACAATAAGAACTACCAAACGCTGCTCAAAGAAATCAGAGATGACACGAACAAATAGGAAAATATTCCATGCTCATGGATAGGAGAATCAGTATCACTAAAATGGCCATACTTCTCAAAGCAATTTACAGATTCAATCCTATTCCTATCAAACTACCAATGATTTTCTTCCCAGAACTAGAAAAAAAACTGTTTTAAAATTCATATGGAACAACAAAAAAAGAGCCCAAATAGCCAAGGCAATCCTAAGAAAAAAGAACAAAGCTGGAGGCATCATGCTACCCAACTTCAAACTATACTACAGGGCCACAATAACCAAAACAGCATGGTACTGGTATAAGAACAGACACATAGACCAAGGGAACAGAATAGAGAACCCAGAAATAAGACTGCACACATACAGCTATCTGATATTCGCCAAACCTGACTAAAACAAGCAATGGGGAAATGACTCCCTATTCAATAAATGGTGCTGTGATAACTAGCTAGCCACATGCAGAAGATTGAAACTGGACCCCTTCCTTACACCATATACAGAAATTAACTCAAGATGGATTACAGTCTTAAATGTAAAACCTAAAACTATAAAAACCCTGAAAGACAACCTAGACAATACTATTCAGGACCTAGGCAAGGGCAAAGATTTCATGATGAAGGCAACCAAAGCAATTGCAACAAAAGTGAAAATTGACAAATGGGATCTAATTAAACTAAAGAACTTCTGCACATCAACGGAAACTATCAACAGAGTAAACAGACACCCCACAGAATGGGAGAAAAATTTTGCAAACTATGCAATTGACAGAAATCTAATATCCAGCTTCTATAAGGAACTTCAACAAATTTACAAGAAAAAACAACCCCATTAGAAAGTGAGCAAAGATCATGAACAGACACTTTTCAAAAGAAGATATACATGCGGCCAGCAAGCCTAAGGAAAAAAATCTCAAAATCACTGATCATTAGAGAAATGCAAATGTAAACTACATGAGATTCTGTCAACGGTGGAGGGTACCCAGGTTCTTGGCATCTTGAACAAAGAATTGGACAATATCCTCTATGGAGAGGATATTTCCTGTCATAGCTGTAGTGTGAATTGGCCTTATGTTCCCTGCCTCCAGACCCTATTTTCCTGCCTCAATACCATCTCCTACCAGTCAGAATGGCTAAAAAATAAAAAATTAATAGGTGCTGGCAAGGTTGCAGAGATAAAGGAACATTTGTAGACTGTTGCTGGGAGCATAAATTAGTTTAACCAACGTAGAAAACAGTGTGGCAATTCCTCAAAGACCTAAAAACAGAACTACCTTTCAACCTAGCAATCCTGTTACTGGATATATACCCCAAGGAATATAAACCATTCTATCATAAAACATATATGTGCATATATTCATTGCAGCCCTATTCACATTAGCAAAGACATAGAATCAACCTAAATGCCTATCAATGGTAGACTGAATAAAGAAAATGTGGTACATATACACCATGGAATACTATGCAGCCATAAAAACAAATGAGATATGTCCTTTGCAGGAACATGGATGGAGCTGGAGGCCATTATTCTTAGGAAAATAATGCAGGAACAGAAAACCAAATACTGCATGTTCTCACTTGTAAGTGGGAGGTAAATAATGGGAACACATGGATACCTAGAGAAGAACAACACACACTGGAGCCTACCAGAGGTTAGAGGGTGGGAGGAGAGAAGATAGAGGATGATAAAAAGTAACTAATGGGTATTAGGCCTGATGCCTGGGTGAGGAGATAATCTGTTCAGCAACACCCCCTCACTCTGACACAAGTTTACCTATATAACAAGCCTGCACATGTACCCCTGAACTTAAAATAAAAGTCAAAAAAGAATAGATATAGGTCAATGGAATATAATTAACAGTACAAAAATAAACTCTTACACTTATTGTCAATTGACTTTCATCAAGAGTGCCAAGATAATTTAATGGAAAAAGAAGACTTTTTCAACCAAAGGTTCTGGGATAACTGGATATCTAGACACAAAAGAATACAGTTGGACAACTTGCTCAGATCATGCATAAAAATTAATTCAAAATATAAACAATATCTAAATATAAGATATAAACTTTAAAACTCTCAGAAGAAAATGTAGGCATAAACATTTACAACTCTAGATTGGGCAAACTTTCTTAGATATGACACAAAAAGCACAAGTAAGAAAAGAAAGAATAACTAAATTTGACTTCATTAAAATTAAATATTTTTGTGCTTCGAAAGTCATATAAAGAAAATGAAAAGGAAACCTACAGAATGAAGGAAAAAAATTTACAAATCAATCCAGAATATATATATAACTTTTGTGATCAAATGTTTGTGATTCAATGTGATCAAATGATCTGAATAGACATTTCTCCAAAGACTACATCGAAATAGCCAATGAGCACATGAAAAAATGTTCAACACCATTAGTCATTTGGGTAATGCAAATCACAACCACAATGAGGTTTCAATAAACACATCCACTAAAATGGCTTTTAAAAAGACAGTAACACATAATTTGATGAGGACGTGGAGAAATTGGAACTCTCATGCAGTAATGATGGGAATGTAAAATGCTGCAGCTCCTTTGGGAAATAGTCTGGCGTTTCCTCAAAAAGCTAAACATGATGGTATCATATGACACAGCAATTCCACTACTAGGTACATACCAAAGAAAAATGAAAACATGTTTTCTCTTAAAAACTTGTACATGGATGTTCACAGCAGCATTATTCACTAAAAATTAAAAGTAACCCAGAAGTCCACCAACTAATGAATTGATAAATAATATGTCATATTCCAGACAGTGGAATATCATTCACTCATAAAAGTGAATGAAGTGCTGACATATCTACAACATATAAACTTAAAAACATGATGCTAATTGAAAGAAGGAAGACACAAAAAACTACTCTTTTTTTTCTTGTTTGTTGTTTGTTTGTTTGTTTGTTTTGAGACAGAGTTTCGCTCTTGTTGTGCAGGCTGGAGTGCAATGGTGTGATCTCGGCTCACCGCAACCTCCGCCTCCCCGGTTCAAGCGATTCTCCTGCCTCAGCCTCCCGAATAGCTGGGATTACAGGCATGCACCACCACGCCCGGCTAATTTTTTATTTTTAGTAGAGACAGGGTTTCTCCATGTTGGTCAGGCCAGTCTCGAACTCCCGACCTCAGATGCTCCACTCCCCTCAGCCTCCCAAAGTGCTGGGATTACAGGCATGAGCCACCGTGCCTGGCCAACATATTTTATTATACTATTTATATTAAATGTTCAGAACAGGCAAATTTATATATAGAGAGAGACAAAGAGTAGATTAATAGTTGCCAGGGACTGGGGCAAGGGAAGACTGGGAAGTCACTGCTAATTGGTATGGGGTTTCCTCTGGGGTGTTGAGATATTCTGGAATTAGATAGTGGTTTTGGTTGTACAACTTTGTGTATATACTGGAAACTACTGAATTGTACACCTTAAAAATTAAAAATAAAAAAACAAACTTAAAATGTATACAATTAAGAAACTTCTGTCTTTGAACTAGTATTAGTAACAAAATATGTCTAAAACCTTTCAGAATATATGTGTCAAATGAACACAATTAAGACCCACAGCTCTAGAAAACAAAGAAAGAAAGCACTTCGTCAATGCTCTGGTGCCAGAGAAGTTGACTTCACCTTTGCAGAATTCTTTGGGTTTGTGTGGTTCTTCTTTGATGTTTCATGCAATGATACATCATTCTGATGGTATACAACTCTATATCTCAAAGTTTATTTATATATTAAATAGGATAAATAATAGTTCCTTTCTTTTAGGTTTCTTATGAAGATTAAAGAAGTTAGATGACACATGGTAAATAAAAATATTAACTATATTATATAACATAAAAATAAAGGTATAAAAATAGGGCTCAAGTAAGAGCTTAATGTTTTTTATCATTATTATTGTTGCTGCTGCTGCTGCTGCAGCAATTATTGTATCAACCTTTTTAGAAACTGACAGCAGTATATTACACAGCCCATTGGTCTTTGTTAGACAACCCCTTCCCCAAATGTGTGTCATTATGGGAAAATAATTCTCCTTTTGTATTATGAAATGTAAAATATATGGCTCTGTAGAAAATATGAAAAATTCAGAAAGGCACAAACTTTTAAAACATAAAAACCATCAAGTTGAAAATAACCACTGTATGTATGTAAATCTATATCTATTCTACCTATCTTTAATTCACAAGAATGTGGAAGCCCATTTTTGATGAAAGTATGGTAATTCCAAGAAATGTCACACACTGAAACAGATTATATAGTAGACTATTAGGGCTAGAAGGACTCTTAGTTGATTGCCTGCTATTTCATGCCTTGAAAATATGTCCCTTTTTGTTTCTCTCTTCTATGTGTTTATTCCTGAGTTTCACACTACAGACATTGGATAGTTTCTATTTCTCAGTATAATTTTGGTTAAAAACTATAATCCAAATAGGAGCACTTTTACACTGTTGGTGGGAGTGTAAATTAGTTCAAACACTGTGGAAGACAGTGTGGCGATTCCTCAAGGACCTAGAACCAGAAATACCATTTGACCCAGCAATTCCATTACGAGGTATATACCCAAAGGATTACAAATCATTCTACTATAAAGACACATGCACACATATGTTTATTGCAGCACTGTTCAAAATAGCAAAGACTTGGAACCAACCCAAATGTCCATCAATGATAGACTGGATAAAGAAAATGTGACACATATACACCATGGAATACTATGCAGCCACAAAGAAGGATGAGTTCATGTCCTTTGCAGGGACATGGATGAAGCTGGAAACCATCATTCTCAGCAAACTAACATAGGAACAGAAAATCAAACACCACATGTCCTCACTCATACGTGAGAGTTGAACAATGAGAACATGTGGACGCAGGGAGGGGACCATCACACATCGGGGCCTATCAGGGCATGAGGGGCTAGGGGAGGGATAGCATTAGGAGAAATACCTAATATAGATGACAGGTTGATGGGTGCAGCAAACCACCATGGCATGCATATAGCTATGCAACAAACATGTACGTTCTGCACATGTATCCCAGAACTTAAAGTATAATAATAATAATCAAAGAACAGACTAGTCAACAAACAAACAAATGACAACAGAAAACTATAATCCAAACTATTTTTTTAGAGATGAGGAAATGGAGAAATTGTAATCCCTTGCCCCTGGTCACACACCTGGTAACTGAATCTCTAGGTCCCAAGCCATTGCACTTCACATTGCACCACACTGATCGGACTGAGGGACATTTGATTTAATATCAAGTGTCAGAGAGCAGAACATTTGCATTTGGGACAGATATGTTTAATTTCCCTTCTGAATGTTTACATATCTTCATAAATTTAAGCAAACTCCGAGAACTCTGCATAAGTTGAGACTTGAATAATGCCTCTTTCTAAATATCCACCTATTGAACAAGCCAAGGAATTAAAAGGATGGCAAGGAATTTGTTTCATTTCTGGAAATCTGGAAAGGGTGCTATTCACATACTGGGAATTTCTTCTTAATATTATGAACATGTCAGCATATTGAAGAAAGCTGCAAATCTTAATGTCAACTCTCTTCTGAAAAGACATCACAGAATCATGACCATATGTAGAGGCAATCCCAGAAAAAGCCAACCATTACCACCTCATTTAGAAGAGTAAGGGCTGCAGGCAAGGAGGGATGTTAGGGCAGATGTATAACAACCCTCCTTAAGTACCCTTTGCCAGTGAAGAGCCATAATATCAACAAGCAACTACTCTCGGAGGCTCCATGATTCACAGAGCTACCAGGAGCAGATAGCCGTCTGTACAGATGGCTGCATTTCTGACAACAGGCTTGGGAAGAAGGCCAGACAGACAGAGCTACCGAATAACTGGGATGGAAGCTAACTAAAAAGACATCTGAATACAGAAAGCTGTCCTATAGTTCAGTGGCTTACCAAATAGAGGGAAGCTATCACAGAAACATAAAAATCTTCTCCAGAGGTTTCTCAAAGCACCAACCCCTTCTTCATACACTGCTCCATCAATAGTTACTTTTTGTGGCGGGGGGGACAGTCTCACTCTGTCACCCAGGCTGGAGTGCAGTGGTGAGATCTCGGCTCACCACAACCTCCGTCTCCCGGGTTCAAGGGATTCTTCTGCCTCAGCCTCCAAAGTAGATGGGACTACAGGCATGCACCATTCACGCCTGGCTAATTTTTGTTTTTGTAGTAGAGGCTGGTCTTGAACTCCTGACCTCAAGTGATCTGCTCACCTTGGCTTCCCAAAAGTGCTGGGATTACAGGCGTGAGCCACTGTGCCCGGCCATTAGTTATAGTTACTTTTAATACATATTACTTACTACTCTGCTCTCCAGTATAAGGTGTGAGATTTCAACAGCAACCTGGTAGGTATTAAATGTAAACAAGAAAATTGCACTCACATTTGTCTGCATATATGAGAAAAGCTGACCAACAGCACCTACAAAGGTGAGAGGCTATATATTTCAGTGATGTAAAGGCCAGAGGCAGGCAACCCAGGGCTGGTACAGCTACTCAAGGACGTCAACAAATATCTAAGCTTTTTCTATCTTCTTACTCTGTTAGCTTTAGTGTGTAGCTTTTCCCTGCATGGTTACAAGGTGGCTGTATCTCCTAGCTTCATATCTGAATTTCAGGCAGGAATATACAAAGTATCCAAGGGACATGCTGGTTTAGTATGCTCATACACTTACATACATGCTTAGTATGTTCATATAGAAAGTTTGTAGCAAGCCCTCCCAGCAACATCTGTTTGCATTTCATTGACCAAATATTGCCTCATATAGCCATAGTCAGCTTCAAGGCAGTCTGGCAAGGTATTTTAGATACTCTGCTTTTACAATGAAGGAAGGCAAGCTGTAAGGGTACTATGAATACCTTTGAAGTGTCAAATCTACTAAGTCTATTATACTTTGTAAATGGAAAAATAACAATCATGGACAATATCTTGTCTTGCAAGTGAAAGGGCATACTTTCAAAAATGATTTACAGGAGAAAACAAGAACACATTTTAGATCATCCATCTCTAAATAATATAGGCAAATACTAAGAATTCTTTGAGAAAATGAAGAGAGTGAAAAATTTAGAGTTGTTGGTATGGTATATAGTCTCTCTCAACCACTTGTGAGAGTAGAGAAAGAATTATTTCCCTCTACCTCATGCCAAGAGAGGGTCACTTCAACAGAACAGTTTAGAGAACTTGACATGTATCCCCTGAAGTTGATGGGATACAAAGAATGGTGTTTAAAGACTTTCTGAAAAGTCTAAAGGTGAGAAGCTATGACTGGCCAGGTACTCTGTTGGAAGTATGAGGAGAAATGGCCGCATATTTAGAGTTCAGTGGAGCAAAAGATAAATGAATTTCCTGTAATTAGATTCAGTCTCTGGAAGGAAACTGAATGGAGTAGGAGTTCGAGACCACCCTGACCAAAATGATGAAACCCCAAATCTACTAAAAATACAAAAATTTTCTGAGTGTGGTGGCACATGCCTGTAATCCCAGCTACTCGGGAGGCTGAGGAAGGAGAATTGATTGAACTTGGGAGTCAGAGGTAGAGGTTGCAGTGAGCCGAGATCATGTACCCAGCCTGGGTGACAGAGTGAGACTCCGTCTCAAAAAAAATAAATAAATAAAAAAGTGTAATCAACTTGATCTTAAATAACAGACTATGAAATAACACTAGGGAATAAAAGGAAAAAAGAGGTAAGAAGTGCAAGAGAGTACTTGTAGTAGTGTTCATACAGTGTTTGAAAGCCTAGCATATTTCCCATTCCCCTTTGTTCTGTTAACAATATCACTTGTTCCTTTTGAGAACTAATATAATTGAGCTTCTAATAGATTGACCTTTCTTTAGATGAATACGTGAGTGAGCACATGGCCCAGGACTGGCCCCAGTACCTCAATTTCTAACTCAATATGATTGGTTCAGAAATGGGCACATGTCCCAAGCTGGGCCAATCACAATCCTTCCTTGAACATTTGCCAGCATTGTGTGAAAATAGGTGTTCTTATTAACTGAAATCAATGGCTATATTGTTGATGTAAATCTAGAAGTTTTGGGTGACATCTTGGCTATGAAATGAAAAGAATCAGCCAGAGGTGAAGCAAACAAAAAGGAAAGGAGAACTAAGAGAGAGCAATAGAACATTGATGATATCATTAATATCTCAGACCACAGCATTGCCAAAAACTAGAATCCTTAAACTTTCCAGTTATGTAACCCAATACATTTATTTCCCTGTGATGTATTGGGCATTCAAGAAATAATTGTGTAAATGATGAATACATTCCACCCTCTTTTTTTTTTTTAGCTTAGTCTAGTTTGTGTTGGATTTTCGTCACTTGCCCCTGCAAATAATCTTGACTGACTCAATGAAAACTTGTTCATTTTTCATGGAAAAAAATAAATTGACATCATTTCAATTTGGACATCATTAATTAGTGGAGAATAAGTTAAATTAATCATTGTGAACCAGAGAAATATGACCACTGTAATTGTTATTTATTAATTAGTTATTTTAAGTATTTATCTGCAAGGTATCTGACCCTATTTTCTTCCCAGAGGATGTGCATACAGGATGTGAACCTGACCTGTCCATTGAGAACACTGAGTGCTCCTAGCCAGGACAATTTCTTTAGCAATGAACATGTAATGCTTGGGCTTTATCGTAACATGAATAAATAAATTCCTTTTTGCTTTCTTTTAATGGATGGTTATTAGTATTGTTAATGTTGTTAACAATTAATAATTGTTCATTGTTAATATTGCTGTGCATGTCACAAGTCACAAAACAAACAAAAAACACAAACATACATACAAAAAACACCTCTAAGAAAGTATATCAGAATCTTGGGGGTGGGTGTGCTGGAAGGAGGAGAAGCATATTATTTGGAAATTAAGCAAGGCTTTACCTGCTGACTTGGCTTTTATTTTGGTCATGATAATTAATTGGATATTTCACGTAAAAGAAAATAAAAAGTAAAAAGAAGCCAAAAATCTAGTTAGCAAATACAAACAATCTTGAAGAAGAAATCAAGTCGAACAACACAACATACAATTCAACGTAAAAAATTGACTCAGAAAAGTTCAAAAGATTAACACTGCAATGACAAAACCAAAGCATTATCAAAGAACAATCTCCATAAATGTGTTGAGTAAAAAACGCTTTATAAATGAGCTGTTTCAAGCCTTCAAGAAAAAAAAGTAATATCAGTTTTAAGATTTTCTAAAATTAATTTCTTTTACAAATGCTTCCAAATATATTTACAGTGCTATCATAACCATGAGATTAAAATCTGACAAAGAAAATAAGAAAATGAAATCATTGACCAACTTCATGAGTATAGATACAAAAAATCTTGAGTTAAGCCCTAAAAACTGAAATCTAGCAAGATAGTAAATGAATAAACTGTTATAATGAAGTATGCTTCATTTCAGAAATGCAAAGAGGTTGAATATTAGGACATTTATTATTATCTTTCTCACATTAATAATTGACAGGAAAAATCTATTATTACCTCCTTGGTTGCCAAAATAGATTGTCTTTTTTTAAAAATAAAGCTTATTGAAGGATTATTTATCTATAATAAAATACAACTTTCTGCAATTTGTTGAGTTTTGACAAATTTTAACAGAGGTAACCACCACCACTATCAGGAAAATGAACTTTTCTATTATACTTAAAAGTGTCCTTTTGCCATCAAAATCTCATCATAGTCCTATCACCATCAATCCTCCTTCCAAATACATCCAGTGCCAGGCCCAGTCCACCAGTTTAAATTGTCTCTTCTATAGTTTTATATAAATGGAATAATACAGTATGTATTTTTCCTATCTGGCTTCTTTTGCTCAGCCTAATATTTTTGACATTCATTCATGTTGTAGCATGTGTCTGTAGTAGTTCATTCCTTTTTATTGCTGAATAGTATTTAATTGTATTGTTGTGCTGATGGGTATTTGTATTGTTGATAGTTTTTGGCTATTAACAACAAAGCTGCTATAATGTTTGTGCACTACTCTATGTGTGGGCGTATGGTTTCGTTTTTCCTGGATAAAAATGTAGGTGTGGGATTGCTGAATCAATGAGTGTATGTTTAACCTAATAAGAAAAATGTTAACTGTTTTCCAAAGTGATTATACTATTTTGTATCTCATCATCTCACCATCAGTGTGTGAAAATTACAGTTGTCATGTTCTATATTTTTGTAAATTTTAAATTTAATGGTGTGTGCTGATATCTCCTTGTGGTTATATTTGCCTTTTTTTTTTTTTTTTTATGGAGTCTTGCTCTGTCACCCAGGCTGGGGTGCAGTGGCGTGATCTCGCCTCACTGCAACCTTTGCCTCCTGGGTTCAAGCGATTCTCGTGCCTCAGCCTCCCCAGTAGCTGGGATTACAGGAAGGCACCATCACGCCTGGCTAATTTTTGTATTTTTAGTAGAGATGGGGTTTTGCCCTGTTGGTCAGGCTGATTTTGAACTCCTGACCTCAAGTGATCCACCTGCCTCGAGTCCCCAAAGTGCTAGGATTACAGGCGTGAGTCATCACACCTGGCCTAATCGCCATTTTTGATAATATGCTGAGCATCTTTTATTTTATTTTTTTCAAAATTTATTTTATTTTATTTTAAGTTCCAGGATACATGTGCAGGATGCACAGGTTTGTTACATAGGTAAACATGTGCCGTGGTGGTTTGCTACACCTATCAGCCCATCACCTAGGTATTAAGCCCTACATGCAGTAGCTATTCTTCCTGATGCTCCTTTTCCCCTGCACAGCCCCAGTGTGTGTTGTTCCCACCCTGTGTTCATGTGTTCTTATTGTGTTCTTATTGTTCAGCTCCCACTCATAAGTGAAAACACATGGTGTTTGGTTTTCTGTTCCTGTGTTAGTTTGCTGAGGATACTGGCTTCCAGCTCCATCCATGTCCCTGTAAAGGACATGATCTCTTTCCTTTTTATGGCTGCATGGTATTCCAAAGTGTATATGTACCATATTTTCTTTGCCCAGTCTATCGCTGATGGACATTTGGGTTAATTCCATGTCTTTGCTTTTGTGAACAGTGCTGCAATGAATATAACTTGCACGTATCTTTATAATAGAATGATTTATGTCCCTTTTGGTATATGCCCAGTAATGAGGTTGCTGGGTCAAATGCTATTTCTGGTTCTAGGTCTTTGAGGAATCGCCACGCTGTCTTCCACAATGGTTGAACTAATTTACACACCCACCAACAGTGTAAAAAGTTTCCTATTTCTCCACAGCCTCACCAGCATGTTGTTTCTTGACTTTTTAATATCACCATTCTGACTGGCAGGCGATGGTATCTCACTGTGGTTTGGATTTGCATTTCTCTAATGATCTAACGTTCAGCTTTCTTTCATGTTTGTTGGCCACATAAATGTCTTCTTTTGTGAAGTGTCTGTTCATTTCATGTGCTTGCTGACGGTTCATATACCATTTTTTTTTTGTGAAGTGGCCGATTAAATCTTTTGCCAATTTTTAATTGGGTTGTTTAACTTATTGTAAGGTTGTAAGTATTTTATCAGCATGTTTTGCAACTATTTCTTCAAGTCTATGGCTTATCTTTTCATTTTCTTACTCATGTATTTTGAAGAACAATACTTTTAAATTTTGATGCAGCCCAATTTACTAAACATTTTTCTTCTGGTCCATATACTTTGTGTGCTATTTAAGAAATTCTTTCCTAACCCAAGATCATAATGGTATTCTCTTACGTCTTCTAGAAATTTAATAATTTTAGATCTTAGATTTAGGTCTAAAATCCAATTCAAGTTAATTTTGTGTATGATCAGAAAAAAAAATCAGGTTAATTGTTTCTGCATCCAACTGTTTAAGCAGAATTTGTTTAAAAGACTATCTTTTTGACTCTGGATTGCCTTTGCATCTTTGTCAAAAATCATTGGCTATATATGTATGTATGGGTCTATTTCTGAACTTCCATTTTGTTCTATTGATCTATATGTCTACCTTTACGTCAGTGCTATTTTGTTTTTATTACTACTACTGGTGATAGTACTAACAATTAATATATTAAGCAGTTAGTATGTGTTAGGCATTTTGTTAAGCACTTGACATTCATTATACAATTTAGTTCTCTATATTGATATAGCATTATAGTCAATTTTGAAATCAAATAGATAAGTTGTCTCATTTTGCTGTTATTGAAAACTATGTTAGCTATTCTGGGTCCTTTGAATTTCCATATGCATTTAAAAATAATCTTGTCAATATTTACTCAAAAAGAGCCCCAAATGGGTTTTAAATGAATTTCAGTATTTACTTCTAATAAAAATTGTTACTAAATTAGAAAAGGTAATTTTCTTACATTTCCATAGCAAGATTATGTCTATCTATCTACCCACCTACCTATCATATAATCTATTTATATTTATGTGCCAACAACCAGTATCATACTCAATGCAAAAATGCAAGTATTTCAAAGCCATTGATGACTACTGCTAACATCACTATTGATTAACAGTACTTTGCCAAAATGACACAGCAGTTAAAAACACTGATTTTGACTTCTGACATCCTGAGTTCAAATCTAGATTCAAAACTTACTAGCTATGAAATCTTAAGCAAGTGGTCTAAATTACCTGGTCCTTGGATTTGCATCTGAGGAATTGGGATGGTAATTTTCACTTACTCCTATATTATTATGAGAATTAAATTGCATAATGAATGTCAACTGCTAAACAAAATGCCTAATACATACTAGGTGCTTAATAGATACTAATTGTTAGTACTATCACTATTGGAATTTCTATATAACGCAATAATACAAATAAGAAATATACATTTTAGAAAATAAGAGCCAATTGCTCCTTCTTAAAGTACTTTTTTGTATGGCACCACTTGTTCTTAATTGTCTTTGTACCTCACAGGCCACTTCTTACCATTTCCACTGCTAGGTCTTCCTCATTTTCATGATGTATGCATGTGAGAATGCCTCAGTGCTCACCCTTTGAGGATTTCATACACAAAATGATCTCAGCCAACCCAATGACTTCAAATTCCTTCCATAAATGGGTGGCACCTGAACTTACATCTCTATCCCAGAACTCCCCCTGAACTTATGTTTGTATAGTCAACTGCCTACATGACATCTCCACTTGGATGCTTAATTGGAAACTCAAGCTTAGTGTTTACAAGGTAGAATGCTTGGTTTATTCCTCATTCTAACCCCAACCCTTTCCTAGATTTCCACATCTGCATAAATGGTTAGGTCATTAACTCAGTTGTTCAGGCCCAGAACTTAGGAATTACACTCTTTATCCTCTTTCTCTCATAATTTATGACCAGACAACTATTATCAGTTATTCCTTTGGAGTATATTCCCAATCTGTATACTCCCACAACCTCTGACACTACCACCTAGGTCATAACCAACATCATCTATTGCCTAGACTATAGCCTCACAACTACTAGTTTCTGTCCTTCTCCATTACTTTATTCTTCCCCTAGTAGTCGGAAAAATAACATTAACAAATTTAAGCTGGATCATGTCACTTTTTTCGTTAAAATTATTTATTGGTTTCCCATCTCACTCATGATAAAAGTCCAAATTCTACAAGAGTATACATATGCTGCGACCCCTACTCCTTCTCTGACCTTGTCTCCTACTATCCTCCCTGAAGATCACTCCACAAAAGGCACATTGGCCTCCTTACTGTTCCTTAAAAATGTTAGACTTGTTTCCACTTCAGGGAAGCACTTTTCATGTACTCTTCTCTTTATCTGGAACATTGCTTACCCAGATCTAGATCTTCCCATAAGTTACTTCCTAACTTCCTCAAGTCTGTTCTCAAATGTCACTTTATCAGAGCATTCTTCCTTAATCACCCCATTGAAAATTGAAATTTGTAACCTTTTTCTGCCATCATCAGTCTATAGCCCCTTTCCCCGTTTTTTAACTCGTAACACTTATCATCATATGATATATTATAGATGGTTTTGTTTGATCATTACCTCTCTTCTGCTATGAGGATAGAGTCACCATGTGTCTTGTTCTGTAGGTGGAAATATATTCTCAGTGTGAGGAACAGTCTCTGGCACAGAGTATGTACCAAATAGTTATGTGTTAAATGAAGAAACGAGTGAACTATTACTTTCAAGTAATATAATCACTATGAAAATAAAAGAGAATAATTAATATATTGCGTAAAGCAATAAAACTATCTGTAAAAATTGAATAAATATCAATGCCTTTTTAATCTACCAATGTAATTATTTAGAAAATATAAAGGACAAAAACCTCATCACAATAGCAAAAAATATTAAATATTAAGAATTAAACACAACAAATAGAGTTGTGTTTATATAAATAAAATTATGATATTTGACTGCATAAGAAATAAAAATGCTAGAATTTATATAAAAATAGAAATGAGAAACCAAGAAAGAGCTTATATGTTCAATAAAGAATTATTTACTTAACAGAGGGCTCCCTTATAAAAAAGGAAACACTGAACACTAAAAAAACTAAAAATAGTTATGGGGCAGACAACTATAAAATTGAAATCAATATTAATAAACATATAAAAATGCTCAGTGTCATTGGTAATGAAAGAAATTAACAATACAAGATAACATTTTTATTGGCCTATGAACTGATAAAAAAAATACAAAAGTAGTAAAGGTTGGAAAGTTTTGAGGGAATAGGAAATCTCTAAGACTACAGAATGGTTACAAGTTAAGAAAATCATCTCTGAAGGGAAATTTAGTAATATGTATCAAAATAACTCATCATTTTGTATATTCTAAGACTCAGAAACTTTAATTGTACAATTTTAATCTTAGCAACTAAACATAAAAATGAAAAAAAGTATTTTTTACAAAGATATTTATCATGGATTAACAAAAAATTGAAGGCAACCTCAAAAAGTCCAACGATATGGAAGTGGTTAAATAAAGCAGATATGGAAGTGGTTAAATAAAGCAGGTTCATCCACATTAAAAATGTGTTCAGAAAAAAAAATCCAATTCAGTAAAACAAACTGTTATGTAACAAACTGCTCACAAGAGTATCCATGGGTAATTATTATTTTCTATATGTTTCTACATTTCCATATTTTAATTAGTATATACCACATTAATATTCATAAAAAATAATAAATATTATTTTATTAAAAACTGATTTCATTTAGCCAGGTATTTGATGTGGGGAAAGGAAAAGTGGTCATCAATGAATTTAATAATTCAACAAATAATTATTGAGCTCATACCATGTGCCAAAGACGGTGTTATGAGAGTTAAAACTGTGAACAAAATACACAAAGTCTTCATCCTTACAGAGTAATATTTTACAGGGGACAACATTGGTTAACTATATAGTATATTGCCACGTACTATAAAGATAATACAGTACAGTTAGGTAGTTATAAGTATTGTGAAAACAGTGAGTGGGAAAAGCCACTCTGAGGAGTTACAATGTGAGCAAAGACCTGATCAAAGTGAGATAACCAAGTATGCAAAATCCAGAGGATGAATGTTCTGTCATAATAAAAACATTTAGGCTACATTAGTGGAAATGGTAGAGTACAGACGTTGGAAACCACTCTCCTCTGTAAAGGCAAGGAAAGCACCAGTAAAAACTGTTAATACTTTTTTTTTTTTTTTTCAGAATGCTGGGAATTAACCAAAGGCTTGGAATAATCAAGAACACTTATTTAAGAAAAATAGCTGCATCTTGGTAAGAACAGAGAGCTTTGTGGCATTTTAGTTTACCCTATTTCCAATCCCCTCTTCCCTGCTGCACAGTAACCAAAAAAGCAAACGATCTACAATCAGAATGAAAACCAGCAGTTGGCAGCCACTGGAGGGGACAGAATGGGATTGAAGTTTTGTTAAAGCCCGGTTCCCAGAGGGATCATTACTTAATCCATCTGGTGGTTCTCTGGAAGACACCACCCCATGGCTGGTCTTTATTTGGCCTGGGTCAAAAATCACCCAAAGTTAGCTATCTTTTCTTGGAGGTATTTGTGGAAAACAATTACAGCAGTTGTTTAAAATCATGTCTGCCTGAGACAGTGGATAACAGTTGGAGCAAACTATATGCTAATCAAAAGCTTAAAAAGAAAGCTGGGGAATGAGATGTCCACAGAAGACTTTGAAAAGCTCTGTTATATTTTTGGAAATCTAGAAAACCATGCACATATGAAGGGCTGTGTGTATTCCCAGGGCTTTAAGCATGGCCAGGACAAACCTGAGCAGGTCCTAAATTCTCACCTTAAGCTGAAGTTATGGCTCTGCACAAGTAGAAAGTGAAAATAAAGTTGTAAATTAACCGCTTGAGGGTGGAAGCCATGCACTACACGAAAACAGTGACCCCCAGCTAACATTGGAGACTTATTAGTGCCAAGTGTTTAGGTAATCTCGGTCTAATCATTACTTGATTACTACTAAGCTAACTGAGCAGAGACTTCAGTGACCACACACAAAAAAGAATGTGCTTATAATAAATACAGACCTTAGATAATTAGTTCAGAAAGTTCACTAAACAAAAAGCAAATATAACAAATGTCAGGGATGTAGAGGAATCTGATTTCCATCAGTGACACATTATATTATATAAAATCCCAAGTTTTCAGCAAAAAATATGATACATGCAAAGAAACAAGAAAGTATGGCCCTTATAAACAGAAAGAAAAGAAGTTAATAGAAACTGTCCCTGAATGAACACAGATGTTACACTTTAATAGACTTTAAACAAACCGTCTTAAATATGCTCAAAAGAGCTACTAAAAATATGAAATTAGCAGGGCATGGCGGCGCATGCCTGTAATCCCAGCTACTCGGGAGGCTGAGGCGGGAGAACTGCTTGAACAGGGGAAGCGGAGGTTGTGGTGAGTCGAGACCGTGCCATTACACTCCAGCTTGGGCAACAAGAGCGAAACACCATCACAAAAAAAAAAAAAAAAAAAAAAAAAGAACAAAAGGAAGTCAGGCAAGGTGGCTGATGCCTGCACTTTGGGAGGCCGAAGTGGGCGGATCACGAGGTCAGGAGATCCAGAGCATCCTGGCCAACATGGTAAAACCCCATCCCTACTAAAAATACAAAAAATTAGCCAGGCGTGGTGGCACACACTTTCCAGTTGCTCGAGAGGCTGAGGCAGGAGAATCGCTTGAACCTGGGAGGTGGAGGTTGCAGTGAGCTGAGATCACGCTATCGTGCTCCGGCCTGGGCAACGAGAGCGAAACTTTATCTAAAAAAAAAAAAAAAAGGGAAACTAGAAGACCAATGTATCACTAAATAGAGAATAAAAATGGAGAGAAATTATTTGAAAAATCAAGATAGAAATTCTCCAGATGAAAATAACAATAACATTATACAAACCTAGATCGTATAAATATTTGTAGAACAGTCCACTCAACAACAGGAAAATACACATTCTTCTCAAGTATATATAGAACTTCTCCAGGATGTGCCATGTGTTAGGCTACGAAACAATATAAATAAACATAAAATAATTGAAATCATACAAAGTATGTTCTGCAACCACAATAAAATATAATTGGAAAACAATAACAGAAATAAATTTGAGAAATTTACATTTGTGTGGAAGTTATGAAACACAAACCTATATAATCAATGGATCAAAAAAGGGAAATTATAAAAATGAATGAAAGCAAAGGCACAACATAACAAAATTCATAAGATGCACCTTAAAAGCAGTGCTTAGTGAGGAAATTTATAGCTGCAAATGCCTATAACAAAAAATAAGAAGAATCTCAAATCAATCTTCCACATTAAGACACGGAAAAAGAAGAGAAAATTAAACCCAAAGCAAGTAGAAGGAGGGAAATAAAAGATTCAGTAGAAAATAACAAAATAGAGAATGAAGAATCTTAAAAATCAATGAAACCAAAAGCTGATTCTTGGGAAAGATTAGCAAAATTGACAAACCTTTAGGTATTATAGATTTACCAAAGGTGAGATAGACATAATAGAGATGGAGAGATGAGATAAAGGGGATGTTTCTACTGATCTTACATAAACAGTATTATATGTGGGTATTATGGACAATGGTATACCAACAAATTACATAACCTAAATAAAATGAGTTAA
The DNA here is from genome assembly GCF_029281585.2 of Gorilla gorilla gorilla. Taxonomy (NCBI): domain Eukaryota; kingdom Metazoa; phylum Chordata; class Mammalia; order Primates; family Hominidae; genus Gorilla; species Gorilla gorilla. The sequence goes on along the minus strand of NC_073247.2, from coordinate 150,296,539 downwards.
CTCATAGAAAGACACCAATTACCAAAACTGAATGAAGAAAAAGTATAAAATATGAATAAACCTATAACAAGCAAAAATATTGAATTAGTAATCAAAACACTTTCCACAAAGAAAAGCCCATGCCCAGATGGCTTTACTGTTCTTGAATTCTACCAAAAGCTTAAATAAGAATTAAAACCATTATTTCACACATTCTCCCAAAAAATAGAAGAGGAAAAAAACACTTCTCACTTCATTCTATGAGGCCAGTGATATCCTTATACAAAAGCCAGAAAAGAAACTAAAACAAAAGAAAATTATAGACCATTACCCCTAATGAAATTAAATGCAAGACCTTCAACACAATACTAGGAAACCAAATCCAGCAACATATGAAAAATATATGCACCATGACCAAGTGAAATTTATTCCAGGAAGGCATGGTTGGTTCAACATATTAATATCAATCAATGTAATACACCATATTAAGTGACTAGAATATTGAAAAAGATGCAAAAAATTAAGAAAATCTAAAACCTTTCATGATTTAAGAAAACCAGACTAACATCAGAAGGAAACTAAAAAACAAAATGTCAATGGATGTCTACAAAAACCAAAAGCTAACAGGAAGCTCAATGATAACAGACTAAAATTTTCCTTCTAAGATTGGAAACTCGGCAAGGGTGTCTGCTTTTTACATAAATCCCAAGATTTATGTAAAAATATAAGAAATCCAAATAACTAAAAATTTTTTTGAAAGTATGTGGAGGACTCATGCTTCTTTATTTCAAAATTACTAACAAAGCTACAGTAATTAAAACTGTGTATATAGATAAGTAGAATAGAATTAAAGTACAGAAATAAATGTGTATATTTATGGTCAATTGACTTTAGAGAGGGATGCTAAGATATCAATAGGAATGAATTGTTCTTTCAACAAATGACGTTGGGATAATTGGATATATATAGGCAACAAAACAAATGTGGTTCCATACCTTACATACCATATACAAAATTAACTAAAAATGGATACAGACCTAAATTTGAAATCTAGAACTATAAAACTCTAAGAAGAAAACATAAACATAAATCTCCATGACCTTAGATTGGGCAATGATTCTAGTATAAAAAGCCAAAAGCATAAGCAACAAAAGAAAAAGTAGACCACTGAGACTTCAGCAGAATTAGAAACATTTGTGTTCAAAGGACACCATCAAGGCAATGAAAAGACTGCCCTTGTATAAGAGAAAATATTTTGCAATCATATGTTTGATAAGGGCCTGTATAGAGAATATATATAGAACTCTTACAACTGAACGATAAAAAGTCAAATAGCCAATTTTAAAATGAGCAAAGAGCCCAACTCTGCCGTACTGTGCCGTCATTGCCACCATCGTGAATGCCTTCATGGAGGCTGGCACCCCTGCATCCACCAAGGCCTCACCACAGCCAATGAGAGTGCACCTCACTACGTTGCCACTGCTGCTGGCATATGCAAGTGAGTATGGAATCTGCTGCCACTGCCCGATGAAGAGCTTTGCCTGGCACCACCCATCAGAGTCCTGTGATGACAGGACTGATAATATCTCAACCACTCCAGCACAGCAGGTTCTTAATCTGAAGGGGCCAGAAAAGAAAGCCAGGGGCCTGGTACAAGCCTGCCAGAGTGAACTTAGCCCAGGAGCCCTGGGCCGAGCCTTGGCCCCCTTAAAATTTTCTAGAAATGTAGCTAGTTGAATGAACCCACCTTATACAACAATCAAACACCTAAGCACATCAAAGAGGATAAAAGGAAAAAAAAAAATCCAAAGGACAGCAACTCCAAAGATTGGAGGAACATCAGCCTACAAAGATGAGAAAGGTCCAGCACAAAAACTCAGGCAACTAAAAAAGCCATAGTGTTTTCTTACTTCCAAATGACCACACTAGTTCCCCAGCATGGGTTCTTAGCCAGGCTGAAAAGACTGAAATGACAGAAATAGAATTCAGAATATGAATAGGAATGAAGACATCAACATTCAGGACAAATTCAAAACTCAATCCAAGGAAACTAAGGATTGTAATAAAACAATACAGAAGTCGATAGATGAAGTGGCCATTGTAAGAAAGAACCAAACTTATCTGATAGAGCTGAAAAACACGTTACAAGAATTTCATAATGCAATTGCAAGTATTAACAGCAGAATCAATCAAGCTGAGGAAAGAAACTCAGAGCTCAAAGACTGGCTCTTCAAAATTATTCAATCGGACAAAAATAAAGAAAAACAATAAAGAAGAATAAAGCACACCTCCAAGAAATATGGAATTATGTAAAGAGACCAAATCTATGATTCACTGGTATTCCTGAAAAAGATGTGGTGAGAGAAAGCAACTTGGAAAACATATTTCAGGATAACATTCATGAATATTTCCCCAACTTCATTAGAGAGGTCAACATTCAAATTCAGGAAATGCAGAGAACCCCTGTGAAATATCACACAAGCACTAAGACACACAATTATCAGATTCTCCAAGTTCAGAATGAAAGAAAAATGCTAAAGGCAGCTAGAGAGAAGGGGCAGGTCACCTACAAAGGGAACCTCCACAGGCTAACAGCAAACCTCAAACCTATCATCAGAAACCTAAGAAGCCAGAAAAGATTCAGAGCCCATTTGTAGCGTTCTTAAAGAAAATAATTTTCAACCAAGAATTTTATATCCAACAAACTAAACTTCATAAGATAAAGAGAAATACGATATTTGTTAGACAAGCAAATGCTGAGGAAATTCGTTACCATCAGACCTGCCTTACAAGAGCTCCTGAAGGGAGTGCTAAATATGGAAAAGAAAGATCTCTATGAGACACTGCAAAAACACACTGGAGGAACACTATAAAGCAACCACACAAACAACTTTGCATAATAACCAGCTAACTGCATGATGACAGAATTAAATCCACACATATCAATACTATCCTTGAATGTAAATGGGATAAATATTCCAATTAAAAGGCACAGAGTGTCAAGTTGGATAAAGAAGCAAAACTCAGTGGTATACGATCTTCAAGAGACTCTTCTTACATGCAATGACCCTCATAAGCTCAAAATAAAAGGATGGAGAAAAATCTACCAAGCAAACAAACAAACAAACAAAAAATAAAGAGGGAAGCAGGGACTGCTATTCTCATTTCAGACACAACAAACTTGAAGCCAACCAGGATCAAAAAATACAAAGGGCATTACATAATGGTAAAGTGCTCAATTCAACAAGAAGACCTAACCATCATAAATACATATGCACCTAACATCTAATATATATGCACCTAACATCATAAATATATATGCATTACATAATGGTAAAGTGCTCAATTCAACAAGAAGACCTAACCATCATAAATATATATGCACCTAATACAGGAGCACCCAGATTCATAAAGCAAGTTTTTAAAGACCTATGAAGATACTTAGATAACTACACTTATAAGTGTGAGCTAAACATGTAGTACATATGGACACAAAGAAGGGAACAACAGAAGCTGGGGCTTATTTGAGGGTGGAGAGTGGGAGGAGGGTGATGTTTGAAAAACTATGTATGGTATACTATGTTTATTACTTGGGTAATGAAATAACCTGTACACTAACCCTCTGTGGCACACGATTTACCTATATGACAAACGTGCACATGTACCCCTGAATGTAAAATAAAAGTTAAAAAACTAAAAGTAAAAATGGTCAGAGAATTTGAATGAACATTTCTCCAAAGAAGATATAAATGACCAATAAACACATGAAAAGATGGTCAACATAATTAGTTACTAAGAAAATGCAAATCCAAACCACAGTGTGATACAACTTCACATCCACTAAGTTGGTTACAATAAAAAAGACAGACATTTACTAGTGTTGGTCAGCATGTGGACAAATTGGAACCCTCATATGTTACTGGTTTGAAACATAAAATGATGCAGCCATTTTGGAAAATTATCTGGCAGTCCCTGAAGAAGTTAAACATGAGACTGATATATGGCACAGTAATGTTATTATAGGTTCAAGATAATTGAAAAGATATGTCTACACAAAACTTGTACAGAAATGCTCATTGAAATATTATTTGCAATAACCAAAACTGGAAATACTTCAAATATCCATCAACCTAGTGATAGGTGAATGAGGTGTGATGTATTCATACAATGAGATATTCTTTGGCAATAAAAGGAAATGAAATACTAATAGATGCTACAACATGCATGAACCTTGAAACCATTACGCTAAGTCAAATAAACCACACAAAAGATCACATATAATATGACTCAATGTATTTGAAATATTCAGAATATGGAAACTTATAAAAACAGAAAGTAGATTAATGGTTTCCAAGGGATCAAGGAACAAAACAATGCGGTGTCACTGCTAGTGAAAAAAAAGTTTGTTTTGGGGTGATAAAAATGTTGTAGAACTAGGAAGTGGTAGTGTTTACACAACCTCACAAATACACTAAAAACCACTCAATTATACACTTTAAAATGGTAAATTTTGTTATAGGAAAGTTATTTCTTGGTTTAAAAAGATAACAGAAATGACCTCCAGGTAGTAGTTTCCGTTAAATATATCTCCCAACTTTTTAATCAATTTCCCTTAATGGTAACAAATTTCAAGCAAGCACATATCCTAATATACGTGTATTTAATTATTTATAGATTATATACACATATGATGTTCTAATATATCGTATCTTCTAAAACATATGCAATAAATGATTAGAGGAAAAATATTGATCATAACTCTATTTTTTTGGCATGTTCTCATCAGTCATCTTGTGAAGATCCTGAAGTTCATAATTTCCAATTTGGAGTTACTAATCTAGGCAAAATGTGGTGGTGGCATAGATCAAAATGCTAATAATGCAAGCGGTATGTAGGGATTGAATTGAGGATATATTTGAAGGTGGAGTATATTGGATTTGCTAAAAATTACCTAAGCAATTGGGTTTGTGGTGATGCTGTTCAGGAAGAAGGGGAAAACTGGAAGTCAATTTTGTGGGTAGAACTCAAGTGTCCTGTTTTGGACATTTTAGGATTTAGATGCTTATTAGATGTGCATCTGGAGGCTATAATCTAGAGATGAGAAGAAAGACTAGGAGTGAATTCTTGTAGACTGCAATATTTAGAAATGGGACATAAGGGGAGGGAAAACCAACTAGAGTTTGATTTTAAAAAAGCAAATGTGGTATCAGAAAAACTAAAAGACTATGGAGTCCTAAAAGCCAAGTGAAGAAAGTGTTTCAAAATGTAAGATATAATTACCCCATCAAATTCTGTGATTGAATCTTTAATATAAGGACTGAGAATGGATCATTCGATTTGGCAAGCTGGCCGGGCATGGTGGCTCACACCTGTAATCCCAGCACTTTGGGAGGCCAAGGTGGGTGGATCACCTGAGGTCAGGAGTTCAAGACCAGCCTGGCCAACATAATGAAACCCCATCTCTACTAAAAATACAAAAATTAGCTGGGTGTGGTGTCATGTACCTATAGTTCCAGCTATTGGGTAGGATGAGGCAGGAGAATCTCTTGAACCCGGGAGGCAGAGGTTGCAGTGAGCCAAGATCATGCCACTGTACTCCAGCCTGGATAACAGAGCAATATTCCATCTCAAAAAAAAAAAAAAAAGAATTTGGCAAGGTGAGAATTCTTTCAGTGGAATGAAAGAACTATAAATATAATGGGTGTATGAGGTGAGAAAATGATGAAAATAAGTATGGATTACACTTTTTAGGAGTTAAGGGCAAAGTGATGTGGCATATGTTAAACCAATCTTCCATCCAGGGACATATTCTACTTGGTCATGATGTATAACCTTTTTGATGTATTGTTAAATTCAGTTTGCTTGTATTTTATTGAGAATTTTTGCATCTGTGTCATCAGAGAGATTGACCTATAGTTTCCTTTTCTTGTGGTGTCTTTTTGAGGAACTCCCATACTGCTTTCCATAGTGGCTGCATCATTTTACAATCCCACCAATAGTGGACAATGGTTCCAATTTCTCCACATTCTCATCAACACTTAATTTCTTTCTTCATATTTTTAATAGAAGCCATCTGCTATGGGTTGAATGTTGTGTTCCTCCAAAATTCATGTTGAGACTTAATCCTCAATGCAATAAATGGGAAATTATTGGGTCATGAGGGTTGAGCCATCATGAATGGGATTAATGCCCTTTTAAAGGAGGCTCTAATGAATTCTGGAGTTCCCTTTTGCCCTTCTGTCCTTTCCACCTTGTGAGGAAACAGCATTCTTTTCCTGTGGAGAACACAGCTACAAGGCACCATCTTGGAAACAGAAAGTTTGCCTTTACTAGACACTGAATCTCCTGGCACCTTGATCTTGGACTTCTCAGCCTTCAGAACTGTGAGAAATAAATTTATATTATTTATAAATTACTCACTCTGTAGTACTTTGTTATAGCAGCACAAATGGACTAAGACACTATCCTAATAGTGAGGCTAGTTAGAAAGAGAGGCAGAGGACTTATGGCAGTAGCTAGAGGAGTCTGCAGTCTCTAAACTACTCTCCCATGATTCTCTGTCTCCTGGTATTCAAACCCCTGTGTAATCCTCTTCCCTTGAGTTCTGGCTAGATTTAATGACTTACACCTAAGAATAGAAAGTGGCAGGAAGAATAGTGTCACTTCTGAGTTTAACTTACAAAAAGACTGTAGATTCTTTCTTTTTATTTTATTTTTATTTTTTTATTTTTTCTGAGACAGGGTCTCACTCTGTTGCCCAGGCTGGAGTGCAGTGGCATAATGTCAGATCACTGCAACCTCCGCTTCCCGGGTTCAAATGATTCTCCTGTCTCAGCCTCCTGAGTAGCTGGGACTACAGGCATGTGCCACCACGCCTGACTAAATTTTTTGTATTTTTAGTAGAGACAGCGTTTCACTCTGTTGGTCAGGCTGGTCTCAAACTCCTGACTCAAATGATCTGCCTGCCTCGGCTTCCCAAAGTGCTGAGATTACAGGCGTGAGCCAACACACCCAGCCTATAGCTTCTCTCTTGATGTCTCCTTCTTTCTCCATGACTCTCTGTGAACACTGGTGCGGGAGGTAGCAAGCTTCCATACAGTGAGAAACTCTATGGAGAGGCCCAGGTGGTATATCAAGGAACTAAGGCCCTCCATCCAGTAGCCCATGAGGAACTGATGCCAGCCAATAGCCATGTGAGTGAATATGGAAGTGAATCCAGCTTTGTGATCACAGCCTTGTGAGTGAGTATGGTAGAGTCAGGATTGTTACTGAAGATAATAGTTTAATTAGTCTCATGAGAGAAACTAAGCTAGAGACACCATGTAAACTGCTCCCAAATTTCTGATCCACATAAACTATGAGATAATGCACATTGCTTTTAGCTGCTAAGTTCTGGGGAATTTGTTACACAGCGATAGACAACTAATATGGGGGTAGGGGAGTGAGGAGGGTGGTTGTGGGGTTTAAAGAGGGTTTTTTAAATGGGAGATACAGCATATTTGTTTTTTCTGTTTGTCATCAATCATTCTCATCAGCATATAATGATACGGTAGAAAGGGGTGATAGTGTTAATCCTTGCTTAGGAACCCTGTACAAAAGTGAAAGGGTTGGTGTTAGAAGCAAGAATGAAGCAGAGTGCACAATGTAATTGGGTTAGTAGAGTTAGAAGTGGGATGATGTGGACATTCTCTTCTGATTGCTTCTATTTTATCAGTAAAAGTAGGGATGTCATCACCTAAGAATGAAGAGAGACAGTAAAACTACATTGGTAATATGTAATTTCTTATAACAACTAACCTCTGGTATAAAGACAGTTCATAGAATTTGAGAACAATAAAACTGTTGCTAGCCGGGCATGGTGGCTCACGCCTGTAATCCCAACGCTTTGGTAGACTGAAGCAGGTGGATCACAAGGTCAGGAGTTGGAGACCAGCCTAGCCAACATGGTGAAATCCCGTCTCTACTAAAAATACAAAAATTAGCTGGGCATGGTGGCAGGCGCCTGTAATCCCAGCTACTCGGGAGGCTGAGGCAGGAGAATCATTTGAACCTGGGAGGTGGAGGGTGCAGTGAGCCGAGATAGTGCCATTGCACTCCAGCATGGGCGATAGAGCGAGACTCTGTCTCAAAACAAAACAAAAACTGTTGCCAATACAAAGTAACTATGACTTTTGCCAGCTGTAATCAAAAATGCTTATTTAAGCTTTTAAATATCTCATCCCTCTCCCTAAATTACATAAAGACCTGATAAATATAAACTTTGCCAAAGCCAAACAGAATAGTTATAGAAATTCTCGGGAAGTTTTCTTTGCAGGATCTATCTGTGAGGACCATATACACAGGCAAATAGTACCAAGAATAATATGAATCTGAGTGTGTCATGGGGGACATACTATATAGCTCACACTATTGAGGCAAACACTGGGACTGGGGTTGAGATTCTATGATCAATGGAAACCTGGGCCCATTCTTTTCTGGCCAGGGTAATTTGAAGTAAGGCATCATCAGACAAAGTATATCAGAGCTAGAGAACAGGAATTGGCTGAGTCCTAAGCTAAGCATTTTCAAGGGTAACAAAATAATGAGAGAATTAGAAATCCACAAATAAAAGCAGAACCATCTAGGAAGTTCCACATATAATGAGGCTTGGAATTGACATTCTAATAGCACCATCATTGTTAAATGAATAAATAAAACATGCCTCAATTCAAATCCACTGAGAAGTTCTCAGAGCATGATTAAAAGAAATTGAGTGGTAATTTAGTGAACATTGTACTGCAAATGGAAAGCTTCAAAATATAATCAGTTTTGATGCCCAAGGCCTAACTATCATCCCTGAAAAGTTTACTGTGATGTTCACTTTTACTTTGCCAGTGTTGGCGGGAAACATTTCAGATATGACTCTATATATTCGGAAGAAAGTTTGAAATGATGGAAACTCAGAATAATCACAATAGCAGCAGTTGAACTGAATTACAAACATGAACCTAAAATTTATTCTCTCTCCAAGACTAAATCAGAGATCAAGCCCAGTGACTGATAGATCTTCTAACTCCATCTTACATTTATTTTTACCTTTTTAATGCAGTACACCTGGAAATCATTGAGCTTATTCATTGTGTGAGGCATTTCAAGCCTAATGTTTTCATAGGCTTCATGTGGGCATGGTTACCATAAAGATTAGTTTGGTCTCACAAACTAGAAGTAAAATCAGTACCTTCATAGAAGAAAATGGTGTGCTCTTAGACCACCATAGCCAAATAGATCTGCTCCTCCTCTAATGCCCCACAAAACTTTGTTTCATTCTTTTGGGATTTACTATATTATGCTTTATTTTGCAGGTATTTATGAGCCTAAGTCATAAACTTAGAGCTCCTTGAAGTCATATATTGTCTCATATTCATCATCAAATATGGTAGTCATTATTGCTATTCACCAAATATTTCTGATTCTCTTTCCAGATATGGGAGGAGGTAGGTGACACTTTTCTCCCCCTTGAAGCCAATTCCAGTCTCACCACTTGTGGGTCAATTGAATGTCAGTGAAAAGTATGTTTGTAATTTTCAAGGGAAAGCTTTAAGAACCAGTATCTAATCCATCACATTCTTTTTTTCTGGCTCAGCAATTATGAAAGCTCAGAGGTGGAGCTCCCCTCAGCATGGGTCTCAGGAAAGCTTTCTGGATTTTAATCCAATGTGGTTATTGAGAAGATATTGAAGCCATAGTAATACACTCAAAATCTGTCAGTTTTCCTAATCACAGCCTAAACTACCTCTGGGATGAATTTGACCACAGAGGTCTTCACTATATCTTTAAAATCTGTGATGCTCGGAGATCAGTACCTTGCATCTACACAAGTACCCCCATCAGAACAACTGCCAACTCCTAATTTTGTATGCAAGAATGCTACATGTTCCCAACATTCAAGAACCCATGAATATTCCGTCTCTTCAGTATTGGGGAATTCAGCTCTGAAACAATTTCACTTATCAAACTGTCTGGGCTTATAGCTTTGTGAAGCTAGAGACATCTGAAAGCAACAAAACTAAAATGCGAAACCCTCAAACCACTAGCAGAACAATTGCATCAAGAAAATTAGAGCTACTCATTGGATACATACTAGGAGAAACAGTCACTAATATATAAAAATTTTAAAACTTACACAAGTTGAATCAATCCGGAAAAACAAAATGCCAAAACTGTCACAACAATTTGAAAACTTCATTAAACTAATTACATTAAAGAAATGAAATGATAAGGCAAAGGCTTCCCTTCAGATGAGCACCAGACCCAAATTTTTTTTATAGCTAGGTTTTACTGACTTTCCAAGAATAGTCAACCCCATCTGTATTAGTCCATTTTTACACTGCTGATAAAGACATAACCAAGACTGAGAAGAAAAGGAGGTTTAATATGACTTACAGTTCCACTTGGCTGGGGAGGTCTCACAATCATGGCAAAGGGTGAAAGGCATTTCTTAAATGTCAGCAGCAAGAGAGAAATGAGGCAGAAGCAAAAGTGGAAACCCCTGATAAATCCATAAGATCTCATGAAACTTATTCACTATCACGAGAATAGCACAGGAAAAACTGGCCCCCATTATTCAATTACCTCTCCCTGAGTCCCTCCCACAACACATGGGAATTCTGGGAGATAAAATTCAAGCTGAGATTTGGGTGGAGACACAGCCAAACTATATCACCACCTGATACAAATTTTTGCAGAGAAACTAATATTATTAGGCTCATAGCCTTAATACCAAAACCAGTTAAACATATTATAAAAAATTAAGAAATTCAAAGACTGTTGATATTAAAATTATTAACATAGTGTTAGGTAGCTGTATTCAAGTATAGGAAAAAATAACATGTTGTGACCAAATAGGATCTACCTCTGGGACAAAAGAATACTTTAGTGCCAGAAAAATTTTGTCAATGTAATTTCCACTTTAACAGACCAAAAGGAGTCTCTCTTCGTGATAAAAGTATTTACCAAATTAATAATAGAATGAAATATTTCTAACTTCATAAAATATATATACCAAAAACCCAAAGCAAGCACATTTTTTTTTTTTTTTGAGATGAAGTCTCGCTCTTGTCCCCCATGCTGGAGTGCGATGGTGGGATCGCGGTTCACTGCAACCTCCGCCTCCCGGGTTCAAGAGATTCTCCTGCCTCAGCCTCCTGAGTAGCTGGGATTACAGCTGCCTGCCACCATGCCCGGCTAATTTTTGTATTTTTAGTAGAGAAGGGTTTTCACCATGTTGGCCAGGCTGGTCTCGAACTCCTGACCTCAGGTCATCTGCCCGCCTAGGCCTCCCAAAGTGCTGGGATTACAGGCATGGGCCACTGCACCCAGCCGCAAGCACTTTTTAAGACAGAAAGCACATACAAATTTTCTGTAAAGTTAGAAACTAAACAAGGATGCTGACTATCATTACTATGTTTTATGATAGCACGTTGTTTCTGATATAATGTGTATTTTGAAAACACACTTTTTTCTAGCATGATTAATATATCAAAACAATTTGAGTGTAACATGCATTTTGTGTTTTCTTATGCATGATTTCTTCCAGGAGAAACACTAGGCAAACACAGGAAACCATACCCAGCTGAACTGAACCAAAGAGGAGTAAACAAAACATGTGTTTGTGCTCACTCTCTCTCACACAAACACATTCACAAACTTCAACATCCACCAGCTCCCTCAGTTTACTCCGTGCTTATGAGCCACGCTTGCTCACATCTGGCATTCCAACTTTCTACCTGATTTCAGATAATCCTCCTACCATTTCACAAAAACTCACAAGCTGCAATACTTCCACTACCCATGTCCACAAACTTACTTCAAATCTTTTTCAAGGTAAAGTGCCATATTTATTGGTGCATTCATATATTTCCTAACCATTTAACATGTAAAAATCTGTAATACCATTTATTTTAAGTTCTTAAAATTATTTTTTAAAATGTGTCCCTGATGAAGTTTTCAAATGTTGTGACCCTAACCCCATTTGTCCACAAGCCCTGTGATATTTATTGAATAATTTTGTATATCATTGTGCTTTTTAGGAATTCATATTCCCTGTTAGAACAGAACAGACTGTATTAGAAGTCCTGATCAATGCAATAAGAAAAGTAAAGAAAATAAAAGGTATTAATACCACAAGAGAAAAGAGTGCTGTTATTTGTAGATGGTATGATAATTTTCACGGAAAGTTGAGGAGAATCCCCAAACTATTAGAACTAGTTGAAGAGTTCAAAAAGGTTGCTGAACACAAGTGAACATAAAAATCAATAGCATTTCTCTAGATCAATAACTAATTAAAATAGAAAATAAGATAAAATTTACAATAGCAGAGAACACTATAAGTTATCTAAAATGTAATTTATTCAAAACCCCCACAAAACCTAATAAAGAACTTGTAAATGCTTACAAAAAGCTTTAATTTATACCTGAATAAATGGAACTATATCCCATATTGTTGCATGCATTTCTACCCAAAATAATCTACAGGTTTAATGAAATTATAACAAAATGCAGCACTAGTTTAGCAGTAATCAGGCAAACAGATTCTACAATTTTTAGAGAGAAGTAAATGTTTACAAATAGCAGAGACAATTCTAAAAGAGAAGACTAAGAAAGGGTTTTGCCCTACCAAGTTTTAAAACATATTACAAGGTTGTATCACAAATCAAGGATAGGTTATTTAATGAATAGAATTGGAAAAACTTTTACCACACTGAGAAGATGAACTAAGACCTGTACTTTTCACAATGTGCAAAAAAATTAACTCCAGATGAAATGCAAAGCTGTAACTTTCTTAGAAGAAAATATGAGATAAAATCCATTAATTTTGGGTTTTCAGAATATTTTTTAGAAAGATGAAACAAACACAAAATATAATGGAAAAAGCTATATTTGATCATATTAAAATCTAAGGCTCTGTTCATTAAAATATAGTATAGACAAAGAATGATGAAGGTAAGATCATTTTCAATGTCAAAATCACAAATAAATTAATATATGAAACAGTGGGTCTCGATCCTATCAAATCAAATGTTCCTTTTCTTATTGTATTGTAACTGCCCTGTGTTAACTTAAAATAAAGCTTATAGATAATATAACCTGCCAAAAAGGTAATTATATAGTGATAAATGGGTTAATTTAGCAAGAGAATATAATAATGGTAAATATATAGGCACTCAACATTGGATTACCCAGATATATAAAGCAAATTATAATTAGAGGGAGAAAGATCCTAATACAATAATAACTGAGGACTTTCAGCATTGGACAGATCACCTAGACAAAAATCAACAAAGAAATATCAGATGTAATTTGCATTATAGACTAAATGGACCTAATAGACATTTATAGAACATTTTGCTTCACAGCTGCAGAATACACATTCTTCTCCTCAGTGCGTAGAAGATTCTCAGGGAGAGACCATATGTTAGGCAACAAAACTCATCTCAACAAATTCAAAAAATTAAAACCATACCAAGAATCTTTTATCTTTTCTGACCACAATGGAATAAGACTAGAAATCAGTAACAAGAGGAACTTTGGTAACTCTACAAACACATTAAAATTAAACAATATGCTTCTGAACAACCAGAGGGTCATTTTAAAAATCAGAAGGAAATTAAAACTTTTCTTGAAACAAATGAAAATGGAAACACAATATACCAAAACCTATGGTATACAACAAAAGCAGTACTAAGATGGAAGTTTGTAGGAATAAACACCTATATCAGAAAAGTAGAAAAACTTCAAATACACAATCAAACAATGTGTCTTAAAGAACTAGAAAATCAAGAGCAAGCCCAAGATTACTAAACCCAAGATTAGTAGAAGAAAAGAAATAATAAAAGCAAGCCCAAAATTACTAAACCCAAAATTAGTAGAAGAAAAAAAATTATAAAGATAGGAACAGAAATAAATAAATTTGAAACTAAAAACATCCACAATGTCAATGAAATGAAAAGTTGTTTTTCTGAAAAGATAAACAAAATTGACAAGTCTTTAGCCAGACTAACAAAAATAAAGAAGACACAGATGAAATCAGAGATGAAAAAGAGATTACAACAGATACTAAAGAAATTCAAAGGATTATTAATGACTATTATGGGCAACTATATGCCAATAAATTGGAAAACCTACGTCAAATGAGTAAATTCGTAGACACACACAACCTACCAAGAATTAACCATGAAGAAATCCAAGACCTGAATAAACCAAGATCAAGTAATGGGATAAAAGCAGTAATAAAAAGTCTCTCATAATAGAAAATCCCAGGACCTGATGCCTTCATTGCAGAATTCTACCAAACATTTAAAGAAGAATCAATACCAATCTTACTCAAACAATTCCAAAAAATCGAGAAAGGAACACTTCCAAACTCATTCTATGTGATCAGTTTTACCCCGATAACAAAACCAGACAAAGACACAACACAAAAGGAATACTACAGGGCACTAACTCTGATTAACATAGGTACAAAAATCCTCAACAAGAAACTAGCAAATCAAATTCAACAACACATTAAAAAGATCATTTATTATGATCAAGTGGGCTTTATCCCAGGGATGCAAGGATGGTTCAACATATGCAAATCAGTAAATGTGATACATCATATCAACAGAATGAAGGACAAAAATCATATGATCATTTCAATTGAGGCAGAAAAAAGCATTTGATAAAATTCAACATCCCTTCATATAGAAAATTCAACATCCCTCAAAAAACTGCATGTAGAAGGAACTTACCTCAACATGATAAAAGCCATATACAACAAAACCACAGCTAATATCATACTGAATGGGGAAAAACTGAAAGACTTTCCTTTAAGACCTGGAACGATACAAGGATGCCCACTTTCACCACTTTTATTCAGTATTGTATTAGAAGTCCTAGCCAGCGTAATTAAAGAGAAAGAAATAAGGAGTATGCAAATTGGAAAGGAAGAGTCAAATTATTGTTATTTGGAGATGATATGATATTTAGAAATATTTAAGGACTCCACAAAAACACTATGAGAACGAATAAATTCAGTAAGTTGCAGGATACAAAATCAACATAAAAAATTAGTACCATTTCTGTATGCCAACAGTGAACAATCTGAAAAAGAAATGAAGAAATTAATCTCATTTACAATAGCTACAAATGAAATAAATTACTGAAGAATAAACTTAATCAAAGAATCTACATTGAAAACTATAAAACATTGATGAAAGAAATGGAAGAGGACATACAAAAATGGAAAAATATTCCATGTTTATTGATTGGAAAATCAATATTGTTAAAATGTTCGTAGTACCCAAAGAATATAGATTCAATGCAATCTATATCAAAATGGCACTGACATTCTTCACAGAAATAGAAAAAACAATCCTCAAATTTACATGAAACCACAAAAGACACAGCCAAAGCCACCCTGAGCAAGAAGGAAATATTTACAAGCAGGCACGCATTTAACTCTGCTGATAATCTAGGGAGGGGATTTCTTTTTTAAAAGCAATATAAGGTCTTTTTTTTGTATAAGTTGTAAAAACTTCAATGATACATCCTAATGCAGGCACAATCAGGCAGCACCAGTATCCTTATATGTATAAAATTTTATGGCAATTTTACAGACCCCTTAGAAAGCAATTTAAAAATATACAATAAAATATTAATACCCTTAATTAATTCTACTTCTGGGACTTATGCTTAGGAAATTATTCAAAATCAAAATATAGTAAACATTATATCAATGAGAGTGTTTGGTGCAGCATTGTCTAAAACAACCATCCTAAATGTCTAATAATAGGGAAGTGGGAAGAAAGTATATTATGTTCTTTCACTGGAAAAGTACACATTCATTAAAATGATAACTATAAAGAATAGAGAACAGCATCTAAAATATTTTGGGTTACTACTAATATGGTTAAAACTGTTAAAAAAAAGATACATCATATACTGCGAGAAACCATACAAAAATGTTAATAATAATTGTATTAGGGTAGAAAAGGGATTATATAAATTAATGTTATGAATTTCTAATTTGTGTCTGAAATACATAAAAATTTGGAAGGACATCTGAACTTGAGAGGTCTATCTTGTCTCTATGATATAGAGCTATAATTTTTGAATTGAAGGACCATTTCATCAGCTATCTAGAATTGCCTTGGGTCAATACAGCACAGTTAATTTCAATCCTGGCTGCTCATAAGAATTATATGAGGAGTTTAAAAAAAAATAGTAATGCCAAAGCCAATCTCCAGAGTTTCTGATTAAATTGGTTTAGGGTTGGGCCTAAATATTAGAGTTTTTGTCTGTGATATTTGATTTGACTTTTTTTCAGTCTCCCAGGTGATACTGTTTTGTAGTCAGGATTGAGAGCAGCAATCTAAAGAAATTCTGTAAGCCCCCCCTTTTTTTATAGAACTTTAGCAGTTACCAAAACTTAGATGTATGTTAAAAAAATAAAAAGCATAAGATTTTTTTTGAAAAAGAAACACCTTAACCTAATATGATGAACTTTAAGAGAAATCAATTTAACATCCTTTACTCAAATTCCACCCCTCCCCTAAAAATTCCTCAAATGATAAAAACAATATCTTTACAAGATATATAGGTGCTGAGGCTTAACATTAAATCATGATTTTAAAAAAGACTTAGATATAGTCAAAAACTAGTTCAGTATGAGTCCATCGTTTAAATATCATTATAAAAATAGTGCACAAGTAGACTGCTTTAACAGATATTTAGCATTTTGAATGATGGAGATGTGTTACCCTCTACTCTGCACTTGTCAATCCACTCAGGAGGACTTTACTGTTTTCTAGATGCCACTTTTAAGATGAGCAGAGACTGCAAGCAAAGGACCAGGATGGACGTGGGATGAAACCATACAGGATCAAGAGACAAATAACTTCAGGGGAGACAAAAGGGTGCACCATAAGTTCCTTCAACTATATTCAGGGTTATTATATGGAAACAAGACTGAGCAATTTCTTCTAAATTTAAAGAATTTTAAAGAGAGATTGGATCAGTTCTGCGTGGCACTAGATTTAAGCACTGTAATGAATGAAGAAGATAGATTTTGTGTCACTATAAGTTGAAATTTGTAATAGTTAGAATGTTCAAAAAAGAGACTGGACTGCCTCATGACATAATGAGATGCCCATCATCAAAAGTATTCAAGTGAAGGGGAACAATTATTTGACATAGTTTCTCTTTTGCAAACTGAAACAATGGATGGAGGATTTTGAGACATAAGTATAGATATTTTTTAATGTTCCTTCCAACCTTGAAAAGCTCTGTGAATTGTTCATGTGCAAATTATTCTTCTTCTCCACTCCAGTTTCAGCCTATGTTCCAATTTCAGCCTATATGTTTTTGAATAACAAATTTCACTTCTATATCAAAAGAGAAAGAAAAAAAGAAGCACAGAGCAGTGTCCCATAATTAACATCATAATATTGCTTTTAGTAAATCACTTTGGCTTTTTATTTTATTTTATTTTATTTTAGTTTAGTTTAGTTTCAGGTCAAGAGGAGGCTTGAGCTTTGTTTTAGTTACATTAGATAGAAATCTATTGCCTGATAACAGTCTCTGCATCCTTATGGCAGGCACTGCTGGTTATTGTTCATCCAACAGCCATGCCCCCTGCTACCTTCCTAACAGAATACTGATTTTGTTCAGTATAAGCAGCGACAAGCTCAGGGAAGGTGGATATCTCTCCTGTCCAAACCAAACATGGTAACCCCATTGCCCTCTTGCCAGTGATCTGTTTAGGGATGAGCATGTGACCAAGTTTGTTTAAAAATATGTAAGAGGAATTATTTCATGGGGGGTGAGGGGGGAAGGCTTCTGTGAAAGGTTTCCTTCCTGTTGAATAGCAGAGGATGCAGCAGGAAAGTATCTTTCTTCCACTCTTTGATGGGTTCTCTGACAATGTGATATTTTGGCAGCCATCTCGCAACCCTGATGGGAAAGCTAAAATAATTTCAGAGAAACCAACTGAGAGTCTTGCCATTATAGACCCAGGAAAAGCCCAGTTATGGAGCTTTTATTAAGTGAGACAATAAATCCCTATTTTAAAAGTCATTTATTAGTTAGATATTCTATTACTTGCAACATAAATATTCTAAAAATAGGGCCCCAGAAGAAGAATTCTGGTTGAAAGAACTGCAGAAACACTGTGACAAATACACGTATATAGAAGAATACATTTATAGTTAGGTAGTAGCATAATCAATTAGCCCTGGAAGAATCTGAAAGTTACCTATCAATATCTATATCAGTTTATCTATCTGTCTATCTGTCTGTCTGTCTGTCTGTCTATCTATCTACCTACCTACCTACATATCCACAATTCAAGAGCTGTAACAACCATGTTAAATGACACAGCGACTCCTCAAACCAAACAATCTGGTTTAACAATCAATTGAACCACTTTTAGTGTTAATCCCTGCATTGTTTCAGCTACATACGTTCTATGTACAAACATTATCCAACCACTTGCAGATTAATGCATGAACACCATTTTACAGATGAGGAATCAACAACCCAACCCTGGGTAGGCAGTCACATGGCTACAAAGTGGGTAGGGCAGTAAGTGATAAGATCAAGCCTCACTTGGTCTGACTTCTAAATCTATGATTTTTTTTTTTAACGAGTTCACTATACTGCCTCCTGTATTGAAGGGCAGCATGATAAATGTGGGGAATGAGAGATATGACTAATACATAAGAGAAAAAGGCAAGAGGCCGTTATAGCCTCAGTGCCACTAGCAGTGAATAAGCTATGTTTCCTTGGGGTTTAAAGTATAAGAACAGAAAACTTCCTGGTAGAGCCAACTTGCTGGGTACAGGACTTACAATTAAGTGAGATAGAGGCAAAGGGGACACATGATGACATACAAAAGAGTGAAAATGTCTTATTCTTCAACTTTCATGGACTTTGTACTCACCACTAGAAACACTAACTCAAATATGCTAAAATGGGAATGGTAACCCTGCTAACCTCATTCTGTCAATTTTAAAAGGTCAATTTTTGATCAGAAAATGATGGGCTGTGTGCTAGCATTTTGTATATTATCTAGAATTCTCTGATTTCTTGCCTTTTCTATGCAAACTTCTGAGTATCTCTGCAATAATTTTGTAATAACGTGATTTTTATTAACTCTTTTCAAACACTTTAGAAATGCTCATTTAGTTATGTCATGGTGAAGTTCATTTATAACAAATAGTATTGTTAAATTTATTAATGTAAATAAGCTAATAACAATATCAATGATGGCAGTTTATAAAGGGAAATGTTTCAGCTGTTTGTAGAAGAAAAGCCATTTAGATAGGAGTCAAGGTATATAGGTACTTGTCTCTACTGTAAGACTTACTCTATGAGTAAGCTGGGGAAAATCATTCAACCACTCTGCCTCTCAGTTTCCTCAGATGTAAAATGAGAATGCTAGTACCTGTGCCATGAACTTCGGAGTGCTGTTTTGAGCATCAAATGAAACAATGGATTTGAAATCCTTTTGGAAGCATAAAGGCACTCCACATGCCAAATGTTTTATTACTCTTTATCTAAAGCGTTCAGAAATATCAATTTTTCATTAATCCAAACTGGCCTCTTAACAATTTCAACTATGCACAGATGTATTTAAGAAGAAATTAGATGGAATTATATATTGGATTGAAGTCACTGTTGCATTTTTAGGTTGAGATCACTTCCTGTGGGAGAGAGATGGGGGAGGATATGGGGTTGGCGGTGCTTGTAGAATTGCAAGCATTGGCCAGACGTCGTGGCTCACACCTGTAATCCCAGCAATTTGGGAGGCTGAGGCAGGTGGATCACGAGGTCAGCAGTTCAAGACCAGCCTGGCCAACATGGAGAAACCCCGTCTCTACTAAAAATACAAAAATTAGCTGGGCGTGGTGGTGGATGCCTGTAATCCCAGCTACTTGGGAGGCTGAGGCAGAGAATTGCTTGAACCCGGGAGGCGGAGGTTGCAGTGAGCTGAGATCATGCCACTGCACTCCAGCCTGGGTGACAGAGCGAAACTCTTTCTCAAAAAAAAAAAAAAAAATTGCAGGCATTAACTGTATGTGGAAAACTGAGTCATCACTAGACAACCATTGCATTATCCAGGAACTCTATTAGTAACTATTATCTAAAAGCCCACCAAAAAACAGCTAGAGTGGTCCATACCAGAATGACAATATATTCACATAATTTTGCAGAAAATCATGATAATGTCAGAAATCAGTGGTCTTTTTCTTCAGTTTCATCTCCATTAGAGACAGAGCCAAACAGTCAAATTTCATGAAGCTGATATTTATCTGCTGCTCAGGCGCCTAATAAGACACTAAATGCCAGAAGGACTTTTGTGAAAAACATTATGAATTCATTTTTAGTTTCTGCTAGCTACCACTAAAGTTTAGGAAGCATAGGCCTCAGGGAGTTTGAAGGATTGACAGGTCTACAGCTGTAGCTCAGATGTGGAAGAGGTCTATTTCATTACAAACTGGCTTATTCCTAAGAGCGCCATCACTCTTATAACTTGAACGGGTATTTACCTTAGCTAATATTGTTGCTCATGGTCAGCCCATTATCCTTGATTAGCATAAATTAATCTCAATAAAAATTTGCTTGAGTGTAGAATGACTCATCCCTAATGGTTGTGATTTTGTGCAATTGTCAAATAGGCTTTTGAAAAAAATCTGAACTAAATTTAAGTAGCTAAAGGGATAGCAGAAGCAATAGATGTTCTGATTCCTTTCTCTTCATAGAAAGGAAATAGTTGTTTGACAAATAAGTACACAATTTTGTTATTATAGGGTATACCTGCAATGGTGTCTGTCCTCTGCAGGTCATGTGGCGTACAGCTGATTATCTCATAAAGGCACAGTAAAGCGTGATTTTAACACTCTGGCGTATGATCCTAGGTTATATATTTATTCTTAATGGCTCTCAGCTTTCTGTCTTACAAAATGAAGATTCATGTTTAGATAATATCCAAGTTTTCTTCAATCTAAAAAAAATGTGATACTAGTTTTTACAATGTTTCAGGTTTGTCAATTTTGGCAAGAAGAATTCAAAACTATTACTAATCACACTGTCTTAAGGACAGCACAAAACTGAAACATGACCTGAGTCTACAGTTACATCATTATTTTTGAATGATAATTTTCAAATTCCAAAACTCTCTCAATTTTAAATATAAATCTATAAAACTTAATTATACATATGCAAGGTAACCCACATAAGGCACTAAAAACAAGTACACAATTAAAAAGAAGTTTTATTTTGAGGTGTCAAAAAAATTATATTAGGAGAAAATTGCAGTGAACTTCTAAGACAGCCTAATTTCCCAATCTGCATAAAACGTTCATGCAACTAGATGTATCTGTTCATACATTTTAATGCAGCTCTGGCAGAAAAATTTTAAAGAATAGTTTTACCAACATATACATAAGAAGTGGGATTTATGTACAGTTACTTTTTTCTTGTGCTGACCTTAATTTCAATATAGACAAAAATCAAACTTTTAGGGTGATTTCACCCCAAGCACACTAACAACTACAAGGTGACTGAAGTTCCTGGAAACCAAGAAGGCAGCATTGATTCTAGAACTTTCTATATTGACTCAGAATAGTTTTCCCTTTTCTGAAAAGGCCTCAGAATCATGATTCCGGAAACCAAAACCAAAGTAGCCTCTGCCATCAGAGGTGATCTTTGGAAACAATAAACTTGCTGCACCCAGAGCTCAGTCCCTATCTGTTACATTCCTTTGTTTTGCATCTTAGGGTGGCTTACATGTGCTCTGGTTCAGAGATCTGGGATAAATACAAACAAAACAAAACAAAACAAAACAAAACAAAACAAATTTCCCCAGTATGTCAGGAAGCCACACTCAACTTACTAAAGTGACCTTCAAGTGAGAGGAATTACAGATCTCTGTGAAATAATATAAAAGAAAAAAATGCCCACTTAAGATATCATCGTGTATATGACAACTGAATTGTAGATCAGCAGAAACAATTTTTCCTGTATGTTCAAAGTTTTACAAAGACTTCAGGCTAACATCGCCAATGCAGCCTTGCACAGCTTCTTCCTAAAACACCAAGGAAGTCACATAGAAAGATGAAAACACAAAGCAGCGGTGAAAATTAAGAAAGACAACCCACTGACAGTTTGGGGAAAGAATTCCTACTAATTGAGTCCTGAACAAAATGATCAGTACCACATCAATGTTCCACCTCCTGCAACAGAAAGATGAGAAGGGCCGGGCGCGGTGGCTGACGCCTGTAATCCCAGCACTTTGGAAGGCCAAGGCAGTTGGATATCCTGAGGTGAGGAGCTCAAGACCATCCAGTTTGATCAACCTGGTGAAACCCTGTCTCTACTAAAAATACAAAAATTAGCCGGGCATGGTGGCGCATGCCTGTAATCCCAGCTACTTGGGAGGCTGAGGCAGGAGAATCTCTTGAACCTGGGAGGTGGAAGTTGCAGTGAGCCGGGATCGTACCATTGCAATCCAGCCTGGGCAACAAGAGCGAAACTCCGTCTTAAAAAAAAAGAAAGAAAGAAAAAGAAAGAGAAAGAGAAAGAAAAAGAAAGATGAGAAGACATATTTTTGTCAGTTTACTACCTGTACTTTAGCACAGAAAACCCAGAATCTGTATAGACCTGAAAATTGGGCAAGCATTCATCTATTTTAAGATTCCTGTACTTTCAAGTAACCAAAATACTGTCTCCTAATACCAGACCTCATTATTTAATAAATAAAATAATTTCTATTTCCTTTTTCTGCCATAAAAGAAATGTGTTTACTGTAGAATTTTCAAAAATTTAGAAAAATACGAAGTAAAAGAATAAGAATAAAGTTACTACCAATCCTACTACCCAGAAATAACCAATATTAACATGAGACATTTATCTTTTTAAAAAACTTTTATTTTAGGTTCAGGGGTACATGTGCAGGCTTATTATATAGGTAAACTCGTGTCACACAGATCTGATGCACAGATTATTTCATCACCTATGTAGTAAGCCTAGTACGCAATACTAAAGTTTTCTTCTCCTCTCCCTCCTCCCTCTTTCCAACCTCTGGTAGGTCCCAGTGTGTATTGTTCCCCTCTATGTGTCCATGTGTTCTCATCATTTAGCTCCCACTTATAAGTGAGAACATCAGTATTTGCTTTTCTGTTCCTGCCTTAGTTTGCTAAGGATAATGGCCTCCAACTCCATTCATGTTTCTGCAAAGAACATGATATTGTTCTTTTTTATGGCTGCATAGTATTTCA
This sequence comes from Gorilla gorilla gorilla, assembly GCF_029281585.2. Taxonomy (NCBI): domain Eukaryota; kingdom Metazoa; phylum Chordata; class Mammalia; order Primates; family Hominidae; genus Gorilla; species Gorilla gorilla. The sequence continues at coordinate 150,273,263 of NC_073247.2, read as the reverse complement.
TAGTGTATATGTACCACATTTTCTTTATCCAGTCTGTCGTTCATGGGTATTTAGGTTGATTCAATGTCTTTGCTATTGTGAATAGTGCTGCAATTAACATGGGATCAAACATATCCCAACTAACTAAACTAAGATAGAAAAGTCTAAGGTTATTTAAAAGAATAGAACAAAGTTCCAACAACAAAAAACTCAATATCTAGCATCCTATAAAAATTCAATCTATGAAAAAAAGCAGAAATACATGATTTAGAAAAATCTGGCAGGGCACGGTGGCTCATGCCTGTAATCCCAGCACTTTGGGAGGCTGAGGCGGGCGGATCACTTGAGGCCAGAAGTTCGAGACCAGCCTAGCCAATATGGTGAAAGCCCGTCTCTACTAAAAATACAAAATTAGCCAAGTATGGTGGCACGTGGCTGTAGTCCCAGCTACGCGTGAGGCTGAGGCATGAGAATCACTTGAACCTGGGAGGCAGAGGTTGCAGTGAGCCGAGATCACGCCATTGCACTCCAGCCTGGGAGACAGAGCCAGACACTGTCTCAAAAAAAAAAAAAAAACAGAGAGAGAGAGAAGGAAGGAAGGAAGGAAGGAAAGAAGAAAGAAAGAAAGAAAGAAAGAAAGAAAGAAAGAAAGAAAGAAAGAAAGAAAGAAAAAGAAAAAGAAAGATCTGTATTACAAAGATCTTAGTCATACTCCTTTTCAAGGGAGAGACTAAGCAGGGCAATAAGCCTAGTATACACAACAGAGGAAGTACATTAGCTACTTAGCACAATGAAGTCAAATCTAACTTCTAGGATCAAAAACACTTTACTTCAGAATTTTGAGGTATTCTTGTATTGTTTCCTACCATCCAATTTTACACATAAGTCTGATGCTTGTCTGATATTTGTTTATTTGTAGATGAACTGTCCCCTGCCCCCACTGAGGCTTTTAGAATCATTTCTTCGTACTCAGTGTTCTAAAATTTTATGAGGATACATTTGGACACGATATTTTAAAAGTTCGTTCTAATCACCTCTCTATAGGTCCTTTTGATATGACAATTCATGTCTTTGTGCCCGCATGGGAAATTTTGTTTTGTTATTTATTTAATAATTTATCACCCTCAGCTTCCTCTATTGTTTCTCTATTTTTTTATTTTTTAAGTTCCTGGGTACATGTGCAAGATGTGAAGATTTGTTACATAGGTAAACATATGCCATGGTGGTTTGCTGTAATTATCAATCCATCACCTAGGTATTACGCCTGGCATGCATTAACTATTTTTCCTGATGTTCTTCCCCTACCCCCGACAGGCCCCAGTGTGTGTTGTTCCCCTCCCTGTGTCCATGTTTTCTCATTGTTCAGCTCCCACTTGTAAGTGAGAACATGCGGTGTTTGGTTTTCTGTTCCTGCATTAGTTTGCTGAAGATAATGGCTTCCAGCTCCATCCATGTCCCTTCAGAGAACATGATCTCATATCTTTTTATGGCTACATAGTATTCCACGGTGTATATGTACCACATTTTCTTTATCCAGTATATCATTGATGGGTATTTGGGTTGATTCCGTGTCTTTGCTATGGTGAATAGTGCTGCAATGAACATATGCATGCATATGTCTTTGTAATAGAATGATTTATATTTCTTTGGGTATATACCCAGTAATGGGATTGCTGGGTCAAGTGGTATTTCTGGTTCTATATCTTTAATGAATTGCCACACTGTCTTCCACAGTGGTTGAACTTATTTACACTCCAACCAACAGTGTAAAAGCATTCCTATTTCTCCACAACCTCGCAGCACCTGTTGTTTCTTGACTTTTTAATAATCGCTATTCTGACTGGCATGAGATGGTATCTCATTGTGGTTTTGATTTGCATTTCTCTAATGATCAGCCTCTATTGTTTCTTTTGGAACTTTTATTAATCAGATATTGACTTTTTGATTGAATTTGTATATCACTAATATTTTCCCCCAATGTTCTAGGAAATTTCTTCAACTTTTTCTTCCATCTCTTCTGTTGAATTTTTTCTTTAAGCAATCATATTTAATTCTAAGAGCTGTTCCTTATGCCTTCATTATTTTTTATGATATCTTTTTTCATGGATGGCACAAATTCCTCAAATCTGCCTAAGGATATCAATTTAGAAAGATTTTATTTGATTTAAATTTATCTTCTATTCCCTGAAACATCTGTTTCCTCCACAATCAGTTGTTTAACTTTTTCCTTCTCTTTGGGATGCTGCTTTTCTTCATTTGTTTAGTCAAATATACTCTCTGTTAATATATAAGATGGAAAGAGAGACCTTCAATTCATGTTGCTTTTAACAATCACTGTTTTTTATTTCCATCCTATGAACCTGCTGATTTTGAGCCTAGGACCTCTCCAAGGACCTATTGGGATGATTGGCTTTTACCTCCATTACAGTCTTCTCATGAATGAATTAGGAATTTTAGTTTTTCAATGTCAGAGAACGGAGTTCTAAATACAGAAAGGGAGAAAACATGAATGAATTTTGTTGTCTTGGATTTAAGTTAGAGGAACAGGCATGATGCCAAAAGGAAACTTGGAACACAAGGATATTTAAGTATAGAAGCCTGACAAAGTGAACATAGTGAACATCATCTGTAATGAGACAAATCAACATTGTTGGGTACTCATAGAATAAAATGAAAACACAACATAAATTCTGTGATATAACTGTAAAATATGTATAACCTAAATCTAGTTATAGGGAAATATCAGACAAGCTCAACTTAAAAGACATTTTATGAAATAGCTGCCTTACCATTTTCAAAGTTGTGTGATTCATGAAATTCATATAAAGTCTAAGAAAATTTTGCAGACCAAGGAATACTAAAAGACATGAAGCTAAACACAACACATCTTTTTGAATTGAATATTTTACTACTCTTTGGGAATTTTGATGGGAATTAAATGAAGTATTTGGTTTAAATAATAGTTTCAGTGTTGATTTTCTAATTTTAATGGTGTAATGTGGTTGTTTGGGGGGAATGTCCTTACTATTAAAAGATATAGTAATAAAATATTTAGGGATAATAGAGCATCATGTCACCAAACTTAGCTCAATGAGATTAGGAAAAAATATTTTAAAGATATTTTTTAAAAGTTGTGCTTACAACTTGTGTATAAGCTTGATATGCTTTTAATGTTACAAATAATTGTACAATAAATAGCCAATAGAAGAATTCAAATTAAATGCCAAAAATATTTTTATTAAATCAAAATAAGACATAAAAGAAGCACAAAACCCAGATGAGCTGATTAGGAAATAAATAACAAATTAGTAGTTTGAGATGCAATCATGTCAATAATTGTATTAAATATAAATGTACCAAACATCAAACTAAAAAGCAGAGAATTCTGGGCAAGATAAAAACAAACAAAGAAATAACAAGGTGCACCTAAGTCATGTCTACAAAAGATGAATTTTAAATAAACATTCACAAATAGGTTGAAGGTAAAAAGTTGGGAAAATATATAAATGAGAAGCATAAAAAATCAGGAGTGACTATATAAATAGACAAAATATAATTCAAGACAAATAGTATTACTGGAGAAATGTAGGGGCATTTATTAATGATAATAAACATGAATACATTGGGAGGACACAGAAATTCTAACTCATAGTTAGAATGCCCAAAACACAGCCGGAAAACATCAATGACACAAATTTGGCTGTATTAAAGAGAGAAATAGGTAGACTCACAAACATAGTCAGATTTTAACATCCCAGTCTCAGTAACTAATAGAACAACTAGTCAGGAAATATTAGGCATATAGAAAATCTGAAGAACACTATCAACCACCTTGACCTAATTGGCATTTACAGAATATGACACCAAACAATTGCAGAATATATATTCTCTTTAAATGTGTACAGAATGTACACCAAGATAGACAGACCATATTCAGGGACATAAGTCAATTCTCAATGAATTTTAGATGTTTGAAATATTACAGAACGTCTTTCTGACTATAATGGACCTATATTAGATACCAACTACACACAGATAGCTAGAAAAGTCCCAATTGAAAATAAAACAATATATTTCTGAATAACCCATGGTAAAAATAAATCAAAGGGGAAGATAGAAAATATTTCAAATTGAAAGAAAATAAAAATACAACATAACGTACTTCGTGATATGCAGTTAAAGCATGCTAAAAATCCTCATAAAACACAAAGTAAAAATCATTGTTTCTACCTTATGATATTAGAAACTGTACCAAATTGAACCACATGTGTAGAATGAAAGGAAATGATAAAGAGTATATGCGAACGAATCTGAAAACATATAAACAACATAAAATGCACTAAGTCAAATGTTGGTTTTTGAAGCAGTTAATAAAATTGATAAAAGCCTAGCAAGACTGACTAAGAAAAAAGAGAGAGAAAGAACAAATAATCAGTATCAGTAATGCAAAAACAGACTTTCCTACCGATTCTACAGATATCAAATGAGAAATATTACTCCAATAAATTTGACAAATAAGATAAAAAATTGTAAGAGGATCAGCTTCGATGATTGCTCTCAATTGGTCATTGTCAACTTCTGATGGCCAGCCACTATTCTCTTCATCTTCAAGGCTCTCATCTCCTTTGCAAACCTTCTTGAACCACCGCCATTGTACATTTGTTAGCAGTTCTGGGCCAAATGCATTGTTGATGTTGCAAGTTGTCTCCGCTGCTTTATGAGCCATTTTGAACTAGAATAAGAAAATCACTTAAATTTGCTTTTTGTGTAACATCATTTCTATACTCTAAAATAAACAGCAACTAATACGTCATTAACAAAATAAATAAGTGAGAAATGCCCATTAAAATGATTATAACATAACCATATTTATTTAAGAATGTATTCCAATATCAAACGGCAATTCCAACAATGCAAAAACCGTAAGTACATTTGCACCAACTTAATATGAGAAACCAGTGTTCTGGACAAACAGATACTTCATTTTGGGGTTGGGTGATGGCTGCCATGTGGGTGTTATGGTGTTTTCACCTGAAGACGAATCTCCACTGCCAGCTGTTGCAGAGAGAGGCTGGCTTGCCAGGTAAAACAAAAAGAAGACTAAGAGTTTACCTTTGCTGATGTTAAGAAGGCTTTGTGACTCTGTAACAAATCACAAATTTGTGAACATTTTGACAATGAGCTGTCTGTAAACATGATGCTTTGTGAGCATTATGTGGCAACAAAGTTTTCTTGGAATTTATGCAAGCACATATTCCAAACAGCTGAAAACCCAACACCAGTACTACATTTTTCATACTCAGGTCACTCCTGTGGAGCAGGCAAAAGCCAAGCCAGGTCCTTCTGCTTTGAAAGATGGTGGAAAGCAGCAGAGAGAGGGTGGGTCACCAGGCAGTGGAGAACCAAGAGGAAACCAGTGTATGGACTGTCTAGTTCTTTGTTCTAACTCTTACTTCCACTTCACAACACTCTTATGTCTCTCCAAAAGGTTTAGCAGAGTCTGATTTTCACATCTAGTTGCCTAAGCATCCAACAATCACATGAGAACCACATCTAGCTGTACCTTGGGGAAGCACACCTAAATATCTGGTATATATGGAAGACCCATGGAGCCACTAATTAAGGATGTACTTTGTGCCAGGTGGCTTTAAGCCACAGGCTGACTTAATCCCTTCAAAGACACAAAGATGAAGAAACTCTTATTATCCCTGTTTTACAGAAGAGGAAACTGATGCTCAGAGGGAATAAATGAATGTCCAAGAATACATGGCCAGTAAGTAGTGAACTGCAGTCTCAAAGCTAGGCTTTCTAATTCCATTTTTTAAATCATCTGGACAGACTTTCTTTTATCAGCTCTCTGTAAGAAGGCCAAGAGGCAGTAGAGGGTGGCCCTTGAATATCCAGTGAGCAAGTGAAAATCTCCCTCACAAGGGAGAATAGTTATTATTAATAAAAATTAATCTCAGATTTCCACAGCATGTAATGCGACACCTATTTTTAACTTAATACCGTGTGTTAATGTGTCTGTAAGAATTATATTTTCTTTTGAATCCATCACTGGAAACAGAATTTGCATAGAGTATACTTACACATTTTCAAATACTTATTCAACCACTGTATGGTGCTCTCTCAAATATATAATCATTAGACTCATTGGTGTTTCATCTCAGAATGAGATTAATAATTGTGTTTATAATGGAATACATTAATAAGTTGATATATTCATTAATATTTAATAAGCAGTAAGAACTGCTTGAAGTGCATGCCTTAGGCTGGATAGTAGCTTGTATGTAATATTACTATTTACCAGTGTCATAAGAGAGGACAGAAAGATCTATTTCACAGGAAGAACCATAACACTAAGTAGCTAATAATCTTTGCTTCAAGTTCTTCTTTGGAATGTGGTAGTGTATAAATAAATAAATATTAAATAAAAGCGATAATAAATAAATAAATAAAATAAACATTAATATAATTCTTTTTTGTATATTTATTTAATATTTTCTCCATCATGCCTAAATCTTCACCTTAAAACTCCATTAATTTTATGCCAACCATTATGCAACCTTCTCACCTCCAACCTTTAGGCATTCCCTATCACGAATGTAGCCTTCTGCATCTCAGCCACGGTCTTCAGCTCACCCCAACTACAATCATCATGTGAGAACTCAACATGCCTAGGAGGACCCCGGACAACTTCCTGATCTCATAAGGCCTTTCATAGAGCTAATGAGCTCTGCACTCTCGTCATTAGAAACTGCTCCTCTCTAAAATCACTGACTCAAACACCTGACACTGACCACACTTTCTATCCCTTCAATTTTATATGGGATTTCTCCTCTTGGATGTCTCACAAATACTTTCAGCTCAGAATGTCTGAAATTGAGAGGAGCCAGAAGCATGCCCATGGATTTAGATTCTTTATTAGCATTTGCTGGTGGCAGTATCCTAGGGGCCCTTCAGCTGGTTAAAGTTTGAGAGCTAAATGAGGCTGTGTGGACTCCCTTCAGGTTCTGGGATCCAGACAACAGCTGTTCTTTCTGGATCAAAATAGTTCATCAGCCTGAATTTGTGTCACCTTCAAAGAGGTGGCTGAGCAATGGATTGTTGTCCACTACTCTTTCCACATATTTTGGGGTGATGTGCATCCTATAGTTTTTGTGGACTTTGTTGCCCATCAGCTCCAGGATGTTGCCACCAAGTATTTGAAAGTAGTGAACAAGTTCAGGTCTTGGGCAGTGATTCTTCCACAAAAGGCAGTGCACACAGCTCAAGAGGAACTGCTGCTTGGCTCTTATGGAGTAGGAGAAAGTCTGATTTCTACACCTATAGGAGCTCCTTTGCCTTCTCTTCCAAAACATGGTATTTGCTGGGTTTTGCTATGATTGGCCCAGTTTGATTGTCCAACAGGCCTGAGCCTCTCAAGACACCTATAACAAGTGCTCATTCCTGGACACTATAACTCTGTGATCCAGCCTGTTATTGGGACTGGTAAAGGAATAACCTTGTGATTCTCTAGATATTGGGATGCCATTGGTGTCCACTGGGCCCTGGTCAGGCTTTGGTCTAGAAACGTACATGTGAGGAAGCTGGTCATCCTAATAACTGGACCACAATGTGAAGCCAATATACCCACAGGAATGGCTGATAGCACCTAATGTAGATGAAGATATGGAGCAAAAGGAACTCTCATTCATTGTTGGTTGAGTGGAAAATGGGACTTCCACTTTGGTAAATGTTTGGTAGTTTCTTAAAAAAATAAACATACACTTACCCTATGGCACAACCATTTCTCTTCTAGGTATTTATTCAAGAAAAACAAAAATATATCTACACCCATACGTGTGAATTAGTGCACCAGAATTTTATAGCATTGTTATTCATAATTGCCAAAACTGGAAATACTTCAGGTGTTCATCAACAGAAAAATGGATGAACAAACCATGGTATGTTCATACAATGGACTATTACTCAGCAATAAAACAGATTGAACTACTGATATGCACAATAACATGGATTAATCTCCTAGCCACTGTGCTGGGTGAAGAAGCCAAGAGTACATGCTGTACATGTATATGTAGGTGAAGTTCTAGAAGATGTAGAATTCTGGGTACCTCCAAGGTGGATGAGGGCAGGATTGACTGTGGAGAGACACACAGAATTATCTGGAAATGTGTGTGATTTGTTTTCAAAATTGTGCAGTTAAAACGTGTGTATATTAATGTATGCAAATTTTACCTAAAAAAGAAGTGTACAAATGTAATAATCAAGTAGTGTGAGGACTGAGTGGAACAATAATGACAGAACATTGACAGTTGTTGAAGCTGGGTGATTAGGTACATGGGGTTTCATTATATTATTTTCCTTAATTTATGTTTGAAATTTTCTGCAATATAAAGTGAAAAGAAAGAAAGAATGCAAAGAAGAAAGAATGAAAGAAAAAAGGCAGCCTTTACTAATTCTTCATGGTATCTTTATCTAAGAAGCCTCTTCAATATGTTAGTAGTCTCTATTAAGCAACCAGAAGGCCACTTGAGATAATACTTACTTTCTATCCTTGGCCAATAGAGTATACTTCTAAGTTTCTTAAATATGCACAAGTACACACATAGGAAAAAAATAACTAGAATGGTTTATTCTAACATATTAAAGTAGTAGGCTTCAGGTGATAAGATTATGGGTAATTTTTATCCTTTCTATATTTCTCTGCATCTTCCAAAAATATGATATGAATATGCATTTATTTTATACTCAGAAAAAGTAAACCAAATATTAAATATCATTTTCATTGAGTTTATCCTGTAGTGTTACTATGGTTTCAGAAATTTAACAAGCTTTACTACATTATCACCTTTGAGAAAAGCAATGTTGCTAATTGTATTATTTGTTAGGAAAAAAGGTTTTGCCAAGGTATGAGCCTCCGGGTCTTTTTTTATTTTCGTAAAGATAAAAATGCAACACTGCACAGGAGATCTGCTTATTAGACATTGGGCATACTTTCTGTAAAACCAAAATAACTCTTCAGAAATTTCCTGCCAAATTCGCAGCTAAACTGTTATGCAAATGTAACTACATCTAAATTAAAAGTGCTGTGATGATACAGCCAACAGACTTTGAAGTATGATTGCTTTTGGTGGTGTAGGCAGAAAGGTTGAGATGTTTTAAAGTAAACAAGATGTATCACACTTTATTTTGTTTCCTATTTGGTTGGGGGTTTATAGTATACAGGAAAGAAAAAAATGATACGTGAAAATAAAATAGTTAGAGGGAGGAAGGAAATGATAAGATTAAGTGTTTGTGGTAAGGGCAGCTAAGCCTTCATAAAACAAAACAAAAAGCCTAGACATAAACTTAATTGCAGATGGACTCTGTAAGCCTTATGAGCTATACATATAAAAAGGATGATAGCCTTTGTATTATATATATTAAAGTCTCCTTATTTAACTTTTTGTGTGTATGTTTCTTGCCCTTCCAACTCAATTTTAACATAGCTAACTCCCAAGAGCAGAGAACCAATCTTTTACTTCTGGCTACCTGCCACTGGGTTATAATCAACAAGAGGGCACATTCTGTCTTCTCCATAGCTATACCATTAGAACCTAGTTCAGTGTCTGAGGCGTAGTAAGCATTTAATATTTGTTCCATAGTAGTAATTCTATGGATATGTATTAGCTGTTTATTAATTTATTTCTCAGTCTCATTAATATTTATTGACTGTCTTGTATGGGTCAGGTACTCATCTCATTGCCAGGGACATGGCATTGAGCAAAATAATGTTCCTGCTCTCATGGCATTTACATTCTAGTGAAAAAATTACTATCCAGACAACATAACTGAATGTAACTTGTAGTTTGCATTGAAATAAGTGATAAATGTTCCCCATTTTCAATGCTACCATGCTAATAAATTCCTTGGTATGTTGGGTCAACATTTCACTTCTGTGGCACTTTGCTTGGTAAGAGAATGTGACTAAAAGTGATTCAAGATGACAAGTGTAAGCACACATAATTATTACAATTGAAGGACTTTCCAAGATAACGCATGAAAGCTCCTACAGAAACATACAGTTCTTTAAGTTTGCATCCCATGAACCAGGAGAGAGATGGTTTCCAGTGGAAACAGGGATTCTTTTATTGACAAAGATGAATTGTTGCACTATGACTCTCCTCTTTGTAATTTCCTGGCTGGTCAAGATCAATCAATATTCCTTAGACAGCACCAATTTGAAGTTCTGACAAGTGTTATTTTTTGAAGGCCAGTTTTTAAGCTTCTTATTAATGAAAAGCAGTACGGTAATATCTATAGCCACTTCCGCTCTGTTTCCTGGCCTTGCTCCATTTGGTACTGATATAACAAACAGCTGAAATCAGTACATTGTGATATTATGCAAATGTGCTCTGGCAGATTGAGCTAAGAATAGAGTGCATTGGGCTATTTTGCTTTATTTGTTGTATAGATGAATTTGGCATTTTTAAATTAAAGAACCTTATGGACATTAAAAAATATCTCAGCATTAGAAAACATTTTCTTATAAAGTTTAAATAAACTTTAACCTTGATGAGTTTGTGAATTCCAAGAGGAAAAGATAAGAAGGCATCAAGAAAGCAGATATTAGTATTTCTCATGATGTCCTCTTGGATGAGTTAGAGAAGCATGGGCTAGATGTCCAGGAGAACTTGGTGGATTCAGCACCAGCTGATTTGCTGCAGCCAAAACAGTTCTGATTATGGCTCACCGAAAACCTGAAGAGAATTTTCTAGTGCCATGCTGCAGAGCTGGATACTTGGGATTGCCCTGTTCAACAATTTTTTAATGACTTGGGCGAGGACATTCATAGCATGCATATAAAATCTGCTTATGAAAATAATTTAGTAGGGACAGTGACTATATTGTTAAGACATAATCAGGAACCTTAAAGATTTCTTCAAGGTAGACTCAGTCTCAATCTAACATATGTACCTTGACTGATATAAATAAATACAAAGTTTTATATTTGTGCTGAAAAAAACAGTTCTGCAAATATAATTTAGGGAAATACTACCTTATGTTAGGGGAATCCTTAACCAAATATCAAAGGACATTTTTCCTTTCTAGGTCCTAAATGTATTAATTGATTATTTTTATAAGGCAATTTGGTGAAAAATTTAGACTCACAAAGGAAGTCAAAAGATTTTTTCTTTAACAAAGGCCCTCTTCTACTAAAGATAATATTAAGGAACAATTTGTGTTTACTTGTAATGAGTTTTAAACCCTATGCTGCTAACCTTTCTTTCTTATGTTTTAAAAATCTGAAAAGTCTAAACCTCACTCCTCCACCTTCTCAGGAAAGCTAAGCTCACCTGATAATTGCTTCTTAGGGGAAACTACAGTGACCTCTTCTATAACCGAGATGATTGACACTTTTAATGCCTTATTACAAGTTTTTCTTTCTTTTTTGGAACACTGAGAAATGGGCTTCCCCTGTACTTAAAAAATTACAAGGTAACTAACATACATAGTGTCTTAGGACAAAAAGCCAGATATAACATTTTTGTAGAGTATCTCATGTTTTGTTCCCTTCCCTCACAAAGCATGCAATACATAAATTATCATTTGAGGATGGAATGCCCCAGTACTTGTGATACTACTCTCTAGGAATATGAACAGCAGTGTATTAAGCTGATTTTTTTAACAGATGAAGGGCTGTCATGTGGAGAATGGCAAAAAGCTCCTGGCTTGGAAGGACATGATTTTTCAACAGTTTCTTGTAACATCGTGAAAAGAAGTATATCTGATAAAAAAAAGGTTGCTCATGTATTGAAAGTAGAAATGGATAAAATATAACATGCAGATTCCAGAAAAGCTAGGGTAGTATTGGTTTGCATTAATCAAAATTGAATCAATATGTACAACTATTATGTGTCCATAATAATTAAAATTTAAAAAATTTTAAACATCAAATTGAACAAGGGGAAAAACTAATCACGCTCATTTGCTGTATATTAGGCAATGCTCGTGTACTGTGTTTCATTCTGGACATTATATATTGAGGAAGAGAGAGAGATTGGCAAACATGAGCATATCCACATACTGCTATACATATAGAGAAAGAATATTCTGGAAGAGATGAGATATGGGAACAGATCAAAATACTGGAGATGTTTAGAGAAAAAGTTACTAAGGAAGGACAGCGCTTGATAATTGTCTTCAGCTGTTGAAGGCCTTATGTCAAAGGAGAAATGGAATCATTCTCTGGAGTTTACAGATTGGAAGCAGGACTGAGCAGTTGAAGTTTCAGGGAGCCAAAGTTTGGCCTGATTCAGGAAAGATTCATGTAGCAGAACTTTCAGAAAAATTTATTGTCACAAGGGTAGAGATGTCCTTATTACTGGAGGTGCTCAAGCATATTAGGAATGAGTTTGTAGAGGGAATCTGAGCATTAGTCAGGGTTGGAGCAGATTTCTTCCAGTCCTAAATTCTAAACTTGACTGACAAAGTCTAGTTTTGAACATCAAAATTTTTAAATTCTTGTCTATCATCTCACAACTAATCAGTTAACAAGTTCTTTTGGCTCTTCCTTTACAATGTGTCTTATATCATTCTTGGGTTATTAACCTGCAGTTACCTGAATATCACAATAGTCCCCTCATTGGAAAGATCTTGCACACATTCTTTGTTGAGGATTGTTTACAAATATGGCCAGAAAATATTCTCCCATCTCTGTACACATATCTTTGCAGTGTTACTTTGTCTCAACTTCCACCAAGAAGTGGCTTATTTTTCTACTCCTTGAAGTCTTCGATGCTATGGATTTTCTTTGACCAATAGAATGTGACAAAATTGACAGTGTATGACTTCCAAGTCTAGAAGAAGTTTTGCAGCTTCTGATCTCACTCACCTGGGTCACAAAAGCCTTGTAAACAAGTCTGGGCTAACCTCTGAGAGAATGAGATGTCACGTAGAGAGAATGACCATGTGGAGAGAAAAAGAGGCCCAGCCATGTCAGCTCTAGCAGCACTCAGAGTTGGGGCCCATGAGAGGTGAGAGAGGCCATCTAAGAATAGCAAGCTCCCAGACAACCCACCAACAAACTGAAAATGCCTAAGTGGGTCCAACTGTCATCATGTGGAGCAGAGATAAACCATGTCAAAGAAACCCTCCTCCAATTGCCAACCCACAAACTTATGAACAGGTAAATGACTGTTATTTTACAGGACAATTTGTTATGCAGCAATAGAGACTGATAATATACTTCTATCCAGGAAATTTTGCTTCTAAAGATAATCCTACACAAGACACATGTACATATATGTTCACTACTGTGTTTCTAACAAGGATCAAAATTTTTAAGGGGACTGGCTAACAAATTATAACATATCTCAGTAGCACTGACAAGGAATAAGGTTGTTCTCTACCTATATATGTGGAAGATGTTCAAGGTAGATATCGTTAAATGAAAAAGCAGTATTCAGCACAGTGTGAACAGTTAACCATGTTTATGCAAATAGACAAGGATGGGCATACATCTATATGGTATATGTACTTAGAAACTATCCAGAAGGATGCACAATAAACTCTTAATAGTAGTTAACTCTGAAGACTTGGGCTGAAGGATAAGAAGGGGAAGAAGACTTTATATACCCTTTATTCCTTTAAATCTTTTGAGTGTATAGTACTTAAAATACTAATTAAAAATAAATGGAAATAAAAACAAACACAACCTCTGATTATTCCCTCTACCTGTAGTCTCTAATCCCTGCAACACAGTGTGTGTAGTATCACCTGGTCAATATAATTAAAACTTCCTTTTTTTTGTCAGGTCACTTCTCAGCTTAAAGATTCTCAATACTTCTCCTTTGCCTAGCAATGGTCTCCAAAGTGGGGTATATTCTATTTCTAAATTTTAGCTCAAAAAAGTAAAAAAGAGAAGAGTCTCTACTAGTTCTACTAGTTTTGAGTATGTAAATATGCGCTGGCACCCCCACTTGGTATTTATATGACCACCTATTGCATAAGGGAGGCCAAGTGTCCTGAGGAAAGAGTGGACAAGTCCCTTTGTTGTGGTATCCTCACTCATCCTCTCAGTTTCCGCTGATTACAACTATTTATGGTTTCTGTGAGCCTAGTTGATTTGTGGATTTTTGAAAATCTAGCTTGAAATAAACAAACCTTTACAAAATTGACAAGTAACTTAAAAATATTCCTTTGAAGACACTTAGCTTTGAGACTAAAACAAATAACAAAAGCACAAATTAATGACAAGTAAACGCCATATCTGACACATTTCCTACTCCTGTTACAAATCAGCTGTATTACAAGGGAAAAAATCATGACTACACATCTGAAAAGGATTCAGTTAAAAGGACAATAAAAGAAGAAAAAAGTTAACTCCAGAGTTTTAAAATGTTTAAAATAATGTAATATCCATTTCAATACATTATATATGTTCATTTAAAATGATAAAAGTATTAAAGCCTCATCTGAGGATTCTTACTTATTACTATAAGATTAGAAAATATCTCACACCAGTTGAAACACATTTTGTTTTCATGGTAAAATGAAATGATATGTAAGAAAATATGATAGTAAAATGGAAATACATTCTTTGTCAGAGAATGCTGTTGGAGGATGCAAAAAAAATATTGTGGGTAGACGATAACATGAAGAAATCTCAAAATCCTTAGACTGAGTAAAAGAAGCTAGACACAATGATACAAACTGTGTAATTCCATGAAATTCTAGAAAATGCAGAATAAGAAATTCTATGAAATTCTAGATAATGCAGAATAAGAATTTCTATGAAATTCTAGAAAATGCAGAATAAGTTATAGTGACAAATGCATTTGTGATTTTCTGGGGCCAGTATCAGAGGTAGTGATGGATTGTAAAGGTGCTCAAGAGAACTTTTAGGGGAGATGGAAATGTTCCGTATCTTGTTGTTGGTGGTTCCATGGCTCTATGCATCTATCGAAGCTTGAACATTTTAAATAAATTTGGTTGACTGCATGTAAATCATACCTAATTAAAGTTAATTAAAAATAATATTAGAAAATATATTAAATTAAGTACATGAGAGAGAAGCTAAGAACTGTGCAAGGTGCTGGAGATACAGTGGCAAACAGAAAAATGGCCTTGGTCTTTCATGACCTGATTACAGGTTATATGGGGAGGTGGCTAGAAATAACGCAATCACAGAGAGTTACAGACCGGAAAAAGGACTAGGAAGAAGAGGGGAGGTTCTAGGACGGCCTATAATGAAATAACCTGCCCTAGCTTAAGAAGTCAGGTAAGGAAGGCAGAAATTGGTCCAAACAGATGGAGAACTATAAACTTCCATAACCTTTATAAACCATGCCATTCATTTGGCACACAATTCGAACTTTTAAGGCAGAATGGTTATGCATAGATATCTTCATTCTCTAACTAGACTATAAACAACTAAAGGATGGAGACCATAGTATGTTTCTTTGCATCCCTCTCTTACAATACCTAGAAAAGTGTGTACACATGGTTAATATTTACCAATTGACTAGTTTGCCTGTATGTCAAAGAGACTAGAGTCATCCAGTGTTCTCTCAGAATGACTGGAGGTCTGCCCTCATCTCCACAGTCCCATTCTGAGGCTGTGTATACCATTGCTCTTTCTGTCCCTTGCTGTGGCTGTCCCCCAGCCTGCTCTTCTGGTTCCCTGTTTGAGGAATTTTTAAGGTATCTCAGCACAGGCCCTGGTACAGGCATTTTTATTTTAGCTTTTAGTTTTTCACTTCATTAAGTTTGATCTTTGCCTTAAAACTCTGTTTTTGCCTTCAAACACAATCAAACAATTCAGTCATTTTGACAGCCTTGGACATTTGGCAAGGGCTCAAGAAATATGTATCAGTCAGTTGAAATGTCAACCTCAGCCCATAAAAGGGCTTGTTGCATTGTCCCATAGCATGAATTTAGCGTCTATATGAAACTGAGCTGAAAATAACTCTACCAAAGTTGTACTGTGGTTGTCATCTTTAAACAGCCCTGGATTTAACTGTTGTCATATATAGCTTTTAATAGCCAATATTTTGGATTATAGCAGCAGGTCTACATGTCATCTGTCTTAACATGCTGTTTCAGGTCACTGTTTGGTCAAGTTGTTCTATTTGTTTGAAAATTGGCCATTAGCACAGCTAAAAATAGAGAGCTGACTCTTCTACAGATACATGACTTTACAGGTATAGAGATATAAATAGGGTTGATATCTAAGAACAAAGAGAATATCTCACAGTTTTGAAGAATGAATCTCTCAGAAAGTGCTGGGAAGTTATTTTAAGTTACAAGTAAGCCGACAAGCCATAGATGGGATTGCCCTCATCATGGTCATTGATAACTTTATAGACTGCTCATTCAATTAAAAGGCTTTTGATGGTAGCTTTGCTAACTCAACCTTGCTCTTTATAAAAAGGAAATTAAGCAAAAGCAATGGAAAACTTTGTAAATCCAATCATTATATAAATTGTAGTGTGACAGTTATTTCTTATGTAAACAAGGGCATGAAAACTGAGAAAATCAATTAGTTTGCAAACTATAGTTCTGTACTGAACAATAGAGTTCTTGGGCCTCAAAATATAGCATTCTTCAGTCCAAAGCCACTGTGTCTTAGACAGGACATGTTCAAAGTTAATATAGAGGGAAACCATAGACCTCCAGAACTTCTAATCAAGAAGCATTGCACTACCAAAACTGCATCAATGAATCATGTTATGAGGTGTAGCGCACGCTGTGGCAGATTGGCTATTATTCATGTCACTGTGGTGTATTAGTCTGGACATTGGAAAGAAGAGGCGATGTATAAAGGCAGCTATTTCTGCATGTAAGAAATAAGATTGATGGTGTGGTATGGGCAAAATTGTAAGTAAAAAATGGCAACGGCCAGTTAGCGTGAACAATTAACTCTGCTAGGAGGCTCCAGGAGCTGCAGGAAAATAATATTTGCTGGGCTACCTTTATATTTTAGGCTATTATTTTGTTACCTACATGGTAAAGTGTCAAAGGTTTTATTCCTTTCAAAATGTTACCTTGTTTGTCCTTATAGTTTCAATAAGGATGATACTGCTTTTCATGAAAAGTGTGTTGGTTGGTTATCTTGTTCAGTTCTTACAGCAACCCTCAGAAATTGGCAAAAAAGGTGTTATCCTATTTTATACACGAGGATTAAAAGCCCATAGAAATTAAGTAGCCTGTCTAGTGTCATCAGCCAGTATGTGCCTGAGCAGAGACTCAAACTTACCCCCACTGACTCCAAATCACTTTGTTGAACTGCTGCTCCTGCCTGCCCACCCCGACCTCTTTTTTTTTTTTAACACTTTTAATCGAGTTACCAAAATGCATTTGTCCCAATTCCTGGCTTTTGAAAACTTTCAAGAACATTTGACGTGAGAATTTGGTTTTGACTTCACAATATGGCCAATATTATATCAGACCAAGTGTCTGAACTCTGTGCTTGAACAAGCTGAAGCCTGGGGTACCTAGGCTGCAATCCAAAGGGTGTAGTAGCGATCTGCCCCCTGGTCTTCAGAGTGTTGAGTGATAGTATCCAGAGAAAAAAAAACTGAGTTCAAGAATTCCAAACAAAAGACTGAGGCCAAAGAGCATCATCCACAAATGATGAAGTAGGATAGAGATCTGCAATATACGGCCAGAGCAAGACAGATGATGGAAAATTGAAGTAGAACTTAGAAAAAATTACTGAGCTTCTTTTTAGGGCACCTGCACCTTTGGCAATGGGTGGGAAAAGAGAGATTTTTTAGGATTTCACCCTGGCTCAGATACATAGGTTGAACCTGGAAAGCATTTTAGAATCCCAGTTGACAAAGTGTCAATTTCCTTCCTTTCAGTATTTAACAGAGGAATGAACAAAAATGCTTGATTTTGTCAAATGATGTATTACTTAAAAATTACTTGATGATGTATTTACAAATTACTATTTATTGAATATTTATGTAGAATTAATTGTACATTGGCCATTCAAATATAAAAAATCATTCTACCCTTCTCATAATATGCTATCATTCTGGTATAATATCTGGTATATAATTACCGGAACAGTACAATATCTGAGGCACAGTTAAAAATGGATTATGACTTTTAGGAAGATTAGTTGACTTAGATAATAAAAATTAAATATAGGACAATAAAATTATATACTTTCCAGTGTATTTTTGATTCCAAAAGAGCATATTTGGTAGTTGAGAAAATGCAAGGTGTAACTCAAATGTACTGATCTCCATCCTGATGTATGCCACCTATTTCCAGAAAATCATTTGCCTCTGTGGACTCAATGCCGTGAAGTAAATTATAGGGAGGTCATAAGTGCATTTCATTTGCATGTGTGAAAATTTTTTAGAAGTTCCTACCATCAGGACTTCATGAATTTAAAGAAGAAAATCAGAATTCAGTTCATTTGTAAAGTGCAGCAAGAATGTAGTCATATTCTCTCAGTGGAACCAGATCAGCTAAACCAAAATTGCAATTTTCCATTGAATTGGGATGTTTGATCATACTGGTTTTGGCCCATATGACTGTTTTCCATCAAATATGTGTGCCAACATTTCTTCAGTGATGCACTGTGCCTAGTTGTTAGCTTTGATCGTATATGATCTTAGTGCTGTTATTTAGGTGACATGATCTAGGGAATAAAACGAGACTGCTAAAAAGTTGGGAATGCAAATAAGAATGTCTAACTGACATCCTCTATTCTAACTAGCAGAACCATGGCCCTCAAACTAGCTAAATTACGGTCTAGCCGTACTGTAAAAATTCTTTTCTAAAAAAAAAATAAGTAGAAAAAAATAGAGTTAAGTGTTTGGTTAAATTATGGAAAATCACCTAAATTCAGTCATTTATTGCCAAGAAAAACAGTTATTTCATATGGCAGAATATAATACTATGACCACAACCATAATCAATGTATCATACCAATTATGTATTGATTCAATTCACTTCAAACATACAAGTGCCTATATTATGTCAGAATTTGTAGGAATATAACAGCTACAAGGAAAGCATGATAAGAACAAGTAGAGAGTGAAGGAGAAACAGAACAAGAAAGACTGATTTCAAACAAAGAGATAAAAGTCTTCACAGAAGAGTTGAAAGTTGAACTAACCTTGAATTTTGGTAAAGATACATGAGAACAAGATTGCCAATACTGAAGGCAAGGTCTGCAAAGACTGAAATGTACTAGGATCATGTCTAGAAAAGAAAGCAGTTAAGTATATCTAAGAAGCAAATTTTATAGGAACATCATCCCACATTGCTGAGGATATGGAATAACATGTTAACTAGTTTATGTTTTATACTGTGGATTTAGTAAAGGTGTTTGAACAGATGCATGACACGATTAGAGCTATATATTAAGAGACTTTAGTGGTGGTATGAAGGATGGAATGAAGGGGCATGAGAATAGAAAAAGACGACTTAGGAGACTTTGGTAGTAATCTTAGGAAAGAAAGAATGAAGACTTGAATTAGGTTAACTTGACCACAAAGCAGAGGACAGATGTCATCAATATTGTAGTCTTACAATCAATAGAGCTTGATGACTACCTGGATATAGAGGATTACAGGGAGAATGGTTCAAAATGTGGTACAAGAGGATACAGAGTAACTGGGTAGTACTATTACACAAAATGAGGAATCAAGAGAGGCAGCATGTTGGATAGGAGTTTACAAGGCAATGGTGAGTTTTATTTTTAAAAAACACTAAATGTAAGGACTCTAAGGAATATTTGCCTAAAAATATCCACCCAGAAGTTGGTAATGTTTGATTTTGATCCTAGATTGAAAGGTAGATACTAGAAATGGAAGTAAAGAAAGTGGATAAAAAAAATAGAGATGAATATGCTTGAGAGAAAGAACCAGAGGAGAGTAATGGGATTAAAGGAGTAGTAGGAATGAATTTTTTAGATTTAAAACCATAGGAGACAATTTTTTCTCTACAATACAAAAGGAAAATTAGAGAATGAGAGCACAGAGAAAGGACTTCAGACATGGAAAGGAAAGACTTTGAGTGAACTCAAAGAAGATGACTTCTATCTCCTTGGATCTTCTTGGTAAAACTGGAGCTGAAAGTGAGAGTAGCTAAAGAAAGCTTAGGGACACGACATGTGTGGGCATTGCTCCTAACATGTCATATTGAGGAACTAAAAAATATTCAATTGTCTTTATCTGGGAAGCAATTTAACATGTTGACAAACACTGTCAATATATATCTTGTAGTGAAAAAATGGGTCACTATAACATAACCATGAATTAAGATAAAATACCCAAGTGATTTACTTGAGTGGTATTTCTAAATTATTCAAGCTTTTAAAAATTATGTTTCATGATGCACTGGTTTATTTTTCATCTTTTCCACATGTCATGTGATTTTTTTCATCCACCTTTTCTTATAATGTTGATGCAATTTAAAAAATTATTTCCTGATTTTAATCATTTAGAAAATTGACCAGACTTCTCTTTCATAACAAAAATTACAATATTAATATTTCATTATCACATTCCTCAAGAACCCAGACTATTGGTTTCAAGTTGTGTGGACAGAATGGGACATTAATAAATGGTAATCTTATTTTGTTTGTAGCAGTTAGATTGCTCTTCAACCCTTAAATGATCTGTCACAGAATTTCTGAAAAGTCCATTGAAATTACTCAGCTTACTGCATTTATTTCAACTAATTCAGCTTCAGAAATAAGAGACACATTTCTTACTTCCATATTGTTGCTTCAAGGGAAGAATTTAAGACTTTCATACTTTACTACAGGGCAATAGTCAATTTAATCTCTGTTGCCATGGTTACTCTTGGTGGAGTTAAAAAAATTTCCAGAAGTCACAGTTTGTGTCAATGAATATTATTGTTTATCAGTAACAGAATCAACATTTTTTATTCTCCTTTTTTACTCTTTCTGAGTGGAGTATTTGTACCTGGCAAGCATTTAATAAATAGTCATTTAATAGTAAAGACACCTAAGAAAACTAATTCAGTGGGTTAAAGTGATGTATTTACTCACGTAACCATAGATCATAGACCTTTGAATCTGAAGAGGAATTTGGGGATTATTTAGTCTGAGTCTTCACATTTTATACGGTAAAAATGACTCACTGGGTTAGGAAGGGACTACTTAAGATCACACAGATAGTGATCAGAATACATAAACATGATTATTTTTCATGTAACAAAGTGAGGCTGTGATTTTAAGTTTATTTTTCAGAAAAGCTGTGAAAGTACATGCAAGAAAAGCTAAGATCTTCTTCCTCGGTAATTTTTTGACCATTTCCTGGATTTATGACAGTGAGCTCTAGGAGCTGTAAGATGAAATTTAGAGAGAGACAATGTAAGTCATATCTGAGTGACTGCAAATATTGGCCCACAGTCAGTTCAATCAGCTTTGCTGGCTTACTGATGAAAATAGATTAAAGTTGTGCATATGACATAATATACTGAGATATAAGTTCCTTTGGGGAAGATATTGTGTCATTTATGAAACATAACTGTGTGCATAGAAATATAAATAAGACACCATTCCTGCTTTCAAGGAGCATTTTGTACACCCTACCACACTGCATACAGTAAGTTGCCTAACCTACTGATTGACTAGTGCTGCTATGTCGTTCCTCCCTAAATGATTGCTGCAGTATTGCATTTCTGAAACTGTGCTGCAGATTTGGATCTCAGTCTGCCTATAGGAAATGTGTCACTGATAATAATATATTTACATGGTGTCTCAGAACTTCTCCAGTTGTCCTTTGAGTGGGGACAAGAGGAAATATTGGCAACCCCCAGGATAAGGACAGACATGGTCCTAGTAGCCTTTTTAACACAATGGTTTTAAGGTACTGGTTTCAACAGAATGGTTTCAAGGCAATGGTTTCAGAAAGCAAATTTAAGAGGCAAAGCCATGTACCTCTCTGTGCTTCAGGATCCCCGTGTTGGGCTGTGATGAGAACAATAATTTTCAGAAGTTTTTAAAGAAGCAGAACCCTTTGTTTTTACCAATGAAATTTTGTATTAAAAAGCTCAGTAGTTACATAAAACAGATAAAAACAGAAATGCCCTGTATGAATCAGGAATGAGAAGTTTGGGTTCTTACCAATTAGGCTTACTCTCTCTTCTCCATTTTATCAATGAACAAAGATACTCCTAGATAAGCAAAAATAAATTTGCCCTAAAATTAGTTGTTAATAAGTGACACAACCAGGACTGGACTCTTGATCTTTTTATACTTTACCATATTACCTCAAGTGTATTGAGTTTACTAGGGATCTATGTTGTTGTAGACTAACTGTAAGGTATATAAAAAGCTAAAGATGCAAAGTCTTCCTTGAAGGAATTTATAATAATACCATGGAAATGAAACAAAATTGTATTCATTCACTAGCTTAACATTGCTTAACATTTGCTATATGGGATGCACTAGAGATTTTGAGCCTGATAAGACCATAGGCCCTCAAGAAGCTCACGTATCTAATGTAGCATGTGGTAGACTGAATTGGCCCCCCAAATACATCCAGGTCCTAATCCCTGGAACCTGTGCATGTTATATTTTATTGTAATGGGGGCTTTGCAGTTGTGATTAAATTAAAGATCTTGAGATGAGACGATTAGCCTGGATTAACCATGTGGGCCTTAAATGTAATTATGAGTACCTTTATAATAGGGAGTAAGAGATTCTTCCACAGAATAGAGAAGATGTGACAACCTCAGCAGAGAACGGTTAGAAGTTGCTATGCTGTGGGCTTCGAACATGGAGGAAGGAGTCATGAGCCAAGGAATGCACATAGTACAGGTGGCCTCCAGAAGCTGGAAAATACAAGACGGGAGTCTCCTCTAGAGCCTCCAGAGGCAGTATGGCCTTAAAAATTAAGTAAAGGTGGATTTCTTTTTCACACTGTATACAAGTATAAATTCTCGGTGGATTAAAAGTCTAATATTAAAAGTCAAATTTTCATTAATCTTCTAGAAGAAAATTTAAGAAAATACCTCCATGACTTTAGAGTACAAAAATATTTATTTAAGAAGACAAATTACACACTGTAAAATGATTGACTTGATAAATAGAACCATTACAAAATTTTTAAAAATCTTAATAATAATATTTTAACATGTAATGTTTTTACATGTCATACATTGGGAGAAGACATTTACAATGCATATATCCTCCCCCAAAAGGATTAGTACTCAGAATATGTAAAGAACTTCTACAAATTAGTAAGAAAAAGGTCACTTCAATAGAAATGATGAAGCAAGTATTCCAGGCTCTGATGTGGTTACTTCACAGAAAGGAAACTGAAGGGAAAAAAAATCTATTCTTCACAGAGTGGGGACTGAAGAATGAGAATAGCTTTCTTCCCTTTTTTCAATATTCTTCTATTGCTTCCCATATGAACCCAAATAGAAGCCAAAGAGAAGGTAATCCTTTGCTGTCCTCCATACAGTTCAGTCTTTTGGATCACATAGTAGGGCAGAAAAGAATGAAGAGTAAATCTGGAGTGGGACAAAGATTCATCAGATTTTAAAAGTATAACTATATTAAGTGTTGAAGAGTGTGTAGAGCAAGCACAAATCTTCTACAAGATGCTGGGAGTGTAAATTTTTATGATTTGGCAATATTTATTAAAGCTTAACATGTGCATAACTTTAAGACCCAACGATTCCACTTCTATGCAGACATGTATGGCAAAAAGCGAGGGTAAGAATGTTCATAGTACAGTTCTCTTAAAATATTCTTTGAAAAGTCAAACCATCAGTTAGAGGAATAGATGAATGCATTGTAGTATATTCAAAGCTGAGTATTGTACTCAAGGATGCAACATGGAGGTATCTCACAAACAACACTGAGTAAAAGTATATATCACAGAAGGATACTTCAGTGTAATTCCAGATAAAATTTTTACAACATGCCAAATAATACTATATATTTTATAGTTCTAGACTTATGGGTAGTTAGATAATATCGAATTACATGCAATAATGTACATCAATTCAGTAGGTTTTTCTGAAAGTTATGGAGAGGAACAGAATTCAAAAAAAGTACCTAGGAGGCTTTAATATATTTATGTCATTATTTCTTAAGCTTCCTGTTGAGTAAGTAAGTGATCACAATATTATTTAATTCAATTTTATTTCAGATGCAGTTCGTAATGCTCTTTAAAACATTTAAGTATGACAGGCGCTGGAAGAGACAGATGCCCAAGGGCCTCCTGGAGCACAAAGGAGGAGCCCATAAGCCAGTCTTGGTAGCAGTGGTCAGGGAAGGCTTGCTGGAGGAGCTGGCTTAATCAAATAATTTGAACCATCAAAAAATCTCTAGAAGTTCAGTGAAGAAGAAATCAGCATGGTGTAGATACAGTATCAAGGAACTAGACTTTAAATGGCCTGAAAAAAATGAGGAGGAATTGCATGGCATGAGCAGTAGTTAGAAATATAAGGTATTCAAGTCAGAGAGAGGGAAGCAGAGGTACGTTTTTAGAGAGAGCTGGACAATGTTTGTATGCAAGAAGCAAACATTAGCCACTGTGACTTTAACTTTCATTCTTTTATATACTAGAATTTCCCCCAGGAAAATTTATGCTCAAGCCATAAAAGAACAGCTAAAGCTAGAAATTTGTTTGGTTAAGTTATGGCTATCATCCCTTAAATTTGCATCATGTTCAACCACTTACAAAGCATGTAAATCCTCACATCCCTGAGAGGTAGGAGGGAAGGCAGCATTACAGGGGAAGTCAAAGCATTAGAGAGGTACAATGACTCCCCCAAGATTATCTGACTAATAAGTGATATGCTCAGGCCTAGAAACAGTTCTTCCAGTTGCAAGTTCAGAATTTATTTTGCTACCCATGGCCTATTCCACATATTTTACAGCTGAAATTAGACCAACATTTAGAACATATTCTCTTATATAAGCACAATTCAACTGAAAAGATTTTTAGCAAACTTGAATGGAATAAGAATGCTCACAGACACATTCCTAATAATTTATTTGTACAAGGATATGATTTATTGCAGTGAGGGGAACTGCCCCAGTCTCTTAAGAGAGTATGGGTTGGTAAGTAATTGAGACATACCAATATCTATAACCTTTTTCAAAGTATACAACCTGATTGAAAGTATAGTACTCTTATAATAAATGGTTCAGAGGTTACATTTCTTCTATTAGACCAGAAAATCTTGAATGAAATCAGTTAAATAAAGCTGATAAGTTCTGCTAATAAAGTAGTCTTAAAAATTGTACTTTGACTTGGGAGACTGAGGCAGGAGAATCGCTTGAACCCAGGAGGCAGAGGTTGCAGTGAGCCAAGATCGCTCCAATGCACTCCAGCCTGGGCAACAGAGCGAGACTCCATCTCAACAACAACAACAAAAAAGTTGTACTTTGGCCTTTGGGCTATAGAACTTTTTTAGTAGAGACTAGAAAAATGTGTTTATTCTACAATTCTTTTTTCTTTTTTTGTCTCATCAGCAGATCAGTCAGTCTGTCTGTGAGCACACAGAGGGACCAAGCATGATTTCCATGTAATTGTAGATGAACGATTAGATTAAAAAAGATTAATTTTACTGAACTTTATCCTCAGGTATTCCCATTTAGCACAAATATAGCCAGTGCACTGAAGGAGAAATGCAACTACAACATATCCATTAGTTTACTTTTGGAATCCTACTCTGACTCTACCTTTTTGCTTGGCACTATGGAGACATACAAAGGCATGATATAAGTTTCTGCCTTCAAGAAGTTTTGTAGTTACATTTGGGAACTGTAAAACAATGCAATACAGTAAATTATGAGGTATAGACTGCAAGCTCTGTTTGGAAGACACTAATTATGATGCCTACCAGATAGTTATTACTCAATAAAAACAGAGTGTCATCTGGGGAAATTTTATGTCAGTGAATGATTTCTTCTAAAATATTTCAGGAATATGGTGAAACCACTGTGCTTCTCAGATGGTTTGAGATCCGCAATATGTAAAAGGAAGGAAAATACAGAATGGCTCCCGGACTGATTATTCAATCAACAAATGAAATTATTTACGAAGCCACTCGTTTGCAAAGAAGATTCAATTTAGCTTAAATTGCATATACCTTGTATTGATAATCTTTTAAAGAGATGAAAATGATTTGTTTAAAAAATTCAAAACAATATTTTATAAGTTACATTATTCCCCAAGTAACAAACAGATGATATTTTATCCACTCTTTTAATGCATGCCAAAAATACAAAGCATTTAACCATGATTTTAAGTACAACTGGAAATATTTCATAATTAGGACAAGATCTAAAAAAACTCATAAGAAAAATAATAAAACTAGTGTTTAGAGCTAAGAAAAAAGCAGTATGCAGTAATTGGATGAGCTCAAAGAAAAAAGAACAAAGGATAAGCAATAACATATTAAATTATTGTTAATTGGAAAAGCCAAGATGTTCCTCCAGGCAGAAATCAGTAATTAGAATGTAGTGAAAGCTCATTATCATCATCTGAGTTGGAAAGAAAAAGTGGATTGCATATCCTCTCTACCCAAGTTTCTCTCAGTCAGCTTAGACACTTCTATTGATGAGATAAAGCAATGACAGAAGTAAACCTTACCATCTCAAACACTTTCTCCCCTAGAGGCAGAGTACATCTGTAGGCTTCTGAAGACCTCCTTTTGTGCACTTCAAAGATTTCATTACAAAATGTTGGTAAAAATCAAACAGACAAAATAAATAGATATTCTATTTGTTTGATTTTTACCAACATTTTGTAATGAAATCTTTGAAGAACACAAAATGTAGGAAGAAAGGTACAATAGCACCAGTATACACATTATATTGATTTTTTCTTTTTTCCTTTTTTTTTTTTTTTTTGAGACGGAGTCTCACTCTGTTGCCACGGCTGGAGTGCAGTGGCGCGATCTCGGCTCCCTGCAAGCTCCATCTCCCCAGTTCACGCCATTCTCCTGCTTCAGCCTCCCAAGTAGCTGGGATTACAGGCGCCTGCCACCACACCTGGATGATTTTTTTGTATTTTTAGTAGAGAAGGGGTTTCATCATGTTAGCCAGGATGGTATATTGATTTTATAGTTGGACCCCCTTTTGCCGAGCAGCACCTATGAGCTCAAGTCCCTACAAAGCTTAAGTGTAACATTCGAAGATTGTTAACAAATGAATGTGCAATATAACTCTAACCTCTATAAAAATGTAGAACATTACAATTACTCCAGAAAGTTTCCTAGTGCTTCATTCCCAGTCAAATTGTGCCCATACCCTCATCAGAAGCAATGTTCTGATTTTTTTCCATGGTAGATTACTTTTACCTGTTCTAGACCTTCATGTAAATGGAATCACACAGTAGGTACTCATTTGTGTAAGGCTTGTTTCATTAAGCATAATATTTTTATGATTTTCCATATTGTTTTGTGTTTCAGTAGTTTTCTCCTTTTTATTATTAAGTTTTGTTTCATTGTATAAATATACAACATGCGTTATGCTACATTTATGTAGGTGATCTATGTCAAATTAATTTTTGTTTATGATGTAAGGTGAGGGTTGAGTTCTATTATTTTTCCATATGGAGAGCCAGTATTTCTGAAAACTGTTGAAAAGCCATTTCTTTCAACATTGGATTGCATTAGTGACTTTTCCAAAAATTAAATAACTGTTATAAGTGTGAGTCTTTTTCTGAACTCTGCTCTATTAACAGTACCATACTGTCCTGAGTAATGTAATTTTACAGTAATTCTCAAAATTAAGTGGTATCAGAAAGGGAAGGGTGGGATGGGGATGAAGGATAAAGAACTACACATTGTGGGCAATGTACACTACTGTGTTGACTGTTGGACTAAAATCTCAGACTTCACCACTATATGATTCATCCATGTAACCAAAAACCACTTCTACTCCCAAAACTACTGAAATAAAAATTATTAATAAAAAAATAAGGTGGTATATTTCTTCAAATTCGTTGTTATTTTTCTAACTACTTTCACTATTCTAGGTCAGTTGTTTAAATTCCATATATATTCAGGGAATCAGATAGTCAATTTCTACAAAAAAGCATGGTGGCATTATGTTTAAGATTGCATGGAATCTACAGATAATTTTGAGGATAATTGACATCTTAAAAATGTTGTCTTCCAATTCACAAATATGAAAATGTTTCCATTTATTTAGGCCTTAATTTTTCTCAGCAATGGTTTTTAGTTTTCAATGTAGAGGTTTTGCACATCTGTCATTAGATTTATTTCTAGTAATAGGTTTTTGTTGCTATTGTGAATTCTATTTTTTATTTTTCAACAGTAAAATATGAAAACATAATTGATTTTTATATTAATTTATATCCTGCTGCCTTGCTAAAATGACATAAATATTATAGTAATTTTAGTGGTAGATTCTTTATAATTTTCTACATATACTTTCATGGGACTTAAAAACAAAAAGACTTGCTTCTTCCTTACTGATTTTTAAAAAATGTATACAAATTTATGGGGTACATGAGAAATTTTGTTACACATATGTAAAGCATAGTGATCAAGTCAGGGTATTTTGAGTCTTCATTACCTGAGTATAATATACTTTTTTAAGTATAGTCACCCTACTCTACCATCAAATGTTGAATTTATCCTTCTATCTTACTGTACCCTTTGACTCATTTCTCTTCATCCTCCTTCTTCCTTTCAATTCACCTATCCTAGTCTCTGTTATCTACCTTTCCACTATCTAATGTGATCAAATTTCTTGGCTCTCACATAGAAATGAGAACACATGATATTTTTCTTTTTATGTGTGGCTTATTTCACTTAAGATAATGATCTCCAGTTCCATTCATGTTGCTGCAAATGAAATGAGTTCATGTTTTTAAGGCTGAATAGCATTCCATTGTGTATATACAGCACATTTTCTTTTTTTTTAATTTTAAATTCCAGGATACATGTGCAGGATGTGCAGGTTTGCTACATAGGTAAATGTGTGTCATGATGGTTTGGTGCACCTATAAACCCATCACCTAGGTATTAAGCCTACATGCATTAGCTATTTATCCTGATGCTCTCCCTTCCTCCGCATCTCCCTGCCCTGACAGGCCATAGCGTGTGTTGTTCCCCTCCCTGTGTCCATGTATTCTCATTGTTCAGCTCCCACTTATAGGCGAGAAAATGCAGTGTTTGGTTTTCTGTTCCAGTTTGCTGAGGATAATGGTTTCCAGCTCCAACCATGTCATGGATCATGCAAAATGCATGATCATGCAAAAGACATGACCTTGTTCCTTTTTTTATGACTGAATAATATTCTATGGTGTATATGTACCACGTTTTCTTTATCTAGTCTATCATTGATGGGCATTTGGGTTGATTCCATGTCTTTGCTATTGTGAATAGTATATAGTATATTTTCTTTATCCATTCATCCATTGATAAACACTTAGATTGATTCCACATCTTTGCTAGTGTGAATCATGCTGCAATGAACATAGGAATGTAGGTATCCGGATTTCTTTTCCTTTGGGTAGATACTCAGCAGTAGGATTGCTGGATTGAATGGTAATTCTATTTTTAGTCTTTTGAGAAATCTCCATACTGATTTCCATAGTCGTTGTAATGGTTTGTATTTCCACCAACAGTGTATAAGAGTTTCCTTTTCTCCACATCCTCGCCAACAACTTTTATTTTTGTCTTTTTAATAGTAGCAATTCTGACTAGGGTAAGATGGTATTCTTACTGTGTTTTGGATGTGCATTTGTCTGATGATAGTGATATTGAGCATGTTTTTCATATACCTGTTGGCTATTTGTGTATTTCCTTTGGAGAAATGTCTATTATGTATTTTGCCTACTTTTAAATGAGATTATTTATTTTCATCCTCTTGAGGTATTTGAGTTCCTTGGTTATTCTGGATATTAGTCCCATGTTGGATGAATAGTTGGCCAATTTTTTTTTTCCCATTCAATGGGTTGTCTCTTCATTCTGTTGCTTATTTCCTTTGCTGTGTACAGGCTTTTCAGTTTAATATAGTTCCATTTGTCTGTTTTTGTTTTCTGTGCTTTTAAGATCTTAGCAATAAATTATTTGCCTATATCAACATACAGGAGAGTTTTCCCTGGGTTTTCTTCTAGTAATTTGATAATTTTGGGTCTTATATTTAAGTCTTTAATCAATTTGGAGCTGGTTTTTGGTATATGATAAAAGATATGAGTCCAATTTCAATCTTCTGCATCTGGCTATCAAAATGCTCAAGCACCATTTATTGAATTGGGCAACCTTTTCCCAGTGAAAGTTCTTGTCAGTTTTGTTGAAGTTCAGTTGACTCTAAATATGTGGCTTTCTTTCTGGGTTCTCCATTTTGTTCCATTGGTCGGTGTGTCTATTTTATACACCAGTACCATGCTATTTTGCTTACTATAGTTTGTAACATGTTTTGAAGTCAGGTAATGTTATGCCTGCAGTTTTGTTCTTTTTGCTTGTGGTTACTTTGGCTATTTAGAACAATTTTTGGTTCCATATGAATTTTGGATTGCTTTTGTCTAATTCGGTGAAAAATAATGTTGGTATGTTGCTACCATTTGCATTGAATCTGTAGTTTGCTTTGGGAAATGTGGTCATTTTAATGATAATAATTTCTCCAATCCATGAACATATATTAATCATATATGTTTCAGTTATGTTGTGTCCATTGTGGTCTGAGAAGACACTTGATATGATTTCAATTTTTAAATAATTTGTTAAGACTTGTTTTGTGGCCTAAAATATAACTTATCCTGGAGAATATTTTATGTGCTGATGACAAGACTGTGTATTCTGCAATTGTTGGATAGTACGTTCTGTAAATTTCTGTTAGGTCCATTTGGTCTAAAGCCCAGTTTAAAGCCAATGTTTCTTTGTCGATTTTCTGTCTAGACAGTTTCTTTAAGGCTGAGTATGGGGTGTTGAAGTCCTTGACTATTATTATTTTATGGTCTGTCTTTTTCTTTAGATCTGATTGTATTTGCTTTATCAATCTGGGTTCTCCATTGTTGGGTGCATTTATATTTAGAATTATTATATCATCTTGCTGGATTGATCTCTTTATCCAGGGCTGAGCATTCCTATCTTTGTGCCTCAGGGCAATGTCTACTTGCACCTGTATCAGCAGTTACTGGCAGGCTGATTGTTAAGCTTCCAGATTGCTTGCTCAGATGCTGGTTGTGGCAGTGGTGGACCAGGCAGGTGAGCAAATTCTCAGGCCCTGGGCAGCCAGCATTGCATAAGCAATGGAAGTAGCAGTGGCAGGATGATTCTCTGGGTCCACAGCACAGTGTGTTTAGGTTGGTGGTGGTTGAGATGGGCTGGTTGGGCCAGTCTCCAGGCCCGCAATTGGCACTTGCAGGCAGGTGCCAGCTGAGGTGGTAGCAGCTAGGAGTTTAGGCTCAACCTCAGGCTCTCAGGAGGAGTGCTCAGATGCTCAAGGTGGTGGATTGATTTGGGAAATCCCCAGGACTCTGGGATATGTGCTATGCCTTGGGGGTGGGGGAACAAACTTAGGCTGCGTGGGCTTGTGCTCTGATCACCCAATGCTAAAAGCAGGGACCATCCATGATGGGCTGGGGCTGGGCAATCCTCAGGCCACAAATGGAGTGCTTGAATGAGGAGCAGTAGCAGCCATTCTGACACCCTGTCACCGAAGAGGGTGTGGCCATTCTCAGTGGCCACAGTGTAGGCTAGCAGGTGGGGAATGCATGTCCCTTTCCCACCCTGGTTTTGATGGGGCTTGCTCCCAAGGATTAGAAGTGCCCCCAACCTTGCTACAGGAGCTGTCACCCTAGTAGTGACCAATTCCCAGCAGCAAAACCTCACTCATGTTCTAGTCTCTGTCCCAAAAACATTACCTTCCTGGGATCAGCAGCTGTAGTCCATGCTTTGCTTGCTTCTTAGGGCCAGCTCCAGCTACGGGATTGCTTCTAGCTTACTCTCCAGTACCAGCAGTGACAGTCCAATTTTCCCTAATGGCTTAGTCCCAGCATTGCTGGCCCCCAGGAAATTGTGCAGTCTGCCAAAGGTTGGGTTTGAAAATAGCACCTTGCTCTAACCACTTAGGTCTCAGAAAGGGTGTAGAACCCAATGCAAGCTCCCTATCTGGAGCTTTTCCATCCCACAGTCTCATGGCAGCTCTCTACGTTAGTTTCCAGGTTGGGAACATCAAGAGGTAACCCATAACCAGGGTTGCACAATTCCACGATGGGGATGTTGGCTGCTGGGAGTCTCTCACTCACCCTTTCCCTACATTGGAAAGTCACTTCTGGCTCTCAGGAGTTCCCAGTGTATTAGCCATTCTCACATTGCTATAAAGAACTACCTGAGACTGGGTAATTTATAAAGAAAAGAGGTTTAATTGACTCACAATTCCACAGGCTTCATGTAGGAAGCATGACTGGGGAGCCCTCAGGAAACTTACAATCGTGGTGGAAGGCGAAGGGAAAGCAGGCACCTCTTACATGGCTGAAGAAAAAGGGAGGTGGGGGAAGGTGCCACACACTTTTAAACAACGAGATCTCATGAGAACTCACTCACTGTCAGGTGAATAGCAAGGGGGAAGTCAGTTCCCATGATCCAGTGACTTCCCACCAGGCCCCTCCTCCAGCACTGGGGACTACAATTTGGATGGGGACACAAATCCAAACCATATCACCCAGACAGGCAGGCTGTCTCTTTCCTTTCTCCTTCCCTAATTTTGGTGTTTCCTTCTTGCTGATCTTTATGACTTTCATCTCTTTTTCTTTCCTCATTTACTTTCAGCAAAGTGCTGAATAGATGTGGTAAAAGAAGTCATTCTTTGCTTGTTTGAAAGGGAAATTCATTCAATATTGCACCATTAAATATGATATTGGCTCTAGGTATTTTTGTAAATGACTCTTATCTGACTAAGAGAGTTTCTTTCTGTACCCAGTTTTCTGAAGGTTCTTTTTGATGAATGGGTGTTGAAATTTATCAAATGCTGATTCTCCTTTATTTAACAACTATAGAAAATTACAATGACCTTTAAAAATTAAATCAATCCTATGTTCTTGGGATAAAAGATATGTGGTTACAGTATATTTTTCTTTTTCTGAATTCTATTTGCTCAAATTGTACTAATTGTGTTAAGGGTTTTGTATTTATGAGAGATATTGGTCTCTTGGTTTCTTTTTTTGTAATGAATTTATTTATTTATTTATGAAACAGGATCTGGCTCTGTTGCCTAAGCTGTAGTGCGGTGGCACCATCTCAGCTCACTGCAACTTCTGCCTCCTGGCCTCAAACTATCCTCCTATCTCAGCGTCCCCAGTAGCTGGGACTACAGGCTTGTGCCCCCACACCCAGCTATTTTTTTTTTTTTTGTATTTTTAATAGAGATGAGATTTCTCCATGTTGCCCAGGCTGGTCTTGAACACCTGAGCCCAAGTGATCCTCCTGCCTCAGCTTTGCATCATGCTGAGATTACAGGCGTGAGCCACCGTGCCCAGCTTGTAATGAATTTCTCAGGTTGCGTCTTTAGTTTAGGCATAATAAAATGAGTTGTGAATTGGTCCCTCCTATTCTATTTTCTGAAAATGTTTCTTTAAGATTCCTTTTATTTCCTCCTTAAATGTTCAATAAATTAACTGGTAAAACTATAAAAGCACTATGTTTTCTTTTGGGGCAGTTTTTTTTAAAATGACAAATTCAATTTCCTTAAGATATATTTTATATATATTTTTTCAAATTAGAAGCAAATTTATACATTTTCTAGAATAACAGAAATGTATGCAAAATAAAAATGGGAAACCCCACATGTAATTTCTATAATGAAAATGGAATTGTTTCATAACCATAAACTTTAATTAAATCCTAATTGAACCAGTATTTTATTTAAGTATCTGGTTCATTATCTAGAAGCTTCTACTGGGGATTTAAGACTCAAAGTAGAAACAACTTTCATATCCCCAAAGAAAACACTCAAGGATTTACTCTATACTCAAAACTATAAGTGATGAAAAAAAGAATTCCTGCAAATTCTGTGATTCTGAATTGATATCTGAGTTTCTAATGACCAAGGAATCTTTACTACCAATCTCCTTTTCCCCTGCGGAGTTACTGATACAAAAGAGAGTGGGAAATGGGTGGGAGCACAAAGCCTCTTCAATTGTTATTAGATAGCTGTTCGCAGAAAGGTCTTCCCAGAGTTTGCTGTATAGAAAGCACAGCCCACAAATCATCATTATTCATTCTTCCAGCTTAAGAGGCTTGTTTTTCGCAGATGTGCCCTTTCTGTTTGCATTTGTAACTGTGGACTCTTGTTCAGTTGAAGAAAATGCGTCATCTAAATATGAACCGAGATTTTTTTTTTATTATACTTTAAGTTTTAGGGTACATGTGCACAACGTGCAGGTTTGTTACATATGTATACATGTGCCATGCTGGTGTGCTGCACCCATTAACTCATCATTTAGCATTAGGTATATCTCCTAATGCTATCCCTCCCCCATCCCCCCACCCCACAACAGGCCCCGGTGTGTGATGTTCCCCTTGCTGTGTCCATGTGTTCTCATTGTTGAATTCCCACCTATGAGTGAGAATATGTGGTGTTTGGTTTTTTGTCCTTGCTATAGTTTGTGAGAATGACGGTTTCCAGCTTCATCCATGTCCCTACAAAGACATGAACTCATCAT
Source organism: Gorilla gorilla gorilla (assembly GCF_029281585.2). Taxonomy (NCBI): domain Eukaryota; kingdom Metazoa; phylum Chordata; class Mammalia; order Primates; family Hominidae; genus Gorilla; species Gorilla gorilla. The sequence continues at coordinate 150,238,641 of NC_073247.2, read as the reverse complement.
TTTTTATGGCTGCATAGTATTCCATGGTGTATATGTGCCACATTTTCTTAATCCAGTCTATCATTGTTGGACATTTGGGTTGGATCCAAGTCTTTGCTATTGTGAATAGTGCTGCAATAAACATACGTGTGCATGTGTCTTTATAGCAGCATGATTTATAATCCTTTGGGTATATACACCAATAACAGACAAACAGAGAGCCAAATCATGAGTGAACTCCCATTTACAATTGCTTCAAAGAGAATAAAACACTTAGGAATCCAACTTACAATGGACGTGAAGGACCTCTTCAAGGAGAACTACAAACCACTACTCAATGAAATAAAAGAGGATACAAACAAATGGAAGAACATTCCATGCTCATGGGTAGAAAAAAATCAGTATCGTGAAAATGGCCATACTCCCCAAGGTAATTTATAGAGTCAATGCCATCCTCATCAAGCTACCAATGACTTTCTTCACAGAATTGGAAAAAACTACTTTAAACTTCATATGGAAACAAAAAAGAGCCCTCATTGCCAAGACAATACTAAGCCAAAAGAACAAAGCTGGAGGCATCACGCTACCTGACTTCAAACTATACTACAAGGCTACAGTAACCAAAACAGCATGGTACTGGTACCAAAACAGAGATATAGACCAATGGAACACAACAGAGCCCTCAGGAATAATGCCACATATCTACAACTATCTGATCTTTGACAAACCTGAGAAAAACAAGAAATGGGGAAAAGATTCCCTATTTAATAAATGGTGCTGGGAAAACTGGCTAGCCATTTGCAGAAAGCTGAAACTGGATCCCTTCCTGACACCTTATACAAAAATTAATTCGAGATGGATTAAAGACTTAAATGTTAGACCTGAAACCATAAAAACCCTAGAAGAAAACCTAGGCAATACCATTCAGGACATAGGCATGGGCAAGGACTTCATGTCTAAAACACCAAAAGCAATGGCAACAAAAGCCAAAATTGACAAATGGGATCTAATTATACTAAAGAGCTTCTGTACAGCTAAAGAGACTACCATCAGAGTGAACAGGCAACCTACAGAATGGGAGAAAATTTTTGCAACCTACTCATCTGACAAAGGGCTAATATCCAGAATCTACAAAGAACTCAAACAAATTTACAAGAAAAAAAAACAACCCCATCAACAAGTGGGCGAAGGATATGAACAGACACTTCTCAAAAGAAGACATTTATTTATGCAGCCAAAAGACACATGAAAAAATGCTCATCATCACTGGCCATCAGAGAAATGCAAATCAAAACCACAAAGAGATACCGTCTCACACCAGTTAGAATGGCAATCATTAAAAAGTCAGGAAACAACAGGTGCTGGAGAGGATGTGGAGAAATAGGAACACTTTTACACTATTGGTGGGACTGTAAACTAGTTCAACCATTGTGGAAGTCAGTGTGGCGATTCCTCAGGGGTCTAAACTAGAAATGCCTTTTGACCCAGCTATTTTATATTTTTCTATTGAAAAATACAACTTATCAAAACTGACAAAAAGTAAAATAGAAAGTCGAAACAAACAATGTTTGTTATCATAACATTATTCATAATATCCCTTACTATACCTTTGATGTCTGTAAGATTTACAGTGATTACACATTTTTAATTACTGATATTGGTAATCGGGATTCCCCTTCTTCCTTCACCAGTCTAGCTGGGGGTTTATTGCTTCTGTTGAACTTGTCAAAGAATCAAATTTTGGCTTTGTTTATATTTTGTAGTGTTTGTTTTCTATTCCATGGATATTTGCTTTTATCTTCATTATTTATTTCATTTTACTTATTTACGATTCAAGATTATGTTTGCTCTTCTTAGTCTAGCTTTTAGGGATGGAGGCTTTTTTCTTTTATGAGCATTGAAAGCTATAAATTTTCCTATAAGCATTGCTTTATCTACCTTCCACAATTTATATATTATGTTATTATTGTTATTCAGTTCAAAATGTTTTCTAATTTTCCTTGTGATTTATTCATTCTTCACCTGTTATTTAAGTGAGTTGTTTAATTGTCATATATTTGGGTTTTTAAAAATATGTTTTATGGACCTTCTGTAGTCACTAAATTACTGCATGAGAGTTGCATTTTCTGTTATTTTCCCTGCTACACTGATTTAGCCATGTTTGTAAAATTCTGCAAAACCTTCAGAGAAAAATGTCCAATATAATTGCAGTAGAATAATTAGTGTTTTATTTTGGTTCTATATAAGTAAGTACACATTTTTATTTTTAAATTCTGAAAACCTGAGTTCTTAGTATTTTTATCTAGGGTTTAGAGAACATGAATACAATCTTATGCTGCTAACTGTCATAAGCATACTACTCAAACAGCTCCTAAAAGTAGCTTGAAAACTAGTTCCCACAGTTGTACTGCCCACATACAACTTAGCTCATCCATACGTTCCCAGTATGAAGCAGGGACTTAACTCAGTCTGTAGAAAATCTGAATCTCTTTCAGATAAGCAATTTGGTGAGTAGGGCACAAGGCCTGGCCTGTAGGAAAACCACTGAAGAGGTGGGACTGTGGCTCAGAATGCCTGAGAAAAGAAATGACGCCAAGTCTTGAACAGGAAAAGGCTAAACATGTACCAGACACTGAGATTATGCTTCTTCCTTTGGGGAGGAAAAAGTTTAGATGGGACTGCAAACAAAGCCGCAAGGCAAATCCATGAATAGAAACACTTAGCAGATGGATGGGGCAAAGAAGGTTCTGAGCGGGTGTTGGCAGAGATTGTCACAGTTCTTGGATTCTATCCAACCAGACTGATGTTTCTTAAGTAAGTAAGGCTTCTTTGTTAGCCTTTGTTAGTAATTAATAGAAGAATTTTCACTAGGATATTTCATCACTAGGTTGCATCAGATTATTTGCTCATTATTTTCATATAACAAATATTTACTGAGCACCTACTGTAAGTCAGACATTATTCTAAAATATTGTGGATACCACAGCAAAAAACGGGAAGACCTTATTCTGGTGGCTTTCATGTTTTGCTGGTGCGACACAGACAAGAAGGGGGATAATATGTGCAAGTGAGAGAAGTCAGGAAAGACTTCAGGTTAAATATTGTCAGAGAAATGACCTGAAGGAAGTGAGGGAGATAGTGGTGAGGATATCTGGGAGAAGATGGGTCCAAGCAGAGACAACACCAGGAATAAATCATTAAGGCTGAGGAAAACCTGGTATATTTCAATAATAGCAAAAAGATGGTGTGGTTAGAAGGGAATAAGGAAGGGGAGAGTGGAAAAGATGAGACATATTATTATTTTGCTATAGGCTCATGTCCACTTAGAAGTATATGACGAAATTGATTTTGTGATTTTGCAAGAGAACAGAGGTAGTTATAGGTGCAACAATTTCTCATTGTATAAGAACATCTTATTTGTCTCTTTTCTAGTACTGCACCTCTTTTTTCTTTATCCCTGCCTTCATTCACATCTCCCTGTTTACCCCTTTCCCTCTTCAAGAGAATTGGATTTAGCAGACAGAGCTGAAATAATCTAGGAGGCAGAGCTGACCTTTGTGGAAAACAAATTATATGCCAGGTGCTAGGTCAGTGTAGTGACTTTTTAAGATGGCCAAGTTTCATTCTCACAGGTAGATGCAGGATTGTCATAAGTGTCATGAAAGCAGGAACGGATTCAGAAAATGAACCTAGTCTTCCCAGCTCCTGAATCCTGACTCTTAAAATCTTTACTAACATTTCCTTATTACCTGTGATCTCAGACTGTTCTACAGAGAAATGTATGTCTTTCATATTAATCTGCTTAAAGTTGTGCATCTCTTCAACTACAGTTCTAGTAACTGACTTCTGACCATGATCCCCTGACTTTACTTCCTCTCAAGTAGCTTGAGAACTGCTGAGTTGAGCAACTCCTAACTCCTAAGACACTATTCATATTATATTTGCTGTCTACTGTGCAGAAAATAAATTATAGTAGTCTAGGTGAAATGGGATGATGGCCTAGACTAGAAGGATAGCTATAGAAAGGGAAAAATACAAAAATAGATTAAGGACATTAACAGGATTTGGGAATACATTAGCTATAGATGTTAAGTGAGAAGTAGGTTTATAGCTGACTTCTAGGATTCTGACATACAAGACTGGATGGATGGTGAAACTATTCACTGAAGCATGATCTGTTGAAAGAGGACTCAGCTGCTGAAGAAAAATTATGCAGAAAAGTTGCATTTGAAATGCCTTTGAAACATCAAAGAAGGGGTATCAAATAGACAGAGGGACAAATAGATTTCTGGAGATCAGAGGAGAGATTTGCCTTAGAAATAGAAATTTCTGGAGTCATCATCATATAGATATTAAATCGATCTTAAGATATCTGGGGAAATGCCTAACAAAAGAGTACAGAATGAGAAGAGATGTCACCAGACTGAATCACAAAGTTCTCCACTATTTTGAAGTCAGGTTGTGAAGGAAGAGCCAAAAAGTGACACTTAGTGGAACAGAAGGAAAACCAGGAGAATATGTGGTTACTATCAGTCCATTAAAATCTTATTTGCTTTCTTGATGAAAGAAAACAGGATGCAATTATGACTAGTGCACCGGAACTCTCTCAGGGGAGTGCTGTAAGTATATGCACCTTTTTGGTTTCATGTGCCACAGGAGAATAAAGTTCAAAATTGCTGCATTGTGTCACATTGTCTTTCTAGTTATGAATCCATTGTTTAAAAATCTCTTTAACACAACGAGCCAATTTTAAGAATAGACAAAATGTTTTTCCCAGTTAAAGGGGAATCACTTTGGAGAATGAGTTGTTTGTTGGGGAGGGATTATGAGATTTGAAGAGCTGTACTATATAGTTTTGTAATGATATTAGTGAAACAAGTGAACAATAATCAGTTCTAAAATAACTCATTCTGAAGACCCTTAAGTCCTGGAAATATTGGAAATATTCTAGCCTACAGAGCAAAATTATTCTACAGTTTAAGCACAACCATAACTGGCAAATATGTGTCATGGTAGAGTCTGCAGGTAACAGCTTGTGGGGAGGACAGTACTACAGAGCCAAATGCAGTGGTGGAAGTGGAGACAGTTATGAGATTTTTATAGCTCACACTTAGTGGTTCATAATGGGATAATAACATCAAACGTGCTGAGGCTGCATTTCTTTTGTGCTTTTTGCTGCTAAACAACTGGAGCAGCCAATGCTCTTTGATATATAGCCGTTCTGATTCCTGTAGCTGAGACTAGAGATGCTTTGAAAATGAAGAAAACTACCAGTTCCTGTACCTAAGAACAAAAAAGTGCCAAATATGGAGGTTTTATTCTGCAACCAAGAAAGGAGGGTGGAATTTGGGGTGAAGAGAGAGGGGAGAGAGGTTACTGTCCTGGTGTATGTCCAAGAAATAGTTCACTCCTGACCTGAGTATCACATACAGAAATTGCCCAGGATAATGTCCGGCTCCACTGAATGTTCAACAAATGTTTGTTGGAACTTATATTTTCTTTGACTATTTCCCTCACAATGGAATACTTGTAATTAACTCATTATTATGATCAACATCTGGCATACTGATATTAGATCATTAAAAGAAACAAGCAACAATTGAAGAAGTGACTAAATATTAACATTTAATTTCAGTATTCTGCATTACATTGTGTGTTTATGGTTTATCTTACATTTGTATCCTAGATCTTCACAAGTCTTCTGACAATTTTTCTATACTTCTTAGTAGGCAATTGAGTAGGAATGTTCTGCAAGTGTGGTAATATTGACTTGTTGGTGTTGAGCAGCTGTTTATCTTTACTGAGACAAGGACAAGAGAAAATGGATTTCAATTGTATAAACACCTCCTGTGACACCAGATAGAATTTATCTATATAGATGGTTTGAAACTGACACAGCACAACCAGATTAATCTTTACAAAGCATAGCTCTGATTTTATAATTTTATATTCAAAACTTTCAATGACTCCCCCTTGGTTGGAGAACTCCCTTAATCTAGTTCTCAACCTTTCAAGGTTATGTCCTGCCCTTCCCCTTCACAGACCCTAAAACTTTCATCTAAGCTATCCTTCACATATTTTCTTTTTTTCCCATCCAAGAGTGTTTCCTCATGCTATGCCTTCCAGAGTTTATGTCCTTCCTCACATTCAGGTCCATTCAAATCCTAGTAATCTTTTAAGATAGACTAGGATGATTGTTCCCTGATCTCTTCAGAATAATTGTGTCCTTTATCTGAGAAACTTTGGTTAATATTTATGTTGCTTAACACAAATAAGACAATCAACTCTTTCTTACAATGTTTAAATCCCCAAATTCATGAAAATAGAAATTTTTTCATAATTCATTAAAAAATCTGGTCTGACCTGAAATTATTTGGTAGTGAAACCTAACTTGAACTGAAGTAAGGCTCTTTCTAGTCTTTATTTATCCAAGTTTAGTGTTAATAGTAATATATTTCAATTAAGAAATATAAATGTATTTAATTATGGGATATTGCTCCAAATCCCACTCATCATATTACTTAATATATGGTATATCAACCTTGTTACTCTTCTGAGTTTGAAAATTTATGAATTCCCAAATACATCTTTTCCCAAGGCTTTTGGATAAAGAATTGTAAACTTGCATATATTTATATATAGTTGTCACTTTGGGGAGCTGCTTACTCTCTAAACAACCTTTCTATTCTGAGAGAATCTTCCATTGTGTGAGTCTTGGTGGGAATTAGGGCTCCATCTCCTTCATGGATTTTGAAGTAACCAGATACTCCCACTCCTTCCTCTCTGGCATGTAGTCATGAATGCATGACTTAGACTTCTCTAATTGAATGGTTCCTTCTGGGATTTTGAATTTTAAGGGAATGATGCAAAGAAATGTGGACAGGTAAAGATTATTCATTAACACGGTAGAGTCAGTGGCCAGAGGCAGTAGTGCCAACATCAGCTGCTCCTGTGGAGTGACTTTGGCTATATTTTTTTGCTGCCTAGTTACCTTTGGTTCTTGACTCTTTTCCAAACCTACTTTTTCAGACGTCTTATTGGTTTTGGAAACTATCTACTATTCTTTTAATATATATTATTTAAATTTTGCTTAAGTTAGCCAGAGTCAGTTTCTGTTGTTGGTATCAAAAAAACTAGTTATTTTCTTTCCATCACCACTCTAATTTATGCTTCAATCTCCTTAAAAACAAGAATCATGTATGTTTCCTTCTTTGTATACTCAAAGCACCTAGTAATAACAGAGTATTAATTATTTTTAAATATGGAAGCAATAAGATCTGACTGGTATTTTAGACAGATTACTCTCTCTGAAGTATGGAAAGTGAGGTAGAAGAGGAAAGACTGGAGTATTCCAGTTGGGAGGTAATAGTGTCATGATTAGTACAATGGAAGTGGAGATGGAAATAAATTTCATGTATCTGAGAGATTTTTAATGAAGTAGAATGGGTAGAATTTGGTGATTGATTGATCATAGTGGATGACTGGGGGGAAGAAAAATGACTCCTCCATATCTGGCTTGAACAACTAGTTAGATGATGGTGCCATTCAAAGAGCTAGGGAACATAGAATTAACAGCATTTTGGGGGTTGGGAGGGAGAAAATTGAGTCAACTAGAAATGTTTTGAGTTTCAGGACCAGTGGAGAGGTCTTGTAGACAATGAATGATGGGTCTAAAGATCAATTAGAAATAGAGATCAAGGATCATCACAATATTGATGGTACTTAAATCCATGAGAGTAGCTAAAATCTCCCAAGAGGAGAGTATAGATTGAGAAGAGAAGAAGATGTAGGACAGAACATTGAGGAACATGGAAGAGCAAGTGATTAACAAAAGCTGAAGAATCTTCAGAGAAGGAACAAGAGAGGTAGGAGCACTGCACTATGTGTTGTGACTATAACAACCAATAAAACACAGTGCTTGTCTTCAAAATCTGGGGGAGGGAAGAGACACCAACATCAATGATTAAAACACAATATGACAAGTAGTAAAACAGGGGTACATAAGTACGGGAGAGATGACTATAAGGAGAGGCATAGTAATGAATGGATAATATTAATTATTTTGAAATCCAGTTGACCAAATTATCTGTCTAGCACACTATATTAACTCTTGTGTGTGTAATGTCAAATGATCATGACATAAGACCACATAATTAATATTAAACTTCCTCTGATTAGATTTCCTTTCAGTATCCCTTTTGTGTATTAATCAAGATTTTCTTTCTCTACTATTTCCTTAAAACTGCTTTGTGGTGCTAACTGCTGTCAGATCAACAGAGTTTTTTAATTTTCTTTTTTGCCAGTACATATTAATTTTGCTACCAAATTAATTTTCTTTTTTGCTATCAAATATACAATAATCTCTTTTTAAAAGATTCCTAATGTTTTAATATATTATTTATTAATATATTTGGAATATAGAGAATCATATTTTATATCTGAAAGTGGCTGAAATTGGCTGAGTGAGTTGACCACCTTTAGCTTCTAGGATTCTTCCTGGAACTTAATTTTTTTCCTTTCAGGAGGAAATTTTTTGAAACACGAAGAACTAAGGAGTGAACCGAGGCATCCTGGGTTCTAATTCAACCTCTATATCAGTCAAATTTGTGACCTTAGAAAAGTCATTGTACCCTGTGGGAATTAGTTGCTACATTTCTATGAAGGAGTGGCTATCTGCTCTGTAGACCTCATAGAACTGTTACAGGAATCAAGTAAGAAACAGATGTGAAATTTATTGGATAACATAAAGGTTCTCTTGGAAGACAGTAGTACTCTCCAAATTTTTCATGTGTTCCCCTAAATAGCCCAGTATCTTTTTAGTTATGTTGGGACCATATAAACACTTTGGCCAATGGGTTTTGCATAGATAAGATGTGGGTCACTGTTAAGTCAAAGCATTACAAGTTGGTGTGCTATCTAAGCTCTCTATTCCCCTTCTTTAGCAACTGCAGAGATAATATGTTGAAATGATAGCATTGTAAGATAGAAGAGGTGTAAATCACTGAGTCACTAAATAGCAGAAAATCCTACCCCCAAATGATTCCCAATTGGCCTTACGTGTGTGAGAAATAAATACTTGTGTATTAATCTTTTGAGATTTTGAGGCTGTATGTTATTGAAACATATTGAAGCATCTTCTGATTAACAGTGTTACAACTGTTTTAGTCTCTTTGGGCTTCTATAACAAAATATCTTAGACTGGGTAATTTATAAACAACAGAAATGTATTGCTTACAGTTCTGGAGACTGGGAAATCCAAGATCAAAGCCCCAGCAGATTCATGTCTGGTAAGGGCCTCTTCCCCACAGATGGCACCTTCTGTGTGTCCTCACCTGGCAGATGATGCAAAGTTTTAGCATCTCTTTTATAAGGGCACTAATCCCATTCTCAAGGGCTCTGCCTTTATTAAATAATCTCCTCTCAAAGGCCCCGAATTCTCACTACTATTGCATTGGGAATTTCAGGTATCAACATTTGAATTTTGAGGGGACACAAATATGCATACCACAGCACAAGCATAAGACATTGTTGTTTAACATTTTTGTGCGTGTGAAAGGCAGTAGGAAACCGGAGATGTAGAATGCTGACAAACTTTTGGCAGTGGTCCCTGCAAGACAAATGCGAGGCTTTATTGTTTCTTTAGCGAAGGTGCTTTATTCCCCAATGCTTCTCCAAACCTTCTCAAAATTCAGTACTTTAGCCAAGACATCAGCTCCATCACAGGCTCTATTCTGATGCTAAGTCTAAGAGCTCACTTCTGCCATTGCTACCTGTCTATCAGATTATTCAGTCCAACCAAAAGGTGACAAGTAAGGTAAAGAATACAGTTTCTTATCTACTTGACTAGGGCAAGTGCAACAGGGGCAGAGTGGATCAGGATTGGGGGATATCGCTCCTTTAAGGGAAATTTTGCATAGAAAAACTCCCTTTCATTTCCTCTTTATTTTCTCCTCATCTTGTCTGTTTCCTACCACCCTATTTCTCTTTAGTTTTACTCATACGCCTTTCTTAAGTTTTTGAGTGGCTAGTCTGCTCAGGGCTGTAAAATACACAGAGTAGTTTAAGAAATTAATGCCTCTTAGGAATTTATAATATATCAGGGAAATGAACTTTATATGCAGCAATGAGGACCAGTGTAAAACTATGTAATTCAGTGCTAAACTGAGAGACACAAATTTTAAATGCTGTAGGAGATAGCAGAAAGGGAGAGCACTTGAGGTAATTTGGGGTAAAGGAGAACTCAGCACCCGGGGCCTTGGCTAGGAGGCTTTTGCAGTAATCTAAGGATGAGAAGACAAAATCTTGAGAAGGAACATAATATGGATGGAAATGACAGTCGTTTTGAAAGGAAATGAATAGGGTCTGTGACTAACTGGAATAAGAGCTATGTGAGTAGAAATTGCCAAAGATGATTCAAAATTTTAAGTCTGAATAGCCTAAGAGAATAAAAATGTTATTAACAGGGACAAAGTTATTTGGAATAAAACTGAATTTGATCGGATATGGTAGCTGTGGGAAACGGAGTTCACTTATGGACATAATTGGTTTCGGGGTAAAGAACTCACAATTCAAAAAACATGTCTAGTATCCAGATAGAGTTATTACAACTAGGACTCAAATGAAATGATTAAATTGGCAAGTTATGTGACATTTGAAACCATAATATAGGACATTGGTTAATACTCGCAATTTGGGGGGATTAGATGGAAGATAGGGAGTCCACGAGAGAGACTGGTTAAAACCAGTCGGGAATATTATTCACTCACCCATTCATTTAATAAGCATTTGCTAAGCGCAAACTATGTGCTGTATACTTGTTAAAACATACTAATTATTCAACAAACTTGTTATTGGCTTTTGAGTTAATTTTACTACCTCAGTACTACCAAGACGAAAAGGAGGCAGAATAGCGAAAATGATATATTTATTTGTAAAACGTTTTTATAGGCATCCTTTCTATTTAGAGCCTACCTAATAAAAGACAGCCAACACAAACATCCTCTCATTTCAGCCATAAGACTATTTGTCTTGAATAAAGTAGGTTGCTAAATCTATAGCTGTGCCTTTAATATTGTTATACTAATGCAGAAATAAGAATTAGCATGGCACTTAGAGTTTATGAACATTACATAGTAGTCTAGATAATAGAAATAATGTCTTTGGTGTTGCGTCTTCAGTAGTGAAGGTGAAAATGCACTGATTCTTTCATTTTTGCCAAATACCTGTCTCACAATGCAACCACCTAGGATTGAGAGGAACGGGGTATCGCACCTAAAGTCTTGGCTAGCTTAATAACATGTTTAACCAATTAAATCAACTGACAACAGATCAAATAAAGATTGGCCATCTGAAAGATCAACTATCTTCTAGGAAACCTGCCTGCCAGGTGTCACATATTTTCCATGTATTTAAGGAAAGTGTCATAGATAAGTATGGAGGTAAGACATTTTCCAGATTGAAGTCATTGTTGCAGTGTATGTATTTGTGATGAGATCAACAAGATGCCTTTGTTATTTACCTTTGATTCAAGCTTGGCCCCTTTGGTCAATAGTGCTTTATTGATTTTTACAGTTATTTTTGAAACAGTATGTGCTAAATATCAGTATTTAATTTATTTTCACATAATGCAAAGTTTATGTTGAGAAGAAATTTTACAATGTTTGTTAGCTAAAACTAACACAGACCAAGTATCCCTGTACTAAGAATATAACTCCAGGACCGAAGGAAAGCTTTGTGCCTCAGCCAGTAAATCCTGCTTCCTAAGCTATAGTGTGCATAAGGCTTTCCCACACATCTCCCGTTGCTAAGGAAACCTCTTTCAGTGTCTGGGCTCTACACAGCTGACTCATTTCAAAGTCTGGCTCTCAACCTTCTCAGCTCACAGCTTAGAGAGACAAATGGAAACAAAGAAAAACACAGAAACAATGAAATATCAATATATATCATTTGATTAAAAATAAATAATGTGACAACATATAGAGAAAAGGTAAGGTAAGGCAAATCCACAGTTGCTACAAACTGCAGCAAAGATATTATGGAAACATTAATAGAGTTCACCATCTGTAAAAAAGAGAATTCTGTCCCCTGGACTTAGTGACACAGAATGAAACTGAAGCTTAAAGAGAGATCCTCAGTAATTCCCTTATATCAAAATATTCCAACCAGATATATGTGTAAATACAAAGCAAAGGGCATGATCATCAAAGCAGGTAGCATGGAATGGGAAGGAAAAGAAAGAAAGAGAGGGTAGCAGGCAACTTCAAAAAACCCTAAAGCAGTTTTAGGAAGCGTCTAAAGATTGAAGGCCTATCTGCCATGAGTGTCCTAAAGGGACTTTCTTGCTTTAGTGTCTGTCTTTAGCCCTACTCAGTCAACATATTCAATGGATCCCCAGAAAAAAAAAGTTTATTAAATAAATGTGCAGATGTCACAAAACCTAGTAGATAACATTTAAGCTAGGAGGCTACTAAGGTCCCTGTGGAATCACAGACAGAGAGAATACATGTCCCAGTATTCTCAATGTTACTCAGAAGGTATGGTGAAATTTTTTTATGTTTTTATGTATACAGCTAGTAATTGCAATAGATAGAAATGAAACTTTGAGTCTGAACTCCTGAAAAAGGAATTTCCTTTTATATATTGAGAATAGATTTTAGTTTGGTAATGGGAAATTTTTTTGAAGACCCGGTATGGGTAAGGATTAGAAAAAATGCTCCCATTGGGATATGCTTTCACATTTTAAGGAGAGAAAACACATCCACGTAATATTTACTTTATGTGGGGACATATATGTACATTACTGTCTTCTTTATATATATAAAATATACATTAAATGCATTGCTGTATTTTGCATTTTACATATATTTAGAAGAAATGCTTAGCTTTTCTGAGATTATGTTGTCTCTCTTTTCTTCTGCCTTCTAGAGAGCCGGTTGTATTATAAGTCAAACGAATAAGTATCAGTTTATTCTATTTATTAATACAAATTATTACTTTGCTTTTACTGTAAGAAAATGTAAATCAATAATACAAACCACCAAAATAATATCTTAGTGAAGAGACACCAGAAGGAATCATTAATCAATGCATATTTTGTCTGCAAAATATCCCAAGCATTGCCCCCAAACATGCAGATTGTGGGAAAAAGCAGTACTAATTATGCTTTAATAAAATTCATAACTCAAAAAAGTCAGTTTGTGGATGTCCAGCCTTGCTGTAGCATATTTGGCATATCCAGTTTACTGTGGTTCTTTCCACTCACTTCATTTAATGCACTGCAGTTGACAGATTAGATTGGTATCCTTGAAAGGCTATCTAGGCTGGTAAGTCAAGGGAATGATGTTGAACCAATATGTCTGGATTTCAGCAAAAATTACTTTGGTCCAGCCTTGCATCCCAGGAATGAAGCCAACTTGATCGTGGTGGATAAGCTTTTTGATGTGCTGCTGGATACAGTTTGCCTGTATTTTATTGAGGATTTTTGCATTGATGTTCATCAGGGATATTGGTCTAAAATTCTCTTTTTTTGTTGTGTCTCTGCCAGGCTTTGGTATCAGGATGATGGTGGCCTCATAAAATGAATTAGGGAGGATTCCCTCTTTTTCTATTGTCTGGAATAGTTTCAGAAGGAATGGTACCAGCTCCTCTTTGTACCAATGTAGATGACAGGTTGATGGGTGCAGTAAACCACCATGGCACTTGTATACCTATGTAATAAACCTGCACGTTCTGCACATGTACCCCAGAACTTAAAGTATAATAAAAAAATACTTTGGTCAACTAAAAAATGACCCATCCAGAAAGAGAGGGGCTGTGATGATGGAAGCAGAGGTAGGAGTGATGTAATTTGAAGACGGAGAGACCACTAGGCAAGGAATGCTGGCAGTCTCTAAAAACTGGAAAAGGCTGGGATACATATTCTGCCTTGGAGTCTCCAAAAGGAATGCAGCCCTGACAACACCTTGATTTTAGTCAAGTGAAGCCCACTTCACATTTCTGACTTCCAGAACCATAAGATAAATTTCTGTAGTTTTAAGCCTCTACATTTGTGATAGTTTGTTACAGCAGCAATAATAACTAATTTAGATACTTATTAAATTCAGCAAAGAATTTTAATATTGCTTTAGGAACAAGAGAGAGAAATGTAGACTAGCTGATAGGACAGAGAAGTGTCATTACACCTGATAGAAGTGTACACAAATACAAAGGGAGCAATGTTAACATAGGTAGAGAATGCCACTGACATGTTAGCTGGCTTTGTGCTTGGCACTGACTCTTTCATCAGTTTTTCTGAAGACAAAAAAGGCAGATGACTTAGATGGATCTCAGGGGAATTATGCTGAATGAAAACATCTAATCTCAAAAGGTCACATACTGTATGATTGCATTTATATACCATTTATTTTTATTAAGGCAAAATTCACATAACATAAAACTAATCATTTTAAAGTGTACATTTCAGTGGCATTTGGGACATTCACAATGTTGTACAGCCACTGCCTATATCAAGTTCAAAATCATTTTCATCATCCCTAAAGGAAATACGGTATTCATTAAGCAGTTACTCCCCATTAAACCCTTCCCCCAGCTCCTGGAAAACAACAATTTGCTTTCTGTCTTTATGGATTTAAAAATTTTGGATATTTCATATAAATGAAATCACACAACATGTGACCCTTTGTGTCTGGTTTTTTTTTTCACTTAGTATAATGTTTTAAAGATTCATCCACATGGTAGCACATATCAATACTTCATTCTTTTTGTGGCTGAATAATATGTCATTGTATGGATGTATATTTTGTTTATCTACTTATAGATAGGAATGAAACTTTGAGTCTGAACTCCTGAAAATGGAATTTCCTTTCAAATATTGAGAATCAGTTTTAGTTTGGTAATGAGAAGTTTCCTTTGAAGACCCTTTGATCAACATTTGAGAGTTGTTTTCCACTTTTTGGCTTCTATAAATAGTGCTGCTATGCACATTTTATGTATAAGTTTTTGTTTGAACATCTATTTTCAAATATCTTGGGTAAATAGGAGTGGAATTGCTGGGTCATAGGGTAATCCTATGTTTAATTTAAGGAACCACCAAACTGGTTTTCACAGCAGCTGCACCATTTTATATTTCCATCAGCAATTTTTCAACATCCTTGCCAACACTCATTTTGCATTTTTTGATTATGGCTATTTGTAATGGGTGTGAAGTGATATATTGTGGCTTTGATTTACATTTCCTTAATGACTAATGATGTTAAGCATATTTTCATGTGCCTGTTTGTCATCATTTGGATATCTCCTTTAGAGAAGTGGCTATTCAAGCCCTTTGCTCATTTTTAATTGGGTTGTTGCTGTCGTTGATGTAGAGTTGTAAGAGTTATTCTTATATCTTGGGCACTACACCCTTATCAAATACATAGTTTGCAAATATTTTCTCCTATATTGTGATTGTGTTTTCACCATTTTCATAATGTCCTTTGATGCACAAATTTTTAAAAAATTTGAAGTCTAATTTACCTATTTTTTTTCTTATTGCTTGTGCTTTTGGTGTGACATCTAAGAATCTATTGCCAAATTCAATGTCACAAAGATTTACACTTCTAAGTGTAAATCTTTCTTCTAAGACTTTTTTTTTTACTTTCAGCTTCCTCATTTCGATATTTGATCAATTTTATGTTTAAAATTTTTATATGGTATGAGATAGGGTATAATTCAGCAGTGAAGCCATTTAGTGCTGAGCTGTTCAGGAATGGGAAGTTTTGAATTATCGATTCAATCTCTAGTTGTTGTAGGTCTGTTCTGATTCATTATTTCCTTTTTGAGACAGTTTTTGTAGTTTGTACCTTTCTAGGAATTTGTTCATTTTGTCTTCCTTTTCTAATTTGTTTATGTAGACTTGCTAACAGTATTATCTTATAATCATTTTTATTTCTTTAAGGTCAGCAGTAGTGTCCACACTTTCATTTGTGATTTTTAGGAATTTGGGTCATCTCTCTTTTTTTAGTGAATTTAGGTAAAGGTTTGTAAATTTAGTTGATTTTTTTCAAAGAAACAACTTTTGGTTTAGTTGATTTTTCCCTATTTTCTTTCTTTTCTCTTATTTTTGCTATTTTCTTACTTCTCTTGGCTTTGGGTTTAGTTTGCTCTGCTTTTTCTAATCTCTTACAATGTAAAGTTAGGTTACTGATATGAGATTGTGTATCTTTTTTAATGTAGGCATTTACAGATATACATTCCCCTCTAAGCCACGCTTTCACTGCATCCTATAAGTCTTGGTATGTTCTATTTTCATTCTCATTCATCACAAATTATTTTGTAATTTTTCTTTTTTTTGTTGACTCATTCATTACTTAAGAATATGTTGTATATTGTTAAGTTGTGCATATCTGTGAATTTTTCAATTTTTCTCCTGTTATTGATTTCTAGTTTCATTTTATTGTGGTCAGGAAATATACATAGGATGATTTAAACCTCTTTAAATTTATTGAGGCTTGCTTTGTAGCTTCACAGATATTGTGGGGGTTTTTGTATTATGCTTCACAGCATAAGAATATGTTGCATATTGTTAAGTTGCTCATATTTATGAATTTTTCAATTCTCCTCCTGTCATTGATTTCTAGTTTCATTTTATTGTTGTCAGAAAATATACATAGGATGATATAAACCTCTTTAAATTTATTGAGGCTTGTTTTGTAGCTTCACAGGTATTGTGGGGTTTTTTTTGTATTATGCTTCACAGATATTTCTTTACAAATTAAAAATTCGTGACAACCCTGCATCAAACAAGTCTAATGGTCTTGTTTTTCCAACAGCATGTGCCAACTTCATGTTTCTGTACCACATTTCAGTAATTCTCACACGATTTCAAATTTTTTCATTATCATTGTATCTGTTATTGCTAACTGTGATCAGTCATCTTTGGTGCTACTATTGTAAGTGTTTAGGGGCACCAAAAACCATGTTCATATAAGACAACAAATAATTGATAATAATTGATTAATGTTGTCTGTGTTCTTACTTCTCTAACAACTGCCCATTCCTCCCCACACTTGATCATTTTGGGGCCTTCCTCTTCCCAGAAACACAACAATATTGAAATTTGGCCAATTATCACCCTACAATGGCCTCTAAGTGTTCAAATGAAGGAAAGAGTCACATGCCTCTCACTTTAAATGAAAAGCTAGGAATGATTAAGCTTAGTGAGGAAGGTATGATGAAAGGAAAGTATGGTGAAGCTTAGTGAGGAAGGTATGGTGAAAGCTGATAGCTAGCTTTCAGCTAGGCCTCTTGCCCAAGTTAGTCAAATTGTGAATGCATAGGAAACGTTCTTGAAAAAATTAAAAGTGCTACTCCAGGAAACATACAAATGATAAGAAAGCAAAACAGTCTTATTGCTGATATGGAGAGAATTTTAGTGATCTGGATAGAAGATCAAACAAGCCTCAACATTCCCTCAAGCCAAAGCCTAATCCAGAGGCCCTAACTTTCTTCAATTTTGTGAAGGCTGAGAAAAGTGAGGAAGCTGAAGAAGTAAAGTTTAAAGCTAGCAGAGGTTGGTTCATGAGGTTTAAGGAAAGAAGCCATCTCCATAACATAAAAGTGCAAGATGAAGTAGCAAGTGCTGATGTAGAAGCTGCAAGTTATCCAGAAGATCTAGCTAAGATCATCAATGAAGTTAGCTACACTAAATAATAGTTTTTCAATGTAGACAAAATAGCCTTCTATTGGAAGAAGATGCCATCTAGGACTTTCACAGCGAGAGAGAAGAAGTCAATGCTTGGCTTCAAAGCTTCAAAGGACAGATTGACTCTCTTGTTAGGGGCTAATGCAGCTGGTGACATTAAGTTGAAGCCAGTGCTCATTTACCATTCTGAAAATCCTAGGGCCTTTGAGAATTACGCTAATTCCACTTGCCTGTGTTCTGTAAGTGTAACAATGAAGCCTGGAGGACAGCATATCTGTTTACAGCATGGTTTACTGAATATTTTAAGCCAACTATTGAGACATACTGCTTAGAAAACAAAAGATCTCTTTCAAAATATTACTTCTCATTGACAATGCACCAGGTCACCCAAGAGCTCTGATGGAGATGTACAAAGAGATTCATGTTGTTTCCATGCTTGCTAGCACAACATCCATTCTGAAGCCCGTGGATCAAGAAATAATTTTGACTTTCAAGTTTTCTTGTTTAAAGAAATATATATTTCATAAGGCTATAGCTACCATAAATAGTGATTCTTTTCATGGATCCATGTAAAGTAAATTTAAAACCTTCTGAAAAGGTTTCACCATTCTAGACACCATTAGGAACATTTTTAATTCATGGGGAAAAAAGTCAAAATATCAAAATTAAAAGGAGTTTGGAAGAAGTTGATTCCAACCCTCATGGATCACTTGGAAGTGTTCAAGACTTCAGTGAAGGAAGTAACTGCACATGTGGTGGAAATAACAAGAGAATTGAAATTAGAAGGGGAACCTGAGTATGTGACTGAATTGCTGCAATCTTATTTAAAAAAAAAAACTTTAATGAGTGAGGCTTTGCTTCTTATGAATCAGCAAAAAAAATGGTTTCTTAAGATGAAATCTGCTTCTGGTGAAGGTCCCATAAATATTGTTGAAATGACAATAGAGGATTTGGAATATTCCTTCGATTTAGTTGATACAGCAGTGGCAGGGTTTGAGCAGATTGATTGCAATTTTGAAAGAAGTTCTACTGTGGGTAAAATGCTATTAAATAGCATTACATGCTACAGAGAAATCTTGATGCTGCAAACTTCATCATTGTCTTATTTGAAGAAATTGTCATAGTCACTCCAACCTTCAGCAACCACCAACTTGATCAGTCAGCAGCCATCAATATTGAGGCAAGATCCTCTACCAGCAAAAAGACTGTGATTTGCTGAAGGCTCAAATGATCATTAGAATTTTTAGCAGTAAAATATTTTTAAAGCATGTACATTGGTTTTTAGAAATAATGCCATTGCATGGCTAATATACCTACAGTATAGTGTAAACATAATTTTTATATCCACTGGGAAAACAAAACATTCATGTGACTTGCTTTATTGCGATAATTGCCGTATTGCGGTTGTCTGGAATTTAGCCCACAACATCTCAAAGGTATATCTGCATCTTTTTCCATTCTTTTGCTTTCAACCCATTTGTCTCTCAATTTAAAATGAGTTTCTCAGAGACAGCATAAAGTTGGATCATATTTTTTAAAATTCCATTCTGCCAATTTCGGTTTTCTTATTTTAAAATATTTAGTTAACAAAAATTGTTTATATTCAAGGCATACAATATAATGACTTGAAATATGTGTACATTGTGTATTGATTACACAGTCAAATCAATGAACATATCTACCATCATCCATAGCTACCAATCTTGCATTTGTGTGTGTGGTTCAACACTTAAAATCTTCCTCCTTACCAAATTTCAATTAAGCAACACGAAATTATTAACTACAGTCACCATTGTGTACATTAGATCCCCATAATTTACTCATCTTCCTTTTTTTTGACACTGAGTCTCGCTCTGTCACCCAGGCTGTAGTGCAGTGGCATGATATTGGCTCACTGCAACCTCCACCTCCCAGGTTCAAGTGATTCTCGTGCCTCAGCCTCCTGAGTAGCTGGGATTACAGGCATGTGCCAACACGCCCATCTAATTTTTGTATCTGTAGTACAGGCGGGGTTTCACCATGTTAGCCAGGCTGGTCTCGAACTCCTGGCCTCAGGTGATCCACCCATCTTGGCCTCCCAAAGTGCTGGGATTACAAGCATGAGCCACTGTGCTGGGCCTTTACTCGTCTTATATCTGAAAGTTTGTACCCTTTGATTAACATCTCCCCATTTCCCCCACCCCCCAGCCCCTGGCAACCACCAAGATTCTACTCCCTGCTTCAACGAGTTCAACTATTTTCGGTTCTACTTTTAAGTGAGATAATACAGTATTTGTCTTTCTGTGTCTGGCTTATTTCACTTTGCATAATGTCCTCCAGGTTCCTCCATGTTGTACCAAATGACAGGATTTCCTTCTTTTTATGGTAGAATAATATTCCATTGAGGGATGAATGGCAATACATATATATGTATTCTACATTTTCTACATATATCCATGCATATACATATATATGTATTCTACATTTTCTTTTTCCTTTCATCCTTCAATTGATGGTTAGAGTGTTTACATATTTGGCTATTGTGAGTAATGCTGCAATGAAAACGGAGGTGCAGATATTTTTTCAAGATATCTATTTCTATTCCTTTGGATACATATCCACTAGAGGTATTGCTGGATCATATAGTAGCTGTATTTAAAATTGTTGAAATAACAGCTATCCTGTTATCTGCAATGACTGTACCAATTTTCATTCCTACCAACAGTGTACAAGGATTCCCTTTACTCTACATCTTCACGAACATGTGTTATTTATTGCGTTTTTGATAATAGCCATCCTAACAGTTTTGAAATGATATTTCATTGTCATTCTGGTATCTATTTTCTTGATGATTAGCAATGTTGAACACCTTTTCATATACCTGTTTGTATGTCTTTGAAAAAAATGTCCACTCCGGTCTTTGCTCGTTTTTTCCTATAAGTTGTGTGAGTTCCTTATATATTTTGGATATTAATGCCTTAGATATGGGGTTTAAAATTATTTTCTCCCATTCCATAAGTTGACTTTCACCCTCTTGATCATTTCCTTTGCTGTACAGAAGCTTTTTTAGTTTGATGTAATCCAACTTATTTAATTTTCCTTTTTTTTTTTTTTTTTTTTGAGACAAAGTCTTGCTCTGTCACCCAGGCTGGAGTGCAGTGGCTCGATCTCAGCTCACTGCAGCCCCCACCTCGCAGGTTCAAGCAATTCTCATGCTTCAGCCTCCCCAGTAGCTGAGACTATAGATGTGTACCACCACGCTCAGATAATTTTTGTATTTTTAATAGAGATAGTGTTTTGCCATGTTGCCCAGGCTGGTCTCAAACTCCTGGCCTCAAGTGATCCATTCACCTTGGCCTCCCAAAGTGCTAGGATTACAGGTGTGAGCCACCGTGCTTGGCCTATTTTTGCTTTTTTGACTTATGCTTTTTGTGTCATATCCAAAATTCATTGCCAAAACTGATGTCAAGGAGCTTTTTCTATGTTTTTTTCCTATGGATTTTATAGTTTTAGAACATATATTTAAGTCTTTAATCCATTTCTAGTTAATTTTTGTATGTGGTCTAAGACAAAGGTCCAGTTTTATTCTTTTTCATGTGGATATCTATTTTTTATAATATAATCTATTGAACAGACTATCCCTTCCCCATTGTGTATTTTTTGCACTGTCATAAAAGATTAGTTGACTCTGTATGTGTGGGTTTACTTCTGGGCTCTCTATTCTGTTCCATTGATCTTTGTGTCTGTTTTCATGCCAGTACCATAGGGTTTAAATCATTTGTGATTCTATACCCTAACAGAAAGATTAGCCAAGAAAGAAAATAAATGCAATAGTCAGCAAAGAAATTTGAAATAAAGTCCTATTTACCATAGCATCAAAAAGAATAAAATATTTTTGAGTAAATGTCACCAAGGATGTGAAAACTCTGTATATTAAAAACTGTAAGATATTGATGCAAAAATTGGAGACACAAATAAATATAAAGATATCTTGTGTCCATAAATTGTTAGAATTAATATTATCCTGCATATTAACAATATTAATCTTGTTAATTATGTTAAAATGGTCTTCAGATTCAATACAATCTGTATCAAATTTCGAAAGACACTTTTCATGGAAATAGAAAGAAACTATCTTAAAATTAACGTGGAACCACAACAGATCCCAAACAGCCAAAGCAATCTTGAGAAGAAGAACAAACCTGGAGGCATTACACTACCTGATTTTAAACTACTTTACAATCTTTGCCTTTTTTTTTTTTTGCTTGTTCATTTGTTTTCTTTATTTCTTCTATAAAAAAGTGGGATTCATGTGCAGAACATGCAGGTTTGTTAGGTAGGTATACGTGTGCCATGGTGGTTTGCTGCACCTATTGACCCATCCTCTACGTTCCCGCCCCTTGCCCCCCACCCCCCAACAGGCCCTGGTGTATGTTGTTCCCTTCTCTGTGTTCATGTGTTCTCATTGTTCAACTCCCGCTTACGAGTGAGAACATGCAGTGTTTGGTTTTCTGCTCCTGTGTTAGTTTGTTGAGGATGATGGCTTCCAACTTCATCCATGTTCCTGCAAAGGACATGATCTTATTCCTTTATAAAGCTGCATAGTATTCCATGGTGTATATGTACCATGTTTTCTTTATCCAGTCTATCATCGATGGGCATTTGGGTTGATTCCATGTCTTTGCTATTGTAAATAGTGCTGCAATAAACATACATGTGCATGTGTCTTTATAACAGAATGATTTATATTCCTTTGCGTATATACCCAGTAATGGGATTGCTGGGTCAAATGTTATTTCTGGTTCTAGATCCTTGATAAATCACCATACTGACTTCCACAGTGGTTGAACTAATTTACATTCCCCACAACAGTGTAAAAGTGTTCCTATTTCTCCACAGACTCACCAGCATCTGTTATTTCCTGACTTTTTAATAATCGCCATTCTGACTGGCATGCGATGGTACCTCATTGTGGTTTTGATTTGCATTTCTCTGATGATCAGTGACATTGAGCTTTTTTTATATGTTTGTTGGCAGCATAAATGTTTTCTTTTGAGAAGTGTCTGTTCATATCCTTTGTCCACTTTTTAATGGGGTTGTTTGCATTTTTCTTGTAAATTTGTTTAAGTTCCTTGTAAATTCTGGATATTAGACCTTTATCAGATGGGTAGATTGCAAAAATTTTCTCCCATTCTGTAGGTTGCCTGTTCACTCTGATGATGGTTTCTTTTGCAGTGCAGAAGCTCTTTAATTAGATCCAATTTGTCAATTTTGACTTTTGTTGCAATTGCTTTTGGACAAATCTCACAAAAACAAGCAATGGGGAAAGGATCTCCTATTCAGTAAATGGTGCTGGGAAAACTGGCTAGCCATATGCAGAAAACTGAAACTGGCCCCTTCCTTACGTTTTACACAAAAATTAACTCAAGATGTATTAAAGACTTAAATGTAAAACCCAAAACCATAAAAACTCTAGAAAAAAACCTAGGCAATACCATTCAGGACATAGGATGGGCAAAGACTTCATGGCAGTATTTGCCTTTTAATTGGAGAACTAAGCTTTTAAAATTTAAAGTAATTACTGACAAGGAAGGAATTATGTCTGACATCCTTTTTGTTCCCCTATTCCTCCATGCTGCCTTCTTTTATGTTTAATTGATTTTTGTAGTGTTATGATTTGGATCTGTGTCCTCATGAAATCTCTTGTTGAATTATAATCCTCAGTGTTAGAGATGGGGCCTGGTGGGAGGGGATTTGATCATAGGGGCAGATTTCTCATGAATAGTTTAGCACCATTCCCCTTGGTACTGTCCTAATGATAGTGAGTGAGTTCTTGTAAGATCCGGTTGTTTAAAATTATGTGGCACCTCCCCTGCACTCTCTCTCTTGTTCCTGCTCTGGTCATGTGAGGTGCTTGCTCCCCTTTTGCCTTCCATCATGCTTTATGCACAGCATGCAGATCTGTGAGCCAATTAAATTCTTTTTTCTTTATAAATTAGTCGGTCTCAGGTATTCCTTTAAAGTTATGCAAGAATGGACAATGCATGTAGGGTACCATCTTGATTTATTTTTATTTTTTCTTTATTTTTTGTTATTTTATTGGTGTTTGCCATGAGGATTACAATTAACCTTTTAGGCTCAGTTAAAATATTTTATGAATTAATACCATCTGAGCTTCAATAGTAATCAAATCTCTGCTTCTTTACAGCTTCTTCCCTCATCTCTCATATAATTGTTGTCACAAATGAAAACTTTATACCTTGTTTGCCCCTTAATGTAGATTTACAATGATTGTTTCAGGCACTTGTTCTTAAAAACATACAGGAAAGCAAAAAAAGAGTTACAAAAACAAATACACAATGATACTGGCTTTTGTATTAAACCTGAACAATGTTCTTTATTTATCTGTTTCTGCTTTGTATCCTTTCATTTATATTTGAAAGCATTTCTTGCTTTCCTTCATGCAGGTTCTAGCAATAAACTCCTTCAGCTTTTACTTATCTGAGGTTGTCTTATTTTATCATTGATTTTTGAAGAATAATCTGGCTGGATGTAGAATCTTTGGCTGACAGTTTTTTTCTTTCAGTATTTTAAATGTGCCCTTCCACTACCTTCTGGACTCCATAATTTCTGATGAGAAACTGGCTGCTAATCTCACTGAGGATCCTCTGTTAATGATGAGTCACTTATCTTTGCTTTCAACATTCTGTTTGCTTTTATCTTTTAACAGTTTAGTTATAATATGTTTCAGTGTGGACCTCTTTATGCTTATCCTTTTTTGACTCTGTCGAACCTCTTAGATGTGTCGATTAATGTCTTTTGTGAAATTTGAGATATTTTGAGCATTACATTTTCCGTTATTCTTTCCATCTCTTTCTCTCTCTCCTCTCCTGAAATGGTTATTGTGTGAAAATAGGTAGGCTTGATGGTATCCCACAGGTTTCTTAGGCACTCTTTTTTTCTTTCTGCTCTTCTGACTGGATAATTTCAATTGACATATCTTCAAATTCTCTAATTATCTCTTCCGCCTGTTTAAAGCTTCTATTGAAGCCCACTAGTAAGTTTTTTAAAAATTTAAGGTATTATACTTTTCAGCTCAGAATTTCCATGGTTTATTTTAAAATTTCTATCTCTTTGTTGATTTTCTCTATTTATTGAGACATCATTATCCTACTTTCCTTTAGCTAGAAACCATTGATGGGTTCTTTTAGTTCTTTGATCATATTTAAGACAGATTTAAAGTCTTTCTCCACATCACCAAGTCAATCCTAAGCCAAAAAGAACAAAGCTGGAGGCATCACACTACCTGACTTCAAACTATACTACAAGGCTACAGTAACCAAAACAGCATGGTACTGGTACCAAAACAGAGATATAGATCAATGGAATGGAACAGAGCCCTCAGAAATAACGCTGCATATCTACAACTATCTGATCTTTGACAAACCTGATAAAAACAAGCAATGGGGAAAGGATTCCCTATTTAATAAATGGTGCTGGGAAAACTGGCTAGCCATATGTAGAAAGCTGAAACTGGATCTCTTCCTTACACCTGATACAAAAATCAATTCAAGATGGATTAAAGACTTAAACGTTAGACCTAAAACCATAAAAACCCTAGAAGAAAACCTAGGCATTACCATTCAGGACATAGGCATGGGCAAGGACTTCATGTCTAAAACACCAAAAGCAATGGCAACAAAAGACAAAATTGACAAATGGGATCTAATTAAACTAAAGAGCTTCTGCACAGCAAAAGAAACTACCATCAGAGTGAACAGGCAACCTACAAAACGGGAGAAAATTTTCACAACCTACTCATCTGACAAAGGGCTAATACCCAGAATCTACAATGAACTCAAACAAATGTACAAGAAAAAAACAAACAACCCCATCAACAAGTGGGCGAAGGATATGAACAGACACTTCTCAAAAGAAGACATTTATGCAGCCAAAAAACACATGAAAAAATGCTAACCATCACTGGCCATCAGAGAAATGCAAATCAAAACCACAATGAGATACCATCTCACACCAGTTAGAATGGCAATCATTAAAAAGTCAGGAAACGACAGGTGCTGGAGAGGATGTGGAGAAATAGGAACACTTTTACACTATTGGTGGGACTGAAAACCAGTTCAACCATTGTGGAAGTCAGTGTGGTGATTCCTCAGGGATCTAGAACTAGAAATACCATTTGACCCAGCCATCCCATTACTGGGTATATACCCAAAGGACTATAAATCATGCTGCTATAAAGACACATGCACACGTATGTTTATTGCGGCGCTATTCACAATAGCAAAGACTTGGAACCAACCCAAATGTCCAACAATGATAGACTGGATTAAGAAAATGTGGCACATATACGCCATGGAGTACTATGCAGCCGTAAAAAATGATGAGTTCACGTTCTTTGTAGGGACATGGATGAAATTGGAAATCATGATTCTCAGTAAACTATCGCAAGAACAATAAACCAAACACTGCGTATTCTCACTCATAGGTGGGAATCGAACAGTGAGAACACATGGACACAGGAAGGGGAACATCACACTCTGGGGACTGTTGTGGGGTGGGGGGAGGGGGGAGGGATAGCATGGGGAGATATACCTAATGCTACATGACGAGTTAGTGGGTGCAGCACACCAGCATGGCACATGTATACATATGTAACTAACCTGCACATGTGCACATGTACCCCAAAATTTAAAGTATAATAATAATAAATTTAAAAAAAAATAAAGTCTTTCTTCAGTAAATCTAATTTCTGAGCTTCCTTGGGGACGGTTATTATTAATTTATCCTGTGAATGGGCCGTATTTTCTTGTTTCTTTGCATGCTTCATAAGTTTTTGTTGAAATTTGGACACTCTGAATACTATAATGTGGTAACTCTTGGAAATCAGATTGTTCCTTTGTTCATCTTTTTATTTGTAAATTTACTGTGCTTTACATTTGTTTGTTCATTTGTTTAGTGTCTATTTTTTGCTTAGTGTCTATTTTTGTAAAGTCTATATTCTTATTGTGTGTAGTCTCTGAAGTCCCTGTTTATTTAGCTTGTAGTCAGCTAGTCTCTTGACAGATATTTCCTTGAATACCTAAAGCTAAAAAAAGATTAAAAAAGAAAGCAAAAGGAAAAAGAAAAAAATTCCCTGTTTTTGCAGATTCTCTCAGTGTTGGGGCTTAGCCAGGCCACTTACAACTCTGCCTTCGCTTTCGTTTTCTGCTTGTGCTGAGCCTAGAGATCATCCAGAAGTGAATGTCTGGAGTATTCTCAGATATATTCTGAGCAACTTTCTTGCCCTGGTCATGTGTATACTTTTCTAAATTCCTCTGTATATGCAGATGATTTTTACAACATGAATTTCTCATGAAACTTCTTCCAAAATTTTCCTCCCAGACTTTCAATATGTCTGTTGTTTGCTTCATCTATGATGTCTTTTCTCCAGTGGTGGCAGATTGTTCAGTTGTCTTACAATGTTTTTAAGGAATGCCTTCTGCATAGCTACTTTTCCACCTCGAGAGTTCTAAATTAGGCAGAACAAAGGCAACCACCTTGCATCAGTCTTTCATATAACTCTCAGATAGGTTGAAACAAACACAATGCTTTGAGAATAAAATCATTCTGCTTCTTTTAGAATGAGAGACAAAGTTCTCATACTGGCTATCCTAGCTCCTATCTTCAAGATAGTTGTCAAGCCAGGGAGGTGGGTGAGGCAAGGGCAAGTTAAAACACCAGAAACCTTTCCTATTATTTTAAAGTTGTATTTGTCTTGACTTATTGGTTCCTTCAGTTTTGTAAACATTTGACTATTTTCCAGAGTTCTGACATAGTTGATTCTGACAGTTTTTGCTCATTTTTTTGGTGTGTGTTTCTGTGTAGGGGTGACCTCTTTAGCTACCTACTCTGCCATTTCTACTGTTGATAGATCAGTGGTTACCAAAATGGTCAAGATTGCTTGGAGAGAGAATTTAGGTTGGTTTGGGAGAAGGATTTAAGTTGGTATAAGTTAGTTTGGTGATTCTTCTGGTATTTAACAGTTTAGGACTTGACTACCATGGTAGATATACAAATCTACACACTTGATAAAATGTTGGATCAATTATTGTGTTACATATTATGGTAGACATCAACAACTTTAATGTGTCCAGAGGACAAGGTCAAGAATGTAAGACCTAGAAACCATATCATGTTAGTTTTTTTGCTGTGCAACAAATCATCTTCAAAATTTAGCAGCTTAAAAAAACATTTATCATTTCAGTTTCTGAGGGTCAGTAATTTAAGAGGAGCTTAGCTGCATGGTTCTGGCTCAGTGTCTCTCAGGTACTTGCAATCAAAATGTCATCTAGGGCTGCAGTCATATGAAGGGTTGACTAGGGGAGCTAGAATTCACTTCCAAGAATGCTTACTCACATGGCTGCTGGCATAAAGTTTCAGTTCCTTGATGGATCTTGACATAAGGCTTTAGTACCCCTCACCACATGGATTGCTCCATAGGGCTGATTGAGTGTCCTGACGACATGGCATTTGGCTTCTGCCAGAGCAAGTGATCTAAACAGGAGAACAAGGAAGACGCTTCATTGCTTTTTATGACATGTCATACACAGTCACTTCTGCCACATTCTACTCATCAATCCAACTTGTACTCAAAAGGAGGGAAATTAAGCACTACTTCTTGAAGGGGTATCAAAGAATATGTGGACATATTTTTAAACTACCATACAAATCATGCAAAGAAAGGCTGAAGGAAATTTCATGAAAAGAAAAAGCCAGGATAACTAAAGGAATAACCTAAAAAATGTCTTCAAAAAGCAGAGTGTTGTTCCAGAAGGTGTGGTTCTGCATACCTTTAGAAGGCAGATTTAGGACCTACTGCACCTGTCCAGCAATGGAATGAGGGACCTTTGTCCTCCTAGTCACTGTAAGTATTTGAGCAGGGAATAAAACCCATATATCAGGGATGACAGAGAGATTCCTACATAGAAAATGAGGTTAGACTTGATACATTTTTAAGTAGTTTTCAACTCTGAGATTCCATGGCTCAACTCTACAAAGGGAAATTGACATATGGCAAAGCATTATGTTGGTTGTTTAATGATATAGGTGTTCAGAGAGGGAGGAATCTATGTTACACTCTTCCCTTTGAAGAAGATGTTATGATATGAACCATGAATCAAAATTAAAACTTACTATTTTGACAATGATAAAATGTAATTAGGCTGCATATATGTATATAAATACACATTAAAGGCTGGAAGTTCCTTTTATAAATGCCCACATTGGAACATATGAATTATCTTATTGTTCATGTTAGGTCATGCCTTGTGCAGTGAATGATATATCCATGCCATAACAAATATCAATGGTTAGCTTTTTCTTCAAGTTTCCCCATTCCTTGCTAGAATTTCTCACATTATGTTCAGGTCTGTCAAATATAAAATCATTCCACAAATAAGAAACATGATTTGGAACAAGTACAGTGCCTTTATCCATAATTATATATTTATTTTATTGACTAATTTTATGCTGTATAGATGAGCCAAAATTATGATTACATTGAGTGGCAATTTTCCTTTAAGAAGATTTTAATTCTACCAACTGCAAATATGATTATTCTTAATCTTTTCTCTAGTTTTTATAACTTTAACTCTATTCTAATGACTCCTAAATCTATACTGTCAACCTAGACTGCTCCCTGATTTCTGCTGGTCATTTTTCTCTGGCTGTCCCACAAGCACTACCAATTCAACATGTCCAAAACATTACTTGTTATCTTCTCTAAAAAATTTACCCTTTTTCTAAATTTTCCATGACATCCATCCAGTCACTAGGATAGAATCTTTGGAGTCATCCTAGACTTCCCCTCCCTCATTACCCTATTTAGTTAATCACTCAGATTTCCAGGTTTTACTTCTAAAAGTTTCTTCCATTACTTTATCTCCAGCTCTATCAACCTACACTAGTTTGAGCTGCCATCATCTCTCCTGGATTACCTAGCTTTAGTCAGTTTAATAATTTTCCTGTCCCTAATTTTATTCACTTCAATGTATTCCCTGTATGTTGTCAGAATACCACACTAAAAGTCTGATTGTACTACCACTCTGCTAAAAACTTGTCAAGGGCTCACTACTTTCCTCAGAACTTAAAGCAAGCTGCCTGATTTGGTAAACCTAGTTTTTCATGATCTGACATCTTCTTACCTACCTTTCCAGTATTAACTGTCACAAACCCTGCCTTACACTTGACATTCTAACAACATAGAAGTGCTTTCAGTTCTCCACATATACAGTTGCCAAATTTATGAAGTATAAATATAGGACATTTAGTTAAATTTGAATTTCAGATAAACAACTAATACATTTTTATTGTAAGTATTTCCCATGTAACATGCTGTTTCTTACATTTGTTTTAGTTCATGCTGTTATATCTCTCTGGAATTCACCTGCCCATTTTAATATCAGCTCAATTACTATCTCCAGTAGGACACCCATTCTCCACACTCTCTCCCACCAATACTGTATAATTACTATTTTGAGTGTCTTTCTCTATCAGCAAAATTCCTTGAGGGTAGAGACCATGCTTTATTTGTCCCTGTATTGTTATTATCCAGCAGAGTACCAGACCCATTATAGGCACTGAGTAAATATTTGATAAATGAATGATTCTCCTGATACTAGTATTTATATTTTCTCTTTATATCTAATTGGAATAATTTATTTTACCATTTTCACAAAAGAAAATTAGAAGAAAATCTTTCCTAAATATAGTCAAACACTCAAACTTGATAGAACAGTATACTTTTCCCTGAAGATTGAAATATAAAAATAAATTTAATGAAAACAATTTTTAATTTTTATCTATTTTTTAACATTGTAAAACCTTCTCTATATCATGAATTTTCAGTAAAACTGCTTTGACCTCAAAACAATATGATGTACTGGCCCACATTGTTTGATTTTTGACTTAGGCACCATACATTGCTAAACTCATATATTCTGCATATTTCAAATATTTATTATGGGCATGGGAGACTGATACATTCAAGGTAACAGCCTAAGAAGAACTCATATCAAGAGCTTAGTAAGTAAAACTTTATTTGTCCATTGCCTATATTTTATTTTACTAAGAATGTTTTACCCAGCATTTGAAAAAGAGTGTATTTGAATATCTATTGAATGGTGAGTCAGCTCCAAACTTGATATTCAATCCTATGCTTATGGAGAAGACAGGTAAACATATTAATCAATGAGTAAGCAAAGGTTAGTCAGATGGATAATCAGAATACTGGAATGAAATATCTGCTGCCAGTTTATCCTGTTTTCAAAGCACACTCTTCAGTAGTTCATTATGCAAAGATCTTAAAAGGTATATAATATTATCTAGTCTTAGTCATATAAGTTGGTTCAAAATATGCTTTGTACTGTATTCAAGGCATCTTGCCACTATGTCTGGCTGCTAAACAAATACCTGCCAATGGAAGGATCCTGGGTTTCATAGACTGCTAAAAACATTATGAATGGGACTTGAAGGTGAAGTCATTAGTTTTCTAGGACTACTGAAACAAAGTACCACAAACTGCGTGGCATAAAAATATATAAATTTATTTTCTCACCTTTCTGGATGCTAGAAGTCCAAAATCATAGTGTCATCAGTGTTTGTTCCTTATGAGCATTCTGAGGGAGAATCTGTTGTATTTCTCTCTCCTCACTTCTGGTGATGGTCAGGAATCCTTGGCATTCCTTGGCTTTTTGGATGCATTACTCTAGTGTCTCGCTGCATCTGCGCATGTCATTTTCCCTGTATATATGTCTTCACATCATCTTCTCTCTTTCTATAAGGACATTAGTCATATTGGATTAGAGCCCACCCCAATGATTTAATTATATCTGCAAAGAATGTATTTCCAAAAGAGGTCACTTTCACAGGTACTGTGGAACTTCAACGTATCATTTTGGAAGACACAATTCAACCCAGAAGAATCTGCCCTTTGCCCTCCCCAAACCCATGTCCCTTTCATGCACAAAATACCTGGACCTCATCCCAACATCCTCAAAATCTTAACCCATTCCAGCATTAATTTTAAGCCCAAAATATTATCTATATATAATCAACTCCAAAAGTCCCAAATCTCATCATGTAAATTATTTAAATAAATTATGAATGAGACTCTGGATGTGATTCATACTAGGGCAAAGTTCCTCTCTTTTTATGGATCAGTGAAACCTGGAAAAGAAATTATCTTCTTCCAAGATACAATCGTGGGGCAGGTATAATGTAGACATCTTATTTCAAAAGGGAGGAATTGGAAGAAAAAGGGGTACTGGCCTAAAGCAATTTTGCAACACAGCAGGGCAACTTTCAATAGGTTCCAAGGCCTGAGAATAACTCTCTGTGACTCAGTGCTCTGTCCTCTGGGCCCACTGATGTGGATTTGCCCTCTTGACCCTGAGTGGTGGCTTCAGTCTCTGGCAACTGTGAAGTGGAAGCCCTGCCCCTCAAGGCCTGTGCTATCTCTTGCCTCTGCATGCATGGCTCTGCCCTTGAAGTCATTCTTCCTTCATTTTGCCCCACCTCTTTCTCTTTCTATCCAGGCTGGCAATGCTTTGCTGGTGAAATTCTTAAAAATCGTTTCAGTCTTCTGTGGATGGATGTCAAGAGAATCCACACCACTAGGGATCTTTGGTGTTCCATGGGTTATATGCATCACTCCAATATGCCTGTTTCATTACATGGCATTTTCCTTGTGTTTTTGTTTTCACATTGTTTTCCCTCTTTTTGTAAGGACACTTGTTATATTGGATTAGGGCTTACCCTAATGTCTTGATTACATCTGCAAAGATTCTCTTTCCAAATTCACAGATACTGGAAGTTAGGACTTCAATATATGTTTTCGAAGTAATTACCCTTATGCCAAATGAATAGAATATTCCAACTTCCTGCCTATATAATATGGATCTTATGATAGGCTGTTCTGAAAAAATAACAAAAATCTTTAAAATCACATAATTCTTCCTGAATAAAATGTAATGTTATTTTATGAGTCCAGGTCAACTTAGTTTTGCTTACCTTGTAAGTCACACATGTTAAATAACAATTGTGCTACTTCCACAGTATTTGTAAGTTTCAAGAGATTTCTTGAAATAAATGCTTTGATTTAAAAGATCATAAAACCTTTTAAAGTATATAGCAACCAGACTTCTAGGTATATGAGTCAGAATAATTAGGTACAGATTTATAAGATTCTGATTTCATACTAATTATGTCTCATGACGATTGCATTTTAGATTCTAACTAAGTAGCAATTACTTACAGTTTGAAAAGCATATATTAAATGCAAATATCTATTCCACTAATAACAGTTTTAGCCCAGTTTGAGTTATTTAACTGATTTGGTCATGATAATAGTGAAATCAGTCATTTATGTAGATAAAGTGTGTGTTTAGGATTGCAGATGACACCAGCTGGTGAATTTGCCAGTACATTCAAATTGGCATTTAATTTCAAAGTAAGCTGAGTACTAAGAGGAATCATCCTTCAGAAACAGAGACAAACTCAATACATGTAAGTGCAGGCTATGGTATAGTTGTCTAGAATGAATAGCAGACTCCTACCTACTTATTTCCTGCCTCCAATCTATTCTACCTTCCAGGATTGATTTGTCTCAAACATGGCTCTGATCATGTGAGTGTACT
This sequence comes from Gorilla gorilla gorilla, assembly GCF_029281585.2. Taxonomy (NCBI): domain Eukaryota; kingdom Metazoa; phylum Chordata; class Mammalia; order Primates; family Hominidae; genus Gorilla; species Gorilla gorilla. The sequence continues at coordinate 150,205,308 of NC_073247.2, read as the reverse complement.
TCTCAGAAATCATCAATGACTCCCATTTTTCAAAATATTAGGTACAAACATGTCACTCTAGCATTTAAGGCTCTAATATTACATTTTGTTATTATCTGTAAGGTCCACAAATATGAAGAAATTACGTGATACATTTTACTAACCCATGCTTCAAAAATTATTGAGGAAAATTAGCAAATATTTTGAACTGAATGAAAATCTAACTAAAGCATATCAGAATCTGTGAGATTCTGCCAAATAAGTGCTTAGTGGGAATTTATGTCCTTAAATGCTCATATTACAAAAAAGACAATTCAATAATATCAGCTTCCAAATTAAGAAATTATAAAAGCAAATAAATTAAACACAAGGCAAGCAGAAGATAGTGATAATATAGATAACAGCAGAATTCAATGTAATTGAAATTCATAAAACAATAAATAGTTATCAATGGAACAAAAATCATTTCTTTAAAAATATCAGAGAAGGCCAGGCAAGGTGGCTCACGCCTGTAATCCCAGCACTTTGGGAGGCCGAGGCGGGCGGATCACGATTTCAGCAGATCAAGACCATCCTGGCTAACGCGGTGAAACCCCGTCTCTACTAAAAATACAAAAAATTAGCCGGGCGTAGTGGCGGGCACCTGTAGTCCCAGCTACCCGGGAGGCTGAGGCAGGAGAATGGTGTGAACCGGGGAGGCGGAGTTTGCAGTGAGCCGAGATTGCGCGACTGCACTTCAGCCTGGGCAACAGAACGAGACTCCGTCTCAAAAAAAAAAAAAAAAAAAAAAAAAAAAATATATATATATATATATATATATATATATATATACACACACACACACACATATATCAGCTGAAATATTTTTTAAAAATTTTTTTAAAGACTATAGAAAAGCAATGACTTTGAACATAACTTGAAGTATAAAAAGCTGTGCAAATAGAGAAAAGAATATATGATATAGGAGTTTGCAGAAAGGGAAAAATAAAAGAGCACGTATTATAATCATATGAATGAATACATGCCTTATAGTGTAATAATAATTTGTAATTCTTTGAACTTGTGGAATAGCCATCAAATTCTTTAGATTTATAGCAAATGCATATAGAGGAAACAAAGTGATAACATAAAAAATTTTGAAAGCCTTATTTTTACAAGTGGAAAATGCTGGTTAAATATTAAATGGTGTTGGAAAAAAACAGTACCGGCAAAGATATTGGTGCTTATTAATTCATTTGCACCTTTTGTGGAGAACATAAACCTACATTTTAAAAAAATTAAAAAATACGTCTTATAAGATGATTCCATTGCAAATAAAAGATAATGTGTGCATATTTTACAAATGAAAATGTATACAAACACTTTGGAGTCAAAATCATTTGGTAAAACCCAGGGATCCATGAGTCTCAGAAAGAAGGCCATGGTCAAAAAATAAAGAGATTTTTATATAAGGAAAGGGGCTTACATAAGGAAAGGGGCTCATATAAGGAAAGGGGCTGTGTGGTTCTTCTAAAAAGAAAAAGACAAAGGAACAAGTAATACTGAAGAGAAAATCCTAAAGCACAAGGATAATATGGTATCATATCAGTGACAATTAATGGTTTCATTAGGACATTGTGTGAATGAAATCATTCAAATGGTGGAATTGTTGAACGAAGAAAATGAGTATGTGACACATAGCTAACAACAAAGCACATAATATATATGGTAGAGAAGCATTAACAAAACCATAAATCAAAGCTCTTTCTCCATGCTATTTCCTTTGTGAAAGATAATCATATGGAAACTTAAGAGACTATATGTTGAATAATAACATTCATAGGAAAATCAAGGAGTATTTAACTAAAGGTGCATTTCCAAGTACAACTTGGAATTAGTGGCAGTAACGACTAAAGAACATATTTTGTAAATATCATAATTTATTTGTTATAAGCTTTGACAAGAGACATATAAAACAACAGTCGCAATAATGAATGTGATCATTATAATTCAATCGCCCCATATTGCCTGTATACTGTCTTCATATAAATATTGGATGCAATCATGTCATGGAGAATATGGCTTAGATATTAATGTAACTCCCCCTTTTAAATTATAAGCTAGTACTTTTTCTAGAGGGAGGGCTTTAAAAAGAAGATAGAGTCTTACTTGTGCAGCATTGTATTTGAAACCGCAGGGAAAGTTTGATGACTAACCACAGCTTATTAACTGGATTGCGATTTTTTTTTCTAGTTAAACAAATGGTAGGCAAGCCAGAGGCTGAGAAGAACCCAGCAAGAGGCTGATCAACATTGCCAACAAACAATCTTGAGAATGTCTGTGTGTTTATTCTTGGTCGTCTAAATCAAAATATTTATATTATTTAAAACTTTTAAAGATAAAATACTTCATATGTGTTTAATAAATGTTAGAAATTTTAAGACCATAAATAAGAAAATAAAAAGTAACATATTTCACCTAGCAGAGAAAAATGTTTTTGGTATTTTCCCAGTTGTATGTAATGTGTCTATATGAACATAATGTGTGTCCTCCTGTCTTTCAATTCTGATTTTAATTTAAATAAGTTTGAAATTTGGGGATGTGTATCATGCCTAGGTAATTTAGGTTTCAAATTTAGATTGTAGGACTTTGCTTCTGGCCACAACGTAGCAACAGGAACTGAATCTTCACTCCTACCTGATATACCATTAACAACCAGATGAAATATATAAGACAATGATTTTTAGTTTATTGACATCAGGCAATGACAAACAGTGATTTCTGAGAAATAAGAAGCAATAAAATGCTATTCAACCATAAATAGAGAGAAATCCTGTCATTTGCAGCAACATGAATGGACCTGGAGGTCATTCATTATGTTATGTGAAGTAAGCCAGGCACAGAAAGACAAATAATGCACATTCTCACTCATAAGTGGGAGCTAAGAAAGTTGATGTCATTGAAGTAGAGAGTAGAATGATAATTACCAGAGGCTGAGAAAGGGAGGGGGATAAAAAAAGGTAGGTTAATGGGTACAAAAACATACAGCTATATAGAAGGAATAAGTTCTAGTTTTTAATACCACAATAAGGTGACTATAGTTAACAATAATATATATTTCAAAATAGCTAAAAGAGAAGATTTGAAATTTTTCCAACACAAAGAAATCATAAATGTTTGAGGTAATGGATATTCTAAACACCCTGATTTGATCACTACACATTGTATTATGTAACATCACATGTATCCCATAAATATGTACAGTCATTATGTATCAATAAACAATTTTTTATTGTACTAAAAAAAGAAAAGAAAAGAAATACACATGAAGTGAGCCCTACCTTTGCTTCAGCTTACTGCTTTTGGAGAGAATGCAAGCCACAGTGGGAACTGACATTTCTCTTTGAATTGAGGATGTAGAGCTGGGAGTCCAGGGAGGCCCATGTAGCTAGAATTTTCGGGGTAGAATACCAAAGAGGAGACAACAACATACAGAGAGAACTCAAGAGCTCATACAAGGCTGGGGATAGTTCTTCCCATGAGTCCGAGTGAGAAGCCTCATAATTCATGGGGCATTAGGTAGAGTACTCTGAAGGATTTTGCCTTAGTAGTGAGGCAATATTAGCCATAGACTAAAAAGTGCTATGATCTTACCTTAAAAAAGCTTAAAGGACGGCCTGAAAGGATCATAGTATTTCCAAGTAACTTAACTATGTCTCAGAAAAAAAGTTCAAGGATATTTATTTATGGAATTAAAAAATATACTCAGCACTCCACAAGGTAAAATTCACAGTCCAACATACAATCAAAATTGCCAGACATGCAAAAAAGCATGAAATCAAGATTGCTACTTAAAAGGAGAATCAGTTGGTCATAACTGACACAGATGATAGAGTTAGTAGGCAAGGATATTAAAACAGTTATTAAAGCTGTATTTCACACGTTCAAGAAATGAGTAAAAGTTAAACATGTTAAATGCAGACATTGAAGATATAATAAAAGTCCCAAATGAACATTGAGAAAAGAAAATTACAATATTAAAATAAAAAAACTACACTGGCCTGGATTAACGGCAGATTAGACATCACAGAAGAAAAAAATCAACGTCTTTGAAGGTATAGCAATAGACATTTTCCACCATGAAACAGTGATGCTCTCAGAGAAAGAAAAAAGACTAATACTAATAAATAGAAACTTAGCAAGCTATGAGGCTACTTCACATGGCCTAATATACATAAATTTTGAGACTCTGAAAAAGAGGGTCAAATGGGGATAGAAAAAATATTTGAATAAATTGTAAATTAAAAATCCCCAATTTCTATGCATACTATAAACCCACAGATCCAAAATGAATTCCAAGAACAAGAAACATGAAGAACACTATACTAAGTCATATCAATCAAATTGCTTAAAACCACTAATAAAGATAAAATCTCTGAAGTAGCGAGAAGAAAAATAAAGACACTTTACCTACAAAAGAACAAAGATAAGGATGAAAGTGGATATCTTGTCAAAAACAATGAAAGCCGGTGGAGATTGGGACACTATCTTTAAAGTACTGAAAGGAAAAATAAATAAATAAAATGTCAACCTAGTTTTCTATACCCTATGAAAATGTATTTCAAAACCAAAAATGAAACAAAGCCTCTTTCAGAAATACAAAACCTTAAAGGAATTGACCAACAACAGTTCTGCACCATAAGAAATGTTAAAAAAAAATGTCCTCCAGTCAGATGGAAAATGATACCAGATAGAAATCTGTATCCTACATAAAGGAATGAAGAGCACTAGAAATTGCAACTACTTGGGTAAGTATAAAATATGTTTTCCTTATTATGCAAATACCTTTGTGATAATTGACAGTTTAAAATAAAAAAACAACATATGAAGAGATTTATTGAAATAGACGTATATCGCTGGTTTTTGCGTTTCTGAGCATTCTGAATTTCCAGTGGGTAGAGCCAGCTGTTTCCCTCTTTATACCCAGGGCCCTCTTACCACAGTGTGGTCACTGTGGTCACACATACCAAGGATTTTAGAAACATGTATAATTTAAAGAGTGAGCACATGGTTATTAGAACGGATGTTGCAATCCCCAAATTACTTTTCTCTATTTTACATAGGGAACTCTTATGGGAACAACTTCCTCTTTTGTTATTAAAGGGAAATTAAGCTACATAATAAAAGATTTAAAGGGAATTAAGGTTCTGAATATCAGTCAAGAAGGTTGTGAGCCATGTTGGAAGAGCAGAGAGAACATGTGAAGGTAAAATGATCTAAGTTCCCTGCTCTTGTTGAAACAGCTGGAACAGAACCTGAGAATAGTTTTAAAAGAAGGGAATGGTGGAAAGTCAGAGAAAGCTCTCTTCGTTGTTTGGTGCTGAAGAGGCTACCAGGTAAAGGCAATAGTAGGAGACTTTTTCCGAGATGAGAGTTTGACACAGACCTATACAAGGTAGAGACAGGGATTGGTGTTGGTAGGAAGGAAAAGCCTGGGCAAAATCTGAAAGTGGATGATGCATTAGAGGGAAGGTAGCCAGTCCCATGCTAAGAATGAAGACTACGTAAGCGGATAGGAGGACAGTGTGTATCTATAGGTGTCTAACTTGATGGGGTGGAGCAATGAGGAGTCACAGAAATAAGAAATGAATGGTAAGGTAATCGGGAGATGCTGAGGTTGGTGGGCCACAGGTTGTTGACAGTATCAAAAAGCTAGACAGCAAAATTGAAATTCAGTGCATTGGACACAATGGAGTCCACATAGATAACTGCCTGTACCAGAGTATGATGAAATCCGTGTCTGAGGAAGGGTCTTTTAGCATAGAGCTTTCCTAGCAGGGCTCAAGGGAAGACTAAAGTTCTGTGGGTTGAGTGTCAAGGCCCACTGCTTCAGAGGAAGAAGAAAGGGTACTGAGTGGACAAAACTCTGGTCTTATAGTCCTCATTGCAATCAGACTGCTCTGCCTTCTCATGTTCATTTATTGGATTTCTGTGGAAGGCTTCAGATTGAATGATGGGTCTCGCATCTAAAATTTTGACAACTGCTGTCCACCAGCTAGATATAAATACGATAGATAATTGAGACCTGACCTTCAGGTCCTGGCGCCCAAGATTGCACCCAGCACTTTGTCTGTTTGCTGTAGAAACTTTAGTTAATGCAGATCTGCCAGCTCCCTCAAACAGCCACACAGGGTTAGAAGAGGGTCTGGGTGTTGGTGCCAGTAAGATTAGAGCCTTAGAGGTGACCTAAGATAGCAGATGTGAGATTGAAAACTCACAATATATAATTGTATGTGTGGGTGTTTTTTACATACACATAAAACAAACCACAAATACACAAGCATGGACACAAGCATACACACATGCATACATACATACATACATACATATAGACTATATTTAGGAAAACACAGGGCATTTTTCTCTGGTGGATTTTTCTGGATGGGTACTTTCTCCCTTTAAATTCTTCCCTGGATTTATCAAGTTTTGTGTGAGTTTGGTTGCTAACTGTGTTTGCCAGAGAGAGGATGGCTGCTACGTATACAAACCTCAATTTTCCCTAAACCTATGACCTCAAATGATCTCTATTGATGCAGCACAGCCTAATTTCCAGTCTGAATTTAATGCTTTGTCTTTTTCATTTGTTTTTCTTCAATGCGTGTTCAATAAATGTTTGCTGGAAGAATAAATGAATAAATGAAAGTACCAGAGGGTCACATTAGCTGGTTCAAAATGTGGAGCCTGCCTCATGCCTGGGCTTTCTGCCTCCATGGAAAAAAACCTACAGTGCCACAACTGCTCATGTAACTTCAGAATTCCCAAGGGAAAGTAGCACCGAGTGTGTCATTATGGATGTCTCATCTCCAGGCCTAAACACTATCTTGGCTGTGGGGATGCTTTCAACATCATCATACATGATGCTTCCTGCTTTGCACCCCACATATTTCTGTTAGTTTAACAAGGAAGCATGTGCCATCTGCATGGGTTTTCCATCTACGCTGCACATGTCTGCACCTTGGGCCAATGCTCTAAGCCAGACAGCATCTGGTGGCAACGTAGGCCAGCAGTCATAGCCACAAGACACCCACCCTCTAGAGTGCCAACGGCTCAGATTCCAAGGGAGGTAATCTGAGCAGGGGACATCATTTGGACTGTTTTCCAGGCAAGTCTACCCTCAGCCCTTTATCTGCAGTCACTGAGATAATTTGTCCCAGGGCATTCCCACTCCAATTGCCCCTGTTGGAAGCTGCAGCATCCCTTCCACTGCTCCTCAGTGTTTCTGCTTGTTATCTTGCTGGTCATCAGTCACCAACCCCATTCATTCACAAAGCCTCAGCCTCCATGGAGGAGGACCACTGTGGAGGGGAAAACATACCAGACTCTGGCAGGCATTGCAACAACTCCAGGCCTGGGAAACTGGCAAGGGTGTCATGGACTAGTAGAGTAGTCAGGAGACGTAACTCACCTAGAATAATGCTGGGTAGCCAGCCATGCTCTTCCTGACAGGACATAAGATGACTCTAAGGCAAGGTGGTGTGTCTGGCATGCCACTGGTCCGCTCTGTCACGAGACCTGCCTACCCAGACCACAATGAAGCTTCCAGCTTGTAACAAAGATTTAGAGATTCCCCAAGCCTATTCACATAAGTTGTCCTGAACCACCATGCTCCCCACCCAGATTTCCCACCTTCTCTTATAGGCACTGCTTCACTCTACACTGAAATCCGGATTTACAGCTCTGAGTGTCAGCTGGCCTTGGGCTCTCTGGAACCATTTTGCATGTGGTGTTGCTCGTGGACTCTGGCAATTACTCTTCCTTAGATCCTTCCAATGCCCCTCACTAGCTTAGGGGTGTCCTGTCTGGTCCTCTTCCCTGGCTCTGCTCCTGAACATTCTGACCAAACCCTTGCTTCTAAAAGCAAAGGGAGAATGGTTGACATTTCAGAATTTTAAATCATACCCGGAAGAATTCTGTTGCTCTGGACATCACTGCATAAATCTCGCTTTGTATGGGTGAGGAATTAAGTTATATTTTCTGCTTAACCTAATGAGAAAATGAGAAAATATCTATTAAAACAATAGTGAGATAATACTTGTTCACCCATAATTTTACCCCAAATTTAAAATATTAATAATAAAAAATGGTTCTGAGCATGTAGGTATTAACATATGTTGGTTTATGAGAAAATGAATGTTGCAGCATTTTTGGAATAAAATGTCAGCAATATTTATAAAAATAAAAAACATTCACACCTCTCCCACTTAAACCCAATTTTCCACATTAAAATGTCTTTCTTATGAGAAAAAAACACACATTTGACCAAGAATTCATGTTTAAAAAAATGTTGATTTAAGTCCTATTAATCATACAAAAAAATCTAGAAACAACTCATTTGTCCATTAGGAGGAAAAATTTTCAATTATTTATGACACATACATTCTTACATTCTTTAGAATACTAGGGAGTAGGTACAAAAGCGAGGTAGATTTATGTGTGCTGTTATGGAAAGATTCTGCATCCACTTTATTAAGTGGCAAAGGCAAATGTCAGGTGAATGTGTACTTCATTACCCATGCATATTTTTAAAAAAATGCTTCTACTCAGAAGCAGCTTCTGGGCTCCTTGAATCTCCATCTGGTTCAGCCGGCCTGCCTCCACTCAAGGTGAGTCAGAGTCTCTTAAGGTGGAGGTGGACCCCAACATCCAGGCTGTGGGCGCCCAGGAGAAAGAGTAGATCAAGACTCTCAAGTAGTTTGCCTCCTTCATTGACAAGGTGCAGTTCCTGGAGCAGCAGAACAAGATGCTGGAGACCAAGTGGAGCCTCGTGCCACAGCAGAAGGCAGCTTGGAACAACATCATGTTTGACAACTACATCAATAACCTTTGGAAACATCTGGAAACCCTGGGCCATGAAAAAGCTGAAGCTGGAAGCAGATCTTGAATACATTCAGGGACTGGTGGAAAACTTCAGGAATAAGTACAAGGATGAGATCAATAAGCATACAGCTATAATGAATTTGTCCTCAACAAGAAGGATGTGGATGAAGCTTACATGAACAAAGTAGAGCTAAGGTCTCAGCTGAAAGAGCTGACCCATGAGATCAACTTCCTCAGGCAGCTGTATGAAGAGAAGATCCTGAGGTGCAGTCCCAGTTTTTGGACACACCTGTGGTTCCTGTCCATGGGCAACAGCCACTCCCTGGATGTGGACCGCATCATTGCCAAGTGTGCCCAGTGTGAGGGGATTGCCAGCCGTAACCCAGCTGAGGCTGAGAACATGCACCAGAACAAGTATGAGGGGCTGCAGATGCTGCCTGGGAAGCACAGAGATGACCTGTGTTGTACAAAGATGGATCTCTCTGAAATGAACTGGAACATCAGCCAGCTCTAAGATGAGACTGAGGGCCTCAAAAGCCAGATGGCTTACCTGATGCCGCCATGGAAGATGTCAAGCAGTGTGGGGAGCTGGCTGTTAAGGACACCAATGCCCGTTAAGGACGTCAATGCAAAGCTAGTGGCGCTGGAGGCAGCCCCACAGGGGGCCAACCAGGACATGGCCCAGCAGCTGCGTGAGTACCAGGAGCTGATGAAATTCAAGCTGGCCCTGGACATCAAGATTGCCACCTACAGGAGGCTGCTGGAGTGGAGGATGAGAAGAGCTGGATGGAATCTGGGATGAGTAACATGAGTATCCGTAGGAAGACCACCAGTGGCTACTCAGGTGGGCTGAGCTTGGCCTATGGGAGCCTCACAAGCTCTACAGCCTGGGCTCTGGCTTTGGCTCTGGCAGGGGCTCTGATGCCTTTAGCCACAGGAGCTCCTCCAGGGCCATGGTTGTGAAGATTATCGAGACCCGTGATGGGAAGCTAGTGTCAGGGTCCCCTGATGTGCTGCCCAAGTGAATAGCCACAGCAGCCCCTCCCAGACTACCCACTCCTGTGGCTGCCCCAGAACCTGTGGGAGAGGCCACTGCGCAGGGGAGCATAGGGAGCGGGAGACCCATCTGATGCTCAGCCATAGCCCTTAGCCTACCGTTGAGGGGAGTTTACTGCCTGGGGTACCTGATCTTGCCCATGCCCCCTAACTAAAAACCAATTCAATTGTATTTTTCCAAAATAAAGCCTCAGCTAACTCTACCAAAAAAACTCACAATATAATTTTCTACTATATTAATCTATGAAAAAGCCTAGATTCAGCTTTAAAATAATACACATCAAATTGTTGATTGCGATTATCCCCAAAAAGGTGCCAGAATTTTGGAGGAACTTTTTAAAGGCAAGAATTTTGATTGATCTGTATTTTTAAAATTTTTTGCAATAAGTGTACTTGCACAGCTACTTTTGTGATGAAAATATTTAAATAAGCCTAGGAGTTCCTCGAGACTTATTCAAATATTTATGTAAACAAGTATACATATAATATAAGTATAAAAAATTTAAATATAATGATTTTATATTTAAATAAAACATATTATATGAAGATATATATAAATAAAAGTTGTGCATTTATCAGTTAAGTAACTGCTAGCTGATGCAACAGATAAAACCTGAAATTTGAATGGCTTAACACAACAAAAGTTTCCTTTTTGTGTGCATAAGTTCTGATGTAGGTTGCCAGGGGCTTCCTCTGTCAGGCCACCCAGGGATCCAGGCTGCTTCCCTGTTCTGTAGCTCCACCATCTGAACTCAGGGCCACCGTGTTTGCTGCTCAATGCGAGAGGAGGCATGGAAATGGCACACTGGCTTTTGCCGTCACATAATAGGTGCTCAATAAAAAGCAACTATCATAACTTGTTATTACAACACTCTTCATTTCTTGGAGGAGTTTCTGAGAAAACTAAATTCATCTTGAAATTCACCACGGTTCTTAAGTGCTTTCAAATACAGGATCACATCCAGTTTTCAAAGAATCCTAGAAATCTTTGCAGGGAGTTCTGCACTGATCTTTGCAAAAAATTCCATAATTTTAGTAGACTAAGAATTTTTTCCTTCTATTTGATGCATGGTCAAAATCTTAACTTATGAGGCTCTGCTACCTTCCACAGGACTGAACACTTTGGAACACCTGTACAGGTACCATTAAGTGAACTACAAAACAGGATTTTCCTGTGGAGGCAGAAACACAGACAAGAGCAAGTAGAATGATGATGAACCTTTATTTTCTTTTTCATCAGAGCTAGCATGTCTGTCAGGGAATTATTGTTCACCTCCTAGGAGAAATTTAGGATTTTAGGAATTCAGCCTTTTGTAGATGTTTGCTTATCAAGTAATTTATATGGTCTTTCTTTGCCTACTGCTTATAAGGGAGGCTTTGGTTTTTCAACCATCAAAGTATTACCATTCATTTGTCAATGCATTCAGTGGCCTGCTTCAAATAATACACTTTATTAAATTCCTATCACAAATATCAGGATGATTAAAAGATCTCTTTTTCTAACTTTAGGATTATATCCCAAGCACCAGCATATTATGTGCAAATCAAACTCTACTCACTAATCCATTTGCAAGACAATTTGAGTATGTGTTGAAGAGGCCCAGGGGGAATGACCAGGCATCAAAACATCCTCCTAAGTGTGCTTTTAACATTAGAAAGGGCTGTTGCTATCAATGGGATTCCAGAATGAGGGATGGAACAGTTCAGGGAACATCTGCAGATAGAAGGAATGCTCTGTGTCAGGGGAAGGGCAGGTGATTTTGAGTTCTTCCACCTGGAGCAGGGCACAGCCCTCAGAGGAGGAGGCAGTGATGATGATCTGGTAAGCAGTCCAGGTTCCAGGTTTGGACAGGGGGGCACACAGGTCAACACCAGAGAAAGGGTACTGTAATGCAGGGAAGTGCTGGGACAGGACAAAAATGTGAGCGCCTGGGCAGAATCAGCTCTCAAGGACCACGGGGCTCAGGCAGGAGGACCCTAGGTTCATAAAGCCCACAGACTACTCTCAGATTGTGTTTCTCATTCCATCTTCCTTCCTTGGGCCTGCTTTTTAGTACCTTAGCCACAAGGTTCTTTTTGTTACCTGAACAACATTATGGAGTACTGAGAACAGATATGAACCAAGAGGCAGAAGGCCTGCCTCAGGCTAGGATGAGTGGGGCAGTGTGGGCCTAGATGAATTCAGGCCAGAGGTCAAGTCCCAGTCCTGTCACTTACTAGTTATATGATCTGGGGAAATTATCAAGCACTATGAGCCTCAGGCTCTTCATACGTAAGGTGGATTTCATAAGCCCTGTCTTGTAGAAGTGTTGGAATGTACGTAATGTGAGTAAAGCACCTGGCACAGCCACTTGCATGTATTGGATCTTTCATGAATGGCAGTTGTTTTCAATATGATTTTAACCCTAAACCCTCCATATGTGCCATATCCTCTGAGAGTGTGTGTTGGGAAGGTGGGGGAGAGAAAGAGATATCAAGGATATTTCAGAGAATATGCAGCACACTAGGACATAACACACCAAATGGGTCAGAAATGCTACTTTATAAATAAAACTCAGTAAATTTTTCCTATTGATAGACACATTATTTGATTTGGATGTAGGGAAGTTTTCACCAGCTGGATGCAACTCAAGGATCCTAGAAGTTTTGAGTCAAGGAGTAACTCCTTCCAACCCTCCCAACTTCTCTTCCATGCAAATCACTATTTTCATTCATTCCACTCCCACTCAAAATGTAGCCTTTGCTTAGAACTGGCCAAATTACAGTCAAGATCGTTTAATTAAATGCCTTTTTAATAGAGTCGGCCCTGGCTCTCCCACACCAGGGAAATGAATGCCAGCCTAGAGGCTTCTGGGCACCACTTTAAGGGGGTATCACCCTATTTCTCAGGAAACCCTTGCAGATGATGTGTATGAACACTTAGTTCATGCACTCTGTTCAACTACACTGGGATGAGTGCAGGCCACAGTCCATCCATACTTTGCCCCAGGTGGAGATTCCTCTCTGCTTTGTCCACCATCTAGAAGGAACTGCTAGGAGCAGTTTTCCATTCCAGGCTTTTATCTCACCTACAAGACATATTGAGCACCTGGCCCCTGCCACCATCCAGCTTAACTTAAAATTAACTCCCACAGAAGGAGTTGCACTTTTCCAAATCTCCAAACTTCCTTAGCTCAAGCATTTTTTCTTGACTGTTTAATCTGAAGTCCCACTTCCTCACTCCTTCTTTGTACTTGCTCTTTAGGTCTTAAAGGGCATCTTGCCAACCTCCTCACTTAACCTGGAATCCCCACTACTAACACAGTGCCTTACAAAGAGCAGATGCTCAATTAATGTTTGGGGAATAAATGAGCCAGTGAACTGGGGCTCATATTCAATAAGATTTAATTTCTCATACATTCTTGAATAAGCCAAATAATTCAGGTATAAATCTTTAATACAAAACCACAGATTAAGAGGCATACATAAATCCTACAATTAACCATCTTCTATGATTTTCCTGTATTTATTGATCTCATTAGTTTTATTGCTAGGCTGTTACACATTTCTGAGAAAATTCCTATTCCAACACCATGTTATCTTATTCCAGATCACAAAATAAGACGGAAGCTTCCCCCATTTGGTTTATATAATAGAAAACTTTTATTTTTAAAACTGATAAACAGTAATAAATGTGTGACCAATGTCATTCATGAATCTGCATTCTGAAGCTAATAAGCCTTTTAAGAGAAACATTTGAAAAATACCAAAAAGCAAAAACAAACAAACAAACAAAAAGATAAAAATCTGCAATCAGCCCTTCACTACTTAAACCCTTGACTTCTCTTTTCAAACACAGAGTGAAGAATCTGCCTGAGACTTCACTCAGGGCAAGAGAAGCTGCTGGACTTGGCCCGGGAATGTGCACTGGCCATGAGAGTAGTACCATCCATGGTGGCAATTATAGCCTGAGCTTTCTCTTTCTCATCTCTTAAAGCTTCCTCATACAGGAGTGGAAAGGAACTGGCATCACTCCCACTGACTCTGGAGAAAAACTCCAGGACTTTCATCTTGGTGGTTTCAGCATGAGCCCTTGGGCCCCACGGGAATTTGTATCTTGGAGGATCACTGTTGGATACCTGGCAGCACTCCAGGTATTTTTCCTGCACCAAATCTCTGGCGATGAGCTTCCTGGGCTCCCCATAGATGAAATCCTTCCACCCAGCATACACCCTGATAATATTCAGCACTTCCCAGATCTTCTCTTCAGAGGCACAGTTGGCCTCCATTAAGATCACACCGAAGATAAGAATCAGGAGGCCGGTCTTGGGCATTCCCTGGTCATCGCTCAGCCTCCTATCGTAGGTGAGGTCTAGTGATTTGAGGAGCACACAGGAGTGGCTGATGGGGTCCACCTCCTTCATGTCAGTGCCAAAGACAATCTCCATGCATTCATGGGCTTGCATAAAGATCGGAGGGAAGTGATCCTTGTGTTCTTTGATGACACCCTTCAGCATTTCTGCTTCTGTGATGGGCTGTTTTGTTGTATACTTGACACTCAGGAATTTCACCAACTCGTCCACCTTCTTCTCTAGCATGCTACCAAGCAAGGACTCGGGCTCTCGCAGGGCCTGGGAGGCACCTGGATCCTTCTTTTCCTGGCTTCTGGAACTCTCACCAGATTGATTCCATGGAGTGGCTTTGATGGTAGTGCAGGGGGAGCAGACTCTCTGAGAACTCTGGGGAGTACCTGGTGTTCCAGAAGCAGACACCTTCTCCAAGGTGCCCTGGATCAGAGTAGAGGAAGAGGAGGAGGCTGTGGTATTCACCTTCTCAGCTTCAGCAACCTGCACACCTACAAGGCCCTGTGCCTCTTTGGGGGCCTGAAGCCCTTGCTCAAGCTCACAGTGCCGACTCTTTTGGCTGTGAGGCATCTTGACTTGTTTCGGGGGCAGCCTGCAGGAGCATGGTCAGGAGATGGCTGATGAAGCCAACTGGACTCGGGGAGAGGAAGAGTGTGAAAAACTTAACCTTGTCATTCTGATAAATACTGTCTTAACAGGTCCTCTTTTAGTGCTCTAGGGCCCCACAGGTCTCCCGTCCTGCACTTCATCATGACTCCTGGCATTGACTGGATCTCCTCTTCTCTGTGAGCTGAGGACATGTGCCTCATATTAAGGCCTTCACTTCCAGTTCCTGGATCTGCTGTAAGAGGAGTTCAGGGGGTCCCTTCAGGGCTGATAGGTGGGATGGGGCCAGACTCTGAGGTCCTCACAGCTTTGGAGTGGATCCCCCACTACTCCTGGGTCCTACCATGGCTAACACCAGGGCAGGAAGGGCTGGGCCCATCTGTTTTTGTCAAGTCCCCTCCATCCTCAAATTGACTCTTGGAAGGGCTTGAAATTCCTCCCTCTGCTGAACTGAGTCCAGCTGATGGGAGGGAGGGCACAGCACATCTGGACACCATGCTCCAGGGCCTCCCGGGGAAGGAATAGTGTAGGGCAGGTGCCTCAACTCTATGAAGGTGGCAGGGGGTCCCCTCAATCCTCATTCAGGATCCTCACTTGGACTCTTGGTATAACCTAGTTCTCCTTCCTGGGCTGACTAGATGCAGCTTCCTCTACTGATGTGAAGCTGCCCCCTTAGACTAAGGCCTTCACTTCCCTGGGACCAATGAGACAAAAGTGAAGAAGTACCACATACAGCCACCCCTGCCCAGGAACTCCTAGGGCTGATAGCAGGGGCTGGACTTAATATGTCCTTGGGTGGTCGGTACACTCAGTTATCCTTCAGGGTCCTCACCTCCATGCCCAGCAGGGCCTGGGACTCCTCCCTCTGGTGACCTGAATTTGGCCATCCCAGACAAAGGCCTTCTTCTCTTTGAGACTCTCAGGTCAGTGGAAAATGAGGGGAGACTTACAGACAGACCTCTCTGGGGGCTACCAGGGCCGACAATAGGTGTGGGGCAGGTTTTGATGGAAACTTCCTTTGTCTGGAGTAAGATTTGCCCTCAATTCTCCCAAAGGGACTCATATTTACTCATGACAGGGTTTGCATTGCTTTCCTTCTGCTGTCCTGAGGATACCTCCCTCAGGCCAGGGCTTCCACGGCCAGACATGCCAGACAAGCAAGTGAGGGAAGTGGAAGGTTGGAGGGAGGTGCCTATGCCTAACAGTCTTACTCAGGGTATTCCAGGGCTGGCTGCAGGAGCAGGACATGGTTTGGGTCCCTCTACTTACAGTCGGAGGCCTCATCAGTCCATTCTCTGAGTTCTCACCTTGACTCCTGGCAGGGCTGGGCTCCCCACTGTGTTGACTGGAAGCTGCACCCCGTCTAACGCCCTTAACTTAACTAAGATCACCAAGAAGGAAATAAGTTGGGGCCTCAGCCTAACAGACCTGAGTAAATTCTACCAGGGCTCATAGCAGGGTCAGGGCAGGTATCTATGCGGCTCCCTTTGGGTTCTGAGTTGGGGGTATTTTTACTCCCAACAGGGCTTGCAACCCATTCTTTTTTCTGACTAGAGGATGCTTCTCTTATGCTAAGGTGCCCATATCCCAGATGGGCCAGACAAGGAAATGAGGGGGATGAGTGGGGTGGGGGGACCTCTGCCTTAGAGTGAAGCTTGAGGCCTTTCAGAGAAGGGGAGGTTTCTGTGGTGCCCTCTCTATCTGGGGTGGGAGGTACTCTCGGCCCTACCTAAGGGTCCTTGCCTTTATGCCTAGCAGGGCCTGTGACTCCTCCCCACGATAAGCAGAGGCTTGGCTATTCAGACCAAGGCTCTCATCCCCCTACAACACCCAATCTGTGTATGATGCATGTAAAAGAGGACGCTCAGCCAGAGAGTATTTCCTGGGGTTCTCAGGCTGACAGTGAGGATTAGGGTGAATTTCTGTGGCGATCCCATTGGGTTCTGAGGTGGAGTCTCCTCAGTTCTTCCCAAAGTCATCCTATTTACTCCCGACAGGACTTGCACTGCCTCCCTTCTGCTGAACTGAGGATGCAGCCCTCAAGTGAAGATTCCTATCTCTCCAACAAGGAAGTGCGGAGAATAGGGGAAGGTGTGTCTGCTTGACTGGAGCCTCCCAGGGCTGACAGCAGGAATGAGTTTCTACGGGCTCCGTTTTTTCTGATGGGAGATCCCTTCAGCCCTCCGTAAGGGTCCTCATCTTGATGTTGTTATGCCCAGACCATTAGTTCCCCAAAGAAGACCACCAGAGTCCAGAGTCAAAGCCAAGCGGCAAGGATCTTTACTACAAGTTCGAACCTGGTCCCTCCATTCCACAGCATACAAGAGGGCCCTGAACAATGCGAGTGTTTGCTTTTTATAGCCTGAGAGTTACAGGGGAACAAAGAAATTCTTTTGGTTCCCACTTTTTCAGTAAAACTTTGAACGGCTGTCTCCTTATCGGAGACTTTCCTGGTGGTGTTTGTACTGGGCTCAGGAAGTTTGAGAGATATATGGCGATATGTGGTAAGATGGGAGGATGGGATGTGTTTGTACTGGGCTTGTTTGTTTTGAGCCCGGGGCTGAGGAATGTGCCCGGCTCCTTTCAATGTCTGGCACTGCCTAGGACGACTCCTTCTCCTGACCTCAGTCTACACCCCTCAAATAAAGCTTCACCTACCTCAGACTCCAAAGATGGACGCCCAGATACACCACATCCGGGAACCCTGTCTGCAGCATCCCAGGGCTGACAGAAGGGGCAGGGAGCTGGGTCGTCCTCTCTCTGCGGTAAGACATCTCCTCTGTCTTTCTTCAGGGCCCTCACCTTAATACCTGGAGAGCCTGGGACTCTTCCCTCTGCCAAGCCAACTTCAGTCCTCTCAGAAGACGCCTCCTTCCTCCGTGCAACTCTAAAGATGAAAGGCCAGACACACCAAATCCCGGAACCCTACCTGGAGGCATTCACATCCAGGGGCAAGGTGAAGCTGGAGGAGACCCTTCCAGTGTGGTGAGCGGTTCCCTTACTTCTTCCGGGCCTCACCTTGGAGCCTGACAGGGTCTGGGACTCTTCTTCTGCTTGCCTAAGTTGAGCCCGCCCCCTCAGAGGAAGCTTCCCCTCCCTCAGACTTCCAAAGTGAAAGTTAAGATACACCACAATGAGATACCATCTCACACCAGTTAGAATGGCAATCATTAAAAAGTCAGGAAACAACAGATGCTGGAGAGGATGTGGAGAAATAGGAATGCTTTCACACTGTTGGTGGGACTGTAAACTAGTTCAACAATTGTGGAAGACAGTGTGGCGATTCCTCAAGGATGTAGAACTAGAAATACCATTTGACCCAGCCATCCCATTACTGGGTATATACCCAAAGGATTACAAATCATGCTACTATAAAGACACATGCACATGTATGTTTATTGCGGCACTGTTCACAATAGCAAAGACTTGGAACCAACCCAAATGTCCATCAGTGATAGACTGGATAAAGAAAATACGGCACATATGCACCATGGAATACTATGCAGCCATAATAAAGGATGAGTTCATGTCCTTTGCAGGGACATGGATGCAGCTGGAAACCATCATTCTCAGCAAACTATCACAAGGACAGAAAACCAAGCACTACATGTTCTCACTCAAAGGTGGGAATTGAACAATGAGAACACTTGGACACAGGGTGGGGAACATCACACCCCGGGGCCTGTCATGGGGTGGGGGACACGGGGAGGGATAGCATTAGGAGAAATACCTAATGTAAATGACGAGTTAATGGGTGCAGCAAACCAAAATGGCACATGTATACCTATGTAACAAAACTGCACGTTGTGCACATGTACCCTAGAACTTAAAGTATAATTTAAAAAAAAAAGAAGAAGAAGAAGAAGAAAGAAATACATCACATTGGACGGGCACGGTTGCTCACGCCTGTAATCCTAGCACTTTGGGAGGCTGAGGTCAGGACTTAAAGACCAGCCTGGCCAACATGCCAAAATTAGCCAGGCGTGGTGGCACGTGCCTGTAGTCCCAGCTACTCGGGAGGCTGAGGCAGGAGAATTACTTGAACCCGGGAGGCAGAGGTTGCAGTGAGTTGAGATCGCACCAGTGCACACCAGGCTGGGTGACAGAGCGAGACTCCATCTCCAAAAAAAAAAAAAAAAAAAGTTACACCACATCTGGGCACTCTGCCTGAGGTTTCTCAGGGCTGACAACAAGAGCAGGGCAACATAAGTCCCCTTCCACTTTGGGTGGAAAAACCGCTTAGACCTAGCTCAGTGGCCTCACTTTGACTTCTGGCAATACCTGGGGCCCGTTTTTTTGTCCACCAGAGGCCACACCCCTCATTGATGCCTTTACTTCACTAAGACCACCAAACCGGTGGGGCTTCAGCCTGACATGCCTGTACAAGGGGCCACCAGAGCTGGGCAGCATAAGATTCTGTGGTATTCTCTTTGTTCTGGGTTAAGGGTTACCATCAGTCCTTTTCAAAGTATACATATTTTCTCATTACAGGACCTCAACTCCCTGTCTTCACAAGGCCTTTTCCCCAGTCTACCTGAGACATCCTTCACAGAACTGCAGAGAAGGTGGGTATTGGCGCCCGCCTGTTCCTGACAGCCAGGGACCTCCAAAGGCTAACAACAAATTTGCATTTTGGTGGGGCCCCTTCTGAGGGTGGGAGGTTAACTCAGCCCCCAATAAGGGTCCTCACTTTGAAGGGCCTGGAACTCCTACCTTTGCTGACCCGAGTCCTACCCCCTCAGACCAAGACCCTCACTTCCCTGAAACTTCTCCCCTTTCAGGGTGGAAATCAGGTTGAGGGCCATCATGTCCCCAAAGCCTTCTAAGGCTAACAGTTAAGGCAGGATGGGCCTGTAGCCCAGACTCTTCTGTGGTGGGGATTCTGCTTAGCCTTCCTCAGTATCATCACCTTGACTTCTGACACTGAGTTGGCCTCCTCCCTCTGCAAACTGGAGTCCATTTACCTCAAACCAACGACCTCAAGTTCTGAGGTGGGTGTATGTCTTCCCCATCCCACAGCAAACTCCACTCTTCATTCTTGAGGGTCCTTGTCTTAGGTCCTGGATCCTGGATTAAACATTCCATGAGAGAAACCACACCCTTTCAGCTCTGAGCATTTATACACCTGTAACTCTTACAGAGGATGTTTTCAGCTCCCAGGCTAGATGCTAGAAGGGAGAGCAGCAGCACACATGATATGAAGTGATCTGTTACAGAAGAAGCACACCTTTTTCTGGGGTCACTTCACCAGGCAGATTTAGATTTTCAAAGCCTTTTGTTCTGAAATATTTATTTTCTACATGGAAGAGGCTGAACAGCCTGATTTTGGAAGGCCATGCTCTTTGTTTTCAAGACTTCAAAAAAGTACTTTAATCTGCTACACTTTATGACATTTTGTGGCCAATTCATTTTCTAAAAAAGACTTTATGGTTTTAGAGCAGTTTTAGGTTCACAACAACATTGAGATGAAGGTATATGGATGCCCCGTATAGCAGGGGTTCCCAACCCCCGGTGCGCAGACCAGTACCAGTCTGTGGCCTGTTAGGAACAGGGCAGCACAGCAGGAGATGAGCAGCAGGCAAGCTTTATTGCCTGATCTCCACCTCCTGTCAGATCAGTGGTGGCATTAGATTTTCATAGGAAAGCGAACCCTGTTGTGAACTGCACATGTGAGGGATCTAGGTTGCACGCTCTTTGTGAGAATCTAATTAATGCCTGATAATCTGACGTGGAACGGTTTCATCCTGAAACCATCCTCCCCGCTCCTGTTCATGGAAAAATTGTCTTCCCCAAAACCAGTCCTTGGTGCCAAAAAGTTTGGGGACCACTGCCATATACGCTTTGCCCCTACAAATGCATAGTCTCTCCTATTATCAACATCCTCTACTACAGTGGGACATTTGTTACAGGTGATGAACCTACATTGACACATCATATCATCCAAACCCACAGTATACATTATAGTTCACTCTTGGTGCTGGATATTGTACAGGTTTGAACAAAAGAATAATGACATGTATCCACCATTGTTGTATCATAAACAGCGTAGTTTCACTGTCCTGAAAATCCTCAGTGTTTCACCTATTTATCCCTCATTCCTCCCAACCTCTCCAACCACTGATCTTTATACTGTTTCCATAGTTTTGCCTTTACCAGAATGTCATATAGTTAGAATCATACAATAGAAGGCTTTTCAATTTGGCTTCTGCTACTTAGTAGTATGCATTTAAGTTTCTTCTATGTTGTTT
This sequence comes from Gorilla gorilla gorilla, assembly GCF_029281585.2. Classification (NCBI taxonomy): domain Eukaryota; kingdom Metazoa; phylum Chordata; class Mammalia; order Primates; family Hominidae; genus Gorilla; species Gorilla gorilla. Next base: position 150,184,220 of record NC_073247.2, on the reverse strand, counting down.
TCATGGCTTAATAATTCATTTCCTTTTAGCTCTGAATAATATTCTATTGCCTGGATGGGCCACAGTTTTTGAATGACATCTTTGTTACTTCCAAATTTTGGCAATTATGAATAAAGCTGCAGCAAATATTGGTGTGTAGGTTTTTGTGTGGACATAAGTCTTCAACCCTTTTGGGTAAACATCAAGAAGTGCAGTTGCTGGATTGTAGGGTAAGGGTGTGTTTAATTTTTCAATAAACTGCCAAACTTTCCTCCAAATTGCTATACGCTTTGCCTTTCCCCCAGCAATGAGAGAAATTTCCTGTTGCTCCACATCCTTGCCAGCATTTGCTGTTGTTAGTTTTCTGAATTTTTGCCATTTTAATAGATGTATAGTGCTCTATTTTTGTTGCTTTAATTTGAATTTCCCTGATGATGTATGATGTGGAGCATCTTTTCATATGCTTATTTGCCATCTGTGTAGCTTCTTTGGCGAGGTATCAGTTCGGGTCTTTGACCCATTTTAAAATCAGGTTTTTGTTTTTTAATGTTGAGTTTTAAAGAATTCTTTGTATATTTTGGATAACAGTCCTTTTTCAGATATGTCGGTTGCAAATATTTTCTCTCAGTTTGTGGCTTATCTCTTCATCATCTTGAAAGGTCCTGCTCTTTTGAAGTTAACGTTGCATTATTCGGTGCAATGATTTTTAGTTTTTTAACTCTCATTTTTGGTACGAAATGTATTTTACATCTCTACAAAGCATATGCGTAGAATACATACACACACACACGAAAGAATACCTACCCAATGTGTGATTTACTATGATAGTTGCTATTTTATTTGTACTCCATTTTTATACACTGTTAAAATCATAAATTTTTTAAAAGAATAGTTCTCCTCCTGTAAAGTGGTTTCAGGTGGTTGTCAATACAGACTCAAGTCATACTGCTTCAGTCCATTCCATCTTTCCTTCTGTCCTGATATTAGCCCATGGCTAATGGCACTTGTATTTGGAGGGACTGCCTCAGAATTATGCGGTGAAGCAGAGACCAAAGTTTAAAATCTTTCCTGCTATCTTGTCTTTGTTCTTTCCTGCCACTATAACAAAACATCTGAGACTGAGTGATTTTTAAATAATAAAGGTTTATTTCTCACAGTTCTGAAGCCTCAGAAGTCTAAAATCAAGGCACTGGCAGGTTTGTTGTCTAGTGAGGTTCTAGTCTTTGCTTCCAAGATTCAGCCTTGTTGCTGCGTCTTCCCATGATGGAAAGCAGAAGGGCAAAAAGAGCAAAAAGGGATGAAAGCAGTGTAATCACATTGCAGAAGAGATGGAAGGGCAAAATGGGGCTGAACTCTCTCTCTCAAGCGCTTTTGTAAAGGCACTGTAAATTAAAAATACAATCCTAAATCCCCCTCCCCAACAGACTGAATGGACTCCCCTTGGCCAAGGGGACCCCCGAGAATTCTTAAGAACTGAGTTCCTGGCCATGATGGAAACAGGAAGTTGGGCATGTCTCATTATATCCACTCCCTTTGTAGTTTATGCACAACCACTAACCAGCATTAATATTAAAATAGAGATCATAAGACTGACAGCATCAACTCTTTGTGGCAATAAGATACCAAATTATAAGTAAGACTTAATGGATGTGCCAGGCAATGGTTAAGTCATGTACCTTCTACACTTAAAGAATAATTTATGTTCTAACTGCCACAAGGTTTTTCTCTTTCTCTACCAACTGAACAAGCACTGGCCTCAAGATAAGCAGTACTGAAACAATAACAGCTCACCCAGCTCACAGGCACTGACTAACTGACTCCCCTCTTCCAGCAGTCATAACTAGAGCTCTGATTGGACAAGAGGCTGATTTCAATAACATTCTATTCACGATGGACTGGTTCTGGCTAGTTTGCAGTTGTATATATTTAAACGTTAAGTCTTTACCCTAAGGTGAACATGGGTCATATGTAACATGCATGTTTGTTCAGTATGCATGTATCAGAACAACCTTCATAAATATTCATAACTACTCCTATAACCTATTGAATATATATGTTTAGCGAATCCATTCAGCATAAAGCTTCTACCCTAACCCCTCTTCCTTCTAAGTGCCTGTCTCTGGTGTTTACCAGTGCCTATGCTTGCCAGTCTGTGGGATGGCCACCTTGCAGGTTCTAATCTTTTATAAGAAATAGAATCTCCTTTTCTAAATGTATAGATCTTGTGATTCTTTTTTTTAGTTGATAGCATTAATATCATCCAGGAGGGTGGGGCCCTCATTGCCTATTCAACTCCTAAAGTCCCCACCTCTTAACACTATCATATTGGTGATTATGGTTCAACATATGAATTTTGGAGGGACACATTCAGACCATAGCATATCTATTCTGTCATCTAGTATCTATTGCAGGTTGCAAACTTTCCCCAAATTCACTGCCACCTCCCTCTACTCTCATTCCAAACACAAGTACCAATTCAACACAATCTTCAGCCACTCCCAAGCATTTCTCATGTTGTTTAGATATTGATGTTATTTGTGGTGAGCCCCTCAAGATATCAGATTCCAGTCTCTTGAACCTGTAAATGTTGCCTTATTTGAGAAAGGGGTATTTGCAAGTGTGATTAAGTCTTGTCATAAGAGATTATTTGAATTGCATGGGTGAGCCGTAAATACAATCACTGGCATTCTTGAGAGGGGGGCAGAGGGAGATTTGACACACACAGAGGAGAAGGTGAAGTGAAGATGGACCAGAGAGATTGGAAGGTACTGTCCATGAAGATTGGAGTGATGGGGTCCGATGCAGCCACCAGAAACTGGAAGAGTCAAGGAATGAATTCTCCCTAGGTTCTCCTTGCTGCTTATAGTAAAGTGTGACAGGAGAGAGATAAATTGAGGCAAGAACTATTAAGCAAATTTGAACCAGCCCTTGATTTGGGAAATTCTCAGCTTACCAGGTTTCAAAAATTGCTGAATTAGATTTACTGTTAAGAAAGTATGTTCTGCAGAGAAGGCCAATGCTGAAGAAATTATGTGTGCAATTCATAAATACACTCAACCGTTAGAAGCCAGGAATAGAGTTGAGATTTTCCAGGCAATATCTTGGGAGGACCATCTTTTAAAATGGAGTGAATCCCTGTGACATACATGGGAGGCCCACAAAGTTTTTATGAAAGGTATATCAACAGAAATACTTCCAGATAGGACTGAAAGGGACAAAGACAATATGAAATGAAGGAAGGCTATTGAATTTTTAAAATTTTATGGGTAGAAAACAGATTGATAGAACTACTCATCAGTACACATGTGCTACCTTTCAAGAAAAAAGATGGATAACTCCAGAAGCAAAGACTTGGACCCAGTGATGAAAGCCTTGAATCATGAGAGGATTATTCACAGGATTTTAAACCTGATGGAATTTGTCCCGCTGGATTTTTAAATGATTTGGAAATGTGGTCTCTTTTTTCCTCCCATCTTCTTTAGAAATGTGAATGTTTATAAATGTTACACTATGCCAGTTCCACCATTGTATTTTGGGAACAGCTAACTTGTTTTTTTGTTACACAGGTTCAGAGATAGAGATGAAAATTATGCCCCAGAATGGATCATGCCTATACCATATTTAGATGATTCAGATTTGGGACTTTTGAGCTAAAGTTATCTAGATGAGATTTTAGACTGGAGTTGATGCTGTAACAGATTGAGACTTTTTCAGATGCTGGGATAGTGTGAATGTATATAGCATGTGGGATGGATGTGAATCTCTGGGTGCTAGATAATAGACTATGGTATTCTAGAAAACGGCTTCTGAAAGCTATAAGGTCCCAATTTTTGAAAATATAAATGTTACCTTATTTGGAAAAAAGGTCTATGCAAATGTAATTAAATTAAGGATCTTCTGCTGAGGACATTAACTTGGATTATCCAGGTAGACCCAAAATACATCACAAGTGTCCTAATAAATGAGAGGCAGAGAAATTTCTCACATACTCAGAAGAAACATCGTGAAGATGGTGGCAGAAATTAGAGTGATGAGGCCATAAGCCAAGAAATAGTGGCAGCCATCAAAAGCTGGAAAGGCAAGAAACATATCCTCCCCTGAAGCACGAAGAAAGTGAGTCCTCCTGACATGATTTTAGTCTAGTGATACTGATTTCAGATTCTGATGAACAGAATTGTGAGAGAGGAAATTTCTGTTGCTTTGAGCCTCTTAGTATGTGGCAATTTGTTATGGCAGCCCTGAGAAACGAATACAATATAGTTAGCAAGTTTAATTCCTTTGTTTGTCATTCTCCCTTCTATAATTTCCCAGGGCTGTTTCCCAGGAAGATAGTAGGCCAAGCTTGTCATCTTGGCAAGTATAGATAAGGCACCAAATCTGTAAATAATTTAAGGACAATTGACATGTTTACAATACTCTGTTTTCCATCGACAAATACGGTATATTGATCTTTCTATTTGGGACTTTTATTTTTTACCTGAATCTATCAGGAAACTCTTCTAGGTGCCTGCATAAAGATCTTACACAATTTTGTCAAGCTTCTTAGATAATTTCTGGATTTTGTTGCTGTTGTAAGTGGGATATTTTCTATTACATGTTCTAATTAGTTATTGATTTTGTGGGGCAGCACTCTTGATTTTGCTATAGTGAATTCCATACACAATCTTTTGGAAGTCTCTTAAGTGTTTGAATTTCCCCCATGCCTAATTTATTGATTTTCTGGGTAGATTTTATTGTTACCAAATATGTTCTCTTTCCTTTCAATATTCATCACTCTTAACTTGTTTTGATATCAATACCTCTGACCTTGTGTTCTAGTGCAGTTTTTCTTTCACTGTGATTAAAAACACATAAATTTATCATCTTAACAATTTTTAACATGTTAAGTGTATGCTCAATGTTGTACAAAAAATTTCTATAACTTTTTCATCTGGCATGACTGAAACTGTATGCCCATTGAACAACATCTTCCCATTTCTCTCTCCTTATATCCCCTGCCAACAACCATTCCACTTTCTGTTTTTGTGACTTCTACTACTTTATATACATCATGTGAGTGGAATCGTGCAGAAAAATGGCACAGATGGTGCAAAGTTCCTATATGCCCCACAACCAGTTTCTCCTATTGTTAACAGATTACATTATTATGATACATTTGTTACAACTAATAAATCAATATTGATACATCATTATTAACAAAAACTTATAGTTTATTCATAATTCCTTACCTAATTTTTAGCTAGTTTCCTTTTTATGCCCTCCAGTATATCACACTGCTGTCAATGGCCACATCTCCTTAGCCTCTTCCTATCCGTGCCAGTTTCTCAGACTCTCCTTGCTTGGGATCTCCATCACTACCTCTGTGGGTGAAGCTAACATCATTTCTTACCTAGACTATGGTAAAGGCTTCCACCCTGGTACCTCTCCTTCCTCATTTACCCCTGTAAAATTCATTCCTCTCTCAGCAGCCAGTGATTCTTTTAAATACACAATGGCTGGTTGAATTACTTAAGTTTTCATACATCAAAGTTAACTCTTTATGATGTACAGATGTAAGGATTTTAACAAATGCATACAGTCATATATTTACCACTCAACTATCATATAGAACAGTTCCGTAAGTCTAAAATTCCTCTGTGCAGCCCCTTTGTATTCAGCCACTTCCTCCACTTCCTAAACTACTGGCAACTACTAATTTGCTGTTTGTATCTACATCACTGTCTTTTCCAGGATGTCATATGAGTAAAATCATAAATATTTAGTCTTTGGAATCTGGCTTCTTCGCTTAACAAAATGCATTTAAGATCCATGCATGTTATATGAATAAATAGCTAGTTCTTTTTATCACTCACTAGTATACCATTGTATGGATGTAACAAGGTTTATTTGTCCATTTACATCTTGAAGCACATCTTGTTTGGCAATTATGAATAAAGTTCCTATAAATATTCATGTAAAGGTTGCTTTGTGAACGTAAGTTTTCAATTCACTTGGGTAAAACCTAAGTATAAGATTGTTTCAACTTATGGTAATTCTGTCTTTATAAGAAATGGTCTTCTCAAGTGGCTGTATCAATTTTTATTCTCTGGAGCAATGAATAAGAGTTCCTGTTGCTCCACATACGGTCCAATATTTGGAAATTTCAGATTTTGTATTTTAGCTACTCTAATAAGTGTATAGTGGAATCGTACTATGGCTTTTATCTGCCTTTTCCCCTAAGGACAAATGATATCGAACATTTTTTCATATGAATTTTTGTAATCCGTATGCCCTCTTTGGTGAAAAGTCTGTTCAAATCTTTTGCACATCTTTTTATTCATATGTTTTTTCATTTTGCTGTGTTTTTTAGGATTGAAATTTGTTGTTGTTGTTGTTGTTGTTTTTGTTTTGAGACGGAGTCTCACTCTGTTGCCAGGCTGGAGTCCAGTGGCACGATCTTGGCTCGCTGCAACCTCCGCCTCCCGGGTTCAAGCGATTCTCCTGCCTCAGCTTCCCAAGTAGCTGGGGATTTAAGTTTTTTTAAAAAAATTATTTATTAAATTTTTTTGATTAGCAAATCATAATTGTATGCATTTATGGAACTATTTTTGTGTTTTAAGATTTCTTCATTCAGAAAATTAGTTATTTTAATCAGATACGGTATGCACATACATTTTCTCCCAGCCTGTGACTTGTTTCCTTCAAATTATCTTAACAATGTATTTTTTAAAAAAACTTAATTTTAGAATAACTTCAAATTTACATGAAAAATATGAAAATAATAACGAATATTCCCATATCCTCCACACCTGGTTTCTCCCATTAATATCATGTATTAGTGTAGTACATTTGCCACAAATAACAAATCAGTATGACCTAATGTTCTTTTACTGCTCCAGAATCTCATTTGGATGCCACGATGCTATTAGTCATTGTGTCTCAGGCTCCTTTTGGCTATGTCAGTTTTTCAAACTTTGCTTGTTTTGAAATTTTTGAGGATTACCGGTCAGGTATTTCGTAGGATGACACTAAACTTGGATTTTTCTGATGTTTTTCCATGATGAGACTGGGGTTATGGAGTTTGAGGAGGAAGATGAGAGATGACGTGCTATTCTTATCAAACCATATCAAGAGTACATTTGAGCAACATGATTTATCACCATTGGTACTCATCTTGGTTATCTGGCTGAGATGGTATTTCTCAGGTTTCTCTACTGTCTATATGTGCATGTGTGTGTGTATTAATTCATGTATACACACATATCTATAAATATTAATATATGTAACTATCTGCGTCTATATCAAACTGAACATTAGTTTATATTGGTGTTTCTACCTGTAATTCATTATGGCAAGGATTATTCGAGCCTTGCTTTGCTGTAACATTTACTCCAATAGTGAGAAACATGGCTCTCACCATCTGCCACCCATTTAACTGTTCAATTCCAGTATACAGGTAAAGTGGTTGTATAGAACTAGAAAACAGTGTTTATATGTACAGTTCATTTTAATTTTTTTATTGAAATTTTTTGTTTTCATAGGTTATTGGGGAACAGGTGGTGTTTGGTTACATGAGTAAGTTCTTTAGTGGTAATTTATGAGATTTTGGTGCACCCATGACCTCAGCAGTATAAGCTACACCCAAATTGTGGTCTTTTATCCCTCACCCCCTTCCCACCCTTCCGCCCAAGTCTCCAAAGTCCATTGTGTCATTCTTATGCCTTTGCATCCTCATAGCTTAGCTTCCACTTATGAGTGAGAACATACAGTTCTTGGTTTTCCATTCCCGAGTTACTTCACTGAGAATAACAGTCTCCAATCTAATCCAGGTCGCTGTGAATGCCATTAATTCATTCCTTTTTATGGCTGAGAAATATTCCATCATATATATTGGTTTCTTTATCCACTCAATGATTGATGGGCATTTGGGTTGGTTCCACATTTTTGCAATTGCGAATTGTGTTGCTATAAACACGTATGTGCAAGTAGCTTTTTCATATAATGACTTCTTTTTCTCTGGGTAGATACCCAGTAGTGGGATTGCTGGATCAAATGGTAGTTCTACTTTTAGTTCTTTAAGGAATCTCCACACTGTTTTCCATAGTGACTGTACTAGTTTACATTCCCACCAGCAGCATAGAAGTGTTCCCTGTTCACTGCATCCATGACAACATCTATTATCTTTTGATTTTTTAAATTATGGTCATCCTTGCAGGAGTAAGGTGGTATCGCACTGGGCTTTTGATTTCCATTTCACTGATCAATTGTGATGTTGAGCATGTTTTCATATGTTTGTTGGCCATTTGTATATCTTCTTTTGAGAATTGTCTATTCGTGTTCTTAGCTCCCTTTTTGATGGGATTGTTTTTTTTCTTGCTAATTTATTTGAGTACCTTGTGGATTCTGGATATTAGTCCTTTGTCAGATGTATAGATTGTGAAGATTTTCTTCCACTCTGTGGGTTGTCTCTTTACTCAATGTTCCTTTTGTCATGCAAAAGTTCTTCAGTTTAATTAAGTTCCAGCAATTTGTCTTTGTTTTTATTGCATTTTTAGGGGGGGTCTTGGTCATGAAATTCTTGTGTAAGCCAATGTATAGAAGGGTTTTTCCAATGTTATCTTCCAGAATTTTTATATTTTCAGGTCTTAGAGTTAAGTCCTTAATCCATCATGAGTTGAGTTTTGTATACAGTGAGAGATAAGGATCCAGTTTCATTCTCCTATATGTGACTAGCCAATTATCCCAGCACCATTTGTTGAAAAGGGTGTCCTTTCCCCACTTTATGTTTTTGTTTGCTTTGTCAAAGATCAGTTGGCTGTAAGTATTTGGGTTCATTTCTGGGTTCTCTATTCTGTTCTACTGGTCTATGCACCTATTTTTATACTAGTACCACGCTGTTTTGGTGACTACAGCCTTATAGTATAGTTTGAAATCAGGTAATAAAATGCCTCCAGATTCGTTCTTTTTGCTTACTCTTGCTTTGGCTGTGTGTGCTCTTTTTTGGTTCCATATGAATTTTAGAATTTTTTTTTTCTAATTCTGTGAAGAATGATGGTGGTATTTTGATGGGAATTGCAATAAATTTGTAGATTGCTTTTGGCAGTGTGGTTATTTTCACAATATTGATTCTACCCATCCATGAGCATGGAATGTGTTTCCATTTGTTTGTGTCATCAGTGATTTCTTTCAGCAGTGTTTTGTAGCTTTCCTTGTAGAGGTCTTTCACGTCGTTGCTTAGGTATATTCCTAAGTGTTTTGTTTTATTTTATTTTATTTGCAGCTATTGTGAAAGGGGTTGAATTCTTGATTTGATTCTCAGCTTGGTTGCTGTTGGTGTAAAGAAGAACTACTGATTTGTGTACATTAGTTTTGTATCTAGAAACATTGCTGAATTCTTTTATCAGTTCTAGGAGCTTTCTGGAGGAGTGTTTGGGGTTTTCTAGGTAAACAATCATATCATCAGAAACAGCAACAGTTTGACTTCCTCTTTACTGATTTGATGCCCTTTATTTCTTTCTCTTGTCTGATTGCTCTGGCTAGGCTAGGACTTCCAGTACTATGTTGAAGAGGAGTGGTAAGATTAGGCATCCTTGTCTTCTTCCAGTTCTCAGAGGGAATGCTTTCAACTTTTCCTCATTCAGTATTATGTTAGCTATGGGTTTGTCATAAATGACTTTTACTACATTGAGGTATGTCCCTTGTATTCTGATTTTGCTGATAATTTTAATCATAAAGGGATGTTGGATTTTGTCAAATGCCTTTTCTGCAGCTATTGAGATGATCGTGTGATTTTTGTGTTTAATTCTGTTAATGCGGTGTATCACATTTATTGACTTGCATATGTTAAACCATCCCTGCATCCTCGGTATGAAAGCCACTTGATCATGATGGATTATCTTTTCAATATGTTGTTGGATTCGGTTAGCTAGTATTTTGTCAAGGATTTTAGCATCTATCTTCATCAGAGATATTGGTCTGTAGTTTTCTTTCTCGGTTATATCCTTCCCTGGTTTTGGTATTAGGGTGGTACTGGCTTCATATAAGTATTTAGGGCAGGGTCTCTCTTTCTCTATCTTATGGAATAGTGTCAGTAGTATTGGTATCAATTCTTCTTTGAATGTCTGGTATAATTCTGCTGTGAATCCGTCTGGTCCTGGACATTTTTGTTGGTAATTTTGTTATTAACATTTCAACCTCACTGCTTGTTTTTCGTCTGCTCAGAGTATCCAGTTCTTCCTAATTTAAACTAGGAGGATTGTATCTTTCCAGGAGTTTATCCATTTCCTCTGGGTTTTCTAGTTTTTGTGCATAAAGGTGTTCATGGTAGCTTTGAATGATCTTTTGTATTTCTGTGGTGTCAGTTATAATATCTTCCATTTTGTTTCTAATTGAGCTTATTTGGATTTTCTCTTTTCTTGGTTAATCTTGCTAATATTCTGTTATTTTATTTATCTTTTCAAAGAACCAGTTTTTGTTTCATTTATCTTTTGTATTTTTTGTTTGTTTGTTTGTTTGTTTTAATTTCATTTAGCTCTGCTCTGATATTGGCTATTTTCTTTCTTCTGCTGGGTTTGGGTTTAGTTTGTTCTTGTTTTTCTAGTTCCTTAAGGTGTGACCCTAGATTGTCTGTTTGTGCTCTTTCAGAGTTTTTGACGTAGGTGTTTAGGGCTGTGAACTTTCTTCTTAGCACCGCCTTTGCTGTATCCCAGAGGTTTTGATAGGTTGTGTCACTATTGTCGTTCAGTTGAAAGAATTTTTAAATTTCCATCTTGATTTCATTTTTGACCCAATGATCATTCAGGGGCAGGTTATTTAATTTTCATATATTTGCATGGTTTTGAATATTCCTTTTGCTGTTGATTTTCAGTTTTATTCCACTGTGGTCTGAGAAAGTGCTTGATACAATTTTAATTTTCTTAAATTTATTGAGGCTCGTTTTGTGGCCTATCGTATGGTCTATCTTGCGGAATGTTCCATTTGCTGTTGAATAGAATGTATATTCTGCAGTTGTTGGGTAGAATGTTCTGTATATATCTGTTAAGCCCATTTATTCCAGGGTGTAGTTTAAATCCATTGTTTCTTTGTTGACTTTCTGTCTTGATGACCTGTGTTGTGCTGTGTTGACTAGTGCTGTCAGTGGAGTATTGAAGTCCCTCACTATTATTGTGCTGCTGTCTGCCTTATTTCTTAGGTTTATTAGTAATTGCTTTATAAATTTGGGATCTCCAGTGTTAGGTGCATATATATTTAGGATTGTGATATTTTCCTGTTGTAAAAGGCCTTTTATCATTATATAATGTCCTTCTTAGTCTTTTTTAACTGCTGTTGCTTTAAAGTTTGTTTTGTCTGATATAAGAATAGCTACTCGGCTGGGCATGGTGGCTCACACCTGTAATCCCAGCACTTTGGGAGGCTGAGGTGGGTGGATCCCCTGAGGCCGGGAGCCTAACATGGAGAAACCCCGTCTCTACTAAAAATACAAAATTAGCCAGGCACGGTGGCACATGCCTGTAATCCCAGCTACTCGGGAGGCTGAGGCAGGAGAATCACTTGAACCCGGGAGGCGGAGGTTGTGGTGAGCCGAGATCACGCCATTGCACTCCAGTCTTGGCAACAAGAACGAAACTCCATCTCGGGTTGGGGGCGGGGGCGGGGAAGAATAGCTACTCCTCCTTACTTTTGGTGTCCGTTTGCATGGAATGTCTTTTTCCACCCCTTTACCTTAAGTTTATGTGAGTCCTTATGTGTTTGCAGATGGTTGGTGAGTTCGTATCCATTCTGCAATTCTGTATCTTTTAAGTGGAGCATTTAGGCCATTTACTTTCAATGTTAGTATGGCGATGTGAGGTACCATTCCACTCATCGTGCTATTTGTTGCCTATATAGCTTGGTTCTTTGTTTTTTGATTTCTTTTAAAATGTATTTTTGTTTTATAGGTCCTGTGAGATTTATGCTTTAAAGAGATTTTGTTTTGATGTGTTGCCAGAATTTGTTTTAAGATTTAGAGCTCCTTTTAGCAGTTCTTGTAGTGCTGGCTTGGTAGTGGAGAATTCTCTCAGCATTTGTTTGTCTGAAAAAGACTGTATTTTTCCTTCATTTATGAAGCGTAGTTTTGCTGGTTACAAAATTATTGGCTGATAATTGTTTTGTTTTAGGAGGCTGAAGTAGGGCCCCAATCCCTTCTAGTTCGCAGGGTTTCTGCTGAGAAATCTGTTGTTAATCTGATAGGTTTTTAAAATTTTTTGTAGGTTACCTGGTGCTTTTGCCTCACAGCTCTTAAGATTCCTTCCTTCATCTTAGCTTTAGATAATCTGATAACAATGTCCCTAGGCAATGATCTTTTTGCGATGAATTTCCCAGGTAGGTGTTCTTTGAGCTTCTTGTATTTGGATGTCTAGGTCTCTAGCAAGGCTGAGGAAGTTTTCCTCGATTATTCCCATGAATATGTTTTCCAAAGTTTTAGATTTCTCTTCTTCCACAGGAATGCCGATTATTCTTAGGTTTGGTCGTTTAATATAATCCCAGACTTATTGGAGGCTTTCTTCATATTTTCTTATTCTTTTTCCTTTGTCTTTGTTGGATTGCTTTAATTCGAAGACCTTGTCTTTGAGCTCTGAAGTTCTTTCTTCTGCTTGTTCGATTCTATCGCTGAGACTTTCCAGAGCATTTTACATTTCTATAAGTGCATCCATTGTTTCCTGAAGCTTTGTTTTTCATTTATGCTACCTATTTCATTGAGTATTTCTCCCTTCACTTTTTGCATCTTTTTTTTTTATTTCCTTAGATTGGGCTTTGCCTTTCTCTGGTGCCTCCCTGATTAGCTTAATAACTAACCTTCTGAATTCTTTTTCAGGTAAATCAGGAATATCTTCTTGGTTTGGATCCATTGCTGGTGAGCTAGCATGAATTTTGGGCCTGTTAAAGTACCTTGTTTTGCTATATTACCAGAGTTGGTTTTCTGGTTCCTTCTCATTCGGGTAGCCTCTGTCAGAGGGAAGGTCTAGGGCTCAAGGCTGTTGTTCACATTCTTTTGTCCCACGGGGTGTTCCCTTGATGTAGTACCCTCCCCCTTTTCCTAGGGATGTGGCTTCCTGAGAGCTGAGCTGTAGAGATTGTTATCTGTCGTGTGGATCTAGCCACCCAGGAAGTCTACCAGGCTCCTGGTTGGTACTAAGGGTTGTCTGCACAGATTCCTGTAATGTGAACCATCTGCGGTTCTCAGCCATGGATACCAGCACCTGCTTTGCTGGAGGTGGTAGGGGGTTAAAATGGTCCTTGGCTTTGGTTGCTTAATGCACTATTTTTGTGCTGGTTGACCTGCCGGGAGATGGAGCTTTCAAGAGAGCATCAGCTGTCATAGTATGGGGAGGAACAGGCAGTGGGTGGGATCCTAGAACTCTCAAGAGTATATACCCTTTGTCTTCAGTTACCAGAGTGGGTAGGGAAGGACCATTAGGTGGGGGTAAAGTTAGGCATGTCTGAGCTCAGACTTTCCGTGGGCGAGTGTTGCTTTGGCTGCTGTCAGGGATGTGGGTGAGGTTCGCAGGTCAATGGAGTTATGTTCTTAGGAGGATTATGGCTGCCCCTACTGGGTCATGCAGGTTGTCAGGGAAGGGGGGAAAGCTGGCATTCACAGGCCTCAACCAGCTCGCACGCAACCCAAAGGGCCAGTCTCACTTCCACAGTTCCCCCCATCCCTCAACAACACCAAGTCTGTTTCTAGGCAGTGGATGAGCAGCACGGAGAACTTACCCCAGGCTACCTGTCTCCCAGCTGCGAAAGCAAGTAGCGCTTTAATTCTCCCCCTGCCTGTGGAGTCTGAACACCACATTTATGCCCTCTTCCGAGTTCTGGCCAGGAGACATCTTGATGGGTTCAAATTGTTACAAAGTTCAGCTGGAGGTTTCCTTCTCCCTGTGGCCTTTTTCCAGTGCCTCTGGCCCCCCTCCCCAAGGACCCCTGTGAGGTAGGGCAGAAATGGCTTGCTAGGGGTCCCAGCAAGCCTACAGGGCTTTTCCCGCTGCTTCTTCTACCCCTGTATTTCACTCGGTTCTCTAAATGGACTTAGCTCCAGGTAAGGTCAGAATCTTCTCCCATAATCTAGAACTTCAGGTTCCCCAGTGGTTCCCTTTTCCACTTCCACAGTTTGGGCACTCACAGTATTTGGGGTGTCTCCCAAGTCGTGCAGGAGCAATCTATTTCCTTCAGAGGGTCTGTTGGTTCTCTTGACTTTCCTAATGTATTCCTGCAGTTGTTCTAGAACAAAAGTTCACGATGCGAGAGCCTCCAAACCACACGCTGCTCTGTCCGTCTGAGTGGGAGCTGCATTCTAGTCCTGCCTCCCATCCACATTGATCCCCTCTGCTCTGTACAGTGCATTTTGGTTCTTTATTTATTTATTTTTTTACTTTTGAAGAGGTTCACTCATTTCCAAAGTTATCTAGGTCAGCAGCTTGCCACCCCCCTCCCCGCCCCAGCCAATACCCTCTAGTGAGGTTGTTCCATACCTTTGTAATAGAATTAGGCTGTTTTATTGTATTCTCCAGACCATCCTGAGATTTCCCCCAACCTTCTAAATGATTTTATTTAATTTGCGTACATGAAGGTTAACTATTTGTGCTGAAAAGTTCCATAGGGTTTGACAAATGTTTAGTGTCTCCAACTGGTGTATCCACCAGTACAGTATCACGCAGAATAATTTCACTGCCCTAATAAATCCCTTGTGCTAAACTTATTAAACTATTTCCCTTTCTCCCGAACCCTGGCAACCACTGATCCTTTTACTGTCTCTATAGTTTTATCTTTTTTCAGAATGCCATATAAATGAAATTATACACTATTAGCTTGTTCGAACTTCTTTCTTTCTTTCTTTTTTTCAATTTTTTTTTTTATTATACTTTCAGTTCTAGGGTACATGTGCACAACGGGCAGGTTTGTTACATATGTATACATGTGCCATGTTGGTGTGCTGCACGCATTAACTCGTCATTTAACATTAGGCATATCTCCTAATGCTACCCCTCCCGCCTCCCACCACCCCACAACAGGCCCCAGTGTGTGATGTTCCCTTTCCTGTGTCCATGTGTTCTCATTGTTCAATTCCCACCTATGAGTGAGAACATGCAGTGTTTAGTTTTTTGTCCTTGTGATAGTTTGCTGAGAATGATGGTTTCCAGCTTCATCCATGTCCCTACAAAGGACATGAACTCATCATTTTTTATGGCTGCATAGCATTCCATGGTGTATATGTGCCACATTTTCTTAATCCAGTCTATCGTTGTTGGACATTTGGGTTGGTTCCAAGTCTTTGCTATTGTGAATAGTGCCACAATAAACATGCATGTGCATGTGCCTTTATAGCAGCATGATTTATAATCTTTTGGGTATATACCCAGTAATGGGATGGCTGGGTCAAATGGTATTTCTAGTTCTAGATCCTTGAGGAATCGCCACACTGTCTTCCACAATGGTTGAACTAGTTTACAGTCCCACCAATAGTGTAAAAGTGTTCCTATTTCTCCACATCCTCCCCAGAACCTGTTGTTTCCTGACTTTTTAATGATTGCCATTCTAACTAGTGTGAGATGGTATCTCATTGTGGTTTTGATTTGCATTTCTCTGATGACCAGTGATGATGAGCATTTTTTCATGTGTCTGTTGGCTGCATAAATGTCTTCTTTTGAGAAGTGTCTGTTCATATCCTTGGCCCACTTTTTGATGGGGTTTTTTTTTTCTTCTAAATTTGTTTGAGTTCTCTGTACATTCTGGATATTAACCCTTTGTCAGATGAGTAGTTTGCAAAAATTTTCACCCATTTTGTAGGTTGCCTGTTCACTCTGATGGTAGTTTCTTTAGCTGTGCAGAAGCTCTTTAGTTTAATTAGATCCCATTTGTCAATTTTGGCTTTTGTTGCCATTGCTTTTGGTGTTTTAGACATGAAGTCCTTGCCCATGCCTATGTCCTGAATGGTATTGCCTAGGTTTTCTTCTAGGGTTTTTATGGTTTTAGGTCTAACATTTAAGTCTTTAATCCATCTTGAATTAATTTTTGTATAAGGTGTAAGGAAGGGATCCAGTTTCAGCTTTCTACTTACGGCTAGCCAGTTTTCCCAGCACCATTTATTAAATAAGGAATCCTTTCCCCATTGCTTGTTTTTGTCAGGTTTGTCAAAGATCAGATGGTAGTAGATGTGTGGTATTATTTCTGAGGGCTCTGTTCTGTTTCATTGGTCTATATCTCTGTTTTGGTACCAGTACCATGCTGTTTTGGTTACTGTAGCCTTGTAGTATAGTTTGAAGTCAGGTAGCGTGATGCCTCCAGATTTGTTCTTTTGGCTTAGGATTGTCTTGGCAATGCAGGCTCTTTTTTGGTTCCATATGAACTTTAAAGTAGTTTTCTCCAATTCTGTGAAGAAAGTCATTGGTAGGTTGATGGGGATGGCACTGAACGTATAAATTACCTTGGGCAGTATGGCCATTTTCACGATATTGATTCTTCCTATCCATGAGCATGGAATGTTCTTCCATTTGTTTGTATCCTCTTTTATTTCACTGAGCAGTGGTTTGTAGTTCTCCTTGAAGAGGTCCTTCACATCCCTTGTAAGTTGGATTCCTAGGTATTTTATTCTGTTTGAAGCAATTGTGAATGGGAGTTCACTCAAGATTTGGCTCTCTGTCTGTTGTTGGTGTATAAGAATGCTTGTGATTTTTGCTTATTGATTTTGTATGCTGAGACTTTGCTGAAGTTGCTTATCAGGTTAAGGAGATTTTGGGCTGAGACGATGGGGTTTTCTACATATACAATCATGTCGTCTGCAAACAGGGACAATTTGACTTCCTCTTTTCCTAATTGAATACCATTTATTTCCTTCTCCTGCCTAATTGCCCTGGCCAGAACTTCCAACACTATGTTGAATAGGAGTGGTGAGAGAGGGCATCCCTGTCTTGTGCCAGTTTTCAAAGGGAATGCTTCCAGTTTTTGCCCATTCAGTACGATATTGGCTGTGGGTTTGTCATAGATAGCTCTTATTATTTTGAGATACTTCCCATCAATACCTAATTTATTGAGAGTTTTTAGCATGAAGGTTGTTGAATTTTGTCAAAGGCCTTTTCTGCATCTATTGAGATAATCATATGGTTTTTGTCATTGGTTCTGTTTATATGCTGGATTACATTTATTGATTTGTGTATGTTGAACCAGCCTTGCATCTCAGGGATGAAGCCAATTTGATCATGGTGGATAAGCTTTTTGATGTGCTGCTGGATTCGGTTTGCCAGTATTTTATTGAGGATTTTTGCATCAATGTTCATCAGGGATATTGGTCTAAAATTCTCTTTTTTGGTTGTGTCTCTGCCAGGCTTTGGTATCAGGATAATGCTGGCCTTATAAAATGAGTTAGGGAGGATTCCCTCTTTTTCTATTGATTGGAATAGTTTCAGAAGGAATGGTATCAGTTCCTCCTTGTACCTCTGGTAGAATTCGGCTGTGAATCCATCTGGTCCTGGACTTTTTTTGGTTGGTAAGCTATTAATGATTGCCTCAATTTCAGAGCCTGTTATTGGTCTATTAAGAGATTCAACTTCTTCCTGGTTTAGTCTTGGGAGGGTGTATGTGTCAAGGAATTTATCCATTTCTTCTAGATTTTCTAGTTTATTTGTGTAGAGGTGTTTATATTATTCTCTGATGGTAGTTTGTATTTCTGTGGGATCAGTGGTGATATCCCCTTTATCATTTTTTATTGCATCTATTTGATTCTTCTCTCTTTTCTTCTTTATTAGTCTTGCTAGCAGTCTATCAATTTTGTTGATCCTTTCAAAAAACCAGCTCCCGGATTCATTGATTTTTTGAAGGGTTTTTTGTGTCTCTATTTCCTTCAGTTCTGCTCTGATCTTACTTATTTGTTGCCTTCTGCTAGCTTTTGAATGTGTTTGCTCTTGCTTCTCTAGTTCTTTTAATTGTGATGTTAGGGTGTCAATTTTAGATCTTTCCTGCTTTCTCTTGTGGGCATTTAGTGCTATAAATTTCCCTTTACATACTGCTTTGAATGTGTCCCAGAGATTCTGGTATGTTGTGTCTCTGTTCTCATTGGTTTCCAAGAACATCTTCATTTCTGCCTTCATTTCGTTATGTACCCAGTAGTCATTCAGGAGCAGGTTGTTCAGTTTCCATGTAGTTGAGCGGTTTTGAGTGAGTTTCTTAATCCTGAGTTCTAGTTTGATCGCACTGTGGTCTGAGAAACAGTTTGTTATAATTTCTGTTCTTGTACATTTGCTGAGGACTGCTTTACTTCCAATTATGTGGTCAATTTTGGAATAGGTGTGGTGTGGTGCTGAAAAGAATGTATATTCTGTTGATTTGGGGTGGAGAGTTCTGTAGATGTCTATTAGGTCTGCTTGGTGCAGAGCTGAGTTCAAGTCCTGGATATCCTTGTTAACTTTCTGTCTCGTTGATCTGTCTAATGTTGACAGTGGGGTGTTAAAGTCTCGCATTATTATTGTGTGGAAGTCTAAGTCTCTTTATAGTTCTCTATGGACTTGCTTTATGAATCTGGGTGCTCCTGTATTGGGTGCATATATATTTAGGATAGTTAGCTCTTCTTGTTGAATTGATCCCTTTACCATTATGTAATAGCCTTCTTTGTCTCTTCTGATCTTTGTTGGTTTCAAGTCTATTTTATCAGACACTAGGATTGCAACTCCTGCCTTTTTTTGTTTTCCATTTGCTTGGTAGATCTTCCTCCATCCCTTTATTTTGAGCCTATATGTGTCTCTGCTCATGAGATGGGTTTCCAGAATACAGCACACTGATGGGTCTTGACTCTTTATCCAATTTGCCAGTCTGTGTCTTTTAATTGGAGCATTTAGCCCATTTACATTTAAGTTTAATATTGTTATGTGTGAATTTGATCCTGTCATTATGATGTTAGCTGGTTATTTTGCTCGTTAGTTGATGCAGTTTCTTCCTAGCATCGATGGTCTTTACAATTTGGCATGTTTTTGCAGTGGTTGGTACTGGTTGTTCCTTTCCATGTTTAGTGCTTCCTTCAGGAGCTCTTTTAGGGCAGGCCTGGTGGTGACAAAAATCTCTCAGCATTTGCTTGCCTGTACAGTATTTTATTTCTCCTTCACTTATGAAGCTTAGTTTGGCTGGATATGAAATTCTGGGTTGAAAATTCTTTTCTTTAAGAATGTTGAATATTGGCCCCCACTCTCCTCTGGCTTGTAGAGTTTCTGCTGAGAGATCAGCTGTTAGTCTGATGGGCTTCCCTTTGTGGGTAACCCAACCTTTCTCTCTGGCTGCCCTTAACATTTTTTCCTTCAATTCAACTTTGGTGAATCTGACAATTATGTGTCTTGGAGTTGCTCTGCTCGAGGAGTATCTTTGTGGCATTCTCTGTATTTCCTGAATTTGAATGTTGGCCTGCCTTGCTAGATTGGGGAAGTTCTCCTGGATAATTTCCTGCAGAGTGTTTTCCAACTTGGTTCCATTCTCCCTGTCACTTTCAGGTACATCAATCAGATGTAGATTTGGTCTTTTCACATAGTCCCATATTTCTTGGAGGCTTTGTTCATTTCTTTTTATTCTTTTTTCTCTAAACTTCTCTTCATGCTTCATTTCATTCATTTGATCTTCCATCACTGATACCCTTTCTTCCAGTTGATTGAATCGGTTACTGAGGCTTGTGCATTCGTCACGTAGTTCTCGTTTCTTGGTTTTCAGCTCCATCAGGTTCTTTAAAGACTTCTCTGCATTGGTTACTCTAGTTAGCCATTCATCTAATTTTTTTTCAGGGTTTTTAACTTCTTTGCCATGGGTTCAGACTTCCTCCTTTAGCTTGGAGTAATTTGATTGTCTGAAGCCTTCTTCTCTCAACTCATCAAAGTCATTCTCCATCCAGCTTTGTTCCATTGCTGGTGAGGAGCTGCATTCCTTTGGAGGAGGAGAGGCGCTCTGATTTTTAGAGTTTCCAGTTTTTCTGCTCTGCTTTTTCCCCATCTTTGTGGTTTTATCTACTCTTGGTCTTTGATGATGGTGATGTACAGATGGGTTTTGGTGTGGATGTCCTTTCTGTTTGTTAGTTTTCCTTCTAACAGTCAGGACCCTCAGCTGCAGATCTGTTGGAGTTGGCTGGAGGTTTACTCCAGACACTGTTTGCCTGGGTGTCAGCAGCGGAGGCTGCAGAACAGTGGATATTGGTGAACAGCAAATGTTGCTGCCTGATCTTTTCTCTGGAAGTTTTGTCTCAGAGGAGTACCCGGCCGTGTGAGTTGTCAGTCTGCCCCTACTGGGGGGTGCCTCCCAGTTAGGCTACTCGGGGGTCAGGGACTCACTTGAGGAGGCAGTCTGTCCGTTCTCAGATTTCAAGCTCCGTGCTGGGAGAACCACTACCCTTCAAAGCTGTCAGACAGGGACATTTAAGTCTGCAGAGGATTCTGCTGCCTTTTGTTTGGCTGTGCCCTGCCCCCAGAGGTGGAGTCTACAGATGCAGGTAGGCCTCCTTGAGCTGGGGTGGGCTCCACCCAATTTGAGCTTCCTGGCTGCTTTGTTTACCTACTCAAGCCTCAGCAATGGCGGGCACCCCTCCCCCAGCCTCCCTGCCACCTTGCAGTTTGATCTCAGACTGCTGTGATAGCAATGAGCAAGGCTCTGTGGGTGTAGGACGCTCCGAGCCAGGAGCGGGATATAATCTCCTGGTGTGCTGTTTGCTAAGACAGTTGGAAAAGCACAGCATTCAGTTGGGAGTGACTCGATTTTCCAGGTGCCATCTGTCACCCCTTTCTTTGACTAGGAAATGGAATTCCCTGACCCCTTCTGCTTCCTGGGTGAGGCAATGCCTTGCCCTGCTTCGGCTCATGCTCGTTGCACTGCACCCACTGTCCTGCACCCACTTTCTGACACTCCCCAGTGAGATGAACCCAGTACCTCAGTTGGAAATGCAGAAATCACCCGTCTTCTGTGTCACTCAAGCTGGGAGCTGTAGACTGGAGCTGTTCCTATTCAGCCATCTTGGCTTTACACCCTGATGTCTTATCTAATTTTTGTTTTTATTTTTTCTACTTTCTTTAAAATTTGTGAAGGTTTATTTTCATTTTTAAGTTAAGTCAAAGTCTTTTTATCTATCTCTTAGGGCTTCTTCTTTGACCCACAAATTATTTAGAAGTATGTTATTTAGTTTCCAAATATTTGGGGGCTATTCTAGCTACTTTCTGTTGTTGATTGTTAGTTTAATTCCATCATGCATTATGAATTATACGTATTGTGGTCTGTGAATTTTACACATACATATCTTGTATAATTTCTCTTCTTTTAAATTTGTGAAGGTGCATTTAATAGCTCTGATTGTGTCCTATCTTATTGAACGTTTTATGTAGCTTGAAGTGCATAAGTATTATACTGTTTTTGGATACAGTATTTTATAAATGTCAAGTAGATCAAGTTGATTGATAGTGCTGTTTAGGTCACCTATATCCCTACTGATTTTCTGCCTCTTTGATCTACCAATTACTGATAGAATAGTATAGAATTCTCCAACTATAATATGAAATTAATATAGGTACCCTAGATTTCTTATTTTATTGTTAGTATGATGTATCTTTTATATTCTCTTACATTTAACCTGAGTCTTTATATTTAAAATGCATTTTTTGTGAACAACATATGATTGGGTGTTGTTTTCCATGAATTTTTCTATCTCTGTTTTTAAAAAATTGTGTACATAGATACATTTAAGGTATAGTTGATATAGCTGGTTTCATATATACCATGTTTGTAACCTTTCTGTTTCATTTATTCTTCATTTTTCTCTTTTCTGCCTTCTCTGATTTTACTTGAGCATTTAATATGATTCCATTTCATTCTCTCTCTCTTAGTATATCAATAATATTTCTTTTTCAAGAAATTTAAGTTGCCCTGGTGTTTACAACATATAGTTTTAATAGAAGTCCAACCTTCAAATAACACTAAACTGCTTCCCATGTAGTATATTTTATTAAAAGATTGTTCCCAATTTCTTCCATCCATTTCCTGTGACATTGCTGTTATTCACTTTTCTTACACATATGCTATGATCACCCAATACACTGTTTTCAGACAGTTGTCAGTTACGTCAATTAAGAAAAAAAATCATTTTGTTTTCATTCACTTATTCCTTCTCTGACACTCTTCTTTTCTTATATATAAGGTTTTAATATATATTTTTTTATTTCTATCCAAAGACCTTTTTCACATTTCTTGCAAGGTATATCTACTCGTGATGCATTCTCTCAGTTTTTGTTTGAGAAAGTCTTTATTTCTCCTTCATTTTTGAATAACATTTTTTCTGGATATAAAATTCTAGGTTGGTAGATTAATTTTTTCTCTCAACACTTTAAATATTTCATTTCACTCTCTTTTTTTGCATGGTTGCTGACAAGAGGTCCATTGTAATTCTTATATCTGTATATTAGTTTTCTAGGGCTGTCATAAATTATCACAAACTGGGTAGCTTGAAACAGAAATGTATTCCTTCACCGTTCTGGAGGTCTGTAGTCTGAAATCAAGGTGTTGGTGGAGTGGTCCTCTCTCAAGGCTCTAGGAAAAGTCCTTTTCTGCCTCTTTCATCTTTGGGTGGCTCTAGGGGTTCCTTAGCTTGGGGCTGCATAACTCCAATCTGTGCCTCCATCTTCTCATGACTTCTCCTGTGTCTCTCCTTTGTGTTCTCTGTGTCTTTTCTTCTTCTTATAAGGACACTTGTCATTGGATTCAGGGCCCACTCAGATAACCCAGGATGAATCTTATCTCAATATCCCTCACTTAAACCTTTTCACAGAATATTTTTCCAAATAAAGTCACATTTCAAAATGCCAGGGGTTAGGACTTGCACATATATTTTGACGACTACAATTCAATCCACCAAAACCTGTTTCTCTATAGGGTTTTTCCTCAAGACCAACATTTATTTAGGTTTTCATTAATTTATATCTGCAATGGTTTTTATAGCTTTTGGTTTTCTACATGTTTTGCCAGATTTTTCACTGATAATATTTTAAATTGTACTGTTTTAACTTTCAGTTTCCAATTGTTCATTACTAGTATATAAAAATACAACTGATTTTTTGCATATAGATCATTTGTCCTGTAATATTGCCAAACTCAATTATTAGCTCTTGAAACATTTTTTTTTAGATTAATAGGATATTCTACATATGCTATCTTGGAGTCTGTGAATAAAGACAGTTTTACATCACCCTTTCAAATCTAGAGATCTTTATGTTTTCTCTTGTTGCACTGGATAGAATCTCCAGTACAAAATTGAACAACCTCCTAGGTAAACAGATTGCTTTTAGTTGTACTTTCCTGAATGCAAACACTCAGAACAACTTTCAGCATGTGAATATCTGCCCCTTCTTCAGTTATATGACAAAAAAAGCCTAAGTCTGGGTAATACACTTTCTGAGATTAACAAAGCCTCCAAGATTTAACAGGAAATTTATAAGAAAGAAGTGGGACAGGCTGGATGCAATGGCTCACGCCTGTAATCCAAACACTTTGGGAAGCCGAGGCGGGCAGATCACCTGCGGTCAGGAGTTCAAGGCCAGCCTGGCCAACATGGTGAAACTCTGTCTCTACTAAAATACAAAAATTAGCCAGGCATGATGGCGGGTGCCTGTAATCCCAGATACTCAGTAGGCTGAGGTGGGAGAATCACTTGAACCCGGGAGATGGTGGTCGTAGTGAGCCAAGATCGCACCACTGCACTCCAGTCTGGGCAGCTGAGCAAGACTCCATCTCAAAAAAAAAGGAAAGAAAGAAAGAGAGAGAGAGGAAAACAAAGAAAGAAAGAGAGAGAGAGAGAGAGAGAAAGAAAAGTGGGATGATTCACATATTCACCAAGACTTAAATACTAAATACAGCCACATTACCTTGGATGGATGTTAGGCAAGACATCCAAAATAGTAGGTGCTGGTGAAGAGTAGGGGAGAATTGAATAAACCACTAACTGAATGGGCTGGCAATGGGGAAAGGCTTAGAGAAAACATCCTCTCCCTGCCATGTGTGCCGACAGAATGGAACATAGGGAAATGAGGAGAGGTGGAAGGTCATTTCAGGAAGGCTATTTAGGGAATACTAAAAAGATACCCTCTTTCTCCAATCAGAGCATTTTGGCTTCACTAGCATTTCCCCAACTCCTGCCCAGAGGTATCAAGAGTCATGCTTTTTAAATGTCCAAATGAACCCAAAGTTGCCATGCTGATCAAACAAAGTTTATGGGTATGGTTCTTCATTGTCCTAGTGAGGGGTATATACTGTATAGGGAAATGACAAAATTGTTCAAATAGACAACCGAAACCTTTGCAATTTGACTCTGGTTGTATTAGTCAGGGTTCCCTAGAGGGACGGAACTAATAGGATACATGTATATATGAAGGGGAGGTTTTAAAGAAGATGAAGTCCCACGACACGCAGTCTGCAAGCTGAGGAGCAGGGAAGCCAATCTGAGTACCAAAACCACAAAAGTAGGGAAGCCGACAATGCAGCCTTCAGTCTGTGGCCATAAGCCCGAGAGCCCCTGGCAACCACTGGTAGAGGTCCAAGAGTCTAAAAGCTGAAGAACTTGGAGTCTGATGTTCAAGGGCAGGAAGCATCCAGCACTGGAGAAAGATAAAGGCCGGAAGAATTCAGCAAGTCAAGTCCTTCCAACTTCTTCTGCCTGCTTTGGTCTAGTCTCTCTGGCAGCTGATTAGATGATGCTCACCCTGATTGAGGATGGGTCTGTCTCTCCCTGTCCACTGACTCAGATGTTATAGTCTCCTTTGGCACCACCCTCACAGACACTCCCAGGAACAATACTTTGCATCCTTCAATCCAATCAAGTTAACACTCAATATTAACCATCATACTGGAGAAATATATAATCAGTTTTAAGCATGAACCAGAAAAGATTGAACTAAAATGTCAATGACCTAGCATTCTAAAATTTTCATAAATTTAAATAGTAAACATCTTACTGAATTAGAGAAGTGTTTAGTATTTAGTAAATGAATATAAATAATTTAACATATATATGAAGCTAAGAGACAGCTTAACAGTGAAAACCATGTTAACTAAATAAAACTTAGCAGAAGTAAATCTATTTACCATAAAAGTAAGCCAATCACCTTGTAGCATTTTTAGACAATTGAGACATGCTTAAAAGAGATAATGAAAGCCATATGTATTCCCTCCCCACCCCCATCCCCAGAGTTTACCACAGTGAACAGATTCTGTATATTCTTTCAGAGGATTTTATGTATATTACAAAACTTATATGAAAAATTTAAATTGTGATGTCTTGTTAGACTACTGTTCTGCATCTTGCTCTTTCACTTAACAATAGGTCTTGGGCATTTTTCCATGTTAATGTATATCTGTCTATCCATTTTCATTGGCTGAATAATACGAATCTTCAGGATATTTTCAGTTTCTGCTACTACAATTATGGCAATAAACATCCTGTATTCCATCTTAGTTTACTTACGCTATTGCTTCTGTAGGATAAATCCCCACAAATTGAATTGCTATATCAAAATTTATGCACATCTTATAATTTGTTAGATGCTGTCATATTTTTCTTCAAAATTGTGCTAATTTACATTCTTGTGGTGTATGAAAACACTTATTTCTCTTATATTCTTAGAAACATATTTTTTAATCTTTGCCAATATTACCAAAGAAATATAGGGTTTTATTTTCCTTAAAAATTATTAGTAAAGAATATTTTAAATGCATATTGGACTTTGTATTTCTTATTCTGTGAACTCCTTTTAGTTTGATATCCTATTTTCTATTAGGTCATTTCTCTTTTTTATAAACCTGTAGGAGTTCTTAATATAACAAGAACAAAAGTAATAGGCAACATTTTTTGAGCACTTGACTATGTGCCAGGAGTATTTTAAGAACTTTATCCTTATTATTTTATTTATCATTCAGAAGAACTTAAAGAGAAAAATACTACATTGCCTCTATCTGATAACAAAACCGAAGCACAGAAAGTTGAAGTAACTTGCCCCAGATAACATAGTAAGTGGTTATATTGGAATTTGAATGCTGCCAAGTTTATATCCAGAGCTTACTCTCCTAGTTGGAATTACGTTGAATTTTAGATTAATTCAGCAAAATTTCATCTCTGTACTCTCCTAAGTCTTCTCATGACTACAATTCTTATTTTAAATAAAATGTTTAAAATACCTTTCAAGCATAATTTTATAATTTTATAGTGCTTTTGTACATTTTTATTGGATTTATTTCTAGATGATATTTTTGTTACTAATATCAATGGTTTTAATTTTAATTGCAATTTCTGTTTGTTGCTAGTGTGAATAAACAAGATTTAGTTTTGCATATTGATATTTTTTGCAGCAATGTGGCTGAACTCTCTTGTTAGTTCCAAAAACTAGTGTGCATGTTCTCTTAGTTTTCTATGTTGATAAACTTGTCTGTGATTAATATCAGTTCTGTTTCTTTATTTAGAAACCTAATACCTTTGGTTATTTTTCTTGCCTTACGGTGCTAGCTTGTAGGAATTCTAGTACAATACCGAATAGATAGGATGCTAGTCACCTTCTTAACAACTAGGTTCCTATAGATGCACACTAAACACAAGCATATTAAAGTTTTGAGAAGACCTAAAAGTCTGTATTTAATTAATCTTCTAACAGTTATATAGCATTACTGTGTTTCAGGTACTCTTCTAAGTGCTTTATATATGTTAGTTCATTTAATTCACCTAAAATCTTTTGAGGCAGGGATCAGTATTATCTTTATTCTATAGTTGAGGAAACAAAGGCACAGAGAGAATATTTTGCTTGTTCCATACCACCTGGCTAGTAAGGGACAGAGTCCAAGGTGTGTTTCTAGAGTCTTTACTTCTAGCTACTATGCCAAGTTGAACTAAAATTTTATTCTAATGCATTTACTTTAAATAGCAGGTGGAACTGTGGTATTACTTCCCTATAATAAAATAGCAGTTAGTGTAAATTTTATTTATTTTGAGGCTGTGAGTAAAATGCAATCCATCTGAAATAATACCTACATGAAAATATACAAAGAAGCCTCTGGTAGCTAGTGTCTCCATCTTCCTTTGCCTATACAATCACATGCAGACAATGCGAGATGGGTTCTCCAATAAGATGATTAATTAAATACCAAATGGTCATTCAAAATAGAACAGTGATCAAAGAAGAGCAGGTGGACTGCCTAGCTACTATGTAACAACAAATAGTGCATTTTCCCTAAAGAGTTTGTAATCAGTACTCTTACATAGAAAGTCTGCTTAATTTAAGATAACTCACACTGATATTTCCAAAATTTGCATAAGATCACTGGCAGATCTTTTTGTTCCTCTATAATTATACTTGGGTAGTATTTCTAAGGTAGAGGGAAGCATTTTCCTATCTAGAACTAGTCAGAAGCAAAATGTGTGTCCCTGGTATGAAATAAGTATACTTTGATACCTTTTTAATGAAATGAAAGGTTGACAACTAATAATGTGAACTAGCTCATAGGAGCTCTGAGCCATATGATCCACTTGTTTATAACTTCTGAGTGACAATTTGTGGGTGAAGGCCGTGAAAGTTTTGTTTTGGTTACAATTTCTCTGTAAACAAAATAAGATTTTTACATGGGTGACATTTGCTATCATAGTGGAGTGTAGCATTTTCCAGACTCTGACCTGATGCTAGTGGCATGATAGATGGTAATTTTTGGTATACGAACAAAGGAATACTATAATCAAATTAATTTTTGGAATTCTGCAGTTAATATAGCTGATTATCTTTCTTATTTATGTGTTCTCAACTTATTTGACCTCAGAATACTTTATTGTGTACCACTTGTCTAACATCTCCTGGCCAGTTATGCATAAATCAGTGTTATGTTAATCTCAGATAGGGAAAAACTGGTGTACTCAAAAAAGCATCTGAAGCTAGACAGGCCTAGGCTTTTCCATTTTTCACTTTTATCAGCTTTGCAACTTTGAGTCAATTTTCTAATATCTCTAAGCCTCTTGGTAACAATAACATCTACCTTGCATTGATGTTTTGAACATTATATAGAATAATGTACAAAAAGTGCCTAGCATAGATGCTGAAGCAACGTAGCCATTACCTAGCATCCACCTCTATATTATCACCATGTCCTGCTCTTCATCATCATCTGTGCATCCCCTGCAGAACCACAAATATTCCCCCCATGGCCATGCCCGAGTGTTGGCTCACTGGCCATGCAACTCTCCTAAGCCACTCCACCCTGCCCCACAATTCAATCATACTTCTGCCCAGTATAAGATTGTTCTGGATTTGGATCTGCCTACATTTCTCTATTATCAGCCCAATTGCAGATACCTCTTTTCTCCTTTTTCATCAAACCCACTTATAATAACTATACATTCAGAAAATTACTGTCTTCTTTATATTTATTTATTTCTTGCCCCAGAAGAAAAAACAAACATGTAAATCAGTAGTAATAATACTGTGTGAAAAGTGATAGACTAATGTAGATGTTACAAATATATCATAGGAAAGGGAAACCTGTCTTCTTGGAAATTTGGGAAGGCTTCATAGAGTTGTTGACTTTTTTATTCTGCAGATTATGGAGAATAAAAGGATGAATAGAAGCTTTTTAGGCAGACAAGGATAATTAAATGCAGATTATTTTTTAGAGTCAAGGACATTGTTGCTCTCACTTCTTAGTGCTCTGCATGAAATCATCCTTCCACTACTGACTATTTTTCATGGCTTATTCTGCTGTAGGTTTAGAAATCTTCATTCCATGGTAAAAAAAAATTCCCCTAAATCTAGAACTCCTACATGGAATACTCTGCTCTCAAGATGCACAAAAATGTGAGAAACCATAAGGAACTGTTTCCCAACACTTCTCATCTGAACTGTAAACTCATACATATTTAGCAGAACACTGGACATCTCTACTTGGATGTTCTAAAAGAAACCCCAAATTAAACATGTTAAAAATGAACTCTTTATCTTTCTTACAAATATCTTCATAATCTAGCCTGGTAATGGACACCTCCTACTCAATGACTGAAGATAAAACTAGGAATCACGTAAGAGCCCTATAGAAATGAAGAAGAGGGAGAACTTTATCTCCACCTCTAGTGTCTTGAAGGTGGGCATTAGGAAAAGCTTCATGGAAAGCTTCACAGAAGAGATGACACCAAAAAGAAAACCTAAAATTAGTGTGTTGAAGAGATATCTGCACCTCCATGTTCACTGCAGCATTATTCATAAAAGCCAAGTTATGGAATCAATCTCAGTGTCTGTCGATGGATGAATGGATAAAGAAAACATGGCATATATGCACAAAAGAACATTATTCATCCTTTAAAAAGAAGGAAATTCAGGCGTTTGTGACATGGATGAACCTCAAAAATATTATGCTAAGTGGAATAAGCCAGTCACAGAAAGACAAACAGTGCATGTTTTATTTACTGTAGAATCTAAAAATGTCAAACTCATAGATGCAGGGAGTGGAAAACCGTGGTTATCAGAGGCTGGTCGGGTTGGGGAGAGGAATCAGGGAGATGTTGGTCAAAGGGTAGAAAATTGCATTTAGACAGGGGAATAAATTATTAGTATTTAAGGTGATGGATATGTTAATTAGCTTGATTCAATCATTCCACACTATATACATATATCATCACTGTGGGTCCCATAATTGTATATGATTATAATTTGTCAAAATAAAAAATTTAAAAAGAAAAACAAAATAAACCTAGTGGAAGAAAAAGAAAGTGAAAGATATTGAAGGGAGAGAGAACAGTGTATCCAAAAAGCATGTGTTCAGGAAACTATGACATGTTGAAAACTTGCATATATATGGTATGGTCAAGGTGAGTAGGGAATGAGCCATATCCAGGAAGAGGCCAGGCAGGCAGCTGCTCTGATGTCAGTCTACTATGGGCATTAAACATTAAAGTGTTAAGTAGTAGATGGCACCAGTTAAGTCATGTTTCTATCTACAACTCATTATATCACTGCCAAAATAGAAATCACACATTCTTTGACAGAAATACTCAGTACCTCGCCTAAAAATTAAAAAGCATTCCTACTGGTACTGACTTCTCATTGTCAAATGTTTTCTGCAACACACATGCACAAGTTGCATGTTCCAACTACAGTTGGCACAACTAAACCCAAGACAGTCAGAGGATAGTCACCTATATTCAGCAACAATACATTGGATGATTTATTTAGAATTAGAAATTATCTAGTAGCTACATTTTAACTGGTTCACGCTGCTTCCCAAGTAGTTGTCAGAATTTAGAAATTGTATGGTATAAATTAATGTCATAAATCTTTTACCTTAAGCATAAAGAGGAATAAAATTTTATCCTTAATAAATCAATTTCTTCCTATCCTTGCTTAGACAAAATCGATGAAGAAGTATTGAAAAAAATACTGACTTGATTAGTATCAAATTATTAGCTTTCCTGAGAGTCCCACTGTTTATCATTCTGGCTCTGAATATGGGGGAGTAATGAGAGAGATGAAGCTACAAAGATCAGTAGGGGACAAATAACTAGCAGGCCATATATGCAATGTAAAATATAAAATTGATCTTGTGTGTCGTTGGGACCCATGGAGAGATTTAACTGTGAGATTGGTGTAATTTTATTTACATTTCAGACAAATTACTCTGCTAGCCATGCAAAAGATGGCTTGAACAAGGAGAGGAGGAAGTATGACTGAAGGCAAGAAACAGAAACCCCACTTAGGAGGCTGCTGACTTGAATGAGACTGTGCTTGCAGGGATAAAGAGGGCACCAGAAATTTAGAATCTTTTTTAACAGGCAGATGTCCCAAGACTTGGTGACCGATTGGGTGTGGAGAATGAAGTAGAGGTTGGAGTCCAGAATTACTTATTTATCCACTTATTTCAAAAATATATTTATCTCCTACTTTGTGCCAGAAACTGCTAGAGCCTGGAATTCTAAAAATAAGTAAAACACAATAATTGTCTTCAGGTAAAATAAATGGAAATAAATAAAAATATTTATAAGACAGTATGATGGAAGCTTAGTAAAATTATGTACAAGCTACAATGGGGACTAAAGAAGAGGAAGTGATTTACCCTAACTGGGATATTTGACAAAGTCTTCAGAGAGCAGATGATCTTTGAGCCAAGTCTTCAAGAACACATAAAAGTTGCTTGGATGGGCATGGACCATTCTGGTAAAACCATTCCTAGTAGAGGGAGCTGTGTGTGCAAAGGCTTATAAGTTTAAAACAACATCAACTTATTTGGTTAATAAAACTACAAGTTGTTTAACCTGTGAATGAGGAGGTGTGGGATGAGAGAGGCCACACACAGTTAATTAGAAAGGCTAGATCAGCTTTGGTAAACCTCATGCTGATGAGTTTGGCCTTGTCCTAGAAGGCAATGAGTAGTCATTGAAGGCTTTAAAACAGGGAAGTGACATGTGTGTGTTGTGTTTGGGAAAGATCCTGCTCTTTGAAACCTATAAACATAGGCAAAGTTGATCACACACCTTTTGTCTTTTCTGCAGTACCTATTTTTTTAAAAAAAAAAACAAACAGTTATCACACTGGAGTCAAACTGAAAGGCCTTGAATGCTGGATCCATCAACCACTTACTATTGGACCTTGAGCAAGTCACTTTACCATTGATTCATTTATTCCTCCTTTCTGATAAATAGGATATTAATTGTTCCACCCACATTGGGTTCTAGTGATGATTAAATGAGGTAATGTATGCAAATGTTTGTAACGGTGCCTTAAATACACAAAATAAATAACACAAATAGCATAAAACAAATATCTTTTTTTTGCTTGTGTGTTTATAAGACAATCTACCCTATGAGACTTTGACCTTCCCAAGGGCAAAAATTGTGCCCATTTTTGTATTTCCAGTCTTAGCACAGTGCATGGCTATGGTAGACACAATGGTGTGTTATCCAGATCCCCCTTCAGGGAAGGACTCATCTCAGCTATTGGAAGTGCTGTCCGCAAACAGCCTCTTCAGTAATCAGCCCCTTCAGGGATCAGCTCAGCTGTAGAGGGTTGCCTTGCTCAAAGTCACATCCCTTCCCAAGGTGGCCAAGACACAACGAGTAAATGATTTAGGATTACATATGCCTGATCCTACCCACCCATGGAGGGGTGTGGGACTTCTGAAGGGCAGCTATAGCTTCAGAGATCCTGTGGGGTTGTACAGGGCTGTCACTGGGCTGCATCAAACATCACCTTCTCCTGCTGCCTACTCCTGTTTCCTTCCCTCTCTTTTCTGCAGACGTTATCTCAAGGTCACTTCTTAGTAAATATCCTGCATAATGAAGCCCATCTCAGAACTGGCTTCCTCGGAAATCCAACCCCAGATTATGGCATTGAAGAGGTACTCAAAGTTTAGTTGGATTAATTAATTAGTGCTTATCTTATTTTTGCTGCTGAATGTGGAAATCATAGGCTTTATGTGTTATTTAACCCATCTTCCCTTCATTTTGCTGGGAATGCAGTGAACGATGTGGTCTGACAGGAAAATATACCCCCTTTTTTTTCACTCTATACTCTTATGTATGTACATGCAGGGATAAATTATACTCTGGCAGAGTGCAAATTTTCTGTGCCAAAAGCGTTTCTGTTGGCTTTTCTCCTTGTAATTAAACCATGTTCTTCCTTGAGGATGTCTTAAACATAAATGCTTGGATTTTAAGAGACAACGAATACAATGTGAAAAGAAACTGCATTGATAATATATTCCTTAAGAGATACCTAATGCAATACACTTAAACCCTAAAGTAAATTCACTGATAAATCAACTCAGTATACCATGTGAATGTTTAGTTTCTTGCTTCTTAGTGGTACTGTTGGTAGGAAAGGGCCTTTAATTTCTTTATACATCATGCCATCATAGATAACAAGGTGTATTTTTGTTGTGTAGTATGTGAGGTTTTAAACTGTAAATATAAAAACATTGTCACAGACAATTCAGTCCTACTATCCTGGGATGAGAGGGATTCAAGTAACTAAAAGTTGGGAAGTCCCCTCTTGAATCTTATCACAGTTTTGAGGGCATAGGTCTAAAAACACTGGGAATGCCTATTGCTATTCCAGTAAAATTTTCTCTCTTAAGAAATATATAAACAAATTCAGAGATGTCGGTTGAGATAAATATGTAAGTGAAAACTCCCAAATCATGCACATGAATGAAATTTCTGGACTGTGTTAACTGGGAGCTGACCTAGTAAAACGCAATGACTTTAATAAGATGTAGACGGTTATCTAACTTCTAGTTTCCAAGTGAAGGCATGAGATTATGAAGAGTAGTGAAGCTAGCAGTTTGAATATGCCGAAGAGAAGCAGTAAAGTGTTTCCATTAAGTGAAAAGTTGAAAGTTCTTCACTTAATAAGGAAAGAAAAAAAGTCGTATGCTGAGGTTGCTATGATACACAGTAAGAACAAATCTTTTGTCCATGAACTTGTGAAGAAAGAAAAACAAATGTGTGCTAGTTTTGCTGTCATACCTCACATTGCAAAATTTATGGCCACAGTGCATAATAAGTACTTAGTTGAGATAAAAAGACACAACATAAAGGATAATGCTTGAGGGGATGGATACTTCATTTTGCATGGTGTGATAATTACACAATTGCATGCCTATATCAAAATATCTTATTTACCCCGTAAATATATACACCTGTTATGTACCCCATTTTTTGAAAGATGGAAAAAGCATTACATTTGTGGATGGGAGACATGAACAGAAACATGTTCCAATTGCTGGCAGTTGGAGTCAGTACTATCCACAGTTTCAGCATCCACTGGGTGTTCGGAACTTATCCTCTGAGGATAAGGGGGACTACTTTATATCCTTTGATTGTCCTTGTATTCATTCTCAGAGTAAGGGTTGTTGTAATAGTTCAGTTTCATCCAGTTTTTAGCCTCAACATTTGTTTTCCCTTGTAAACACATAACCATTAAATAAAAACAAACATTCATTAAAAGGAAAGGCTATCTCATCTCGTTTTAGAGCATTTAGGATTAAACTTATGGCTTTCAAGCAATCAAATTGCTTCTTCAGAGGTATTAGCTGCACAGTTACATATGCATTCATTCCTTCAGCAAACATTTTATTGCATATGTAGTTATATGAACAAATAATACAAAAATTGAGGACCCAGAGATGAATAAAACTGTCCCTGCACTCATGGACTTCACAGTCATTAGGACATGGAAAAGTAAACATAATACTACAATGTAATATAAAAAGGACTGTAAGAGAAGCTGGAAGAGGGAACAAGAGGCTTTGATTGACCACAAAATATGTACTTAATTAAGATTTGGGTGGGGAAAATGTATTAGGGTAGCTTACTGGAGAAGGTGGTGATGCCCAAGATAAGTCTTGTGTGATCATTAGGAATGAATCAAGCAAAGAGACAGGGGAAATGCATTCCAAGTAGAAGGATCACTATGTGCAAAGACATTCAGATAAGACTAAGAGAGATTCAGGATGGGAGTTCTGGAAGGAAAAAGACAAACAAAAACATCAATAGGATAGGAAAGTTCATTTTTAGTCCTTAATGTGATACCTCATCACCTCATTAAACAATTCATTTGCAAAGACAACTTTTATAGGTGATATATTTCTTTCAGTTTATAATCCATACATTTCTCAAAAGAATCTTGAGATTCCTGAATGTTTAGTATCAATTTTGCCCACTTGAGAAATAAATTTCAAATGGCTTAGCTTTTACAAACATCTCTATATGAGCATTGTTTAATATAGCATTGATTCAATAGCTTCACTACATGTCTAATACTAAAACTGGCCCAATCTTGGGCTTTTTAAGTTGACTGTCTCATCCACCTGCTCTGGGACCAGCACGCCATAATAATAGAAGTTTGCAGCTTTCTGAATAATAGTACATGGTATCACCATTTATGTAAACATAGAGATCTCATAATTTTAAATTAATCACCTCGTTTTCTAAAATACCTTGTATGACAACCCACTGCCTTCAAAACTGAAGCTCAATATCTTATGAAAAGCATTCAAAACATGAGACAAACTCTCCCCCAAACTACCATGTCTGGCTCATTTCCCTCTATTTTCCCTCCTCTTCAAACCTCAAATGCAGCAGCCGTGCTAGAATTCCTTACCATTGCCTGAATATGCTCTGCAGAGTTTTAGCTTTGCTCATGTATCCTTCAGCCTGGAATTCCCCTCCTCACAGGACCCCACCCCTTTATGACTCCCTTCCTTCCTATCTAATATCTTCCTTCTCTTTGAGCCCATTGCATTTTTTCACTAATAAGAGTACTTGTAACCTATTGAACAATGGTGATTAATACTGACTCCAACAAAAGTGTGTTCAAGTACAAGTTCTGCCTTCTTTACTAGCTCTGACACCATGCACCAGTTACTTAACCATTTTAAGCCTCTGTTCCCTCATATGTAAAATGGGAATGATGATAATACCTATGTCTTAGGGTTATTGTGAAGATTAAATGACATAATGATTATGACACAGTTAATGTAGTACCTGGCATGTAGTAAGCACTCAATAAATGTGAGTTCTTATAATAAGTATTTCTCTAGATTTTTCTCTCCTTTCTTACACTTAGGCCTTCTAGTACCATGTCTGGATGCATTCAGCATTTATCATGGGCCTTGGAAGTAATGAGGACACACTAAGTAGTTGTTAAAATGAATTGATTTTAAAAGAGCTGTGGCCATTTTCCTAGTGAATCAACAGATTCATGAATAGAAGAGGACTTAAACTGAACCAATGGTTTGTTCTTATCCAAACATATCACTAACTATAGCAAAAACTTATGATTCCCTTAGGTTTCATAGCATTCTGAAGACAGTATATCTGGGTGCCAGGTGACTTTTTATGGGGTTTTAGACTATGAAATATTGTTCGTATTTTTACCAACAGAAAAAGATTTGTAAGAAATTTAGAATTTAAATGAATTGCTTCTTGTTTTTCATTTTTTTCTATATTTAGAATTCACTGCGTGAGATAATTTCCTAGTCACAGTTGAATGGAAAACCATAGTGAAACTACAAATTAGGGTAAAATACTAGCTTCTTGGTATATTTATTCCAAACGCAATTTCCCTCTGCTCCCAATATAATTTACTAAATAAGTACAGTCTAATTACATGTCAAATATTTCTTTTTTTTGTAACACATTGAGATAATTTCTACCATTTGGTGATTATATGGAATCTGGCCAACTAGGAATGATATACCAACTACTGAACATCCCACTCAGAGTCTCCTCAACACAAGAGGGTGAGGGAGTGTTGAAACATGCATCCATTAGAGCTGTATAACAATCAAAGGGAGTAATGTACAAATGGCTAGCAAATGCTTAGAGCACAGTTTCAAAAGTACAAAGCCTTTTTTATTTTTTATCAAATTAAATATATTCGTTGTGACATTAAAAAGCATTATCTAGATAAATGTCTGCCATTTAAGACATACTGTGTAGGTCAGCACACCAATATAGCCTTGTATTAGAAATGTATTTATTTACCAAAAACACAGAAAACACAACAAAGGCTCAGATAATAAGACTCAGTAGTCCCTTACTGTGACACTGAGTTGGCATTCTTGGAGGTCATTTTGAGAGAATCTAAGGGTGAAACTCTCAAATATGAGTTTGAAAAGTCTTGAGTAAACTCATGATGATTTCAGAATTTTAATAATGAGTTATTTTTAGGGTTTTGTTGTATATTGTGTTGTTTCAAATTCCTCATCCCTCCCTATGTCCATGTTGCAGAAATGTCCTCCCAAACTCAAATTTGTGTAGGACTATGACATTTGCTTTGGGGAGTAGGAAAAGTTAGAAGTAACAGTGAGCTAGCGTTAGAAGTAACAGTGAGCTAGCTCTAACCTTAGGCCTCAAGAGGCTTGCATGTTTACACTTGCTCTTGGACCTCTCCTATTGTCAGAAAAAGAACGTGACTCAGGCTCGCCCATTGAACCCCAAAGAAGAATGAGAGAAAACTGGAGCAGAGTTGTTACCACAGCAGAGACCAGCCTAGATCAGTTTATCTTCATATGTTTGAGAAAGCATATTTCACATTAGCAAAACAGCCTATTCTACTCCAGCCTGGATCAGCCAACCCCCAGATGTGTGAGCCAGCACACCTGAGTTAAGAAGAGCTGCCCAGATGAGCCTAGCCTAGATCAAACATCACCTACATGTATAAGCAAGCAAAACTGAGATTAGCAGAGCTGCCCAGCAGAGTCCAGCCTAAATTAGTTGACCCACAGAGTTGTGAGCTAAACAAATGATTAACATTGATGCCATTGAGATTTTGTGGTTGTTAGTCACGTAATGTAGTTGTGGCCATAGTAAACTGATAAATTGTTCACAAGGCACATTAAAA
This sequence comes from Gorilla gorilla gorilla, assembly GCF_029281585.2. Classification (NCBI taxonomy): domain Eukaryota; kingdom Metazoa; phylum Chordata; class Mammalia; order Primates; family Hominidae; genus Gorilla; species Gorilla gorilla. Next base: position 150,146,868 of record NC_073247.2, on the reverse strand, counting down.
AGGTTTTTAATTTTATGCCATAATAAAACTCTATTGTCATGAGTGAAAACCAAATATATGTACAGAATATCACACAGAAGTACTCTATGAGAATGACTTTATTTCCATTTTTCAGCCTGTCTACTTATAACTCTCAAGTCTAACTCTACTCTCTAATAAAAGTTTATTGTCAGGAGTTAAACCAACAAAGAAAATCTTTAAATTTGTATAAATTATCTGAGATTTTCTCTTAATCCCATTTCCCTAAATTTAGAAAGCAATATTTACTGTTTTTTAAATTATATTTTTAGGTACCAAGTTGTTTATATTAACAAAAAAGTAATTTTAAAATGTTGTACCTCGGATTTCTGATGGAGAAGGTGCAAAGAGTTATTGCAAATGGTCCAGGAAATCATATTTGTGTATAATACATTTTCACACATTATCATGCAATTTATATTTTAGATAAAACAGCTGAGAAAGACCATTATAGAGTATTTCTTGTAAGGCAGTGAATAACATGATAATAAAACCAAGACAACAATTTTATTCACTAGAGCAGCAAAAATAAGCAAATGTTTAGAAACAAATTTCAAGTGGAAGTCTATACACTGAAGACCATAAAACATTGTTGAAAGAAATTAAAGAAAATCAAATTAAATGGAAAGATATTTCACATTTATGGATTGTAATTCTCAGTAATGATAAGATGGAAAATTGATCTATAGATTCAATGCAACCAAATTCCCAGGTGGCTCTGATATGGTTTGCCTCTGTGTCCCAACCCAAATCTCATCTTGTAGCTCCCATAAATCCCAATTGTGGAGGCGGGGGACCCGGTGGGAGATGATCGAATCATGGGGGTGGGTCTTTCCTGTGCTGTTCTCATGATAGTGAATGGGTCTCATAAGATCTGATGGTTTTAAAACAGGAGTTTCTCTGCACAAGCTCCCTTTTTGCCTGCTGCCATCCATGTAAGATGTGACTTGCTCCTCCTTACCTTCTGCCATGATTCTGAGGCCTCCCCAGCCACGTGGAACTGAGTCCAATTAAACCTCTTTCTTTTGTAAATCACCCAGACTCGGGTATGTCTTTATCATTAGCGTGAAAACGGACTAATACAGCTCTTTTTGCAGAAATTGACAAGCTCTTCTTAAAATCCATATGGATATGCAAGGGACCCAGAATAGCCAAAAACAAACTTGAAAAAAAAAGTTGGAGGATTCACACTTCCTAGTTTCAAAAATTATTATAAAGATACGTTAGTAAAGATAGTATTGTAGTGGTAAACAGATAGGCATATATATTAATGGAATTAAACTGAAATTCTCAAAATACATCCTCACCTTTATACTCCATTGATGTTCAATAAATTGCCAAGTCAATTTGATAGAGGAGAGGTAGTCTTTAACAAATGGTCCTGAGACATTGAGGTAGCATGTGCAAAAAGATGAATCTACACTATAACCTCACACAATACCCCAAAATCAATTAAACATCTATCGTATCAAAATGTAAGAGGTAAAACTTTTAGAAGAAAATTTTTGTAACCTTGGATTAGGCAAGTTCTTAAATACAGCACCAAATGCATGATCCATAAAAGAAAATATTGACAAGTTGGACTTTATATGCATAAAAAGCTTTTGTGTTTCAAAAGACAAGGAAATGAAATGACAACTCAAACCAGGAGAAAAATATGTGCAAGTCATATATCTGTAAAGGACTGTTATCAAGAGTAATTAAATAATTCTCACAACTCAATACAACTCAATTTCTTGTCCGTAATAAGACAAATAGCTCAATTAAGAAATGGGCAAAAGATTTGAATAGACAGCTCAGCAAATATAGATATAGGAATAGGAAATAAGCATATGAAGAAATGGTCAAAATCATTAGTCATTATGAAAATGAAAATTAAAACCACAATAACATACCAATATACAACCACTAGAATGACTGTAGCCAAAAAGCCAGATAATAACAAGTGTTGACAATAATGTGGAAAAATTAGAGCATTGCTGGTGGAAATGTAAAATGTTTTAGGCAATTTTAAAAACAGTTTGACAAATTTTTAAATAGTTAAACATACCACACAACACAGCAATTCTACTCCTATATATCTATCCATGAGATATACAAACATTTTCCCATAAAGGCTTGTGAGAGAATGTTCATAAAAGCATTCTTTTTATAACAGCTACAAACTGGAATCCAAATATTCATCCACTAGTGTAAGAATTTTAAAAAATGTGGTGTGTCCGTAAAATGCAGTACAATTCATCAATAAAAAGAAACAGACTACTGATGAATTCTATAACATGAACAAACCTCAAAAACATAATGCTAAGTGAGAAAAGCCAGATACAAAAGACTGTGTATTGTACGGTTCTATTTATATGCATTAGCCAGAAAAGATAAATCTACAGTGAAAGAAAACAGATCACTGGTTGCTTGAGGCTGGGTCTGAGAGTGTTGACTGACAACACTTGGGCATGAAAGAACTTTTTGGGGTGATGGAAATGTTCTAAAACTGAACTGTTGGAGCAGTTTAACAACTCTATAAATTTATTGAAAGTCACTGAAGTATATAATCAGAGTGGGTAAATTGTATGTTGTATAAATTACAAAATAATAAAGCTATAAAAATGGCACATGAAAACATATGCTTGTCTGTGCTGCCACCCTAAATCCCATTAAAACAACAGAAAAATAACACACATATAAACACAACCACCAGAGAAAGAGAAGAAACTATAGCACAAGAGAGAAATAAACAACATTTTGAAAGGAAAGCAATGGATAGAAGTGGATGGAAATGACTTATCAGAACAGAAAGAGCTGAAGCCTAAGTAGTTATGGAAATAATAAGTGAAATAATTTTTCTTAGACAAACCTGAGCATAGGCTTTGGATTAGTAGGCCCCATTCCACACATGCCCACAGAAAGTATGTGTGAACTTGAGGTGATATGAAAGGATAAGGATAGTTTTAAAATCGACAGAAAATGCTGTTAGACTTCCTGGTCCTCAACACCAACTCATACAGTCACATGTCTAACTCAAAGAGGATGAGACATGAGGTTTATCTTCTGGAGAAACTACAGTTGAGAGTTTCTAGACTGCCTGGTGTGATATTACTCATTTCAAAGCTTAGAATATTCCATACTAATCCAATGTCTCAAAAGCTTATGGTGAATTTTTAGGATTTGACTAAATGTCACTATTCGGCATAAACTGAAAAATAAACTTTTTTAATTATGAAAGAAATAATGAACATAAATCATCGATGAACAAATTCAAAAGTTCTTTTAGTTAGCCTTAAACAGTTGAGGAAGTTTCTTTCTACTACTAGATTTCTGGGAGGTTTTTAAAAATCATGAATGGATGTTAAATTTTGTCAAAGGTTTCTTTCACATCTATTGAGATGATGACATGTTTTTCTTCTTTTATCTATTATATGATGAATTACTCTGATAGTTGAATGAACCAACCTTGTTTCCCAAGATAGACCCCACATGGTCATGATATAATTTTTATATATTTTTAGATTCTATTTGGTAGTATTTATGTTGATGTTTTTTGCATTGATGTTTATATGGGATATTGTTGTACAATTTTCTTTTGCTGTAATGCTCTTATCTGGTTTCCTTATTAGTGTAATTCTGGTCTCATAAACTGAGTTAAGAAGAATTTCTTCCTCAAATAAATTCTGGAAGAATTCCTGTGGAGTTGTTATTATTTCTTACTTAAATATTTGATACAATTTGCCAGTGAAGCCATCTGGACCAGAATTTTTCTTTGTTGGAAGCTTCTAAACTACAAATTTAATTTCTCAGAATTACATAGTACTATTCAGGTTACCTATGTCTCTTTCAGTGAATTTTGGAAGTTTGCAAGTTTTGAGGAATTCATCCATTTCATCTATATTGTAGAATCTATTGCCATAGGGTTGTTTGTAATATCCCTTTATTATGCTTTTAATATCAGTATTGTCTTCTGTGATTTCCCCAATTTCATTCCTGATATTTGTAACTGGTGTCATATTTTGTTCTTGATCAGTCTGGCTAGAAATTTTTCTATTTTGTTGACTTTTTCAAGGTACCTGCTTTTGACTCATTGATTCTTCTCCTCTCCTCACTTTTTGTTAAGTATGGTCTTCTTTACCTAGTATCTTCTGGTGAAATCTTGTATCACTGATGAGACCTTTCTTCTTTTATAATATAGGCATTAACTGTTATAAATTTTCCTTTCAGCACTGCTTTAGCTGTATCCCACAAGTTCTGGTATGTTATGTTTTTGTTATCATACAACTCAAAATATTTTCCATTTGGACCCATGGGGATTGTCCAGAAATATTTCTTTTCTGGTTTCCAGTTTAACTCTGTAACAATCAGAGAACTTAGTTTGAAGTATTTTAAATGTGTTAAGCTTTGCTTTATGGCCCAGAATATGTTCAGTCTTTATGATTGTCACCTGTGCATTTTCTTAACAATGTCTTTTGGCTAGTAAAAGTTTTCAATTTTGATGTAGTAGGGATTGTTTGTTGTTACTAAATTGCACTAATGCCCTGCAGAGAGATAATGAGAAAATGAGGGTGGTTAACAAACAATTAAAGGCCAAATGTGAGAGCCACACTGTCTTCAAGGTAGCCTAACAGGAGGCCTCCAATGGGAGAATAGTTACAGGTTAGGGGTAAATTAAGGATTTGCTAATTAGGGTCCTAGAGGTCCAGAAATGTTTAAATTATCAGCCAAAGTAGGTCCATTATCCAAATTCAAGTCTACTATTAGATGGGATGCTGAAACATGAGATGGAGACATCTAAGGGGATGGTCTTGAAGATTTTCACTCTATAGATCCCCCCTACATCTCTCAAAGCTTCTAGAAGTGGCCCACCATTTTGGAGTAAGAGTTAGTACTTTTACTATGAGAAAAGAAATTACAGAGGCTTCTCTCATGCAAGGCAGCTGGTACTATCCCTCTCCCCACACGGAGATGTCCCATCTCCTCTCTTGGTTGCCAGGACAATAACTAGGGTTAAATATTAACATAACCTGGATCAGAATGTGATAGTTTTGATAAGGAGGAAAGACGTTACACTCTGAAAGAGTTGCAAAAATTTGCTAGCATGTTCTGCAGAAGCCATAGTATTTTCTGGGATTCAGTTTCGAGGATGCTTCTACAAGGAATCTGGAATGTAAGACTAGATTACCAAGAATTCATTGATTTAGGGGCACTTCCTTAGGACACAGGATTTAACACCCTGGCAAAGACTCCTTGGATGGGACAAACTCACTGCTAGCATGTTTCTTACAAGCCTGGAGAAAGTGATGTCTCATGCTGTGGGAAGTGAAAATGTCAAAGTTGCCCTGGCAGATGGTAGAAGAAGAAATAAAAAGGCTCAGGGAAGGAGGAATGCTGGAATTGATTTATTATGTGAGGCCATAAAACTCACCAGAGAGTTATGTTCCACAGGAGAACCCAAAGGACTCACCATTCATCAAGGTTATCAAGAATGTGCTAGTGCAAAGGCGCTAGCATCACCAAGTTCAGTAGTGGCTCTTTTCTGTAGGCCAGGGATGATAGTAGTTTGCTTGTTAGCAGCCATGGAGGTGATGGGTAATAGAGTAATAGAGGCAAGAAGTCAGAACTGGCATATTCTCCAATTAAGATAATTTAAAAAAAAAAGCTACTCAGGTGATTCTGAGTTGCATCTAGGTTTGGAATTCAGTCTCCAGTATTCTTTCCATTAAACTAATGTGGCTTTCTTGTTTATTTAGATTTGCTCATAAGCAACAATTCTTTTTCTCCTGTATCAAAAGTACTCCTCATTGTAGAAATTTAGGGGAAAAGGAGATCAAAAGAAGATAGAAACAATTTTTGGCATCGCTTATAATATTAAGTGAGCATTCTTGCAGCTAAATCTCTGCATTTCCATGATTATTTTTAAAAATAAATTCCTAGAAGCAGAATAGCTGTGTCCTAGCTGATGCACGTTTTTAGAGTTTTTGGTACATATTGCCAGATTGCCTCCAGAGACTCACCAGACTACATTCCCAAATTAGGCCTATCAACATTCCCATTCCCCATTACATTGCCAACATGAGTAATTATAATTTTGTATGATTTAGCAAGTTTAAGAGGTGAAATTGTGTCTCACTTTATTTACATCACTTTATTATTTTTGAAATTGAGCTTTTTCATATTTTATCTAGTCTTCACATTTGTTTGCTTTTTGTACTCCTTTTTCAAACTTATAGCTGCCAATTTTGGGGAAACATTACTCTTTTTTTGATTTGTAATAGGACTTCAAGTAGTAAGGTTTTTTTCTTATTAGTCATTTGCCTTCAAATTTTCTTCATAGTATTTTTTCCTTATATAAGGTTTTAATGGTTTGCTGGATTTTGTTACATAATATATGACGGCTTTGCTTTATCAACTAAATTTGCATGGATTTTTAATCACATATTTATATCGGATATACATGTGATATCTGTCAAGAGTTTCTGTTCTGTTTCAAAGTGCTGACTCTTTCTGTGATAAAATTATGCTTTTAAAATTATTTTATAATACAAATATCCTCTAACTTTTTTCATTTTACACAATTTTCTTGATGGGTTTCATACATTTATTTTTTCCTGATTAACATATTAGTTTTAAGTTCCAGAATGAATTTCATTGTTTCTTATATTGTGTTCAGTGTATAGAGTAATTCAGAAAGAATGGACATTTGTATACTATGGAGTCTTCATATTCAATAACATGGCATGTGTTTTGTTTATTCTCATGCAGCTGTCTTTTTATAAATAAGGTTTGTGATTTTTGATATATTTCAAAAAAATTTTTAAATTATTCTTTTCAATATACTTAGTATTTTATTTCTTCCCCTTCCTATCCTCATCACCTTCTTCACTAAAGTTGTATTTAGTGGTCATATACTAGGACCCACTTTCCTGGCCTACCAAATACTCCATGTATCTTTTGCCAAAATGGAAAATGGACAGATATATAGGATAATTAAAAAGGAAGGCAAACTCTGAGACAAACGGATATCTAAGGAAAGAATGGCTGTGCTTTAGGACCTTAGAGAGGATACTTGATGGAAATTTGCTCATCAAGTCAATAAAGTAGTTTAATTGATTCTGAGGTTTAGTGTAAGAGACTGCTAATTCCTGTTTCCAGGCAGTGGTTATTATAAGCTTGCCAGTTCACTATGATGATGAGGAAGAACTCTTTTCGCAACTTGAGCAGCCATTTGGGCTGAGAAGGATAGAGCTGGTGCCAATCAGTGTGAAAGTGTTAGTGGAAAGCAGTCATGGTTTCCATCAGAGGTATCATTCTCATTAATGAGTATGATATTTTAATGGAGTTGTGCAGTATTGTATGTGTTTGACCTGGCTCACAAAACCTTTTTTCCCTCCTAGGCCTCTGGGTCTGTGATGGGAGGGTCTGCCACGAAAGTCTCCAAAATAGCTTGAAGGCATTTTCCCCATTGTCTTGGCTATTAATATCCCACTCCTCTTTATTTATGCAAATTTCTGTACCTGGCTTGAATTTCTCCCCAGAAAATAGTTTTTTTTCTTTTCTGCCATATGGTCAGGCTGCAAATTTTCCAAACTTTTACACTCTACTTCCCTTTTAAATGCAAGTTTCCATTTAAGATAATCTCTTTGTTCCTGCATATGGGCATATGCTGTTAGAATCAGCCAGGTCACATCTTGAATGCTTTGCTGCCTGGAAATTTCTTCTACCAGATACCCTAAATCATCTCTCTCAAGTTCAAAGTTCCACAGATTTCTAGAGCAGAGGCACAATGCTTCCAGTCTTTTTGCTAAAGCATAGTAAGAGTGACCTTTATTCCAGTTCCCAGTAAGTTTTTCATCTCCATCTGAGACCACCTCAACCAAGAATTCATAGTGTCCATATCACTGTCAGCATTTTGGTCAAAACCATTCAACAACTCTCTAGGAAGTTCCAAACCTTCCCTCATCTTCCTGTCATCTTCTGAGCCCTCCAAACTCTTCTGACCTCTGCTTGTTACCCAGTTCCAAAGTCACTTCCACATTTTCAGGTATCTTTATAGCAGTGCCCCACTTCTCCAGTACCAATTTTCTGTATTAGTTGTTCTCACATTGCTATAAAGAACTGCCAGAGACTGGATAATTGATGAATAAAAGAGGTTTAGTTCACTCACAGCTCCACAGACTGTACAGGAAGCATGGATGTGAGGCCTCAGGAAACTTACAATCATGGCAGAAAGGCAAAGGGGACACAAGCACATCTTCACATGGCAACAGGAGACAGAGAGTAAAGGGGGAAGTGTTAAACACTTTAAACAACCAGATCTCATGAGAACTCACTCACTATCACAAGAACAGCAAGAGGGAAATCCGCCCCCATATTCAAATCATCTCCCATCAGGTCCCTCCCCTAACATTGGGAATTACAATTCAACATGAGATTTGGGTGGAAACACAGAGCCAAACCATATCAAACTGTATTCCTCTGTTTTAAGGATTAAAAGGAAAATTTAAAAATTGACACTTTAAGGGTACACTATTCAATTTGACAAAAAAATATTTTTTCAAAGCAGTTTCTGAAACCAAGAGAATAAACCATATGGTACTTTTTTCACGGATCCTGACTCTTAATTTTATGCAGTTTAGCACTTTATTATATACTCTCCTTTCTTTTGGGATATTTGTGCTGAGAATGTTAATTCTATCTCCCCAGTAAAGTTATAAAACCACTGAAGGCATATATACAGTGCAACACTACATGGCACTGCAGCATTGGAGTTCCCTTTAACAATGTGTTAATCCATTTCAACTAAAATATTACCAAATTTTGACTTATTCTTCTATTTTTATTTGAAGTATTATAAAGACAAGTCTGATTTGTATTTAGATAACACATTTTTTTTTTTGAGATGGAGTCTTGCTCTGTTGCCAGGCTGGAGTGCAGTGGTGTGATCTCTGCTCACTGCAACCTCCGCCTCCTGGGTTCAAGTGATTCCCCTCCCTCAGCCTCCTGAGTAGCTGGGACTACAGGTGCACAGCACCATACCTGGCTAACTTTTTGTATTTTAGTAGAGAAAGGGTTTCACCGTGTTGGCCAAGATGGTCTCTATCTCCTGACCTTGCGATCTGCCTGCCTTGGCTTCCCAAAGTGTTGGGATTAAAGGCGTGAGCCACCACGCCCGGCTGATAACACTTTTGCTGTGGCATGAAAGGTAAATTTAAGGAAGATGAGAATGGAGGAATGAAAAGTTGAAATACTATTACAACAGCACATGGGAAATACAACAAAAGTCTGATGAGGCCAGGGGTAGTAGGCATGGAGAACAAGACAGATTTAAAACCTGCTTAAGAGGAAAAATATGCAGGATTTAATTGACAGGACTTAGAAACATAGATTACGTAGTCAAGGATAATTCCTAGAGTTGACTTGAATCATGAAATTTAGGTTTGAACTTTAATAAACTTTTAGTTGTATGATTTGGGGCACTCAAAGATTTATTTAACTGTTCTTTGTTTTTTTCACCATTTACAAAATTGTGGATAATAATACCTACCACATAAGGTTGTTTCGTGGATTAAATTGAATCTATAACATGCTTTGTCAACTCTAAAGCACTTTGTGAAAGTTAGACATTATTTATTTCATTACAAATACTGTATATTAAGGGGCTACTGTTAGACATTTTTAGATCTATGTACAAATAACATTAATAATATCTGTATCTTTTTTTCCCTTGGTGTGAGAGGGTATTTAAAAGGAGACATTGATGAAGTATTTTCAATATCCTATAACTTGTTTCCCTTGTTGCCAGAATACACACTAGAGTATAATGAAAACTGAAATGCTAGAATACAAACCATTCTTTAAGACCTAGCTCAAATTCTAGGCCCTCAATATATTGGTGGTAAAGTCACACCCTATTCATTGGCCTTGTCTTCCTCATCTGTAAAGCTAGAGTATTGGACAAAGTTCTTATTTCTACCACTGGATAGTAACTAGCTCTCAACTCTCAACATTTATATTAATCCACTTCAACAAGAACTACCGGCCTGGTTTCGACCTTTGTCAACCTAATGGAAATGACAAACTTTCTAATGCAGAAAGTAACTCCTATTTTCCTACAGCTTCATCAGGAAATACTGAGTGTGTATTTTTTTCCTTGCTCTTCTTACCCAAAGGACAATCTGGGCCGTATATCTTGGAGGCTGAGTTTTCCTAAGACCAAGGTTAGATATTGTTGTTTTCCATAGTGTGGCTCCCTGTATTCCTCTAATGATAAAAGCTTTCCTCTCCTAGCTTCTCATTCTATTATTGAAGGCAAATTTTCCTATTCCTTAAGGCCTACCTCAAACACAAGCTTATTTATGAAATTCTCCCTCTTCCCCAGAGTTTGCTTTTTTTATTGCTGAAGGCTGAACTAGTTCATTTGTTTAGAGTCTAACTCAAGCAATTTTTGCAAATACTGTATTCTTTGTCATGTATGGTAACTGAAGTTTCTGTTCCTTAGCTTGTATTCAGCTAGTGTTTTGATAGAGATTACCTTGCACTCCAGGAGCACAAACAGACAAACAAAGGACACCTCTCCCAGTATTTGCAGATTAGGTCTGTGCCAGGGCACTCCTTTAACACTTAGGCTTGCACTGAGCCTAGGATTCAGCCTAAAGTGAAAGCTTAGGTCTTAGCATGTGTCTCTGGTTGTGTGCATGACTTCCTAAATTACCAGGTCTAAACTGCTACTTTTGAAATCCTAGGTTCACAAAGAAATTCTCCCAAGGTTTTTTCTCATTCCTTAGTTGTTGGTTTTTTTGATGTTTTGTCTATAATTTTTTGTCCCCAGCATCTAAGGATTGTTAGTTTAGCTTGCAGTGTTTTCCAGTAAAGTCTACCATTTTTCTAGCTTGAGCCCCAAGTTAGGCAAAATAGTTATGAGTGTCTTGCCTTAGTTTTCCATGTAGCCCCTAGACGGGTTAGAACATATATTCACAATAGTTTCTGAATAAGGTATGCTCTGTTCCCTTCTAGAACCAGGGGCCATGGTCACACTAGGAAAACAGACTGCCACTGTTCAGTGACCAAGACTACTGCCGTATAGGAAAGGGGATGGAGTAAGGGCAGGTAAAAACATCACGAAACAGTTCCATATTGCCTTTTTCTTGATTCACTGTTAGCTTGTTTACTGCAAACTTTTGATTGTTTTCTGGAGTTCTGACAAAGTTGATTTTGACAGTTTCTGCTTGTCTTTTGGTGTTTCTTTGGAGTGGGGGCTGAGAGTAGGATGAAAGTGGGGAGGTACCTACTCTACCATTTATGCTGATATGACTCATTTATCTTTTATAATTATGTAATTACATAATTTTATAATTATGTAAAAACCAGTGCTTTTTATTTTTTGTGTGTGTAGACTTGAATTTCTGTCTAGGGTCATTTGCTTTTAGTCTGAAGAACTTTCTGTAATATTTCTTGCAAGGAAATTCTACTAGCAATGAATTCTCTCTGTTTTCACTTATTTGAGAATGCTTTTATTTTCTCTTCATTTTTTTAAAATATAGCTTTGCTGAATATTGGATTTTTGGTTGTTCATTTTTTTCTTTGAGCACTTCGAATATGTTATCACACTGCTTTCTGATGTACAAAGTTTCTTATGAGAAGTCAGCTATTAACCTTATTGGTGCTCCCTTGTAAGTAATGAACCATTTTTCTCTTGCTGTTTTTAATATTTTCCCTTTTTTTGTCCTTAAGCACTCTTACTATTATGTGACTATTTTCAGATCTCTATTTTTATCATACTTGGAGTTTGCTGAGATATTTGAATGTGTAGATTAATGTTTTTCAAGAGTTTTGGGAAGTTTTGAGCCATTGTTTCTTCAAATATTTTTCTTATCCCTTTTCTCTCTCTTCTCCCTCTGTCACCATCATTATGCATATATTGGTGCACATAATGGTGTTCCACATTTCTCTAAGGCTCTGTTCTTCTTTCTTGCTCTTCAGATTGCATAATCTCTATTAATCTATCTTCAAGCACACTAATTCTTTCTCCTGCCAGTTTAAATCTGTTGAGCTCCTCTAACAAATTTTTTATTTTAGTTATTGTACTTTTCATTTCCAGAATTTCTATATGGTTCTTTTAAAATTATTATTTTTAATTGTCAAATAACAATTTTATATATTTATAGAGTACTGTGTGATGTTTTCATATAAGTATACAATGTGGAATGACTAAATCAAGCTAAACCATATCCATCATCTCACTTACTTATCATTTTTGTGGTGAGACATTTGAAATGTACTATCTTAGCAATTTTGAAATGTACAACACATTATTATTAACTGTAGTCACCACACTGTGCAATTGATTTCAAAAAGTTATTCTATATGGCTAAATGAAACTTTGTACCTTTTGACCAACATCTCCCCATTCCCTTCCTCCACCCAACCAGCCTCTGGTTATCCTCATTCTACTCTCTACTTCTGTGAGTTTAACTTTTTTATATTCCTCATATAAGTGAGATCATGCAGTATTTTTCTTTCTCTGCCTAGTTTATTTCACTTAGTATAAGGTCCTCCAGGTTCATCCATGTTGTTGCAAGTGTCAAGATTTCTTTCTTTTCAAGGCAGAAGAGTATTCAATTGTGTATATATACCATGATTTCTTTATCCATTCTTTTATTGATAAACATTTAGGTTGATTCCATATCTTGACTATTGTGAATAATACTTCAGTGAAAATGAGAGTGTGTAGTTGCTGGCTGTATTACTTTAAGGCAGTCTGTTTTCCCCTGCAGTGTGAGGCCTGTGATGTTGCTCTTCATAGGATACAGTTTGGGCATGCACACAGTTACCTTGGGATGACAATGTTTTTACCAATCCTTTGTTTGACTCTTTCCCTGACAACACCCAGCAGAATATAAGCTCCACTAATTGCAGGCCCATTACTCTATTGCTTTAAGTTTTAAAGTTCATTTTTAGTACCATTTACTTCTTTCAAGAATACTCTAACTCCTAGAGAAAAAAATGTAAGAGGTTGCAGAAACCGTAGTGATATTTAACCTCAGACGAGTCAAGATACAATACTAAAAACCTTGAGAGTAAGCAGGTGTGGCTTTAGCAGAGTGACCTTAGAATACTGATAATTGTTGTGTTCATGGTGATGGCAATAAAAGAGCAGTTAGATTAGAATTTAAGAAAGTTCTATTTTAAAGAGATAAAAATTGTTAATAAATGAATGTTTCCAATGTTTCCTTCTTCCTGCTTGCTAAAGGGAATTCAAGCCTGGTATACCTTGCTTTCTTCTTTTCCTGCACAATGGAAAGAGGGTTCTGCCTTATCAGACTCACTCTTGAGTTTCTGTGGTATAGAATGAATCAAGAGTGAAAAAGGAGGGTGGGAGAATAAGATATTAATAATAGGTACATAAAGGGAAGAACTAGAGGGGATTATAAGGGGTTATGAGGAGAACTGTGATTTGTGAAGGAAATTGATGAAAGAGAAATGGGACATCTTAAGGAAGTATTGCTGTGGTTTATGAATCCATGTTCATAGTGGTACTGAAGCAGGATATTTCCCCGACCCCTTCACAGGTGTAAACTGGAGTGCACAGGTGCCAGCTGGGGTGAACTTCACTCACTTGCTGCTCCACCTCTTGCGGGAGGGGGAGCTCATGTGAGCAAGTGCAGGAGCCAGGGTGAGTGCTTTTGGGCACTAGCAAGAGAAAATTTCATACCCACCCCATGGCAGCATCTAGGGGAGCATGCTTGTGACCCCTGAAGCCCCAAAGGAAGTGTTACAGTGCCCTTTTAGCTTTGTCATCCACAGATGTTGCTTAAGTGTTAACAGCTCAGTGGAGGGATAGTGTGACAGCCTTTTGCACCCACACTTGTGGCACCTGAGCTCTTGTCCAGTGTCCAGGAAGAATGAGGTCACATGAATGAATTGAAGATGGTAAATGTGGGGGATTTTACTGCTGGTGAAAATAGCTCTCGGTGGGAAGGGGAGCTGAAGGGGATGGATGGGAAGGTAATCTTCCCATGGAGTCTGGTCCTCCCCTCTTGGGATCCTCTCTGAAGCTATGCCATCAAGCTTTCCCTCTGAAGTCAAGCTACTTCTCTGTGACGTCCAACTGTAGTCCCCAACGTCCAGCTGCTTCTCTCTCTCACTGGCTGAGCCTGGGGTTTTTATGGGCACAGGATGGGGGAGCGGGGTGGGCTGTGAGTGGTTTTGGAAAAGGCAGCATTCAAGCTAGAAAACAGGAATGTATGTTCTCACTTTGGGCCTCCATATCACCTTTTCAGTTTGAGGGTGGGGCTCTTGCCAAGAACCTGCCCTCTTCTGCCCCTATCAGTGCTAGTTATTTTCCATTTTTTTTCCTACAGATTTATTCTCTACCATTCTCTTCTCTGATTTGCACCCCTGCAGGCTCTAGGTACTGTATCTCCCAGGTCTCTAGCTGGGGCTTCTTCAGATTCAGTCAATGGAAGGCACTAGCATGAGATCAAATAATGAGAAAAGAGAGATGTTGGGTAGGGTATTGATTCCCTACCCAACAACTAACCTGGTTATGCTTTTGGCAGTGGCTTCATTCCTTTATTAAGTGTTAAAACTTCTGTTAAGAAGCCCTACTTTTATGGCTACAGTGTCCACTGAGTTTTAGTAACACCACTCTTTCTCTTGTTTCCTTCACTTCTGGACATGGTAGCAGCTTCCCCCTGTTATTAGTCCCCAGATATGTCACTGTCTTTGTTGGTTTTCCCTACCCTGACTACATCTTCATAAAAACGGCCCCTATATTAAACCTTCCTCAATTACACCATTTGAGCATTCTATCTATGTCCTGGTGAGACTCTGACTGATACAGCAATGTTTAAGCAATACAAATGATGGCCAAGCATGGTGGCTCATGCCTGTAATCCCAGCCCTTTAGGAGGTTGAGGCAGGAGGATTGCTTGAGGCCAGGTGTTCGACATTACAGTGAGCTATGATTGCTGTGCTGAGTGACAAAGCGACACCCTGTCTGTAAAAACAATAAAAATAAATAAAAATGAAAACCAGGCTTATTTTGAAATTTCTCTTGATTGCACAGACTGTTTTGGCCAGGATGCAACTCTAGGACTAAACACATGAATAGCAACCTTGTAAGTGTCTTACAATATGGGGTAATTTTAGCCTCTTATGTAAAGTTCTATAACTCTAACTATGAAAGAGGCATGAGAGAATGAATTATGTTTCTGGCAGGGCTTTGAGGTAACATTGGATAAATTTAGAAGAGAAATAGATAGATTCCATAGTTATTGCTCTATCTGAAGGCTTCATGATTTTAGATACGTAATTTCATTTCCTAATGGCTCTGACTTGCCTTAATGAAGTCAGCTAATGCTTTCTTTTAATTTTAATAGAAACTAATTTTATTTCCTCCTTGCCTTTCTAAATTATAATTTCTCCTCCATCACCAAAAGAACTATGGTGACATATGTCGACTGCCTGGATGCCTAGAATCAGTACTTAATAGATTTTAACCATAATATATATCCACAGAATATAATACTTACTAAGAGATGCTGATTCATGTAGCAACCTTGTGGCAATGTTTGATTCCAAACAGACAATTCAGGAGCCACATTTATAACTGTAGCCCTTTGTAACATTTTTGGCTGTTCCTGATGATTGGTTGTTAGCACATTATGACCAATGAGAAGGCAGTTGCTTTCCTTGGCTCTTTATAAATCTTAACCTCTTTCCTTCTTTTCACAGGACTTTCTGTTTTGCCCAGTAGGCACATTCATGAAGAGCTGCATACGGAGAAAATTTATTCTAAAATGCACTATTGAAAGAAAATCCTGGTGTGAATCTTTTTATAAGGAAATGGCTTCTAATTTATCTTCAAGCAAATTCAACATAGGAAATACCAATTTTACATAATAAATTGTGGTACATTTGTAACATGTTTGCTTTATCTCATCAGTTCTTAGAGTACTTGGAGAGTCTAGCTAGGAAAACAACTTGACTCTCATAAGCATTTGTATCTTTCAGCTATTTTTTTGAATTAAATTATTTGTAATATCTGGGCTTTTGGCCACCACTTTGGTTTGTCTGGGAAGAATCTTTATGGTTTATCCTAGGCAAGGCAAGTAGGGCAGCCTATTTGGCAACACTGCTGTTTGCATCCTTTCTAGCAGAGATATTTATCTCTTGATCTTCCTTTCCTACATACTCAGAAAAGGCTGCCCACAATGATTTTTAGCTCAGCTTTTCAATTCCTAGACTTCTCCGATGAGTCAGTATGAGATCTTCATGAATGGAGATCATCATGCATTTGGGGCAAAGCTGGAAGACCACTGAGCCTCCCATCAGAGCATAACTTACCCTGACAAGCCCATATTCTGTCAAGCCAATCTGGCTGAAATCTTCAGAGCACAGATACACAGAGGAGACCAAGGAGTCTTTAGAAGTTATTAATTTTCCCTCCTGCCTCTTGTAATAGCATATTAAATGTTCTGGTTTAATGAGTTGTTTATTTTAACCTCCCGCCTATACTCCCCAGATTGTTATACAAGAACCTTTCCAAACCTAGAAGGCAGAAATGCTTTGTCTCTAGTTACAGTCTCAAAAAAAGAAGTCTTATGCCTAGTCATCCTCCACTTTCTGGCCTTCCTAGGCCCATGTTTTTGTCTGTGTCTTAAGTTCTTATACTCTAAGAGGCCAAGAAAAAATGAGAGCAAAGTGGAATGTGAATAACCACTTACTGAGCACTTATTATGTGACAGACTCTTGTGCTGGGGCTTTACATATAGCATTTTCGTTAATCCTCATTAAACCTTAGTTTATAGATGCTATTACTAGTTCAATTTGACAAATGAGAAGATGAAAGCCAACTTGATTGAAGTCACAAAATATACATTCAATGGCAGGTCTGGGATCGGAACTCAGGTTTACCTGAATCCAAAATCTGTACACTTCTCATCATACCATGCTACCTCCCACTTTTTAAAGCACCCATCTATCTGAGTTTCCTTTCCATTTTGAACTAGCTTCTTATGGCTGAACAATGTCCCTGACAACATTATCTTAAAGTGTAAAAGATGTTTGGCTACCACAGCCCATCTCCCTGCCGCTTGTTAGGACTTCACTTACAATATGAGATGATGTGCAGGAATCATGAACTTTAATACACTGCCAAGATCCTCCTGTACTTGCTTATAGAAATGGATTTAATATTCTATTTTAGAATCAGAATGTTTGCATTTTTCATGCTACTTTTCTCACACTCACAGCCTCTCCCACACTCACACCTCAGACTGAACTGGTGTTGGCATTGTTCTGTGGTGCTTCTCCTCCTCACCGAATAACCATGAGCTGGAGTGAAAAGGCAGCAGGAAACTAGTTATGGCCATGTAACCAAAGATACTAAATGCTTCCAAATCTCAAGGAACCAGCTAGGGTCTGGGTTTTACCCTAAAGTTTGTCAACCTTTCTAAGGTTGCCACTGCTCACCTCTAGGTACTACTGTTGCTTTAGCCACATCGCTTATTATAGGTGCTGTTCAGAAACACCTGCTCAGAATGTCCCTGCTGCCACTTGAAGTTTCCTGGACTTCTTTTGGCTGTATGGCTTTCTGCATAGCTAGAGCTCCCAGGGTCTCCTGGTTTTGGTGGAGGTTGAGCAGCCATGAGAACTCCCTGCAACTGGTGATAAGAGAAGACAGAGCTGATGAGCGGTGAATTAATAGGCTCCTCCTGGACCTCCTAACCCATCTGGTAGCAGTTAGTTCTTTTCACTTATATGTACCCTTTAACCAAGTGTTCTCTGGTTTATTAACTTAGCCAGACCTTAAATAGCTGGCAACATTGGGCTATCAAATGTAAGATAGGGGAAATTTTCATGTTGTGACCCTTTCAGACCTCCAAAGTGACTCTATGGAAGAGGCCTTCACAGCTATGAAGTATATCAGGGAAAATCAAGACAGATCAGGAAATTTTGTTTCAAAAATCCCCTTAAAGAAATATGATAGCCTAATTGGACACTGGCCAATTAGAATGGATGCAAACAATAGGTCGGGAAGTACAGGAGTGTATTAGCCAAATGTCAGCCATGTTGGGAGTTATTATTATTTTACTGATAAGGAGGATATGTGATCAAGAAAGATTGGAAACACACTTTAGCAGTCACCTAGCTAACCCTTTGCTTTTAAGGATTAGGTGTAAACTTAAGTTTTTAGTCTTCCCAAGGCTCTGCCAAGACCGGTCTTGGTGAAACGTTGTTGGCTGTGAGCAGAACATTTAACAAAAGGCGGTGGAGCTTTTGGCTGTTTCTCTAGATGCCTTTCTTCCTTATCACTCTTTTATTCTCTTGAGATGCTATAAACTGGCCACTGATTCTATGTGAATTCCTGGAATCAACCTAAGTGTCTGGTTTTTTTTTTTTTTTCTGTAAACTCCTCAGTAGGTGATTATGGCTGTGCTGCTGCAAACTAGTGGCATATTGATTCAAGTCTCAGTAAGGAAGGTTTATATGTCATTTGGTCTCTTGCTGACAGGTAGTACTGCGTTCAAACATATGGCAATGCTTTTTTTGCAGCAATAGATGCTTATATAGATAGTTGAAAAAAAATTGTGGGCACATAGTAGGTGTATATATTTATGAGTTACATGAGATATTTTGATACAGGCATGCAGCACATAATAATCACATCAGGGTAAATGGGGTAGCCATCATCTCAAACATTTATCCTTTGTGTTACAAATAATCCAATTATACTCTTTCAGTTATTTCAAAATGTAAAATTAAATTATTTTTTATTACAGTCACCCTGTTTTGCTAGCAAATGCTAGGTCTTATTCACTCTTTCTAACTTTTATTGTACCCCTTAACCATCCCCACTTATTACCCACTCATGCCCACTACCCTTCCTAGCCTCTGATAAACTTTCTTTTATTCTATATCTCCATGAGTTAAATTCTTTTAATTTCTAGCTGCCAGAAATAAGTAAGAACATGTGAAGATTGTCTTTGTGTGCCTGGCTTACTTCACTTAACATAATGACCTCTAGTTTCATCCATGTTGTTGCAAGTGACAAGATCTTATTGTTTTATGGCTGAATAGTAAGTACTCCACTGTGTATTTGTCCTACATTTTCTTTATCCATTCATCTGTTGATGGACACTTAGGTTGAATCCAAATCTTGGCTATAGTGAATTTTGCTATAATAAACGTAGAAGTATATCTCTTTGATCTACTGATCTCCTTTCTTTTGGATATTTATCTAGGAGTGGGATATGTGGGCTGTATTACTAGTTTTTTGAGAAACCTCCAAACTGTCCTCCATAGTGGTTGTACTAATTTACATTCCCACCAACAGTGTATGAAGGTTTCCTTTTCTCCACATCCTCACCAGCATTTCTTATTGCTGACTTTTGGATATAAGCCATTTTAACTGGGATGAGATGATATTGCATTGTAGTTTTGACTTGCATTTCTCTGGTGATCAATGATGTTGAGCACTTTTTTATATACTTTTTGCCATTTGTATGTCTATTGAGAAATGTCTATTCAGTTCTTTTGCCCATTTTTAATTGGATTATTAGCTTTTTTTCCTATAGAGTTGTTTGAGCTCCTTATATATTCTGGTTATGAATTATTAATCCCTTGAGAGATGGATAGTTTGCAAATATTTAATCCCATTCTGTGTGTTGTCTCTTCACTTTGTTGATTGTTTCCTTTTTTTTTTTTTTTTTTTTTGCAAAGGCTTTTTAACTTGATGTGATCCCATTTTCCTATTTTTGCCTTGGTTACCTGTGCTTGTGGGGTATTACTGAAGAAATCTATGCTTAGTCCAATGTCCTGTAGAGTTTCTTGAATTTTTTCTTGTAGTAGTTTCATGGTTTCGGGTCTTAGATTTAAGCCTGTAATCCATTTTGATTTGATATTTGTATATGGTGAGAGATAGGAGTTGAGTGTGATTCTTCTGCATATGGATGCCCAGTGTTGACAGTACTATTTATTGAAGAGGCTGTCCTTTTCCCGATATATGTTCTTGGCACTTTTGTCAAAACTAGCTCACCGTAGATGTATGGATTTATCTCTGGCTTATCTATTCTGTTCCACTGATTTATATGTCTGTTTTTATGCTAGTACCATGCCGTCTTGTTTATTATAGCTCTGTAGTTTAATTTAAAGTTAGGTATTATTTCTGGGCTTTCTATTATGTTCCATTGGTCTCTGTGTCTGTTTTTGTACCAGTGCCATGCATCTAATCTTTGACAAAATTAAGAAAAAGAAGCAACTTGGAAAGGACTCCCTCTTCAGTAAATGGTGCTGGGATAACTGGCTTGCCATATGCAGAAGATTGAAACTGCACCCATTCTTTACACCACACACAAAAATCAACTCAAGATGGCTTAAAGACTTAAATGTAAAACCTAAAACTGTAAAAAACCCTGGAAGATAACCTAGGAAATACCATTCCTGACATAGGACCTGGCAAAGATTTTGCATTAGTGTGTTCTCACGCTGCTAATAAAGACATACCGGAGGCTGAATAATTTACAAAGGAAAGAGGCTTAATGGACTCACAGTACCACATGGCTGGAGGGCCTTCACAATCATGGCAGAAGGCAAAGGAGAAGCAAAGGCATGTCTCACATGGTGGCAGGCAAGAGATCATGTGCAGGAGAACACCCTTTTATAAAACCATCAGATCTCATGAGACTTATTCACTGTCATGAGAACAGCATGAGAAAACTCTACCCCCACGATTCAATTACCTCACAGCAAGTCCCTCCCATGATATGTAGGGCTATGGGAGCTACAATTCAAGAT
The DNA here is from genome assembly GCF_029281585.2 of Gorilla gorilla gorilla. NCBI lineage: Eukaryota > Metazoa > Chordata > Mammalia > Primates > Hominidae > Gorilla > Gorilla gorilla. The sequence continues at coordinate 150,126,063 of NC_073247.2, read as the reverse complement.
GAGATTTTGGTGGGGACACAGCCAAACCAAACCATGTTATTCCACCCCAACCCTTCCCAAATCTCATGTACTTACATTTCAAAACCAATTTTGTCTTCCTGACAGTCCCCCAAAGTCTAAACTCATTTCAGCATTAACCCAAAAGTCCACAGTCCAAAGTCTCACCTGAGACAAGGCAAGTCCCTTCTGACTAGGAGCCTGTAAAATCAAAAGCAATTTAGTTACTTCTTAGATACAATGGGGGTACAGGCATTTGGTAATACACCCATTCCAAATGGGAGAAATTGGCCAAAACAAAGGGGCAACAGGCCCAATGCAAGTCCTAAATCCAACAGATCAGTCATTAAACCTTAAAGTTCCAAAATGATCTCCTTTGATTCCATGTCTCACATCCAGGGCATGCTGATGCAACAGATGGGCCCCCACAGCCTTGGGCAGCTCCACCTCTATGGCTTTGCAGGGTACACCCCTGCTCCTGGCTGCTTTCACAGGCTGACATTGATTGTCTTTGACTTTTCTGGATGCACGGTACAAGCTGTCGGTCGATCTACCATTCCAGGGTGTGGAGGATGGTGGCTTTCTTCTCACCACCCCACTAGGCAGTGTCACAGTAGGGACTCTGGCAAATTCCTGGAGCCAGCTTGAATTTCTCCCCAGAAAATGGGTTTTTCTTTTCTATTGCATTGTTAGGCTGCACATTTTCCAACCTTTTATGCTCTGCTTCCTCTTGAATGCTTCGCTGCTTAGAAATTTCTTCCCCCAAATACCCTAAATTATCTCTCTCAAGTTCAAAGTTCCCCAAATCTCTAGGGCAGGGGCAAAATGCCACCAGTCTCTTTGCATAGCAAGAGTGAACTTTACTCCAATTACCAACAAGTTCCTCTTCTCCATCTGAGACCACCTCAGTCCAGGTTCTACTGTCCATATCACTATCAGCATTTTGATCAAAGCCATCCAACAAGTCTCTAGGAAGCTACAAACTTTCCCCCATTTTCTTATCTTCTACTGCACCCTTTAAACTGTTCCAACCTCTCCCTATTACCCAGTTCCAAAGTTACTTCCACATTTTCAGCTATCTTTGCAGTAGTGCCCTACTACCTGGTACCAACTTACTGTATTAGTCTGTTCTCATGCTGCTAATAAAGACATACCTGAGACTGGGTAATTTATAAAGGAAAGAGGTTTAATGAACTCACAGTTCCATATGGCTCGGTAGGCCTCACAATAATGGCAGAAGGCAAAGGAAAAGCAAAGTCACGTCTTACATGGTGGCAGGCAAGAGAGCATGTGCAGGGGAACTCCCATTTATAAAATGATCAGATGTCATGAGACTTATTCACTATCATGAGAACGGCATGGGAAAACCCTGGACCAATGATTCAATGACCTCCCACTGGGTCCCTCCCACGACACATGGGGATTATGGAAGCTGTAATTCATGATGAGATTTGGGTGCAGACACAGCCAAACCAAACCACATCTGATTTGATGATGAAAACATGAAAAGCAATTGCAATGCAAACAAAAAAATAACAAATGGGATCTAACTAAACCAAAGAGCTTCTGCACAGCAAAAGAAATATCAACAGATTAAACACATAACCTACAGAAAGGGAGAAAATTTTTGCAAACTCTGCATCCAAAGAATGTCTAGTAGCCAGAATCTTATAAGGAATGTAAATGAATTTGCAAGCAAAAAACAACCCCATTTTTAAAAAGTGGGCAAAGGACATAAACAGATACTTTTCAAAAGAACATATGCACGTGGCCAGTGTGCATTTGCAAAAATGCCCAACATCATTAGTCATTAGATAAATGCAAATCAAAACCACCATGAGATACAATCTCATGCCAGTCAGAATGGCTATTATTAAAAAGTCAAGGGCTGGGTGCAGTGGCTTACGCCTGTAACCTCAGCACTTTGGGAGGCTGAGGCAGGCAGATCACAAGGTCAGGAGATTGAGACCATACTGGCTAACATGAAGAAACCCCGTCTCTACTAAAAATACAAAAAATTAGCCAGGCATGGTGGTGCACACCTGTAGTCCCACTTACTCAGGAGGCTGAGCCAGGAGAATCGCTTGAACCTGGGAGGTGGAGGTTGCAGTGAGCCGAGATCGCACCACTGCACTCCAGCCTAGTGACAGAGTGAGGCTCTGTCAAAAAAAAAAAAAAAAAAAAGGAAAAAAATAACAGATGCTCGTGAGGTTGTGGAGAAAAGGGAAGGCTTTTACACTGCTGGTGGTAGTGTAAATTAGTTCAGCCATTGTGGAAAGTAGTATGGTGATTCCTCAAAGAACTTAGAATACCATTTGACCCAGAAATCCCACTATTTGGTGTATGTACCCAAGGAATTATAAATTATTTCATCATAAAGACACTTGCATGCATATTTTCATCACAGCACTATTCACAATAGCAAAGATATGGAATCACCCTAAATGCCCATCAATGGTAGAGTGAATAAAGAAAATGTGGAACATACACTCCACAGTATACTATGCAGCCATAAAAAGAATGAAGTCATGTCCCTTGCAGCAACATGAATGGAGCTGGAAGCCATTGTCCTAAGCAAACTAATGCAAGAACAGAAAAACAAATACCACATTTTCTCATAAGTAGGAGCTATAATATGAGAACATATAGACACAAAGAGGGGAAGAGCAGACACTGAGGCCTAGTTGAGCTTGAAGGGTGGGAGGGAGGAGAGGAGCAAAAAACTACCTATTGGATACTATGCATTTTACCAGGGTGACAAAATAATCTGTACACAAAACCCCTTAGACACTCAACCTACCTATATAATAAACTTGCACATGTACCCCTGAAGCTAAAATAAAACTTAAAAAATTATTAATAAGAAAAGACTTTCAAAAATAAAGTCTGAAAAAAAAAATAAAGTCTGTTTATGACGAATCATCTTTTTAATGTATTGTTGAATTTGGTTTGCTAGTATACTGTTGAGGCTTTTTGTATCAATATTCATCAGAGATAGTGCCCTATAGTTTTCTTCCTTTGACGTGTCTTTGGTTTTGGTATCACAATAATATTGTCCTCATTGAATGAGTTTGGAAATAGTCCCTCTCCCTCTATTTTTCAGAACAGTTTGAGTAGGATTGGTATTAGTTCTTTAAATGCTTGCTAGAATTCAGCAATGAAGCCATAGGGTCCTGGGCTTTTCTTTACTGGGAGACTTTTTTTTATTATGGCTTTGATCTTATTACTTGTTATTGGTCTGTTCAGGTTTTTTTATTTCTTCATGGTCCAAACTTTGTAGGTTTATGTGTATAGGAATTGATCCATTTCCTCTGGATTTTCCAATTTGTTGGCATACACTTGCTAATAGTTGCCTCTAATGATCCTTTGAATTTCTGAAGTATCAGTTGTAATGTCTCCGTTTTCATCCATCATTTTATTTATTTGAGTCTTCTCTCTTTTTTCATATTTAGCCTGGCTAAAGTTTGTCAATTTTATTTATCTTTTCAAAAAACCAACTTACAGTTTCATTGCTTTTTTCTATTGCTTTCTTCATTTCAAATTTGTTTATTTCTGCTCTGTTCTTTATTATTTATTTTCTTCTGCTAATATTGGGTTTGGTTTGCTCTTGCTTTTCCAGTTCTTTAAGATGCATCTTACGTTATTTATTTAAAGTTTTTATTTTTTTCTTGATGTAGGCACAGCTATAAATTTCCCTCTTAGTATTGCTTTCACTGTATTCCATAAGTTTTAGTATGTTTTGTTTCCATTATCATTTGTTCCAAGAAACTTTTCATTTTCTTTCATAATGTTTTCATTGACCCAGTGGTCCTTCAGGAACATATTGTTTAATTTCCACTTGTTTGTATAGTTTCCAAAATTCCTCTTGTTATTGAATTCTACTTTTATTCAATTGTGGTCAGAGAAGATGCTTGATATTATTTCAACTTTTTGAATGTTTTAAGACTTGTTTTATGACCTAACATATGGTCTGTCCTTGAGAATGGTCCAAGTGCTGAGGAGAAAAATGTGTATTCTGCAGCCATTGGATAAAATATGCTGTAAATGTCTATTAGGTCCATTTGTTCTATAGTGCAGATAAAGTCCAATATCTCCTTGCTGATTTTCTGTCTGAAAGATGTGTCTAATGCTGAAAGTGGAGTGTTGGATTGTCCAGCTATTATTGTATTGGGGTCTGTCTCTTTAGCTCTAATAATATTTTCTTTATATATCTGGGTGCTCCAGTGTTGGGTGCATATATATCTAAAATTGTTATATTCTCTTGTTGAATTGACCGCTTTATTATTATATAATGACCTTCTTTTCCTCTTCTTACAGTTTTTACCTTGAAATCAATTTTGTCTGATATAAGTATAGCTGCTTCTGTTCTTTTTTGGTTTCCATTTACATGGAATATCTTTTCCATCCCTTTATTTTCAGTCTATGTGTATCTTTATAACTGAAGTATGTTTCTTATGGCAACAGATCATTGGGTCTCACTATTTTTTAATCCATTCAGCCACTCTGTCTTTTCATTGGAGAGTTTAGTCCATTTACATTCTACGTTATTACTGGTAAGTAAGCACTTACTCCTGCCATTTTGTTATTTGTTTTCTGGTTGTTTTGTTGTCTTCTTTTCCTTTTTTCTTTTCTACCTGTATTCCTTTTAGTGAAGGTGATTTTCTCTTTAATTGTGATTTAATTCCTTATTCTTTATTCTGTGTATCCATTATACAATTTTGATTTTGTGTTACCATGAGCCTTGGAAAATACTACCTTATAACCCATTATTTTAAGCCGATAACAATATAACAATGCTTGCATAAACAAACAAGCAGGCAAAAAGAAAGCTAATAAGAACCATATGCCTTAGCTTTATCCCACAATTAACTCATTTTGTTTTTATTTATATCTTACTATACTGTCTGTGTCTTGAAAAATTGTCATAGTTATTATTTTAGATTGGTTTATCTTTTAGTCTTTATACTTAAGATAAGGGTAGTTTACACACCACAATTACAGTGTTATAATATTCTGTGTTTTTCTGTGTACTTACTAATACAAGTTTCTTTTGTGCCTTTAGATGATTGCTTATTGCTCATTAACATATTTTTCTTTCTGATTGAAATACTCCCTTTAGCATTTCTTGTAGGCGTTCTGGTGTTGATGAAATCTCTCAGGTTTTGTTTGTCTGGAAAAGTATTTAGTTTTCTTTTATGTTTGAATGATATTTTCATTGGATATACTATTCTAGGGTAAAAGTTCGTTTTTTTCCTTCAGCACTTTAAATATGTCATGCCATTCTCTCCTGGCCTATAAGGTTTCCACTGAAATGTCTGCTGCCAGACATATTGGAGCCTGATTGTATGTTATTTGTTTCTTTTCTCTTGCTGCTTTTAGGATCCTTTCTTTATCCTTGACTTTTGGGAGATTGATTATTAAATGCATTGAGGTAGTCTTCTTTGGGTTAAACCTACTTGGTGTTCTATAACCTTCTTGTACTTGGATACATTTTTCTAGTTTTGGTATGTTCTCTGTTATAATGCTTTTGAATAAACCTTATACCCTTTTTTTTTTTCTCTATCTGCTATTTAAGGCCAGTAACTCTTAGATTTGTCCTTTTGAGGCTGTTTTCTTTTTTTTTTTTTTTTTTTTTTTTTTGAGACGGAGTCTTGCTTTGTCGCCCAGGCTGGAGTGCAGTGGCACGATCTCGGCTCACTGCAAGCTCCACCTCCCGGGTTCACGCCATTCTCCTGCCTCAGCCTCCCGAGTAGCTGGGACTACAGGCGCCTGCCACCACGCCCGGCTAATTTTTTGTATTTTTAGTAGAGACGGGGTTTCACCGTGTTAGCCAGGATGGTCTCGATCTCCTGACCTCGTGATCCGCCCGCCTCGGCCTCCCAAAGTGCTGGGATTACAGGCGTGAGCCACCGCGCCCGGCCTGAGGCTGTTTTCTAGATCATGTAGGCATGCTTCTTTGTGTTTTTATTTTTTTCTCTTTTGTCTCCTCTGACCATGTATTTCCAAATAGCCTGTCTTCAAGCTTCCTAATTCTTTCATCTGCTTGATCTATTCTGGTATTAAAAGACTGATCCATTTTTCAGTATATCCATTGCATTTTTCAACTCTAGAATTACTGCTTGCTGCTCTTAAATTAGTTCAATCTTTTTGTTAAATTTATCTGATAGAAATCTGAATTCCTTCTCTGCTTATCTTGAATTTATTTGCATTTCCTCAAAACAGTTAGTTTGAATTCTGTCTGAAATTCATATATCTCTGTTTCTCCAGGATTCGTCCCTCGTGACTTATTTAGTTTGTTTGGTGAGATCATGTTTTCCTGAATGATTTTGATGCTTATGGATGTTTACCTGTGTCTGGGCATTGAAGAGTTAAGTATTTATTGTAGTTTTCACAGTCTGGGCTGGTTTGTACTCTTTCTTCTTCAGAAGGCTTCCCAAATATTTGAAATAACATGGATGTTGTGATCTAAGCTGTATCTGCTTTAGGACCTCAAGACCAGTAATGCTGTCATTCTTGCATACTGATAGAGGTACTGCCTTGATGGTCTTGGACAAGATTTGGAAGAATTCTCTGGATTACCAGGCAGAGACTCATGTTCTCTTCCCTTACTTTCTCCCAAGCAAATGGAGTCTCTCTCTGTTCTGAGCCACCTGGAGCTGAGTATGGAGTGAACAAGCATCCCAGTTGCCTCTACCACTAGAACTGCATTGGATCAGACCTGAAGCCAGCATAGCACTGGGTCTTACCCAAGGCTCACTGTAACCACTATCTGGCTACTGCCTATGTTCACTTAAGGCCCTTGGGGCTCTACAATCATGAGATGGTGAAGGCATCCAGGTTTGTTTCCTTCCCTTCAAGGCAGTGACTTCTCCCAGGCCCCAAGCAGGTTCAGAGGTGCTGTACAGGAGCCAGGGACTGGAGTAAAATACTTTAGAGGTCTACCTGGTGTTCTGTCGTATTGCAGCTGAGGTGGCACTGAAACAAGATGCTGTTCTTCCCAGTCTTCCTTCCCCTTTCCACAGGCAGAGGAGTCTCTCACTGTGGCCACCACTACCACAGGCCCATGGGGATTACTCCCAGGCTACCCACCAATGTTCCCTTAAAGCCCAGGGGCTCTTCAGTCAGCTTATGGTGAATGCTGCCTGGCCTGAGACTCACTATTCAGTGTAGTGAGCTTCCCTCTCTCCCAGAGGTCCAGAGGGGAGGTCTAGAAATGCCATCCAAGCGCCAAAGCCTGGAATTGAGGATCCAGAGAGCCAGCCTGGTGCTGCACTCCCCTGTGGCTGAGCTGGTACCTAAGGTGCAAGAAGTCCCCTTTATTTTTCCCTCCACTTTTCTCAATCAGAAGGAGTCTCTCCCCTTAGCCACCACAGCTAGGCAGGGAATATGCTGAGTCTCACCTGAAGCCAGCAAGTCTGAGCGTCTCACCTGAGGCCCATGGCATACTACCTAGGTGTCACTGCTAGTTATTCAGGGCCCAAGGGCTCTTTAGTCAGCAGATGATGGATCCTCCCAGGACTGGGTCCTTCCCTTCAAGACATTGGGTTCTCTTTCAGCCCAGGGTGTGTCTAGAAATGTCATCTGGGAGTCAGGGCCTGGAAAGTGTGCCTGATAACTCTGACTGGTGCCCTATCCTACTGTGGCTGAGCTGGAATCCTTTGCAAGACAAAGTACTCTTTAATATTTCCTCTCCTCTCCTCAAATGGAAGGAAATGATCTCTTTTGAAGCCACAAGCTTTGTGGCCTGGAGTTGGGGGAGGGCTGTTGGAAGCACTCCCTTAGCTGCTCTGACTGTATCTCAGTAGGTCATGTGTCCCTCAAGTCCACTGGCTCTGAGCCAAGTTCAGCACTAGGACTGTCCTTGGAGTTACGGTTTTTGTGTCTTAGATTGCCTTTCAACTTTATGTAGGACCCCAAAGCACTTTAACCCATGGTGGCGTGGTTTGCCAGAACTCCAGTTATAACCACTGTGATAGGTGATTCCTTGTGGCTAGGGCTGGTTTAAATGTTCCCTCTATGGGTGGGTGTCAGCTGAGTTCCGCCAGGTTTTGCTTTCTGCTGTGACAGAGTGGCACTGAGTTCAATGCAAAGTTTCATAATCGCTGCACTCTCCTTCTCCTAAATGCACAGATTCTCTCTCTACACCACATGGCCACTGCCAGAGGGGTGGGGAGGGATGGTGTCGTGATTCAGGACTGTCTTTTCTACTCTTTTTAGTGCATCTTTCAGTGATATAAAGTTAAAACCAGGTACTGGGAGTGCTCATCTGATTTTTGGTTCTTATGAAGGTGCTTTTTTTGGTGTAGAAAGTTGTTATATTTTGTGTTCCTGTAGTGATGATGATTGGTAGAGCCTGCTACTCTGCCATCCTGCTCCATCCCTCCTGTGACAATGTTTTGTCACTTCTCTTCATATTTCCCCCATGGCTTTCAGTGAGTGCCCCCCATCCACCTATCCCTGAGAAGAGAAAAGATACTTGATGTTTCCTTTCTTTCACTCTTCCCTTTATCTGACAATCTCTTTTTTTCAGTTTCCTGTTGTTAGTAACAAGGAACAACAGGACAGTACTTCACAAGCAAAATCTCCAATTCCTTCACAGTTCTCCTGTCTTCTCAGACTCTCAAAAATTTTTTGCTGACTTTGCCCTCTAAGTGGTCAAAGCCAACCAGGGAACAATATGAATAGAGGGAAGAGATACCACGTCAATAAAGGCAAACGCAAGAACAATGCAGAGGAAAGAAACCAGTGACTGGGAAAGTGGAGCTTCTTTATCTTATTTTTAAAGTGTGGCTATGATTAGTGTTGAAAACTTAGAGAGTTCCATGGCAGAAATTTGAGATTCATAGGTTTTTGCGTGTCTCTGCCCCCAGTACTTTATCACTGTGAGGCCTTGTCAGAGCTCTACTCTTTTGTATCATTCATAATCTACTCTGTGAGCTGTAGGTCTTGAAGAGCCACATAGCTAAGTGATTCTCCAACCTTGAATCACTAAAGTTGAGCCAAAAAATGAAAACAGACCATCTCATTAGTAAACCTTACTAATACACATATACAATTGTTCCCCCAGTCCATTTTAAAAGAAATTAATAGTCCATGCATTCAGGAAAGATTAACCCTAACTACTTTAATAAGAATATAAGTACGGCACATAATAATATATTTCAAGACTTTAGTATAATGAACCTGGCTTGAGACTTCCTTTGGTATTTACCATGGACCTATGTCACTCCACTGCTTCATGATTAGAATAAATAATAAATGGGCAAAGAAAACTGAATGTTATGATAGGAAGGAGCCAACAGAAAGTCAAGACTCCAATCTCAACAAATCAATGACAGTATTATTTAATGACTATTTTCAAATATTTATACTTGTCAAGGAGACTTCCTTATTGTGCTTTTTTCTTTTTTTTTCTGAAAAGCATTTTAGGAGAGTTGACACAATTTGTTTTTCCTCTACCTTTTCCCACATTTCCAATTAATTTAATGCTATATCTATAACTGCTTAACCTTTCTGAGATGAAGATGCTGTTCAGTCATTTAACATCCAATATATAATACATTGATTACCTATGTCTTCTGTCTAAATCAGAATAGATCCTCAGTAAATTTTCAGATAATTTAAAATATTTTCACTTTCCTGCCACCCCCATTCCATATATCAGAAAATAAGATTAGTGGCAATTCAGTGGCAGAGTCAGAATTAGAGCTCTGATGTCCTGATTACCAGGCAAGCAGTATTCACAATGTTCAATATTCCTTACCAGAGAGGTTCCCAAGAAGTAAGATACTCAGCCTTCCCTGCAAGGGACCTATTTGACACTTGTTGACAGTTACCAAAGTGCTTTACATTTTACTGGAGGTTATTATGCCTTCAGTGAGGTCTTTTAGAAAGGAGCTTCAGAATAGCTAGCACAACTTCTAAAACAAGCATCAGTTAGTTATCTTAACAATACATACATTCTTGATTTTCCCTGTTAGAGCACTGATAAAAATCAACAAAAAGATTAAAGTTGGTAAGAATTAACATATGGATGTTCATTTGAAAGCATCAATGAGAAGAAAATGAAGAACTATTTTATTTTAGTAGAAAACATTTCTTTTGACAATATGCACATTAAGATACCTATATATAAAAATATATTAAAATTCTATATAGTTTTACCAAATGGTAATAGGAGTAAAATCTGAGTGGCAGGATTCCAGGTAATGGTATTTTTTCTTTTGTACTTCTGCATCTTCCAAATGCTCTATAATGACAATGAATTATTCTAGTGACTAGAAAAACTTTTTAACTGCTTTAAGATTTGAGATAAATGTGTATCATATATAGGATTGGGAACCACTGAGCTATGTCCCCATTAGTAAGTGGTTCTCCCATAGACTGACTGTTCTTTTTTGTGTCATACAAATGAAGCATATTTATGTACTAATACCTTAACTTTAATGCTAGGTAATTTATTTTCAATACTCTAGCACATATATAGTGTGCTCTTAGGCATCTCTCTCTTATCACCCATGTAGGTCAACTGCCATTGACCTAATACATATACACATACTGACTGATTTCAGGACTTGGCTAGTTAGATGTATGTTCTTACAAGAAACTACTTAATTCTTTTATTTTTCACACATCTATTAAGTTGGCACTATGGTCCAAATAGAAACCATTTTGCTATGTTCCAATGTTATCTGGTTTTAATGAGTCTCTGAGGTCTCTGAATAGATTTTACTGCCAAATGTGATTCAGCCAAACACTGCAAGTGAAACACTTGGGGCATTTTATCTGCCAATAGATTTCTGCCTGCAGTAGCAGCCAATACATTTGGAAGATTGTCAAATGACAAATTCTTAAAGCTTTACCACAAGACCACTCAAATGAATTCAATGTGGTATTGCTGCTCTTGGTTCAAAACAGTTGCATATATTCATCTTCACATAAGTGCTACAAAAATATTCCGTACCTACATTTAATAAGTGAATTGATTCAATGGGTTCAAGCTCTAGTTAACTGCTGTGAAATAATATTTCTGTGAACAATAATTGTGGGAGCTGATACCATAATATTTGCTTTTAAGTTGCTTACAAACAGGTTGAAAGAAACTGCCCTCAAGAATCTCTAATAAATGTGTACAGAGGAGACGGGTGATTGCATTTTAAATGGGAATCACAAGAACAAAAGGAAGTTATTCTTCACGATGTCACCAAATAAAACAATGAGGGAAATTGCTAAATTTTCGCAGCAGCCCATGTCTGAAGTGATACAGGCCCAGATTAAGGTGGTGAAAGTACAAAATGGAGACACCAGAGCATTATAATGGAAGAAAAACAACCAGCTTAGTGATTAATTAATCATGGTGAGAGGAAATTAAAGGTCTCAAAGACGGTTTAACATTCCTGAGTGACCTAAAGGAGAAACGACCTTTTGTCAGATATATGAAAATCAGGAGTCAGATCTATTATGTGGGTAGGATGATGGGATGAATTATGTTGAAATTCATCAGTCTGGTAGATAAAGGGTATTATGTGAAAATGATGTAACTGGATTTTTATGTGGCATTTTGCAAAGTGATATGGTTTGGATGTTCTGTCCCATCCAAATATCATATTGAAATGTGACCTCCAATGTTGGAGGTAGACCTAGTGGGAGGTGTTTGGGTCATGGTGGGCAGATTCCTCATGAATGGCTTGGTGCTACCCTTGTGATAATGAGTGAGTTCTTGCTCTGAGTCCATGTGAGATCTGGTTGTTTAAGAATGTGCCACCTTCCTGCTCTCTCTTGCTCCCTTTCTTGCCATGTGATTTGTTGGATCCTCCTTTGCCTTCTGCCATGATTGAAAGCTTCCTGGGCCTCACCATAAGCCAAGCAGATACTGGTGCCATGCTTAGTGACAACTTGCAGAACTGTGAGCCAGTTAAACCTCTTTTCTTTATAAATTACCCAGCCTCAGGTGTTTCTTTATAGCAACACAAAAAAACTAGCACTCAAAGTCTTTCCTAGTATACTATGTATAAGATGAATAAATTGGGACCAGACAACAATTGTGTGTGTGTGTGTGTGTGTGTGTGTGTGTGTGTGTGTGTACGGTTAAACAGAATTTATTCTAATATATCAGTGTTAACTCATCTCTGATAGGTCTCTGTCTTCTACCTTGTCATATTAATCATATTAATTAATTGAGTGAGAATATAGTTTGAAACGCTTATCAAGCCATTAGTAGATACAAAACCAGAAGAGATAATGAGTTATATTGGAAAATATATTTTGCCCATATTTTTAGCCTCTTGATACCAGGTTTTGAATTCTGATTTTTAACAACATGAAATTTAATAGTGATACATTTCAACATTCTACCTTTGTGTATAAAACCAGCCTTACAAGTATAGTAGCACAGTTTTGGGATGACTTATCTTAAAAACAGTGAGATGGCCAGGCGCGGTGGCTCACACCTGTAATCCTAGCACTTTGGCTAGGCTGAGGCGCGTGGATCATGAGGTCAGGAGTTGGAGACCAGTCTGACCAACATGGTGAAACCCCGTCTCTACTAAAAATACAAAAATTAGCTGGGCGTGGTGGCCTGGGCCTGTAATCCCAGCTACTCAGGAAGCTGAGGCAGGAGAATCACTTGAACCTGGGAGGCGGAGATTGCGGTGAGGCAAGATCACGCCATTGCACTCCAGCCTGGGCAACAAGAGAGAAACTCCTTCTCAGAACAAAATACAAAAAACACAAAAAACAGTGAGACATGTGAAAAGGACTTGCTGTCCTACACAATAAGCTCCATAAATCAACAGCATTTGGAGGCTATATCAATAGATGTTCAGTGTCTTGAAGAGGTAGTAGGACTGCTCCATTTTTCACAGGTCAAAATATACCTGAAAAATTTATCATGTTCTTGGTATGACATTTTGAAGGAGATATTCAAATAGTGGTGTTCTCAGAGAAGAAGTACCAGGATGGCGAACCGACTTAAATCTCAACAGCCTCCAACATTTGAAGGAACTGAAGCTGTTTAATTTCAAGAAATCTCAGAGAAGAAATATGACAAATATTACAGATTGGCTCATTCCATATCCTTCCCAATCCTCTTCTACCATACTTTTCACTAGTAAGAGTCTTGCAATCACAAAACTGCATTGTCCAGATTCCCTTATGTCTAAGCTTCTGTATGTGATCTAGGCTTCACCAAACAGATATACTTGCCCATTAAATTTGAGAGAGAAGTGGTGACTGTGAATAAAGAGTTAGAATCTTCAAGAGAAAATGTGGCAGAGATTCTACTTTTTGTTGTCTAAAATCACAGATGCTGAATAGTGGGCATTCGTGTTAGTGGAATTTCTGCTACAGTAGCCCTACAGTTTGGTTGAGAATTTCTTGTTACTGGCTGTGTATTACCCAATCTTTGATCTCCCACACTGTCAAACATTCTGTAAGCTATCTAACAAGCTGTAATAAATCCCTTTATATTTAAGCTACCTAGGGTGGATTTTATTATCTGTGACTAAGAATCCTGACATAGAGATATAGGTATTAGACCAATGGATAGGTGCTACAAAAAGAATGATTTCATCCAAGATGACCAATGATGGGATGGGATGTCTCAGAGAGAACATTAGTTGTGTTCAGTAACATAGGCAATCACTTGGTGGGGACAAAAGCATCAGGAGGTGCTTGGCTGAGGTGACTTTTAAGTCTCCTTCTGATTACCTGAGGTTATGTGAGTATACAAAGAAATTATTCAACTACCTGATCAAAATTATTCTCACTTTAGTGTGAATGACAGATAGAAATAACCCTCTATTGAGGCGTGCAAAAGCTATTTATGTGGATCTCATTGTGAAATTAGAGAACAAAACTCTTTGAGGAAAGAGCTCTTTCCATTAGATTGCACATACTCTGGATAGTAGACCTGCCCACCTCACTCCTTTACTTTCAGAAGGATGAGACCAACACTCATATTTATTTCATAATGTCTTGAATTATTCATTGCACAAAACAGAGGAGAAATAAAAGCACTTAGGAAATAATATATTACAATTAATATTATAGGGTCATATAAATACATATAACCAATACTCTTCATAGAAGATTTTATATTTCTAAATAAACACCACTTTCTCACTCCCATTTTTACTTGCAAAAAATCTCACCTCTTCTTTAAGCTTCTTTGTAAATCCCACCCCTCATGAAGATTTTCCTGGACACTCCAAACCCATTTATTTTTTCCTGAGAGGCTTTACATTTGTGATTCCCATTTACTGGGATGCTTTTCCCTTAGACAAAAGCATGGATAACTTCCATTCTTTATTCAGGTGTCCATTCAAATGCCATTCTTTAGAAAGGAGCTGGATGCTCTGACTCATTCCTGTAATCCTAGCACTTTGAGCAGGCCAAAGCATGGGGATTGCTTGAGGCCAGGAGTTTGAGGCTACAGTGAGCCATGATCCTGCCACTGCACTCTAGCCTGGGTAACAGAGCGAGACCCTGACTCAAAAAACAAAAACAATAACAAAACCCTAGACTTCCTAACTTAAATAGTAACCCATCACCTTCTCTTTGGTTATTTTAATTTTAAAGTTTTATTTATCACTCTCTGAAATATTATCAGGACCTAAAACCACTCTACTGATTCGTTTTCATGTTGGGTACCTGTCTGTCTTCCCTCCTAGGAGGGGAATTCCATGAGGGCAGGGATTTTTTTTTTCTTTTCTTTTTTTTTTTTTTTACTGCTGTATCACCATCACCTAAAATAGTGCTTTAGCTATAGTAGAACTTCATACATATTTATTTTATGAAGGAAGAAAGAAATGGATACATTCTCTCAATGGGATATCATGTCTCTTTTCTTTAAATCCTCAAATATCATGCATATACTCATTTTACGATAGTATTGTTATTCTACCTTACATATAATAATTTATATACTTGTATTACTCCTCACCCCAAGAGTGTGTGAGAGTAAGTCTATGGTTTACCTATTTGTGTTTTCACCTGCAATCCTTATCCTATAATAAGGGCTTAATACATACGTTTGTGAATTTGAACATGGTCAGTTATCCCCGGTATGTTCTTTACTATATCTACATATTGATAGCAGAAAACATAACATATCAAATATGTATGTTTTTTGTTTTGAACATAACATTTCATATATGTATCATGTTGGTTTTGAACAGAATTCCAAACAAAAGACAATCAAATATAATGAGGAACACAACCCATGGGAGAAGTAAGCAGATAGAACCATATTTTCAACAGTTCTTATCAAAGGTAGATGTGATGGTTAATTTTATGTGTCAACTTGGAAGATGTTTGTGGATGAGATTAACATTAAAACCAGTGAACTTCGGGGAAAGCAGATTGCCCTGTCTAATGCAGGTGGGCACCATCTAATAAAATGGAGGCCTGAATAGAACAGAAAGAATGGCCTCCCCAAGCAAGAGTGAATTCTCAAGCAGACTACCTTTACACTGGAACTTCATTACCACCACCTCTCCTGGATCTCTAGTCTGCAAGACCACATTGTAGATTTAGACTTTTCAGCCTCCATAATTGCGTGAGCCAAGTGTTTATAATAAATGAGCAAATAAATAATAAATCAATATTCTATTGGTTCTGTTTTTCTGCAGAATCTTGATTAATACAGTAAACATTTGATTTATTTGTTCTGCCCCTTTCATTGATGGGCAAATTTTGTAACTGGAGTGTCATTCTTTTCCTTCGAGACTTCTTATTTCCTGTTGAAATGAAAATGTATTTGAAGGAGTAAATAAATACCTAAAGGCTTATTAGACATTTATACTTTTGCAAATGACTTTCGAATCTTTTCTTTAGAGCAGGTTTTAACAGGAGACAGGATGTGAAGGAGAAAGAAAGTTGAGAGAGAGTGATCCTAAGATTCTTGGCACACTTTGTTAAATGGAGCTTGATGAAATATTGGCTATAACTTGATTTAATCTACAAAGAGGTTTTAGATATATTGTGCCTTACATTCAGAATGCTTAAAAACACAGTTTTATCATTTGGATCTAGTCACAGCTAATACTTATACTAATTGACCGAACCATTACTGTGACTACTTCCCAGAACAATGTAGGCTTTACACCCAAGAGATAAGCCTCAGGACATTCAGGAAGAAGTCTTAGGTCATTAGAGTGATTGAACATTTATCAGGCTTTCACAGCACACTAGACTGGCTAAGATGCACAAGAGATATATGCTTTGCTTAAACACATCCCCATTTAAAGGAAACGGGCAAGACTCTGCTAAATAACTCTCTATTGAAGAAGCAAAAGAATAAAAATACATTCAGTTGACTAAATTCTGTAATGCTTATCAATTTAGGGGAGGATGTCAGTTGTAAGGATAAAAGGGAGGCCACTTTTATAAGCATCAACAATGATATTCTGTCTCTCACTTTAGAAGCCACCTAGAGTCTATCTGGGCCTTAGTCTATCTTGAGAAGAATTTCTCGGCTAAATTGGTCTCCTAGTATTCTGAAACACTGAATATTTGCTTTCCCAATTCCAGAGACTTTCTACTGCTTAAAGCTCTCAACTGTGGCAACTCACTTGAAAGATATTCCTCAGAGATTTATATTCTAAATGTTTTCTCTTTCCTTTCTTCCCTTCCCTTCTCCTCCTTTCCCTTACCCTCCCTTTCTTTACTCTTCTTTCTTTTCTCTCTGGCCCCGCCTCTCTCTCTCTGTCTCTCCTGTCTGTCTCCTGCACATTTCTTTCCTTCCTTACCACACTCAGCAATTAAAATATTAATTTTCTTGGTGATAAAATTGAAACTAGTTTTTGAGGAGTAGACAACATGATTTATCATCCAGGTTCTCTCCTTACTGTCTGTGAGTCCAAAGTATGCCCCAAATCCATTCACTTCTTACTAATGGGTCTTTCTGCTTCTACTTTTAACTGGGCAAAGTTCTCTCTTTACAAAACAGCCAGAAATTGCCATTTTAAATTTAAATCCGACTCTAATGCTTTCTTGCTCAAAAGTCTTCCATGAGTTTTCATTTTGCTTGGAGCAAAATCCAAAATCCTTCTATGGAACCAAACCCCTTTGGGACCTCTGAACTCATGTTCTGCACTCTCCCCCTCATTCTCTACATTCTAGACACACTCTCTTCTTCTCTTTTCTGCTGTGATTTTAGTCATTATCACCTTTGAACTAATGCTATTCTTACTTTATGATGAACTCTGTCTACATGGCTGTTTCATTCCCCTTGTAAATGTTTCAGCCTCCTCCAATTATCTTCACTTCAGAAAGGACTTCCCAGATTATAGCCAAAAGCAGCTCCACCCTTTATAAGTGAGATCATGTGGTATTTGTTGTTCTGTGGTTGGCTTATTTCACTTAGCATAATGGCCTACAGGTTCATGTTCATATTGTTGAAAATGACAAAATTTCATTCTTTTATAAGGCTAAATAGTATGCCTGTGTGTGTATGTGTGTGTGTGCGTGCACGTGTGTGTCTCAGTGTTGGGGGAGGGATGTGGTTGGATCATGGGGGCAGATTTCCCCCTTGCTGTTTGCATGATAGTGAGTGAGTTCTCATTACATCTGGCTGTCTGAAAGTGTGTGGCACTTCTCCCTTTCTCTCTCTCTCTCCTGTTCCTCCATGGTAAAACATGCTTGCCTCCCCTTCACCTTCTGCCATGATTGTTAGTTTCTTGAGGCCTCCCAGTCATGTTTCCTGTTAAGCCTGCACAACTGTGGGTCAATTAAACATCTTTTCTCCATAAATTACCAAGTCTCAGGTAGTTCTTTATAGTAGTGTGAAAACACACTAATACAATGGACATTTAGGTTGTTTCCACATCTTGCTTATTGTGAATAGTGTTGGAGCCAGTGAGAAAGGGAAATAGAGTATGTTGGTCAAGGGGTACAAAGTTTCAGTTACACAGGATGAATAAGTGAATAAGTTCTGGAGATCGAATGTACAACAATATGATAATAGTTAATGCTGTATTGTATAATTGACATTTGATAAAAGGTTAGGTCAATAAGTGTTGTCACCATACACACACAAGCAAATGGCAACTATGTGAGGTGATAGATATATTAATTAGCTTATTTTTGGTGATTATTTCACAATGTAAGTGTATATCAAATAATGAGTTTACACACCTTAAATATATGCAATTTTAAATTGTGAGTTATACCTCAATAAAAAAATAAGTAAGTAGCTCCACCCCCATCACTCTTTCACACAACCTTCTTTTTTTTTGTTTTTATGTTGAAACAGGGTCTCATTCTGTTGCCCAGGCTGGAGTACAGTGGCGTGATCATTTTCCACAGCATACTCAAACTCCTGGGCTTTGAAGTTATCCTCCTGCCTCAGCCTCCTGAGTAGGTGAGACTACAGGCACATGCTGCCACGCCCAGTTTTGTTTTGTTTGTTTTGTTTTTTTTTGTTGTTGTAGCCACAAGGTCTTGCTATGTTGCCCAAGTGGCTCTCAAACACCTAAGCCCAAGCAATCCTCCCATCTCGGCCTCCCAAAGTGTTGGGATTATAGGTATGAACCACCATGCCTGGCCTATTTTTCTTATATAATGTATTACTAACTGAAATTTCCCTTTTTGCTTATTGTGTCTCTCCCTTCAAGAAGGAAAGCACCTTGGAGAACAACATGGTTTGTTCATTGCTGTATCTCCAAAGCCTTGAGGAATGTCTGGCATACAGTATGTACTTGGCAAATAATTCCTGAGTAAATGAACAAATAAATAATTTTGGCCAAGTGATTAAGTGGTTAAGAATCAAACTTCCTAGATTTGAATTCTGACTCTCCAATCACCAGTCCTATGCCCTTGGGCAAGATGCTTGACCATTCCATCACTTGGCTTTATGATCTTTAAAAGTAGTAATATAAATAGAACCTAACCCTTAAGGTTGATATGATGTTTGACTTAGTATATGTAAAGTGCTTAAAACAGTGTTTGGCATATAGAATGTGCTTTATAAGGATTATATCATTACTGCTACTATTAGTGCTGCTGCTACTACTACTACTACAACGACTACTATAACTATCTAAATCCTATGGTTCTGATGAAGATCAAATAAGTTAAGAAAGATGAAAATAATTTCCCAACTATAATTCCCAAAGTCCAATTTTAATTTCTAAAACATAAAATGCTATGCAGGTGCTTACAAGGAGCAAGGTAAACCAGAAGTGGGCAAGAATAATAACCACAAAGTGAACAAGAATAAGGACATCACCTTCCATGCAGTTTCCCTTCTTTAACTTAATTCTTCTCCATATGATGAGAAAGGAGACAGAAGTAAGGCACATGCCAAGCATGGGAAGTCCAAGTTTTCAATTGTTCACAATCCGATGCTGCATTTTTTCTGGACTGTTTGCATTCATGTTTACCTCCTATTATGGTTTATATAGTGTTGTTCATTTTTAAGTGGCACTGGTATATCTTTTCAATCAAACTGGATTTCATAAAACTTATTAAATATGATGTAATCAGTTATACAATTTAATCCCTAATTAACAGTCTCTTCACAGCCTGTGCTTTTCACAGATAATCAGTCTGTAATTCACCAAAAATGTACTCAGAGTCCACAGCATTAGGCTGGATCTTGTGGGTCCATAATCAAGGTTAATGAGAGTTCCCTCTTTAAAAAATTCACAGCTTAACTCAAGAGGTGGCTCTTTTACTACAGACATTTGGAAGGAAATTCCACTAGCTACCCAGCACATAAAACAAATACAATTTTGCACACAAACTGGGGAAAACTTATTACAAACATCAGCACTGGCATTTGAAAATCCCTTTTGTGTGCGTATGGCTATTTGTAGAACACTCAGGTTTACAGTTGCATAGCAAGGTGGAATGTTAGGGAAATGGCTTAAAATATTGACTAAAACATATCCATTTGAAAGATCTATGCAGATGAATGGATAACATATGGATTTATTTTAATGATCTTGATAAATACCTTCAGTTGATTGTGAGGACCATATCAGTTTAAACACATTTTAGGAAAATAATTCACATGCCATATGACTAGAAATAGCGACACAAACTGATGTTAACAAAGATCCTCCAAGGAATTCTGAGAAGGAAAAGCCATTTAGTCCAGTTTATGGAGTAAAATGATATTTGCATTTCTAACTTCTTAAAATCTAAGGCAAATCAAAGCAGAAAGCTAGCTCCTAGCTACATCAAGGGAAAGACTGAGGAAAAAATGTGAACAAGGCAGAACCATCTGTGGCAATTTAACGATGATTTCAAGTTTGTACCAAAGACACGCTTAATTAGAAACTAAGTGCTAAAGGGAAGACAGTTTCAAAGAGATTTGAATATGGAAGAAAATAACTTTGTATATAGATACAATTACCTGATGGTTTGATTTTAATTCTTTTGGAACAGAATGTCATCTGTAGAAATGGAGGACTTAAGAGTAGAAAACAAACTGCTGTAAACTGCTTTAAGGTCTTTATTTCGTCTTATTTGAGGCAATTTTTAAGAACTGATATTAATTTATCTAACTATTATTTGACAACACAATTGCATAAGGTAAAAACAAATAGAAGCCCAGGGTGTTCTGTACACTTAGGCTCAGTTATAACAAATCATTTGCTGAAAGACTTTTTAGCAAATTGCTCTATCGACGAAAATGGTGGTGTTCTATCAGTTTGTGGCTTGGCAACATTCAGTGAGGTGGAACTTTCCCTGAGTCAGGCAGATACAATAAGCAATGACCTGAGGAGATGCATAGCTACAGATCCCAGAAACTCTGTCACCATGATTATGCTCCTGTTCTACTTTTTGAAGTAGACAAACTCAAATATACTACAAAAGAGAACATGAGTGGTCAACAATTTAATCACCTTTTCTACTGCCAACTGAAGTAAATGAAGTAGCAACTCTGGAAGTGGGAAATGAGAATATTTTCTTAGTCAACAAAGAAATTAATCAAAATAATTTCCCTGAATGAAAATCTTACCCTGTAAGTAATATCAATAATAATACTGAGGTCAGGAGCCTAACATTGAGCTCTGTTTATTTAATATGCTCAATAAGTCATAAATACAATAAACATTAATATTCTGATTTGGCTAGCTGCTATTCATTGGGGAACCTTTCAAACTTTATAGGTGCTCAGTCGCCTTCCATTAATAATTTTACTAACTGTCCCTGGAGCATACTTATGACATTTTAAGTCAATGACTGCAGTTTAGAGAAAGTATACTACAATTCCTCTTCTGAGCCAAAATTTTATGATAATGCATTGTAGACCAGCTTGTAAAGAATGCGACTGAACAGTGCCCCATTTTGGAAGATGACTTCTTTTTTGATTTTATTAAGGATAAACTGAACATATGTTTACATTATGAATTATATTTTTAGTGTTCTAACTATAGTACAAGTGACAGTGAAGTGTTGGAGCTTCAGGTTGAGAATCCACAAAGACAACTCTAGGCTACTTACAATATCTCAGTGGTGAAAATTACATATGCTGTAATTGTAGGGCATTTAAGATGCCCTTTATGTTCTCTAGAAGCTTGTTTAAAAATTCCAGCACAAGAGGACAGCAACTTGCATTTCCATAACCAAATAGCAATCTTTACCATATGGAAAGGTCAGCCCCTTAGTCAATTATATATTGAATAGTGAGGGAGAAAGGGAATACCCACGCAGCCAGTCAGACCAAACTGCCATCCGGTCGTGCTGTGGAGTGAAAATGTTGCAACATTGCTCTCACATTCCCTTAGTAATAGTTTCTGCATTTTTATGTTAGAGGAATGAGGAGACAGTTCTTAGCTGTAGAAAGTTTTATGCTAAATCTATGCTGCCTCAATAATATTTGAGTAGCCATAAAAATAGCTTCTGATTATCAAAGGAGGTTGGGGAAAAGCAATCATTAAAATAAAAGGCAGACAGCATAAATGCCTGGGATCAGTAAGTAGATCCACCTTTATTCAAATATAAGCTGGCTTGATGCTTAAAATGCCTGCTCTGATGCACAACGGGCAGTTTGACCACACCAGACAAATTCTTCAATTGAAATTCTTTCAGCGTGGGAATCCCTCAGTGAATAAAATATAGTAGGGATTCATGAGCACAAGCACGCTGAAGTCCACAACATTTGTAGAGTCCAAATAAAAACTGGGAGATGTGAGGCCTCTCACTCTTTACTTCCAAGTCTCATTCACTTAATAAAATTCTCGAGTTAATGAAACTTCTCACTAGCATCAGCATTGTTCAATGACTTAAATCCCAAATGTGAAGTCAGCCAATTGATTGATTGCTCTGTACATCACAGAACCACATCACCCATCTTCACATTAGGAACAGAGGGGGGGGGGGGGTATTTCATAGATTTCATGTGGTACATTTAGCCTATTTGAGGGAAATATATGATGAAACTTCACTGTTTCTTCACCTGTAAAAAGGATAACTACAGTATTTACCATATAAGGCTGTAATAATAAATAAGTCATTATAAATATAGTGCTTAGAATCATGCCTGGCAGAAAATAACCTTCGAAAAAGCATCATCATCACCACTATTAAGATTAATTAAGTCCAGGTGTGGTAATTCACACCTGTAATCCCATCACTTTGAGAGGCCAAGGCAAAAGGATCGCTTGAGCCCAGGGGTTTGAGACCAACCTGGGCAACATAGAGAGACATCGTGTATTAGGCCCTTCTTGCATTGCTATAAATAAATACTTGAGTCTAGGCAATTTATAAAGAAAAGAGGTTTAGTTGGCCTATGGTTCTGTAGGCTTTACAGGAAGCATAGTGCTGGCATCTACTCAACTCCTGGGGAGGCCTCAGGGAGCTTTTACTCATGGCAGAAGGCAAAGCAGGAGCAGGGACTTCACATAGTGAAAGCAGGAGTAAGTGAGATAAAGAGTGGGGCTGGAGGTGCCACACACTTTTAAATGACCAGATCTTGTGAGAAGTCCCTATCACAAAGATGGCACCAAGCCATGAGTGATCTGCCACCATGATCCAAACATCTCCCACCAGGCTCCACCTTCAGTGTTGGGGATTACAATTCAACATGAGACTTGGGTGGGGACAAGTATCCAAACAATATCACCCTATGGCTACCAAAAATTAAAAAAAAATTAGTCATAATGGCATGCACCTGTGGTCTCAGCTACTCAGGAGGCTGAGGCAGTAGGATTTCTCGAGCCCAGGTGGTTGAGGCTGTAGTGAGCCATGATCATGCCACTGCACTCTAGCTTGGGCAACAGAGCAAGACCCTGTTTTGAAAAAAATTTTTAAAGATTATATAGAGCCAAGAGTGGTGGCTCGTGCCTGTAATCCCAACACTCTGGGAGGCTGAGATGGGAGGATCTCTTGAGCCCAGGAGTTTGAGACTAGCCTGAGAAATACGCAAAGTTCCCACCTCTATAATTTTTTTAAATGATTACTTAACCCTTTCAAATTTATTTTAACAACTGGTAAGATTGATCGAAATAACGTGACAGAAGAGAAATTGGGCAGGTTCTGATCCCAGTCTTCAAAAGACATGGCTTCTTTAAGCACTTGGGAACCCTGTAACAACCCTGAGATGAATGAGACTGAAAGTCTGCTAGAGGATGAGAAACCACATAAAGATGTCTTAGGTGACGTTCCCTAGAAAATAGATTCTGGGATGGAGATTTCCAAGCAGGAAGCTTTTGAGAGCACTGTTGGCAACAACTGTGAGGCAATAACAAATATAGGACTGGCAACAAGATAAAGTTGGGCTGCAACACAGTTGAGATGAAGGTCTCAGCTGATTCCTTGGGAAGCTCTAGAACTGAGATGGTTATTCAAAGTTGTACCAAGTTGGGCAAAGGGTCTAGGCATTTTCTCTTTGCAAGAACCAGTAATAGAATGAGGGTGTCTCTCAGTGAGGGAATATGATCTTGGGCTATGCAGCAACTTTTGGCAATAATTGGGGTAAGGGCACAGTAGTAAATTGTCAGCTGGCAACACTTCTAGACACTGTGGGAAAATTGCCTTGGCCCTGTAGAGGAGGATCTAGGTTGCATGCCATAGCATCCACTACAGAAGATAACCAATGTGCCCCATTTAATAAGTCTGACAAGTGCTAGACATGTGAAATGAGGCCATCCTGGAACATCCAGGTGTCGGCTAACCCACTGCCTGAAGAGAGACACATCAGTGAGCAGAGCAGACTTTAATTAAACCAACCCAGTCCAGAAAATTATCTTAGGAAACTCATAGAATCTTGAGACATAAGACATATTTGCATATTTAAACCAATAAGTTTTGAGGCAGGTTGTTATGCAGTGATAAATAACTGATAAAAATATTACATTATAACAGTCCTTATCAAAGGTCATGAGTGTAAAATTAAGGTGATTCTAGTGGTAGTCTACTGACAAGTTTTTTTTTCCCCTAAGCACTCATTGCCAAAGACATTAAGATCAACATATGTTTGACAGTCAATCATTAGCGCAAATGATACTTATGGAACTTGAGTTTTGACTATGCAATACAGCTCCTATGCCAAGTAGCTACCAATTTTCAGCATCAGGTAGGCACACAGGCCTCTTGGGGAAGAAACCAGTGTATACTTCTGGGAATCAGTGTTCAACACATTTGTGTCATCCAGACGGCATAACTCCACAGAGTTGTCAAAAGAGTTCCCTAAGGTATTCTTTGAGAAACTGAGATCTTACAAAAAGAAATCAATGTCATTCTGTTTAGATATTGATATTACACCAATTTATTTGAAAGCTATAAATATGTTTCTTGGCCAAGGAAAATAAAGTTGAATCAGTTGAAACAAAAACTTTTAAAAGATTTATTTATTCTACAAATATAACTAGAAAAAAGAATCAGCTACAATCCTTCTATTCTAACAAATCAACTATTTTTATTTTCCCACATTCCTTTCCAGTCCTTGTTTATATTTATATCATAAATAAACAGTTTTAAACCTAGTATAGATACAATTTTCTATTAGAGTATGACCTTTTGAATAAAGGAATCAGAACTTATAATTTTTTTTATTATACCTTAAGTTCTGGGATACATTTGCAGAATGTGCAGGTTGGTTACATAGGTATTACGTGTGCCATGGTGTTTTGCTGCACCCATCAACCCGTCATCTGCATTAGGTATTTCTCCTAATGCTATCCCTCCTCTAGCCCCCCCAACCCCCAACAGGCCCCAATGTGTGATGTTCCCCTCCCTGTGTCCATGTGCTTTCATTGTTCAACTCCCACTTATGAGTGAGAACACATGGTGTTTGGTTTTCTGTTCCCCTGTTAGTTTGCTCAGAATGATGGTTTCCAGCTTCATCTATGTCCCTGCAAAGGACATGAACTCATCCTTTCTTATGGCTGTATAGTATTCCATGGTGTATACATGCCACATTTTCTTTATCCAGTCTATCATTTTGGGTTGGTTCCAAGTCTTTGCTATTGTGAATAGTGCCACAATAAACATACGTGTACATGTGTCTTTTAGTAGAATGATTTATAATCCTTTGGGTATATACCCAGTAATGGGATTGCTGGGTCAAATGGTATTTTTGGTTCTAGATCTAGATCCTTGAGGAATCGCCACACTGTCTTCCACAATGGTTGAACTAATTTACACTCCCACCAACAGTGTGAAAGTGTTCCTATTTCTCCACATCTTCTCTAGCATCTGTTGTTTCCTGGCTTTTTAATGATTGCCATTCTAATAGGAGTGAGATGGTATCTCATTGTAGTTTTGGTTTGCATTTCTCTAATGACCAGTGATGATGAGGTTTTTTTCATATGTTTGCTGGCTGCATAAATGTCTTCTTTTGAGAAGTGTCTGTTCATATCCTTCACCCACTTTTTGATGGGGTTGTTTTTTTTCTTGTAAATTTGTTTAAGTTCCTTGTAGATTCTGGATATTAGACCTTTGTCAGATGGATAGATTGCAAAAATTTTCTCCCATTCTGTAGGTTGTCTGTTCACTCTGATGATAGTTTCTTTTGCTGTGCAGAAGCTCTTTCATTTAATTAGATCCCATTTTGGCTTTTGTTGCTGTTGCTTTTGGTATTTTAGTCATGAAGTCTTTGCCCATGCCTACGTCCTGAGTGGTATTGCCTAGGTTTTCTTCTAGAGTTTTCATAGTTTTAGATCTCACATTTAAGTCTTTAATCCATCTTGAGTTAATTTTGTATAAGGTGTAAGGAAGGGGTCCGGTTTTCTGCATGTGGCTAGCCAGTTTTCCCAACACCACTTATTAAATAGGGAATCCTTTCCCTATTGCTTGTTTTTGTTAGGTTTGTCAAAGACCAGATGGTGGTAAATGTGTGGCATTATTTCTGATGCCTCTGTTGTGTTCCATTGGTCTATATATCTGTTTTGGTAATGGTACCATGCTGTTTTGCTTACTGTAGCCTTTATAGTTTGAAGTCAGGTAGTATGATGCCTCCAGCTTTGTTCTTTTTGCTTAGGATTGTCTTGGATATATGGGCTCTTTTTTTGGTTCCACATGAAATCTCCATCAAGCTACTTTCTTCACAGAATTAGAAAGAATTTGTAATTTTTATATAAAATTTAAAACACTTACCAATCAAATTAGATTAGAATATCTAAACTGAAGAGCTTCAGGAAATCCTAGCTGTCAAAGATGATTATGCTTTAGAGACCCTCTCTGAAATACGAACGGGAGCTCCCCTTCAGGAAGAAGAAAATTAAATGTATAAGAAGTGGAATGCAAACGTTTTTAAAAAGCAGGGTGATTGTGGTAAAGCTGAACAAATCTCTGATATATAAACCAGGGTTTGGCAAACTATGGCCTACACAGGTCAAATGCAGCTTACAGCCTGTTTTTGTAAGTACAATTGTATTGGAACACAGCCACTCTCATTAATTTACCTATTGTCTATGGTCACTTCTGCATTATATTAGCAGAGTTACACAGTTGTGACAGAGATTGTAGAGCCTGCACAGCCAAATGTATTTACTATTCGAGCTTTATAGAACAGGTTTGCTAACCCCTGACATAAACAATCATATTGGTGAATAATTTTCTCGGTTGATATGACCAAAAAGAAGATGAGACTATAATACTAGACAAATAACATGGAAGATGGGAGGGCTGATTGGTGTTACTTCTGTTTTTTGTTGTTGTCGTTGTTTGTTTGTTTGTTTTTGTTTTGTTTTGAGATGGAGTCTTGCTCTGTCACGCAGGCTAGAGTGCAATGGCGCAATCTCAGCTCACTGCAACCTCCACCTTCCAGGTTCAAGCGATTCTCCTGCCTCAGCCTCCCGAGTAGCTGGGATCACAGGTGCACATCACCACACCCAGCTAATTTTTGTATTTTTAGTAGAGACAGGGTTTCACCATGTCGGCCAGGCTGGTCTCAAACTCCTGACCTCAGGTGATCTGCCTACCTAGGCCTCACAAAGGATTGGTATTACTTCTAAGTTCCTTGTATTGCTTGGCATGGGATTAGAGACATAGTCAAGTATGTATTTTAAAAATAAAAGGGTAAGATTATTTATATAGTACAAAACAACATTCTTAGATTTCATATTCAAAGCTTAAAATACTTTCAAGTGACCCTTGGATTTGATGATATCATGATTTGTCTCCCTTCCACACCCCTGGCAACCTTTAGTATTCACTTGGATGGTAAATGAAGCAGTGGACTGGAAAGCATTTTTCTCTGCAAGTGGCATGATTATTCTCTAGTCAACCTGACAAAATTCTAAGTAATAAAATCTTATGTGTGGAAGAATAGCCCCCACAAGAAAGTCAACTGCTGGTGATGCATATAAAAAATTCCAAAAAAGTAACAATTTCTAGTCATAGATGTTTTAGTGAGGAAATCATATACAATCTTAATATTTATGAATCTTGGAACTTGAAAAGAATATGTCTGTAAAGGCAAAGCAACTACTCTATGTAACTTTAAGAAGTTCTGTACTCAACCAATTCAACAACTCACAATCGTACAGAAATACACTGGGACAACAATTTTATCATCATTGAACAGTGTTATTTTTAGAAAATTATTATTGTTAAATTTAAATCATTTAGCATAAAGTAGAGAAAAACTAGTTGACCAAATCTTACAATTTTCCACCAGTGATTTTGATATTGTGTAAACAGTCTAATATCATAGATTATAATTCAATCCAAGAAAAACATTTGAGGCAATTTATCATGATTTAATCGATAGAACTCATAATTGCGTCATGAGTCATTTTTTAACTTCAGCTTGTAAGTTGTTTTAAACACAATATAGTTCAGTAAAAAAACTGTTTGTTAACCTTCATCTAACTGATAGTTCTGTGTCTTACATCATTCATTATTTCTGTCCTCAGGATTTTCTATATTTTTACATTAAGCCAGTGCTATATCTTTCAGAAGGCTGAGAATTTCAAACACTTTTTATTTTTTGTTAAAATAATCCACCAGATGCAAACATTTGTAGCACTTTGCAATACACAGCTCCATTGAATCATGAGCTCCTCTAGGGAAGGATCTATGACTTATTCATCCCTTTACCCCATGACCTGATACATAGTGAGCGCACTTATTAAACATTTATTGAATGCATCAATTGGCAATATCTCGTTATCTCTAACTCCTCCAGAGCAAGTTGTGTTTCTATTCACTGTGCTCATATATCTATTTCCACTGTATTGTAAACATTTGTTTCTTTTGTCTCCTTCGTCTCAATGACAGAAGCAAAGGCTTCATTTATGTATTCTCAGTCCCTAACACTAGTACCAGTTTCCAACACATAATCATAGGTCTTCAGTAAAAGCTTTTTGAACTGAATATATCTTTGGAAGTTAAATCCTCTTCACATACTTACAGAAGAAAGGAGGATGCATCCCTTGTGATAATTATTTCTTCCTTTCCATCCTTCTTAGTAGACTGTGGGCTCCATGAAAGTACAGTGTGAGGCCTAGTCATCTCCCTATCCTCAGTATCTAGCATCTATATGGCACACAGTACTCAAATGTCTAACTGAATTGAACTCCCCCCTCTACTCTTAGACTGGATTTCATTACAGATTAACCTAGCCCAACCGTTAGAATAAAATGGCTTCCTGGCTTTATTCAATAAATGCAGTCAATTTCAAATCTTGAATGTCCGCAATAAATCTTAAAGTTTAAAGTGCCAGATTAGGCTATTCTGCCTTAATTAGTTTAGCTTTCTTTGATTTAAACATGGCCCATTAATTTAAATTAAATAAGCAATTCAAAGCCTGTGGACAATAAATTAGATAAATGTAAACATCAAAGACTGCAATCCCCTGGCTATCTGTTAAAGATAGTAAATATATAAGACATCAGAAGCAAGTATTCCTTTTGATGATGATAATGAGATGTTCTAGATCAGGAGGAAAACTGGGACTTATTTTAAAACCCACAGACACCAGAAACATTCTGGCAACAAATTCTTCTATTTGTTTCTGTGTGTGCAAGTTGCCCTAGTTCTAGTACAATTTTAGAAGTTACCACCAAATTGTTTGCCTTGTTGTGTAAGTTTTAAAAAGTCAAATTGTGATGATGGTTTAGGATCTTTTTGATATCCTATATACATGTGTTGTTTTTGGTGATCATTTGTGGATGTTATTAGAAAGCTAACTACATTGCTTTCATCCATCTACTAGAGTTCATCGGAACTTACCCTCTGCTGCAGAAAACCAGAGCAACTAGCAATTTGGACAAATACATCAGTTTTGTGGGCGATAACAGCAAAATGCATGAGTTGTTTGAATTAGCTGAGAATTTGTTTCAATGAACCAACTAAGAAATCCATCAAAAAGAGCTGAATGCAGTTTTCTAACACCAAAAAAGAACGTTTTTTTTATATATATTTGCTCATGTTTTCTCTGTATTATAGTATTTTGAGGTAGAACTTTAGAAGTACTGCACAGTGCTAAGATGGCTCTGCAAAATCATACTCTTCAAGTAGTCATGCTCATTTGAGCTAATTGATAGGCATGTACAGGTATATGCTTTGTTCTAACATACAGAGAGTTGTTCCCTGATTATTTTTTAAATGTCAGCTTTTGTTTTAGATACATGGCTTATCCTACACATAGCATGTGTAGGATTGCTACATGGGTATATTAGACCTAGGCAGTGATCATAGTACCCAGTGGGTAGTTTTTCAGCTCATGCTTTCCTCCCTCTTCCTCCACCAGTAGTCTGCAGTGTGTCTATTGTTCTCATGTTTATGTCCATGTGTGCTCAATGTTTAGGAGAGAACATGTGGTATTTGGTTTTCTGTTCCTGTGTTAATTCACTTAGGATTATGGCCTTCAGCTCCATCCATATCGGTACAAAGGAAATGATTTCATTCTCTTTAATGGCTGTGTAGTATTGCATCATGTATATATGCCACATTTTCTTTGTCCAATCCACCATTGATGACCATTTAGGTTGATTCCATGTCTTTGTTATTGTGAACAGTGCAGTGATGAACATATGAGGTTATATGTTTTTTTTGGTATAATGATCTATATTTTGGGGGTATATAATGGGATTGCTGGGTTGAGTGGTATCTCTAAGTTCTTTAAGAAATCTCCAAATTGCTTTCCCCAGAGGCTGAACTAATTTACATTCCCACCAACAGTATATAAGCATTCCCTTTTCTCCATAACCTCACTAGAATCTGTTATTTTTTTGACTTTTTAATAATAGCCATTCTGACTGGTATCAGATGGTTTGATTTGCATTTCTCTGATGATTAGTGATGATGAACAATTTTTCGTATGTTTGCTGGCCCCTTGTATGTCTTCTTTTTAGGAGTGTATATTTATGTCTTTTGCCCACACTTTAATGGGATTGTTTTTTGCTTGTTGATTTATTTAAGTTCCTCATAGGTTCTAGATATTATGCCCTTGTTGCACGCATAGCTCGTGAATAATTTTTTCTCTTCTGTAGATTGTTTACTTTATCGATGGTTTCCTTTGCTGTATAGAAGCTCTCTAGGTTAATTAGTTCCTAGTTGTTAATTTTTGTTTTTCTTGCAGTTGCTCTTGGGGAATTGGTATAAATTTGTTGCCAAGGTGTATGTAGAGAAGGGTATTTCTTAGATTTTCTTCTAGGACTTTTACAGTTTGAGGTCCTACATTTAAATATTTAATCCACCTTCAGTGAATTTGTGTATATGGTGAAAGTTAAGTGGCTAATATCACTCTTCTGCCTATGGCTAACCAATTATGCCAGCGTCATTTATTGAATAGAAAGCCCTTTCCACGTTGCTTGTTTTTGTCAGCCTTGTTGAAGATCAGATGGTTGTAGGTGTGTGGCTTTATTTCTGAGTTTTCTATTCTGTTCTATTAGTCTATGTGTCTGTTTTTGTAGCAGTACCATGCTGTTTTGGTCATTGTAGCCTTATAATATAATCTGAAGTCATTTAGTGTGATGCCTCTGGCTTTGTTCTTTTGGCTTAGGATTGCTTTGGCTATTTAGGCTCTCTTTTTGGTCCCATATTAATTTTAAAATAAGTTTTTCTAATTCTGTGAAGAATGATGTTGACAATTTCACAGGAAAAGCATTAAACCTCTAAATATCTTTGGGATATATGGCCATCATAATGATATTGTTTCTTCTAATCCATGAGCATAGGATGTTTCTCTATTTATTTGTGTTGTTTCTGATTTGTTTCAGCAGTGTTTTATAGTTCTCCTTGTACAGCTCTTTCATATCCTTGGTTTGCTGTATTCCTAGGCATTTCATTTTCTTTGTGGCTATTGTACATGGGATTGTGTTCTTGATTTGACTCTCCACCTGGATGTTATTGGTGTATAGAAATGCTACTGATTTTTATACATTGATTTTGTGTCTTAAAATCTTACAAAATCATTTGTCAGTTCTAGTAGCCTTTTGGCATAGTCTTTAGGGTTTTCTAAGAATAGAATCACATCATTGGTGAAGAGAGATAATTCGACTTCTTCTTTTCCTATTTGGATGCCTTTTATTTCTTTTTTCTCCTTTGATTGCTCTGGCTAGGACTCATAGTGCTATGTTCAATAGGAGTGGTAAGAGTTGGCATCCTTGTCTTGTTCCATTCTCAAGGGGAATACTTCCAACTTTTGTCCATTCAGCATGATGTTGGCTGTGGGTCTGTCATAGATGGCTCTTATTATTTTGAGGTATTGCTATATTTCTTCAATGACCTGTCTGTTGAGGGTTTTATCATGAAGGGATGTTGGATTTCAGGGAAAGCTTTTTCTGCATCTAATGAGATAATCATATAATTTTTGCTTTAATTCTATTTATGTGGTGAATCACATTTATTGATTTGCCTATGTTGAACCTACCTTGCTTCCCAGGAATGAAGCCTACTTGATTGGGGCCAATTAACTTTTCGATGTGCTGCTGGGTTCAGTTTGCTAGAATTTTGTTGAGAACTTTTGCATCTGTGTTTATCAGATGCGCTGAAGTTTTCTTTCTTCATTTTGTCTCTGCCAGATTTTGGTATTAGGCTGATGTTGGCTTCATAGAATGAGTTAGAAAGGAGTCCCTCCTCTTCAATTTTTTGTAATAGTTTCAGTAGTACTGGTACTAGTTCTTCATATGTGTGGTAGAATTCAGCTGTGAATCCATCTGGTCCAAGGCTTTTTTTGGTTGATAGGTTTTTGTTTGTTTGTTTGTTTCTGATACAATTTTAGTACCTGATATTTGTCTATTCAAGGTTTCAATCTCTTCCTGATAATGGAGTCTTACAAGGTTGTGCATTTCCAGTAATGCATTCATTTCTTCTAGATTTTTAATTTATGTACATAAAGTCATTCATAGTAGTTTCTGAGGATCTTTTGAATTTCTTTGGATCAGTTGTAATGTTATATTTGTCATTTATGATTTTACTTACTTGGATCTTCTCTCTTTTTTTTTTGTTAGTCCAGCTAGCATTCTATCAATGTTATTTATTATTTTGAATAACCAATTCTTGGTTTCTCTGATCTTTTAAATGGATTTTTGCATGTCAGTTTCATTAAGTTCTCTAAATTTAATTATTTTTATTCTTCTGCTAGCTTTCAGGTTGGTTTGTTCTGTTTTTCCTGGTTCCTTTAAGTGCAAAGTTATTTGACTAGTTTGGGATTATTCTAATTTCTTGATGAAGGTGTTTAGGGTTATAAACTTTCCTCTTAACACCCCTTTAGCTGCATTCCAGGGATTTTGATAAATTGTGTCCATATTTTCATTAATTTCAAAGTTTTTTAAATTTATTCCTTAATTTCAATGTTGAGCCAGGAGTTATTCAAGAGCAAGTTGTTTAATTTAATGTGATTGTGTAGTCTTGAGAGATCTTCTTGACATTGGTTTCTATTTTATTGCACTTTGGACTGAGAGTACAATTTCAATTTTTTTTAATTTGTTGAGATTTGCTTTATGACCAAGCATGTGGTCTATCTTAGAATATGTTCCATGTGTAGATAAGAAGAATGTATATTCTGTGGTTGTTGGGTGGAGTGTTCTGTAAATGCCTATTAGGTCCAATTGGTCAAGTGTCAAGTTTAAGTCCAGAATTTCTTTGTTAGTTTCTAGCTTGATGATCTGTCTAATGCTATCAGTAAGGTGTTGAAGTCTCCCACTATTATTGTGTGGTTGTCTAAGCCTTTTTTTTAGGTCAAGAACAGCTTGTTTTATGAATCTGAGTGCACCAGTATTGAGTGCATATATATTTAAGATAGTTAAGGCTTCTTGTTGGATGTACCCTTTATCATTATGTAATGCACTTCATTGTCTTCTTAATTTTTGTTGGTTTAAATTCTGTTTCATATGATATAAGAACAGTGACTCCTGCTTCTTTTTGTTTTCCATTTGCATGGTAGATCTTTCTCCACCCTTTTACTTTGAGTTTTTGGGTGCCATTACGTGTAAAATGGGCCTCTTGAAGACAACAGATCATTGGGTCTTGTCATTTTATTCAGTCTGACACTTTGTGTCTTTTAAGTGGGATGTTTAGTCCATTTATATTCAATGATATGTGTGATTTTGATACTGTCATTGTGTTGTTAGCTTATTATGTAAACTTGATTGTGTAGTTCCTTTATAATGCCTGTGGGCTATGTGCTTAAGTGTGTTTTTTTGGTAAAAGGTGTCATTCTTTCAATTCCATATCTCAGCACTCCCTTAAGGGAGTCTTAAAGCTAGTGTAGTTGAAACATATTCCCTCAGAATTTGCTTCCCTGAGAAGTATTTTATTTCTTCTTCACTTATGAAGCTTAGTTTGGCAGGATATGAAATTCTTGGTTGGAATTTCTTTTCTTTAAGGATGTTGAAAATAGGCCCCCAATCTCTTCTGGCTTATAGGTTTTCTACTGAGAGGTCTGCTGCTAGCCTGATGGGGTTCCTTCTTTATGTGACCTACCCCTACTCCCTAGCTGCCTTTAAGATTTTTTTCTTTTCCTTTGACCTTAGTAAATCTTATGACTATGTGCCTTGGGGATGGTCATCTTATATAGTATCTAGCTGGGGTTTTCTGTATTTCTTGGATTTGCATACCATCCTCTATACTGAGATTAGGAAATTTTCATAAACTATATCCTCATATATATTTTCCAAGTTGCTTTTTCTCTTTTCTTCTCTCTCAGGAATGCCAATGAGTCATAGATTAATCTCTTTACATATTCCCATATGTTTCAGAGGTTTTGTTTATTTTTCTGAATTTGTTTTTCTTAAATTTTGTCTGACCAAGTTGACTCAAAGAACCAGTCTCTGAGCTCTAAGACTCCCTCCTAGGCTTGGTCTATTCTACTGTTAATACTTTTGATTGTATTATGAAATTATTGTAGTGAGTTTTTTCAGCTGTAGAAGTTCAGTTTAGTTCTTTCTTAAAATGAATATTTTGTCTTTCCACTCTTGGCTTATTTTACTGGATTCTTTAGATTCCTTGGATTGGGTTTCAACTTTCTGCTGAATCTCACTGAGTTTTCCTGCCATCCAGATTCTGAATTCTATGTCTGATATTTCTGTCTTTTCAGACTGGTTAAGAACCATTGCTGGGGAGCACATGGGTTCATTTGGAGGTAAGAGGACACTGTGGCTTTCTGAATAGTCAAAGTTCTTATGCTGATTCTTTCTCATCTGGAAGGGTTGGTGTTCCTTTACCTATGATATAAGTTGAGTACAGTCAGGTGGCTTTGTTTCCAGATGGTTTCAGAGGGCCAGGGGTCTGCATAGCATCTTCATGTGCAGCTGAATTATTGCACTTGGTTTCACATGTATATATATTAGCTGGATAAATTTTTGGTTTTGTAGTTTGGACTGCAATCCAGAAGATGGCACTTGAGAATGATGGCAGGTAGTTAGGTTAATACCCAGCCACATGACTCTTCTGTACTTTCTTATGTTCACAGGTGTGCTCTACAGGGAGGCAAAAAGAGAGGTGACCCCCTCACCAGGTCCACTCCTGGGCCTTGGAGGAGCTGCCTCCAATTGCTAGTCCTCTGCCTGCATTTCTTTTGTTAAGTGCAGAGGCTGCAACAGGGAGATATGTTATACTTTCTCTGGACTGACCTTGTAGGAGGAGGCATGCACCATAGGTGTCCTCTGCAGGGAGGCAGAAAGAGAGATGACCCCCTCATATCAGAGATGTTCCTCTGGGCCTTGGGGGAGCCGCCTCCAATTGCTAGTCCTGTGCCTGCATTTCTTTTGTTAAGTGCAAAGGCTGCAACAGAGAGATATGTCACTCTTTCTCTGGACTGACCTTGTAGGAGGAGGCATGCATTGTTCCCACCCCAGCACAGGAGCCCACAAGTCTTATCCCTCTCACTACTCTGATGGTGGGGTCTTCTCTTCCACTTGAGTCCTGGCTGCACTGTAGGGTCCAATGTGCTCCTGACCAACAGGAAAGTGTTCAGGTGCAGCAATGCACTCAGGCTGTGCTACAATGGTTGTGCTATGCATCCCCTCCTGCAAGGTAGCTAGGCATAGACCCTGGGAAGGGCCAGAGGGCAGAAGGATTTGCAGAGCAGATGCATTGAACTTCCACAAGAAGGCTAGCCCTACTCTCTGCTGGCTCAGAAATCAGCTGGGGCCCGTATCACCTGGTGGGGCATGTGGAGCCCTGGGGAATGGGTGTCTATGACTGCTGTCCACTGGAGCTGCTCAGAACAAAAAAGCTCCTAGGCTCCATGCTGTCTGAAGACCTGTTTCTGCCTGCTCCCCAGGGAGAGTCCCCTGACAACTAACATGTCCATGGGGGATGTGGGGTTCCTTGTAGCTAGGCTCTCAGAGGCCCACAGTGAGAGTGAGCTATTCCTCAGCTCCTTCCTTTACCAGGAACCTTTTGAGGCCAAGGATAAGCCCTGTAATTTGTCCACACTGTGCAGGGTTCACAGCTTTGTCCCTGCTGTGAAGCTGAGACTAAAGAGTCTCAGCTTCAGCGTTGCCTCTACCTCCACTCTGAGCATAATTTCTCCAAATTATGGTGATTTGCTGGATAATTTGGACTCCCTTGATGGCAGCAGTGCTTTGTGACTGCATCTAGTCAAACATCTTGTCCCTCTTCTCCATGATTTTTAGAGACTTTTTTATTACCTGAGTTGCAGGAGCTAACCTGCAACACAGTAACTCATTCTCAAAGGTTTCCCATTTTAACTATAGGAAAAATGTAGCCACTGAGAGGTCAATTTATGTTGAGGCTACATGGCAATATTAATACGTAAAATGAAACCCTGGAAGACAACCAAGGCATTACTTCAGGACATGGGCACAGGAAAAGATTTCATGACGAAGATGCCAAAAGCAATTGAAACAAAAATGAAAATTGGCAAATGGGATCTAGTTAAACTAAAGAGCTTCTGCACAGCAATAGAAACTATTAACAAGGTAAACAGACAACCTACAGAATGGGAGACATGTTTTGCAAACTATGCATCCAACAGAGGTCTAATATCCTGTATCTATAGGAACATAAACAAATTTACGGGAAAAAAACAAACAGCTCTATAAAAATGGGGGTAAAGCACATGAACAGACACTTTGCAAAAGAAGATATATATGTGGTCAACAAGCATATGAAAAAAAGCTTGGTATCACTGATCATTAGAGAAATGCAAGTCAAAATCACAATAAGATACCATCTCACACCCATCAAAATGACTATTATGAAAAAGTCAAAAAATAACAGATGCTGGCAAGATTATGGAGAAAAAGGAATGCTTATACACAATTGGTGGGAGTGTAAGTTAGTTCAACCATGGTGGAAGACAGTGTGAAGATTCCTCAAAGACCCAGAGACAGAAATACCATTCAACCTAACAATCCCATTACTGGGTGTATACTATACCAAAAGGAATATAAATCATTCTATTATGAAGACATATGCACAGGTATGTTCACTGCAACACTATTCACAATAGCAAAGACCTGGAATCAACCCAAATGCCCATTAATGATAGACTGCATAAAGAAAATGTGGTACATATACATCATGGGATACTATGTAGCCATAAAAAAGAATGAGATCATGTCCTTTGCAGGGACATGGGTGGAGCTGGAGGCCATTATTCTTAGCAAACTAACACAGGAACACACAACCAAATACTACATGTTATCACTTACAAGTGGGAGCTAAATGATGAGAACACATAAACACATAGAGGAGAACAACACACACTGGGGTCAGTCAGAGGGTGGATGATAGGAGGAGTAAGGATCAAAAAAAAATAGTTAATGGGTACTAGGCTTAATACTTCGGTGATGAAATAACCTATACAATAAACCACATGACACAAGTTTACCTGTGTAACAAACTTACACATGTATCCGTGAACTTAAAAGTTTTTAAAAAAGAATTATAATTATTTGTTGGTTTTCTGACATCTTTTGCTTTCAGCAAAATAGATATTATTGAGAAAGGCACTATACTGAAATGACAAAAATAGTTCCTAAGACTTGTGGGCATTATAATTTAAGCGTATAGCTTGGACTTTCTAGGGCACTACCAACTGCATAGACCTCAAAATTTTCAACAAGCACAGATCCATCTGATAAAGTTATGCTGTGTGTGTGTGTGTGTGTGCGTGTGTGTGTGTGTGTGTGTGTTGAGTATCTTCCATATTTGTAAAATGTGTGATGAATCTTGCCGTTGAATCAATACAATTACATTTTAAGCATCAGTGACTCCATAGATCTTTAGTGTCTACAGGGTTACATCCTTAACCACTAAATACATCTGACAGAGGCCCTCATGAATGATTTAATGACCAAGAGCTAGTACTGGAATATGAGGATTTGGGGAATAATGAGAATGAGAATGCCCCAGTGAATCTATGATGCACTAATAGCAGCAGTAATGATATAATCCTTATAAAGCACATTCTATATGCCAAATACTGTTTTAAGCACTTTACATATACTAAGTCAAACATCATATCAACCTTAAGGGTTAGGTTCTATTTATATTACTACTTTTAAAGATCATAAAGCCAAGTGATGGAATGGTCAAGCATCTTGCCCAAGGGCATAAGACTGGTGATTGGAGAGTCAGAATTCAAATCTAGGAAGTTTGATTCTTAACCACTTAATCACTTGGCCAAAATTATTTATTTGTTCATTTACTCAGGAATTATTTGCCAAGTACATACTGTATGCCAGACATTCCTCAAGGCTTTGGAGATACAGCAATGAACAAACCATGTTGTTCTCCAAGGTGCTTTCCTTCTTGAAGGGAGAGACACAATAAGCAAAAAGGGAAATTTCAGTTAGTAATACATTATATAAGAAAAATAGGCCAGGCATGGTGGTTCATACCTATAATCCCAACACTTTGGGAGGCCGAGATGGGAGGATTGCTTGGGCTTAGGTGTTTGAGAGCCACTTGGGCAACATAGCAAGACCTTGTGGCTACAACAAAAAAAAAAAACAAAACAAACAAAACAAAACTGGGCGTGGCAGCATGTGCCTGTAGTCTCAGCTACTCAGGAGGCTGAGGCAGGAGGATAACTTCAAAGCCCAGGAGTTTGAGTATGCTGTGGAAAATGATCACGCCACTGTACTCCAGCCTGGGCAACAGAATGAGACCCTGTCTCAACATAAAAACAAAAAAAAAGAAGGTTGTGTGAAAGAGTGATGGGGGTGGAGCTACTTACTTATTTTTTTATTGAGGTATAACTCACAATTTAAAATTGCATATATTTAAGGTGTGTAAACTCATTATTTGATATACACTTACATTGTGAAATAATCACCAAAAATAAGCTAATTAATATATCTATCACCTCACATAGTTGCCATTTGCTTGTGTGTGTATGGTGACAACACTTATTGACCTAACCTTTTATCAAATGTCAATTATACAATACAGCATTAACTATTATCATATTGTTGTACATTCGATCTCCAGAACTTATTCACTTATTCATCCTGTGTAACTGAAACTTTGTACCCCTTGACCAACATACTCTATTTCCCTTTCTCACTGGCTCCAACACTATTCACAATAAGCAAGATGTGGAAACAACCTAAATGTCCATTGTATTAGTGTGTTTTCACACTACTATAAAGAACTACCTGAGACTTGGTAATTTATGGAGAAAAGATGTTTAATTGACCCACAGTTGTGCAGGCTTAACAGGAAACATGACTGGGAGGCCTCAAGAAACAATCATGGCAGAAGGTGAAGGGGAGGCAAGCATGTTTTACCGTGGTGGAACAGGAGAGAGAGAGAGAAAGGGAGAAGTGCCACACACTTTCAGACAGCCAGATGTAATGAGAACTCACTCACTATCATGCAAACAGCAAGGGGGAAATCTGCCCCCATGATCCAACCACCTCCCACCACATCCCTCCCCCAACACTGAGACACACACACACACACATACACACACACACGTGCACATACACACACACACACACACGCGTGCACATACACACACACACGCGTGCACATACACACACACGCGTGCACATACACACACACACACACAGAGGCATACTATTTAGCCTTATAAAAGAATGAAACAAGGAGTTTGCATGGGGAGACTATCAGAAATGGGTGCAAGGAAGCAAAAAGGAAGATTAGGGGCTTTATCAGTCAAGTCCAAGCAGGAAACATATGACACACTTATGATGAATAATTTGAGAAGAATTTAACACATGGACTATTTACAAAAGTGTGGCTAGGATTTAGGAATAGCAGTAAGTAATGGTGAAGTACCCCAGGACTAACAACAATAGGGTACTGTTAGCACCGCTGGGCTTGAAGGAACAAAGGAGGAAATGATTATCAGAACCCAGACAGGATAGTTATGTGTGAAGGGCCACATGATTGGAGCTGTGGCCTTCAGTAGCAGGACATAGCCATCCTACTGTAGAACAGCAGGGAAGGAGTCAAAGGAATATAATACATATTCCAACCTCATCTTCTGCCTTTTCTCTCATCTGAAGGTGCCTCCTCCCACTGGCCAAAGCCAACAGGAAGCTAAAGGTAAGAAGCCTGTTGGTGTATGTTTACACAAGTCAATGTCACAGGG
This sequence comes from Gorilla gorilla gorilla, assembly GCF_029281585.2. Taxonomy (NCBI): domain Eukaryota; kingdom Metazoa; phylum Chordata; class Mammalia; order Primates; family Hominidae; genus Gorilla; species Gorilla gorilla. The sequence goes on along the minus strand of NC_073247.2, from coordinate 150,085,631 downwards.
CAATGAGCAAGGTGAAGAATGTAGGATTTTCTACTGTAAGGATTTTTGGAAAAAAGTTACCTCACGCCTACATGTCTCAAGGTAGATATAAGTAGATTTATTTTGAAGAAATGAATTAATTCAATTCAATTTAAGATTATCATAGAACAATTTAAGTATAATTATAATTTCATGGCATAATTTGTTTTAAAAGTGTGTTGTAAATTTTGGTAAATATAGTGTGTGGTGTAGTAGGGAATGAAATATTTAGTATCAGAAAATATGGATTTTGGTCTTGGCTATACAAACTGACATGCTTTGTGACTTTGAAAAGTTACTTGACTTCTCTGACCTTAGTTCATATATGGATGAAAGGGATAATAATAAAGGTCCTATTTGTCAATACCTCAAAGAATAGCTGTAAGGATAAAATGAAAATGTATTTGGAAAACACTTATAAACTGAAATGTCTCTTTTAAGGTAAGAATCTACTCTTCCAACATTGCAAAGTTGAGTTTACAGATAAGTTCTGGGCTTGTGGAGAAATAAGCTGACTTTTTGATATTTTTTTACAGTGATAGATCTATCTCCTTCCAACCAGATAGGATTCTGCCAGCTTCCCGCCAGATCTAATTAAGTTTTAAATGAGATTCAGGAAGACATAATAGCTTATTCTGATTGTTCTTTTTATATCATATAGTCTCTAAATATTCATTGTGCTCATATGATTAAGCTGTAAATCAATAAAAAAAAATCCAATGGGCTTTTCTGGATTTTTTACTTTGCCCCATATATTCGGATATACCAGTCATCTTAACTTCATATCAGTTTTTATTCCTTTCACATTGCCCTTACCCATCTTTCTTTGTCTGAGGAGTTCCTAATCATATTTTAAGACTCAAAGCAAATATCTCCACCTCAGGAAAATCTCTCCTTAACACCACTTGAGGAAATTTGCAGCTCCTCAAATTACATATAGTACTTTAAACATATATATATGACAGCCGGTATCACACCTCATTGCATTAGAATTATTTGCTTCTTTTTCTGTATCTCCCTATGAGATGCTGAGGGTCTTGAGTATACAGATACTTTCCTATCTAGGTTTTCAATCCCATCAACTAGCAAGGTACCTGGCACTTTGTGTGGGCTTAATTGGAATTCAAATTCCGAGTATATATATATATTATAAAAACAAATGCTAATCCTATTTTTACCTTTCTACTCATCATATTGGTTTTTCAGATTTGAACTGCTAATATTTAAAACAACATATCTACTGTTTACTTTCAGGGTAGATACACAGCAGAAAATATACACTGACTTTGGTGAAAAGGGCCTGAAGAGTTCCAAGCAGAAAATGATTATAAATGCATATATTGAGGAAAACCTTGCCTAAACAATGAACTTGAAAAAGTTTTCCAAATACAGTAAAGCCACACTCATTTGATAGGGAGTGAATAAGATTTTCACTAGCTTTTTTCTGATAGAACCTGTTTTCCATTTGCTAATTCTTTTGTGTTATCTACAAGTACTCACTAGAAGACATGTTGTAGCAAGTACCAGAAGTTTGAGAAAAGTATTTATGGAAGAAGCTAATTAAAATTTTTTAAAAATTATATTTACTGACTTTACTTCTACCACACAAAGAAAAACAATATAAAATTGAATGGTAAACACATGTAAAATCAGTATTCCAAGAAAATTAGTTTGTTGTGGTGGCCTTTTTCTTAGCTGGAATTGTGAGGTTTCGAGATAAAAGCAATGGCTCAAAATGATGATTGCTACGCCTCTGCCTCAATGTGATAGATGGACTGATGGACAGTAGAGTATATTTCTGAAATTTTTATTTGTGATTGTTTGATCTTAGAGGTTGGGTTAAAGGATGGTGAAGCAGACTTTAGACTCTGTATGTGATTTTTCCTTTTTGTAACAAATAAAGTCCAAGATCATAGTAATGTTCAGACATTAACTAGTTTGTTCTTTTAAACATTTCCTTTCAAAATACATGAAGAATCAAAAGTAATTTTGTTCTGGTTAGCATGACCAAGTCAGAGGAATATTTTGAGTTTTAAAATTTTTCCCCTTGAAGATAAGGTACCTGAGCCAATATTTTTAGATCTCTCTCTCCTTTCTCTTCATTTTAAAAAGCAATAAATTAATGAGTAATAAGTTTCTTTCCCCACTTTTAAGTGTTCCAGGCTTGGAGAAGAACTTTTAGTGTTCCAGGCTTGGAGAAGAACCAGTGGGAAGCTGGTTCTACTCTTATGGGTGGGAATTATAAAAGACATTCCAAACATCCATGCTTTTCAGGATGATGCCCTGAGATCCAACCCTACTATCTTTAACTCTTCCTGGGATGGGAAAAAATAGTTTTGGGGTGGTATCAGGGTACTCATGCAGCAGAATCCAGTGATCTTGGGGGAGGCATTAATGTTGTCTATCATAAGCAACATCCATGCCCAACCAATAAATGTATTTCATACTACAGCCAAGGGAAAGGAAATAGAGGTGGAAATACTGTGTGACTGGTCCCATTTCTATATTTTCAATTTTTGTTAATCATTTCAACAAATAAGCTTATTTTTAAAACCCAATTTTGAACCATGTGGTTGTGTTAGGGAGAAGTAAAATAAAAGGGAAGTTATTGAAACTGGCCCAAAGACACCATTCTGCAACACACACATATCTACTTTTTCTGTTTAGTTTATATTCTAGATTTTGGAAATAAATGTAGCATATATGATTTCTGAGGACTCAAATGCTTCTAATATAGTCATCTACCATAGCACGTTTTCACCTAAGTTATTCATATGAAATCTAAATTCATTCAGAGGCTATAACTGCTTGATATAGTTTAGTATAATATAACAGTCCTAGACTAGGAATCAGAACAACTGAATCCTAGTTTTAGCTTCATCTTTTATCTGTGTGTCCTTGGGAAATTCACTTCATCTTGTTATGCCCCAGTTTCCTCAACAAAATAAATATATTATTGCACTGCCTACCTCACAGGGTGAAATGCATAGTAGATTCAGAAGAGTACTCTAACCGTAAAGGGTTATTTAAATATAAAGAAATGTGTATTTATTCCTGTAGGATGGTAAGGAAAAGCATTAACCTTTTCTTGACCAAAAAAGGTCTAGGGGCACTGATACGGTTTGGCTATGTCCCCACCCAAATCTCATCTTGAATCATAGCTCCCATAATTCCCACATGTCATGGGAGATACCTGGTGGGAGGTAATTGAATCATGGGGGCATGTTTTTCCCATTCTGTTCACATGATAGTGAATAAGTCTCACAAGATCTGATGGTTTTATAAAGGGGAGTTACCCTGCATATGCTCAGGGTATATGTCACCATGTAAGACGTGCCTTTTCTCCTCATTCACCTTCCACAATGATTGTGAGGCCTCCTGAGCCATGTGGAACAGTGAGTCAATTAAATCTCTTTCCTTTGTAAATTACCCAGTCTTGGGTATGTCTTTATTAGCAGAGTAAGAATGGCCTAATAGTGGCACAAAGCAAAATGAGTGGGTTAATAACAGTTCCAGCACTAGACCCAAAGAATGGGCATATATGTTTAAACAATGCATGCCACAGGCCTAGCATACTTCTAGATCAAATCAAACAAAACTCATAAGTCTAAAGTGAGTTTCTTGTAGACAGCACACAGTTGGATCTTGTTTTTTGAACTATTCAGCCACTCTATGTATTTTGATTGAGGGAGTTAATCCATATATGTTTAAAATAATTATTGACAGAAAATGACTTACTATTGCCATTTTATTAATTTCCTTCTGCTCATTTTGTAGTTATTTTATTGCTCTTTTCCTCTCTTGCTGTCTTTTTTGGTGAGTGTTTCACTGATTTTTTGTCATGGTATGTTTTGATTCCTTTCTCTTCCTTTCTCTTTTTCTTTTGTGTATCTGCTAAGGTATTTTCTTTGTGATTACTGTGAGGCTTACATAAAACATCTTGTAACAGTCTATTTTAAGCTGATAACAACTTAACTTCAACCACGTACAAAAACTCCACAATTTTACACCTCTCCAACACACACTTTATATTATTGATTTCACAGTTTTCATCATTTGTCCAGCATATCAATTAACAAATTTTTTATAAAGTTATTATTACTTTTTAAAGACTTTTATACTAAAATACAGTGATTTACACACCATCAATACAGTATTACAGTCTATGTTTGTCTATGTATTTACCTTTATCAGTGAGTTTTATACTTCATATGCTTTCATGTTGCTGTTCAGCATCCTTTCATTTCAACTTGAAGAGGTAGGTCCCTTTAGCATTTCTTGTAAGGAAGGCCTAGTGGTGATGAATTCCCTAAGCTCTATCTCTTCCTCATTTTTGAAGTACAGTTTTACTGTGTATAATGTTATGGTTGGCAAATTGTTCTTTCAGCACTTTGAATATATCATTCCACTTCCTTCTGGCCAGCAAAGGCTGTGCTAAGAAATCTGCCAACAGTCTTATGGAGGCTCCATTTATGTGATGAGTCACTTTTCTCTTGCTTCTTTTCAAGATTCTCTTTGACAGTGTGATTATAATGTGTTTTGAGGTAGACTACTTTGGATTCATTCTCTTTGGGATTCTTAGGGCTTCATTAATCTGGATCTCCATTCCCACCCTTCCTTCCTCCAAGATTTGGAAAGTATTCAGTCATTGGTTTTTAAAATAAGCTTTCTTCCCCTTTCTTTCTCTTCTCCTTCTGGAACTTCCATATTGGTTCACTTGAAGGTGTCCCCTAGTCCCTTAGGCATTCCTCACTCTTTTTCATTCTGTTTTTCTTTTTGTTCCTCTGACCTCTGTGGGGGACACAGGTCAAACTATATCATTCTGCCCCTGGCCCCTCCCAAATCTCATATCATCACATTTGAAAACCAATCATGCCTTCCTGACAGTCTCCCAAAGTCTCAACTCATTTCAGAATTAAAAGTTCACAGTCCAAAGTTTCACCTGAGACAAGGCAAGTACATTCCACCTATAAGCCTGTAAAATCAAAAGCAAGTTATTTACTTTCTAGATATAATGGGGATACAGGCAATGGATAAATACAGCCATTCCAAATAGGAGACACTGGCCAAAACAAAGGGCTACAGGCCCCATGTAAGTCTGAAATCCAGCAGGGCAGTCAAATCTTAAAGCTCCAAAATGATCTCCTTTGACTCCATGTCTCACATCCAGGTCACGCTGATGCAAGAGGTGGCTTCCCATGGTCTTGGGCAGCTTTGCCCCTCTGGCTTTGCAGGATACAGCCCCCTTCCTGGCTGCTTTCATGGGCTGATGTTGAGTGGCTGCAGCTTTTCCAGGTGCACAATACAAGTTGTTGGTGGGTCTACCATTCTGGGCTCTGGAAGACAATGGCCTTCTTCTCACAGCTCCACTAGGCAGTGCCACAGTAGGGATTCTGTGTGGGGGCTTCAATCCCACATTCCCCTTCTTCACTGCCCTAGCAGAGGTTCTCCATGAGGGCCCAACCCCTGCAGCAAAATTTTGCCTGGACATTCAGGCATTCCCATACATCTGAAATCTAGGCAGAGGTTCCTAAACCTCAATTCTTGACTTCTGTGCACCTGCAGGCTAAACACCATGTGGAATGTGCCAAGGCTTGGGGTTTCCACCCTCGGAAGCAACAGCCCAAGCTTTATCTTGGCCCCTTTTAGTCATGGCTGGAGTGGCTTGGATGCAGGACAAGTCCCTAGACTGCACACACCACGGGGACCCTGGGCCTGACCCAAGAAACCGTTTTTCCCTCCTACACCTCTGGGCATGTGATGGGAGGGGCTGCCATGAAGACCTCTGATATGCTCTGGAGACATTTTCCCCATTGTCTTGGGGATTAACATTTGGCTTCTCATTACTTATGCAAATTTCTGCAGCTAGCTTGAATTTCTCCTCAGAAAATGGGTTTTTCTTTTCTATCACATTGTCAGGCTGCAAATTTTCCAAACTTTTATGCTCTGCTTCACATATAAAATGAAATGTCTTTAACAGCATCCAAGCCACCTCTTGAATGCTTTGCTGCTAAAAACTTCTTTTGCCAGATACCCTAAATCATCTCTCTCAAGTTCAATGTTCCACAAATCTCTAGGGCAGGGGAAAATGCCACCAGTCTTTTTGCTAAAACATAACAACAGTCACATTTGCTCCAGTTCCCAATAACTTCATCATCTCTATCTGAGACCACCTAAACCTGAGTTTCATTGTCCATATCACTATCAGCATTTTGGGCAAAGCCATTCAACAAATCTCTAGGAGGTTGCACACTTTCCACATTTTCTTGTCTTCTTTGAACCCTCCAAACTGTTCCACTCTCTGCATGTTACCCAGTTCCAAAGTTGCTTCCACATTTTCAGGTGTTTTTCCAGCAACACCCCACTCTACTGTACCAATTTACTGTATTAGTCCATTTTCACACTGCTGATAAAGACAACCCAATACTGGACAATTTATGAAAGAAAGAGGTTTAATTGGACTTACAGTTCCACATGGCTGGGGAAGCCTCATAATCATGGCAGAAGGCAAAGAGGAGCAAGTCACATATTACATGGATATCAGCAGTCAAAGAGAGAAAATAAAAGCCAAGCGAAACAAGTTTCCCCTTATCAAACCAACAGATCCTGTGAGACTTACTCACTACCACGAGAACAGTATGTGGGAAGTGATCCCATGATTCAGTTATCTCCCACTGGGTTCTTTCCACAACATGTAGGAATTATGGGAGTATAATTCAAGATGAGATTTGTATGGGGACACAGAGCCAAACCATATCATTCACTGATCTTCTTTAAGACTACTATTGTGAATTCTTTATCAAGAAATTCACAGATGTCTATTTCTTTATGGTCACATTTTATAGATTTACTTTTTGCTTTGGTTGTGTTATATTTTCTTGATTCTTTGTGTTTCTTGTAGTTTAGTGTTGGTGTTCATGCATATGAAAAAACAGGGACCTCTCCCAATTTTACAGACTGGCTTTGACAGGGAAAGACCTTCACTGATCAGCCTGACTACATATTTTGGAAGCCTTTAAAACCTTTTTAACGAATGTGCACTTTCCAGTCTTCTCCCTCCATCATGGGGGAGAAGTCTCAGTATTGTGCACCTTTTCCCAATCTCACAGAGCTGTGCTTGCTGCAGTAAGCCATCCATTCCTTTTCCTTATAACAGTGCACTGAAAGGCCAAAATGGTGAATACATGCTTTACTCTTCTCTCTCTCTCTCTCTCTCCTGGGGGAGAAGTTTTAGCATTATGTGCCTTCTCTAAACTTCTTTTTTTTTTGAGATGGAGTTTTGCTCTTATTGCCCAGGCTGGAGTGCAGTGGCACAATCTCGGCTCACTGCAACCTCCACCTTCTGATTTCAAGTGATTCTCCTGCCTCAGTCTCCCAAGTCGCTGGGATTACAGGCACCCACCACCACGCCCAGCTAATTTTTTTTGTATTTTTAGTAGAGACGGGGTTTCACCATGTTGGTCAGTTTGGTCTCAAACTGCTGACCTCGTGATCCACCTGCCTTGGCCTCCCAAAGTGCTGGGATTACAGGCATAAGCCACCACACCTGGTGCCTTCTCTAAATTTCACAGAGCTATGCCAGCAGCATTAAACCAGATTTCTTGGATATGACACCAAAAGCACAGGAAAACAAAGAAAAAATAGGTATATGGGACTGTATCAAAATAAATACCTTCAGCACAGCAAATAGTCAACAGAATGAAAAAGCAACCTTTAGAAGGGGATATTTGCAAACCAATATCTTATAAGGGATCAATATCTAAAATATATAAGGTACAACTATAAGGTATAACATACAATTTAATAGCAAAAACAAAAACCAAACAAATAACCCAATTTAAAAAAAAAAATGGGCAAAGGACTTGAATAGACATTTCTTCAAAGAAGACACAAATGGCCAACAGGTATATCAAAAGGTGCCGAACATTACTCATTATCAGTGAAGTCCAAATAAAAATCACAATGAGATCATCCTATACAAATTAAGATGGCTACTATGAAAACAACAAAAAGAAGTGTTCACAAGGATGTGAAGAAATTGAAACCCATGTACATTGTTGGTAGGGATGTAAAATGATGCAACCACTATGGAAAATAGTGTGGAGTTTTCTCAAAAAAAATTCAAATGTAATTTATGATCCAGAAATTCAACTTCTAGGCATATATCCAAAAAAATGAAATTAGAATTGCGAAGAAGTATCTGCACTCTCATATTCACATAGCATCACTCACAAAAGCCAAGATATGAAAACAACTTAAATGTCAATCGACAGATGAATGTATATAAAACAGTAGTGTATATTTACAATGGAGTATGATCTAATCTTTAAAAAGAAGAAAATCTTGCCATATGTGACAACATGGATTAACCTTGAGGGCATTATGCTAACTGAAATAAGCCAGTAACAAAAGGACAAATCCTATGTGATTCCACATATATGCAGTATCTAAAATAGTCAAACTGATAGAAACAGATAATAGTAGTTGCCAGGGGCTGGGAAGAGAGGGAAATGGGGAGTTGTTGTTCAATGGGTATAAAGTTTCAGTTATGTAATATGAAGAAGTTCTATAGATCTTCTGTACAACATAGTGCGTGTAGTTAACAATACTGTATTGTGCATTTTAAAAAGTTATTGAGGGTTATAGCTCAGTTGAGGGTTTTAGTAAGTGTTCTTCCTGCAAAAAATAAAATAAAAACAGAGGAGCATCAGGAGCATGAGAAAATTTTTGGAGGTGATGGATATGTTTATTATCACGATTGTGGTGGTTTCAGGGTGTATGCATATGTCAAAATTTGTTAAGTTGTATCAATTAAGTATGTGCCATTTTTGCATCTCAATTATTCCTCAATAAAGTTGTTTAAAACTCATATAATCATAAAAATTGAAACCTAGAAGTCACCTTAGAAATCTAGTCTTACTGCTTTATTGTACAGATGGAGAAACTGAAGCCCTTTTCTCTCTTAAAGTATTCCTCTTCACTACCCAATCTGTCTGTTGGTCAGTCTTCATCTTTGACTTCCCTACCCCTCATTCAACCAGTCAATTATGAAAATCTACCTTTACAATGTCTGGCAATTTCTTTCCACTTATCCTCCTTCTGGAAGCTAATATCTCATGCTTACACTCTTATGGTAACCTCCTGCCTTGTTCGCTCTTCCTTTCAGTTTCATCCTTATGTTACCAAGGCAATCTTCCTACATTATTATTTTTATCATGTTGCTCTCATGACAAAATGTTTTTGATTTAAGGCTCCCAGTGGCTATACGATAAATAACAAAATTCTTAGTCTGACTTTTATGATGTCCCACAGTAAGCCCCTGATATTTATGTTCTATCCCCTTCTACTCCTCTACATGAACCCCACAGTCCCGAGAAACAGAAATCTATACCGTCCTTCAAGGACAACTTGTGCTTCCCTACAATACACTTGTCTTTTTTGTCTACCAGTATCCGATTATCTTCGTCTGGTAGCAAATTTTTCTCTGAGAAAATACCTAACCCGCATTGGATACAATCTTTGTGGATTATCAAATAAGGAGCCCAAAGTAGAAATGTGGTCCTAATTAAGCCAAGCTCCCTTTGTCTGGAATTTCCCTCAGAATGGAGCTACACACGTACTAAACACAAGAATTAGACTTAATTAATTTAGAAAGTGATTCCTGGAATGTTGTTAGTTAGATCCTACTGCCTTAGCGTTCTTTGCCTCCTATCTTTTCTAAAGCTTGGTTCTTTGGATTTTCCTTCAATTATCTACTCTATCTCATACCCTTCCAATAAATTTTCTCTTTTGCATATTTAGACAGAGCAAGTTGCTCTTATCTACTGTTAGGAGTTAAACTGAGCTTTGGGAGATTGCTGAGCTGCCAGGTGTTAGAGTAGTTGATTAAAACAACAATTCAAAAATAAGAGTTAAGCTTGTAATCATTTACTGCAAAATTATAAGAGGTCAAAACCTAAGAAAATGAAGTGCTAACTCACCCTTATTTATTTGTCTCCATGAAAAGATGCACCAGTGGAGCATCAGGTTGACCAGCACAGACATGGGGGTCATCTCAGTCTAAACAAAAGATTCCTAGAGTTTTATGGACTCTGAGGTAGTTGGGGGTGGTTTGGGTCGGGTGGGCTTGGAGTAGAAAAGTACTGGTTACTGAGTCATAGTGAAATAAAAGTTATCTTTAAGGTTTCCCCCTCCTCCCTCTATAATGAAGCCTCGGCAGAGGCAGCTAAAGAAGACCTCTGCCCAAGTCTCAGGTAAACACATTTAAGAATGAGGGTTATCAAATACTAGAACTTTTTCATTCTATTTAACTGTATTTTTGTACCCATTAACTATCCTAACTTCCCCTCCCCACCCCACTATCCTTCCCAGCCTTTGGCAACCAACATTTTACTCTTTTTCTCCATTAGTTCAATTGTTTTAATTTTTAGCTCCCACAAATGAGTGAGAAAATGCAAAGTCTGACTTTCTGTGCCTGGTTTGTTTCACTTAACATGATGTCCTCCAGTTCCATCCATGTTGTGGCACTGGTGCTATGAATGCAAATACGTGAAGAACATGACTGGCCAGGGGATGCCTTCACTGCAGCTCCCCTCAAAAACTTTAGTTAATTGGCTGTGAACTATGTGTGGTGTGGGAAGGGCAGCTTTTCTCCACGAGGCCTGCCAGGTGAAACCTGTAATTGAGTATGTGTAGGCCTGTATAATCACACAGAAGTTTTTAACCAGGAGTCAATCTCCTAACCTACAATCATATAACCTTCATTGACACACTGCCTTTATTCATGCCATTCTCTCTTCTCCCATTTCTCTTCTTATCTAAGGCTATTCAACCCCAAGGCTAAATTTACCTTATTTACAAAAAGCCTTGTGGACCAGTCCAGTCTACATTTGACCTTTTCTTTCTCTAAAGCCTCATATCACTTATTTTGGACAATCTTTTTGAGAAAATGCTGTCAACTATTGCCTTTATGACAGCTATCAATTATTTGCTTTTTTTTTTTGTCCTACCAACTCCAATATCAGTATCTTTAGGCAGAGCTATTTATACCTTAGACATATCTATAATTCCTCACAGAATAATTTATGTGGTAAATGCTAAATACTATTATGAGGGAGTGGCCTGTAGTGTGTGATTTAAAAGGCACATGTCCTAAAATCTCCCCAAAATATTTATTGAAATGTCTATTATTTTTTAAGAAAGTTAATACATCTACTACCTAAGAAGGTAGCACAGTACCAGTGATTGATTGGTTTCCCCATTATCCATTGGCACTCATCTTAAGATTTATTTTGATGTCAGCAAGGATTAAGAAGGAGAGTAGCAATTATTGAATGACCACCATGTGCCAGAAACCATGCAGACACTTTCCAATACTTATTGATTCCTTACAGTAATCCTGAAGCAGATATTTTCTCTATTTTAAATAAGAGAGCAACAAAGCACAGAAAGATTAATTGATTTTTAAATGGTCCCACAGACCATAAACGACAGAGTTGGTTTTAAATCCAGATCTGTTTGAACACCAAGCCTATAATTACCCACGAAAAGGTCTAAAGCATGAGACAATATGGATGCCACTGAGAAGTGTCATGGTGTAATAGGAGATGGATGACAGCCAAAGAACATCCCATAAAAATTTTCATCCTACAAAATTAAGTTACATTTTGTTCAAAGAAATTAAAGGAGAGCTAAATAAATGGAAAGCATCTTGTATTCATAGGTTGGAAGCCTAATACTATTAAGGTGGCAGTACTTCCCAGGTTGATCTACAGATTCAATGCAATCCCAGCTTTTTTTGCAGAGATTAATAAGTTGATCCTAAAATTCATATGGAAATTCAAAGGATGCAGAATAAGGAAAACAATCTTGAAAAACTTACCACAAATCTACAGTGGTACTGTTCTAAGTGTAAACATGTAGATCGATAAAATAGAATTAAGAGTCTAGAAATAAACCCATATTTCTTTCCTTTGTTTTAACTTTTATTTTAGGTTCAGGAGTACATGCACATGTTTGTTATTAGAGGCAAACTCGTGTCATGTGGGTTTGATGCACAGACCATTTCGTCACCCAGGTACTAAGCACAGTACCTGATAGTTATTTTTACCGATCCTCTCCCTCCTCCCATCCTACACCCTCAAGTAGTCTGTTGTTCCCATCCTTGTGCCCGTTGGTTCTCATTATTTAGCTCCCACTTATAAGTGAGAACATGCGGTATTTGGTTTTCTGTTCCTGCGTTAGTTTGCTAAGGATAATGGCCTCCACTTCCATCCCCATGTTCCTGCAAAGGACATGATCTCATTCTTTTTAAAAGCCTATATTTCTATGATCAATTGATTTTTGATAATCGTGTCAAGACCATTCAATGAAAGAAAAATTATGTTTTCAACAAATGGTGCCAAATGGTTCTGAGACAACTGGATACTCACATGCAGAAGAATGAAGTTGGACAACTACCTTACACCATATACAAAAATTAATTCAAAATCTATCAATTACCTAGATGCAACAGCTAAAACTCTACAATTCTTAGAAGAAAATATAGGAGTAAGTCATATAACCTTGGCTTAGGCAATAGTCTTGGATATGACACCAAAGCACAGGGAACAAATAAAAAAAAAAGATAAGTAGGACTTCATCAAAATTATAAGTTATGTACCAAAAGATATCATCAAGAAAGTGAGAAAATAATACTTTATCCCATTCTGGGTGGGTTAACAAATATACAACTGATAAGAGATTTATTCTCAGAATATGTGAAGAATTCTTACAACTCAACAGTTATCAAGTGACCCAGGAATTCCAGTGCTAAGTTTATATGCAAGAGAAATGAAAACATATGGTCACATAAAAATGTATAAATGAATGTTCATGGCAGCGTTATTCATAACAGCCTAAAAGTGGAAACAACCCAGATGTCCATCAGAACACAAATGGACAAACAAAACTTGACGTATCTGTACAAATGAATAAAATGAAATAATGTACTGATACATGCTATATAACCTAGATAAAACTTGAAATCATTATGCTAAATGAAAGAAGTCAGATACAAGACGTTATATATTGTATAATTGTATTTCTATGAAATGTCCATAATAGGCAACTTCAAAGAGACAAAAAGAAGATTAGTGATTTCTAGGGGCTGGGGGAGGGGAGAATGGAGTTTGATTCTTTAATGAGCACAGGGTTTTTCTTTAGGATAACAAAAAATTTCAAATTATGGATAATGCTGTGGTTATACCACACTGTGGATATACTAAAACCCATTGTAATGTCCACTTTGTATTAGTGAATTTTATGGTATGTTAATTATGTCTCAATAAAACCATTAAAACTGAACTTATTTGCATTAATAAGAGGTACCAATTTTCTAGTTATTTTTTGCCTTTTTGATTTTTGCCTTTTTCCCCCAATTTGGTCTAAACTCATTTATACATTTAATAGTTCCATATTTGCCTCTGGTTCTTAATGCAGCCTGAAGTGAAAAAGGTGTTTCTCCAATCGTATTGGTTCTGCAGAAAAGCTTGGGTCACTGATTGGCAGACATCTTTATGCCTATCTAAATGAGATTAGTCATTCCACTGCCCTTAAACACAGACTGCATAGCTTTGAAAGATAGGAGGCAGTCCTAGCCACCAGACTTCTAATCTAAAATAATATAGCTACAATTCTTTAAATCAAGTGACACAGCTAGATTTTCTGCTCCCTGAAAGCTACTTGAATATATTACTTATATTGTACTCTAAAAGAACATTTCATCATTTTGGCAAATGTTTTAGGTAAATGTATTGTTCTTTTTGTAAAATGCAGTGAAAATGCTCAGGATTTTTTTTTTACTATTCTATGGTGAAATGTGATTAATTATATTGACTGGTAATTTATAAAATAAATATACCTAATGCTAAATGACGAGTTAATGGATGCAGCACACCAACATGGCACATGTATACATATGTAACAAACCTGCACGTTGTGCACATGTACCCTAAAACTTAAAGTATAATAATAATAAAAAAAAAGCAATGGAAAAAAAAGAAATTTTAAACTATGGTAATGTCTTGAAATTAGTATTCCAAAAAATATATTCACTCAAATAGCAAAAAATAAAAAATAAAAATAAATAAATAAAGTCTATATACCTAAAGATCAAAAATATCTGAAACTTTCCCCTCTCTCTGTTTCTTATTTTGTATAATAGATTGAAAATGGAAAAGAAAGAGAATTTAACACTTAAGAAAACAATTTAGAGTTGTATTATCTGGGTGTTATTTTTTCCTATTTTATGGATGAAGAAATTGAGTTACAGAAAGACAAAGGGATTTGTTGAAGGTCATATGTAACTGATACAGATTCTGATTTGAGGTCTAATCAAACCTGTTTCCTGACTCTAACACCTGTCTTTTTATCCACTGCAATACTTAGTCTCTCAATTAAAAGAGGTTAATTTCATAATAAGAAAGATAACCACACATTTTTGTTAATAAGTTACAGATATGCAAATATAGCAGAAATACTATTTATTTTATTACAGGGTTTGAAAGCATACTCAAAAAGAAAACCCTTTCATAACTTTCACAAAAATGCCATGAATTTTGGACAAAATCCATACGTTATCACCAAAGTAATCTTCAAAGGCTCAAAACTGGCAGGTTCTCATTGCATAGCCAGAGTACACTTGCTCACACAACGTGCATGTACTGAAGGACTGCTGATTATCTCTGCTCCCATTCAGAATAGCTCTTTGCTATAGTTTAGTGCAATTAGAATTTATTACCATCTTACAGTTATCCTTTTCCCCTTCATTTTGATATTTATTTTACTATTGGTAAGTTATGAATTTTTCATTTACATTTGTATACTTCCAGAGGATTCATTTCAACAAAGAAAAGGATCAAAAAGTGCAAGGAATTAGATCAGTATAAATGTATTTATGGGTACTTTTAAAATCATATCAATGAGGATCAAGGGGACTTGTTAACACTTTAACAAAAGAAAAAGGATAAATTAGATGAAAATCAATGAATATTTCTGCTGTATCCAGCAGTTTTGAACCAACATAGATTAAATCATGGTATCCAGGAAGAATGTTTTTAGAGACCCACTGCCTATTGGGGAAATTATCATGTGTCACTGATATGATGGAATAATTTAAAGAAACAGCAAAATATTAAAACGAAAACCATATGCCTTTCATTTCTTGAAACTGGTATGTTGTAAGAGAGCCAGATTGCTAGCTCTCTACCTTCTAGCGGTTAGGCCTTATAATTCAAGCATCTACACTACATAGGAGCAGAGATAGAGGTAACCTACTTGGGACTGTTTTGTTGACTACATTGGTTGCTTTCTTTGAGAATTCATCAACAAAAGCCAAAACCATCCTTGATATGACCAATTTCTATATATGTTTAAAGAGTGTGGAACTGGAATTTATTCATTTAACATTTATTTGTTTATTGTGTGTTTACCATGTGCCTGGCACTTAAAAAGATATTGGGTATGAAATTATGAATAACACACAGTTTATGCCCTCGTGGACTTTCCATTTTGGTGAATAACATAACTGCCATGTACTCATCACCTACTTTTATGCTCTAAGCTGTCTTAGACATATTACATACACAATTTCATTAAATTATTACAACATTGAAAGGAGGATATAATTCCCTGCCCACTTAAAAAGTGAATAAACTGAGGCACAGAGAGATTAAGTCAACAAATTGGAGAGATGTGATTTGAAACCAAGAATTTTGGCTCCACGTCACAAGTTTTCACACAGAATCAATCTCAGAACAAAAGGCCATACAGTGATTTATATCTAAAAAGTCTTTGAAATTTTGGTTAAGCAGTCACTCATACTATTTCTAAAAATATTTGCAGCTCTGCCCAAAAACTAATATACTAATTTTATTTACATTGAAATTTAGCCATCAAAATGGAGAAGACCTTTCCCTCTTCTGTTACCCCATCCCACATGGACCAAGAAACTATCAGTAATTTTTTTTCACTGAGGCTAAATTTTTGCTACTGAGCTAATGCAATCTTTCTGTTCAATGCATTGAGAACTTGACTGCTCTGAGCTAAAAATTCAGAAAAACAAGTGAAACAAATACACTTTCACTAAGATTTTAGTCCTACCATCTTTAGGTATATTGCATATATTTCCTCTTCATTTTTGAAAATCCACTTTTTACTAATCAAAAGCTCAATTTTCCCATCTCCTCTAAAATGAAGTTTTTATGGATGAATTTCAATCATATTAAATATAGCACCATGAAAGGTCCATCATTTGCACTGCTGTTTAATACTTCATCAATTAGCAGTTATTTCTAAGATTGGTTACTTATTCGTTATTCAGTATACTTCCCATTTCCCTTCACATTAATGAGCTGAGATAGTACCATGTAGGTTTTTCATTTATTGGTTGATTTTGAACTGTGTGCAAGAAAGAAGAAAAAGGAGAAAAGCCAAAGCAGGATTTTTAACAAGCTCCTCTCTCTCTTCATAAACCTGATTAAACTACCAATGTTGGAATAAAAGAACAGAAAAAGTCTGGGAAATCCAGTTCGCAGTTAAGTAGAAATCATTGCTTATTTTTCATGAGGATGTTCTGAAACATCCTTTCGAGCACATGAAAGAACCCCTTTGGCCTCCCTCTCTTTGATTAGGTTTAGGAGTTTTATAACTCCAAAGCAACCATACTTTAACTTCTTTCCACCAGGCTTATCCTTTCTTCCCTGGCCTATTTTCTCCTTTTATAGGTCAACACTTAGCCTATCAAATAAAATTATTCCAACCCTTATCCTTTCAATAAAGAGGGGTCTAGGTGTTTTATGTGCTTTTCCTCAATCCCTTCAGTCTCACCGTACGTTTGGTAGCAGCCAACTATAGTATATTAAATTGTAGGTTAATCATAAAAAGTACTGTCTATTGAACATTTAAATGACTTATTTTTTCTACATAGGAAAAGAAGCAATAAAATTGTATTTCAGTTTTTTACTAAGGTAATTGAATATTTATAAGGTCTGATCAAAACACCTACTTAAACTCAGTTAATTTATATTTGAGTCTAAAGCACTATATCTGAAAAAGTTTACATTGTATTACCCCAAGTACCAACAGTTAAAGGGACTAATTTTGTAGATGGTCCAGTAATACCAAGGAGGATTTTTGAATGAGGCAAAAGTTTGAGCATGAGCTGATGGAAAAATAAGATGTCGAATAATAATCTAATTAATAGATAATTTATAACAGATCAGTAATAAAGATATCAACACATCCCTATTTGTCAGTTTCCCAGATGTACTATATATCTCGACAACTTGGGCATTGTATTAATTATTTGTTTATTTGTCTGCCTCTCTCACTAGACAATAAATTTCATGAGGGACTGCATTTGATTTCTGTATTCACAGTACACACTAAAATCTGTGTGTATGTGTGTGTGTGTGTGTATCACAGTAAAAGTTCAATAAGCATTAACTTTATGAAAAAATAGAAAGCTCATTGATGTAAAGGGAAATGGGAGGCACACTGAATAACAAGTAACCAGTCTTAAAAATAACTCTTGAAACGGCAATGCAAATGATAAACCTTTCACGGTGCTATATTTAGTATAACTAACACTGTTTCCTTACTAACAATTCACTAATTCTGATCTTATAAATGTAATTTTCTTAAGTGATAATAAGTATATTAAAAATGAATGACTTAAAAGGCCAGGATTACACCCCATGATTCTAGCCAGGGGCATGGTGATTACAAGCAATCAACAGTGAGAGTGGAGTTGAAAAAAATAATTAGGTTTTTAACCATGATAGAGTAACTGGTATTAGATTTGCCTCCCCATCATAAGCAACCATAAAACTGTACAAAATATATAAAGAAACAGTTCACAGAGTTTAAAAAACAGATAGCTCTTCGCTTGAGGACAATATCTCAAGCATGGTGCAAAGGACTGGAATCGAGCAGGGCATAGAAATGTCATTGAACTGAGGAAGCAGAAGTGAGAGTTCAGGGAAGCTGAAATGGCTGGAATCTGCAGGACAGAATACTGAAGAGAAAGGAGCTGCACGTAGAGAAGGCACCCAAAACTCTGAGGAAATGTACTGCGTGATTTCTTGGCTGGCCTCTGCAAGTGTTGGGTGAGAGTGCATGATGCTTACTAGAGAGAAGCTACTATGAATTTGAGAAAGGAAGAGAGTCTAGAGTTCAGTGAGCACTGGGAAATATTAAGTCTGACCTAGCTAGAGTATAAAGCTTTCATTAACATATCTATACCACCCAACGGAGACACCAGAAAGGATGTGCCTTAAGATTAAGAACCACAATATGGCTGACTCTAGATCTACTTTAATGAAGACTAAAACCAAACCCTGACAAAATTTTCGAGGGATACAAAGGTTGGAAGTTGGGTTTCATTAAGTAGGAGGATCTGGGAAAACACTGGAATTTCCATAGATCTTACCTTCCAAAATGTAAACCTAATCTAACCCAAGTTGAAGATGATTGGCTAGTAATTAAGAAGAAATAAACACTTTCCAGGTAAAGATTACACAATCTAAAGTGTTTAAAATATATCATCAACAATGTCAAGTACAATTTTAAAAAAATAGTACACATGAAAAAAATAGGAAAATGTGACACATAGTCAAGTGAAATAAAGGTTTATAGAAACTGACCCATTGGTGATCCAGACTTTGGATTTGGCAGACAAAGACTTTAAAGCAGCTATTATAAAAATGTTCAAAGAACTAAATGAAAATGTGTTAAAATAATTAAAGGAATACATGATCTTAATGAGTCAAGAGGCAAGGAATATTAACAGTAAAAGCAAAAATGTAAAAAATGGAATTTCTAAGAGTGAAAAGTACAATAACTGAAATAAATAATTCAATACATGGGTTTAACATCAGATTTCAGATTGAAGATTGCAGACTAATGAGTCGGTAATCTCAAAGATGGAACAATAGATATTCTATCTGAAAAGATGAAGGCTAAAGATAGGTAAAAATGAGCAGAGCCTCAGAGACTTGTGGAATGATATTGAAAGATACACGATATTTGTAATCAGAATCTCAGAAATAGAAGAGGATAGTAATAGAGCAGAAAAAATTGGAGAAGTGATGGTCAAAAATTTCCCCAATATGATGGAAAATATTGACTTATTAATCCAATTTGCTCAAAAAAAAAGTAAACAACCAAAAATAAGCCAAAATTCATCACATCATAATCAAATTGCTGAGCCAAAAATAAAGAGAAAATCTTGAAGGCAGTCATAATATAAAACACCATTACATACCAGAAACAATTGTAATAATAGATGCTGGCTTCCTATCATAAACAGTGTAGGCCAGAAGACTACTCTTTAAGATGCATATACCATCTGTAAAGTACTTAAAGGGAAAAAATAAAACCTCTTAGTATGTCCATATCCAACAAAAATATTTTTCAAGTATGATGGTAAAATATATGTTCAGATAAATAAAACTGATAATTTTTTTATCAGCAGACTTGCAATAAAATGAACGCTAACAGAGTCTCATCAGGTTAAAGAGAAATGATACCAGATAGAAAATAGGATCTACATAAAGGAAATAAGAATATCAGAAATTATAAATAAGTGGGTAAATATAAAATACTAGGTTTTATTTTTCTTCTCATGTCTTCAATTAAAGACAACTGACTGATTCAAGTAAAAATAATACCACTGCAAGATGAGCTTTGCAATGTGTGTGGAAGTAATAAATATGCCAACAATAAAACAAATGTTAAGAGGTGAGTAAGTGTAATTAAACTGTTGTAAGAATATTGTATTTGTGAAGTGGAGAGGGAAGTGGGATGTGTCAGGTGTTAAATGAGAGTTGGAAAGTGAGAATATGAAGGGTCAGGTATGAAGAGGTACGATATTGACTGTAAATAAACTTTAATAAGTTAAGGAGGCACTTTGTTACCCTTAGAGAAATCATACAAAAGTAAAAATGATAAGTTGGCCTTCATCAAAATGTAAAAGGTCTGCTTCTCAAAAGACACAGTTAAGGAAATGAACAGTCAAGCTACCTATTAGAAGAAAATATTTACTATACATATATCTGATAATAGACTTTTGTCCAGAACACATAAAAACTCTAGTAATTAAAAAGTAAGATAATCCAATTAAAATGGATGAAATATTTGAGCAAATACTTTATGAAAGGACAAAAAGCACATGAAAATATTTTTAACATTATCAGTCATCCAGAAGGAGGAAATTAAAAAAACTCTCTGGTATAACACTTCTTACTAATTGAATTGGCTAAAGTGGAAAACATTGACAACACCAAATGTCAAAGGTGTGAAGCAACTGGATCAATCATATGTGCTGGTTAGAGTGTAAAATGGTACAATCACCTTGGAAAACAGTTTAGCAGTTTCATATAAATTTAAATATACATTTACCTAATTACATAGCTACTCTACTCCTAGGCATTTATCCAAAAGAAACAAAAACACATGTCCATGCAAATATTTTTAAATGAATGTTCATTGCAGCTTTATTCATAATAGCCAATAACTTGGAAACAATGTCAACCAATGAGTGAATGAATAAATTAGTTGCATACTCTTTCTTTTTGTATTTTTTGTAGACATGGGATCTTGCTTTGTTGCCCAGGCTGGTTTTGAACTTCAGGGCTCAAGCCATCCTCCCACCTCAGCCTCCCAAAGTGCTGGGACTATAGGTATGAGCCACCACACCTGGCCATGTACCCTTATAATGGAATATTACTCAGTGATAAAAAAGTAAATATCAAAATCTCTATCTTAAGCAAAAGAAGCCAGACACAATAGTACATACTGTGTGATTCTATTTTTATGAAATTTAGAACTGGCAGATCTAATCTTTAGTTAATAGAAATCAGTGGTTATGTAAGATGGAAGGGTGGGGGATACAGGCAAATACATAAGGGAACCTTCTGGGTAGTGGAAATGTTCTATATTTATAATTGTGTAATGTTACATGGTGTATACATTTGTCTAAATTTATAAAACTATATACTTATAATCATGTATAAATTATACATCAACAACTTTAACAGAAAAGTTTCTGAGCAGCTGAAATGTGACTCTAGAGGAGGAAACGGGATAGAGAAAAAGAAAAAGAACCTTGGTAAATACTGCTGTGGTTTATCTTCTCCTTAGCTTTGGAGTCACACACAAAAAAGGAATAAAAACCAGGAACTTTGGAGGTATAGGTAAAGGAGGGAAAGACAAAGAGAGTCTTTTCTAAAATGAGTCCTTAAACAGTTTCATTATATAGATAGAAGTGGCTGTATCAACATACGTGTGCAAATAGCCCAAGGATGATACCAAAGTATAAACAGGTAGCTGGACTATCTTCCATAGCTCAGCACAAAATGACTGAGCAAACCATAGAACTACATATACATTCCCAGTAGTATGGTATATGGAGACTGTAGCTATACTGAAAGAGGGAAAAGGGAAGACCTGTAAGAGAGGGTAGAGGTGAGAGAGTGAATGCCTTTGAGAAGTACTCCTCTTGTTCTAAAGCGTTCTAACCTCATTTTCACTTCATTTTGCCTTTCATCTTACAGTACTGGACTCTGCTAGCGTGGTATCCTGAAGAAGCTACTGGGTCACATTTATTGACCCAAGAAAACACTGCCTTTGACTTTCCTGAGCCATTCAACTTTCTCATTGCCCCACCTACTTACTGGCATATTCTCATCTTTGTGTCTCCAGATATTTCTATCCACAGCCCACCAATGGCCTTCTTCCTTTCATGCACATTGGCACTGCTTACGTCCCAGTTCTGTCCCTCAAACTATTACAGTAGCCCACAACTTGGTCCATTCTTCAACCCTACTCCCCCTGTTACATGTACCTTCCATAGTCCTGCTGCAAGAACCAGCTTCATAGCCATGTGATCAGTGCAGTTGTAGAGGATCTTACATTCAGAAAGCCCTGCACCTGGGGCTTAATATTCTGTAGTTGCTGTCTTAAATATTATAAATGAGTTTATCTTTACAATTCTGCTTTTTGAGTTAAGCCAAATGGGACATGCACTGGAGGCTCGGAGTCTTGGCTCACATGCAGTCTTACCTCCTGTCACCTTCCCCAGACAGGTTCAGTTCTTGGCCACCCTCTCACTCTCTGAAACTCTGTGCCCTGCCTATTATCCCTTCCTCCCTGGGCTCTGCTACCCCCAGGCCCCTGCAGAAGCCTGGGTGAAAGGGCAGGGAGAGTTGAAGTTGGGCATGCATGCCCCATGACATCTTAGCATGAGGCATGGTGGCAGCAGCCATCCCCAGGCTAGGCTGGGAGCACAAATGACTGTCTAGTGGGTGGCCAGCCTTAATCTGCCTCTTGGTTGAGGTGAGTCTTTTGCCCACCCACCTACAATTCAAGTATCGAGCACACTTCAGTGGAAAGGTTTAAGTATCTTTGGAAGTCACTTGTTTGCTGTGGATTGGTAAAATACCTAAGTTAACTTCCTCAGACCCCTCCTTCTTCTGGGGTGCAATGTACAGGTCTAGTAGCTGGTGGGCAGGGCAGTCCAATGACAGTAAGGTCTGAGCATGCCTCATATCATGAAGTAAGGCCTCTGCATACTTTCGAGGGTGATATGGTTTGGATATGTGTCCCCACCTGAATATCATGTTGAATTATAATCCCAATATTGGAGGTGGGGCCTGATGGGAGGTGATTGGATCATGGGGGTGGAGTTCTTACGAATGGATTAGCACCATCCCCTCAGTGCTGTTCTTGTGATAGTGAGTGAGTTAGTTATCTTCAGATCTAGTTGTTTTAAAAGTATGCAGCACCTCTCCCCTCACTCTCTTGCTCCTGCTCTGCCATATAAGACGTGCCTGCTTCCCCTTCACCTTCTGCCATGGGTCAGAGTTTCCTGAGGCCTTCCCAGAAGCTGAGCAGATGCCAGCATCATGCTTCTTGTGCAGCCTGTGGAACCATGAACCACTTAAACCTCTTTTCTTTATAAATTACACAGTCTCATGTATTACTTTATAGCAGTGTTAAGAACAGACTAATACAAAAGGGTATGCATTCATCTTGCTAGTTTCCTAGTGCTCAGGAGCACTCCCTTGGCTAGCTTCGGGCCTAGGTCTAGTCTCTCGTTCTCCTTCTAACATTTAAGTCTGGCTCATGTTATTTTCTTTTGGCCAACCCTAGGTGCCCTCCAGGGAAAAGCCACAAAGCACTAATTGTGTAATTTTAGTGATTTTTGCATACAAGTTAAATGCTTTGCATTTAAAATTGACATTACACAATTTAAAAATGAAAGGAAAAATTCATGCTAATACTTTAAAATTTTAGTCATCAAACTCTGGTGATCCTAAGATTGTGTAGTTTAATCAAGTAATAAAAATAGAGGAAGGTACAATTTTGGTGCATATTCTAGTGGTTGATTTGGGCAACGTATTGCCACTGTCGAAAGCTATCACTGGCTTTTTTCTAAGCTTTCAATCTATGTGTCTTTTTTAAGGTTAAAATGTTATATTCAATTTCCTTCCCTGGAGGAATGGAGATAAGGTTATTGCCATTTTCATTTCCCTTATCATATGGAAATTATCTCCACATACACTGAGTGATTTTTAGTTGATTCTACAATGAATATGTGTATTGTAGTTTTTAAAACATGAAATCGTGTAAACTAAGCATGAAGTGATTTTGTTGGTGTATTAATGAATCAGGAAAGAATTTTGGCTAGCCAAGGAACATAACTCCATCTAAGATATATAGGAAGAAATCCCAAGTGTCAACTGCTCATTATAAGCTTTGAAAAATATGTGAATATTTGCAGACATGGAAGTCTTCAATGTATTTTTGATTTTTAAGCTTTGGTTTTTCCATTATTTTTCTCTCTCCTAGGATTAACTGTCTAGGATTATAAATTTAACAATGCTGGTTCATGGACAATTTGGTGCCCTGTGACTGTAACATAGCTTAACACCAACAACTCAACAAAGTTGAGAATGAGGAAAAACTCAGAATCAGTTAATCACCTCACTACCTCTAAAGGAAAGCTCTCAGTGTTTGGTGGAAAAATAAGAAATAACAGATTTTTTTTTCTGAGCCTGATCCCCAAAGACCAATTCCTATACTACTGAAACACCTAATTATCTCCATCATCTGTATGCACTATTTTTTGGTGAAATTTCTATTAAGTCTATCTTTTCCCATTCACCCACCAGGCATATATTGTTTCCTCTAATTCTTACCTCTGATAACTTAGGCAAAATAGAGCTGAAGATAAGATTGATACATAAAATATGCTCTAAAATATGCACGGGATTAAGAAATGCCATTTCATCTATCACTTCATTTAGGAACCCTTCCTGATCTCCAAAGTCAGATAAAACTTTCTCCATACTTCTATTAAATATACTTTATGTGTAATTTTGTTATGGCTTTTTACTAAAAGTCCAAATCTTGGACTTATGTGCATGTTTTACATCGACAACTAAATGACAAGCAGTTTTCTTGTCAACATCAATTGAGAATTTCTCCTGACTTGTCCTTAATCACCTTAATAAATAACCTTTCAACAACTGTGTTAACATAAATGTTTTCTGAAGTTTATTGCATGTTAGTAGTCAAGATACTGCAAATTACAGTAACAGTGAGATAGCATTTTGCACACATTTGATTGTGAAAAGAAAATAATAGTGCTAACATTCTTTCCTGGTGATAATGCAGAGGAAAGAACACTGATAAATTGCTGTTCAAATATAAAGTACTATTATCTTTCTGGAAACAATTTTGTAATACCTATTAAAATTAAAAATTTACATATCCTTTAGCATGACAATTCCATTTCAGGAAATCTATCTTACAGAAATAAAACCCACCATACTTGTACAGGAATACCTTGGAGATATTGCAAGTTCACTTCCAGACTACCACCATAAAGCAAATAGTGCAATAAGGTTAGTGACAAATTGTTTGTTTCCCTGTGCATGTGAAAGTTATGTTTATACTATGCTGTAGTCTATTAGGTATACAATAGCATTAGGTCTAAAAAAACAATGTACGTACCTGAATTAAAAAATTATTTCTTACTAAACAATGCTAACAATCATCTGAGCCTTCAGCAATCATAATCTTTTTGCTGGTGGAGGGTCTTGTTTTCATGCTGCTGGCTGCCAACTGATCACGGTGGTGGTTGCTGAAGGATGAGGTGGCTGTGGTAATCTCTTAAAATACAACACCAGTGAAGTTTGCTGCACAATGGACTTTTATTTTCACAAAAGAGTTCTCTGTAGCATTCATTGCTGTTTGATAGGATTTTACCTACAGTAATTTTTTTTTCAAAATTGTAGGCAATTCTCTCAAGTCATGCTGCTGCTTTATTAACTATTTTTATGTAATATTCTGAATACTTTGTGGTTATTTCAACAATGTTCACAGCGTCTTCACCAGGAGTAGTTTCCATCTCAAGAAACTATTTTCTTTGCTCATCCATAAGATGCAATTCCTCATCCTTTCAAGTTTTATCATGAGATTTCAGCAATAGAGTCACATCTTCAGTCTCCACTTCTTATTCTAGTTATCTTCTTACTTCCACCACATCTGCAGTTACTTCTTCCACTGAAGTCTTGAACCTCTCAAAGTCACCGATGAGGTTTGGAATCAACTACTTCCAAACTCCTGTTAATGCCATAAATGTTCTTAATGGCATGTAAATGGTGAATCTTTTCCAGAAGCTTTTCAATTTACTTTCCTCAGATACAGCTATCAGAGGAATCACTATTTATGGCAGGTATGGACTTACAAAAGGTATTTCTTAAATAAGAAGACTTGAAAGTCAAAATCATTCCTTGATCTGCGGGCTGCAGAATGTACGTTGTGTTAGCAGGCATGAAAATAACATGAACCTTCTTGTACATCTCCACCAGAGCTCTTGGGTGACTAGATGCATTGTCAAGACACAGTGATATTTTGAAAAGAATCTTTTTTTTCTGCACAGTAGGTCTCAACAGTAGACTTAAAATATGTAGTAAATCCTACTGTAAACAGATGTGTTGTCAACAAGACTTCATTAGTTCATCTATAAGGCACAGGGAAAGTCAATTTAGCGTAATTCTTAAGAGCCCTAGAATTTTCAGAATGGTAAATGAGCATTGGTTTCAACTTAAAGGTACCAGCTACATTAGCCCCAATAAGAGAATTAGCCTGAGACCTTGAAGCTTTGAAGCCAAACATTGGCTTCTCCTCTCTGGCTATCAAAGCCCTAGATGTATCTTCTTCCAATAGATGATAATTTTATTTACATTGAAAATCTGTTGCTTAGTGTAGCCAACTTCATCAATGATCGTAGTTAGATCTACTGGATAACTTGTGTCAGCTTCTCCATCAGTACTTCCTGCTTCACCTTGCACTTTTATGTTATAAGACAGCTTATTTCCTTCAGCCTCATGAACCAACTTCTGCTGGCTTCAGGCCTTTTTTTTCCAGAGCTTCCTCATCTCTCCCAGCCTTCAAATAATTGAAGAGAGTTAGGGCCTTGCTTTGGATTAGGCTTTGGTTGAAGAGAATGTTGTGTCTGATTTTATCTTCTATCTAGACCATTAAAACTTTCTCCATATCAGCAATAAGGCTGTTTCTCTTTTTTATCATTCATGTGTTCACTAGAGTAGTACTTTTATTTTCCTTCAATAACTTCTCCTTTGCATTCAGAATTTGGCTGTTTGTTGCAAAAGGCTTAGTTTCAGCTTATCTCAGCTTTTGTCATGTCTAACTAAGCTCAATCATTTCTAGGTTTTGATTTAAATTGAGAGATGTGTCACTCAGCTGAACACTTGGAAGCCATTGTAGGGTTATTAATTGGCCTAATTTCAATATTCTTGTGCCTCAGGGAATAGGGAGGTTTAAGGAAAGGGAGAGAGATGGAAAAATGGCTGGTTGGTGAAGCAATCAGAACACATACAATGTTTGTCAATTGTTTGACATCTTAAATGGGCATTTTTTTTGGTGCCCCAAATAATTACAATGGTAAGAACATAGATCACTGATCACACAGGTCACTATAATAGATATAATAAGAGTGAAGAAGTTTGAAAAATTACAAGAACTACCAAAATGTGACACAGAGACACAAAATGAGCACAGGCTATTGGAAAAAATGATGGCATTAATACTCTTGCTCAATGCAGGGTTGACACAAACCTTCAATTTGTAAAAGATGCAGTATCTGCAAAGTACAATAAAGGGAAGCAAAATAAAGTGAAGCACAATAAAACAAGGTATGCTTGCATAAATATCTTTATTATATAGTATCAGAAAAACTAGTGCAAAATATTGTAAAAGTGATCACTTTTTTTCATTAGGAGGTGAATTTTGTTTCTCTATCCCTTAAATTTGAGTTGGCCATGTGATTTATTTGGCCAATAGGACATTAACAAATATGATCAAGAGGCTTCAAAAGTGCTTGTGCATTGAAGCTTGATCTTTTTCTTGGAAGCGTTAGATTACCACGTGAATGAAACTAGCTAGAATGACGGATGACAAGAGACATGTGTACCTGTCAGTCCTGTCACTCTGGTCAACAGCTTTCCAACTGTCAGAGATAAGAATGAGACTATCCTGGATATCCAGCCTTCTGTCAATTTGCTTGTATATCATAAACACAAGAGTGAGCCCAGGATATATCAGCTGAGTTGACCTAGATGAGAAAAACTTCCCAACCAACCCACGGAATCATGGAAATTAATAAATTATTAATTTCAGCCGTTAAATTTAGGGGCGGTTAGTTACACAGCAAAAGCTAACTGATATGACTGACTGAAAATAATATGACTGCCCAACATTAGGGAAATATTTGAGTAAATAGTGGCACATTATGTTACATTATGAAGCTTTTAAGAAAAATAAGTTAGATATACATCCATTGATCATATCTTATTTCTCCCTCTCCAATTAGATTTGTGAGCTCTTGGGGAAGAGGAAGTTTGTCTTTACTTTTGTTGATTTACCCCAAACACAGTGGACGCACAAGTATTTATTGATTTAAGTGCTCCAGAACTCCATTTTTAAAAGTTAAACAAGTGATCTTCAGTTGGAAGAGCTATTCTATTGGTACATGTACCATTTGATGGAATTAGCTCAGTATGGTTGCCTATTAAAGCTACAAGAGCTTAAATGGCAAAAGCCCCTATGTAAGGAACAATCACTTGATCAACCAGGGCTGGTTTCATGGGCATGTTGCCAGTATAGTCACACAGGACCCTGTGCTCAGAAGTGCCTCACACTGGGTTTAAGGCTCTGTAGTTGCAATCTTGAAGTTCTTAATTTCTTTTTTTCTGTGAGAAATTGTGTCTGGTAAATGAAGTCAGATGGGCCAATAGAGCATGTGTCAGGGGATTGAAGCCTCAGCTCATGTATTGGTCCCACCGCTGCATCTGACTGGGATGGTTCTCAGCCACAGGTCAGGATCCAAAGTAATTACGTAACCAGTACTAAATAAATTTTCTTAGGAAACTACAGATGAAAGAAGATATATATTGTTTCAATGCAAACAAAAGCCATGACATTTTGCTAAATAAGAGTGTTGCTACCTTTTTTTGTGGTGGCAGAAATGAAATTAGCCAAAGATGGCACATTTGGCAATAAAGAATATAAGGAAATGTTTCCTGGACTTGACACCATCTCTTGCTAGCTATTCTTCTCTTTCTGCAAAGAATCAGCTTTTCCTTTATTAATATTCTCTTTGTCTTTGTATGAGTTTATTAATTTTTGTTCTTATCCTTCTACTAATGTGTTATTTGTCTTAGTTGATTTTATTCTGTTGTTCTCACTTACTTGGATCAAAAATATGCAACTGGATGCTTCATTAATAAGAGCAGTTCTAAAAGTTGCTTAGCCTGTTACTGCACTTAACCAGATTTCTGGAAAAGGTGAAGAGAGTTCCACAACTGTAGTTGAACTTCAGTGTTTAACAAGATTTATGTAAATAAATACATGGTTTAACCCAAAATATGACGCGATTATTTCATACCAATCAAATGCTGCTATATATACTGCTGTGAATTTATGACCACAACCTTCTGGTTCGGTCTTGTTATCTCTTTGTTTCTTGGTATCGCACTCTGACCTCTGCTGACTATCAGAAGCTAAAGCAGTGCTGATTGTTAGGTGGCAAGGATAGTGCTGTTGCTCAGAACCGAAATAAACCCAAACAAGCAGTTCAGGGAAACTCACAGACACCTGTTCCTCAACCTGATGGTTAAGGTCAGTAGTTAAGAGCATAAAATACAATAGCAGGCATAAAATACAGTATCAGGCAGGCCTGATTTGATCCCAGTTCCTTATCAGTACTAGCTGAGTTAACTGCTGGCACTTAGTCACTTTAAATCTTCCTTTTCTCGTGTGTAAAATAGGGATAATTGAGTTTTAAATGAAATGAGTCACGTTCTTTGAGAAGCCTTCCTTAACATGCAATCAACTAGTAAGTATCCCTGCTATTTTCCTTTATTGCACATTATTGTTTTCCTTTAGAGGACTGTTCTTGATTTGTATGTATATATTCTTGTATATATGTATAGATTAATTTGCTTGTTTGCCTATCCCACTAGACCATTAAATTAATGAGTACAGTGATCATACCTATTTTGCTCATCACTTTATGCCTGCACTGAGAAAAGTATCTGTCACATTATAGTTGCTTAATAAATATTTGTAGAATGAACAAATAAAATGCTCTATACAGTGCTGTGTGTTTAAAATAACAAAGTAGCCAATTCAAGACCCAAAGTAAAAGCAAACAAAGGAATGGTAATTTCTTTTCTAACTTGACCTAAAGTGGCCTTGATCCTCTCCCTCAGCCAATTCTTGGTCAATTTAAGCACTCTAAGTCTCAGCAGGTTTCAATGTCAGCCTTGCTTTATTTCATTATTAATTTACTAAGAGCCTCCTTTTGATGAATTCCCTCTGCCTGATACTTTTCTATCACTGGGAGAACCTTGGCTTCAGGTCTTGGGGGCAGTCTCCCTTGTGGAGGAGGATCAGCCCTCGGATAGCCCCAACATCAGTCCATTTTTCCTGACTCTTATGATACTGTTGTACACTGAAGTGTTGTCTGCCCAAAAGTGCTTCTGACTGATTAATTTCTAAGTGAGTTATTTTTTTAAGTCAGTCTATTTTGAAATAAATTCAACCTAATTCATTTATACCACAAGTTAAACATATAACACTCAGTTTTTATTTTTTTATCATTCCATACATATCTAATATAAACCTCTGTGTAACAAAGATTGCGAAGTCCGGAGTTTGGTTCATGTATTCTAACCAATACTAAGTGCAATTAAATTCTTGTGCAAGAAATTCTTGTGATCAATGTCCTACAGGGTATTGTAATAGCATTGACCAGCACCAGCTTGATTTTAGCCAGTGGCACAGAGACAGAAGTTTCTTTATGTCAGTAGCAATTCCTGTGATATTCATAGATGTCTCATTTGTATTTGTTTTGCCCTACCATGTCAGTGTCAAATTAATATCCGTAAAATTCCAATGCTTCCCAGGTTTAGTATCTGATTTTAGGTACAAGGAAAATAAATCAATAAAAATGACTCTTTAAATTTCCCTCCACATATCTGACATTTCCCATGTGTCATTTCCATGCCTCTTATCATTTATCTGAATCATACTAGACTTTGAAAATGCTAATTTACTGTATTATTTATGCCCAGTAATAGAGTTTGTAAAAGCTTCTAAAGGAAAATAAATGAGGTTGACTTGTATAGCTATTATGCATAGCAAACTATATACTTGTAAATATGATTTATTATATTTTGTGAACTAATACTTCTAACATTTTTATTTTTTGCAAACTTCTCACATGTAAAATTTCACATGTTCATATCTTCTACAATAGAAGTTAACAAGTAGTTCTGCATATAAATCTCAGTGTCTGCTTGTGGACTCACTTTTGTTAATAGACTTCTGAAAGTGATCAGACACAATGAAATAAGAAGCAGACAACTATATCATTACTTTTGCACTTACTTTTCAAACTTCTCCCCAAGATCATCTTTGTTTGGTGTATACATTTCAGGTAATTCTTTTTTTTAGCTTCTCAGCTATAGAAACAATTGCCAGGTGCTGAGTAATGAACAGGTGTGTGGTTTGTCCAATAAGATCACATTGGAAACTATAATCTCTACATGACTATATATGTAGCTCTACATGTAGCTCCTACATAGATTCCTGACAGTCATTTATTTCTGACGTTATTTCAAGATGAAAGAAAAGCTTTGTGGGAAAGGGGGACTGCAAAACTGGATGTGTACATGAAGATAGGCTCAAACAGCAAATGCCCTGAAGCCTCGCTGTAGTACTTATCAGAGGGTTCAGGGCACAGCACTGCCTCACAGGTGGACTATTGTAATAGCTGCCAACCTGATGTTCTTGACTATAACCCCCACACCAATATGTCTTCTTTCTTAAGTATTTTGTTGTTTCTCTTATGTTATCATTTTGCTCAAAAACATCCAAAAGTAATGTAGTTACCATTATTTTAGGGTTTTGGCCTTGGTGTATTTAATACCTTATTTCTTATCTTCAGAGTAACATTTTAGAACACTTATGATACCCATTTTATTTTTTATTCTAGTGATAGGGCATTAATTAGCAGTGAGACTCTTAAAAAGTACATCAGATTAAGTCTACCCCTGTGCTTGACACTTTCGAATGGCTTCCCATCTCACTTAGATCTGGTCCTAATTTCTCCTCACACCTCATCTTCTACTCCCTTACTTTTTGTGAAGGGCTTCCTTGACATCCATATTCCACATACCATAACTCCTTTCCTGATTTATGTTTCATCCTTAGCATTTATCACTTTCTAAAATAGAAGTTCTTTTACTGATTAGTCTTATTTATTGTCTGTCTTCCCCTCACTAGAATGCAAGCACCATGAGAACAGGGATTTTTATCTTTTTGTCCCTAGCAGGCATTTACTAAATATTTGCTAAATAAAATAATAAATTCATTCCTTTACATTTTAAAGTTATAAACTATATCATTACATAAAAAAGCCTATATAATAATGGGGACAGTTTAGGGATTATTAATGAAATGAACAGAGCACATTAGCAATACCTTAGATATACCCAGTGTGTCACCCCTTTATGGCATCCACCTTCATCTTCCCAGAAGATTCACTTTCCTGAATTTTGTCTAAATCACTCTCTTGTATTTCTTACAGTTTATCATATAAATAAATAAAATATATAAATATGTATCTCTAAACAGTATATAATTTTGTGGTTTTGACTTTAATATAAACGGACAAATACATATATGTAGTCTTCTGCAACTTGTGTTTTTACTCAACATGTTTGAGAGATCCATTCATACAGTAATGTGTAGCTATAAGACATTCATTTCCTCACATACATAGTATTCTTACATTGTATGAATAAACAACAATTTCTTTATCTATTGTACTGTTGAAAAGCATTTGGGTTGTTTCTATTTTTTTTTGTATTTTAAGAAGTGCAGTTATGAACATTCTTTTCTGTATCTCCAAGTGCACACTCGAAAGCTTTCTCTAAACTTATATTTTTCAAACTGAGAGTTGTGACCAGTTAGTGGGTTGAGTCACATCTAGGATAAAAGGAAATTGTGCAGAAAAGAATAGAACATGAAAAAATCAGAATGCATCAAAAGTAATAGCAGTGAGTATTATTTTGAAACACACATTTCAACATTAGTCAAAATATATGCAAGTATACACTGACTCATGATGTAAATTTTACTTTTACTGTGAGTCATGAGAATTTGAAAGCCAGTGTTCTATGGCTGTACCTGAAGTGAAATTGCTAGCTTGTAGGATACGCACATGGTCAACCTTACCAGGCCATGGCAATTTATTTTCCAAAGTGATTGTAACATTTTACATTCCATCACTGGTATATGAGTTTCTCTTCTTCCACTAACTTCCCAACATTTAGTATTTTCAGACTTTTAAATGTTTACCAATGTGATGTGTGTAGTAGTGTCTCATTGTGGTTTTGTTCCTAAATATTAAGGAGTCTGTGTATCTTTTAATAACTTATTGGCCATTCTTGTTGTCTCAATTACAAAATACCTATGGATTTCTTTTGCCTATTTCATAGCTATCTGCTTTATTAATTAATAGACATTTTATATATCAATAAAGTAACATTTTATGGCTATATGTGTCACCAATACTTTTTCAGTTTGTGGTTTGTCTTTTCAGTATTTAAATATCCTTTAAAGAATTGAAATTTGTAGGCCGGGCGCCGTGGCTCACGCCTGTAATCCCAGTACTTTGGGAGGCCTACGTGGGCGGATCACCTGAGGATGGGAGTTCGAGAGCACCCTGACCAACATGGAGAAACCTCATCTCTACTAAAAATACAAAGTGGTGGCACATGCCTGTAATCCCAGCTACTCGGGAGGCTGAGGCAGGAGAATCGCTTGAACCCAGGAGGCAGAGGTTGTGGTGAGCCAGAGATCACACCATTTCACTCCAGCCTGGGCAACAAGAGCAAAACTCTGTCTCAAAAAAAAAAAATTTGTAATTTTAAATACAATTTATCTGCATTTTTCTCTGGTTTGAGATTTTTGTTACTTTTTCTGTTTTGTTTTGTTTTTTTTTTTTGAGACAGAGTCTTGCTCTGTTACCCAGGCTGCAGTGCAGTGGCATGACCTTGGTTTACTGCAACCTCTGCCTCTCAGGTTCAAGCGATCCTCCTGCCTCAGCCTCTCAAGTAGCTGGGATTACAGGTGCATGCCACCCTGCCAGGCTAATTTTTGTATTTTTAGTAGAGACAGGGTTTCAGCATGTTGGCCAGTCTGGTTGGATTTTTGTGCCTTGATTATAAAATTTTTATCTAACATCAGGTATAGAAGATTTCCTCTATATTGTCATGTGAATTTTTTTTTCACGTTTTGCCTTTCAGATTTGCCACCTTAATCCAATCGGAATTGATTTTGTTTCTGGTGTGAGGTTGGGAAACAATTTTATTTCTTCACACAGAAGATCAATTGTACCATATTGTTTATTTATTTATTTTTAATTATACTTTAAGTTCTAGGGTACATGTGCACAACGTGCAGGTTTGTTACATATGTATACAACCACATTGTTTATTAAATATTATGCTCTTTACATACTAATCTGCAGTGCATCTCTGTTATATATCAAGTTTCCATATATATGTGTGTGCATATATATAGATAGATATATAGACATAGATTTATTTTTAGCCTCTCCATTCTGTTCCATTGGCTCATCTGTGTATCTATGAATGTCACACTATCTGTATAACTATGGTTTTATAATACATATCTATATCAGATAAGGAACAACTCTCTCTCCTGTCACAAACTTCTTTTTCAGGATTATCTTTGCTAATGTTGGCCTTTTGTTCATTCATTTGTGTGTGTGTGTGTGTGTGTGTGTGTGTGTGCATGTGTGTGTGTTTATTAGAATCAGCTGTCAAGTTCCACAGTGAATTTTGGGGAGATTTTAATTGACCTGTCATTGAAGCTATAAATGAGTTTGGAAAGAATCTGCATTTTTTCGTATTGAGTCCTCTATCCATAAGCAAAGTACATCTTTTCATTTCATTAGGCATTCTTTCATACTCTCCAATAACGTTATGTAATTTTCTACTTAAAGGTCATGCACATCCTTTATTAGATGTATTCCTAGGTACATTCTTTGTTGTTGTGTAACAACTAATATATATAAAGCAACTTTTTTGCTGCTTTATAATAGTAGAACTGATTTTTAAATTTATCTGGTATCTATCAATACATAACATATACAAACAACTGCTACAAATGAATAAAAAGTGTATATCAAACCTCAATAAAATGATCAAAGTACATAAAAAGCAAACTCTATCAGAGAAAAATCCCATCTGAGATCCAAAGGTACTCAGCTTCTTTTTCAATCAAAAAACTGCAAAGCAAAACAATAAAGATATGCCATTTTTAACCTATTAGAATGGTCAATATTCAAAAGAGCAATAATATTCATTGTTGTGAAGGACACAGGGCAACAAGTATTCTCATATATCGCTGGTGGCAGCGTTATTCATAACAATCATTTGAGAAACGAACCTAGCAATGTTGAAATTTGAAGGACTCACAAAGGCTTCCAGTTCAGAATGACAGAACACACCACTTTTAACCCCTCTTTTTCTTGAGGCCCGCTTTAATCCTAAATCATAATAATAACTAAAGGAGGCCATTAGTGGAAAAAGATTTCAACAAATTTCTAGAAAATGTTCTAGCGATTGATGAATGGGAAAGTGGGAGCTATCATCTGCAACTGGGGAGAAGGTTAATTTGACTTGCAGAATTATTGAATCTCCTGAATGGTAATGCCTAGGTTTTCTTCTAGGGTTTTTATGGTTTTAGGTCTAACATTTAAGTCTTTAATCCATCTTGAATTGATTTTTGTATAAGGTGTAAGGAAGGGATCCAGTTTCAGCTTTCTACATATGGCTAGCCAATTTTCCCAGCACCATTTATTAAATAGGGAGTCCTTTCCCCATTGCTTGTTTTTCTCAGGTTTGTCAAAGATCAGATAGTTGTAGATATGCGGCGTTATTTCTGAGGGCTCTGTTCTGTTCCATTGATCTATATCTCTGTTTTGGTACCAGTACCATGCTGTTTTGGTTACTGTAGCCTTGTAGTATAGTTTGAAGTCAGGTAGTGTGATGCCTCCAGCTTTGTTCTTTTGGCTTAGGATTGACTTGGCGATGTGGGCTCTTTTTTGGTTCCATATGAACTTTAAAGTAGTTTTTTCCAATTCTGTGAAGAAATGCATTGGTAGCTTGATGGGGATGGCATTGAATCTGTAAATTACCTTGGCCAGCAGGACATAGGCATGGGCAAGGACTTCATGTCTAAAACACCAAAAGCAATGGCAACAAAAGACAAAATTGACAAATGGGATCTAATTAAACTAAAGAGCTTCTGCACAGCAAAAGAAACTACCATCAGAGTGAACAGGCAACCTACAAAATGGGTGAAAATTTTCGCAACCTACTCATCTGACAAAGGGCTAATATCCAGAATCTACAATGAACTCAAACAAATTTACAAGAAAAAACAAACAACCCCATCAAAAAGTGGGCAAAGGACATGAACAGACACTTCTCAAAAGAAGACATTTATGCAGCCAAAAAACACATGAAAAAATGCTCACCATCACTGGCCCTCAGAGAAATGCAAATCAAAACCACAATGAGATACCATCTCACACCAGTTAGAATGGCAATCATTAAAAAGTCAGGAAACAACAGGTGCTGGAGAGGATGTGGAGAAATAGGAACACTTTTACACTGTTGGTGGGACTGTAAACTAGTTCAACCATTGTGGAAGTCAGTGTGGCGATTCCTCAGGGATCTAGAACTAGAAATACCATTTGACCCAGCTGTCCCATTACTGGGTATATACCCAAAGCACTATAAATCATGCTGCTATAAAGACACATGCACATGTATGTTTATTGCGGCATTATTCACAATAGCAAAGACTTGGAACCAACCCAAATGTCCAACAATGATAGACTGGATTAAGAAAATGTGGCACATATATACCATGGAATACTATGCAGCCATAAAAAATGATGAGTTCATGTCCTTTGTAGGGACATGGATGAAATTGGAAATCATCATTCTCAGTAAACTATCGCAAGAACAAAACACCAAACACCGCATATTCTCACTCATAGGTGGGAATTGAACAATGAGATCACATGGACACAGGAAGGGGAACATCACACTCTGGGGACTGTTGTGGGGTGGGGGAAGGGGGGAGGGATAGCATTAGGAGGTATACCTAATGCTAGATGACAAGTTAGTGGGTGCAGCGCACCAGCATGGCACATGTATACATATGTAACTAACCTGCACAATGTGCACATGTACCCTAAAACTTAAAGTATAATAATAAAAGAAAAAACTTAAAAAAAAAAGAATTATTGAATCTCTTTTAATGCAAAGAGGTCAGTAAAGAGAAATGAAACCTCAAAACACTGAAGCTTATTAGGTTTGCACCACCCACTGCCAAAATTTATCTCCCAGGTAAACAAATAAGCAAATAAAATTATAAGACACTTTCCTAAAGAAGTTAAAAATATATGTTATTGGGGAAATTAGGGCAACTAGTGTAGTAATTAGCACCTCCAGAATGACATTGGCTTCTGTGGGTCACTTTGTGAAACAGCCTTCTCTCCCTTAAAGTAAACTCTGTGAGTGAACAAACTTCTGGAATATGAAAAGCTTTTCTGTTGCTAAATCTTCAAATACAAAGAAAAAAACATAACTACGTGTTTGAAGATAGCAACATAAAAGAGAGTTCTCAGGAAAAGCAATAACAATCAGAGCACTAAAAAGAGCTCTTAGAAACTGATAGAAGAAAAATTTGTGGAGAAGTCATATGATTTAAAACAAATAAAAAAGAAATAAATATATGAGGAAAATAAACAGAGGGAATTCATCCAAGAGATCCATTATTTAACTATTTGAGTTTCAAAAACAGAGTGGAAGATTATTAGAGGAAAAAAAATTGGATGGTAGGAGTAACAATGAGTAGGAGTAGACACTTCAAGGTTCTAATGAAACATCATTTTAATCCTAGAATTCTACACACAATATACCAATCTTGTTTGAACACAAAATATCTTTTCAAATATGCAAGTGCCCAAACATTCCCTTCCCCTCCCTCCCTCTCTCCCTCCCTCCCTCCCTTCCTTCCTTCCTTCCCTCCCTCCTTCCTTCCTATTTCTTTCTTCTTTCTTTCTTTCCTTCCTTCCTTCCTTCCTTCCTTCCTTCCTTCCTTCCTTCCTTCCTTCCCTCCTTTCTTTCTTTCTTTTCTTTTCTTTTTCAGAGTTTTGCTCTTGTTGCCCAGGCTGGAGTGCAATGGTGCCGTCCTGGCTCACTGCAAGCTCCGTCTCCCGAGTTCTCCTCACTTTCTTAAGAAGTTATTGTTTGTGTGATTCGATTACTTGTTTATTGTATAACAGGACTTTCAAGGATGACAGATGTTCAGTAGATGCACAGAGGTACAAATTGCTGGTGAACAGTCTGATGCCAATTTGATTCTCGCCCCTTTGTAGTATAACTTTTGTTTTCTTCCTTGTGGAAGTTCTGAGACCTTCTCTTTGTTATCATATTTTATGTGTCTGAATGAGTTTGTTGTTGTTGCTATTGTGGTTGTTCATTACAAGAAATCTGACAACTCACGTTCTTTAGCTCCTGGGCTCTTTTTTCAGGAAATAGTTTGCCTTCAGGACGCATGAATTATCTGCTCTTCCATGCTGTAAAGTTGACAAAGGCTGATCTGCTATAGAAGACTATTAGGGTATTTCAGTAGTATCTGGGATTGGGTAGATAAATTCAAATTAAGGATGCAGTATTAACAAGTCTACTTGACATTATAATATATACAAAGTTATACTCTCCAACATAAAGTTGATATTTTTATCTACACTTATCTGACTTTTTTTTTCTCCCTCTGTTGGTTCTAACCTCAGATATGGTAGAAGAATATTCTTTACTGACCTCATCTAACTCCAAAATCTTCCAGAATTATCATCACACATAATTGGAAAGCCACTGTAATATGTTAATAAAATATATAAGGCTCACAGCCACAGCCTTTTCTCTTGCTACCCTTCCCACCTTTTCACCTCACTCTATCTTCTAGCCACAATAGAGTTTCTGCACTTCTTCAAATATGTTATGCCTTATCTCAATGCTAAACTTTGCACTATTTCCTCTGTCTGGTGCAGTTTTCCAACTTCCTCTTAGCTCGTCTGAAAACCTGCCCTGCACAAAGTCTTTTCTGATCTTTCATAAAACCCTGTTTGTTTTCCTAATACAGTATTTATTTATTGTTTTGAAATCTGATGCCTGTGTCTTCTTCCCAGTGAACAGTAAGCTTCTTTAGAATGTGCATAGTGGCTTATTCATCTCATATTATACCATAATCTGCCACAGTGTCTGGTACAAGGAAGGTGCTCAATAAATATTTGCTGAATATATTAAACTTTTGTATATCATTCAAGATAAGGAATTGAATTTGCCCACAAAATCAACATGGAATCTTACATGGAAAAGCAGAGTCATTTTCTTCAGTTGCCTCATATACATGTAACCCTTGGTGAGACCCAATATTTTCCTTCTCCTCCACTTCCATCCTTCCCATATACACATCAGGGGATGATAACAGAGAAGCATATTGATCTAAGAGGCTCCAGATTGATTGATCTAAGGGTATTGATATAAAAGGTAGCATGGAAAGTAAACTATGGTCAGAAATGTAACTCTAGATCTAATGTCTCTGCCTGATTTCTGGATACTGAGGGCTGTATTCCTGAAATGTAGGGTTGAGGTAAGGAAGCTCCTAGATATTAGAAACCATATAATAGTTGTATCCCTAATACAGGGCTCATGTGTTGAAAGCAGAAGAAAGAGGAGAAGGAAGTGAAAGGAGAATATTTCTTCTATTGTAAGTTACAGGGCTATCATTAGTTACTTTTTCATTAAAAATAGATGAAGATTATCTTTATTACCCTTCCACTACTTTTCTCCTATTCCTTGGGCTTGGAGCCCAATACCTGCATGCTTCCTTAATCCCCTACCAGAGAAAATCGCTCAGGTCTACATTCCCACAAAGTATTACTGGCCACAAAAATACCTACCTTTGCACCTCAACCAAAATCTGCAACCTTATAAAGCAGAGATTAACATGCATTTTCATGCATTTTCAAAGAAGATGCATATTAATACAATGGAGTCTATAATTGGTAGGATTTCTAGCAGTGAAAAAAATCTAAAGGTCATGTGAACTTTAGGATTTGGGCATCTGCTAAAGGACATGACTATTAAATCTATCATTGGGTCTTGAAGTGATTTATTTTATTAAACAGCATCTTGCCTTCTTCTATTTGTAAACTTTAGGTTGTCTGAAATTTCCAGTTGTTCTTACATTGACAGAAACAGTTGGAAGAACTGTGGCAAACAACATATATGAAACATTTATGACACAGATGTTGTTAAATAAGGGATTGCTTGTCTTCTATTTAAGATTATTCTTAAATTTTCTCTTCTAATGTCAATTTCGGAGAGACTGTAAGAGATAGAGATTCTTATACAAAATATTGTTAATGGTATATTACATTAGTATATTTTTTCTCAGTACTAAACAAATTGTGACATACATCTCCTTTGAGCCTTCAGTGTGCCTGAGAGGTGAGTAGAACAGTATTTATAATATATCTTTTCCAGATGAGGAAATGGAAGCTCAGAGTGTATATGACTTGCAGAAGGTTTGCCATTCTTAAAGAACAAAGCTAGAACTAGAATCTAGCTTTCTCAAGCCTGGTTTGAGCTTTTTCTACTACAGCATGCTGCACCCTAAGCAAGCTTTACATTAAGCAATTTTCTGGATAACTTTAAGCTCTGGATTTCAGAAACATGGCCCGAGTATTAGTGGCAAGGGAGAACACCATAATCAGGTACAGAAATGTGTGTGATAGGTGAGGCAGGGAAGAGT
The DNA here is from genome assembly GCF_029281585.2 of Gorilla gorilla gorilla. Taxonomy (NCBI): domain Eukaryota; kingdom Metazoa; phylum Chordata; class Mammalia; order Primates; family Hominidae; genus Gorilla; species Gorilla gorilla. Next base: position 150,045,053 of record NC_073247.2, on the reverse strand, counting down.
GAAGAGAGAAGATAAATATTTTACTTCTTTGTAGAGGATAGAAGAATTGTCATCTTTCTTATGGAGGAACTAACCCTAAGGGAAGCCTGGCATTTCAATTCACAGAACCATAACCAAGCTGTCACTGCTCTTTTGTTTGTTTGCTTGAGACGGAGTCTTGCTCTGTCATCCAGGCTGGAGTGTAGTGGCATCTCAGCTTACTGCAACCTCCGCCTTCTGAGTTCAAGCAATTCTCCTGCCTCAGCTTCCGTAGTAGCTGGGATTACAGGCGTGGCACCCCCATGCCCAGCTAATTATTTGTGTTTTTAGTAGAGATGGGGTTTCACCATGTTGCCCAGGCTGGTTTCAAACTCCTGACCTCAGGTGATCCACCCGCCTCAGCCTTCCAAAGTGCTGGGATAACAGGTGTAAGCCACCACTCCTGGCCTGTCACTGCTCTTTTAATGCATGGTAGCTTGCTCAAATTGTGCAAATATTCTTCAGAGGCTATTGAGTATTAAATGTTGAATTTATGTACACCATGCATATAGTGAGAGTAACATCACAGATGACATAAAAATAACATATTTATTAATTTGGTAGAAATACAAGTTACTCAAGTTATAAGTTGATTTTCATGCTGTTACAAGGTTTTTTAAGGAACACTAATAGTTAAAAAGTTAATGTTAAATTAGGGAAAATAAAAATTGAGCCCAAAAAATCTGGATAAAGAATACATCTAACTCTGAAACTTTGAGAAGAAAATCAAAGACTTTTTTGTATTTTTTTAGATAGATTTAGGACAAAGATCATTCAATACAGAAACATTGAAAGAAGACAACAAAATAAGGCACAATAAATATAGAATTATAAATTCAAGGAGGTTTTGACTTATTATCCAATGAAAGCTGGATATCTTCTATGAGATACCAGTCTATTTTTGCATCACTATATATATTTTTTAAATGAAAATAACAGTAGTGCCCTGTTATAAAAAGTGTTATCATTACATGGGTTCAGATAGAGTTTAGGTCCAATCATTTCTTCCAAATACAAAAGTGTGAAGCTTCAGCAAACGGTGTGGTAGAAAAAAAGCCCTGAACTACAAGTCGGAACACCTGAGTTCTATTTCTGGCTCTGAAGCCAACTAATTTTGACTGGTGGACTAAAAATGCCTATCATTTCACTCTGTCTATTCTCTCTTCTTACAGAATATGCCTTGCCTATTGCAGAAAGTGAGCAGCTTGCTTGCCACATGACCTTGTGCCTTGGTCACAGCTGAATGATACAGGGAAGGACACTTAATCCAAGCTTAGGCAATCAGCTTCTCTTTTCTAGAAATTTGATCATGTAGACTTGGGATTTAAGGTGTTTGTGTGTGTGTGAAAGAGAAAGTAAGAGTGAGAAAGAGACAGGCAGACGAGAGAGAGACAGAGAGAGAGAGAGAGAAAGAGAGAAAGAGAGAGAGAGAGACAGAATAGAGGAGAAGAAAGAGATCATCAAATATGTGGTTGGTTCCACAAGGCTTGGTCATGTTTCCTACACTTGGGTTTAATGTGATACCTTTGTAGCCCACTTTTCTCAAGCTAGTTTGAATGGGTTTCCATTCTTCGCAAACAATATATTGTTAAGATTAAAGCCACTTCAATCTTGCAAGTTAAGCAAGGTTACGCTGCTGTAATGAATAACTCCAAAGTCTTAATGACTTAAAACAACAAAAAGGTTTATTTTTCATTCACACTATATGTTCATTGTGGGTAGTCTGGGGACTTTGCTCTGAATTTTCATTCTCACTCTGGGACACAGACTTAACATTGCCGGTTGCCCTGACAGAGGGAAAAAAAAATGTGGAAAAGCATGGACTGCCTCTCAATGCTTTTCCTTGGAAATGACACATCTGCTCACCTTTCATTGGCCAAAGCAAGTCATATGATTACACCTAACTTGAAGTAGGCAGAGAGAAGGGCAATCTTCCTATGTGCCAAAAGGGAGAGACAGCTTAAATATGTGTGATCAGTACTAATGACTATCTTGCTCAGTTACCTTCATAAGAGATTAAAGAAAATCAAATGAAGTAATGGATAAAAACAGGTCTGTACTAACTTTAAAGTGGCATTTAGATGTAAGAGATGATTTTAACTACATGGTACAAGTCTGCTATAATTTTACTATTGTACACCTAGAGTTCACTATACTCACCAAATTTCAAAAATCAATTTGAGACAGGGAGTGATATAAGTGTAATGGGATACATATTTTTTCTTTTTTCTTGCATTTCTTCTGGAGATACAAAGCATATCTAGGCCAGAATAACTAAAGTTGTTCTCTGGTCCTGTACCTCCATGCTAAAAAAGAACTAGAGATTATTTTAGCTTTATAATGCAAGTGAAAGTGCTAAGAGCAGTTTGATCTTTGCAGTGTACAATATCTGATTGTTTTTTTAGATATTATACCCTGAAGGCAGAGAAAGGTAATAGCTTCTTTTAAAGTTCTCCAATTTATCCTTCAGAATCTAAACCTCCCCCTTTTCTAATATACTAAGCAATCCATCAGGTGTCTAAGGATCAAGATACTCAATGCTCGATAACCTTTTTCACAGGACAAGAGGAAGAATCACCAAATCTAAGTGGCCACACGAGAAAGAAATGAGCTGGGTGATTTTAAAAGGAAGAGGTTTCCTTCCAATTGAAAAGAGTTGATTAAGTGGGGTAATTTAAAAGAGTAGAATGAAGAACTTGTGTCCATTAGGAAACTTGGCATGGGTAAAATGATAAAGAAGAGACAATTTTTATGATGTGCCTCAGATGATTTGAAACATACAGTTAAATCAAAAGTAAAGGAGACTTTATTATGTTCTTCTGGACTCAGACATTTGTATATTATCTGACATTAAGACAATTTACTTGAGGTCTGCATTATCTTTCCTTTACTTTTAAGGGTTAAGTTCAGGTGTTATATATATTTGGAAATTAATTTTCCAAATAAGGATATTAAATAAATTATTATTTAATTATAAGTTATAATCATCGTCACTTCATAAGAGGTAATTTTACCACCAAAAAAGTGGGATGAATATAATTTGAGACTAATAAAAAATTGGCTGTCTCTCTCTCCCTTATAGATATAACAAAATAGAAAATGTTCTTAGCAATTCATATTAATTTGGGGAAAATGTGATTCTGGAACAATGGAAAGCTGGAGACAGACATTGTTCAGAGTCACATAGGCACTGATTTTGAGGGAATAACCTCACTAACACTAGGAGACTTCAGTATTTTGTAAACATTATCTTAAATGGAATAATAATGAATATTGCTCTAATTTTCCTAAACTGGTTATTTAAGTATAAAAGGAATATGGCATATAAAAAAAAAAAAACCTCTTGGATCCAATAGGCATTGCTGTTGCAGACAAGCTAGCTACCTACACAGCATCTATTTTCCACTTTTTCCTTACTTACAGAGCTCAGATTGTGTTTGGGTTGGTGATTTGCCCAACTACTCATAATATTAAAATATTCACATTCACAACTTTTCTTGCAGCTAGGAGTAGCTATATGACTCAATTCTGGGAAACAGGATGTAAGCAAAAGCTACGACTCTTCTGTTAGGGTGGAGGCATATTGGAGGCCAGATAATAAACAAAAATCTGGCCAAGGTTTGGCTTACTATGGATTTACTGGGTCCATGAAACCACCTAATGGTTACTTCCCTGGTCTCAAATGAAGGGGTGGGTTGCCCCTTCACACCTATGGGTGTTTCTCGTTAGGTGGAACGAGAGACTTGGAAAAGAAAGAGACACAGAGACAAAGTATAGAGAAAGAAAAAAGGCGGCCCAGGGGACCGGCGTTCAGCATATGGAGGATCCCGCCGGCCTCTGAGTTCCCTTAGTATTTATTGATCATTCTTGGGAGTTTCTCGGAGAGGGGGATGTGGCAGGGTCATAGGATAATAGTGGAGAGAAGGTCAGCAGATAAACACGTGAACAAAGGTCTCTGCATCATGAACAAGGTAAAGAATTAAGTGCTGTGCTTTGGATATGTATACACATAAACATCTCAATGCCTTAAAGAGCAGTATTGCTGCCCGCATGTCCCACCTCCAGCCCTAAGGCGGTTTTTCCCCTATCTCAGTAGACGGGACATACAATCGGGTTTTATACCAAGGCATTCCATTGCCCAGGGACGGGCAGGAGACAGATGCCTTCCTCTTGTGTCAACTGCAAAGAAGCGTTCCTTCCTCTTTTACTAATCCTCCTCAGCACAGACCCTTTACGGGTGTCGGGCTGGGGGATGGTCAGGTCTTTCCCTTCCCACGAGGCCATATTTCAGACTATCACATGGGGAGAAACCTTGGACAATACCTGGCTTTCCTACGCAGAGGTCCCTGAGGCCTTCCGCAGTGTTTGTGTCCCTGGGTACTTGAGATTAGGGAGTGGTGATGACTCTTAAGGAGCATGCTGCCTTCAAGCATTTGTTTAACAAAGCACATCCTGCACAGCCCTTAATCCATTTAACCCTGAGTTGACACAGCACATGTTTCAGGGAGCACAGGGTTGGGGGTAAGGTTACAGATTAACAGCATCTCAAGGCAGAAGAATTTCTCTTAGTACACAACAAAATGGAGTCTCCTATGTCTACTTCTTTCTACACAGACACAGCAACAATCTGATCTCTCTTTCTTTTCCCTACACTCAAATGTATAATTGGATTGGCATACTTGGCATTTGGAATAACTCACATACTTGGGTCCTTGGACTATAAGATAAGAGCTGCCTCATTCCACCCCCTGTCACCTCAGGCAAAGATAGTAAATTCAAGCCAGTGTTACTTTTGGGGAGTAGCTGAAGTTATCACCACTATTAAAGACCTGAAAGATGCAGAGGTGGTAGTTCCCATTATATCTCCATTTAATCCACCAGTTTAGTCCCTACAGAAATGTAATAAATACTGATGGTAACTAGAGACTACCACAAATTCATTTAAGTGATAGCTCAAACTACAGCCATTGTGATAGATATGAAATGTCTGTCAGAAGAGATTAATATGTGGCCTCCAATTTGGCAAATTCTTTCTTGTATATCCCAATCAAAGAGGATCAAAATCAGTTCATGTTCTCAAGGATGAAAATTAGCACACATTTTCAGTTTTTCCATGGGGCTATGCTAAATCTCTGACCCTTTGTTATAGAGTAGTCTGAAGAGATCTGAACCATCTGCAAATACTGCAGAAAATCACATAGATCCTTTAAGCCAATGACTTCATGCTAATTGGGCCACATCAGCAAGGGATGGTTAGCATGATGGAGAACTTGGTAAGACACATGCATTCCACTCCAAGAGGTAAAAGGCAAATACTGAAAGATTCGGGAGTCTGCTGAATCAGTATAGTTTTCAGGGGTCCTGGTTTCAGAAATGTGCTGAGACCTCACTGAAGGAAAAGTCATACTGTTGCACTTGTTCCCGTTACCACAAGAAAAGCAGTATGCCTGTGTTATGGGACCACCAGGATCATTTGCCTGCTGTACCATAACATATCAATACACTGAAACAGCAGGAGTTGCAGCAGAGAAAAAGTTTAATAATCATTAGGTAGCTGGATGAGGAGACAGAAGGAACCCTCAAATCCATCTCCCTGAAGGGTTATGGGGTAAAGTTTTTAAGGGAATGATGGCAGGCAAGAGACGAGAAGACTGGGGTTGCTGATTGGTAATGGTGAGAGGATGAAATCATAAGGATGTAGAATGAACCCATCATAGAGTAGAAGTGCCACATCTGAGATAAGTACAAGGAAGACCAAAGGATACCAGCAAACTACATGAACCAGTAGCCCAGACACCAGAATCATCTACCACATTTGCACCATCATCCTTTCCCTTGCCTCAGCCATGCCTATGGCCACATCTGGGGGCTCAGATGACCGGCTGATGCGGGAGTTGTGAAGAGGTTCAAACTTTGTTTAAAGATTAGTCAGCTGGGTAGATGAGTGCAAACAAAAAATGGATGACAGTTGCAATACAATCTTATTCAGGGATGGCCAGGAAAAACTGGTGATAAACAATTTTTCCGATGAACAGCTTCAGGCAGTGCACTAGGTTGTCCACCTTTTGTGGAAGGAGAAGAGGCCAGGATTTAGAATACATATACAGACTCATGAGCAGCAGCAAATGGCTTGTCTGGCTGGTAGGGGCATGAAAAAAAAAATAGAAAGGACTGAAATAAAGAACTCTGGGGTAAAGCCATGTGGATGGACATAATTGAGTGGGTAAAACATGTGAGAATCTTTGTTTCACATGTTAACACTTACCAGAAAACATCTACTATGGGAGAGACACTGAACTGCCAAATATATAGAATGACTCAGTCATTTGACATTAACTTGTTTTTGACATTGGCTACTCTCGAACTGGCATAGTGAGCACATGGAGGCAAAAAATGAGACCACACATGGACCAAACAACATGGGTTCCCATTCACCAAGGCTGATTGCTGCTGTCAAATATTCAATTGGCCAGAAACAAAGGACAACACTGAGCCCTCAATATAGAACCTGTCCTTGAAGATGCAAATTGGCCATGAGGGTGGCAAGTCGGTCTCTTCCATCTTGGAAGGGCCAGTGCTTTCTTGTTAGAAATAGATGGGTATATCAGGTATGGGTTTTCCTTTCTTGCCTGCAGAGCCTCAGCCAGCACCACTATATGAGGGCTTATAAAAGGATCCATTAAAATGGGATCCAATAAAACATCTCAAAAAATAAAACCATGGGTTCCACTGACTGTTTCAGATATTGTGCTTTTCAGAAATTTCCAGCCTGATAGACTGTCTGTAAGTCCTGCTGAAGGCACAGCTGAAGTGCCAGCTTCGAGGGAATTCTCTTTGAGGATGGGGTTCCCTTTTCTAGGATACAGTGTATAAATTAAATAAAAGACTTATATATGGTGCTGTAACCCTACAGGATGAATACATAATCTGAAAACCAATGGGTGAAAGCAAGGATGATTCCATTTTCTATTACTGCCTGTCTTACAATGGGAGACTTTGTTCTTCCTGTCCCTGGAACTATAGGCTCAATAGAGTTAGAATAGAGATGCTTGTCACCAAAGGCAGCACACTTTTACCAGGGGATACGGCAAGTGTAACATTGAATTACAAGTGACAACTACCACTAGAGAACTTGAGACTCTTTATATCCTTGGACCACAAGAGAAAAAAGGAGTCATCATCTTGGTAGGACTCACTGACTTATTGGCAGGAAGAGGTTGGGTTGTTGTTACACAATGGTAACAGGGTGAATACTTATGAAACCCAGATAATCAACTGGGGCATCTCTTGGCACACCCCTTGCTCCATTGTAATATTGAATAGACAAGGGCAGGAGTTAAGCATGAGACAATATGATGACTAGGGACTCAGATCACTCAGGGATGAGAGTCAAATTCACACTGCAAGAGAAGCCATCAAGGTTAGAAGGTATAGTAGCTGAGGGGAGTCTACATTTGTACAGTGGAGGAAAAAATGAATATTAATTGCAACTCTGAGACTAATCAGGTTGGTTTTCATGCCAGTGGTCCTCAAAGTATGGTCCAAGGACTGGCAGCAAAAGCATCACCTGGGAGCTGGTAGATGTTCAAATTCTCAGGGCTCCACCACAGACCTGTTGACCCAGAATCTCTGGGAGTAGAGTCCAGTAATCTGTTTAACCAGCCCTTCAGGGGATTCCAATGCACATCAGATTGTGAGAAGCTTTATCTACAACTCTGTCTGAGGTAGAAAAAAAATGGGTTTGCAGGGTTGGGAAGGGACAAGAGTAGATTTTCAGAGAACAGTTAAGAAGCTATTACGACAATTGAGTTGAAAGATGATGTGGACACTGAAGTTTCCACTCCTGAAAATCAGGTCATCCTTTATCAATCTTTAAGTTTTCTTATCAGTTCCTGGAGCATTCACAGGCTCCAGTTGTATTTCCTGACTTTTTTCTCTTTTTCTTGTAAATTGTCCCTAAAGCACAATATAACTACTGTTGAAAAGAACACACATTGGACTTAATCCTATTGACCAGTGTTTTTTGAAAACTCTTTGAATGACATAAAGGGCATGTGCAATCTGGCTTTATCACCTGGTAGTCTTTGCAAACTCTTTTCCTGTGACATTTTACCTGTATATAGGCTATTCTCTCTATTTGGACGCTGTCTTAGCTTAGACTGCCATAACAAAATACAGACTGGGTAGCTTAAACAATAGAAAAGTATTTTCTATAGGTCTGGAAGCTGGAATTCGCAGAACAGGGTGGCAGTATGGTTGGGTCCAGGGGGGTCCTCTTCATGGCTTGTAGATGGACGTCTTCTCCATGTGACTTCACACGGTGGAGAGAAAGATCAGCTGTCTTTTTCTATTCTTTTAAGGGCACCAGTTGTAGTGGATCAGGTCCCCGCCCTTATGACTTGATTTCACCTGAATCCCTTTTCTAAAGGCCCTTTTCCCAAGGACAATCATATGAGGTTTAGCTTTAACATATGAATTTGGGTGGGGGGAGACACAGTTCAGTCCACAGCAGAATCCATTTCTCTATTTCTTAATTTGGCAAACTTCTATTCCCTTTTCAAAACTCAACACACATCTTTTCTGTTTGTGTGCTGTACCTTGGTGTCATGCCCTTGATGGCAGGAAAGGATTAGCCTTCAGCTCTGTGGGAAATGTTGTTAATGAGAACAACTGATTCCCTAAGATGTTGATGTACAACTAAGTTCATGGTATGGTAAGATTCTTTATCAAGGACCTTTATTGATTAGTAAAAAGCTGATCCCTAAAAATGAATTGCTTGGTGCCCCTATTTTAAACAGAAGTATAATCCCAATAGAGGCTAGAAATTGACAAGGAACCAATTCACAGTGAGAACTTAAGGTTTTCCCGAGAGTGAAATCTAATGTAAACTATGGACTTTGGGTGATAATGATGGGTCAATATAGGTTCATTGATTGTAACAAATGTACCTGATTACAGGATGTGGTCAGTGGGAAAGTTGTCCATGTGTGAAGATAGAGATATATGGGAACTCTGTACTTTCTGTTCAACTTTGCTGTGGACCTAAAACTGCTCTGTAAAATAAAGTTTGTTAATTAATAAAATAGAATACAAGCCAATGAGCTAAAAACAAAACATTTTAAAAACTTTAAGGTTTTTTTTTAAGCTAACTTGTAACTAAAAAAGAACATGGGTCTAAGAAATTGTTCAGATACTGACAACTTACCAAACCATTTTTTTCAGAGAGTGACACTGAAGAGATTGATAAATTGATATATCAATGGCTTAGACATGTTGGTAGAGGTAGTATGAAAAATGGGTCTGTGGTCAAATAAGTATGGAAGTACTGGATTTAACAAATCAAACAGATTTTTATGGTACTCTTCTCAGAGCTCTCAATACACTATTATGCAGGGCAAATGCCCAGGAGCAGGAATATTTTAAGAAACACTTCCTTAAACTTATTTGACAGTGAAACCCCAGGGTACATTTTTTAAAATACAGTTGAGATTATGGAGAACTACTTAAAAGGGTTTTTATAGGATAATAGCATGATCAAATATTTGAATTTTAGAAAGATTACTCGGGGAACCATGTAAAGGAAGTGTTGTAGGTGGTCCAAAAACAGGCCAAAGGGGTCTACCTAAAAGGTTATTGCAATACTACATATGAGAAAAGATGAGCTCTTGTTTGTGGGAGGAGGTATGATGGTGGAGCTGAAAGGTATATAATAAATATAAATAAATAAACAATAATAAATAATAGATAATAAATAACAAATATAAATATTCTAGGATGGAATTGAGTCCAACACAGAGATTTCTTGGATCCCATCTAGATTTGGTTACTCAGTGTGCTTGCAATATAATACAGTGCCAAAAGCAAACCTCAGGGAAGATTTCAAGGGCTGTTCTCTGTGTATTAAAATTGGTATTAGTGTGTGGCAGGAATTGGCATAATTGTGCTCTGAACTATCTTCACATAAAAGTGCGTGGGGTGCTCAGGTCGTGTTGCCCACTTCTATAAGCTATGCTTATTTTGTTTCCAAGGTAACAATGCCTCTGCAGCTGCTGCTTTTTCAATGTAATTGATTGAGACACCACACTGCAATTGCAGGGCTCCTGAATTCTGTCCTACACTTGTTTCCTAAAGGTGTTTATTGCTCTTTTAGCATTCATTCTAGCTGTAAAGAATCATAGGGTAACAGTTTCTTGATAAAATAAAGGCAAGTTACCTGGTTTCATGAGAAGAAAGTGGTTTAAAGTGGTTTAGAAAAGTCTGGCTTCCTGTCAATTGTCTGGTTATCTGCAAATTGTAGTCATAACTTCAATTTTTGTTGTTGTTGTTGTTTGTTTTGTTTTTTTTGCTTGTTGTTTTTTTTGAGACAGAGTCTCACTCTGTCACCCAGGTTGGAGTGTGATCTCGGGTCACTATGACTGCAAATGTTTTTAACTTCTGTTGTTGGGTAGTGGTTTCTTACTCGGCTAGGCCCTGCTCAAAAGTGCTCTTTTGCTCTGAGTTTATTGGTCTGATAGATTACTTCAGAATCAAACTATTAAAAAAAAAACTACATAATGGGCTCTAAGCACTACCAGTCACTTTTTACACTCTAATGTTTTGAGAAGCCCAGGCCAAATTGATCATTACTATAGTCTCATCCCACATGGTCCAGAAAATAAGATATCTGAAGTCTCCATCCAATAAGATTTACAATACTGATAACAAAACGTGAGACAATGTACTGCAGTAGAGAATGAGCTGGACTAGGAGTCAAAAGACCCCAGTCTTCTCATTTATCCATCATCAAGTCATTTTACCACCTTGGACAATGTACTTTACCCCTCTGAGTCTATTACTTCATCTCTAAACGGGGTATGCAAATACTTACAATACTTGTCTTACTAGGACATTTTGAAATAATTTTGAATACATTTTTATTTTTGCAAATCACTTTCACAATCACTACCTTATTCATTCATGTGCTCATTCTTCCAACAAATGTCATTGAGCACCTACTATACGTCTGGTTTTCTGCTAGGTTCTGGGAATAGAGAGACAGATAAATAAGCAAACAATTAAAGCACAAAGTAATAAATAGCATGAGAGACACAAGTACAGGAAACAGTGATCCTTGCAATGCTTCTGTGAGATACACAGTAAAACAGTGATCATTCTAATTTTACAGATAAGGAAACTGCAGTTCAACAAATAAAGTGGTTTGTTCAAGTCACATAGCTAGTTAGTGGCAGGCTGAGAACTTGAACTTAGTTCCCCTGACTTTTTGGTGTAATGTTCTTTCCAATGCTGAACTCTGTATTAAGTGTTTTTCAAGCAATCAAAATAAATTATATATCTTGACAATACATTGCCAAGGTAGAACACAAACTTGACCAGTTGACAGTCCTAGAGCAGGATTTACAAAAGAGCTGATGGGAGTGGAAGCATAAGTAGAAGATATGCATATACTTGAAATCAGTTGCCAAATCACATGATAAAAATCACATTGGATAGAGACTTGGTAGTCTCCTAGGACTGTATGACCATAAGCCATAAAACATTTAGGAATGCCTGGCGGGGTTCCAGTGTAGAATTAAAATGAAGCAAGCTTTAGATCAAAGGCTATGGTTATTGACCTAATCAAAGGCACTTTTGACTTAACTTATTTTGCATGAAGATGTATTTTGGGGAGTAATAAGCAAAAGAAAGATGGTAGAAAAGAGAGAAAATTGCTGGGCAAGACTACATCATGATTTCTCTTCCTTTAATTACATAGAACTAGTTGCAAGGAGAAATGGGAGGTGCTTTAAAGTAAGAAAGGGGAGGGTTTGGCAAGGGAATAAGAGATACTTGCCATCATGTGCAAGGGAGACAGATGACAAATCACTGGTAATTATGGCTGGGTGGGTTAAAATATGTAGGCAGTGGGCAGTAGCACCCTAGGATATCCCTAAACCAGGCAGGGAGACCTAGTCACAATCACAATTAAGAAGAACATACACTACAATTATCCTTTTTCTACAGCCCATATCCATTTACATTTTTGTCACTTTCATCATTAGCATCATCATCAAATTAATATTTTAGGGTTTTTATCATTTACAAAGCACTTTCTAATGAATATTTTCATATAATACAGCAATTCTATCAGGTAGATATAAGTCTTTATCATGTTGCAGATGAAGAAACTGAGTCTCAGGGAGGTCAAATAACTTCCCCAAGGTCACTCAGCAAGTGTAGGATGCCAGCTATTATGACTCCCAATCTAAGTAACAATTCTGAGATTACAGCAGATCCTAAATGCATGACATTTTGATTGGCATCTTCCCAAGGAAATTTTAGGGACTTGCCTTCGTTTCATTAGGCAACACATTTTCAAGATATCTCTTAGGGTTGGTTGCTTCTGAAAAGATTTCCACAGATGGCTAACCCCATCTATTTCATTTTCAATTCTTCTTATCCCAGTCAGAGTGACTCTGCCTGACCTTGTGCCCCTATTCTGGAAACTCATCCTACAAGGAATCTTGTAGGCTTCTTTTCCTGACTAATCTGCCTATAAATATAAGATATTGAAATTATTGTAATGATGAGTTTTTAGAATGCTCTCTGTTTCACCTTTTGTTTTATATGCTGTTTTCCCTAATGATGTAGCTAGCTTGACGCTTGGGAAAACACAATTTAAGCTCTGTAATCTCTTTCTTGCCCCACTGACCACATTAATAATTTTCAGCTCTTCCTTTCATGGTTTCTCCTCAGATATTTAAGGCAAATATTCTGCCCACTTACCAACTTTTTTCTCAGCTACACATATCAAATTGCAGTCCTGGAAGCAGGAGATTTATAGAAGGGAACTGGTGTCCTAAAAATGGCCAGTTAGGTCTTGATTACAGGAGTTATATCTTGCACTACATGAGGCCAGGCCATATAATTTTTATATGTGTTTACTATATGCTCTTATTAATTATTGTCAGCTTATAGGATGTGCAGTGCTGTGCTTGCGACAATCTAACCTAAAAGCTTATACTCAAAGATTCATCTCTGTCAGCCTGACCGGGCAGAGTACTGGATGCAGAGAAAGCTAAAATGCATGTAAGAGCTCTGTGTTTTTAGAGTCATACTACTCAGAAGTCAAGTAACAATCTAAACTAATCACTATATTATATTTAAGGCTTTCAGGTGAAGAGAATTTCCCATGTGTAGGAATTTTTTCTACTAGAGATTCTGGCTGATGTGGTATACATTTTTCTCCATCTCTCCTTGTATTGAAAAAATGCTTGTAACACTTGATCAGAAAGCAATATGCCTTCCTAGAGCCAAACAGAAAAGACTTAATCCTATTTTACTAAAATATGCTGTAGGAACACAAAGTATTGTCAAGAGAGCCACAGGATGGTTTGAAGAGAGGACAATAGATACAAGAAGGAGGTTGATTTTGGAGGTTTTTTTCAGCTGGTAACAATCTGAAACTTTTTGGGAGCCATTCTGAGGAGAACTATGAACATAATTAAAAACTAAAAGGAAAGGTTGCAGGCCGGGGGCATTGTGGGCTGTATAAAGGAAGGCTTGTGAATTCTTTTCACATTTGGGATGGAGTAGTGCAGCAACAGTTACTTACTACAGACTGGACAAGAACTTGAAATTGCAAGAAGAGCTTAGGGAATGGGAGTTTGGAGCCTTCATAACAGGTGTCATTCTTCAGCACCTGCTGTGTGCCAAGTATTCCATTAGGGGCTTTACATCTATGATTTATCTCCTTAAAGCCACCTACCAAGGTGGCAATATTATCGCCATTTTACAGATGAAGAAACCGAGGCTTGAGGAAGCAATTTGTCCAAGGTTATAAAATAAGCAAGAGGTAAAGAAAATTCCAGCTCAAGTTTCACTGATTCTATTGCCTACTATGTTACAGTTCTAGAAAGGTTTTCCCACCACCCAAAGATGATTGGTTATCTTCTCTCTTCTGGACATTGTGAGACTAAGGTAGCTGTGAGTAGCCTGAGTGCAGCTTTTTCTGGCTCTTATTTAATACCTGGGCAGAGACCAAGAATATCCTGGCTGAGTTTCATACAACTTTGCCTTCAGGAGCTCTAAGCTCTCTATTGAGAAACCTAGATCGATGGTCCTTACCAAAGATGAAAATGGATGAGAATCAGAAGTTTTCTAAAATTTTGCCACTAGCTGGCTTTTTCTCACAGGTGCAAAGAAAAAAGAAAAATAAATCTCAGAAACTCTGGGATACATGAGATATTACCTTAAAGCATTAAATTTCTTAGCCAAATATTCTGACTGGCTGAATAGCCTCACTCTAAAATCTATACCACCCTCCTGATCCTGGACAGAATGTGACTCTCTGGGATGTCAGGAGTCAGTGAGAACTTCCCAGTCAGAAGTAGCTTATGAAGGCTCTGTGTTCAGGGAATGTATATGGACTGCTTCCAAATACTCTTCACAAAGCACATTTCCAAACTCTGAGGCCATGATTCTGGGGACACTTACTATTTCAAGCACCCTATCTATGTTCACTTATTCAACAATACCTCTTCTTCTTTGGCAGCAGAAATTCTGTTCACAAATTGATCTATAACTGTGTTAGATGATATTCTCATAAAAATGATGAGGTCTTTACAAACAACTCTGTATCTAAGTTTCCTGTGATCCCATATGGACTTGTATGGGCCTAAAGTGATGAATTCTTCTTTTATTAGTGAGATAAATCTTCCACTCCCATTTCTCTGTTCCTCTAATTCATTCAACAGACATTTATCAAGGACCTACCATGTCCATCACTGTGTTCAACGCAAGGAACACAAAAATAAATAGTACAACATTTCTGTCTTTGAGGACAACCTAATTGAATGAGATGGACACACACACACAGGAAAGTATATTAAAATGTTTCAGGTGATGTCAAAAGGACAGAAGAGCCAAATTAAAATAGCTTTCTATGTCTCACACTTGAAAATGTGAGCAAGAAAGTAAATTATAACAGTATTAGATTATAATCCAAAGTATAAAATAAATATCCAAGAGTCCATATGATTCTTGGATCAAATAGATGATTATATAAATAAATGAGGTAAAGGGCCAAATCTTCCTCACAGAAGAATGCCAATTAAAAATGTAAAAGGGGTGGTACTAGGATTGAGATGGCAGAGAAGAGGCAGGAGTAGCTTGCAGCTCCTGCTCCTACAGACAGAGTAACATGTGGAAACTAACATTGTTAACTTTTGCTCTAAGGAACATACCAGGAAAGCTGAGATACAGAAACATACCCGGAACATACCAGGAATATACCAGGAAACATACTAGGAAAGCTGAGATAATATAGGAACATACCAGGAAAGCTGAGATAATCCACAGACTCTTTGAAGGATCTGGATCACCGCTGCAGGCTCCCTGAGATGCCAAAAACCTGTGAGCCTGCTTGCTTTCTGAGTGGGGAGGCTGAGGATCTGAGGCAAGTTCCCAGCCCTGGTCACTAACTGCTTGGAAATAGACTCAGTTCTATTGGCGGGGGCAGGTGCATGGTGGGAGTGAGACCAGCCTTTAGGACTACAGATGCATGGGAGCAGCGTGAGGCCTGTGACTGCCGGCTTTTCCCCACTTCCCTGGAGACCTGTATGACTCAGCAGAGTCAGCCATAATCCCCCTGGGAACATAACTCCATTGGACTGGGAAGAGCACCCCAATCCCTCACAGCAGCCACAGCAAGCCGTACCTAAAGAGAGGCAGAGCTCAGACACACCTATCCTTGCCCCGACTTGGTGGTCTGTCTCTTCCCAACTTGGCAGCAAAAGACAAAGGGGATAATCTCTTGGGAGTGCTATGGCCCTGCCCACCACCAGAGAAAACCGAATACTTAACCAGGTGTCCTAGGGCAAGTTGGCATCCTCCCTATAAGGCTGCTGCTGATGCATCCTTGAAAGTGCCACCTCCTGGCTGGAGGCCAACCAACATAAAACCAGCGTACTAAACAAAAACACAACCAAAGACCCTTACAGAGTCCACATCACTCCCCTGCTACCTCCACTGGAGCAGGTGCTGGTATCCACAGCTGCAAGATCTGAAGATAAATCATATCATGGGACTCTGCAGACACTCCCCAGTACCAGTCCAGAGCCAGATAGCTCTGCTGGGTGACTAGGCCAAGAAAAGCAAAAACAATCACTACAATTTGGCTCTCAGGGAGCCCCATTCCTAGGGGAAGGGGGGGAACACCACATCAAGGGAACATACTGTGGGACAAAACAATCTGAGCAGCAGCCCTTGAACCCCAGATCTTCCCTCTGACATAGTCAACCCAAATGAAAAGGAACCAAAAAAAAATTCTATTAATATGACAAAACAAGGTTATTCAACACCCCTAAAAGAACATACCAGCTCACCAGCAATGGATCCAACCCAAGACAAAATCTCTGAATTGCCAGAAAAAGAATTCAGAGGTTGATTATTAAGCTAATCAAGGAGGCACCAGAGAAAGGTAAAGTCCAACTCAAAGAAATCAAAAACATAATGCAGGATATGAAAGGAAAATTATTCAGTGAAGTGGAGAGCATAAACAAAAAACAATCACAACATCTGGAAATCAAGGACACACTTAGAGAAGTGCAAAATGCACTGGAAAGTCTCAGCAATAGAATCGAATAAGCAGAAGAAAGAACCTCAGAGCTTGAAGACAAAGCTTTTAAATTAACCTGATCTGTCAAAGACACAGAAATTTTTTTTAAGATGAACAGAACATCAAAGAAATTTTGGACTATGTTAAATGTTCAAACCTAAGAATAATTGGTGTTCCCGAGGAAGAAGAGAAATCTAAAAGTTTGGAAAAGATATTTGAGGGAATAATTGAGGAAAATTTCCCTGGCCTTGCTAGAGATCTAGACATCCAAATACAAGAAGCACAAGGAACACATGGGAAATTCATCACAAAAACATCATTGCCTAGGCACATAGTCATCAGGTTATCTACAGTCAGGGTGAAAAAAAGAATCTTAAGAGCTATGAGGCAAAAGCATCAGGTAACCTATAAAGAAACACCTGCCAGATTAACAGCAGATTTATCAGCAGAAACCCTACAAGCTAGAAGGGATTGGGGTCCCATTTTTAGCCTCCCTAAACAAAGTAATTATCAGCCAAGAATTTTGTACTTAGCAAAACTAAGCTTCATAAATGAAGAAAAGATACAGTCTTTTCCAGACAAATGAATGCTGAAATTGCCACTACCAAGCCAACCCTATAAGAATTGCTAAAAGAAGCTGTAAACATTGAAACAAATCCTCTAAATACACCAAAATAGAACCTCCTTAAAGGATAATTGTCACAGGACTTACACAACAATAACACAATGAAAAAAGCACAAGGTATTCAGGTAACAAATAGCATGATGAATAGAATAGCATCTCATATCTCAATACTGACATTGAATGTAAATGGCCTCAACGCTCCACTTAAAAGTTACAGAATGTCAGAATGGATAAGAATTCACCAAACAAGTTTCTGCTGTCTTCAGGTGATTCACCTAACACATAAGGACTCACATAAACTTAAAGTAAAGGGATGGAAAAAGATATTCCATACAAATGGACACCAAAAGCGAGCAAGAGTACCTATTCTTACATCAGACAAAACAAACTTTAAAGCAACAGCAGTTTAAGAAGGCAAAGAAGGACATCATATAATGATAAAAAGACTAGTCCAACAAGAATAGATCACAATTCTAAATATATATGCACCTAACACTGGAGCTCCCAAATTTATAAAATAATTACTACTAGACTTAAGAAATGAGATAGATGGCAACACAATAATAGTGGGGGATTTTAATACTCCACTGACAGCACTAGATAGGTCATCAAGGCAGAAAGTCAACAAAGAAACAATGGACTTAAACTATACCCTACAACAAATGGACTTAACAGATATTTACAGAACATTCTACCCAACAACTGCAGAATATATATTCTAGTCATCAGCACATGGAACATTCTCTAAGATAGACCATATGAGAGGCCACAAAATAAGTCTCAGTAATTTAAGAAAATCGAAATTACATCAAGTACTCTCTAAGACCACAGTGAAATATAATTGGAAATCAAATCCAAAAGGAACCTTCAAAATCCAGCAAATACATGAAAATTAAATTACCTGCTCCTGAATGACTGTTGGGTCAAAAATGAAATCAAGATGGAAATTTAAAAATTGTTTGAACTAAATGATAATAGTGACACAACTTATTAAAACATCTGGGATACAGCAAAAGCAGTGCTAAGAGGAAAGTTCATAGCACTAAATGACTACATCAAAAAGTTGGAAAGAGCACAAATAGACAATCTAAGGTCACACCTCATGGAACTGAAGAAACAAGAAAAATCCAAACCCAAACCCAGCAGAAGAAAAGAAATAACAAAGATCAGAGCAGAACTAAATGAACGAAATGAAACAAAAAAAATACAAAAAATAAGTGAAACAAAAAGCTTGTTCTTTGAAAATATAAATAAAATTGGTAGACAATTAGCAGGATTAACCAAGAAGAGAGAAGATCCAAATAAGCTCAACTGCAAACAAAATGAGATATATTACAATTGACACCAAATAAATTTTAAAAAAAGATTATTTAAGGCTACTATGAACACCTATATGTGCATAAACTGGAAAACCTAGAGGAGATGGACAAATTCCTGGAAATATACAATCCTCCTAGATTAAACCATGAAGATATAGAATATCTGAACAGACCAATGACAAGCAGTGAGATTGAAATGGTAATAAAAAAAATTCCCAACAAAAAAAATCCAGGACCAGACAGATTCACAGCTGAATTCTAACAAACATTCAAAGAAGATTTGGTACCAATCCTATTGACACTATTTGAAAAAATAGGGAAAGAAGGAATCCTCCCTAAATCATTCTATGAAGCCAATATCACCCTAATACCAAAACCAGAGAAGGACATAACAAAAAAAGAAAACTACAGACTAATATCCCTGATGAACATAGATGTGAAAATCCTCAACAATATACTAGCAAACCAATTCCAACAGCATATCAAAAAGATAATCCACCATGCTCAAGTGAGTTTCATACCAGGGATGCAGGGATGTTTTAACATATGTACGTCAATAAATGTGATACAGCGCATTAACAGAATTAAGAACAAAAATCACATGGTCATCTAAATAGATGCAGAAAAAGCATTTGACAAAATCCAGCATCCCCTTTTGATTAAAATCCTCAGCAAAATTGGCATAGAAGGGACATACCTTAAGGTAATTAAAGCCATCTATGACAAACCCACAGCCAACATTATACTGAACAGGGAAAAGTTGAAAGCATTCCCCCTGAGAACTGGAACAAGACAGGATGCTCACTTTTACCATTTCTATTCAACATAGGGCTGGAAGTCCTAGCCAGAGCAATCAGAGAAGAGAAAGAAATCAAAGGGCATCCAAATCAGTAAAGAGGAAGTCAGACTGTTGCTGTTTGCTGATGACATGATCATATACTTAGAAAACCCTAAAGACTCATCCAAAAATCTCCTAGAACTGGTAAAAGAATTCAGCAAAGTTTCAGGATAGAAAATTAATGTACAGAAATCACTAGCTCTGCAATACACCAACAGTGACCAAGCTGAGAATCAAATCAAGAACTCAAGCCCTTTCACAAAAGCTGCAAAAACAAAACAAAATAAAACAAAACAAAACAAAAACCCTCAGGAAAATACCTAACCAAGGAAGTGAAAGACTTCTACAAGGAAAACTACAAAACACTGCTGAAAGAAATCATAGATGATGCAAACAAATGGAAGTGCATCCCATGCTCATGGATGGGTAGAATCAATATTGTAAAAATGTCCATACTGCCAAAAGCAATTTACAAATTCAAAGCAATTCCCATCAAAATACCACCATCATTCTCCACAGAACTAGAAAAAACAATCCTAAAATTCATATGGAACCAAAAGGAGCCCTCATAGCAAAAGCAAGAGTAAGCAAAAAGAACAAACCTGGAGGCATCATATTACTCAACTTCAAATTATATGATTAGGCCATAGTTACCAAAAAAGCATGGTACTGGTTTAAAAATAGGCATATGGACCAATGAAACAGCATAGTGAACACAGAAATAAAGCCAAATACTTAACAGCCAACTGACCTTTGATAAAGCAAACAAAAACATAAAGTGGGAAAAGGACAGTCTATTCAACTAATGATGCTGGGATACTTGGCAAGCCACATGTAGAAGAATGAAACTGGATCCTCATCTCTCACCATATCCAAAAATCAACTCAGGATGGATCAAAGACTTAAATCTAAGACCTGAAACCATAAAAATTCTAGAAGATAACATCAGAAAAACCCTTCTAGACATTGGCTTAGGCAGAAACTTCATGACCAAGAACCCAAAAGCAAATGCAACAAAAGCAAAGATAAATAGATGGGACTTAATTAAACTAAAAAAAACTTCTGCACAGTAAAAATAAAAAATAATAATCAGCAGAGTTAACAGACAACCCACAGAGTAGAAGAAAATCTTCAAAATCTATACATCTGACAGAGGACTAATATCCAGAATCTACAAAGAACTCAAACAAATCAGCGAGAAAAAAAAAAAAAAGCAAACAATCCAATCGAAAAGTGGGCTAAGGACATGAACAGACAGTTCTCAAAAGAAGATATACAAATGGCCAACAAGCATGTGGAAAAATGCTCAACATCACTAATTATCAGGGAAATTCAAATCAAAACCATAATGTGATATCCCCTTATTCCTGCAAGAATGGCCATCATCAAAAAATTAAAAAATAATAGATGTTGATGTGGATGCAGTGAAAAGTGAGCACTTTTAGACTGTCAGTGGGAATGTAAACTAGTACGACCACTATAGAAAACAGTGTGGAGATTCCTTAAAGCACTAAAGTAGATCTACTATTTGATCCAGCAATCCCACTACTAGGTATCCACTCAGAGGAAAAGAAGTCATTATATGAAAAAGATACTTGCACATGCATGTTCATAGCAGCACAATTTGTAATTGCAAAAATATGGAGCCAACCCAAATGCCCATCAATCAACGAGTGGATAAAAAATATATGGTGTATATCTACCCTGAAATACTACTCAGGAATGAAATAATGACATTCACAGCAACCTGGCTGGAATTGGGGACTATTATTCTAAGTGAAGTAACTCAGAAGTGGAAACCAAACATCGTATGTTCTCACTCAAATGTGGGAGCTAAGCTATGAGACACAAAGGCATAAGAATAATACATTGGACTTTTGGGATTTGGGGGAAAGGGTTGGCGGGTGGTAAGGGATAAAAGACTACACATTGAGTACAGTGAACACTGGTTGGGTGATGGGTGCACCAAAATCTCAGAAACAACCACTAAAGAAATTATTCATGTAACTAAACACCACCTGTTCCCCAAAAAACTATGGAAATTAAAAATTAAAAATAAATAAAATGTGAAAGGAATGAAATAAATAGAAAAATCACTATTAGAACTATTAGAACATGATAGTGGCAAATTGTACAGGCAAAACCTTAAGTAGAAACTGGATATTTGCAAATGTATTCTTTGCATGTGTCCACAAACTCTTTGATACTCCTTCCTCCAGGAAGTGGAGCTTGACTCCTCTCCTCTTCAGTGTGGGCTGGATTCGCTGATTCACTTCTAGTGAATAGAGTGTGAAAAGAGAATGTAATAACTTTACAGTGAACAAAGATGACATTATGAAAAATATTGGACTAGTACTCTTAAAAAGTGTTAAGGTTATGAAAAACAAGGAAAGACCAAGAAAATGTTGCAAATTGGAGGAGACTAAGGAGACCTGACAGCCAAACACAACGTAGGATCCTGGATTGGCTCTTGGAACAGAAAAAGGATATTGGTGGAAAAACTGGTGAATTCCAAATGAACAAGGATTTTGTAAGATGCTGACATTAGAGGATGCTGGGTGAAGGATTTATAGGAATTATCTGTACTATCTTTGCAATTCTTCTGTAAATGTAAAAGTATTTCAAAATAAAAAGTTTTAAAAAATGTTACAGGGGCATAAAAGTAAAAACAGCCTTTCAATCCCCAGGGGGTTTTCCAAAGGCGGTAGGGCTTGAATTGAATCTTGAAAGAAAAGACCCTCAGAAAAGCTGCAGAGGTATAAAATAGCTAACTAGATAGAGCATAAAGTTGGTGTGGGATTTGGAATTTCTATCTCTTAGAGGCAGTGTCCTAGATTTCCAACTCTAACTGAAAGTAGTCTTCTTTCTTCCAAGATGAGACTTAGTAGAGAGGGATATATGTTGAACTTCTCAGCTAGTTTCAATTTCTCTGCTGGGTAGTTTCTTCCTCTACCTGTGTTTGCTCACTGATAGTGAGCTGTCATTCTGGCAAGCAAAGATAATGTACATGTGTGAGAAATTAAAATGGAAAGAGCTAGCAGTAAAGCTTTATTTATAATTTGAATAGGCTCTGTTGAATATAATAGCCAAGGTGTTAGGCCAACTCCTGATGCTCTGAAATAGTAGTAAAAAACTGTGCAATTATAATGGTGTGTTTGTTAGACTAATGTTACAGGAACAATCATGAGGTTGGGGTCACAGTGGATGAAAAGACATGACAAGAATAGAGCTTAAAGCAAATCACATGTTCCAGGATATCCCATCTCTTTGACGTACTCCATTCAACTCCCAACCCCATCACTTTGTTCTTTTCTTAGCATATCTAATGAGTTGCTGACAGAGAACATAAATGTCAGGTAAAGAACAGAACCATAATCTCTAGGAGTTGAAAGTAGAACATTTACTTCCAGTGGTTTAAATGGAAAATAAGACATGCACTTCTGAGATGGAGAGTGACGAACTAGATTAGAGATGATGCCCTCTCCCATTACAGCCCTCAATGGCTTCTGGGCCAATACGATCATTCATCATGCCAGGGAGATTTTAGGCCCATATCTTAAAGGATAGCCCATGTCCTACTCTCTTTGACAAAGGGCTGGAAGTGAACCAAAACATGATTATTACAAGGAGAGGAGAGAGGTAAGACTCTTGGCCTCAGGGAGAAAGAAGAAGGATTGGATGTCCCAGGGCCTGAACTATACCTATGGCACTGCCTTCTACCTCATATAGCCAGGTCAGGGCTCCTTTCTTCTCAGGGTAGGTAATTGGGACAGAGACCCAGAAGCTAGGAGCAGAACTAGAGACATGCCATTTCAACAGGAGAAGGCAATGTTAGAAAAGTGGTAGTACAATGAAATATTTAAAAAAAGAAGAGAAAGCCACTCTTAGTGGGTCTATCTTAGGTAGAACTAGGCCACCAGCATCCCCAAAGAAGGCTGACTTCAGCATCTTTCCACTGCTTACTCTCTATTCCCATCATTCTACACTGCCTTAGCCCAGGATATCTTTTGTTAAATAACATGTTTCTACCAGGAAACTCCACTTTCAGAGAGAAATGACTGAATCCGTGTGTTTGTGCCTGTGTGTGTACGTATGGCAGGAATAAGAGGAAGGCACTGAATTTGGCACATTTATGCAAGATTCATTTAGGGTTATCAGGGAGGGCCTCTTAGGCAAGTTGACATTGGAGCAGAGACTGAAGGTATTTATGTTGATATTTGGCAGAAAAACATTCCAGGCAGTAGGAAAGAAAATACAAATACCCTAAGATGGAGGTGTATCTGGTGCATTTGTGAAATAGAAAGGAGGCCTCTGTGGATAGAATGGAAGGGGTAAGGGGGAGACTGGAATAAGATCAGAAAAAATAGCCAGGGGACAGATCCTGTAGAATGAAAGCCATTATTAGAGCTTTGGCTTTTACTCAGAACCAAATGGGGAGCCATGGGAGGGTTTTGAGCAAAGCAGTAACATCATCTTATTTACATTGTAAAAGTATCTCTCAGGCTTCTGTGTGGATAAAAGTGGAAAAGAACAATTTATGAGGGTATCCTGGGAACCCGCTTGATAGCACCAAAACGAAATACTTTTCCAGGATTGTGGAGTCAATGGAAATGGCTTGGAATCTGATGCCAAAAATAATCCACATTTTATTATTTTAAGCTAAAAATCTCAAGGAGTTCCAGGAATTTTTAAATTGCTAGTGTGTGCAGCTCCATTGTGTTATTTCCAGTTGCATCCACAGTAAAATCCAGGGAGAAGGGCTGACAATCATTAGGTTATAGGAATAGCAGGAATTTACAATGAATGTATTTGCCCGATGAAGAGAAAAAGGCAGATGAATTGTGGTAGCGTAAAAGCACCTTTCACTGTTTTTAGAAAGAATAGGATTATATAACTCTCTGTTCATTCAATTGCCATTCTATCTAGAATCTCACAGTATCTCAAATTCAATTTGTACAAAAGGAATGCTTCATAGTTTCCCTCAAATTGCCTCCTCCTTCTCTTTCTTCCATCTTAGTAAATGAAATCTCTATTTATCCAGTGCCCCAACCAGCATCCTGGGTATCACTTTAGGGCTACTTCTCCCTCTCTAATACATCAAATCCATGATCAATTATTGGGACTACTACCTCTAAATTATCTGTGGATTTCAAGCACTTATCTCCATCTCCATCCCCATCTCTCTAGTCCGAGCTACCAACATGCCTTGCTTGAACTCAGCAATTTTCTCCTCTCTGGTCTTCCTCTTGCTAGTTCTTGATTCCCTGTTCTCCCCAATTTAGTTTCTACCCTGCAGTCAGAAGAGCCATTCTAAAATGGAAATCTAGGCCTTACATAGCTCTTCACTGCCCTCAAGATACAGTCCTCGGTTTCTTTCTAGACTTGTAAAATCCTTAGGGATTTGGACTCCATTTTCTTCTGCAGTTTTGTCTCTTGCAAAACCTCCCTCTTAACATGACATCTGCTCTCTAGGTATACTCAACTATGTTCAGCAACTTTGATGGTTAATTTATGTGTCAACTTGGCTAGGCCATGGAACCCAGATATTTGGTCAAACATCATTCTAGATGTTTCTACGAAGGTTTTTTTTTTGGATGCAATTAACAGTTAAAAACTTTGAGTAAAGCAGATTATTCTTTGCAATGTAGATGTAATGTAATGTAATATAATGTAACTGACTCACTCAGTCAGTTGAAGGCCTTAATAGAAAAGACTAATATCCCCTAAGCAAGAATGAATTCTGCCAGCATACTGCCTTTAAACTGAAACTGTAGCACCAACTTCTGTGTCTCCAGCCTGCTGGCCTACACTGCAGATTTAGATTTGTCAGCCTCCACAATTGCATGTCAGTTCCTTAAGATCTCTCTCTTTCTCTTAATTGCTGTCACTCTAACACATACACACACACAAATATATATATATATATATATATATATATATATACACACACACACACAATATAGCACCTATATAAACATATACATATTATCTTATTGGGTCTGTTTCTCTGAAAAACGCTTACTAATACAGCAATCTAAGCACACTTTGTTGCTAGGCCTTTGCACTTCTTTTTCTTGCTACCAGGAATGCTATTTCCTCCCCCTGCTCCTGTTCTCACTGGTATATTAACTTTTACTTCAAGATTCTAGTTGTATATTACTTCTTCTGTGGTGATTTTTTTTCACTTTTCCCTTATCACAGAATTTGAGATAGGAGTGTACATTCTTTGCACTTCCAGACTACACTGGGCTTACCTCCATCAAAGCCCTCATCACAGTCTATTGCTTTTGCCTGTTTACCTTTCCCACTACGTTATAAGATTTGCGAGGGCAGGGACTGTGTCTCACAGTATCTCCAGCACCTAGTATAAAGCTTGGCACGTAGCAAATATTTAAGATTTTTTGCTGAATCCATTCACTTATTTCACCAAGGTGGGGGTGATTTGTTATGCAGCACATGACAACTAATACAGGAATAGAAGGCACAGATGATGGAACGAATGCCAGAGAAACGGTGCCTCTCCCATTTCAGATAGTTTTATTAGTCTGCTGGGACTGACACTTAGTATTTTATAAATTGTTTTTACTAATGACCTTTAAATATCAGTATGATTTCTGCTGATGATTACTGAAAATTAATATAGGAATTTTCAGCCGTGATGTTTCTCAAACTATTTTAGCAGTGAGATTACAACAGATAGAGTAGTCATGGAGGCCAATTAGTGTGAAGGAATGAGCACTGGCCTGGGAGGCTTGGAACTCGGGTTCTTGTCTTGTGTCTGTGTGTGACCATGCCAAGTCCCTTAGCATTTCTGATCCTGAGTTTCTTCATTTACAAAAGGGAATAAGGCCATTTTTCTGTGCCATCCTTAGAAGGTTAGTGTGAAAATAAAAAGCGATAATGAAAGTGGATATTTATAAAAACCATGAAGCACTATGGCCTCATGGTTTTTAGAGCCTAATGGTATGGCCATAGGAGGTCCTATTTACCATCTTCAATAGCCCAATCCAGCTGATGGCAATTGTGTGTCACACATGGTATGGTAAATGTTTAAACTAACAATTCCTGTTAACTCTGGTAGCTTATATTTAAATAAATGAACTTAACTTTGATATAGTTCAGAACTTACACAGGTAAATTCAATGAGGGGAAAGATCAATGCCATCTAATATTGATTTTTTAGAAATAACAAATAGTTAGATTATTTGATACTCACAATAATTTTGTTAAAGTCCTTCCTACATCCTTCCTAAATATTTCTCAAATCCGTGTTCATGTCTAAGACCATTTTTAGGGCCAATGCTAGTTAGCATTTATGACCTCTTTGCAGGAATTAGAACATGGTGTCTCTTTCTCTGGAAGGATGAAGCCTCTTACCAAGGCGCAGACTTGACAATTGGAGTACAAACTGAATTTTAGCTCCCATTTGTCCCCTAGCCAGGTACCACTGTGCAGTAAATGACCAGAACAACCATATGCAGCCACCCTTACTGTCCTTATTTAAGCCTCTAGGATCATGCTTGGTTTATGACAATAGCTTTTCAATATATTACCTAATCCTGCCTCCATTTGTACTCTCCTCCAACCCACCCTGCAGTCTTCTGACAGAATACAAATCTCACCATGGTACTCTCATACCTGAAACTCTATAATAAGTCTCTTTTTCTGAGAGAATAAATGCCAGATTACTTACCCTAACACAAGAAGTCCTCTATGATCTGAGCCCTGTCCTCTAGCCTTGTCTCTGGCTTATTCTGGTTTACACTCCAAACTCCAGGACAATCAAGACTTGCAGTTTTCCGCATGGTTCCTGTTGTTTTATGCTTCTCAGCCTTTGCTCCTACTGGATTCCTCCACATAGTCTTCCTCATCTACCCACATCTCTTCTCCTCTTACCTAAATCCTATACATCTTTAGGTTTCAGTTAAGTTTTCCTTTGACAACCTGACTTGTGCTGAGGAAAGCATGGAGATGGAAGTTGGGGATGGAGAGGATGCCCCTTAGTTGTTTCCTTAGCCTACAGTGCATAGCTCTACCTCCCACTGCCATTAAAGAACTAATAACATAGGTTTTCAGTGTTCTACTTATGTATCTCTTTTCCCTATCAAGTTGCTCAAAAGGTCAGTGAAAAGAGGAGCTATTTCTTATTTAACATTGTATTCCTAGCAACTATTCTTATTTAACATTATATTCCTAGCAACTAGCAGAGTGTCTGCTACATATTATGAACTCGACATTTTTATTAAATGAATAAATGAAGAATCAGAATGCTAGCATCAAAAGGGATTTAATAAATTATTCTGTTCAATTTTCTTACAAAAACCATGAGAAAACATGTGCCCAGAGAAGGTAAATAGCTGATGAAAGTCACATAGTTAGTTAAAATGAAACCAGGCTTAAGACTGAACTTCCTTTTCTCCCTATCTTCTTTCCATTTTCTGACACTGGCCCTAGACTTATTATCTCTTAAATATCCAACCAAATAGATAGGTACTTCTCTTGAGAGAATTTTCAATTTATAAATCTCTGCTCAGATTCTTTTCTCTCCTATTTTCTGGCAAATACCATCTGTCAACTGGTATTTTATGTGAATGGAATAACAGAAGGTTTGTGCGCTTCCGAAAGTGTTAGAAGTTAATACTTCCCGCTGTGATCCATATTTTGTTGCTTAAAGAGAAAAAGTCTTTTTCAGCATGAATAAGGAAAAACTAACTTGAAGCTTAACTAATTCATTTACAAACTGTGATTTAGTTCAAGATTGCTTTGATTCCTATAACTTTTTTGGAAGTGAGACATGACTGCTTCTTTTTTTTAAATAATTCCATCCCCCAAAATACATTAGAACAAGGGGTCAATTACATTCTTAGATTTGAAGCTATTAAAGAATTTACAAAGGAAAATGGATGATGTGGACTCCCTGAAAATTAAACCTCTGCATACATACGAAAGTGGCTAAAATAATAAGGTAAACAACAGATGAGAAAAAAAGTTAAGAGTAAATATCACAAAGAGTTGCTGTCTATATAATCTAATAAGCTCATACAAATAGGTGAGATAAGTGGGTAATGGAGGTGAACAATTTATAAAAGAAAATGCTATTAGTAAACAAGCATATGGGAAAATATTTAAACCCTCTAGCAATCAAAAAATAAAAAAGAGAAAATTAATGAGTTGCGTTTTATAGCTATTAAATTAGTCAAAACCAAAATGTTCAATGGTTCATCCATGATGCTTGCAAAGTTGTGGTAAAATTGGTACATGCCTCTATTATTGGTGGCTTAGTAGATTAGAATAAACAATAAGAATGTACTATGATATAATCATGGTTATGAAAAAATAATACTTTGTAGGGATGTGGATCCTATTCCTCTGTCCTCATGTTTCCATAAGAGAGCTTTGGCTTCACTCCCCAGGAGAAAGTAGTATCAGAGAGACATTTTAAGGGCTTTTCTGTATTTTTTCACCTTTTCCTTTCCTAGGGAGAAAAAATTATTTACATGATTGATGAAATGGGGAAAGGTGTCACTGGATACATGCATATATCGGTTGCTTGCTCTCTCTTTAGGGGCACTTGTTCTCTCTATCCTTGCTCCATATATGGTAAAGATAGCTGGATCAGGGCTCAGGACCTACTTTCTATAGGCAAAACTGAAAGTCTCCCTCTTTTCTTTCCCTCTGACTCTTGCTCAGCCAGGGTATGTATCAGCCTTCCATGTGGCTAGCTGGGTAAATTCCTGGTTTATAGACCCAACTCTTCCCATATGTAGGTCTCATAATACAGATTGAGGGGAAGTAATGTGGAATTCCCACTTTGGCAACCAGTCCAAACCACTTCTTCCAATACAGTTTTACTGACTATAAACAAATATTTAAATTAACCTGGCTCCTAGGCCTCTTTTCTTGATTACTTTCAGAAAGACAAAGGAAAAGCTGAGTAATGAGCTCCTGCCAACTCCAACACAGGTGTCTGTGAGTCTAGAATGGAATCCAGCAAAATGAAGCCCTCTGATTTATTGAGGAGATATATGTGTCTGTGCATTCTTTTCCTTTGTTTTATTTGGCCTTGTTTGAAATATGAACAGTTCTAAATCCCAGGAAGGTAGTAACTATTTTCCTGGACGTAGTCCAGGTAATGCTGTGTGGCTGGTATATACCCAGAAACCACATTTTCAGGGCTTCTGAAGGCTTCATGGGGGCATAGGGAGTCTTATATTTCCCAGAGGTAGTGCTCAAGGGACCATTCATTGGTATAACAGTGGGAGCCTGACCCAAGGTGGGCCAATAAGATATCTTCTGTAGTATTTTAAAAGCTAATCTGAAAGAATAAAATTACTGTATATTGAGAAATGGACAGGCAATGGAGAAAAAGAGTATATGCAGGGAGTAGTAAAATTCCTTGCTGTAATCATTGCTGACAACCAGCTATACAACTCCTTCTATACTAGGTAATCTAAACTAATACATCCTCATTTTTGCATCAGCTGATTTAAATTGGGATCTATCCAGAGTTCTGATGACTGCAGATTATACGTGTATCTGTGAAATTGTATCCCATTTGGACATTATCATTAGGGGCATGTCTTAGTCCATAGAGTTTGTTGTAACAGAATAATACAGATTGGGTGTCTTCAACAACAGAAATCTATTTCTCATAGTTCTGGAGGCTGGGAAGTTCCCAGATCAAGATTGCTGGCAGATCCAAGGCCTGGTGACAGTTCACTTTCTGGTTTGTAGATGGTCATCTACTGTTATATCCTCAGATGAAAGGGAGAGAGAGAAAGTGAAAGAGAGAAACTCTGTCATGTCTCTTCTTCTTATAAGGGTGCAGATCCCATTCATTAGGGCCCCAACATCCTGACCTAATCAACCTCCAGAGGCCTCACCTCAAAATACTATCATGTTGGGGTTTAGGCTTCAACATATGAATTTTGAGGGGACACAAACATTTAGCTCACAGTAAGGTGCTTTCATGGCAGTAATGAAGCTGCCCTGAGTCTCATTCCTGGCCTACTTAGGAAGGTTGTACGAAAGTCAGTGAACTTCATCTCTGTTGAAAACAACTTATTTTGCATACGTACCATAAGAAGTCATATTTTAAATAATCCTAACATCAAGTGCTTTCTCAAAAGATTAACTCAAAATTGTTCAAAATCACTCACTGTTAGAATCACAGGTGTGAATGAGTAGCAAATTCATGAATTGTGCATTAGTTTATATCTTTTCCTCGAGGCTAATTGTTTGCTTTATTTTTTCCTCTATTAGCATTGTCAGTGCATAATGATATATGGTAAGCCTTGCATCTTGATGAGAAACAAAAAGAAATTTTCAAACATGGGCATAATTATACAATGACATAGAGTTTGTTTCTCTTTCTACCAACTAGCTCTCATCAACACAAGGGTTTTTGGAAATTAACACAAACAATCAACTCTGGGAATAAATACGTAAACAGAGTCTATGCATCTGTTGACTACTTTTCCTTATGAAGCACATTATTTAGAGTTGTCCTTTAGCTATTATATCACACAAAGTGTGTGCATGTGTGCACACATGCATGTGTATACATGCACACATGGGGTTAGCTGAAATCCACTAAATAAATGTTTGCTGTTTTCTAACTTAACAGCTTTATTTTCTGATCTAAGTGGATGCCGGTGATTATTATAGGCTTTACACCTGGAGAAAAGATTCCATTCTCTCCTTGACACACTAGGGATTCTTTGCTATTACCAACCCTGCCAGGTAAACCCTTGAAATAGCAGTCAATATTTCCTTTGGCTTAAGTCAAATTCTATTTCTATTACTTGGGAATACAGGGAATATTGGTGATGGCCAGAACCTCTAGAATGAGTTAATGTTGTCAGTCACTTATTGGCATAAACTCCTCCAACACCCTCATTTTATAAATGAATGTGGTTGGGTTCTAAGGAACTCCTTAGACATTTTGGAGCAAAAAAAATTGACAATCACATAAATACCTTTCAATGTCTCTGAAAGTTTCATTCCATTGCAAGTTTATTTCCCTCCCCTTTCCATGATTGTCTCATGAAAAGGAAGAAATCAATAAATATTTTGTTCTCTAGCTTTCTGCTCCCCTTTCCATAACTATGACATGACCTCAAGCCACCTTCTAGAACTTTGACTCACTCTGTTTAATTTTCCTCACAGATCTTATGCTTATATTGAAGACTAAAGAGAAAGTATACTCCCTCTATGTAGTATATGTGTCAAGGCATATAGGCTGGTAGAAAAATATAGACATCTTCTTAGATAGTGGTTATGAGTGAACAAAGTCATCCGGAATGGCAGTAAGCATGGGGCAAAGGGTTTATGTTTCATATGAGGGGGTCTCTGACTCAGTGAAGACTGCCATGTGTTTAACATTCAGATTAATGTGGTCAAAAATACTAATAAACCTTTATAATGCGTGAATATGTAGAAACATGTAAAGTGAATTTGCCAGTTATGGACATTAGAAAGTGATTTTTACCAGTCTAATTATTTGTATATTAAACGTAAGAGTCTGCCAATAACTTTCATAAGCCAGTAAAAACAGCATTATTATTACATAATTTCTCTGCTCCTACTCACAGCAAAACTCCTAAAAATAGTTATGTATACTCATTGTCTCTCCTTCTTTGCATTCCATTGTCTTCTCAACCAACAATTTTTCACCAAGCATTTTTCAGCAACCACCCTTAACACGTTTTTCAGCAACCTCCATGTGGCTAGGTCTACTGGCCAATTCTCAAGTCTCATTTTACTTATTCTCTCAGCAAAATTTGACATGGTTTATCACTCTCTTCCTCATCTGGAAACACTTCCTTCTGAAACACCATTCTTTCTTGCTGCTTATTCTATCTCATGGGTTGTTTCTTCTCAGTTTCCTTTGTTGGATCCACCTGATCTATTTAACCTCTTAATGAAAGAGTGATCCAGGTTTAATCCTTGGATCTCTTCTTTTATTCAACTGTATTTTCTCCTTTAGGAGTTGATATTTTACATTTCTATGGTTTCAAACACCTTCTATATACTGAAAATTCCAAAATTTGTCACTCCATATCTTCGCATTCTTTAAGCTCCAGATGCATATATTCAACTGATGCCTCAACATTTCTACTTAAATATCTAATAAGTATGTCAAACTTCACAAGTCTACCAGAACTAGTGATTCTTGTCCTAAACAATGTTCTTCCATCTTTCCTATTTCACTTGATATATCAAGTGAGATATAGTTCCTATCTCACTTGATATTTCCTATCTCACTATCAAACATTTCACTTGCTTGGACCTAAACTCTCAGAATCATCCTTGGTACCTCTATTTCACTCACATGTTGATATGGTTTGGCTGTGTCCTCACCCAAATCTCATCTTGAATTCCTATGTGTTGTGGGAGGTGGTTGAATCATGGGGGCAGGTCTTTCCCATGGTGTTCTCATGATGGTGAATAAGTCTCACAAGATCTGATGGTTGTAAAAATGGGAGTTTCCCTGCACAAGCTCTCTCTTTTTGCCTGCTGCCATCCATGTAAGACGTGACTTGATCCTCTTTGCCTTCCACCATGATTGTGAGGCCTCCCCAGCCACCTGGAACTGTGGTCCAATTAAACCTCTTTCTTTTGTAAATTGCCCAGTTTTGGGTATGTCCTTATCAGCAGTGTGAAAACAGACTAATACACATGTCATATCCAATCTATCAAGATATTGTGTAGGCTTTACCTCCAAAATATGTTCAAAATATGAACACTTCTTACTACCTCTGCTGATGAAAATCAGGGTCTAAGCCAACATCATTTCCTGCCTGGATTATTGTAATAGCTTCCTAACTGCTCTCTGTTTCCACTCTTGCTCCCCTTAAAGTCTATTGTCTGCAGAGAAGACAGAGTTATCTTTTTAAAAATGTAAATCAAATCAAAGCACTACCTTGCTTAAACATCCATAACATCCCATCATACTTAAAATAAAACAAAACTCCTAACCATGGCCCAAAAGGCCTCCTATGCTCTTGCCATTTTCTTACTGCTCTCGATTTTCCTCAGTCAGCTCCAGCCTCCTCTATGTATCTCCAATATATTTAGCACACTGAATTTAGAGCCTTTGCACTTTCTGTCTCCTTCTTCCTTCACCCAAATCTTTGTATGTCTAGATTCTTTATTTTATCTGGGTCTCTGCTTAAAGTCTCCTCCTCAAAGAAGCCTTTCTGGAGCAGTCTTTCAAAAAGTCTATCCTCTTCATCACACTCTATTTCCTTATTCTGCTTTATTTTTTCCATAAACCATACCACTGTCTGAAATTATACATTAAATTATTTATTTGCCTATTTATTGGCTGTCTCTACACATAGACTATGAGCTTCATGAAGGCAAGGGCTTTTCTTGTTCACTATGACAACCTTAGTACTTACCAAATACTAGGTACCCTATACATACCTGTGAGATGAACGAATCTAACATCCTACTTCACAAAAGAGAAAACTGAGGCACGAGAGGTTAAGTAACTTTTCCAAGGTCACAGAGACAGAGCTTCGGCTTAAAGTCATATCTCCATTGCATTTACTCTGATTGAAATTATCCACGCTCATGCACAATGCTTGAATAGAAAACCGCTGAGGTCATGCTGTATCACTAAGCTTTTTTATTATATATAGCAGCAACATTCTGCATATCACAAGGTAAAACCTAGCAGACTAGCTTGTAATAAATTTCTAATTCATGCACCAATAAATGAGATTTAATACTTAGTTTTCCAAAGGAAAGTCTACCACTGAATCCAAACTTCAACTGATGATGATTGGATTTCTCCTTAGACGTGTCCTTTTTTAAAATGGATACGTTGATTACAAATAACTTGTCTTTTCAGATTGCTCATTACTTAACAAAGAAATAGATGAAGTGAGCATCCTTACTGCTGCCTTTTGCAAATGGAATGTGGTTCAGACATCCAGGACTGCATGTTAAGTTGACTTTTTAAAAATAGAGACTGACAAGTTTAATAATTCAAGGCATAGATGTCTCTATCTTTGCACATGAGCTTTTTTAATCTTTGGAGACTAGGATATAAATCACATCTTTGGTACAAAGTAAAAGTAAGTTTGCTTTAATTGTGGTCTTTTGTAGATAGCTTTGCCTCACAGTGTGTTAGTGTCAAAAAGCCTTTTTTTTTTCTGAGAAAAAGAATGCTCACAGTCCTAGGTCTGCACTATAGTCCATAAAATGAAAGATATTTGCAAGTAATCTCTCAACTGCTAAGAAATTTCATCAATTCTGATTCATTTCTTTGGATCTCACATCTTGGTCTTTAATGACTTTTCCCTTTGAGCGCAAATACCACAGGTCAGTGTCCTCTACCCCCCTCAACCAGTACTACTCTTTAAGAAGCTGGAAACCACCACTCTCAGCAAACTATCCCAAGGACAAAAAACCAAACACCGCATGTTCTCACTCATAGGTGGGAATTGAACAATGAGAACACTTGGACACAGGAAGGGGAACATCACACACCGGGGCCTGTTGTGGGGTGGGGGTAGGGGGGAGGGATAGCATTAGGAGATATACCTATTGTAAATGATGAGTTAATGGGTGCAGCACACCAACATGGCACATGTATACATATGTAACAAACCTGCACGTTATGCACATGTACCCTAGAACTTAAAGTATAATTTTAAAAAATTAAAAATAAATAAATAAATAAATAGTCTATAAAATCCAAAGGCATCTGTTCTACTCATGATGCCTTGATGGTATGAGTGGTGGTAAGGAATCACTTGTATCTGTAAGTAGTATCTACATGGGCAGGATTTTCCACCCTTTTGATAAAACTGGTCAGTTAATAAGTTTCTTGAGTCAGAAGGGTGACATGAGCATGTTCCCTCCTGGATTAATCCTTATCCACAAGACAGAACAAAACAATATATTGAGTGAAGGTGTACCATATAAGTTTGCATATGGACAGAGCCCCAGGTCTACTTTTGAAGGTAGCTACAAATAAGAAGTATAAAGTCAAATCTCATATCTTTGGACAGCTCTAGGATTATTTGAATATGCTGAACAAGCTGAATCATCCTTGGAGCCCACCTTCAGTTCCGTCTTCTTCTATTTTATAGCAGGAGAGTTAAGGGTTATGGAGTGAAGAGAGACCTGGATTTGAATCCTAGGTTACCGGCTACATGCCCTTAGGTAGGTTACAAATCTTTTGTGTCTCCATCTGCTTACCCACAAAACAGAGAAAAGATTAGCCCCTGTCCAAAGGTAATTTACAGATTCAATGCCATCCCCATCAAGCTACCAATGACTTTCTTCACAGAATTGGAAAAAACTACTTTAAACTTCATATGGAACCAAAAAAGAGCCCACATCGCCAAGGCAATCCTAAGCCAAAAGAACAAATCTGGAGGCATCATGCTACCTGACAAACTATACTACAAGGCTACAGTAACCAAAACAGCATAGTACTGGTACCAAAACAGAGATATAGACCAATGGAACAGAAGAGAGCCCTCAGAAATAATGCCGCATATCTACAACTATCTGATCTTTGACAAACCTGAGAAAAACAAGAAATGGGGAAAGGATTCCCTATTTAATAAATGGTGCTGGGAAAACTGGCTAGCCATATGTAGAAAGCTGAAACTGGATCCCTTCCTTACACCTGACACAAAAATTAATTCAAGATGGATTAAAGACTTAAACGTTAGACCTAAAACCATAAAAACCCTAGAAGAAAACCTAGGCATTACCATTCAGGACATAGGCATGGGCAAGGACTTCATGTCTAAAACACCAAAAGCAATGGCAACAAAAGACAAAATTGACAAATGAGATCTAATTAAACTAAAGAGCTTCTGCACAGCAAAAGAAACTACCATCAGAGTGAACAGGCAACCTACAAAATGGGTGAAAATTTTCACAACCTACTCATCTGACAAAGGGCTAATATCCAGAATCTACAATGAACTCAAACAAATTTACAAGAAAAAAACAAACAACCCCATCAAAAAGTGGGCAAAGGACATGAACAGACACTTCTCAAAAGAAGACATTTATGCAGCCAAAAACACACGAAAAAATGCTCACCATCACTGGCCATCAGAGAAATGCAAATCAAAACCACAATGAGATACCATCTCACACCACTTAGAATGGCAATCATTAAAAAGTCAGGAAACAAGGGGTGCTGGAGAGGATGTGGAGAAATAGGAACACATTTACACTGTTGGCGGGACTGTAAACTAGTTCAACCATTGTGGAAGTCAGTGTGGCGATTCCTCAGGGATCTAGAACTAGAAATACCATTTGACCCAGCCATCCCATTACTGGGTATATACCCAAAGGACTATAAATCATGCTGCTATAAAGACACATGCACACGTATGTTTATTGCGGCGCTATTCACAATAGCAAAGACTTGGAACCAACCCAAATGTCCAACAATGACAGACTGGATTAAGAAAATGTGGTGCATATACACCATGGAATACTATGCAGCCATAAAAAATGATGAGTTCATGTCCTTTGTAGGGACATGGATGAAATTGGAAATCATCATTCTCAGTAAACTATCGCAAGAACAAAAAACCAAACACCGCATGTTCTCACTCATAGGTGGGAATTGAACAATGAGAACACATGGACACAGGAAGGGGAACATCACACTCTGGGGACTGTTTTGGGGTGGGGGGAGGGGGGAGGGATAGCATTAGGAGATATACCTAATGCTAAATGAGGAGTTAATGGGTGCAGCACACCAGCATGGCACATGGATACATATGTAACTAACCTGCACATTGTGCACATGTACCCTAAAACTTAAAGTATAATAATAATTTAAAAAATAAATAAATAAAAAATAAAATGAAATTAAAAAAAAAGATTAGCCCCTGTTTCATAAGGACTGTTGTGAGGATTAAATGAACTGATGTTTGTAAAATGCTTAGCATGGTGCTTAACACATAATGCAGTTCAACAAACGGGGGCTATTATTGTTGTTGGTGATGTTGCCTCCTGTAAATGGAATTGTGTTGTACTTTGCTGCTTACCAGCTGTTTGACTTTGGGCAAGTCAGTTCACATCTCTGGTTTTCCCTTTTGTCATATAAGGATAATAACAGTTCCTACCTGAAATGTTTGTTGTGAAGATTACACAGGATAATCAGTACAAAGCTCTTAGCAAAGCACCTGGTATGTTTTAAGTAACGAAATAAATGTTGATATTATCTTGGTGCTTCCTCCTCTTCCTGACCAACCAACATCTTTCCCTGGAATGAATATTTTATTGAGGAAGGAAAATAGAGGCATGGGAAAGAATCTGAAAATGTGACAGGAGTACCTGTACACAGAGGAAGGTGAGAGTTTGATGAAGTATCAAATATTGTAATACAACCACATAATTCATACATAGAAAAAATATAAATTTAATTAAAACATTAAAATACATTTTTATTTTAACATTGTGGGAGATGGCAATGTAATGCATCAAATTTGATTAAGAATGAATTATAAACTCTAAATTATTCCACAGTGTGGTGAAACTAGAAGATTTCTTAGGAGTGATTACAATAATTAAATTAATTCCCTTTCCACCTTCAGTAATTAAAACCTTTGCCCACTTTGAAATCATTGGAAGGTAATCTCTGATCTACTCTTTTGGCCATTGGCACAACACCACTCTTTTCTGTCATGCTATTTCATTATCTTCACAGGTAAACTTTGACTCCTGTCCATAAACCAAATTTTCTCAAACTAGATGTTCAGTCTAAACTCATTGAGAATGTGTTTGCTGTTTATTCCATATATGAAAAAAATGCCCAATTGTCTCCATTACAACCACAATTTCTGATTTTAAATGAGATCTAAAAAAAGAAATAAAAGGGACACATTTAAAATATTCAAGTGTCCACAATTAGAACTGTCAATCTCATAACTATATAATACCTTCTTGGAAATTGAGAGCTATAAATATTTTGGTTTGATATTGATAATCTAAGTGCCCTATAAAAGCTTTTTAGATAAAGTTTAGACCCTGTACAACAAACATTCTTATACAGTTAGCATATGCACTGATTCTAATCAGTAGCATAAGCATCTAAATAACATAAAAATATTTCCCAACACTCAAATGGCTTAGTTCCAGGGATGATGGATCTTTAGAAATCTTATACAATGCTGTTCGTGGTTTAAAATAACATCATATTTCCTTATGAGTAACCCAACTTTCCACAAGGCCAAATGTAAAGTGCTCAGTTTCTATTTAAACTACTTTTCTAAGAATTTCTATTCCAAATACCAATACTTCATTGCTCAGATGTATTTGCGGTATTGATTTTTACTGAGGATAGTTTTATAATAAACTGGTGATTCAACAGATTCAAGTTTTACGTAGTTTTTGCTTCTGCTATTATTGTTTTTTTTTTTTTTTTTTTTGATCTCCAAGACGGGTTAGAAATAGAAGACCAAAAATAAAACAGAAAAGATTAGGTAGCTTAGATAAAACTTACTTGGATCATAACACAAGTGACATGTTATAACATAGTAGATGCTCAAAACAATCTTGGAATGTAACCAAAAATGTTTGATTCCAAATAGTTATTTTAATAGTAATAATCAGTTAATAAGATGATGTTTATCTATATTTAACTCTTTTACTTACTTTTTTTCTAAATTGTTTCTTATATAGAAACAGAGGGTCTTACTTTGGGGCATCTTGTGATTGATTGCTTTTTTAGAAATTGATTTATATATATATATTTGGGAAGGAGGTGAATGTTTTACCAGAAAACAAGTGATTACTGAAGTAGATGTGTATGGATTCTTGGAGCTGCAATAAACTCACTAGTGGTAATAAACTGTGGTTCCTAGCTTTGATTTTTTTGGGAAGGTTATTGTTGTTTACAAGGAAACATTACACTTTAATGGTTTTTAGCGATGCAGACATTTATAAAGGACAGAAGTATTTGTTACATGTTTTTATTTACACATTTCACTTTTTATCATTAAATGATACATGGTGCAGTGAATACATAATGGATGTAATACTGCCACCTCTTGGTTATGTAAATGGGGATCTCCAAAGTCATAATTCTCTGTATTCAAACTGGAAAATGCAAGTGCTTAAAAGTCAGCTAAGTCTTTTCTATTTTGGTTTAGTGAAAACAGTTGTAAATGAATATCTATGCAAATGTGTATGTTTTAAACGCCTCTAAAAAGTGCATTATCTATGCATTAAAAGATATATGTGTTTATGAAACAAAAGTGACAGTGACATTTTGTGCTGAGGCATTCCAGAAAGCAATATTCAGAGTTGCAATAAGTTTAGAATTGTTTAGAGTGTCCTTTATTCAATCCAGATCAATTTAATCCAATCTTTGCTTAAATACAACCTAAACCATAGAAATTCCATCATTTTCTTATTTTAAAAGAGCACTCTTTCTTCATTTTAATCAATTTTAATCACTGAGCAAGGTATTAGATAACCAGATTATGGGATGGAAAATCTGGCATTTTCTTATTAAAGAAGGTCAAAAACTTGGACTGAAACTGAATTAAGTGACCCAGGACAAAAAGGCTAGATAATTTTCATTTTTTCTCTCAGGTAGGGAGGAGCTTATAAATACAACATGCTGGATAATTTTCACGTGGGTATGTGGATGGTACAATCAATTACCTATTTTAACAAAGAGGGCAAGAACTAACCACAGTGTTTCATCAGCACTGCTCTCTAGATAAACATTTTACTACTTTAATAACAGTTTTCATTTCTACAATACTTAATATTTAACACAGCCCCATATCTGTCAGTTCACATGATCGGATAGTCAGTTTCCTAAACAGTGGAAGTGCATCATGCAGTCATAAAGGACCCACAGCTTTTTTCCGGCAGATAGTCAATGGTGCTCTTCTTCAAATCAAGCAATAATATGACCATTCTGTCATCCAGATACAAAAAGTGACCCTGCTGACACTGTCAGCATGACAGATGTGTACTTGGCAACTGGTGATAGCACTAAGGATTGTCAAACATTTTTGCTTGCCTGTTTCCCTTAGCAACAAAATACTGATCCAGGATTGGGGACAGAGGGTGTGACTCTAGAATAGTTATGATCTACGTTAAACCCCTAGGGAGAACAATCAAATATCAACACTGGAAGAGACCTTAGAGACCATCTAGTCCAATTTCCCCTTTTGAAACATGGAAAAACAAGTGTCCTGAGAGGAGACATAAGTTGGTCACCAAGCAAGTGGGTCGCATAGCAGGACCAGAAGCTGGGTCCTCCAAGTGCAAGGTCAGTTCTCTCCTAACACACCATGCTGTCTCTGGGCTCTTTAGTCCTGCTTCAGCCTTCAGGTGTCTTCAGCTGTAGAAGAAATTGAGATCTGGTTCCTTGGAAGCTGCTTTCCAACTATGAACAGCAAAGGGTTTAAGCCGTGTTGCCTTACTCAATGTTCTGATCCACGCAATCCTGTTGGCTTCTGGGAATGCTTATAGGTATGGAGGCACCTCCTATGTCAGGGGTACTTTTTAGACCCAAGACGTAATCTCTTCTGGTTTTGGAAATAAGTGTGTATGCCTTCAATGATCATCTCAGGCTACCCACCAAAGAGGAAGTTCAAAAACATGGCCTAAAAACATAACATAGCTAGTGGAGAAACTGCCACCCGGGAGAAAAAGCAAAGTATCTTCCATGAGGTCTCACAGAAGGATTGTGGCTGAGTGGAAGTTGGTGATTTTCCTTGTGGGGAAAAGCAAGAGAGATCAGATTGTTGCTGTGTCTGTGTAGAAAGAAGTAGACATAGGAGACTCCATTTTGTTCTGTACTAAGAAAAATTCTTCTGCCTTGAGATTCTGCTAATCTATGAACTTACCCCCAACCCCGTGCTCCCTGAAACATGTGCTGTGTCAAACTCAGAGTTAAATGGATTAAGGGTTGTGCAAGATGTGCTTTGTTAAACAGATGCTTGAAGGCAGCATGCTCCTTAAGAGTCATCACCACTCCCTAATCTCAAGTACCCAGGGACACAAACACTGTGGAAGGCTGCAGGGACCTCTGCCTAGGAAAGCCAGGTATTGTCCAAGCTTTCTCCCAATGTGATAGTCTGAAATATGGCCTCGTGGGAAGGGAAAGACCTGACCGCCCCCAGCCCGACACCCGTAAAGGGTCTGTGCTGAGGAGGATTAGTAGAAGGGGAAGGCATGCCTCTTGCAGTTGAGACAAGAGGAAGGCACCTGTCTCCTGCCCGTCCCTGGGCAATGGAATGTCTCGGTATAAAACCTGCTTGTACGCTCCATCTACTGAGATAGGGAAAAACCGCCTTAGGGCTGGAGGTGGGACAGGCGGGCAGCAATACTGCATTGTAAAGCATTGAGATGTTTATGTGTATGCATATCTAAAAGCACAGCACTTAATCCTTTACCTTGCCTATGATGCAAAGACCTTTGTTCTCATGTTTGTCTGCTGACCCTCTCCCCACTACTGTCTTGTGACCCTGACACATCCCTCTCTCGGAGAAACACCCACGAATGATCAATAAATACTAAGGGAACTCAGAGGCTGGCGGGATCCTCCATATGCTGAACACTGGTTCCCCGGGTCCCCTTATTTCTTTCTCTATACTTTGTCTCTGTGTCTTTTTCTTTTCCAAGTCTCTCGTTCCACCTTACGAGAAACACCCACAGGTGTGGAGGGGCAACCCACCCCTTCATTCCTACAGCATTTTGTTATCTCTGTTACTGCTATAATGCATCAATTTACAGGTAACTGGGGAGGAAAAGTTTTTAAAGAGGAAAAGAAACTTTGAGGCTAAAGGGTGTTCCATAAAGGTTTAATGATATTGACGAGATGGTCACTGTTGTTAACTTACAGTTAGAAAGGGAGGTACTCATTTTCTTAAATTGAATTTTCATCAAGTAGCAGCCTCTTTCCTGCCCCCCCACCATTCTCAGCAGCTGGCCTAAGACCTGAACCAGTGTTGCTGAAAATTCAGAATATCAAAATAAGTTATAGCTTCAACTATGCTATGTTCTTCTGACCCAGTAATTAGTACCTGGACCCCAAACTATGAAAGAAAATGGTACGTTTGTTAGAATAGCTCACAGTTTTTACACAGGTCACAGAAGCAACACAGAGGCTCAGGCAAGGAAGTACAGGTCACTCATGTTTAATGCTGTAATATGGCATTGACCTCTGAGGCAGCAATTATTGCAGGGATCATGATGCAAGAAAGGACTCTTTCTGTTATTTGGCACCCATACAGAGTTGGAAAGAGAAGAGCTTTGAACCCCAGGTAATGAAGGTCTCGCTCAGTCAGTTAATGTGAGGCATTCTCATTTGCTTGCCAGCCAGCTGGACAAGGATTGTGCAAGGCCAGCCAGAGCACATTATTTTCATGGAGAGAGGCAAGGCACACAGCACTGTGCAAGAAGTGGCCCTCTTGGGGCACAACCTGGGCCTGGCCCACTGTTCTAAACCTACATGTTGGCAAGTCATGGACGCGGAGAAAGAGAGGCGGTGGGTCGGTGGGCAGCGGCGGGGACAGGGGAAGCGGGAGAGACAGAGAGACAGAGATTGATTGTGTGTGTGTGGTGTGGAGGGTGTGTGAGAGAGTGTATTTTAAATGATGTGTCTAAATATTATGTGTGGGCCTACTTTTATGGTGAGTCTGTGGATGTGCCTTGTGGTTTGGGTAAAGCATTGTGAAAGGGGTGGGAGTTGTAAGGTATGTGTGGTTCATACGATCAGGAGGCAAAGAAGGGAATATTCCATTTATCAATGGCTCAGCCAGGTGAAGAGGATAACGACCAATGTTCAGTAGTTGGATGGCTGAGAGGCACTAAAGGACCTACTATTTGGGGCTTTCTGGGACTCCAGGATGAGATATCGTCCTAATCAGCAATTCTGGACCTTTCTTTGCTTACAGACCACTGATAATAACAGCTGAAACATATTGGGCACTTGCAGTGTGCCAGGTACTGTGCTAAAGTCTTTGCACGTATGAATTCATTTTATTCTTACAATGCTGTGAAGTAGGCACTATTATTGCCCCCTTTCTGTGGAAGAGGAAACTGAAGCACAAAGTGTACAACTTCCCCAAGGCCACCCAACCAGTAAATGGCAGAGCCAGAATTTGAATGCAGGCAACCTAGCTACATAGCCCATCCTCGTTGCCACTATTCTCTACAGTCTCTTATCTATCACCTCCTTATCAAAGCCCACTTTTTCTGCTGACCTCAACCCTCTGCCTTTACAGAAGAGGAAATGGAATTCAAGAGAGGAAAAGCGGATTGCCTTGGGCCAAAGTCATCTTCAGTAGAGCCTACTATTCACATATACCCTGCCCTATCATTGACCTTGGGCAGCCAATCTCTCGGGAGGAAGCATCTAG
Organism: Gorilla gorilla gorilla; assembly: GCF_029281585.2. NCBI lineage: Eukaryota > Metazoa > Chordata > Mammalia > Primates > Hominidae > Gorilla > Gorilla gorilla. Next base: position 150,001,282 of record NC_073247.2, on the reverse strand, counting down.
TACATGAGCACCGTGCATTCTTTTGGCCCTTCCATCATTAGCCTTTATTTCAGGGGTTTGAGCACAGACAGTCAGAAAAAGAGTCCCTTTGCTAGTTTTAAGATAAATGGAATCATTCAACTCCATTTCCCATTTGTCACTAATGTTGTGAATGGGGGTATATTTTACTTAAGGCTGTGCACATATGCACCTTTCAAAGAGATTCAATCTATCAGTCTTGGAGCATATGGGGGAAAGTAAGTTTGACAAATCTACTGAAACACCTCAGAGACACTAATCCAGGAGGGGTATTGCCTATTTTTTTAATAACCAAAGTGCTAAGGCAGGATCTGCGGTAAGACCAGAGGCTAAGCCATACAAATATGAAGATTCATTTATGAATGGCTTTTAGTGATATGACAAAATGAAATGAAGTACAAGAAACTGTAAAATTGCTTTTTAACTTTAAATTTTACACTGTGTAACCATGTGTATATGATAAGCAAAATAGAACCACAAATGGTTAATCAATGTTTTTTACTATCTTCATGACCAACTTGTATGGACTATTTGGATGCTAAAATCATTTATGTACAAGTTAGGCAAGGTTGCCCACTTCCAAAATGAGCTGCCTGGAGAGGAAGTAGCCCTAGCAGTGGTTGTGAGACATCCCCCTCCTAAATTTTTTGGAGGAGCATATGGCCCATCTGGATGTCTATTAACTTGGAAATATGATGTTTTTAACCAAGAAGCAAATTCTTGACTTGAAAGAAATAGCTACAAAGCCCAGCTTGTAACTTAGGAATTCACGTTATGCATTTTACTCGAAAAATGTGGCAAATGAGCCTAAAAATGAACTCACTATATACATCATGGCATGAGCCAACTTTCCAGAAAACTGTCAGAACAGCCATGGAGGATTAGAGGAAGCTTATTTGAGAGTACAACATTTAAAAGTGGCTAGACTGCTCACCGCATACCAGTTAAGAGAAGTGACTGGTAATTCTGGTGGATGTAGGCTCCTCTGGTTAAAAACAACAACAACAACAACTTTCAATAAAAGTTATACCTGTGTGAACTTCCCATAGCTGACAGGAAAGGGAGGGGGGAATAGGTGATTGATGTAGCTTCTGACGTATGAGAAACATACCATTTTAAACATTTCTTTCGTTCTCTCCTAAAAACAAAAACAAGAATTTAATATCAACTGTCAACAAATAGAAGGACAGGAGAAAGATGAATACAAGGGATTTGGAAGTTAGACAAGTAGGTACAAATTTCTCTCAAATATTTCCAGTTCCACTTTTTGAAGTGTTAGGCAAATGTGCAGACAGACAATAGATTTGTAGCTGGAAAATGATGCTCCTGAGATCCCAATTATTATTTAAATAATGAGAATTGCAATAAGAATTTGAAAATATCACGGCAGTTTGTTAATCACTTTGATAGCTTCCAGTGCAAGAAATGGCATGCATTCTCTACAGGGTTTTATGTTTCTTCTTTTGATCTATTTCTTTGTGCATTTCTTAACTTCTGCAGTTGTTTATTTGATTTTATAATCACAAACACTTAGTCTGTTAAATAGAAAAATTTAAAATCTATTTTACATAGACTTTAGAAAGAATATACAATTATACTGATCTCAAAAGCATGAATAACATTCAACAGTTTTCAAATACATTATCTCATTTGAGTCTCACAAACACTCTTTCAGATACGTAAGGCAGACCACTGCTATCTCCATTTTACAGATAGAAAAGTGAGGTCCAAAGACATTAAGTGATTTATTAATATCACCGTGTAAGTAAGTGGTAGAGCTTACATTTAACCCATGTCTTCTGATTCTATCCTTTTACACCTGGATTATGTCTGACTGCAGGGAAATCTGCAAATATAAGATAACTCCCTGGGTGCAGTGGCTCACGCCTATAATCTCAGCATTTTGGGAGGCTGAGGCAGATGGATCACCTGAGTTCGGGAGTTTGAGACCAGCCTGACCAACATGGAGAAATCCCGTCTCTACTAAAAATACAAAATTAGCTGGGCATGGTGGTGCCTGCCTGTAGTCCCAGCTACTCGGGAGGCTGAGGCAGGAGAATTGCTTGAACCTTGGAGGCAGAGGTTGCAGTGAGCCAAGATCATGCCATTGTACTCCAGCCTGGGCAACAAGCGTGAAACTCCTTCTGACAAAAAAAAAAAAAAAAAAAAAGCCAAGGCGGGCGTATCATGAGGTCAAGAGATCAAGACCATCCTGGCCAACATGGTGAAACTACTAAAAATACAAAAATTAGCTCAGCGTGATAGCACGCGCCTGTAGTCCCAGCTAATCCGGAGGCTAAGGCAGGAGAATCACTTAAACCTGGGAGGCGGAGGTTGCAGTAAGCACAGATCACACCATTGTACTCCAGCCTGGCGACAGAGCGGGACTCCAAAAACAAAAACAGAAACAAAAACAAAAACAAAAACCTCAAAGGTGGTTCACATTGTTCAATGGAGATCAGACATACATTGAACAAGATGAATTGGCCATTCATCTTCCCATCTTTCTTCAATTCAAAATGGGGGATCTAGGCAAGGCTGGCAAGGATCATTTGTGTGATCCCAGTTCCCACTGGCTTCACTGGGCCATTGGCCCATCCAAGACCAACCTTATAATTTATGAGGCCACATGCAAAATGAAAATATGGGGCACCTTGTTCAAAAGTCATTAAGATTTTCAAGTCAGCAACAGCAGAGCATTCTACAAAGTACAGGGCCTTTCTAGGCTCAGGCCCTGTATGACTGCACAAGCTGCATGCCCAGCAAGCTAGCCCTGCCCCACCCAGAGCACTGATTGTGAGACCTTAGAAGACTTCTTCTCAGACATGACTCCATTAGGAAAGTAACCAGACAGTGTTTGACATGGTTAGCTCAGAGTGCCCAGGAGAAGACTGCTGAGGAAGTTTCCATTTCCTCAAGTATACAGTAGAGAAAAATAAGCAACAACCAAGAAGAGAAAACAAATTAAACTTCCAATTAAATTAACAGAAAACATCTGAATAAACACAAATGAGAATGATAAAAGTTGCTCAATTATGGTACCAGGTATGTATGAGGTACTCAAAAAATATTTGTTGAAGGACTAATGGGATGAAAGCTATGCTTTAATTGCATACCAACTCCCATCCCCCAACCCCAACAGTTACTAGAAGACATGGATTATGCAAGCAAGTGATTCCCAGAAGCTGGGAACCTGGTGTCAATACTATTGTGGAGAAGAAACAATTTCCTACTAGGTAGAATCCTCAAAAGGTTTGATCAGGGCAGTTTCCCAGTGTGCCTAGTTTCCTCAGGATTCATATATTTAGTGTCTGTCAGCCATAAGGTTGTTCACACTCTACTGATTGCTCCCATCAAGGATTCTGTAGGTTGCTGCTGCTGAAACTAAAAGTTACATGGGAGCTGGGGGTGAGGCACTAAATAGGAACAAAAATAGTTCTTTTCCCCTTCAAAATTGAAAATAGCAAGTTGAGTATCAGTTAAGAGTTCAGACACAAGAATGGGGCTGACCTAAATTTGAAATCCCATTCTGGTACTTAACTAACTTCATGATCTTAGGTATGGTTCTGACCTTTCTTGCATCAGTTTCCTTCTATGTAAAATGAGGATAATTGCTAGCCTGTTCAGGTGTCGTAAGGAGATAATTAATGTATGCAAATTGATTAGCACAGTGCCTGGCATTCCATTGGCATACAGTAAAAGGAACTACTATGATTATTTGAATAATTAAATAAGTATCACAACTATTAGGGACCAAATCTTAAAGCCCACTTTACTTACTCATGAGAAGTATAATGACCCTAAAAGTATCAACAGTTTATGGTCCAGTGATGACAAATCTCAGGCTTGTAAACTATGAGAGCCTTCTAACAGTTTGTATGACTTCAGGTGTAGTTTAGAGAGAGTTTGAGGAGGCATAGCAAAATTGTATCAAAATAGCATTTTTATTTTTAACTGCATTTTACAACATTTGTGTTTATTTTTATGTGGTTTAGTTTTCTATTAAAACTCATTTTATATGTAGGTTTTAGTGACAGTTACATAAAGGACTGTAATAACAGTTATATAAAATAAATTATATATAAGGATTAGGTCTGGAAGGGAACATGAAAAATAACAAAGAGTTATATCATCAGGAACAATAACTTATTTTTTAAAATTAACTTTAATGTAGAATTGTTAATTTGGCAATAAATAGTGTTTTAAGTATATTTAGGCTTAAAGAAGGAAAGACACTCACTGGCATATTAGACAGTTTTACTTATGCATAATTTTAAAAAGAAATCAAAATGCACCTTGTTCTTGTATTTCCTTTAAAACATGAAACTGGAAGAAGAGGTCAAATACCCCAAATCACTAAAGACGTGTATATTGATTTTAAATAAACAACATTCTTTGATTTTTGTTTTTAAAATGGAGTACGTTGTTTTTCCTAAATACATCAAAACAAGGACTACAGTTTTATTCATTTCTTCTTCCTGAGATCCACATCCCCAAGCTTTGGTTCCATTTGTACACTTACATGATCATTTCCCTACCATCACTACCACCAACAACCCACACCTGAAAGTAAAGAGAGTACTTCTTAAAAACTTTCTGTAAAGTTTATCCCTCTCCTTTTCTTTTTAAAATCCTCAATGGTACCCAAGTGGCTATAGGATAAAGTACAAATCCTTATTTAATGTATTATTCATGGTCTTCCACAACTGGGCTTCTCTTTCTTCAATGTTGGCTCCTAAAATCTCATAGTAAACGAAACCTCCTTTCCATATTGTTTCCTCAACCTGGCATAGTTTTGCCCTCTCTGTTTCCTAGCTATTCTTCAAGGAACACTTTGAGACCAGCATCCTGAAGAAAATCCCTCTCTTTCTCTTCGGGCCCTCGGGATTTCTGATTTCAGCACCTCCCCTGCATACCTGTGTACCTGAACATTCTTGGACCTGAGTACTTGCTGCCTGACGCATGGCCTAGATCTCTATCCTGATGTAGGTGCCTCCTCTTCTCCCCAGCCAGCAGAGAAGGTGCTCGTCAATGTTTGTTGATGATGATGGAACAATTTTTCTCAACAGAGCAGCTATTAAGAAAAACATTTGATGGAGAAATAGCCCTAATTTTTTTCTTTAATGTGCTCTAAGCACTTACCTACAGTTTCAGTTTAAAGCGTACAATTGTGTTATTTGCTACCATCTTACTTGTACTTGCTCTTAAATCCTTTTTTTCACCTATGTGTGATCTTCTCTACAGGAATCTAAGCTCTCCAAAGGCAAGACTCTGACCTTTTGTTTTTCTTCATCTTGCGTAATATTGAACTTGGCAATGTCAACCTAGAGTTTCAGTCAAGCCTAGTTGTCTAAGCAACCACAAGTGATCAAGAAGGGGGTTATGGACAGTATCTGAAAGGGGAAGGGTCTCAGCCAAACTCCCTAGATGACTTTTTCTAAGTCTGATTATTTTCATTAGCAATTGTGCATCTAGTAGCTTGGCACAAAGATATTTTTTCATAAAAATTGTAATGCCCCTCTTTGTGGGTGTGTGAGTGGGACTCATAATGGTGGTGGAATTTTTTGCAAGACAAGGTATATTTGAAATAGAATGTAATTAAGCCTGAAATTCATTTAACCAAGGAGAGCTTTCCAGAGGGATTGAGATTGGTAGCGGGTTTGAGAAGCCAGTGTGTGATAGTGGAAAAAGTCCCGGACTAAAACTCAGGAAACCTATTCAGGTATTGCATCTCCTTAAACCTTTAGCCTTAATTTTCTCATCTGTAAAATGAGAGGGCTGATGTTGCTAACACTGTAGAATCTCAGAATTCTTAAGGAGCTTCATCAGATACTAAAACCCCTTCTCCAACATCTTCATCAATGGGCCACAGATTCTGTTTTTATATTCTGTGAACTAGACCTCGCAACCTGTCTAGGAAGCCCATTTTCATTTTCTGCAGCTCAAACTCTTGGGAAGTTTTATTTTCTCAAATGATCTTCCTAGCTGAAAACTCTTTCAGTTGGATGAGATAATTGGGGTAATCTGGCAGATCAAATTGGAGGCCACATCAGGCATGGGAAAATAGATGGCGCAGTAGAAAGGGGAAAATCAACAACCCTGAAGGAAGGGAGTTCACAAAAGAAAGCAGGGAAGGCAAGGAAGAGGAGAGAAAAAACTTCAGCTATGACACAGAGACAGTCAAAAATGCAAGTAAAATGTGGGGATGAAGCATGTCTTGGAGAAGCTGCAAAGGCCAGGAGGATCAGAATAAAACTACTTTTCACTGGCATGGTGTGGGCCATGAGGGTCCTCTGTGGCAGGAGCAGCTACTCCCATATCCTCTATTTTCTTAATACATCACTGAGCACATATCAGCTCTCAAGGAAATCTGAAACCTAGTTCACAACCCCTGGTGCTGTGTGTAAATTATCAGGATTGCTTCCTGCTGGGATTTCTTTAATTTGTCTAAGTATCTAAATGAGTACGAACCTTGAAATATTCTAACAAATTCATTTTCAGCAAAACCTCCTATCACCCAAAGTGCAACTTCTCAGCTTGATAAGAACAATGATCAATGAACACTTGGATTCACAGTAGTTATTTCTGCCTTCAGACTACCCTTTTCTCTTGTCACAGTTTTCATCACCCTGTTGACACTGTCCCTGAGTCACTTGCCGTCTGAATGCACATACCAGCTGCGTGGGAGGCAGTCTCTAGAGGTGCTGAGGGAAGACAGCCTGAAATGAAATATTTGCTCCAGCAATTTTAACAGGGCTGCCTGAAAGGTGGTGAGGCTGTATGGATGCCTGGGAGAGGGAGCAGGAAAGAGGGAGGGAGCTAACATTTATTGAAACCCTTACTGCTATGATCCAGGTGTAGTGCTAAATTCATGAATCTTCTCATTTACTCTCCACAAAATTGCTTTAAGCTGAGTGTTATTATTATCCCCATTTCACATTCATTTATTCATCCATTCAGTAAACACATATCATATACCTTCTCTGATGTGAAACTGAACTCAGGAGATGGAAAGACTATTAGAGGGCACAGAGCTGGTACCCTGTCTGTTTGCCCTATTCTGTGCTGAAATAAGAGTATCAAAATATGTCACTGGTGATCAGATGTGTAAAAGCAGTTTTGTTTCCTATCTCCTGAAAGTGATAACACAAATAGTAATAATGCAAAATAAATCAATTAATTACAAGTGGGCTCTGTAGGTATATTAGATAACAGGACAAAGTAACTAGGAGTTTGGCAACTCATCACTTCATTGAATGATGTTATAGATAGTTCCACTGGAAATGGGGAAGACCCATGTGTCTTCCAATGCACTGCTCTGCTTTGTAAGTGTGTATATTTGTTTTTTTTTATTTTGTTTGTTCGTTTTTTCATACAGAGTCCTGCTCTTTCACCCAGGCTGGAGTGAAGTGGCATGATCTTGGCTCACTGCAGCCTCTGCCTCCAAGGTTCAAGCGATTCTCATGCCTCAGCCTTCCAAGTAGCTAGGATTTCAGGCTTGTGCCACCAGGCCCAGCTAATTTTTGTATTTTTCGTAGAGAGGTGTTTTGTTATGTTGCTCAGGCTGGTCTCAAGTGATCCACCTGCCTTGGCCTCCCAAAGTGCCAGGATTACAGGTGTAAGCCACCGCACCCTCCAAGAGTGTATATTTGAACCTATTTCTTTGACAAGCCTATCTCTGAGGAAGTTCCTCTGGTCCCTACCTAAATCCTCTGGATTGACTTCCAAAGAACTAGTTTGACTGGATTTTTCTCTCACTTGCTTTAGGTTTATGTAGATGCAACTAGGAAACTCAGTAAAGTCAATGACTGCTTTTGCCTCTCCCCAGCTCTGTGAGGGAACATCTTAGAGGTCATCATGTTGTTCAGGCCCAAGTTACCCAGATTGCAATCTAAACTTGAAGGTGCAATAAGCCTTGGCACAGAAAACTGACAACTGCTGCTCATAACTCTTCTCTCCCTGTCATGAGGCCTCATAAGGCTAACACTGATTCTAGCCATAGTGTCTTAACAAGCTCATAAAGCTGTGGGGTGAGTGAAATAAAACCTAATGCCTCCTCTTGCCTTGCAGCTGAGTCCTAGCCATGGCCAGTCATTGTGACGTTTGTTCAGGGATTTGGTGGAAGTTGTAAGTTCCTTTCCCCTTCCTTCCCAGCTCAACTAGAATCAAGGATCTGTGAGTATAAGAAAAAGCTAGGGTTTAAACCACTTTCCAGGATACTGAAGGCAACAGTGCCATTAAAGAGGGCTCCAGGTTAAGGAGGAGATTAATCTCAGATGTTACCACTACAGTCCTCAATGATTGTAAGGATAGGGGCTACTTTTAATTTCTCTAAACCTTTAGAATGCTGATAGAAGAGGAGTAAGGAGGCCAGGACTGAGCGGGGGAGATGGGCATGGTCAGGGAAGAAAGACAGATGGTATGTATATACTGTTGTCCTTGAGTGGGTAAGGGGAGCATAAAGGATATGAGGCCTCTGAGGGACCCTGAGTGGGATGGGGACTGCTTCTGTCTTGAAGAAATATTAAATACAGGTTAATATTTGCAAAGTGGCTACTATGTATTAGGCTCTATGTCAAATGTTAGACACATTTTTTTCTTTTAATTCCCCTGTCTACTTTATGAATGAGCTATTATTACTTTGATTGTGTAGATCACAAAATTGAAGTTCAGAGACCAAAGCACACAGCTAGTGTGTGGCTGCTATAGACTAAATCTTTGTGTTCCCCCAAAATTCATGTCATATGTTGAAACCTAATCTCCAATGTGATGGTATTAGGAGGTGGGACCTTTGGGGGGTGATTGGGTCATGAGGGTAGAGCCCTTATAAATAGGAGTAGTACCCTTACAAAAGAGGACCAGAGAGCTTCTTCATCACTTCCACCATGTAAAGATATAGCAAAAAAAAAAAAAAAAAAAATGGCCATCTACAAATTATAAAGCAAGCCCTCACCAGACAATGAATCTGCTAGTACCTTGGTCTTGGAGTTCCCAGTCTCCAAAACTATGGGCAATATATTTCTGTTGTTTATAAGCTACCCAGTCTGTGGTATTTTGTTATAGCAGACTAAGACAGTAGCAGAGTCCAGAGAGAAACCCGTATGTCTCACTTTAATAGTTCTTTTCACTAAATCAGCTGCCTTTAAGAAAAGGAAGCTAGAAATGCTGAAGCATGCACACCTCCTTCCAGAATCCCATAGTCACCACTGGGACAACAAGAGGCAAAAGTGGACAGTAGACTAGAGGTGGGATAAGGAAAGTAGGGTAGCTGCAGAATGCTGAATGAATTCAGGCAGCTAAGCATCCTCCCACTCCTCAATGACCTCAGGATTCCAAGGAATAACATAGGCAAAGGCCAAGGGAGTTTGCGCTTAATAATGAAGTAGCAGGAGCAAGAGTGATGTCATTAGCATACTACTTTCCTGGTTGTTTTCACACTTCCTGCTGCAGGAAGAGAGTCCCTCACATCTCCAGATGCTGGCCTAATGAGAGTATGTACCACAATACAGCAAAGGGCTCTTAAATCAATAGTGCTTTCTGGCACACACCTCCTTGGTAAGCGCTTTTGCAAGGTGGACATAAAAATAAAGGTGCAATGTAATATTTAAGAATAACCTTTAGCTATCAAGCTGATTTCCTATCAAGCTGTTACCTTTGCTATAGAAGCTTACTAATTTACACTAGCATAAAATCCCAAAAAGCAGAAAGGCAGGTACATCATGCAACACACCATACACAGGCTGCCAAGGGAAGTGTAAGGGGAATATAGGTAGGGAGGATTTGTACCTTTGTAATTCAGGAGACACACCATAAACAACATCAGTCTCTGACTTTTCACTGTCCTATTAAACAGTGGTAAAAAGTTGGTTGCTTTTCCGTGTTTCTACATTTATATGCTTGCCCATTACTCCAAATGAAACAGTCAGCTACAGACTTTTTAGTCCCTACTAGGAACAAGTGAAATTTAAAACACTTTATAAATAAGCCCAACTCAGAGAGCTGGTATCAGAAAATGAAAACTTTTTTGTGCTTTTTACCAATCAGTTCTTCATGCAGAATATTATCTAATCTAACAGGCACTCTCATTTAAAAAATATTTTCCTAGCAAGGAAAAAATTCTTCACATGGTAAATTATAATCTTTCTAGCTTTATATTCATAGATCTTCCAGGATTTCTGGTACAGCACATTCAATAAAATTATGTAGCATTTTCTTTTAGTAGGCAGAAGTGGCAAGTCCTGAATCCATCCTTAGTCCTTCAGGTGGCCTAATGAGCAGGGACATATGAAACAACTTTCCTATCCCTGAGCACATCTGCCATAGTTTCACTCAGATACTTAAAACAAAAATCAAATGCGCAATGGTTAAGAAGCATCTGTTTGCCTGTTGTAATCCTCTATGCAAATAATACAAATTACCATCAGAGAAACTAGACCTCTATGCAAATAAACTAGAAACACTTTTTAATAAAGTTGTTTCTTTTTCTTGTAAATTTGTTTAAGTTCCTTATAGATGCTGGATATTAGACCTTTGTCAGCCAATATTTTATTGAACCAAAGGATTATCAGATTCTATAGTGCTTATTAACAAATGCTTCCCTCTCCCTCCCCCTCCCCCTCTCCCTGGTCTCCCTCTGATGCCCAGCCGAGGCTGGACTGTACTGCCACTATCTCGGCTCACTGCAACCTCTCTGCCTGATTCTCCTGCCTCAGCCTGCCGAGTGCCTGGGATTGCAGGCTGGAGTGCAGTGGCGTGATCTCGGCGTGCTACAACCTCCACCTCCCAGCCGCCTGCCTTGGCCTCCTAAAGTGCCGAGATTGCAGCCTCTGCCCAGCCGCCACCCCGTCTGGGAAGTGAGGAGCGTCTCTGTCTGGCTGCCCATTGTCTGAGATGTGGGGAGCGCCTCTGCCCTGCCGCCCCGTCTGGGATGTGAGGAGCGCCTCTGCCCAGCCATGACCCCGTCTGGGAACTGAGGAGTGTCTTTGCCCGACCGCCACCCTATCTGGGAGGTGAGGAGCGTCTCTGCCCGGCCGCCCCGTCTGAGAAGTGAGGAGCCCCTCCGCCCGGCAGCCGCCCCGTCTGGGAAGTGAGGAGCCCCTCCGCCCGGCAGCTGCCGCATCTGGGAAGTGAGGAGCCCCTCCGCCCGGCAGCCGCCCCGTCTGGGAAGTGAGGAGCATCTCCGCCCGGCAGCCGCCCCATCCAGGAGGTGGGGGGCAGCCCCCGCCTGGCCAGCCGCACCGTCCAGGAGGGAGGTGGGGGGCAGCCCCCGCCCGGCCAGCCGCCCTGTCCGGGAGGGAGGTAGGGGGCAGCCCCCGCCTGGTCAGCCGCCCTGTTCGGGAGGTGGGGGGCGCCTCCGCCCGGCCACCGCCCCATCTGGGAGGTGGGGGGCGCCTCTGCCCAGCGGCCCCGTCTGGGAAGTGAGTAGCCCCTCTGCCCGGCCGCCACCCCGTCTGGCAGGTGTACCCAACAGCTCATTGAGAATGGGTCATGATGACGATGGCAGTTTTGTCAAATAGAAAAGGGGGAAATATGGGGAAAAGAAAGAGAGATCAGATTGTTACTGTGTCTGTGTAGAAAGAAGTAGACATGGGAGACTCCATTTTGTTCTGTACTAAGAAAAATTCTTCTGCCTTGAGATGCTGTTAATCTATAACCTTACCCCCAACCCCATGCTCTCTGAAACATGTGCTGTGTCCACTCAGGGTTAAATGGATTAAGGACGGTGCAAGATGTGCTTTGTTAAACAGATGCTTGAAGGCAGCATGCTCCTTAAGAGTCATCACCACTCCCTAATCTCAAGTACCCAGGGACACAAACACTGTGGAAGGCCACAGGGTCCTCTGCCTAGGAAAACCAGAGACCCTTGTTCACATGTTTATCTGCTGACCTTCCCTCCACTATTGTCCTATGACCCTGCCAAATCCCCCTCTCCGAGAAACACCCAAGAATGATCAATAAATACTAAAAAAAAAAAAAAGAAGAAAAGAAAAATAAATAAATAAATAAAAAAGAAAAAAAAAACACACACACACAAATGCTGAATTTCCCTCCAGAAAGATTGCATTGACTTATAATCCTACTAAACATGTATGAAAGTAATTATTTACAACATTTTCCCCCTGGCAACACTGTCAAAACTATATATTTTCAATTTTGGTGCAACTTGGTATGAAAAAAGTAGTAACACATTATTGTTCTAATTTGTTTTTCATTTATTATCTGTTGGGTTGAACATTTTTTATATTTTTCAGCCATGTACTTTATAAAGTTTTAATTGCCAGATTATATTATTCATCTGTTTCCTTTTTGGCATACTGATTTTTTACTTATTGATTTCTGTGTGTTGTTTATATATTAAGGCTTTGTCTTTTCTCATGTGTGTTGCCAACGTTTCTCTTATTTTATAATTGAAACTTTTTACAATAAGTTTGTTAAGCAGTTTAATTTTTATGTTGTTGAATCCACTAATTCTTCTCTTCTTTTTCCATTTTTTGGTAATAATGAAAGAAAATCATCATAAAAATCTTTATACTAATTAAGTTAAACATGATCTAAAATATTCATATCCAGAGAGTATAAAGAGCTAATTAGGGCCTGGAAAGAAACAGAGAGACTTGCTGGGGATAATATCCTACCAGGAACCTTTGCAGGTCTAATCAAAATAAGCTTTATTGCTCAGATTAAGTATGGGCTGTTTAATTGTTCTGTCCCAAACCAGATCAGTGAGGACAGTCTAAGAAAATGTTCCTCCATTGGAGAACTGGTAGAAGCTATAGAAAGGGGGCCTTGCAGAAGCTTGGAACCTAATTTAAACCCGTTGAGCAACATCAATGATTGAATCTCAAATATGCAGCATACACAAGGCCGCTTGACTTGATGAAGGTCTCAACAAATTTAAAATAATAAAAACCATATAAAGAGTCTTCTCAGACCACAATAGAATAAAACTAGAAATTAACAAGAAGAAGTTTGGAAACCATACGAATATGTGGAAATTAAACAATATGGTACTGAATGACCATTGGGTCAAAAGGGAAATTAAGGAGGAAATTTTTTCATAAAAAAAATGAAAATGGAAATACAACATACCAACACCTATGGAATACAGCAAAAACAGTACTGAGAGGATAGTTTTAGCAATAAACACCTACATCAAAAAGTAGAAAGGTTTAAAACAATCTGTCAATGCACCTCAAAGAAGTAGAAAAGTAAGAATGAGCCAAACCCCAAATTAGTAGAAGGAAAGAACTATTAAACATCAGAGCAGAAGTAAATAAAATACAGACTAAAAAAACACAAAAACAAACAAAATCAAAGTTTGACTTTTTTAAAGATAACAAAATTAATAAATTGCTAGCTAGACTAACCAAGAAAAAAAGAGAGACAACCGAAATAAAATCAAATATTAAAAAGGAGACACTACAACTGATACCATAGAAATGTAAAAGATTATTAGAGATCATTATGAACAACTACACACTAATGAACTGAAAAATCTAGAAAAAATAGATAAATTCTTGGACACATACAACCTATAAAGACTGAATCAGGAAGAAATAGAAAACCTGAACAGATCAGTAATGAGTATTAAGATTGAATCCGTAATAAAAAGTCTCCTAATAAAGGAAAGTCCAGGACTATGACTTCACCGCAAATTATACCAAAATTTTGAAGAAGGCCTAACATCAATTTTCCTCAAACTTGTCAGAAAACTGAAGAGAAGGAAATTCTCCCTAACTCATTATATGAGTCTAGCATTATCCTGATAACAAAACCAGAAAAGGACACAACACAGAAAGAAAACTATAGGCCAATATCCCTGATAAACATAGATACAAAAATCCTCAACAAGACTCTAGAAAACCAAATTTAAAAGCACATCAAAAAGATAATATGCCATTATTAAGTGGGATTTACCCCAGGGATGCAAGTATGGTTCAATATATGCAAATCATTAAACATGATATATCACATCAACAGAATGAAGAGCAAAAACCACATGGTCATTTAAGTAGATGCAGAAAAATATCTCATAAAATTCAACATCTCTTCATGATACAAACCTTCAAAAATCTGGGTATAGAAGGAACATACATCAACACAATAAAAGCCATATATGAGAGACCTACAGCTAATATCATACTGAATAGGAAAAATCTGAAACACTTTCCTCTAAGAAATGAAACAAGACAAGGATGCTCACTTTCAACACTCCTATTCAACATTGTACTGGAAGTCATAGCCAGAGCAATCAGGCAAGACAAAGAAACAGAATTCATCCAAATAGGAAAAGAAGAAGTCAAACTTTCCCTCTTTAAGTTGACATGATATTGTATATTGAAAAATCTAAAGACCACCATAAAACAACAGATGCTGGAGAGCATGTGGAGAAATAGTAATGCTTTTACACTGTTGATGGGAGTGTAAATTAGTTCAACCATTTTGGAAGACAGTGTGGTGATTCCTCAAGGATCTAGAACTAGAAATACCATTTGACCCAGCAATTCCATTACCGGGTATATACCCAAATTATAAATCATGCTACTATAAAGACACATGGATATGTATGTTTATTGCGGCACTATTCACAATAGCAAAGACTTGGAACCAACCCAAATGTCCATCAATGATAGACTGGATAAAGAAAATGTGGCACATATACACCATGGAATACTATGCAGCCATAAAAAAAATGAGTTCATGTCCTTTGCAGGGACATGGATAAAGCTGGAAACCATCATTCTCAGCAAACTATCACAAGGACAGAAAACCAAACACTGCATGTTCTTATTCATAAGTGGGAGTTGAACAATGAGAACACATGGACACAGGGAGGAGAACATCATACACCAGGGTCTATTGGAGGGTGGGTGGCTGGGAGAGGGATAGCATTAGGAGAAATATCTAAAGTAAATGATGAGTTGATGGGTGAAGCAAACCACCATGGCACATGTATACCTATGTAACAAACCTGCACATTGTGCACATGTACCCTAGAACTTAAAGTATAATAATAAAAAAACACCAAAAAACTCTTAGAGCTGACCAATAAATTCAGCGAAGTTGCAGGATACAAAGTCACCATACAAAAACAAGTAGCTTTTCTATATACCAATAATGACATAGCTGATAAAGAAATCAAGAAGCCAAGACCATTTTCAATATCTTCAAAAAATAAAATGTCAAGGAATAAATTTAACCATAGAGATTAAAGACCTCTACAAGGAAAGCTATACAAAACACTGATGAAATAAATTGAAGCGAACACAAACCAATGGAAAGATATCTATGCTCACGGACCAGAAGAATTAATATTAAAATGATCATACTGCCAAAAGCAATCTACAGATTCAATGCGATTCCTATCAAAATGCTAATATCATTTTCCATAGAAAATGACTTTTTTCTGTTTTCCAAATAGAAAAAAATTCATTTATAGGGACCCAAAAAAAGAGCCCAAAGAGACAAAGTCACCCATGCAAAAGGAGCAAAGCTGCAGGCATCATATTGTCTGACTTCAAACTATATTACAAGGGTATAGTAAATAAAACAGCATTATATTGGTATAAAAAGCAGACACATAGATAATTGTAGCAGAATAGATTGCCCAGAAATAAATCCACACATTTATGGTCAGTTGATTTTCAACAAGATGCCAAGAAGCCAAGAACACACAATGACTGTCTCTTTAATAAATTATACTGGAGAAATTGGATGTCCACTTGCAGAAGGATGAAACTGTACCTCTAGCTTTCACCATATACAAAAATCAACTCAAAATCAATTAAAGGCTTAAATGTGAAGCCCAAAAGTGTGAAACTACTAAGACAAAATATACGCAAAATGATTCATTACATTGTACTGGGTAAGGATTTTTTGGATAAGACCTCAAACAAAAAAAAAAGGCAACAAAAGCAAAAATCAACAAATGGAGTTACATAAACATAAAAAAGCTCTGCACATCAAAGGAAATAATCAATAGAGTGAAGAGCCAACCTACAGAATGGGAGAAAATATTTGGAAACTCCACTTTTGTCAAGGGGTTAATATCCAAAATATATAAGAAACTCGAACAATTCAACAGCAAAATAAAACATGTGATCTGACTGAAAACCTAGCAAAAGACCTGAATAGAAATTTCTCAAAAGAAGACAGACAAATGACCAACAGATGTGTGAAAAAATGCTCAACACCACTGAACATCAGAGAAATGCAAATCAAAACCACAATGAGATTTCACCTGACTCCAGTTAAAATAGCCTGTATTAATCCGTTCTTACGCTGCTAATAAAGACATGCCTGAGAATGGGTAATTTATAAAGGAAACAGGTTTAATAGACTCACAGTTCCATATGGCAAGGGAGGCCTCACAATCATGGCTGAAGGCAAATGAGAAGCAAAGTCACATCTTACATGGTGGCCAGCAAGAGAGCTTGTGTAGGGGAACTCCCGTTTTATAAAGCATCAGATCTCATGAGACTTATTCACGATCACAAAAACAGCACGGGAAAGACTCACACCCATGATTCAATTACCTCCTACTGGGTCCTTTCCATGACATGTGGGAATTATGTGAGCTATAACTCAAGATGAGATTTGGGTGAAGACACAGCCAAACCATATCATAACTATTATCAGAAATATAAAAGATAACAAATATTGATGAGACTGTCGAGAAAAGTGAATCCTTATATATGGTTAGTGGAAATTTAAATTAGTACAGCTGTTATGGAAAACAGTATGGAGAGTCCTTAAAAAATTAAAAATAAAACTATATGATTTGGCAATCACACTACTGGTGGATATATAATATATATGTATATGTATTATATATACATATATATTTGCATATATATGCAAAAGGAATGCAATAGCCATTTGAAAGATCACAAGCTACACTTCCAGTTAAGAGATTCTTTCTCATTAGGGGTAAAAAAAGCTTTGAAAATTTAATGAAAACATGTGTTCTTACTGTTTCCCATCAGGAAATAACTGCTACCTACCGTGAAAAGGAAAAACAAACCAAACAATAAAAGATGGCTCACTCTCTATTAAGAAATCTGAATATCTTTTGAGAGCAGGCAGTACAGTTAAATGAAGCCTACATATAAAGAAATTTTAAGTACTGAAAAATTAAGTATAAGTTTACTGAGGCTTTAACCAACATTTTATTTGACTACAAACCATGTGTATGTGTGTGTGTTTGTGTGTGTATGTGTGTGTGTCCATATATGTCAGAGAAAGAAAGAGAAAAAGGGAGAAGACAAAAAGTCTAGGGGTTATTTCCATGTTCTAGCACTTTGCAACCCCATGCTTTTGTTAGTGCTCTGCTTTCTACTATGAATGTGTTTCATTCATTCATTTATTATTTCAAGAAATGTGTACTCAGAGGCTAAAATGTGCCTGTACTATGTTAAGAAAAAACACCTGTTCTCTTGGAGCTTACATACCTGTTGGAAAGACAGACAATAAAAAAACTAATAAGCAGAATAATTAAAGACTTAATAAAAAAATTCCAAAGGAAATAAGTAATTGCAAAAGGCCAACTTAACAAATAATGGGTTGGGAAGGTGCCCATAAGAAGATGCCTTTTCAACTGAGATCTGAAGTATGAGAATTGGGACATCCCAGGCAGAGAAAATGGCAAACACAAAACTCTTGAGGTGGAGAAGGCATTCAGAGCATAAAGAGTTGGTGCTAGCTAGAATATAGGGGGTAAGCAGGAAAAGTAGTAAGAGATGAGATCAGAGATAAACAAAGACCAGATCACGTAAAGCTTTGTAAGCAAATATGCTGGAAAGCCACTGAAGGATTTGAAAAAGGAGTATGAGACATTTTTATTTGAATTCTTAAAATATTACTCTAACTGCTGAGTGATGTAAATCCTTTGGAGTAAGGAGTCTAGGAGCCTAGGACAATAATGCAAGCAAGACTTTTATATTCTGCTTTTCTACCTTATGTGTACAGAATATCATTTCATGTCAAATGCTGTACATCTTTACCATTTTGAATGAGTGCAAAGCATCCCATTGTATTTCTACAACAAAATTTAGTCAATTACTACTCTATTTTTCGATATATGGGCTATTTCCAACATTTTACTATTATAGTACTAGAATGAACACTAATAACATCAATAATTGGGAGATACTATTCTGACTTATACTGCTAGCTTCACCACACAGGATCAGTTTTGGGCATATTCTGTAGCATATTCTAAATCAGTAGTTGGTAAACTATAGGCTGTGGGCCAAATCTGGCCCTCCAATTGTCTTTGTAAATAAAATTTTATTGGGGCATACCTAGATGTATTCATTTCCTTATCATTTATAACTAATTTTGCTCTGCAATAGCAGAGTTGAGTAACTGCAATATAGATAATGTGGTCAGCAAAGCCTAAAAGAATTAATTTCTGGCCATTTACAGAAAACCTTTGCTAATCCCTCCTTTAAAGTATTAATTTATTAGAGAACCATACATAGGTAGAGATGAATGAGATATTTCCCAATTTTTGAGAAGCTTAGAGTATAATAAGGAAGCTCAGATATGGATGCAAATAATTGCCCAATTCCCCCAGACACTTGGTTAGAAGATTTCTTAGCTGCTTCCTCTGTGTGCCCACTTGAAATCAGTGAGGCTATAGAAAACTTGAACACCACCAAACAACATAAACTTGCTCAAGGAGCTTTCTACAATGCCAGTTATGCTCTACTTTATGATATACACACTTTGGTGCATTTTTAAGCACTCTACCCACCCACATATTGGAGCTCCTTAAGAGGAGGGATGATGCTACTTATAGAGAACAGATAGTGGTCTGTAGTTTCCTAGTCTTAGAACGTCTTTTTTAAAAAAAATCAGGGTAATGCTGGCCTCATAAAATGATTTTGGAGGTGTTCCCTCGTTCTTTATTTTCTGAAATAAGTTGTGTGATTGATATTATTTCTTGCTTACATGTTTGGCATAATTCATCAGTGAAGAAAAGAGGGCTATCATTTCTTTGTTGGAAGGGGTTAACCTACAAATTCAATTCTTTTAATGGAGATAGTGATACTTAGATTCTATATTTCTTTAGTCAGATTTTATAACTTGCATCTCTTAGAGAGTTTTTCCATTTCACCTAAGTTGTTAAAATTATTGGTGTATATTTGTTCATAATATACTCTTATTTTCCTTTTGAAATCTATAGGATATCTAATGAGTCTGCACTTATTCCTGAAACTGAGAATTTGTGGTCTCTTTTTTTTTCTTGATCACTTTGACTAGAAACAACTTTTGGTGTTAGTATTTCTCCATTAATTGTCTGTTTTTTGAAAGTTCTTTGCCTTCCTCTTTGTCTATCTTATTTCCTTTTTTTACTTACTTTGGATTTAACACATTCTTTTTTAGCTTCTTACCATGGAAGCCCAGATTTTGAAACTTTATTTTCTAATGTATCCATTCAATGCTATAAATGTCTTTCTAGGCACTGCTTTAACTACATCGCACAAATAATAATATGCTGTGCTTTTTGTTTTCATTCAGTTCAAACATTTTTCAGTTTCCCTTGTGATTTCTTCTTTGACCTGTGGTTTTATGGAAGTGTGATGTTTGTTTACAAATAACTTAGTATTTCTCAAATAACATTTTAATTACTTTGTGTTTGTTTTTTGGTGGACAGAAAACATACTCTGTACTGTTTAAATATTTTTAAAGTTAGTTAGACTTGATTCATGACCCAGAATATGATCTATCAATGCTTCCACGTGTACTTGAAAGGAATGTGCAAGATGCTGCTAATGGATGTTGTGGCATTTAAATGTCAGCAAAGTTAAATTGTTTGATGGTGTTTAAGTTTTCTGCATCATCGCTGATTTCTTTCTACTTGTTTAACCAGTTACTGAGAGAAAAATGTGGACGTCTCCAAGTAAGATTGTACTTGTGTCAAATTCTTGTTTCAGTTCTGTGTAGTTTTCTATATAATTAGATAAATATTTATGATTGTTTTTGTCTTCCTGATAAATCAACCCTTTTATCATTATATCATGTCCCTCCTTATCACTGGCAAGTATTCCTTGTTTTGAAGTACACTTTGGTATTAATATAGCTCTCAAACTTTTTATGATTACTACTTGCATGGTATAACTTTTTCAATCATTTTACTTTTAATCTATGTTGATGTATTAAAAGTGTGTCTCTTATACAGAGCATTTGGTTGAGTCTGCCTTTTTTTTAATTAATTTGACAAACTCGCCCTCTTAATTGGTGTGTTTAGACTATTTACATTTGATCCAACTATTCATATGAGTGGGTTTAAATTTACCATATCAGTTTTTTTAATATATGCTCCGTTTATTTTTTTTTCCATTTTTTCTTCTTTTCCTGTTTTCTTTTGGATTGAGAGTTTTGTTTTTGTTGTTGCTTTATAGTTTTTGTTTTTGTTTTGTTTTAGGATATATTTTTCTTCCATATTGGTTTATTAGTTTTAGTTGTTACTTTTTAAATTGTTTCTCTAGGTTTTACAATATGTACTTTTAAGTTATCCTAGTCTACTTCAAATAATATTACATAATTTAATGTATAAAGTAAGAACCTTACAACATTTCCCCTAAGACATTTTGTTATTCTTTTCATACATTTTACTTGTATACATATTTTCCGTTTCACAATATATTGCTGTTTTTACTTCTATAAACAACTATTTTTATTCATTTTTTAATAATGAGAAAACATTTAATATTTTCCAGCACTCTTTATTTTCCTGTATAGATAGAGTTCTAATAGGTACAATGTTCCTTCAACCTGAGTACAATTTCTTATATTGCAGGACTTTCAGTGATTAATTCTCTCAGCTTGTTTGTCTGAAAAAAACTGTCTAGATTGATAGGTGTTTTTTCCTTCAACATTGTTTTTGATGCAGAATCAGTGTTTATTTTTATCTTTCTTCTCCTGTATGCAGTGTTTCATTTTGCTTCTTCAATATGTAATGTGACTTTTTTCCCTCTAACTGCTTTTAATAGTTTCTCTTTATTACTGCTTTTCACCAATTTGATTATGTACTTTGTTGTGGTTTATTTCATGTCTTTTACTTTTTGGCCTGTGTAGGTTTAACTCGTATCTGTAGGTTTATTCTCTACAACAAATTTGGAAAGTATTTGGCTATTATTACTTCAAATATTTTCCTGGACTCTCACCATTTCTGGAACTATGATTATACATTTGCTTCATCTCTTGATATTGTCCCGCAGATCATTAAAGTTCTGTTCATCTTCTTTCTGTGCTTCAATTTGTATAGTTTCTACTACTAAGTGTTCAAGTTCAATGATCTTTTCTTCTATAGGGTTTAATATGTTCTTAAGACTATCCAGTGAATGTTTAATTATAGCTATTGCATTTTTCAGCTCTAGAAGTTCAATGTAGTCCTTTTTTATAGATTCCATTTCTCATTATATATATGTTTTATTTAAATTATTTAATGTATTTGTAATAGCTGTCATCTTTGTGATATGGTTTGGATGTTTGTCCGACCGAAGTCTTATGTTGACATGTAATCCCCAGTGTTGGATATGGGGACTGGTAAGAGGTGTTTGGGCCATGGGGGAACATACCTTATGGCCTAGTGCTGTCCTTGTGATAATGAGTGAGTTCTTGCAAGATATGGCTGTTTAAAAGTGTGTGGCACCTCCCCACACCCTCTCTTTTGCTCCTGCTCTGGCCATGTGAGGTGTCTGCTCTTGCTTTACCTTCTATCATGAGTAAAAGCTCCCAGCAGCCTCCCCAGAAGAAAGCAGATGCTGATACCATGCTTGTACAGCCTGAAGAACCATAAGTCAATTAAACCTCTTTTTTTTTTATAAACTACACAGCCTGCTATTTCTATATAGCAATACAAGAATGGCCTAACACACTTTATATGTTAATTCCATCAATGTTATTTCTGAATCTGATTTTTTTTTTTTTTTACTAATTTTCCCCCAGTTGGCATTACATTTTTCAGATTCTTTGTAGGCCGGTTAACTTTTGATTGGCTGATGGACACTGTGAAAGTTGTCTAGTGTCCACATTTTATTGTCTTCTTTCAATGGGGAACTTGTTTTGTCAGTTATTTTACTTGTGAATTAGCTTGATAATTTCATAGCTATTTAAAACCTTTGAATTGGATCTGGAGTCATTTTAATAGTAGGACTATTTTAGTTTCACAACTAAGGTGAGATCGTTTGGGAGGTGAAGTCAGTTGTCCAAGGTCATGCAGCTAGGAAATGGCAGAGGCAAGATTGAAGTCCAGGTGTGTCTTGACAAGAGCCTGTGTTCCTAACCAATATGATGCCCAGAGATAAAGCTACCGAAGGGCTTGGTTGATGGCATGGGCAGGGCCTGCTGGAGTTCACAGAGGCTATCAGTTTGATCTAGGATGTTTAGATAAGACCTTTCTGGAAGGACAGTACTTGATCTGGCCCTTAATGGCAGATGGAATTCAAACAGGCAGGGAAGACAGTACAGAGTTTTCTTTTCAGGGACTATTCCAGAAGCACATATATAGAAACAGCAATGCTCAAGACAGAATTGTTCTTATGAAGTGAGTTGTCCAGGGGGGCCAGGTTGAATAGAGTGGAAATAAGGCAGAAAAAGTAGCAATGAGGGCTAATTCTGTCACTCTCTAGTGATGACAAGTGGGCATAGCCAGTTTGGGGAAGCTCTTTGCTAGTTCTAGATTCACCTGGACCCACATGACAACTTCCCAAAGCTTTACTGGAGAAACCTGAAGAATATAGAGCCACCTAACCTATTACCCGAACTGGATTCACATTCAGTGGCTAGTGGGAAATCCATAATATACCATTTCTAGTCTAGTCTTTTGTAAAGTGAAAAAAAAAAATTCTTTGAAAATACAGCACTTATGCAAATGTGGTATTACTATCAGAAACCAAATGTGCATGGCCATCTGCTATGTTGTCAGAGCTGAGCTCAGAAATCTCTCCACTCCAAAACTCTACATAAAGCCTTCAAATACCTATCAGATTATGTACTATCAACAGGCTTTAAGAAGGCTGAGGATCCATTCTATGACCATTAAACAAAAATCCATCTGGGCATAATGATTATTAACGGATTTTCAATTAATTAATGGAGATCTGAGCTTAGACCTTGCACACCAATTCTGCTCAGCCATCTGCTCAATATACATTGTCATAGCCTGGGAACTCCCTCTGGCTTTCCCCATATACTCAGAGCCTAGGAGGTGGAAACACAGATTCACCCATTCATGCATTCACTCAATCAACCAGCAGCAAATATCTATTGAGTGTCTATTATGTGCCAGATACAGCTGTAGGAGTTAAGGATATAGTTATGAACAAGACAAAGTTCCTGACTTCATAGATCTTACATTCCAGTGGAGGGAAATAGTAGCAAATTGTTCTAAAATGTAACATCGGGTAGTGATAGTGCATAAAAAAATTAAGCATGGTAGAGAAATAGAGAGTGACTAGCGTGTTACTCCAGATAGACTAGGCACGGAAGGCCTTTCTGATGAAATGGCATCTAAGCAGAGACCTGTAGGAAGCAAGGAAGTGAATGTTGAATGTGTCTGGAAGAGTGTGCTGTGAGCAGAAGGAACATAAATGCAAAGTAAGTATCCAAAGTAGAAGCTTACCTGGCACATTCAAAAAAGAGCAAAGAGAACACTGTGTTTTGGGCATAGTGAGAACAGAGGAAAGTAGGAGGGGATTGTCAGGCCTCTGAGCCCAAGCTAAGCCATCATATCCCCTGTGACCTGCACATACACATCCAGATGGCCGGTTCCTGCCTTAACTGATGACATTCCACCACAAAAGAAGTGAAAATGGCCTGTTCCTCCTTAACTGATGACTTTCTCTTGTGAAATTCCTACTCCTGGCTCATCCTGGCTCAAAAGCTCCCTCACTGAGTACCTTGTGACCCCCACTCCTGCCTGCCAGAGAACAACCCCCCTTTTTCCTTTACCTACCCAAATCCTATAAAATGTCCCCACTCCATCTCCCTTCGCTGACTCTCTTTTCGGACTCAGCCCACCTGCACCCAGGTGAAATAAACAGCTTTATTGCTCACACAAAGCCTGTTTGGTGGTCTCTTCACACGGACATGCATGAAATTTGATGCTGTGACTCGGATCAGGGGACCTCCCTTGGGAAGATCAATCCCCTGTCCTCCGGCTCTTTGCTCCATGAGAAAGATCCACCTACAACCTCAGGTCCTTAGATCGACCAGCCCAAGAAAAATCTCACCAATTTCAAATCTGGTAAGCTGCCTCTTTTTACTCTCTTCTCCAACCTCCCTCACTATCCCTCAACCTCTTTCTCCTTTCAATCTTGGTGCCACACTTCAATTTCTCCCTTCTTTTAATTTCAATTCCTTTCATTTTCTGGTAGAGACAAAGGAGACACATTTTATCTGTGGACCCAAAACTCCGGCACCGGTCATGGACTAGGGAAGGCAGACTTCCCTTGGTGTTTAATCATTGCAGGACACCTCTCTGATTATTCACCCATGTTTCAGAGGTGTCAGACCACGCAGGGATGCCTGCCTTGGTCCTTCACCCTTAGCAGCAAGTCCCACTTTTCTGGGGAAGAGGCAAGTACCCCAACCCCTTCTCTCCATGTCTCTACCCCTTCTCTGCCTTTCTGGGGGGCAAGAAACCCCCAACCCCTTCTCCTTCACCCTTAGCAGCAAGCCCCACTTTTCTGGGGGAGGGGAAAGTACCCCAACCCCTTATATCTCTGCACCCCGATCCCTTATTTCCACGCCCCAACCTCTTATATCTCTGTGCCCCGATCCCTTATTTCTGCATCCCAACCTCATATCTCTGTGCCCCAATCCCTTATTTATGTGCCCTGACCTCGTATCTCTGTGCTCCGACCACTTTCCCACTTTTCTGGAGGGTAAGAACCCCCGAACCCCTTCCCTCCATGTCTCTACTCTCTCTTTTCTCTGGGCTTGCCTCCTTCACTATGGGCAAGCTTCCACCTTCCATTCCTCCTTCGTCTCCCTTAGCCTGTGTTCTTAAGAACTTAAAACCTCTTCAACTCTCACCTGACCTAAAATCTAAGCATCTTATTTTCTTCTGCAATGCCGCTTGACCCCAATACAAACTTGACAGTAGTTCCAAATAGCCAGAAAACGGCACTTTCAATTTTTCCATCCTGCAAGACCTAAATAATCCTTGTCATAAAACAGGCAAACAGTCTGAGGTGCCTGACGTCCAGGCATTCTTTTACACATCGGTCCCTTCCTAGTCTCTGTGCCCAATGCAACTCATCCCAAATCTTCCTTCTTTCCCTTCTGCCTGTCCCCTCAGTCCCGACCCCAAGCGTCACTGAGTCTTTCTAATCTTCCTTTTCTACAGACCTATCTGACCTCTCCCCTCCTGGCCAGGCTGAGCTAGGTCCCAATTCTTCCTCAGCCTCCGCTCCTCCACCCTATGATCCTTTTATCACCTCCCCTCTTCACACCCGGTCCGGCTTACAGTTTCGTCCCGAGACTAGCCCTCCCCAACCTGCTCAGCAATTTCCTCTTAAAAAGGTGGCTGGAGCTAAAGGCATAGTCAAGGTTAATGCTCCTTTTTCTTTATCCCAAATCAGATAGCGTTTAGGCTCTTTTTCCTCAAGTATAAAAATCCAGCCCAGTTCATGACTCATTTGGCAGCAACCCTGAGACACTTTACAGCCTTAGACCCTAAAACGTCAAAAGGCTGTCTTATTCTCAAAATACATTTTATTACCCAATCTGCTCCTGACATTAAATAAAACTCCAAAAATTAAATTCCGGCCCTCAAACCCCACAACAGGATTTAATTAACCTCGCCTTCAAGGTGCACAATAATAGAAAAAAGTTGCAATTCCTTGCCTCCACTGTGAGACAAACCCCAGCCACATCTCCAGCACACAAGAACTTCCAAACGCCTGAACTGCAGCGGCCAGGCATTCCTCCAGAACCTCCTCCCCCAGGAGCTTGCTACAAGTGCCAGAAATCTGACCACCAGGCCAAGGAATGCCTGCAGCCCAGGATTCCTCCTAAGCCATGTAGCATCTGTGCGGGACCCCACTGAAAATCAGACTGTTCAACTCACCTGGCAGCCACTCCCAGAGTCCCTGGAACTCTGGCCCAAGGCTCTCTGACTGACTCCTTCTCGGCTTAGCGGCTGAAGACTGACGCTGCCCGATCGCCTCAGAAGCCCCGTAGACCATCACGGATGCCGAGCTTCAGGTAACTCTCACAGTGGAAGGTAAGTCCGTCCCCTTAGTCAATATGGAGGCTACCCACTCCACATTACCTTCTTTTCAAGGGCCTGTTTCCCTTGCCTCCATAACTGTTGTGGGTATTGACGGCCAGGCTTCTAAACTGCTGAAAACTCCCCCACTCTGGTGCGAACTTGGACAACACTCTTTTATGCACTCTTTTTTAGTCATCCCCACCTGCCCAGTTCCCTTATTAGGCCGAGATATTTTAACCAAATTATCTGCTTCCCTGACTGTTCCTGGACTACAGCCACGTCTCATTGCCGCCCTTCTTCCCAGTCCAAAGCCTCCTTCGCCTCTTCCTCTCATATGCCCCCACCTTAACCCACAAGTATGGGACATCTCTACTCCTTCCCTGGTAACCAATCACATGCCCATTACCATCCCATTAAAACTTAATCACCCTTACCCCGCTCAACGCCAATACCCCATCCCACAGCACGCTTTGAAAGGATTAAAGCCTGTTATCACTTGCATGCTACAGCATAGGCTTCTAAAACCTATAAACTCTCCTTACAATTCCCCCATTTTACCTGTCCAAAAACCAGACAAGTCTTACAGATTAGTTCAGGATCTGCGCCTTATCAACCAAATTGTTTTGCCTATCCACCCTGTGGTGCTCAACCCGTACACTCTTTTGTCCTCAATACCTTCCTCCACAACTCACTATTCCATTCTCAATCTTAAAGATGCTTTTTTCACTATTCCCCTGCACCCCTTATCCCAACCGTTCTTTGCTTTCACTTAGAGTGACCCTGACACCCATCAAGCTCAGCAAATTACCTGGGCTGTACTGCCACAAGGCTTCACAGACAGCCCCCATTACTTCAGTCAAACCCAAATTTCATCCTCATCTGTTACCTATCTCGGCATAATTCTCATAAAAACACACGTGCTTTCCCAGCTGATCATGTCCAATTAATCTCCCAAACCTCAATCCCTTACAAAACAACAATGCCTTTCCTTCCTAGGCATGGTTAGTGCAGTCAGAATTCTTACACAAGAGCCAGGACTGCACCCTGTAGCCTTTCTGTCCAAACAACTTGACCTTACTGTTTTAGCCTAGCCCTCATGTCTCCATGCAGTGGCTGCTGCCACCCTAATACTTTTAGAGGCCCTAAAAATCACAAACTATGCTCAACTCACTCTCTACATTTCTCATACCTTCCAAAATCTATTTTCTTCCTCATACCTGATGCATATACTTTCTGCTCCCCGGCTCCTTCAGCTGTACTCACTCTTTGTTAAGTCCCACAATTACCATTGTTCCTGGCCCAGACTTCAATCCGGCCTCCCACATTATTTCTGATATCACACCTGACCCTCATGAAGGTTTCTCTCTGATCCACCTGACATTCACCCCATTTCCCCATATTTCCTTCTTTCCTGTTCCTCACCCTGATCACGCTTGATTTATTGATGGCAGTTCCACCAGGCCTAATCACCACACACCAGCAAAGGCAGGCTATGCTATACTACAAGCCACTAGCCCGCCTCTTAGAACCTCTCATTTTCTATCCATCGTGGAAGTCTATCCTCAAGGAAATAACGTCTCAGTGTTCCATCTGCTATTCTACTACTCCTCAGTGATTATTCAGGCCACCTCCCTTCCCTACACATCAAGTTTGAGGATTTGCCCCCACTCAGGACTGGCAAATTAGCTTTACTCAACATGCCCCGAGTCAGATAACTAAAATACCTCTTAGTCTAGGTAGACACTTTCACTGGATAGGTAGAGGCCTTTCCTACAGGGTCTGAGATGGTCACCAGTCATTTCTTCCCTTCTGTCAGACATAATTCCTCAGTTTAGCCTTCCCACCTCTATACAGTCTGATAACAGACCAGCCTTTATTAGTCAAATCAGCCAAGCACTTTTTCAGGCTCTTAGTATTCAGTGAAACCTTTATATCCCTTACGGTCCTCTGTCTTCAAGAAAAGTAGAACGGACTAAAGGTCTTTTAAAAACACACCTCACCAATCTCAGCCACCAACTTGAAAAGGACTGGACAATACTTTTACCACTTTCTCTTCTCAGAAGTCAGACCTGTCCTCAGAATGCTACAAGGTACAGCCCATTTGAGCTCCTGTATAGACGCTCCTTTTTATTAGGCCCCAGTCTCATTCCAGACACCAGACTAACTTAGACTGTGCCCCCAAAAAACTTGTCATCCCTACTATCTTCTGTCTAGTCATACTCCTATTCACCATTCTCAACTACTCATACATGCCCTGCTCTTTTTTACTCTGCCAGTTTACACTGTTTCTTCAAGCCATCACAGCTGATATCTCCTGGTGCTATCCTCAAACTGCCACTCTAAACTCTTGAAGTAAATAAATAATCTTTGCTGATAGGACTATGCTGAACTTCCTTAGGCACTCTGTAATCAGATGTCCTGGTTCCTCCCAATTCTTAGTCCTTTAATACCTGTTTTTCTCCTTCTCTTATTCCATTTAGTTTCTCAATTCATACAAAACTGTATCCAGGCCATCACCAGTAATTCTGAATGACAAATGTTTCTTCTAACAACCCCACAATATCACCCCTTACCACAAAATCTTCCTTCAGCTTAATCTCTCCCACTCTAGACTCCCACGATGCCCCTAATCCTGCTCCAAGCAGCCCTGAGAAACATCGCCCATTATCTCTCCATACCACCCCCAAAACATTTTCACCGTCCCAACACTTTACCACTATTTCGTTTTATTTTTCTTATTAATATAAGAAGACAGGAATGTCAGGCCTCTGAGCCCAAGCTAAGCCATCATATCCCCTGTGACCTGCACGTACACATCCAGATGGCCGGTGCCTGCCTTAACTGATGACATTCCACCACAAAAGAAGTGAAAATGGTCTGTTCCTCCTTAACTGATGACATTGTCTTGTGAAATTCCTTCTCCTGGCTCATCCTGGCTCAAAAGCTCCCTCACTGAGTACCTTGTGACCCCCCACTCCTGCCTGCCAGAGAACAACCCCCCTTTTTCCTTTACCTACCCAAATCCTATAAAACGGCCCCACCCCATCTTCCTTCGCTGACTCTCTTTTCGGACTCAGCCCACCTGCACCCAGGTGAAATAAACAGCTTTATTGCTCACACAAAGCCTGTTTGGTGGTCTCTTCACAGGGATGTGTGTGAAATTTGGTGAAAAGGGGGGTTGTTCTCTGGCGGGCAGGAGTGGGGGTCACAAGGTGCTCAGTAGGGGAGCTTTTGAGCCAGGATGAGCCAGGAGAAGGAATTTCACAAGACAATGTTATCAGTTAAGGCAGGAACAGGCCATTTTCACTTCTTTTGTGGTGGAATGTCATCAGTTAAGGGAGGAACCTGCCATCTGGATGTGTACATGCAGGTCACAGGGGATATGATGGCTTAGCTTGGGCTCAGAGGCCTGACATTCCTGTCTTCTTATATTAATAAGAAAAATAAAATGAAATAGTGGTAAAGTGTTGGGACAGTGAAAATTTTGGGGGGTGGTATGGAGAGATAATGGGCGATGTTTCTCAGGGCTCCTTCGAGCGGGATTAGGGGCAGCGTGGGAACCTAGAGTGGGAGAGATTAAGCTGAAGGAAGATTTTGTGGTAAGGGGTGATATTGTGGGGTTGTTGGAAGAAACATTTGTCATTTAGAATTATTGGTGATGGCCTGTATACAGTTTTGTATGAATTGAAAAAGTAAATGGAATAAGAGAAGGAGAAAAACAGGTATAAAAGATCTAAGAATTGGGAGGACCCAGGACATCCAATTAGAGAGTGCCTAAGGAGATTCAGCATAGTCCTGCCAGCAAAGATTATTTATTTACTTCAAGAGTTAAGAGTGGCAGTTTGGGGATATCAGCTGTGATGGCTTGGAGAAACTGTAAACTGGCAGTGTAAACAAGAGCAGGGCATGTATGAGTAGTTGAGAATGGTGAATAGGAGTATGACTAGACAGAAGATAGTAGGGATGACAAGTTTTTTGGGGGCACAGTCTAAGTCTGGTGTCTGGAATGAGACTGGGGCCTAATAAAAAGGAGCGTCTATACAGGAGCTCAAATGGGCTGTACCTTGTAGCATTCTGAGGACAGGTCTGACTTCTGAGAAGAGAAAGTGGTAAAAGTATTGTCCAGTCCTTTTCAAGTTGGTGGCTGAGATTGGTGAGGTGTGTTTTTAAAAGACCTTTAGTCCGTTCTACTTTTCTTGAAGACAGAGGACCGTAAGGGATATAAAGGTTTCACTGAATACTAAGAGCCTGAAAAAGTGCTTGGCTGATTTGACTAATAAAGGCTGGTCTGTTATCAGACTGTATAGAGGTGGGAAGGCTAAACTGAGGAATTATGTCTGACAGAAGGGAAGAAATGACTGCGGTGCCTTTCTCAGACCCTGTAGGAAAGGCCTCTACCTATCCAGTGAAAGAGTCTACCTAGACTAAGAGGTATTTTAGTTATCTGACTCGGGGCATGTTGAGTAAAGCTAATTTGCTAGTCCTGGGTGGGGGCAAATCCTCAAACTTGATGTGTAGGGAAGGGAGGGGGCCTGAATAATTCCCGAGGAGTAGTAGAATAGCAGATGGAACACTGAGACGTTATTTCCTTGAGGATAGATTTCCACGATGGAAAGGAAATGAGAGGTTCTAAGAGGCGGGCTAGTGGCTTGTAGCATAGCATAGCCTGCCTTTGCTGGTGTGTGGTGATTAGGCCCAGTGGAACTGCCATCAATAAATCAAGCGTGATCAGGGTGAGGAACAGGAAAGAAGGAAATATGGGGAAATGGGGTGAATGTCAGGTGGATCAGAGAGATACCATCATGAGGGTCAGGTGTGGTACCCAGAATAATGTGGGAGGCCGGATTGAAGTCTGGGCCAGGAACAATGGTAATTGTGGGACTTAACAAAGAGTGAGTACAGCTGAAGGAGCCGGGGAGCAGAAAGTATATGCATCAGGTATGAGGAAGAAAATAGATTTTGGAAGTTATGAGAAATGTAGAGAGTGAGTTGAGCATAGTTTGTGATTTTTTAGGGCCTCTAAAAGTATTAAAGCAGCGGCAGCCGCTGCACGCAAACATGAGGGCTAGGCTAAAACAGTAAGGTCAAGTTGTTTGGACAGAAAGGCTACAGGGTGCAGTCCTGGCTCTTGTGTAAGAATTCTGACTGCACTAACCATGCCTAGGAAGGAAAGGCATTGTTGTTTTGTAAGGGATTGAGGTTTGGGAGATTAATCGGACATGATCAGCTGGGAGAGCACGTGTGTTTTTATGAGAATTATGCCGAGATAGGTAACAGATGAGGATGAAACTTGGGCTTGACTGAAGTAATGGGGGCTGTCTGTGAAGGCTTGTGGCAGTACAGCCCAGGTAATTTGCTGAGCCTAATGGGTGTCAGGGTCAGTCTAAGTGAAGGCAAAGAGAGGCTGGGATGAAGGGTCCAAATAGTAAAGAAGGCATGTTTGAGATCCAGAACAGAATAATGGGTTGTAGAGGGAGGTATTGAGGATAGGAGAGTATATGGGTTTGGCACCACGGGGTGGATAGGCAAAACAATTTGGTTGATAAGGTGCAGATCGTGAACTAACCTGTAAGCCTTATCTGGTTTTAGGACAGGTAAAATGGGGGAATGGTAAGGAGAGTTTATAGGTTTTAGAAGCCCATGCTGTAGCAGGCGAGTGATAACAGGCTTTAATCCTTTTAAAACGTGCTGTGGGATGGGATATTGGCGATGAGCGGGGTAAGGGGTGATTAGGTTTTAATGGGATGGTAAGGGGTGCATGATCAGTCGCTAAGGAGGGAGTAGAGGTGTCCCATACTTGTGGGTTAAGGTGGGGAGATACAAGGGGAGGATGTGAAGGAGGCTTTGAACTGGGGGAAAAGGTGGCAATGAGGTGTGGCTGCAGCCTAGGAATAGTCAGGGAAGCAGATAATTTAGTTAAAGTGTCTCGGCCTAATAAGGGAACTGGGCAGGTGGGGATAACTAAAAAGGAGTGCTTAAAAGAGTATTATCTAAGTTGGCACCAGAGTTGGGGAGTTTTAAGAGGTTTAGAAGCCTGGCCATCAATACCCACAACAGTTATGGAAGCAAGGGGAACAGGCCCTTGAAAAGAAGGTAATGTGGGGTGGGTAGCCTCCGTATTAAGAAGGGGACAGACTTACCCTCCACTGTGAGAGTTACTCAAAGCTCGGCATCCGTGATGGTCTGGGGGCTTCCGAGGTGATCAGGCAGTGTCAGTCTTCAGCCGGTAAGCCAAGAAGATCTGCGAAGGCGTCAGTCAGAGAGCCTTGGGCCAGAGTTCCAGTGGCCAGGTGAGTTGAACAGTCTGATTTTCAGTGGGGTCCTACACATATGGGATACGGCTTAGGAGGAATCTTGGGCTTTGGGCATTCTTTGGCCTAGTGGCCAGATTTCAGGTACTTATAGCAAGCTCCTGGGAAAGGAGGTTCTGGAGGAACCCCTGACAGCTGTGGTTCAGGCGTTTGGAGTTCTTGTGTGCTGGAGCTGTGGCTGGGGTTTGTCTCACAGTGGAGGCAAGGAATTGCAACTCAGAAATACACTGCTACTTGGCTGCCTCTACTCTATTATTGCACATCTTGAAGGTGGGGTTAAGTCCTGCTGTGGGGTTTGAGGGCCGGAATTTAATTTTTGGAGTTTTATTTAATGTCAGGAGCAGATTGGGTAATAAAATGTATATTGAGAATAAGACAGCCTTTTGACTTTTTAGGGTCTAGGGCTGTAAAGCGTCTCAGGGTTGCTGCCGAACGAGCCATGAACTGGGCTGGGTTTTTCATATTTGATGAAAGAGCCTAAACGCTCATGGATTTGGGAGAGGTCAGATAAAGAAAAAGGAGCATTAACCTTGACTATGCCTTTAGCTTCAGCCACCTTTTTAAGAGGAAATTGCTGGGCAGGTAGGAGAGGGCTAGTCACAGAATGAAACTGTAAACCGGACTGGGTGTGAGGAGGGAAGGTGACAAAAAGATTATAGGGTGGAGGAGCGGAGGCTGAGGAAGAATTGGGACCTAGCTCAGCCTGGTGAGGAGTAGCCTGGGGAGGAGGGGAGAGATCAGATGGTTCTGTAGAAAAGGAAGATTAGACTCAGTGACGATTGGGGTTGGGAATGAGGGGACAGGCAGAAGGGAAAGAAGGAAGATTTGGGATGAGTTGCACTGGGCACAGAGACTAGAGAGGGACCAATGTGTAAAAGAATGCCTGGACATCAGGGACCTCAGACCGTTTGCCTATTTTACGACAAGAATTATTTAGGTCTTGCAGGATGGAAAAATTGAAAGTGCCATTTTCTGGCTATTTGGAACTACTGTCGAGTGTGTATTGGGGTCAGGTGGCATCGCAGAAGAAAGTAAGATGCTTAGATTTTAGGTCAGGTGAGAGTTGAAGAGGTTTTAAGTTCTTAAGAACACAGGCTAAGGGAGAAGAAGGAATAATGGAGCGTGGAAGGTTGCCCATAGTGAAGGAGGCAAGCCCAGAGAAAAGAGAGAGTAGAGACACGGAGGAAAGGGATTCGGGGGTTCTTACCCTCCAGAAAAGCGGGAAAGGGGTTGGGGCACAGAAATAAGGGGTTGGGGTGCAGACATAAGAGGTCGGGGCATGGAAATAAGGGATGGGGGCACAGAGATAAGAGGTCCGGGCGTGGAAATAAGGGATTTGGGGACAGAGATAAGAGGTTGGGGTGTGGAAATAAGGGATAGGGCACAGAGATAAGAGGTCAGGGCGGGGAAATAAGTGATTGGGGTGCAGAGATAAGAGGTCGGGGCATGGAAATAAGGGATTAGGGATTCTTGCCCCCTAGAAAAGCGGGACTTGCCACTAAGGGTGAAGGAGAAGGGGTTGGGGGTTCTTACCCCTCCCCCAGAAAAGCAGAGAAGGGGTAGAGACACGGGGAGAAAGGGGTTGGGGTACTTGCCTCTCCCCCAGAAAAGCAGGACTTGCTGCTAAGGGTGAAGGACCATGGCAGGCATCCCTGCGTGGTCTGACACCTCTGAAACGTGGATGAAAAATCAGAGAAGTGTCCCTGCAATGACTAAACACCAAGGGAAGGCTGCCTTTCCAGTCCGTGACCAGCGCCAGAGTTTTGGGTCCACGGATAAAACATGTCTCCTTTGTCTCTACCAGAAAATGAAAGGAATTGAAATTAAGAGAATGGAGAGATTGAAGTGTGGCGCCAAGATTGAAAGGAGAAAGAGGTTGAGGGATAGTGAGGGAGGTTGGAGAAGAGAGTAAAAAGAGGCCGCTTACTGGATTTGAAATTGGTGAGATGTTTCTTGGGCTGGTCGGTCTGAGGACCTGAGGTCGTAGGTGGATCTTTCTCACAGAACAAAGAGCAGGAGGACAGGGGATTTGTCTCCCAAGGGAGGTCCCCTGATCTGAGTCACGGCACCAAATTTCGTGCGTGTCCGTGTGAAGAGACCACCAAATAGGATTTGTGTGAGCAATAAAGCTTTTAATCACCTGGGTGCAGGTGGGCTGAGTCCGAAAAAAGAGTCAGCAAAGGCAGATAAGGGTGGGGCCATTTTATAGGATTTGGGTAGATAAAGGAAAATTACAGTCAAAGGGGGGTTTTTCTCTGGCGGGCAGAGTGGGGGTCACAAGGTGCTCAGTAGGGGAGCTTTTGAGCCAGGAGAAGGAATTTCACAAGACAATGTCATCAGTTAAGGCAGGAACAGGCCATTTTCACTTCTTTTGTGGTGGAATGTCATCAGTTAAGGCAGGAACCGGCCATCTGGATGTGTATGTGCAGGTCACAGGGGATATGATGGCTTAGCTTGGGCTCAGAGGCCTGACAGGGATTAAGTCAGAAAAACAGGCAACCACCTGATTATACAGACCCTTCTAAGGAGTTTGTCTTTTACTCTGAGTGAGAAAGAAAGATACCAAAGGGTATGAGCAATGAAGTAAAATGTTACACCAAAGGGTCTGATTCAAGTTTTTGGAATAAGGTATTTTTAAAACTTTCTCAAGTTATTCTAATCTGTGTGTTATCAGCTGAGAATCATTGCTTAGCAAGATTACTATGTGTGCATTTTGAGAAGAGATTTGGAGCAAAGGAAGCAAAGGTGGAAACAGGAACACCAGTTAGGAAGCCAATGCTATAATTCAGGCAAAAGTTCATGACGGCTTGGATGAGGTGATTTGAGAATGAGAAATATGAGGGGATCGAAGTGTCCCTGCCAATATTTTGGCTGCTGCAAAGATGGCGAGGTGTCTAGTGCTCTGCCCCTCTGGATTCCTTCTCTCTATAGCTGGACGAGCTGAGTTCTCACCCCACCCCTCAACTCAGCAAGGCCAGAAAATCATTACCAAATAATACGGAGTATTCTGGTAGTCCTGGTTAAACATGTCAGATACTTCAGCATAAAATCTTACTCTAATCTGATGACAAAGTTCTAGAAACTGAACTAAAGCTCTCAGATCGAATATTGATCTGGCTGGTGTCTGGTTAGCCATGTTCTCCAGCTCTAGATCCTTCCTTGCCTGTCCTTCCCTAAAGTCTAATTTATATAATGGCCACTATTTATTGAGCACTCACCCTGGGCTATGTACTGTTCTAATCACCTTATCTTAACTAACTCACCACTAAAACCCTAGGAGGTAATGGCTATAATTATGCCTGTTATAAGATGATGTAATTGAGAAGGAGAGAGTTTAAATAACTTGCCCAAAGTCATACTGTGTTTCTAGACTAGGATTTAAATCTAGGTCTGTATGACTACGAAGACGTGGTTTTAACCATAGTCAGTGTCCAGTTCTAGACACTGACCTTAGGCCGGACCTGGAAAATGCTGAAAAATATATTAACCTTACTGCCTCTCTGAATCTCTGCCCCGTGTCTGCCTTTCCACATGCGCAATGTACCTCTACTTCAACTGTCCTCAACTCCAAGCCTGTTAAGTGAGCACAGGATACCAGCTTTAATGAAGGGACTATATCTGGTTTCTGGGTACCTGCATTTTGGAATGAGGATAAATATGACTATGACCCTCCCCACTCTCAGGGCAGTATGCCTTCTTCCAGAACAGTGAAGTTTGAGTGTCTCAGTTGAACATTTTCATTCCTTTCAGTGGCATTTTCTCCTGATCCCCTGGGGTGTTCAGTTTGCTTGTACCTCTGAAAAGCCAGCAGAATCATTCAGAAAGGACAAAGCCTCTTCCTCTTTGTAGAGCTAAATTTTACATTCTGGAGAATGTGAATTTCTAAAGGTCTTGACAAAGCCAAAACCCTATCAGCACCTTCCATCTTTCAGCATCTCTGACAAATGGAAAATACTTTCCCCAAGGTTTACCCTTCACCTCCCACAGTTTGATTACACAATCAAAGTCTGTGCACATACATCTTTACATATTAACAATGCGTTATATGGTGGTTTATCTGTTTTGCAGCTGATAAAATGCATTTGAAGAGGGAGCTCCTTACTGTCCTCCAAGTGCCTAGGATTGAAAAATAATCTTGGGTAGTTCCAGAACTAGCTGAGTATGTGAGCACATAGAATGCTGGGAAATGCAAGCTGAGCACCATCAAATGATTTATTGAAAACAGCCCTACAGACAAATTAAAAATTGTTCATATAAAATATGAGCAAGGAAAAGTGATTGGAATATAAACTATTAAGAAAACTGGGAGAGGATCTAATTCGTATCTGATATGCAGCATTAAAATGTGATTTATAGGTGGATTTTGTAAAGTCCTAAGTTTACTCCTGCTGTAAATATATGGAGAAAGAATCCATTTTTTCCTGCATAAGAAAGAGTGCTCATATGAAAGGGTCACTGTGGTGTTTGTTCAAAAAGCTGCTCTGTGCTTTTTGTTAACAAGTAATGGTTGGATTTTAAAAAATATTTTTACATCTTTTGTCAAAAATTCATGCATGTGTCACAAACCTGATAAAAATCTTTAAGTGTCAAATGAAGTCTGTCACTGGGGTGCCACTTTCTTTGGGGGAGCCAATGCTGGTCTTGGCTGGTTCCTACTGCAGGTGATAGAGATTTGTGGGGTAAGGTTCAGGCAACTGAGACCCTCTGGCTTTCCCTTTAGTAGTCAAGGAAGCTGAGCATATTGGTTAAGGGCTTTCCCTCTTCTGCTCTTTCATAAAATACAATCTCCAAGCATGTGGTTGGACAAAATGTAATCATTTTGTCATTGGCTGTTTTCTTTTCTTCTGTTACCTCAGGATTTGATGATTCTGGGGACCCTGGAAGATCATTTTCCCTGCAATGGTATATTGTCCCAATACCTTTCAGGATTGTTTTCATCCTACTTTTCTCCACTCCCCCTCTTCCATACCCGAACTAGTAGTTAGTGTGGGCTTAATGAATGCAAATTTATTTCAGTATTTGCTGGAACTAAACAAAGCTAGGAAGACCTATATTTTAACTGACACTGTATTTATAGCAGCTGTAAAGAATGACAGGGCAATACTCAATACTCTGGGAGATAAATTAACATGGTGTTTAAACAGGTTTGAGAATCAGGCAGACCTGGGTTCTTATAGGAATTGCATTATTTTAATTGTCCAATTTAGCTTGTACAATTATGATGAAGATTAAATAAGATAATGAATGTAAAATGTTCAGCACCTTCAGCACCATACCTTAAATAGTAATGATAGTGATTATTATTCTGAATAATGCCTTAAAGGTCAGCCTCAGAAATATCTTGCAGCACTGAGCACCTACTGTGTGATAAACAAAACATACTCTCTTCTCAAGTTTGTCACAGACTACTAGTGGAGATCACACTTATGTACACGATCTAGAGCATAAGATAGGTAGTGCCAAGTATTACACTGTAGGGGTGGAAAGATATGATCATAAGGCTCATGGATGACATTCCTATAACAAAATACAAGTGAAAAAGATAAAAGCATAACGTAATTATTTAGCCAGTTTTATGTGACGTGGGAGTCTTCAGAAAGAAGACCCAAAGATACAGGGAAAACTATCCATTTTTATGCTTAGGTTCAATGAAGAACGGACAGCTGTGTATAAATATAATTGGGAAAAAATGATATGATCAAATGCTAGTAAACCGAGAGGTGAAACACAGCAAGGTCAATTTGTTCAGATTCTTCTCGGTCTCTGGATTGAACCATTTCTTTCTCCTGTGTATGTAGCAAGACCTTTCTGGAATAAGGGTCTTATGACCTATAATCAGACTAGGGTAGGTCAGAGAATTTCTTTATGGCCAGCTCTTAGAAAGGTAGGAGAATGTTAGAATAATAATTTTGTTTTTATGGCTGGCTTTGGGGAAAAGGGGTTCTAGTTTCTATGACCCACCTTCGGGAAAAGGAATTCAGGTGTCTATGACTTACTTCAGGGGAGAATGAGGGGCAGGAGACAAGAGGCCAAGAGACAGTCAGAGAGATCTTTGTTCTGAGACTGCTATTGAGGCCTTCCAACGTCCTTTAATGCAAAATACCCCTTTAATGCAAAATACTCAGCATGCCAAAGTGCCATACTTTGGGGTATGGTTTTCTGGGTCCCAAAATACAGTAGTCTCCTCCATCTGTAGTTTCACTCTAAGTGGGTTAGTTACCCACAGTCGCCTGCAGTCTGGAAATATTAAATGGAGAATTCTAGAAATAAACAATTCATGAGTTTTAACTTGTACAACATTCTGAGTAACATTATGAAATCTCACACTGTTCTACTCTGTCCTGCCTGGGATGTGAATCATCCCATCATCCGGCGGATACTTGCTGTAGATGCTACCTGCCCATCAGTCACTTAATAGCTTTCTTGGTTATCACATTGAGTATGCAGGTATCGCAGTACTTGTGTTGAAGTAACCCTTATTTTACTTCATAAGGGCCCTGAAGTGCAAAAGGAGTGATGCTAGCCATTTGGGTGTGCCAAAGAGAAGCCATAAAGTCCTTCCTTTAAGTGAAAAGGTAAAATTTCTCAACTTAATGAAGAAAGAAAAAAAAATATACGCTGAGGTTGCTAAGATTTATGGTAACAAATATTCTGTCCGTGAAATTGTGAAGAAGGAAAAATAAATTTGTGTTAGTTTTGCTGTGTCACCCTAAACTTAAAAAGTTACTGCCATAGTGCATGATAAGTGCTTAGTTCAGGTGGAATAGACATTACATTTGTAGGTGGAAGCCATGAATAGAAGCATGTTCTGATTGACAGCAACATGTTGCACCAGAAAGCATTGAGCTTATATGAAGACTTCAGCAAGGGATTTCCCAAAACTAGTGACACCAAGCCATTTACGGCAAGTAAAGGATGGTTACGCAGATTCAGGAATAGATTTGGCCTGAAGAAGACATAATTTACTGGAGAGGCTGCATCTGCCAACAAAGAATCTGCTGCCACATTTGGCTGAGTTGAAGAAGTTGATTAAGGAGAAAGGATACCACGCAAAGCAAGGTTTCAATTACGATGAAGATGCCCAACAGCACTTAACATTCATAAAAGTGCGAAGGAGGCACCAGGGCATAAAACGTGGAAGGGCAAATTAACTCTGGTACTGTATGGCAATGCATATATAGAGATCAGTATTATCCACGGTTTCAGGCAACCACTGGAGATATTAGAACTTATCCCTTGTGGATAAGTGGGGACGACTCTATATGAAGAAGTCACAGAAAGAGCTGAAAAGAGAGGGTAAAGGAGGGGAAGGAAGGGGCAGTAAGGGAAGACGAAAGGCAGCCAGCACCACTTACCCGAGAAAAAATTCATGGAAGAGGCAACAATAGACCTCAACCTTGAAGGATGAATAATTGTCTTAGATAATTTGTGGAACATCAAAGGACTGATATCATAATAAATAATTTGGCTCTAGACTATATCTTATCAATTGTTATATGCTCCCATAGTGCCCAGCACAAAGGAGTTGTATTATCAGTATTTGTGGAATGAATGAAAACAGGTTTTAGAGTTTTGTGAGTGGAGAGAAGGGAATTGCATGATGTGAATGATTATTTTGGGTAGGTATAGTGATGAGAGGGAGGCAGTTCTTCCAATTTAACCTAGTATTCAAATGCACACAACTCCCTCTCATCTGCCCAAGCATTCAGGGGCTCTGGCATTCCTCAACCTGATCACTCCAGGATATATCCACTTCTCATGGAGATTCATTCATTTTGTTCACCACTCCTCATGACCCTGTTTTTCAGAAATATAGTGGCCTGAATAATGATTATCGATGGCTCAAGTATCACTTTTGTTCCTCAAAGGTACTGGGATTTACCCTTGCAATATTTTGTAGGATTCCATCACATATTCTGAAGTCAAAGCTATGGTTGTCCATATGCTTAAGCATTTTCTGTTTAAGAACAATGTCATGGAATTCAAATAGCCATGTCTCTTTTCTCTATCAAATGCCAAATCATGACATTTATCTGCATTGTTGGTTGCTCCTCCTGTTAGAATTACAGGCTTTTGAAAGTGACCTAGAGATCATCTAGCATTCAAACGTATCTTCCTCATTTTACATAAAAACAAACTGAGGCTCAAAAAGAAAAAAGCTTTTTGCCCAAAGTCATAAGAAGTCATGACAGGACTGAAGCCAGCACTTATCTATTTCTCATCCACTTTTTTCTTCTTGTATCATGTAATTGGGGTTACTAACATTTTTTGATTCCTCTCATTAATTCATACTTTTCCCTAACCCAATGCTCACCTATGCCACTGGAATATATCCTGGCAAAATAATCAATTCTAAGATGTTAGTAATGCTATCTGATACTTAGTGCTCCAGTGTGAGAATCTTAATGGCCTCCAAAGCTTGGCTACTGTGGATGTGAATGATCATTTAAGAGCCCCTATTTGCCAAGAGGGCTTCAGAAAATTATTCTCTGGAGATTAGTATAGTTAGCAAACTTGCAAATAGCTGGGTTCAAGATTTAGCTTTGAAACTTAATCTCTAAATGACTGTAGGTAAGTTAGTTAACTTCTCAATGCTCCAGTTTCCTTATCTATAAGATGAAGATGATGAAAATTTATTCAGAGGATTGTCTGGAGAATTAAATATAATAATGTGTGTAAAGAACTCAACAGATGGAAAGGAAGCCCCATCTGTACCTAATATACATAATTTAGATGATGAGATTTTGATCTCTTAGCTGATGAGATTTAGATGAGATTTTGGATTTTCAGCTGATAAGTGGATAAAACTTAGATTTAGATGATGAGACACTGGGCTGATGCTATGATGGGATGAAACTCGTAGGAACATGGTGAATGTATTTTGCATTTAGAAGGGATGTGAGTCATTGGTGGCCAGAGGGAAGACTATGGTTGGCAAAATTCGAAGATGGTCTCCAATATTTCTACCAATTGTTATATAATCCCTCTCCTTGAGTGTGGGCAGAATCTGTGAATATGATGTATGTCACAACTGTGATTAGGTTATGTTATATGGTAAAGATGAAAAAATAAACTTTGTAGATATATTAAAGTCACCAATCAGTTTGACTTTGAGTTACTCAAAAGAGAAATTATTCTGGGTGGGTCTGATCTAATCGGAGGAGTCTTTTACAAGAAAGTATAGAAATCAGAGATAGAAGAAATTTCTCTCTTGCCTCCCATGCTTCCCAGCAGACTTGACCTTTCATGACTTTTTAAAAGTGTCTCTGGTGTCTAAGTACCCAGCCCTGCTCTGTCTGAACTCTACTTAGAGGTAGAACTCTACAGAGTTCTACTTGGAGGTCATAGCTTTCTCCAAGCAGCTCTGTCCCTGCAGCCACAGCTACTCAAACGGTTGATGCTAAATATTTTATTCTGGAAGACTGTTCTCTACCTTTCCTACAGTAAGGCGTTAGAGTCCCTCTAGCTATCCTAGCATTAAGCAGCTCTAATTAAGTACCTTGGAGACAAGATGTCATCCTCTACTCAGCGACTTTCAGTGGCATTGTTGACAATTTCATAATGGTATGTCATGGAGGAGTGACAACTCCTAAGGGTGCTGTCCTATTACTTCAATACCTACTCTCTAGTGTCTCAAAGTAAGTACGACACAGTATGGGCCATATCTTATTCTTAGTGTTCTCAGGAGCCTGTATGGTCGTGGGCTGAAGCTAGTGGTTGGATCTTCTCCATCCGATTCAGAAGACACAGACTCAAGGCATGATATAGGCAGCACTACAGACTATACAGAGAGTGCTGACTTCTCAGTTGGCCTCAGAGCTCCACAAGCAGGCTTATTACTGAAAATAAAGAAATTCAGGCTTACTCAATTAGGTTAATTAACTTAATCAAGTGGCAGAGCCAGGTCAGTCAGACTCTAAACCCCATGTCTTTAACTATATA
The DNA here is from genome assembly GCF_029281585.2 of Gorilla gorilla gorilla. Classification (NCBI taxonomy): domain Eukaryota; kingdom Metazoa; phylum Chordata; class Mammalia; order Primates; family Hominidae; genus Gorilla; species Gorilla gorilla. Next base: position 149,958,784 of record NC_073247.2, on the reverse strand, counting down.
ATCATTATAGTGTGCAACCTGCTCTTTTGGGTTATGGAAAATTTGGCCCAGGAATTTGGAGATTTAATTCTGCTAGTAACTACGTCATTAATTTACTGTGTATTTATGCACATTTTAGGGAAGTTTTGTCACTCTGTGAATCTCAGTTTTCCCATCAGTAAAAATGTGGGAAAGGAGGAGACTGCTATGTAAGATGACCTTCAAGGGGAAATTCCAGCTCTGCTATTCAAATATTTTATCAAATATACATTGAGTCTTCAAGTTTTCCTGCCTATATTGGAGTATTGTGCTTTGTTATCATAACTGCTCAAGGACCCAAGGTTATTACTAATTTTACTCTGCAGAATATGTTAATGAGACAGTGGAAATTGATGGTTTATCTCAGGTTGTGATGTATTATTTCTTGTTCAATCAATACATATTAGCTTAGTGACTATTCTGTCCAAAACAATAGATTTAGTGCTGTGGGGAATTCAGAGGAGTAGAGGAAATATCACCTGCTCTCCTAAAACTCAGTACTAAACAGGATATGAGAATCAACTTTATATCTACACTCTAAGGCAGCAACACATAAGAAATATAGGATAAATAATAGGGAAATCAGCTGGGGCAGTGGCCAATGCCTTGGTGGCTTAAGATCTGGATTCTAGACACAACTTAAGTCACCAATTTACTGTGTTATTGTTGCAGGACACTTCTCACTGGACTTCATCTTTCTTTCTTTCTTTCTTTCTTTCTTTCTTTCTTTCTCTTTCTCTTTCTTTCTTTCTTTCTTTCTTTCTTTCTTTCTTTCTTTCTTCCTTCCTTCCTTCCTTCCTTCCTTCCCTCCCTCCCTCCCTCCCTCCTCCCTCCTTCCCTCCTTCCTTCTTTCCTTCCTTCCTTTCAAGAGGTAAGGCCTTTCTCTGTCACTGAGGCTAGAGTGCAGTAGCTGGATCATATCTAACTACAGCCTCAAACTCCTGGTTTCAAGTGATTCTCCCACCTCAACCTCCCAAGTAGCTGGGACTACAGGCACACACCACCACATCCAGCTAATTTTTGTATTTTTGTAAGGATGATGTCTCACTGTGTTGCCCAGGCTGATCTTGAACACCTGGCCTCAAATAATTCTCTTGCCTTGAACTCAAAAATTGTTGGGATTACAAGAGTCAGCCACCACCCCCAGCTCAAGGGCCTGATTTTCTAAACAGTGAGAAACTTGGGCTAGATAATATTTGAAGGAATTTACAGTGTTGCCATTATGGGATTCTAGAAGATGAGATAGATCATTGTCTTAGTCAGTTCAGGCTGCTAAAACAAAGTACCATAAACTGGGGAGCTTATAAATAACATAAATTTATTTCTCACAGTTCTGGAGATTGAAAGTCTGAGATCTGGGTGCCAACATGGTCAGATTCTGGGGTGGGCTCTCTTCCCAGATGCAGAGAGGCAACTTTTCCTTGTGTCCTCCTCACATGGCAGAAAGAGAGCGAGCTACTTCTCTGGCCTCTTATTATAAGGGCAATAATCTCACTCATAAGGGCCCCACCCCACCCTCATGAACTAATTACCTCTCGTTTGGCCTTACCTTCAAATATGATCAAATTGGGATTAGGGTTAGACACATGAATTTTAGGGGTACACAAACATTCAGCTTATTGCAATAGTTTTTGGTGAAGAATGGAAAAAAGTTATTGAATTCAGCATTGTATTCCTAACATTGTTACTGGGCATAAGGGTAGATGGAGCAAGTGGGGGTTATATTAGGCTGCAATGGATGGAAAGAATATCAATAAATGGTAAGAATGAGTGAAAGAACTACATTTCAATTTAGATGACAGCATGAGTACAGAGATGGCAAATGGAGCATTTTGGCCATTTCAAATTGGTGGAGTGAAAGAGGTCCTTTGGAGATGAACACAATACAGAGTTTTAAAGGAAGTCAGGGACAAGATTGTGAAGGACCTTGACTGCCAGAATAAGTAATTGACTTTTACTTTACTAAAGGTACTGAGAACCACAGTAGGTGTTAGTTGGTTGGTTGGTTGGATGGTTGGTTTAAAGTAGGGCAGTGGTATGATGAAAGTGGTATTTAGGAAAGAAGGCACTGATACTTGTGTGGAGGATAAAATAAAGGTGGATAAGACTAGAGGCAGAGGTGCCAATAGTAAATATGAGCAATTACGAGAGGCTGTTATATGGCAGGGGCAGTGAAGATGAAGATAAAAGAATGGAGTATTTTTTAGAGTCACTGTGAAGGGAAACTTAAGATCTGAAGAATGACTGGATAAAGAGAATGAAGAAAATAAATAAAGCAAAGAAAATGCAGAATTTATCTCAGTGGCACCTGAAAAATGAATATTTCACAGAAAGAGAAGTCAAGGGAAATAACAGACCTGAAGGCACAGGGAAGTATATTTTGAGACTCACTAACTTTGAGGGCTAGCAATACATCCATACCCAATAAGTAATCCAGAATGTTGAACTGAGGCTTGTGAGTGAGATATAAGCTAGAGCTGAAGATGGAGGGTTTACTAATGGATAGATAGTGATTAAAACTATGATGATAGCTGAAACACTTGACAGAGTGTGTAGGTATAAAAAAGAAGACTAAAGATAGAAATGTGGGTAAACGACCAAATTTAAGGGCAGAAAAAGACTGGTTTCCTCTTCTTTGGTCTTCCACATACACCCTGGCCCTCTCTTTACTGGCTTTTTATTCTCTGCCCACAAACATGTTCCAATCATCCACATTTTAGAGGTAACCTCCTTCTTGACTCTTGCCTTCTCCCATTTCCTTTCTCTTTCATCTAGATACATCTCAGGCTTTCAACATGCCTTTTAATTCTCAGCCTCCTGCATTATGGACTTCTGATCTAAAAAAACTTCTAGAAATAATTCTCACTGAGATCCCCAATGATCTCATGTTACCAAATTTGATGGTATTTTTTCTCAGTTCCATCCTCCTCAACCTCTGAATAGTTTGATGCTGTTGATCCTCTACTCTTTCTTGAAACATGCTCTTGCCTTACATATTGATTTCTTCTATTCTACTCAGGATTACTTCAAATAATCTACAAACATTGAGTGAGAAAGAGAGGTGGTAATGAGGATATATGCCAAGTGTAACCATGTGAGGAAATTGCAGCTGTAAGATAGAAGAACAAAGCTGAAGTAAAAGAAATATCCTTATTTTTAATATATTTTTAATTGTAGGCTTGGAAGTGTGGGAGTAAGCTTTGTGCTTAACTGCACCTAGAAATATATAGACACATCATTCATGGATGCAATTGACTCCTTTCTGTATTTTACCCCTGATAAATACTAAGTGGCTGCCTACCTTTACTCCTATCACTCAAATTGGCAGGTGGAAAGATTTGAAATCACAGGCAAGAGACATGAACAGTCTCTCCAAGAAGAGCAGAGTGAATTTACCGTTGTTTTACACAGCTTATTTTGTCTGTTTTCTGAGAAGATATGTTAAAGGAAAGATTCACCAGTTACTAATTTTCTTATGACCAAAAGTATAAGGGCATGGAGGTAGAGGATTATTTCTGGACAAATAAGAGACATCTGTTCTTCTGAGAAAAAGAGGTGAGTATGGGTGTGGAAGCAAATTTATAAGAGCTGGAAGTTGAGAGTAGCAAGTCAGAAAGCCTTTATTTTCTCAGGGAAAGAAAAGGCAAGGTCACATGTTAAGAGGGATTGAGGGCAGACAGGGGGCATCTGGTTCAACATGGTAGGCTGGGCATCTGGAAAGCCCATGAAAATTAGCTTTATAATTAAGCTCATTAAAATATTAAATAGGTATGAATATTCAACACCAACAAGACGAGAAAAAGGACCATCAGTGGATAAGAAAGAACAAGTTTCTGGAAGAGAGCAGTTTAAAAAAATTGGCAGCTGTTGTAGGACAGAGGAAAACACAGCTTAGAATTTGTGCAGAGGTAGCTGCAGCTTAGGTAGGAACTTATCTGTTTGCCAATACCATAGAAAGGGTCTGGACTGGGAGATGTCAAAGGACTCCTGCCTCATGGCAGCTCTCCGCTCACTTACCAAAGGCAAAGCCAGCCGGGTGATAAGCCCCAAATCCCATATGCCTTGAGTTTCCAGTCAGTTTTTCTATTACTTTTTTAATATTAATGCAAAACCAAAGGTCAATGGGTGTTGAGAAAAGCATGCAATATGAATAAGAAAGACAAAATATGCAAATTTTTTAAAAGGCTAGCAACCAGATAATTCAAGAAACAGAAGATTTACAGGGTGTTATGGAAAGGGAATGGTCAGACAGCAAAAAAAGCATTCTAAAAATAAAATAATTGTCAAAATATTGCATTTAATAAGAAGATTAGAACATAAACTTGATACAGTTTCCCAGAAAGTTGAATACAAAAGGACAAAAATGTTAGTAGCAATGTCCACGATTTAATATAATGCTTGCTCTGAGGCAGGCAGTTCTCAGGACCCATCTAGGTCCACTGCTTAGGGTCTCTCAAAGCTGAAATCAAGCTGTTGGTCAGTTGGGCTATAATTATGAAGCTCTAGGAATCATCTGCTTCCAATCTCATTTATATAATTGGCAGAATTTAGTCCCTTGAGACTGTAGGACTGAAGTCTCCATTTTCTTTTTAGTTGTCAGCCTGGGATTATTTTCACCTTCTAGAGATTGATCACATTTCTTGATACATGCTCCCCTCCATCTCCAAAGCCAGAAAAGGCACGTTGAATCCTTTTCACACTTTAATTCTCTCTGACTTTCCTTTCTGCCACATCATTCTGACTTTTTTTTTTCTGCTTTTAAAAGTGCATGTGATTATATTTGCCCCACCCACCAAATAATCCTGAATACTTATTTTTATCTTAAGGTCAGCTGATTAGTAGTCCGAATGACATCTTCAAAGTCCCATTTGCCAAGTAACATAACACAATCACAAGTGTGATACCGGAGGGTAAAGTTCAGGAGCTCCAGAGCACATACTCTGAGCTACTAAACTCTGAGATTTTAAAAAGTCAATCCAGATAAATAAATTCTGGTACATCCATAAAATAGACTATTACTCAGCAATAACAATGCATTTTTGATATGTGCAACAACATGGATCAACTGTTTTAAAAATTAGCTAAACAAAAGTAGCCAGATACACATTATGTAATCCCATTTATATGACCTCAAGTCAAAGCGATGTATAGTGACAGAAAGCAGATCAGTTGTTGACTGCAGCTGGAGGTGGGGAGAATAACTGCAAAGATGCATGAAAAAAATTATTATCATAAAAATACATTATAGTTTGACTGTGGTGGTGGTGGTTACCTGGGCATATACATTTTGTCAAAACTCACTAAAATGCACACAAAATAAGTGTATATTTCTGTAGCTGAATAATATTTCAACGAAATTGATTTTTAGAAACTCCAACCAGGAGGTCCAACAGCTGACTAAATAGAATTCCAAAATAAGAGAATAGAGAAAATGGAAGGAAGGAAATTGTTCCTGAATAAAATAAATAATAATTTTCCAGAGTGGGAAGGACATAAGTCTTCAGATGAAAAGGGCCCATTTAGTGTTCAAAAACGAAGGAAAAACGACTCCCCTTTGCACAGACATTACTGAGAGATTTCAGAACCACAAAGATAAAGAGAAAATCCTAAAGGCTTTCAGAGATAGAAAATTGGTCACCTATAAAGGAACAAGAATCAGAGTGCCATCAGACCTCCCGTCAACAACATTGGAAACTAAAATACAATGAAGATATATATACAAAGGTCTATGGAAAACTTGAATTTTATCTTATTGACACTATTAGTCAAACCTCACAGTAGAATAAAGATTTTTTCAGATACATAAGAACTCAGAAAGTATGGCTTTCTAAAACCCATTTTTAGAACATTCCTTGCAGATATAATTCATCAAAATAAGAAAATAAATCATAAAAGAGGAAGACATTAGATCTACCCTAGAAGAATAGTAAAGGAGATTCCTAGGATAGCACTGTAGGCCTGAAACAAGACCAATTTATAAAGTCTGAGTTAGAGTGAGTGGGCAGAAGTCTCCCTAGAAACAGAGGAAAACAAATGACCTACATAGGTGAGATCGTATAACTGAAAAGTTGAATGGACTACTGTTTTAGTCTGTTTTCACACTGCTATAAAGAACCACCCAAGACTGGGTAATTTATAAAGAAAAGAGGTTTAATTGACTCAGAGGTCTGCATGGCTGGGGAGGAAACTTACAATCATGGTGGAAGGTGAAGGGGAAGAAAAATGTCTTACATGGTGGCAAGAAAGAAAGAGTGAGGGGGGAATTGCCACATACTTTTAAATCATCAGATCTCGTGACAACTCACTCACTATCATGAAAACAGCATGGGGAAAACTGACCCCATGATCCAATCACCTCCCACCAGTTCCCTCCCCTAACATGTCGGAATTACAGTTTGACGTGAGATTTGGGTGTGGACACAGAGCCAAACCATATCAACTACTAAAGAGACTGAGGCAGTATAACTCCTAGGAACTCTCCACATGATTGGCCAGGGCTTTAAAATCGATGGTGGGGGAATCAAAATTGACCAGAAGAGGGACAACAGAGACAAAGGTAAAAGGTTTCAGATCAAAATAAGAGAGAGGAGAAAGCCAGGGATTCTCAGAAAGCCAGCCACTATATTTGTGACTACTTCACCAAACAACATAAAATTAATCTAACATAGAAATGAGCAAACCAAAGTTTATCAGAGCCAAATCTCATACAAAGTTATTATATGAAAAAAGAAGCATAACATCCCAGAGACGATGAAAGCATGCCAGAAAGACATGCCCACAAAACAGATCAAAATGATAACTTATTATTTTAAACAAGCTACAAGATATTAAAAAATGAAGCAATATGTGAAAGAACAATATATATCATGATTTAAAATGTTCAGAAAGAAAGTGACAGAACTTATGAAAGAATTACAAATAAAAGAAAATAATCATTTGAAAAGCAAAGACTAACTAGGAGGAATAGAGGAATGACTAAACACGACAGTGCCTTTAAAAATAGAAGATAATAAGAAACTTTTAATAAATAAAAAGAATTTTTTCCTTTTTTCCTTCTTTTTTCTTTTTCTCATGATTACAAGACAAAGCATAAACCTTAACTACCTTGACAATATCAAAAGTGAAGAAACAAGCTGACACAGCTGGAGGAAGGGGGTGAGGAGATAAGGGAAGGTTCAGGCCCCTCATCTTAACCAACAAAGTAGAAAGCCAAGAGATTTTGTTTTTGTTAATAGATTAATAAATAGAATAGCTTAATCAAGCTATTTGAAGTTGCAGAGGTGATCAGGGAAGCCTTCCTTCTCACTGTGGAAGTCAAAAAGCTGCCTGAAGCTTCCTTCTGTCCTGCCTTTGCTCCAAATGCCCCAGTCTATCCAGGTGGCTTAAATGCAGACAGCTAGGCTCTCCATCCCAGCACTATTTATTTATTTATTTATTTATTTATTTATTTATTTATTTATTTATTTTTGAGACAGAGTCTTACTCTGTCGCCCAGGCTGGAGTGCAGTGGCAAGATCTCAGCTCACTGTAACCTCCACCTCCCAGGTTCAAGCGATTCTCCTTCCTCAGCCTCCTGAGTAGCTGGGACTACAGTTGCATGCCACCACGCCTTGCTAATTTTTGTATTTTTATTTTTTATTTTTATTTATTTATTATACTTTAAGTTTTAGGGTACATGTGCACAATGTGCAGGTTTGTTACATATGTATACATGTGCCATGTTGGTGTGCTGCACCCATTAACTCGTCATTTAACATTAGGTATATCTCCTAATGCTATCCCTCCCCACTTCCCCCACCCCACAACAGGCCCCGGTGTGTGATGTTCCCCTTCCTGTGTCCATACGAGGTTACACCATGTTGGCCAGGATGGTCTCGATCTCCTGACCTTGTTATCCACCCGTCTTGGCCTCCCAAAGTTCTGGGATTACAGGTGTGAGCCCCCGCACCTGGCCGCACTTTCCTTTAATTTGTTTATTTATTTTTTATTTTTTAATTTTTTTCCGTAAGTTATCTGGGTACAGGTGGTATTTCCTTACATGAGTAAATTCTTTAATGGTGATTTGTGAGATTTTGGTGCAGCCATCACCCGAGCAGTATACACTGCACCATATTTGTAGCCTTTTATCTCTCATCCACTTCCCACTCTTCCCCCCAAGTCCCCACAGTTTATTGTATTATTCTTATGCCTTTGCATCCTCATAGCTTAGCTTCCATATATCAGTGAGAACATATGACATTTGGTTTTCCATTCCTGAGTTACTTAGAATAATGGTCTCCAGTCTCATCCAGGTCACTGCAAATGCTGTTAATTAATTACTTTTTATGGCTGAGTAGTATTCCATTGTGTGTGTGTGTGTGTGTGTATCATACATATATATATATATCTCATATATATGTATATCTGTTTATGTATATAGATATAGATGTACATCAATATACATATATAGATATATGTGTATATCATATATATCATATATATATCTCAGTTTCTTTATTCACTCATTGATTGATGGACATTTGGGTTGGTTCCATGATTTTGCAATTGTGAATTGTGCTGCTATAAACATGCACATGCAAGGATCTTTTTTGAATAATGACTTATTTTCCTCTGGGTAGATACCCAGTAGTGGGATTTCTGGATCAAATGGTAGTTCTACTTTTAGATCTTTAAAAAATCTCCACACTGTTTTCCATAGTGGCTGTACTAGTTTACATTCCCACCTGCAGTGTGGAAGTGTTCCCTGATCACTGCATCCATGCCAACATCTACTGTTGTTGTTGTTGTTGTTGTTTTTTATTATAGCTATTCTTGCAGGAGTAAGGTGGTATCACATTGTGGTTTTGATTTGCATTTCCCTGATCATTAGTGATGTTGAGCATTTTTTCATGTTTGTTGGCCATTTGTATATCTTCTTTTGAGAATTGTCTATTCATGTCCTTAGCCCACTTTTTGATGGAATTGTTTGACTTTTCTTACTGATTTGTTTGAGTTCATTGTAGATTCTGGACATTAGTCCTTTGTTAGATATATAGATTGTGAAGATTTTCTCTCACTCTGTGGGTTGTCTGTTTACTCTGTTGACTGTTCCTTCTGCCATGCAAAAGCTCTTTAGTTTAATTAGGTCCCAGCTATTTATCTTTGTTTTTATTGCATTTGCTTTTGCATCCCAGCACTTTCAGTCTTACAAAGAGTGATCCAAAGACAAAATATATATGATTGGGATTGATCCATGCAAGCAGCAGCACCCTGAGCCCAAATAACTTCTCACCAGGTTCCAGTCTCTTTCCTAACCTAGGTCTACAGCCTCCCATTGAATCTGCAATCACCCTGATATCCTGCCAATAAAGACCTGTATTGCTGCCGTTTAAGTTACCTAGAGAGTTTTTTGATGTTAGTGGTGAGTGGAGATGAGGACAATGAAATAATCCAAATCCAGTACATTCCAGATTTCTTCTGGCCCTTCTCCAGATTATTCAATTAAGAGAAGTTTGGCACAAAGAGAAGTGAGGAGAGTTTCCCAAGTCACACAGTAAAGTAGCAACAGACATGCCAGTTTAATAGATGAAGCAAGCAAGTTTGATTGGGGGAGAGATGGTGACCGGAAAATGTTTTTGAGCTTTCTGCACAGAGGGTGGCAATTTTTAGGCCACTCACATGGTATGACATGAGAAGTGCTGAAAGTTCTCCTCCTTCCTAAATTACCTCCTTTCAACCTACTGAAAGGCCTGAACTCCTAACAGACTGAGGCTTTGGAGTGCTGCCAATCCCTGACCTAAGCCATTCAGACAGCCTGCCAGAACACAGTGATGACAAGAAGATGCTAATTATCAGAGATTTTTTTTCATATGCAACATGAAACTTTCCCATTATTGGAGGATTTGCATCAGTTAAATTATGCAGATTCTCAATGATGACAGAATGTGCTCATTTTGATTGGGTTGTACTAATATTGCATGAATATCTTACTTCCTAATTAACAACAAAAATGGAAACCAGAATGAAGCAGGAAATATCTAAAGGAAGGTCAGGAGGAATTCCCTAGTTACATGAAGAATCGAGAAGTAGTAAGTAAGTACAGGTCAAAACAAAAGTGTAAGCCTTGAGAAGGGATCTGCTCTCAGGCTGTCTTCAGGGATGGGAGACATGAAGAGGATGGACGTCTGTCAGTTGAGTGTCCACTGTGTATCAAATCTTTTATATATGTCATCTTATTTAATTATCATTATAATCCTATGGGGAGAGGGAGAAGGATTATTATTCCCAGTATCAACATAAGGAAATTGAGGCTCAGAGAGGTGAAGTGACTTCCCAAGCTCAACAACAGGTCAATGGTATGCCCAACTCCAAAGCCAATGCTACTTCTTATTTGCTATTGGCCGGTGAAGGGCAGGGTGGGGGGTATCTGGAAGGGGAATCCCAGTGTGAACTAAAAGCCCTGAGGCTTGTTCTCATCCTACTCCCTGACCTGCAGAGCAAAGGAAGTGCTGAGTAAGGCTGTGTTTTTTTATATTCATTTTAATCTAAAATGTTTGACAGATATTAGATGCTGTGGAGGATAAAAAGCCATGGCAGGCCCTTTGAAAAATGTGGCTGTATTATCTACTTAGTAGAAGCCTCTCTGCACATCAGAATTGCCTTTCACTGAATAGGGTAGGGGAGAGAAAGCAAGTGCAGACTTTCCCTGTAAATTGTTCTTAGGCCTTTAAGCTTTAGAGAAGACTGTTTGTTCTTGGGTTGGGCTAGGGAAGATGGATGGCCATTACTGCACTCTGGCTGCCTTGCATCCTGGCTGAGAAGATTACATGTCTGAGTATAGTGTCTGTCCATCTTATTTTTTTCCCAAAAGCGTTAGGCTTTGTATAACTGAAAATACAGTAATCTCTCCACAGTCACAGGGTTATGTTCCTGACAAAGGGAGTGAATTCAGAATCTAATAGAGAAACACAATACGTTGTTTCAGAAGAGCTCAACTCAAGGAGATTGGGAAGAGGGTGGCGGCAGGGCTCTAGGGCTTCCTTCCCACTCTGGTGATTTGAGGGCAGATATAGTGGTAGACTGTGAGCCTCATTAGTGCTGGGAGCCTATAGTACATGAATTTACTCACCACTCCATGTCCAGCAGTTAGCACATGGCCTTGACACATCATTGGCGATTAGTAAGTTTGTTGTACAGATGAAGGAATTCCCGGTCATCTTGTGATACATACTAGATTATTAATTACTCAAAAACAGTGATACATCTAATTTGTCTTTGGATTTCCCATGCCTAGCATAACATAGGTTCTTTTTTTAAGAAAATTATTTGTATAAGTGTAAAGGGTACAAGTGCAATTTTATTACATGGATCTATTTTGCAGTCCTGAAGTCTGGGTGTTTAGGGTAACCATCAGCAGCATAGGTTTTTGATAAACATTGGATGAAAAAACATTCCGCCAGAAAATCTGAGGCCATTCCACTCCTCAACTAAATCCATCCATGTCTATCACCTGAACCTTTCTGCCTGTGCTCTGGGACTCCACTTTTCTGTCCAGTGTTCTCTGATATGCTTTTCATTTAGTAGCTTCATAGAAAGCCAAATTTAACCCAGGGCTGCCAGCCGTTGACAAGAAATGGAAAAGAGTTTTCTAAACCCAGAGTTTCATCACCGAAGAAAAACTGAATTTGCTGAAAGTCTATCTTTGCTATGCACAGCAGGCTTTCCAATTGGAGAAATGCATACTGGATAAGGAGGTACCTTTTGTGAACACCGAAGTGTACTCCCAACTTGATGCCTGTATTTGCATTTGATAGCCTGATTTACATGTTTGTGTGTGCTGTGCCATGTCCTTCAAAGGACGTTAGGGCTTTGGCTGGATGCTGCTACAACCTAAAACCACTGGTAACATTTTTTAGCCACTGGTAACGTTTTAAACAGGCATATTGAATCAGCCTGGCCATGGGAAAATGTGTGGTTAACTGTGGTTTTTGGTAAGTTAGTCTCTCTGTACCTCACTGTTTTGTCTGTTAAATGTGAATAATAATATTTAAATCTTACATAACTTTTAAAATAATTTAATAAAATAGAAAATGTGACTGTATTACTGAGCATTTTCCAAAGAAACAGAACACCACACACACGTGCACACACAAACACACATTTATTTATTAAAAAGAACTGGCTCATAAAATTATGGAGGCTGGCAAGCCCAAATCTGTGGCTTAGACTGGCAGATTTGATACCCAGGAAATTCAGTGATATAGATGAAGTCTGAAGATAGTCTGCTGGAGAATTCTCTCTTACGGAGGTAAGGTTGGTCTGTTTGTTCTATCTAGAACTTCAACTGATTGGATAAGACCCACTCACATTATGGAGGGCAATTTGTTTTACTGATTAAAATGTCAATCTAATCCAAAAACAGCTTCACAGAAACACCTAGAATAATGTTTGACCAAATATCTGGCCACCCCATGACCCAGTCAAGTTGACACACAAAATTAACCAGTACGGCAAGTTAGTCAATCTCTCTGAGCTTCCTATTCTTCATCTGTAAATGGGGGAGAGCAACAATTTTCTCTCAAGTTTGGTGTGAAGATTTAATAAGAGAAAATATGTGAAAGAACTTAACACAAGGCCCAGGAGAAGGTAGATGTGTGTGTGCGTACCATGTGCATATGTGTGCGTGCACATGAATGTGCATTTAATGACCAGCTTCCTCTAAGGCTCAGGTGTAGGAGCCAGCTTTAGTAAAACAAAGAGTAGCAGGTGTCAGTAGCAGTTGTGGGATTGGTTTTCCAGAGCTGACTGAGCAAGTTCAGTGCAAGACTTCCAAAAAAAAAAATCATTCCCTTTTTATCCCGCTGTGGAAAAAATCATTCCCTTTTAATATCCTTATGGAAATAAACTTGTGCATTAGCACAACATCTCCTTACTGTGTATAGTACCCATTGCCTTAAAAAGAAGAGAATGGATAAATATATTCTCTTTTATTTTCTAAACAATTTTTGGAGGACAGAAAGGGTTTTGAGTGCTTTTCATGGGATGTTCATTTAATCTGCACGTGCCTATGAGGTAGGTCCTATCACTGTTCTCATTTTGGAAATGAGTTAACCAAGGCTCATAGAAATTAGTGAGTTGCTCAAAGTCATACACAACTAGCAATTGGCAAAACCTGAATGTGAACTCCAGGCTATCTGACTTCAGAACCTGGCTCAAAGTTGTGACATAATTCTGCCTTTCTCTAGGAAAGCTTCCTGGATTCTCCTCCAGAAAGGTTGGACTTGGTGCCTCTGCTCTTTGGTCCAACAATACTTGCACCTCCTTCAGTCACAGCAATTGTTGCACGGTACTGTAGTTTTCCACATATATATCTCTATCTTATTTACTCTTCTCTGAGCTCCTTGTGGGCAAGGACAGTGTTCTGTTCACCAGTGACTCTCCAGGATTCTTGGTAATTGTTCGTGGTTAGTTAATAAATTGATCCAGGTAAAATAAAAGCTGTAGCTGGGTATCTCTAACCTGGAGGATTCCTCCATTATGTTAGTGCTTTTGTGCCTGTAACTGTGTATGATTCTGATTCATAGTTCACACTTTCAGCCCCAAATTGCATGCTATCCATGAAGAGCTCTCACTGAATGCTTGCTCAGTTCTTGCCTGCATTTTATTGCTGTCTGTCATAACAGGTCCCGTTCACATCCCAGATCGTTTTTATTAGAGAAAAGTTTATTTGAACCAAGCCAAGTCCATTTTCCTTTTATCACCATTGTCTCACTCTTATCTTCCCTCTCGTAATTTTAATTTGCCCCCTGGAACTCATTTAAACATTTAGTCTACATGTTGATTGTTATGCGATGTGTTTGGTATGCCAGCTTTATCTGGATTTGCCATGAAAAACATTCTATATTGATTTTTTAAATGTAGGACTGATGTTTGCACATTTATCAAGTCTGTCAGGTACAAAAACTACTTTCTTCCTGTCAGGGCAGATTAATGACATTCCAACAGGTGTAAAATGGAACTTTCCTTACTGACAATGCATTGTCTTTTGGCCTTTGTTTTGACTTATCTTTTACTTTTAATGAATTACTTATTTGTAATTAAATATTCACATCGAACTATTGAATAATGAGCAATGATTCTTTGACATTTGCCCTGAGCAGGAATTGTTGCGATTGGCCAGAAACGATAAACCCTACGTTACCAATTATTTTTCTCCTTGGAGGAGGGTAGTGGAAGGGGAAGCAGTGCTAATTTTTAAGAAATACCACAGGGGAGATATATTGATATATTTAACTTTATTTATAAATGTCTCTCTTTTTTTTATTTTTTAAATTATATTTTAAGTTCTAGGGTACATGTGCACAACGTGCAGGTTTGTTACATAGGTATACATGTGCCGTGTTGGTTTGCTGCACACATTAACTCGTCATTTACATTAGGTATTTCTCCTAATGCTATCCCTCCCCCATCCCCCCACCCCAGGACAGGCCCTAGTGTGTGATGTTCCCCACCCTGTGTCCAAGTGTCCTCATTGTTCAATTCCTACCTGTGAGTGAGAACGTGCGGTGTTTGGTTTTCTGTCCTTGGATAGTTTGCTCAGAATGACGGTTTCCAGCTTCAACCATGTCCCTACAAAGGAAATGAACTCATCCTTTTTTATGGCTGCATAGTATTCCATTGTGTATATGTGCCACATTTTCTTAATGCAGTCTATCATTGATGGACATTTGGGTTGGTTCCAAGTCTTTGCCATTATGAATAGTGCTGCAATGAACATACGTGTGCATGTGTTTTTAGAGTAGCATGATTTATAATCCTTTGGGTATATAACCAGTAATGGGATCACTGGGTCAAATGGTATTTCTAGTTCTAGTTCTAGATCCTTGAGGAATCACCACAATGTCTTCCACAATGGTTGAACTAGTTTACCCTCCCACCAACAACGTAAAAACGTTCCTATTTCTCCACATCCTCTTCAGCACCTGTTGTTTCCTGACTTTTTAATTATTGCCATTCTAAGTGGTGTCAGATGGCATCTCATTGTGGTTTTGATTTGCATTTCTCTGACGACCAGTGATGATGAGCATTTTTTCATGTGACTGTTGGCTGCATAAATGTCTTCTTTTGAGAAGTGTCTGTTCATATCCTTTGCCCACTTTTTGATGGGGTTGTTTGATTTTTTATTGTAAATTTGTTTAAGTTCTTTGTAGATTCTGGATATTAGCCCTTTGTCAGATGAGTAGATTGCAAAAATTTTCTCCCATTCTGTAGGTTGCCTGTTCACTCTAATGGTAGTCTCTTTTGCTATTCAGAAGCTCTTTAGTTTAGTTAGACTCCATTTGTCAAGTTTGGCTTTTGTTGCCATTGCTTTTGGTGTTTTAGTCATGAAGTCCTTGCCCATGCCTATGTCCTGAATGGTATTGCCTAGGTTTTCTTCTAGGGTTTTTATGGTTTTAGGTCTAACATTTAAGTCTTTAATCTATCTTGAATTAATTTTTGTATAAGGTGTAAGGAAGGGATCCAATTTCAGCTTTCTACATATGGTTAGCCAGTTTTCCCAGCACCATTTATTAAATAAGGAATCCTTTCCCCATTTCTTGTTTTTGTCAGGTTTGTCAAAGATCAGATGGTTGTAGATGTGTGGTGTTATTTCTGAGGCCTCTGTTCTATTCCATTGGTCTATATCTCTGTTTTGGTACCAGTACCATGCTGTTTTGGTTACTGTAGCCTTGTAGTATAGTTTGAAGTCAGGTAGCATGATGCCTCCAGCTTTGTTCTTTTTGGTTAGGATTGTCTTGGCAATGCAGACTCTTTTTTGGTTCCATATGAACTTTAAAGTAGTTTTTTCCAATTCTGTGAATAAAATTATTTGTAGCTTGATGGGGATGGCATTGAATCTATAAATTACCTTGGGCAGTATGGCCATTTTCATGATATTGATTCTTCCTACCCATGAGCATGGATTGTTCTTTCATTTGTTTGCATCCTCTTTTATTTCCTTGAGCAGTAGTTTGTAGTTCTCCTTGAAGAGGTCCTTCACTTCCCTTGTAAGTTGGATTCCTAGGTATTTTATTATCTTTGAAGCAATTGTGAATGGGAGTTCACTCATGATTTGGCTCTCTGTTTGTCTGTTCTTGCTGTATAGGAATGCTTGTGATTTTTGCACATTGATTTTGTATCCTGAGACTTTGCTGAAGTTGCTTATCAGCTTAAGGGGATTTGGGGCTGAGACGATGGGGTTTTCTGGATATACAATCATGTCATCTGCAAACAGGGACAATTTGACTTCCTCTTTTCCTAATTGAATACCCTTTATTTCCTTCTCCTGCCTGATTGCCCTGACCAGAACTTCCAACACTATGTTGAATAGGAGTGGTGAGAGAGGGCATCCCTGTCTTGTGCCAGTTTTCAAAGGGAATGCTTCCAGTTTTTGTCCATTCAGTATGATACTGGCTGTGGGTTTGTCATAAATAGCTCTTATTATTTTGAGATATGTTCCATCAATACCTAATTTATTGAGAGTTTTTAGCATGAAGGGTTGTTGAATTTTGTCAAAGGCCTTCTCTGCATCTATTGAGATAATCATGTGGTTTTTGTCTTTGGTTCTGTTTATATGATGGATTACATTTATTGATTTGTGTGTGTTGAATCAGCCTTGCATCCCAGGGATGAAGCCCACTTGATCATGGTGGATAAGCTTTTTGATGTGCTGCTGGATTCAGTTTGCCAGTATTTTATTGGGGATATTCGCATCAGTGTTCATCAGGGATATTGGTCTAAAATTCTCTTTTTTGGTTGTGTCTGTGCCAGGCTTTGGTATCAGGATGATGCTGGCCTCATAAAATGACTTAGGGAGGATTCCCTCTTTTTCTATTGATTGGAATAGTTTCAGAAGGAATGGTACAAGCTCTTCTTTGTACCTCTGGTAGAATTTGGCTGTGAATCCGTCAAGTCCTGGACTTTTTTTGGTTGGTAGCCAATTAATTATTGCCTCAATTTCCGAACCTGTTATTGGTCCATTCAGGGATTCAACTTCTTCCTGGTTTAGCACTGGGAGGATATATATGTCCAGGAATTTATCAATGTCTTCTAGATTTTCTAGTTTATTTGCATAGAGGTGTTTATAGTATTCTCTGATGGTAGTTTGTATTTCTGTGGCATTGGTGGTGATATCCTCTTTGTCATTTTTTATTGCGTCTGTATGATTCTTCTCTCTTTTCTTCATTAGTCTTGCTAGCAGTCTATCAATTTTGTTGATCTTTTCAGAAAAACAGCTCCTGGATTCATTGATTTTTTTTGAAGGATTTTTTGTGTCTCTATCTCCTTGAGTTCTGCTCTGATCTTAATTATTTCTTGCCTTCTGCTAGCTTTTGAATTTGTTTGCTCTTGCTTTTCTAGTTCTTTTAATTGTGATGTTAGGGTATCAGTTTTAGATCTTTCCTGCTTTCTTTTGTGGGCATTTAGTGCTCTGAATTTCCCTCTACACATTGCATTAAATGTGTCCCAGAGATTCTGGGATGTTGTGTCTTTGTTCTCATTGGTTTCAAAGAACATCCTTATTTCTAACTTCATTTCATTATTTGCTCTGTAGTCATTCAGGAAGAGGTTGTTCAGTTTCCATGTAATTGTGTGGTTTTGAGTGAGTTTCTTAATCCTGACTTATAATTTGATTGCACCGTGGTCTGAGAGACAGTTTGTTGTGATTTCTTTTCTTTTCCATTTGATGAGGAGGGCTTTACTTCCAGCTATGTGGTCAATTTTGGAATAAGTGCAATGTGGTGCTGAGAAGAATGTATATTCTGTTGATTTAAGGTGGAGAGTTCTGTAGATGTCTATTAGGTCTGCTTGTTGCAGAGCTGAGTTCAAGTCCTGGATATCCTTCTTAACCTTCTGTCTTGTTGATCTGTATAATATTGACAGTGGGGTGTTGAATTCTCCCATTATTATTGTGTCAGAGCCTAAGTCTCTTTTTAGGTCCCTCAGGACTTGCTTTATGAATCTGGGTGCTCCTGTATTGGGTACATATATATTTAGGATAGTTAGCTCTTCTTGTTGAATTGATCCCTTTACCATTATGTAATGGCCTTCTTTGTCTCTTTTGGTCTTTTTTGGTTTAAAGTCTGTTTTATCAGAGACTAGGATTGCAACCCCTGCTTTTTTTTTTACTTTCCATTTGCTTGGTAGATGTTTCTCCATCCCTTTATTTTGAGCTTATGTGTGCCTCTGCATGTGAGATGGGTCTCCTGAATATAGCACACTGATGGGTTTTGACTCTTTATCCAATTTACCAATCTATGTCTTTTAATTGAGGCATTTAGCCCATTTACATTTAAGGTTAATATTATTTTTTGTGAATTTGATCCTGTCATTATGATATTAGCTGGTTATATTGCCTGTTAGTTGATGCAGTTTCTTCCTAGCATCAATGGTCTTTACAATTTGGCATGTTTTTGCAGTGGCTGGTACCAGTTGTTCCTTCCCATGTTTAATGCTTCCTTCAGGAGCTCTTGTAAGGGAGGCCTGGTGGTGACAAAATCTCTCAGCATTTGTTTGTCTGTAAAGGATTTTATTTCTCCTGCACTTATGAAGCTTAGTTTGGCTGGATATGAAATTCTGGGATGAAAATTCTTTTCTTTAAGATGTTGAATATTGGCCCCCACTCCCTTCTGGCTTGTAGGGTTTCTGCCGAGAGATCCACTGTAATCTGATGGGCTTTCCTTTGTGGGTAACCTGACCTTTCTCTCTGGTTGCCCTTAACATTTTTTCCTTCATTTCAACCTTGGTGAATCTGACAGTTATGTATCTCGGGGTTGCTCTTCTCGAGGAGTATCTTTGTGGTGTTCTTCGTATTTCCTGAATTTGAATGTTGGCCTGCCTTGCTGGGTTGGGGAAGTTCTCCTGGAGAATACCCTGAAGAGTGTTTTCCAGCTTGGTTCCATTCTCCCCGTCACTTTCAGGTACACCAATCAGATGTAGATTTGGTCTTTTTACATAGTCCCATATTTCTTGCAGGGTTTATTCATTTCTTTTTACTCTTTTTTCTCTAAACTTCTCTTCTCACTTCATTTCAGTCATTTGATCTTCAATCACTGATGCCCTTTCTTCCACTTGATTGAATCATCTACAGAAGCTTGTGCATGCATCATGTAGTTCTCATGCCATGGTTTTCAGCTCCATCAGGTCATTTAAGGTATTCTCTACACTGTTTATTCTAGTTAGCTATTCATCTAATATTTTTTCAAGGTTTTTAGCTTCCTTGCAATGGGTTTGAACATCCTGCTTTAGCTCGGAGAAGTTTGTTATTACCAACTTTCTGAAGCCTACTTCTGTCAGCTCATCAAAGTCATTCTCTGTCCTGCTTTGTTCCATTGCTGGTGAGGAGGTGTGATCCTTTGGAGGAGAAGGGGCACTCTGGTTTTTAGAATTTTCAGCTTTTCTGCTCTGGTTTCTCCCCATCTTTGTGGTTTTATCTAGCTTTGGTCTTTGACATAGGTGACCTACAGATGGGATTATGGTGTGGATGTCCTTTTTGTTGATGTTGATGCTATTATTTTCTGTTTGTTAGTTTTCTTTCTAACAGTCAATTTCCTCAGCTGCAGGTCTGTTGGAGTTTGCTGGAGGTCCACTCCAGACCCTGTTTGCCTGGGTTTCACCAGCAGAGGCTGCAGAACAGCAAATATTGCAGACTAGCAAACATTGCTGCCTGATCCTTTCTCTGGAAGCTTCATCTCAGAGGTGAACCAGGCTGTATGAAGTGTCAGTTGGCCCCTACTGGGTGGTGTCTCCAAGTTACGCTATATGGAGGTCAGGGACCCACTTGAGGAGGCAGTCCGTCCATTCTCAGAGCTCAAACACTGTGCTGGGAGAACCACTGCTCTCTTCAGAGCTGTCAGACAGGGACTTTTAAGTCTGCAGAAGTTGCTGCTGCCTTTTGTTCAGCTATGCCCTGCCCCCGGAGGTGGAGTCTACAGAGGCAGGCGGGTCTTGTTGAGCTACGGTGGGTTCCACCCAGTTCGAGCTTCCTGGCTGCTTTGTTTACTTACTCAAGCCTCAGCAATGGTGGACACCCCTCCCCCAGCCAGGCTTGCCGCCTTGCAGTTTGATCTCAGACTAGCAGTGAGCAAGGCTCTATGGGCGTGGGACCCACTGAGCCAGGCACAGGATATAATCTCCTGGTGTGCCGTTTGCTAAGACCATTGGAAAAGCAGTGTTTAGGTGGCAGTGTCCCAATTTTTCTGGTATAGACTGTCACAGCTTCCCTTGGCTAGGAAAGGGAAATCCCCTGACCCCTTGCACTTCCTGGGTGAGGCGTTGCCGTGCCCTGCTTTGGCTCACCCTCCGTTGGCTGCACCCACTTTCCGAACAGTCCCAGTGAGATGAACCAGGTACCTCAGTTGGCAATGCAGAAATCACCCGTCTTCTGCATTGGTCACGCTAGGAGCTGCAGACCGGAGCTGTTCCTATTTGGCCATCTTGGAACCAACTGTCTCTCATCTTATATGTCATCACTTTTAGCAAATTAAACTCAGAAAGATTGCTCTCCATGAAAGAGAGAGTACACCCTAAATTGGGACACTAGTTTGACAATTAACTTCTAACCTTCCTCCATTCTCTTTTGGTGACTTATGATCCCTGAGAATCACTGAGAAAACAGTGAGTTTTTAATAAATAAATGTGTGTGTGCATTTGTGTGTGTGTGTGTGTGTGTGTGTGTTCTGTTTCTTTGTGCCAACATATTTTGCATTATTTAGAAGGATGATTACCAATGGCCTGTCGGCCTGAAGGTCATCTAGTATGCCAGATAATAAATCTTCAAAGCTTCCCTGGAACAAAACACCTGCATCTTCCTCACAATGAATAAAAGCAATCTGTCTGCCACTTTATTTATCCATTCATTTCCAAGCTCAAACACCCTCCACCAAACTAGCCGACTGAATTCCATGTATTTGCCTTTTGGTTTTGAACATTGTTGGAGGTCTTCAACTTTGGGTTGTTGAATGGAAGAGCAAAGCACTCTATGACTCATCAATGCACTCTGGGTGTGTTGTACACAATATGTTTGCTGCTGACTCTATTCACTGCACTGGAATAGAGAGAAAGCCACTGGAGTTGTGTGAGGAGACAGGCTACAGAGGAAGTGCTTAGACTAAGTGCAGAAATTCTTTAGTTAGCAGCAATAGGAACATATAGCTTGAACTTACAGCTTCGACAGAGGCAGTTGCTTGAGAAGGCAGGTGCTGGGTGGGCAGCTGTAATAGGAGTAGGCTGTCTCCTCTCTGTTGTCAGAGCAGTAAATCTTGCAGTCTTAAAAGCCAGACTGCTCCCTTGGAGACCCTCTGCCTCTACCAGTTCCAATCCCTGAGCTGACTCTGTCTTCCCTCCCATATGCCTCAGCAATCTGGCAAGGAGCCTGCAAAGGGCATTGAATGCAGTGGTGAAGCTTTGCGGGGGACAGGCCTACCATCACACAAATGCTGCTGCACCTCTGAATGGGAGGTGGAAACCATCCCTTTATGCTGTATTTGCTAGCTGATCAGGTACAGTTCTAACATTTAGAATACTAGAATCCTGGTTCTCAAACATTTTGTATTTCAGAATTACCAGGGATGGGAGTGAGTGGTGAATACAGATCCCAGTGGCCTACCTTCATAAATTCTGATTTAGCAAGTCTGTGATAGGGTTCAGGAATCTGAATTGTTAACAAACAGCTTCTCAGGTGGTCTCTGGACCATACTCTGAAAGAAAAAGGAGCAAAATGTCTAACTGGAAGAGCTCTTGCTGACCCTCTTGACTAAACCACTATTTTACAGACCAGGTCACTGAGGTCTGGATAGGAATTCTTGTCTAAGGTCACACAATGATATAATTCCAGAGCTAGAACTGGAACCAAGGTCTCTAATCACGCTACCCCTCAATTCTCCATGCTTTATTCTGAGGCAAAGAGGGAGACAGGATACAGCCATAACCCTGTATTTTTTTCTAAGTGGACACAACCTGGTATAGACCTAGCCATAACTCTCTCTTTTTTCTAAATGGACACAACCTGGTATAGACCTGTAGTGATTCTTAATGGGACACTGTTGGCATTTTGTAATGCAGGAGTGGCTAGTGCATTGCAGACCTCTCGGTATTAATGTCAGTAACATCTTTACTTTTAGTCATTGTAACAACCCCAAATGCTGCACACATTTCCAAATGTCCATTGTGTGTGTGGAGGTGAAGAGGTGTGGGAAATGGTGCTGCCTCCAGTTCAGAACCACTAGTAGGAAAAGTGGCCATGGTTGATTATTCAGCAAAAATAGTCCGATTTTGAGTTTTAACTTTGCCATTAACTTACTGCGATCTGAGGCATGGCATGGCCCAGGCCCAAGTCCCAAGGCTCTGCATTCCTGTTTCTGGGGAGAGGGTAAGAAAATCTCTTGGGATACTCACAGAAGACTTCTTGAGTCTGAGAAAAGGAGTTGTCTTGTGGTTCCTGGGGCACTGCTAGAGTACACAGACAGGGTGTGACTATACATGTTCTTTTTCTTACACTGCTGCAGTCAGTACAAGCCATGAATAATACTGTCATGAAAAATAGTCCATTTTGAAAGGGAAGCCAACAAGTAGACACTTCAGGGTCTTAAGCCCAACATAGGGAGCCACTCTTCAGGTGCCTTAAATTCTCCCACCCCACACAGTTGACTTCATATTTTCTACTCTTTGCCTCTAAGAAAACATGACTTTGTTATGTTCAGTCTGTCAGTTCTGGGTTGGCAGTGACAGAAAGACTCAGTGTCCCAAAGTGATGTGGACCCTCATCACAATTCTAGTAGAGATGATTGGCTCCTACAGTCTCTACCCAAACTGCAGAGGTATTATCTACCATAGCTTCTTTCTTTTTGAGATTGGAAAGGCTATGTTTGTTGTTTGAGAAGCAGCCCAGATCCCCAGTGCATTATGAGGCACTCATTTTTATTTGGGCATAGGAAAAGATCACTTTAGGATGGTAGGGGTGGGGTTCAACATAGCCCTCACTTAACTGTCAGTATAGGAACCTTTGATTACCTTTATCCTAGCCACCTTCTGTATTTAGCAGAAGTATTAGTCTGTTTTCACACTGCTGATAAAGTCATACCAGAGACTGTACAATTTACAAAACAAAGAAGTTTGATGGACCCACAGTTCCACGTGGCTGGGGAGGCCTCACAATCATGGCAAAGGTGAAAGGCACATCTCACATGGCAGCAGACAAGAGAAAATAACTTGTGCAGGGAAACTCCCCTTTATAAAACCGTCAGATCTCGTGAGACTTATTCACTATCACAAGAACAGCATGGGAAAGACCCCCCTCCCCGATAATTCAATCACCTCCCACCAGTTTCCTCCCATGACAGGTGGAAATTGTGGGAGCTACAACTCAAGATGAGATTTGGGTGGGGACACAACCAAACCATATCAGCAGAAACCCCCAAGTGAGTACTTGGGTTAACCTAAAGCCAATTGATGTTCTCTCAAAAAACGTAGAGCTCTTTACTTCTCAGAACTGCAATTTGGCTCCTTAGTCCAGCTCTGTAGGTAGAAAATGCATCAGATTAATTTCTAGGATAGGAACATAATTAATTAAAATTATAAGCTGTTTTAATTATCTTTTCATCTACCAGTTACTGCCTTTTCAAAGAGGTATGCAATGAAGCCGTTGACCAGAGTAGTTATTTACTCTTGATTTATCTCACAGTAGTTCATAGTAGTTATGTCATAGTAGTTTTCTTCTCAGTTCACTTTTCTAGAACCTCAGAGCTGAAAAGAACAAAGCCCATTTAGTCCAACTTCCATATTTTATAGCTGGGGAAACTGAGATATACAGAAAGAAAGAGATTTGCGTAGGGTCACATAGCTAGATAGAAACAAAGATAAAACTAAATAAAGGGCTCCTGACTCCCAGTGCAGTGTTCCTTCTACACTTGACTCCCTCCCGATGGTTGCCATTGTACAAAATTTTCAATTTAAATTATACTACTTAAACTTCTATGTCAAAATATGCCAACAAAACTCTTCCACCCCACATACAAATACATACTGAGTATTGTGCTATAGCCATCAGTTTCAACTAACAATATCACAAAAATATGTTCCTAAGGAACCCATCAAGAAGAAATTCCAGACAGAAGCACTTTTCACTAGTAATATGCTAATTTTTCATCCTTCTACCTAGCATAATGTTTGGGTATGTGGCTCCATTCTGCCTGAACTTAATTGCCATAATGGTTCTATAAAGGAGCCTTTAAGAGAGGGAGAATCTCAAAATTTCATGGAGTCACAAATAAGGTAAGGCTTTATAGATGAAAGGCAAACCCTATACCCATATCTGTGAGCTGAGCTATGGAACTGACGGGTGAAATATTCCCACGTAGATTTTCTTCCTTATCATTTTAAATATCTCAGGACATTACTTAAGCATTGGAATCCCTGAAGAAGGAGGAACTGGACTTCACTTACTGCACACCTCCCTGATTTAACTCTCACTGCAGTTAGCTCTCACTGCAGTGTCAGACTGCAGACCATTCCCAGTTTCTACTTACTCTTCAAAAAGAATAGTTATCTTTTTCTCAGGATATGGTACACAAACAGATATCCTGGGGTAGAAACAAAGCTGGAAACAGAAAGATCAGTACCACAATCAGCTCCTTTGTGACTTCAGAGCTTCACAGCAAGTTGTGCCTTACTAGTCTCCCACCCCTTATTCTGCAGTTTCTGTACTTGGTTCAAACTCCTGAGTTTTCCCCTCAGTGAATGGCATTATTATCCACTTAGTTGCCTGTTTGAAGGTTGAAGGTTATCCCTGACACTTCCCCCCTGACTTTACTTCCGATCCGTTACCAAGTGTGGTGTAGTCTCCCTTCTTAATATCTCACTGATCCTTCCTCTTCCATTTTTCTCTCGCTCAGCCATCATCACCTTTTGTCTGGTCTCTAACAATCTATTGTGCCAGGTCATGTATTGAACTGGGGAAACAGCAGTTAATGAAACACACTATAACACTGTCCTCACAGAGTTCAGGCATGTATTCTAATTAGCTGTTTATTCATCTGTCGTCTTCACTGGACTGTAAGCTTGTGGAGGGCACAGGTCAAGTCCAACTCACCTCTGTATCTCCAGAATGTAGCAAAGTATGTCGTGCAAATTAGGCACTCAACAAGCAAATGTCAGTGAATTAATTTTCAACTTTCACAACTATGTAGTAGCCCAGCATGGCTGTTCTTGTCTATTATGAACCCAGACAGCTGTTCCTGATCTTTTTTCTTTCCATTCCCTACCTACTTTCCTAGCCATTGCAAACTTTTGGAGACTTCTATGCTATTGTAGCCATTTATTTCATGTCTATGCTTTGTGAAGCTCTAGGCTGTGGCCCTTTCTCTGGAGAGCCTGCTGAAACCTCTCCCTCCTCTTTCCAGGCAAATTGGCTAGGAATCCCACCCCTCCTGACCCAGGCTATAGGTAGAGCCAGTTGGAGTCAGGCTTCTGGTGAGGTTGCAAGGTTACTTACAATGCCTGAGTCATCAAGATCTAAAAGCTTGGCAACTCTTGCCCTCAAACTGGAAACCCTAGCCTCTAGTAATATTCTTTAAATCAAAAACATCTTCCACATACACACTCAAACTTTATGCTCATTACCACAACGAAGTCTGATTTTTTATCAGGTCAATATTGTCTTATAACTCAGGTAAAATTTGTACTGTTCAAAAAAATGGACTGAAATAACAATTGAAGAATGATGGTATAGAAGCCCTTCTGCTTCTCTGATTCAAGGGAAGAAAGAGATTGTCTCTACGCTATGGGACACAAGAAGTTAAGGACCTGAGGCTGTCTTTGTCTACCACTGTATTGTCAGTGCCTAGCTCATATAGTAGCATCTCAATAAATATTTCCTGAACGAATGAATGACGAGATCTGTAGTAGGAACTATTGGTTTGTGTGCCATGTGACTGAATTCTTATTTTGTAGAAAATGAGTGGAGAAAGAGCTTTGGAGCACATCAAATTACATCCCTTCATAATACAAATCAGAAGACAAAGGCCAAGAGTGAGTAACTTAGCTATTATCACATAGCAAGTTAGTGGCAGATCCTGGACTCAAAGCTGTCTTCCTGACCCCACTGCTCTTTCCCTTGCACCAAATCTCCCACATTCATCTTAGGCCTAAACCTAAACAAGAGTTCCCTATGAGGATTTCTGGAAGTCTGGTCTCTTAGTCCATTTTCAGACTCTATATATTTTTGTGTATTTTTTAAAAAGCATTGACATTTAGACTTGTCAGCCAGAGAGTTGCTCCCCTTTACTCCCATCCACATCCTCCTACATAGCTTATTTTGTCACTTTTCTTTTTGCAGCAAAATTAAGCTTTTAAAGGGCTCTATGTTTTTAACATAGAAATGAAGCCTATCAAGCAAGAAGCAATAGATAACTACACATAAATAAATCACTTGCTTTAGTGTCAGAGAATTCTGACTGCTTGGTACTGATTTAATAGATCTGGGGGAAAATAAACAACGAAATTCAATAATGAGCACCTGTTCTTTCCAATAAACTTGCCGGGAAGCAACTAAAAGTGAAAGGAATCAATTTAGATATAAATGACACAACAACCAGCCAGTCTAACGGGAAGGCTTGAAACTGCCCCTGCTTCATCTGCAGCCCTTTGCCCTCTCATGTCCTGGTCCCCTTAGATTGTGAGGATTCAGTGCTGTGTTCAGTTGTAACATTTCTGTCTATGCAGAAAAACATTCCTCTCATCTTTCTGGCTTCTTTGGAGAAATATATCTGTGACAATAATCTCTCTAATAAAGCTGAATTTAGCTTCAGTTTAACTTTGTATGAAATGCCTTTACATTTCTTATCTTGGCCTTTTTAATTTACTCTCATGACAATAACATGAAGTATGTAAGGAAGGAATTGTCACATCAGAGAAATGAAATGACTGTGAGGGGTTACTGGGCTTGTCAGGGCCAGAGACAGAGACAAGAAGCCAGGGCTTCAGACACAGAGTCTAGTCCTCTTTTATCAATGCCATTTCATCACTGAGGGAAACACTGTGTAAGGCAATTTCTTCTTTGTTCTTTATCACAAAATTTATGAGCCAATATATTCTAGGGAAAATAATTAAAGGGTCATAGGTTGGCATCGCTTTAGTTTAGTGTTGGTAATTTGGAGCCCTAAAAAAGAATAACAATATAGATCAATTCATTTCTCTTGTCTGTTTGAATATACAGAGCAATAATAATAATGATAATGTGAGCCCTGACATGACATTTCCCAGAAAAGATCGGACACCAAAGCTTTGGAAACAATAACATTATTTCCACGAGCAGCAAAATACCAGCCATTTTATGTTACACACCAGAGGTCCACAAATTATAGCCCATGGGCCAAATCTGAACACTGGCTATTTTTGTAAGTAAAGCTTTTTTTTTTTTTTTTTTTTTTGAGAAGGAGTCTTGCTCTGTCGCCCAGGCTGGAGTGCAGTGGCGCGATCTTGGCTCACTGCAAGCTCCGCCTTCTGGGTTCATGCCTTTCTCCTGCTTCAGCCTCCCGGGTAGCTGGGACTACAGGCACCCGCCACCATGCCTGGCTAATTTTTTGTATTTTTTTTTTAGTAGAGACGGGGTTTCCCCATGTTAGCCAGGATGGTCTCGATCTCCTGACCTCGTGATCCACCCGCCTGGGCCTCCCAAAGTGCTGGGAATACAGGCATAAGCCACCGCGCCCAGCCTTTTGTAAGTAAAGTTTTATTGGTCCACAGTCACACCCATTCATTGATTTATGGTTCATGGCCATTGTTGCACAAAATGGCTTAAGTGAGTAGTTGTAACAAAGACTGTATAACCCTCAAAATCCACGATATTTACCATCTGGCTCATTACAGAAAAGTTTACTGACCCTTATGTTAGAGAAATCAAACACTAACCCCAGTCATGAGGAAAGCTTCCTGTTGTCATGACAAGGGAGTTATGTCCAGAACACAAATTGCTGTTCTGGAAGACCCTTAGTAGGTCTGTGAGTATGGAGTTGGCATAAAGACCTTCAGTAGGTCTGTGAAAGACCCTGAGTAGGTCTGTTGGTATGGAGGTGGCATAAACATTTTCTCTTGTCATTTTTTATAAAATTGGTCCTGAGCCCCCATTACTTTACTGTGAAAAGACCTATAATAGTGACTCCCTGACATTTACAATTCCTGGCAGGCTCCTGTCTTCATTACCAGCTTTTAATATCAGCCTCTGTGCCAGAGGGTTAAAGGACGATGGAATGAATACCTGCAGCAGACACTGCAGAGAGTAAGAAGGTGTCTTCTCCTTAAGTGTCCAACTGTTTCTGACTTTTTCTCTCAAGCAGTGCCACCAACATATGATGTGTGAGGGATATAGCTTTGTGGGATTTTCTGAAGTTTATCCACGTACAAAGATTTGGGATAGCTTGTGCAACATTGACCTTGGCAAGACCACATAATCTGTGAAGTCTCAGCAGATTTCCTTGTAAGGGACAATGGTCTTTGAGGGAGAAAGAACACAATTCAAACTATAACACCTATCCACCAACTCTCTCACCTTCCTCCACCCCTACCTTTTCAAGGGTCTATTTCTGTGCCTCAAATTCTGGGCATGTCCCCAACCACTAGAATTCGGCATAAGATATAAAGCCAGAGAGCATAAGGTGTGTAGTCAATCTTTATTACAGCTCACTCATTTCTTAAGTATGTGAACCTGAGTAAGTTATACAACACCTTTGGGCCTCAGTTGCTGCATTGGTAAGATGGGAATAATAACATTATCTACTTCATGAGATGGTTGTGTGCACCACATTATACAGCCTGGCATATAGTAAGGCTCAATCACCAATAACTATTATTTTCTATGGCAGCTAACTGTGGCTTCAATATTGGGGTAGCCTTGGCCTTAGAACAAAAAAGAAAGCTGAAGAGAGCATTATGGTGAGAAGTTCATCCTTTGCCCAAAAGAATATTTATTGAGCATCTATAGGTTCTAGATACTCTTGTGGGGGCTGGGGGTTGAGGAATGAAGGCAAGAAAGTTCCTGCTATAAAAAATCTGAAAATCCAATGGTAGAAATAGACAAGACACAAAACTAGTAAATAAATGATTAAGTCAGGTAGTGATAAGTACTATAAAGAAACAGAACACAGAGTAAGGGGATACATAGTGAGAGCGGCTGGCTAGAAAACAGTCATGAGAGGGAATGAGGGGTTGCTAAGAAACATGGGGGACTAGCTAGATGACATCTGTCTCAATGACTACCAGGCCAGGCCGACTCTGGCTTTGGTTAGCACTCAAGCAAGTCAATTCTGCTGCATGTTTTAGGAGTGAATATTCTCATCAATTGGCTCTAATGTGAATATTGATTCCAATTCACCTCTTCCCTGCCTATTGAACTTTCATGTCCCTTCAAATAAATATCATACCACTTGGCACTTAATTATGTGTTGTCCAGCATTTCTCATTGTTATTTCCTCCATGCTAGTCTCTCTGGCTGGACTGTTGCCTTCATGAAGGCAGGGCAACTATCCCTTACTTCGTATGTAATATGAAAGCTATTACAGTGCTGAGACAGGTAGGAGTTTCTCCATAATACTTGTCAATTAAATAATTTAAAAGAAAAAATTCCTCTAGTTTCATAGCAGACCACCTATGACTAGAGCAGAATTTCTAAATTCATTATGCTAATATTGAGAGCAAAAGTAATGTCTGCATAATGGGATAATGAGAGTCTGATGGACTGTCATTGTCTGGGTACTATTTCAGAGGACACAATATTTGCCATGGCACACTCAAATTTATGTAATAGTAATAGCATCATGTATTCAGTACTTACTATGTGCCTGGTATTGTTCTAAATGCTTAACATACATAAATTCATTTCACCTCAATACCCCTTATGAGAGAGGCAATGCTATTATCACTGTTTTTGCAGGTGAGTTCATTGAAGCTTAGAGACTTGAAGTAACTTGCCCAAGGTCTCACTAGCAGATGACAGTCTGACTTGAAAGTCCAAACTAGACTGAGGTTTTTGGATATGTGTCTAATTTTTAGTGTATAAGATCAAATGGCCTGGAAGACAGTATAGCAAAGTGGTGGAGAACTTGGCTTTGGTGTGTGGGTTTGAATCCTAGCTTTGCAACTTAAGAGATGTGTGACCTTGAACGCTTTCCTTCTCCAAATTTCAACATTCCTACCTATAAAATTAAAAACAAAAGTAGCACCCACCTAATAGGATTTTATGACAATCAATTGAACTAATACATGTAAAGCACATAGCATGATGCCTGGCACACAGTAAGTACACACACACACACACACACACACACACACACACACAAATGTGATCGTAAATGATTCAAAGTGCTTAACAGGCAACTGACTGAGGGATTTAATCATTGGCTCTTGAAATACTAGGAGGTGGTTCAGCCTTCTGGGCAAGGTAGCACACCTCTTGAGCTTTGGGCTTTTTAGAAAGATGCTGCCACAGTTTAGGTGGCAGGTCGTAGTGGTGGTAGTGGCAGTGGGAGCAGCATTGGCAGTGATTGGGGTGTGGGGTGAGAATAGACAATGTTCTAAATTTTATATCCATTGTGGCAGGTTTTTAAATATGGGCAATCCCTAGCCATGCTGAAGGAGGAATTAGCTCACTGAAACCTTACTTAAAGTATATGGTCCCTGTGCATTTCAACTATTGATTCAGAGCTTGTTTCTGATTATGCTGGGGTAAAAAGGGGTGGCAAGATAAACTATTGTCTAGGTTCCCATAGGGCCAATCAAAACATATAAGGTAGGGTATAAATACACCTGCTAATGTTTCTTGCAAGCAGAGGAAGAGTACCCCATGTGTCGATTAGAATATTGTTATTGGGTCACATTCTTATTTCTTTCTGCCCTCTATGTCTTAGAGCAAGATGAGGGGACGAAAGTTTACAATATGTAACCGAAGTGTCCAAAGCAGAAGAGAATTCCCAATACTGCTTCTTTGTGTGTAGTCCCTCAAAGGGCAAAGCATTCCAAATCTTTTCTTCTAGCTATTTTGAAATCTCTTTTTTTCCAAATAGCTTTGTTTCAAATAGCTAAAGAGAAGATTTTGGATATTCCCAAAACAAAGAAATGAGGTGATAGATACCCCAATTACCCAATGTGATCATTACGTATTATATGCATGTATCAAAATATCACATGTAGCCCATACATATGTACAATTATTGTGTATCAATAATATTTTAATTTTTAAAAAGCACAGCAGCCTCTGCCATGCTGGCCTCCCTGGACCAAATTCGTAGAGACACATCCTGCACACAGTTGGCTGGCAATCTAAGGGGTCTCTCCAGGAAACCATGGCAGCCAGTCACCAGCAATTTTTTTTGAAAAGATAACTTTTTAACTTCATTGTAATTTTATCTTTTCCTTGAGAAACCCACTTGGATAATTTTATATATTTTTTGAAACAATCCAGAATTACAGAAACATTTCAAGTACAATGCAAGGGGCTTTTCTCCTCTCCAAATCATGTGACAGTAAGTTGCCAGCCTGATATAATCACAATGTGCCCATCAAAATCAGGAAATTAATATTTATATGTAAATACAGTATAATTCTTAGAACTCATTCAAACTTCACCAATCATCACAACAGTGTCCTTTATAGCGAAAGGACCTAGTTCAGAATCATGTGTTATATTTAGTTGTTATGCATATCCAATCTCCCTCTATACATTCCTTAGCCTGTCTTTGACTTTCAAGATCTTGATACTTTTGAATACTCCAGGCTAGGATAGTTACTTTGTAGAATGCCCTTCGATCTGGGGTTTTCTGATGTTTTCTCATTGTTAGATTCAGTTTATACATATTCGGTAGAGATACTACAGAAACAATGCCATGTTCTTCTCATTGCATCCTATCAGTTGGTTCACAGACAAGCAAATTTTAGTGTCACTTATCGCAATCAGCTTTTGAATCAGTTTCATCACCAGTTGTGAAAAAGCACCACATCCAGTTGCTTCTAACGCTGGGCTCGGGATATACAAAGTGATCTTGACAGGTACTTGTAATACCTCTACACCAAAATCTACTGGAAGCCTGGTCTTAGACTACCTTTATAGCTTCCCTTTTTATGATACCTGTAGGAACACCACAGCAAGTTACCTTCCCTCCAAATGCCCAGCAATACTTTTTCACCTCTCTGCCTTTGCCCATGTCATTTCCTTGACCCTTCATAGCCACTCCATTCTTGCCCATCTCTCATGTCAAAGTCTGATTTTTCCTTTAGAGACCACTTCAAATGCCACATTCTCTATAAAGTTTTTCCCAGTCCCCCATCCCTAACTTGGAATTCCACCTTTGTTGCAGCATATTTTGCTTTTTAAATGTTAATTATCATAATATGTCTTATATTAAAATTAGATAATAAATTGCAAGCTCCTTGCAGGTAGTAGTTTTACTGTATCCACGTCTGTTGTGTCTCTAATCCTATCGGATCTAAACTGCTATGAACATAAATCAACAATTTAATCTAATGCTATGTGGATAAGAATAATAGCTAACATTATTGACTACTAATTATGGACCAGGCCCTTTTCTAAGTTGTCTGCATGGTTTTTCTCATTTTATCCTTGTAATAACTCCACGAATTAGGTACACTTGTTATACCCATTTCATGAAAAGTAACTCAACAATAATAGGTAAAATATAAACATTCACTGATGGAAAGAATTGCTGTGTGAACTCAGAAAATATTTTTCAAAAATACTGTGACTTCCTCAGGGCCCTCTAGCCCCTGACCTTGAAGGTGCTATTTCTAGTTAGAAGGTAAGATTCACTATTGGGTAGGAAAACCATAGCCAAACCATTGGAATATGGAAGTCAGAGGTTAAGGAAGTTTACTTGGAAATAGATAAAAAAGCAAGTTGTGAGTAGAAACCAAAAACCAAAAAGATAGGTGAGATTGTAGCAAATGGAGGCAAGTGTCTGAGATCCATAGACAGACCCAGAGCACATAAGACTAGCTCAGCAAGGACCTGTATGTCAACAAGGAAAAGCAAACAGGTCCTTAGGACCCACTGGCTTCATAGTTGCCACAGGAACAGCACCTCCAAGGGCTACTAGGAATATAGAAATTGGAACAATCAGTGGTCTATATGTCCAGCCTTGTATAAGTTGGCCTTCTTAGTGTCCTCAGGCCAGACTACTCTAATAAGGGGTGGCAAAAATTAACCTTACCTGTTTGAGCCCCAATTTTCTTACCTATAAAATGGTATTAATACCCACACTGCCTATCTCAAAGTGACAGTACAAGTATATATCATTGTTAAATTAGGTTGAACCATTGCCAATATTTGCTCATTTTTAACCTATACAAAAAGCAATTTGATATGGTTCAATCAAACTTGGTGCAGACCATGAGGTATTATTCATCATTGTACTTCCAGCATCAAACACAGTGACTGACACAGGGGAAGCACCCGATAAACATTCTAACAGCTTTATTGAGGTCTAATTCACTTAAAACAAACTGCTCATATTTCAAGTATGCAATATGATGAGTCTTTACATGTTTATACACCTGTAAAATCATCATCACAATCAAGATATAGTGAACACATCTATCACCCAAAAATATTTCCTCATCAATAAAAATTTATTGAAGAAATAGGAGGGGAAGACGTGGGTGCCATACTGCCCTGGAGACTACAAAACACCAACAGCAAGGGATTATGGCCAAAGCCCAACCAGGTGGTTCTTATTCCTCACCCCTTTACCCAGGGTGCAGGGCCCAGAGATGATGGAGAAGACAGAAGCATCTAGGGCCATGATACAATTTGAGGGTCACAAAGACAATGGTGCCCCTGATGGCATAGTGCTCTGACTTCTTGGAAGAATTAATACATCTATTCTGCTCCAGGTCACGTTCCCAGCTTTGCTGTAAACTACAACTTGTAATGTTGTGTGGTTTTGTTTGTCTAAATTTTTTAAGCCTTATTGTAAGTGTTCCTATTTCTCCACATCCTCTCCAGCATCTGTTGTTTCCTGACTTTTTAATGATCACCACTCTAACTGGCATGAGATGATATCTCATTGTGGTTTTGATTTGCACTTTTCTAATGACTAGTGACAGTGAGCTTTTGTTCATACGTTTGTTGGCCGCATAAATGTCTTCTCTTGTGAAGGGTCTTTTTGTATCCTTTGCCCAGTTTTTGATGGGGTTGTTTGTTTTTTTCTTGTAAATTTGTTTGAGTTATTTGTAGATTCCAGATATTAGCCCTTTGTCAGACGGATAGATTTCAAAAATGTTCTCCCATTCTGTAGGTTGCCTGTTCACTCTGATGATAGTTTCTTTTGCTGTGCAGAAGTGTAAATTAGTTCAACCATTGTAGAAAACAGTGTGGCAATTCCTCAAGGGTCAAGAACCAGAAATACCATTTGACCCAGGAATCCCATTACTGGGTATATACCAAAGGATTATAAATAATTCTACAATAAAGACACATGCACACGTATGTTTATTGCAGCACTATTCACAATATCAAAGACTTGGAACCAACCCAAATGCCCATCAATGATAGACTGGATAAAGAAAATGTGGCATATATACACCATGGAATACTGTGCAGCCATAAAAAGGATGAGTTCATGTCCTTTGCAGGGATATGGATGAAGCTGGAAACCATCATTCTCAGCAAACTAATACAGGAACAGAAAAACAAACAGCACATGTTCTCACTCATAAGTGGGAATTGAACAATGAGAACACATGGACACAGGGAGGGGAACATCACACACCAGGGCCTGTCTTGGGGTGGGGGGCTAGGGGAGGGACAGCATCAGGAGAAATACCTAAAGTAGATGACGGGTTGATGGGTGCAGCAAACCACCATGGCACGTGTATACCTATGTAACAAACCTGCACATTCTGCACATGTATCCCAGAACTTAGAGTATAATTTTTTAAAAAAAGAATCTTCTTAGAGGGCTGCTGAGAGCCATTTGGTCCTTTGGTCCTTACCAGTGTACCTTGAACATACCTGGATAATTACCTTCATCTCCCTGACTCATTCTTACTCGTGCATGCATGTCTCTTACAAGACTGTGAGCCTCTTAAGGGCAGGAACCATGTGTTTGCTGTTCATCTTTTCATTTTCAGCATTTAATTCACTGCCTGCACATAATAGAAAATAAATGAATAAAGAAATGAATGAATGAATGAAAAAAAGCCTTATTGATCAGGAAAGCATTTTAGTGCAGATTGGGTAGCTTTAAATCTCATTCTTTTATGAGATTTTATTATTACATTGTCTTTAGGAATAAACTTGGACAGAGATGGATGGCAAAGAGTGCTAAAATGAAACCAAACTGTAATTTTGAGTGATTTCACAGCCAAGATATGGTGCTTTACTCATATTTATGACAGTATGCAGTATTGGAAACTTCCACAGGGCAGTAGGGGCTGCCTAATTAGCTGGGAAATTGGAGATTGTCCAAGCCTCATCTAAGTGGGGCAAGCCTAATAGCTCATCTCTGCTTGAAGTGACAGAGAATTGAGGACAGTCCTGACTTCACCCTGAACTTTTGCTTTGCCCAGGATAACCAGGTCTAAGAAACAAACTCTTCCAGCCATTTCCTATGAGCATTTTACCCAGGCCAGGTCAACCTGGCTTTCTGTGTAGAATTCAAAACAGCATAAGATATGGAAAGCTCAGAATGTTGGTTTCTATACTAGGAGGAAGAAAAACATGGATGATTTCAAATTCATGTGAGAAACTGATGATCTCTAATGAGAAAGCCCAGCAGATATCTACCTTGTAGTATTTTCTTGTGGTGACTGGATGTTGAATGTTATATTGATGGCAGACAAGATCTTTGAGATTACTAAAAATTTTTAAATATCTTTCTAGCATCAGAATATAAAGTACAAAGAAAAACATACATGGAAACCCAACATATATAATGTATAAAAACACAGTAGGTTTGATTGAAATTGGTCATCAAGGCATCTACCCTCTCACTACATTGAGGGGTACAGAGGCACATTTATGGACTCCTAGGGCTCTGCTGAGGACTATTTAAAATGTCTAGTTTCTGTAAGCCTCAGTTTTCTCCTCCGTAAAACTGAAAGAACTCTAGTATCTAGCTTTTAGGGTAGTTGTAAAGACCAAATACAATAATATGTTAAAGAATTTTTGTAGTGTCCAGTAGTACATGGAAAACTCTCAATAAAAGTAAACTTCCTTCCTTCCCCATATCCCTGAGCCTTTCATTTTGCAATTAAGAGAATTGCCTACTAGAGAGAAAAGTGATTGACCTTGGTTAAAGATGTTAGTAGTACAGGTAAAGCAGCTCTCTCATCTCCCACTCCAGTGTGCCTTCCAGGATACCACAGTTGTCGCCCCTCCCTCTGCTGAAATTCTGAGATAATAAAAAAGGTGTCTGGTCCTTAATGCCTTTGAGATTCTGTCTAACTGAACCTGATAACAAAATAAAGACGGTCACCCTCCCTCAAAAGTCACATAAATAAGTAAAGAAGGGACCTGGATGTTTTTCAAGCACAGGGAATCACAGTTCTATTAGCTGTAACTCACCCTAAATCTATAGATTACTAAATTCATAGACTTCAAATGACAGTGATGGTCTCCCAGAAAGCTAAACCACCTAGACAGGAAGGAACTTAACAGAAGTGCTGCTTATAAAGTCACCAAAGGTATTCTGCACCACCTCTGCATAGGAGCAAAACCATTAACAGGCAGGGCATTAACGTCCAGTGACTTCCAAAATGGCAGAGCTCTGCATATGTGATCTGACTCCACTGGTCTTTGAACATGGCCTTGGATGCAATTGTAAACTGAATAATCCTTGCTCATTAGCATTTGAAGAAGACAGGTAAACAAGAATTACAGAAACATAAAATGTGCCGTATTTTAATATTATGCATGTTTTATTGCTTTAGAAGAGTGTTTAAAGTAGTCAAAGAAATTCTTCTGCAGTCCTTCAGTACCCCCAGTCATTCTTCAAAAGATAGTAATGTGTCCTCTCATTATTTCAACATGTAGGGTGTTCCCACTCTTCCTACACCGAAGTCGAATGTTATTTAAATCAAATATGATTTTAATTTTCACACTGACTGAGATTTGTAGCGTGGAGCTAGGCAGCTTAAAAGGAGGCTTTGGCTTTCCTCTTAGCCAGTCCTCCCTGCTACTGCTTGATAAAGTCATCTTGTCCATAAATGGAGATACTTTGCATATTGGTTAGGAATTCTTCCTGCTGCCAGTAAATTTTACCAGTCCTGCCAATAAGCACAGATGATCTATCCCGTCACTTTCCAATTAGAGCAGGGCCAAATATTTGTCACATGTGTACAAAATGTATGTTGACCCTGATGGATGATAGATGACATTCCTTTGTTCGTTTGTAAATAGAAACCTATGAAATCAAGTGAACTTGCAGATAAAATTCAGATGGCTGATTTACTTGTACATGCAAAGAATTAGCTTTGTTGGCAGGATTCACCCATTGGAATTTGTTAGTTATGTTTCTCAAATAATGGATCCTAGGTTTCTGGGGCACTGTGGATTTACCACGTGAGTTATGACAAGAGGTAGAGGTCTTTGTGACTTCTTTGATACCACCTATCTTGTAGATTGTCGTAATAAACTTCTGATTCTCACCTCTGATTAGACTATTTTTAAGATTATACCGAAGTGTTATATATAACCAATTGAAAAGGAAATTACTTCTTAGATTTATAAGGGTTCAGAATCCAGTGAAACTTTTTATGATTGAACAAAAATGCATTAAAATGAACTGCTAAAAGGAGACATGAAGAAACGTCATAAAACATAAAATGTTAGACTTGAGAGATACTTTCAAGGTAAAATAGTCTAGCGATTTCCAACCTGAGGTTCTAAGGTTTCTATAGGTTTTCTAAGCCTTATATTAAGGCATTTGGAACTGTTTCAAATTGGAAGTCCTAGTTTCTCAAAATAAAGCTACACAGGCTAAGTAGAATATTAAGTATCATTGCATTGGGCTGGAGTTTTTATGAGATTTGTGTGCTTTATCTGGCTACCTCATATTCATCAGAAGCTCTGATTGACAGACTCATGTATGTTTAGCCACTTAAATGTAAAAAAATTACTTACTGTTTAGTAAAAAGAAGTTTGCAGAATGGGTTTAATATTTTGAATTGTGAAGTCCATGGTATTCCAAGGGTGGGGATAGGTAATGTTTTAAAGAGACCTTGGTTGTGAGAAGGTTGAACCTCACTGAACTTGTCAAAAGCCTTGTATTAAAAATGATCAGACTGAGGCACAAAACATTCCTGTCCCTTATTGGTCATTGCAGATCACTTGAAAGTGCAAGGGTAATAACTTATGTACTAATCAATAATGCATATCTTAGCACTTCCACTAATATATTTGTTTTCTCTGTATATCAGCCTTTTATTTTATAACCCACTCTACTGAAAAAAAAAATTTCAGATTTATGCATCACGTAAGTCTTTACTCATTATTCTTAAATTCCCCAGTCTGATTTTATTAACTTTTCTTGGGCTGTTATCTATACAGTTGAGTGAGTTTACCATCTTAACTGAATTAAATAGTCAATTCAGTCAAAATATCAGAGGGTATTTTATTTATCCCAATGGAGTCATATTATATGTGGCAAAATATAAATAGATCAGAAGTTCACTCTGTACTGATAAACTCAGCAATTCCTGGACTGAAAGTGGTATGCCAGCAGTATGGTATTTTGTCACTAACCCAGAAAAAAGAAGAAACATCCAGCTCCTTGGAGCTCTTCCTATGCTGCTAGATAACAACATCTCTACTTTTCCCTTTGTCTTACACCAAGTTCCTGAAGAAACAGACTTTGAAATGAAATTTGTGTGCAGGAGTTTTCTTGAGCAATGCTGTCAGGACTAGTACGGTAAAGGAATGGGAGAAGCGAGTTTTGGCAGAGAGGTTCTACTGATATGCAGCTGCAACAAAGGCCTTAGCTGGTCCTATGGGTGAGTTCTGGAGGTAAGATGGCCCTTTTGAGTTGTACTGAACCAACATAAGGGGTCCAGGCTTCGTACTCCCATATTTCCAGCCATTGGATGTCGGCTACCCCTGGGGAGAAAGCTTAATGTTGAACATAGCAGTTTCCTTTGGCTGATGGAGTGATTCCTAGGTAAAAACTCAGCTTGGCAGCCAACACTCCAGTTAGTGGAATGAGTGCTTCATTCCTGATGTGAGAATCTGGGAGCACACCAAACAGCTATTACAGCCTCCTTTTCTTAACTCCTCTTGTGGGCCCCCTCTATAAACAATGACTTCTCTGCATTTTTTTCCATGTAAGTGGAAACCTAGAGAGTAGACCTAGACATTTTTCCTTTCCTGCAAATCTTCCTTATAAAAGGTAAAGCATTTTTGAGAGCTGGCCAGCTAGGGTTAATGTGAAGTTTATAGCTGATAGAGAAAAACGAACAGGGCTTAGGTGTGTTTGAAATTCCTTTTATTACTTGAGGAGCTTTCTTCTGCTATTCAGGTATATAAAGATTAGAAGACAAAGTGAAGTTAACAAAAGAAATGAATCATTTAAATAGCATGGTTGCCATTCTGCAGTGATCTGAAAAATCCAATATTCCCATTTAAATCAGATTCACTTTCATCTAGAGAAAAATACTTGACCTTTTCCAGTGACCACCTAAGTAGAAGGTCAGACAGACCAAGAAAATGCCTCAACCTTCTCTGTTTCCTTTTATTCTTCTAGCCTTCCTTTATTTCCATCTATTCTGTGTCTTTAACTTTCCTTGCACTGAAAATCTATTTATCATATTGTGCCTACATGAAACAGAAGTATCAGAAAATAAGAATTTTATTATTTTAGTTTGTTGAAATAATGTACATTCCCTTCACCCCTGCAAAGGTATTGACTGGGTTCAAATAGGTTTGTGTGTAGGGGTACAGCCATTAAAATTATGCAGAAACATTTACATATCATATTTTATAAATGTTTTTAAGTAATGTATCACTTCTCAACCTGCAAGTTATAGCTTATCAAGCTAAAGAAGCAAATTTGGAAGACAATATTCTCATTCTATCTTTCTGTATTTTAGGTATGTGACATCAAAGGTCATTGGTTTAAGAAACCTGGTTCGTGATAAGTTAGGAATTGCTTACTAAAACTTCATAGTCCCTCAAAAGTCCAAATACCACATCAACCATTTGGAAAAGAATGAAGGCTAGTATGGTTTTGCTGTGAACCCATCCAAATCTCATCTTGAATTGTAGCTCCCATAATCTCCATGTGTCATGGGAGGGACCTGGTGGGTGGTAATTGAATCATAGGGATGGATTTTTCCCTTTCTGTTCTCGTGATAGTGAAAAAGTCTCATGAGATCTGATGGTTTTATAGAGGGGAGTTCCCCTACACACTCTCTCTTGCCCACTGTCATGCAAGATGTGTCTTTGCTTCTCCTTCACCTTCCACCATGATTGTGAGGCCGCCCCAGCCATGTGAAACTGTGAGTCCATTAAAGCTCTTTTTCTTTATAAATTACCCAGTCTTGGGTATTTCTTTATAGCAGTATGAAAATGGACTCATATCAGTATGAAAATACATTAAGTTGGTACCAGTAGAGTGGGGTACTGCTATTAAGATACCCCAAAATGTGGAAGCAACTTTGGAACTGGGTAACACACAGAGGTTGGAACAGTTTGGAGGACTCAGAGGATGACAGGAAGATGTGGAAAGGTTTAGAGCTTCCCACAAGAGACTTGTTGAATGCTTTTGACCAAAATGCTGATAGTGATATGGACAATGAAGTCCAGGCTGAGGTGGTCTCAGATGTAAATGTGGAGCTTATTGGGAACTGGAGCAAAGATGAGTCTTACTAGGCTTTAGCAAAGAGACTTGTGGCATTTTTCCCCTGCCCTAGAGATCTGTGGATCTTCGAACTTGAGAGAGATGATTTAGGGTATCTGGCCGAAGAAATTTCTAAGCAGCAAAACTTTCAAGAGGTGAGTAGGTTGCTCTTAAAAAACCTTCAGTTTTATTCATTCACAAAGATATAGTTTGGAATTAGAAGTTATGTTTAAAAAGGAATGCAGAATGGGTAGTAGAAGAAGGTAGTCATCATTACCAGCTACTACCACATGACCAGTTGCAGAAATTAGGACTGTACTTATCACGAGTATTTCCTCCTTATTTTGTTAAGAACATGTTTGTGCATTTATACACTTGTAGTAAGAAAATATCTTTTTGGCCGGGGGTGGTGGCTCACACCTGTAATCTCAGCACTTTGGGAGGCCGGGGCAGGTGGTTCACCTGAGGTCAGGAGCCTGACCAGCCTGACCAATATGGTGACCAATATGGTGAAACCCTGTCCCTACTAAAAATGCAAAAATTAGCCAGGCGTGGTGCCACACACCTGTAATCTCAGCTACTTGGGAGGCTGAGGCAGGAGAATTGCCTAAACCTGGGAGGCGGAGGTTACGGTGAGCCAAGATCGCACCACTGTACTCCAGCCTGGGCAACAGGAGCAAAACTCCATCTTGGAAAAAAAAAATCTTTTTATTTCATTTCCTTTTCCTTATCATGTAACATAAGATTTATTGACTTTATATCAGCATTTAAGTGCTGTTAACTTGATGTAATAGCATTTAGGTTAAGGATTAGTGCACTTTAACTTTAGGTTAAGGATTAGTGAAGGGTAGCTGTATTACGTTAAGCATAATTATGACCTTATTATTGTCTTTATTTGAAGATTATATATGATTTCAGGAGATATGTAAAGGTTCAAGTTGGCAAGGGGTGGACTTGTAATGGGTTAACATTGAGTGTCAACTTGATCGCATTGAAGAATGCAAAATATTGTTTCTGGGTGTGTCTGTGAGCATGATGCCAAAGGATATTAACATTTGAGTCAGTGGACTGGGGGAGACAGACATAACCTCAATCTGGGTGGGCACTATCTAATCAGCTGCCAGTATGGCTAGAATAAAGCAGGCAGGAGAAGATGGAAGAGTAGACTTGCTGAGTCTTCTGGCCTTCATCTTTCTCCCTTGCTGGATGCTTCCGGCCCTCAAACATCAGATTCCAAGTTCTTCAGCTTTTGGACTCTTGGACTTACACCAGTGGTTTGCCAGGGGCTCTCAGGCCTTTGGCCTCAGACTGAAGGCTGCATTGTCGCTTTCCTCCTTTTGAGGTTTTGGGACTTGGACTGATCCACCACTGGCTTCCTTGCTCCTCAACTTGCAGCAGACAGTCTATCATGGGACTTTACCTTGTGATCATGTCAGTCAATTCTCCTTAATAAACTCCCTTTCATATATACATCTATCCTATTAGTTCTGTCCCTCTAGAGAACCCTGATTAATACAAAGGCCAGGATTCATTCAGCTCAATGGTCAATTCCTTCTTAATTTGTTTTATATTAAGAGACACCCCAGAAGAAAAAGCACAGTTTAGAACTATGGATACCTGGGTTCTAATCTTAACAGAAGCACTTATCAAGTAGTTACACATTTGGCTTTAATTGAAGCATTTCATGAATCTTAATCTTATGCCATCGGGCTACAGGTTTTATAGCAAAGACAAGCTCTTCTTGAGGGGGATGAAGGCATTGTTAGAGCAGTCATCTTATGAAATAAATTGATAATTTTATTTTTAAAACATCAAGTACTTTTGCAAAGAAGTGATCTGGTGATACACTGAAAAATCTTCTGGCTATGAAAATGTTGACACACCTTTAGGATTTAACTACAGCAAAAACGTGTCTTCAATTCCTGTCAACACATCATGTTTCTGCATCTCAGTTTTCATATTAGCAAGATAACTATCAACATTTGCTTTGTTACATAGTATATTTAGAAGAAAAAGTAAAACTGTATTGTCAGAGGTCACAGTAACTTCCTCCTTCAGTTTTAGTTGACACAATCCTTCACACATTCTGTGAAACTCATCCCTTCTAGATTCCAGGAACCCATCAAGCTCTGTTTGTTTCGATTTTTCTTGTTCTATCTGTGTAGCATTCCTTCCTCCCAGGTGTGGGGCAAGACCCCTCTGGAATAAGGGTCCTCAAGGGAGAAGGGAGAAGGGAAAAGGGAGATGCTGACCTTTCTAAGTTTTAAGACTTGCTTTGGAAGAAAAGAGTTCTAGTTTCTACAGCCTGCCTTGGGGAAGAAAAATTCTGGTTACTTTGACTTGCTTCGGGGAGAAGAGAAGAATTTCCTTCTTGGTCTCATTTGATGGTTTCTCCTTTTCACTCTAGCAGACCATGAGCATCTTCTAAGTTTCTATCATCGGTATCTGCCCTTCTTCATGCTCAGTCACTCCTTTAGGGGCAGTGTCTATCTAAGCCCATAGTTGCTGATGAAAAATCTAATTCTGACCTCTCCTTTGCAATTGTTTCCTGTATCTCAAGGTTTTCCGTCTTTTTGAGAGCTCGAGTCCTATGATCCTTTCTTCTTATGAGTGTCCATGCTACATACTGCTTACATTTTTCTCCCATTTGTTCAACAGTATTTTCATATGCAAAATGAGGATAACAATAGTATCTACTTCATAGAGTTAAATACTCAATAAATATGTGCTATAATAATAAAAACTCTGACTCCCAGAGTGCCTAGTGCAGAGTTTCACATATGATGAATACTAATGAATAGAGTGCCATTGAAATAGACCTATACACGTTTTGATGCTAAAGTCCTAACTCTCTTCTTCAGAGTAATAGCCAG
Organism: Gorilla gorilla gorilla; assembly: GCF_029281585.2. Lineage (NCBI taxonomy): Eukaryota > Metazoa > Chordata > Mammalia > Primates > Hominidae > Gorilla > Gorilla gorilla. The sequence goes on along the minus strand of NC_073247.2, from coordinate 149,915,043 downwards.
CCCTCAGAGCTTTATCACTCCTTACGTTACATGTCATGCTCCATCTATGATGACTTCTCTCCTTAATTGAATGGATCTTTCTTTCATGATTTTTACTCTCTTAATCTGTTTGCAGACGCCATCCTCACTACTGAGCACAAACTCTGTCCTCCTTCACTTCTCACCTTCTTTGGGTCTTAACTTAGATATCACTTCCTCTAAGAAGTCTTTCATTACTCCCAAATCCATGTTAGATTCCTTTTCTAGGCAGTTCCATAGAATCCATCTCCGTATAGTTTATAATTATTATACGTGTATCTGTTTCTATTTCCCATTAGATCATAACTTCTCTGAAGTCAAGGACCTTTCACTGTCTTATTTAGTATTATAATCTCATTGTCTGGCCCAGTATGTGATACACAGTGTGTGCTTAATAAATGAATGAGCATTGCTTTGGCAATGCCTTACCACCACCAATATGCAAACACAGTCTCCCCTTGTGAGATATCCTTGAAATTCATCTAAACCTGATTCTGCTATAAGAAAGTTTAAGACAGGGACACGTACCAGCCTATACTTCCCCAGGAACACGCATTTACCCACAAAAATTGGATGTAAAAATAAAATCTCTAGAGTCTTTCCAACATTTTATAACCCTAATTAGCTATAGCCATTACCAATCTCTGCCTATCTCACTCTGCTGAAGTGCCTGAGTCCCACCAGTTCAAGGTAGTGCCAATTTCAAACCAAAGGACCATCCTCAGAGGCAGCAATCAAAAGAGGATGACAAAAGAACAGAGGAGTCAAGCTAAATCCTTTCATTTGTCATACAATTTGCTGCAGCCAGAATTGGTCAATAGCTTGGCACTTCACAAAGCCTTGTATTCCCTGATACCTTGTAGGAACATGAGTTACATAATGACTAAGGGAAAAATGCCAGCCACTGAGTTGCCAAAAGATACAATTATGATTAAACCTGGCACTTTGGAAAAAGCAGATCCAACTGCACCCGATTCTATTGCACCTGGTATATTTTTTTTTCTATAGAAACAACTTAATAAGTTTGCTGTCCTTTTAGGAGCTCACCTATATCATTAGAAATCAACATTAAAGCCAGAAAGCCTGACTATGAAACATCTTGGAAAATTCAAGGTAAATAACTATTTTCTAACATTTAGAGTTTAAGGTTTTAATAAAATCAGAAAATACTTGGAAAAGAAGTCACCAGTACCTTTTGTACTGAAAATTGTTGAGGAGTTTCAGTATGATGAAATGAGCATGTCACACCCATAAATGAACCTCTAAGATTAATTTGATTACTTCTCTACAACAGCAAAATTCCATAATGAAATAATGTTGCTTGAGGTCTTCTCTTGCTTTGGAGTTGGATAATCTAAATTATGTAACCTCTAGTTGATTTTCACTTCATCACGTATCAAGGATCATCTCTGCAGATAGAAAGAAAATTTTCTGTTGAGCTGCATGTTAGCTCATTGAGAAGGGCAAAGAATTATAGATGGAGGCACTTTGTTGGATTAAGCTTCTTGATAACAGGAATACTCTAGAATCAATGACACATCCAGTATGGTTACCACACAGATAGAAAGGGGGAGCTCTGTGAAATCAGGAGGACTTTGGTTTCAACCATTGCTTGGCAACTAGCTTTTTGTGTGACTATGAGAAAGACATTTGCTGTCTTTGAGCAAATTGGTTTAAGCAAATTGGTGGAGGCTGTCAGATAAATACATTCTTTATAGCTGAGTGACAGGTTCTTTCTTGAAGGGAGATCCAGAAAACACACCCCCATAGTAGCTGTAAGGGCAATTTTTATTGTATTATAAAAAGAATTATATTATAAAACTTAAAGTTTGCAATAACCTGCTATTGTCTACATAGTAAGCCTAGACTTCTGTCTAGCTTGTGAGATATCCGTAATGTTGGCCTGTCCTTCTTAGCCAATCTTATTTATATTACATTCCAGCATGAACCCTCTTTTGGAGGAATGGATACATTAGAAAAGTCTCATGTTGGAAGGAAATGATCAGATCCTTGTCATGATCAGTCATAGTCTGGGGGCTGCCAGCAGAATAGTAAGTCTTTATTTAAGGGATATCTAAATGACTGAACTTTATGGCTAAAGTAAACTCTGTTTAGGCTAGGTCAGTTTACATGGGAAAGGCTCCATGGGAAGATATTTGAACTAGTTCTAAGTAAGATGTGACTCTAACATCTTGCATCGATTATAGTATGAAAAATTAAAAAGTGTGATACCAGTGAAGATGTAGGGAAAAGGAACTACAAAGCTTGCTCCACTATAACAATTACTTAATAACTGGGAGAACTTGGCAGAGTAAAGCTTTTAAGAACTCTGGAAACTAACCAAAAGCCTGCAGCAACCCAAAGAGCACTTATTCAACAAAAAACTCTGAATCTCAATAAGAACAGTGAGATTCATGGCATTTTAATACCACATGTCATGATCCCCAGCTCAGTCTTGAAAAGTTGACATTCCCCTGCTGACATTCCCAGTACTAGTAGAAGAGGGAGCAGCATAGGCTTTATTCACAACTGTCCTTAGTTTATCTGTGTAACTGATGCTTGGAAGAGTAGCTCAAACTGAAAGCTTTACTTCTTAAATTCAAATAAGACAAGGGTGCTCACTCTCACCACTTTTATTGGAAGTCCTAGCCAAAGCAATCAGGCAAGGAAAATAAGTGAGTAAAACACATCCAAATCAGAATGAAAGAAATAATATTGTCCCTGTTTGAAGACTACATGATCTTATACATAGAAAATTCTATACTCCATTAAAAAATCTGTTAAAACTAATAAACAAATTCAGTAAAGTTGCAGGATACAAAACCAACATACAAAAATCAGTTGTGTTTTTATACACTAACAACACACTCTCTAACAAGGAAGTTAGAAAGGCAATCCCATTTACAATAGCAGCAAAAAGAATAACATATTTAGGATTAAACTAACGTAATGAAAGGCTTGTACACATAAAACTACAAAACTTTCATGAAAGAAATTAAAGAAGACAGAAATAAAGGGAGAGACATCTTTTTTAATTTTTTATTTATATTTATTTATTTTAATTATACTTTAAGTTCTAGGGTACACGTGAACAACGTACAGGTTTGTTACATTGTATACATGTGCCATGTTGGTGTGCTGCACCCATCAACTCGTCATTTACATTAGGTATATCTCCTAATGCTATCCGTCCCCCCTCTTCCGACCCCACGACATGCCCCAGGGTGTGATGTTCTCCACCCTGTGTCTAAGTGTTCTCATTGTTCAATTCCCACCTGTGAGTGAGAACATAGTGTTTGGTTTTCTGTCCTTATGATAGTTTGCTCAGAATGATGTTTTCCAGCTTCATCCATGTCCCTACAAAGGACATGAACTCATCATTTTTTATGGCTGCATAGTATTCCATGGTGTATATGTGCCACATTTTCTTAATCCAGTCTATCATTGATGGACATTTGGGTTGGTTCCAAGTCTTTGCTATTGTGAATAGTCCCACAATAAACATACGTGGGTATGTGTCTTTATAGCAGCATGATTTATAATCCTTTGGGTACATACCCAGTAATGGAATGGCTGGGTAAAATGGTATTTCTAGTTCTAGATCCCTGAGGAATTGCCACAATGTCTTCCACAAAGGTTGAACTAGTTTACAGTCCCACCAACAGTGTAAAAGTGTTCCTATTTCTCCAATCCTCTCCAGCACCTGTTGTTTCCTGACTTTTTAATGATCGCCATTCTAACTGGTATGAGATGGTATCTCATTGCGGTTTTGATTTGCATTTCTCTGATGGCCAGTGATGTGAGCATTTTTTCATGTGACTGTTGGCTGCATAAATGTCTTCTTTTGAGAAGACTCTGTTCATATCCTTTGCCCACTTTTTGATGGGGTTGTTTGATTTTTTTCTTATAAATTTGTTTAAACTCTTTGTAGATTCTGGATATTAGACCTTTGTCAGATGGGTAGATTGTAAAAATTTTCTCCCATTCTGTAGGTTGCCTGTTCACTCTGATGGTAGTTTCCTTTGCTGTGCAGAAGCTCTTTAGTTTAATTAGATCCCATTTGTCAATTTTGGCTTTTGTTGCCAATGCTTTTGGTGCTTAAGTCATGAAGTCTTTGCCCATGCCTATGTCCTGAATGGTATTGCCTAGGTTTTCTTCTAGGGTTTTTATGGTTTTAGGTCTAACATTTAAGTCTTTAATCCATCTTGAATTAATTTTTGCATAAGATGCAGGGAAGGGATCCAGTTTCATCTTTCTACATATGGCTAGCCAGTTTTCCCAGTACCATTTATTAAATAGAGAATCCTTTCCCAATTTCTTGTTTTTGTCAGGTTTGTCAAAGATCAGATGGTTGTAGATGTGTGGTATTATTTCTGAGGGCTCTGTTCTGTTCCATTGGTCTATCTCTCTGTTTTGGTCCCAGTACCATGCTGTTTTGGTTACTGTACCCTTGTAATTTAGTTTGAAGTCAGGTAGTGTGATGCCTCCAGCTTTGTTCTTTTGGCTTAGGATTGTCTTGGCAACGCAGGCTCTTTTTTGGTTCCATATGACTTTTAAAGTAGTTTTTTCCAATTCTGTGAAGCAAGTCATTGGTAGCTTGATGGGGATGGCATTGAATCAATAAATTACTTTGAGGAGTATGGCCATTTTCACAATGTTGATTCCTCCTATCCATGAGCATGGAATGTTCTTCCATTTGTTTGTGTCCTCTTTTATTTCATTGAGCAGTGGTTTGTAGTTCTCCTTGAAGAGGTCCTTCCCATCCCTTGTAAGTTGGATTCTTAGGTAATTTATTCTCTTTGAAGCAATTGTGAATGGGAATTCACTCATGATTTGGCTCTCTGTCTGTTATTGGTGTCTAGGAATGCTTGTGATTTTTGCACATTGATTTTGTATCCTGAGACTTTGCTGAAGTTGCTTATCAGCTTAAGGAGATTTTGGGCTGAGACGATGGCGTTTTCTAAATATACAATCATATCATCTGCAAACAGGGACAATTTGACTTCCTCTTTTCCTAATTGAATACCCTTTATTTCTTTCTCTTGCATGATTGCCCTGACCAGAACTTCCAACACTATGTTGAATAGGAGTGGTGAGAGAGGGCATCCCTCTCTTGTGTCAGTTTTCAAAGGGAATGCTTCCAGTTTTTGCCCATTCAGTATGATCTTGACTGTGGGTTTGTCATAAATAGCTCTTATGATTTTATAATACGTCCCATCAATACCTAGTTTATTGAGAGTTTTTAGCATGAAGGGCGGTTGAATTTTGTCAAAGGCCTTTTCTGCAACTATTGAGATAATCATGTGGTTTTTGTCTTTGGTTCTGTTTATATGATGGATTAGGTTTATTGATTTGCATATGTTGAACCAGCCTTACATCCCAGGGATGAAGACAACTTGTTCGTGGTGGATAAGCTTTTTGATGTGCTGCTGGATTCAGTTTGCAAGTATTTTATTGAGGATTTTTGCATTGATGTTCATTAAGGATATTGGTCTAAAATTCTCTTTTTTTTTGTTGTGCCTCTGCCAGGCTTTGTATCAGGATGATGCTGGCCTCATGAAATGAATTAGGGAGGATTCCTTCTTTTTGTATTGATTGGAATAGTTTCAGAAGGAACGATATCAGCTTCTCTTTGTAACTCTGGTAGAATTTGGCTGTGAATCCGTCTGGTCCTGGACTTTTTTTGGTTGGTAAGCTATTAATTATTGCCTCAATTTCAGAGCCTGTTATTGGTCTATTGAGGGATTCAACTTCTTCCTGGTTTAGTCTTGGGAGGGTGTATGTGTCCAGGAATATATCCCTTTCTTCTAGATTTTCCAGTTTATTTATGTAGAGGTCTTTATAGTACTCTGATGGTAGTTTGTATTTCTGTGGAATTGGTGGTGATATCCCGTTTATCATTTTTTATTGTGTCTATTTGATTCTTCTCTCTTGTCTTCTTTATTAGTCTTGCTGGTGGTCTATACATTTTGTCAATCTTTTCACAAAACCAGCTCCTGGATTCATTGATTTTTTTTTAAGGATTTTTTGTGTCTCTATCTCCTTCAGTTCTGGTCTGATCTTAGTTATTTCTTGCGTTTTGCTAGCTTTTGAATGTGTTTGCTCTTGCTTCTCTAGTTCTTTTAAGTGTGATGTTAGGGTGTCAATTTTAGATCTTTCCTGCTTTCTCTTGTGGGCATTTATTGCTCTAAGTTTCCCTCTACACACTGCTTTAAATGTGTCCCAGAGATTCTGGGATGCTGTGTCTTTGTTCTCATTGGTTTCCAAGAACATCTTTATTTCTCCCTTCATTTCGTTATGTACCCAGTAGTCATTCAGGAGCAGGTTGTTCAGTTTCCATGTAGTTGAGCGGTTTTGAGTGAGTTTCTTAACCCTGAGTTCTGGTTTGATTGCACTGTGGTCTGAGAGACCATTCGTTATAATTTCTGTTCTTTTACATTTGCTGAGGAGTGCTTTACTTCCAACTATGTGGTCAATTTTGGAATAAGTGTGATGTGGTGCTGAGAAGAATGTATATTCTGTTGATTTGGGGTGGAGAGTTCTGTAGATGTCTATTAGGTCCACTTGGTGCAGAGCTGAGTTCAATTCCTGGATATCCTTGTTAACTTTCTGTCTCATTGACCTGTCTAATGTTGACAGTGGGGTGTTGAAGTCTCCCATTTATTTTGTGGCAGTTTAAGTCTCTTTGTAGGTCTCTAAGGACTTGCTTTATGAATCTGGGTGCTCCTGTATTGGGTGCATATATATTTAGGATAGTTAGCTCTTCTTGTTGAATTGATTCTTTTACCATTATGTAATGGCCTTCTTTGTCTCTTTTGATCTTCGTTGGTTTAAAGTCTGTTTTATCAGAGACTAGGGTTGCAACCCATGCTTTCATTTGTTTTCCATTTGCTTGGTAGATCTTCCTCCATCCCTTTATTTTGAGCCTATGTGTGTCTCTGCACATGAGATGGGTCTCCTGAATACAGCACACTGATGGGTCTTGACTCTTTATGCAATTTGCCAGTCTGTGTCTTTTAATTGGAGCATTTAGCCTATTTACATTTAAGGTTAATATTGTTATGTGTGAATTTGATCCTGTCATTATGATGTTAGCTGCTTATATTGCTCATTAGTTTATGCAGTTTTTTCCTAGCATCAACGGTCTTTACAATTTGGCATGTTTTTGCAGTGGCTGGCACCAGTTGTTCCTTTCCATGTTTATTCCTTCCTTCAGGAGCTCTTCTAAGGGAGGCCTGGTGGTTACAAAGTCTCTCAGCACTTGCTTGTCTATAAAGGATTTTATTTCTCCTGCACTTATGAAGCTTAGTTTGGCTGGATATGAAATTCTGGGTTGAAAATTCTTTTCTTTAAGAATGTTGAATATTGGCCCCCATTCTCTTCTGGCTTGTAGAACTTCTGCTGAGAGATATGCTGTTAGTCTGATGGGTTTCCCTTTGTAGTAACCCGACCTTTCTATCTCGCTGACCTTAATATTTTTTCCTTCATTTCAACTTTGGTGAATCTGACAGTTATGTGTCTTAGAGTTGCTCTTCTCGAGGAATATCTTTGTGGCGTTCTCTGTATTTCCTGAATTTTAATGTTGGTCTACCTTGCTAGGTTTGGGAAGTTCTCCTGGATAATATCCTGCAGAGTGTTTTCCAACTTGGTTCCATTCCCCCTGTCACTTTCAGGAACACCAGTCAGACGTAGATTTGGTCTTTTGACATAGTACTATATCTCTTGGAGGCTTTGTTCATTTTGTTTTACTCTTTTTTCTCTAAACTTCTCTTCTCCCTTCATTCCATTCATTTGATCTTCAATCACTGATACCCTTTCTTCCACTTGATCGAATCAGCTACTGAAGCTTGTGCATGCGTCACGTAGTTCTCATGCCGTGATTTTCAGCTCCATTGGGTCATTTAAGGTCTTCTCTACATTGTTTATTGTAGTTAGACATTCGTCTAATCTTTTTTCAAGGTTTTTAGCTTCTTTGCAATGGGTTCGAACATCCTCCTTTAGCTTGGAGAAGTTTGTTGTTGCCGATCGTCTGAAGCCTTCTTCTCTCAACTTGTCAAAGTCATTCTCTGTACAGCTTTGTTCCATGGCTGGCAAGGAGCTGCGTTCCTTTAGAGAAGAAGAGGTGCTCTGATTTTTAGAATTTTCAGCTTTTCTGCTTTGGTTTCTCCCCATCTTTGTGGTTTTATCTACCTTTGGTCTTTGATGATGGTGACATACAGATGGGGTTTTGTGTGGATGTCCTTTCTGTTTATTAGTTTCTCTTCTAACAGTCAGGACCAGCTGCAGGTCTGTTGGAGTTTGCTAGAGGTCCACTCCAGACCCTGTTTGCCTGGGTATCACCAGCAGAGGCTGCAGAAAAACAAATATTGCAGAACAGTAGATGTTGCTGCCTGATCCCTCCTCCAGAAGCTTCCTCTCAGAGGGGCACCCAGCTATATGAGGTGTCAGTTGGCCCCTACTGGGAGAGTACCTCCCAGTTAGGCTACTCAGGGGTCAGGGACCCACTTGAGGAGGCAGTCTGTCTGTTCTCAGATCTCAAACTCCATGCTGGGAGAACCACTACTCTCCTCAAAGCTGTCAGGGACGTTTAAGTCTGCAGAAGTTTCTGCTGCCTTTTGTTCAGCTATGCCCTGCCCCCAGAGGTGGAGTCTAAAGAGGCAGGCAGGCCTCCTTGAGCTGCTTTGGGCTCCACCTAGTTGAAGCTTCCAGGCCACTTTGTTTACCTCCTCAAGCCTCAGCAATGGCAGATGCCCCTCCCCCAGCCTCATTGCCACCTTGCAGTTCGATCTCAGACTGCTGTGCTAGCAGTGAGTGAGGCTCTGTGGGCGTGGGACCCTCCAAACCAGGCACACAATATAATCTCCTGGTGTGCCGTTCACTAAGACTGTTGTAAAAGCGCAGTATTAGGGTGGGAGTTTCCTGATTTTCCAGGTACCATCTGTCACAGCTTCCCTTTGCTAGGAAAGGGAATTCCCCTACCCCTTGCACTTCCCGGGTGAAGTGATGCCCCACCCTGCTTCAGCTCATGCTCTGTGGGCTGCACCCACTGTCTGACAAGCCCCAGTGAGATGAACCCAGTACCTCAGTTGGAAATGCAAAAATCACCCAAATTCTGCATCGCTCACGCTGGGAGCTGTAGACTGGAACTGTTCCTATTTGGCCATGTTGGAACCTCCAGTCAGAAAGGCATCTTAGGTTCATGAATTGGAAAACTTAATATTGTTAAAATGTCCATACTACCCAAAGCAATCTACAGATTCAATACAATCCCTAATACATCTCAAATAAATTTTTTTATTTGAGACTATGAATAGTTAAACAAATTTGAGGAGGAACAAAGCTAGAAGCATCATACTTCCTGATTTCAAAATAAATTTCAAAGCTACATTAATCAAACCAGTACAGTACTGGAATAAAGACATATATATAGGCTGGACACTGTGGCTCACACCTGTAATCCCAGCCCTTTGAGAGGCCAAGGTGGACAGATCACTTGAGCCCAGGATTTTGAGACCAGCCTGGCCAACATGGCAAAACACAGTCTCTACAAAAAATACAAAAATTAGCTGGGCATGATAGTACTAATTGGGAGGCTGATGTGGGAGGATCACTTATACCTGGAGGTCCAGGCTGCAGTGAGCTATGATCATGCCACTGCAACCAGTCTGGATGACAGAGTGAGACCCTATCTGAAAAATAAATAAAAAAAAAAAGAAGAAAGAAAGAAAGAGAGAAAGAAAAACAGATGACAGATGTATACACCAATAGAACGCAATAGAGAGGCCAGAAATAAATCCATGTATATATGGTCAACTGATCTTTGACAAGGGTGTCAAGAATACACAATGGGGAAGTGATAGTCTCTTCAACAAATGTTGTTGGAAAAATGGGATATCCACATGCCAAAAAAAAAAAAAATAAGAATGAACCCTTATTTCATACCATACACAAAAATCAATTCAAAATGGATTAACTACTTAAATATTAAGACCTGAAATTATAAAACTAGAAGAAAACTCAAGGAAAAGCTTCATGACATTAGTCTTGACTATAATTTCTTGGATGTGACAGCAAAAACAACTGGCAACAAAATAAACAAATGGGACTACATCAAACTAAAAAGCTTCTGCACAGCAAAGAAAACAATCAACATGGTGAAAAGGCACCCTATGGAATGGAATAAAATATTTGTATGTCATATATCTAATAAGGTGTCAATCTTCAAATATAAATAAGGTGTCAATCTTTATATAAAGAACTCATACAACTCAATAGTTAAAAAACCTATTAACCTGATTTAAAAATAGGCTAAGCAATAAAAGATGTACTAGTGACTTATTTTCCTAGTATTTTCTGATTTTGTTAAAGCCTTAAACTCTAGATGTTCAAAAACAGTTGTTTACCTTCATTTTTCCAAAGTGTTTCATAGCCCATACAAATGGGTAACAGGTATATAAGAAAATTCTCAGCATCAATAATCATAAGGGAAATGCAATTCAAAACCACAATGAGCTATCACCTTACTCCTGTCAGAATGGCTATTATCAAAGAAATAGACAACGACAGTTGATTAGGAGATGAAGAAATTGAACCCCTTGCACACTGTTGGTGGGAATGTAAAATGGACAAACTGATTCTAAAATTCCTGGGGAAATTCAAGGGACACTGAATAAGCAAAACAATTCTGAACAAGAAGAATAAAGTCAGAAGATTCACATTTCCTGATTTCAAAACTTACTACAAAGCTAGAGCTACAGCTCATTGTAATGATCAAAATACTGTGGCACTGGCATAAGTATAGACATATAGATCAATGGAGTAGAATTGAAAGTCCAGAAATAAACCCATTCATCTACAGTCAATTGATTATGACCGGGGTCTGGAGACCACTTAGTGAGGGAAATAATAGTCTTTTCAACAAACGGCTCTGGGACAACTGAATATCCATATGCAAAAGAATGAATTTGGACACCTGCCTTACACCATATATAAAATTAACTCAAAATATATCAAAGACTCAAATGTAAGAGCTGAAACTATAAATCTTTTAGAAGAAAACATATTAGTAAATCTTTTGACCTAAAATTTGGCAACAGTTTCTTAGATATGACAACAAAAGGGCAAGTAACAAAAGAAAAAATAGGTAAAATGGACTTTCTCAAATTTTTCAAAACTTGCACTTCAAAAGGACACTATTAAGAAAGTAAAAATGCACCCTACAAAATGGGAGAAAACAGGCCAGATACGGTGGCTCACACCTGTAATCCTAGCACTTTGGGAGGCTGAGGCAGGCAGATCACCTGAGGTTGGGACTTTGAGACCAGCCTGACCAACATGGAGAAACCCCATCTCTACTAAAAATACAAAATTAGCTGGGCATGGTGATGCATGCTTGTAATCCTAGCTACTCGGGAGGCTGAGGCAAGAGAATTGCTTGAACCTGGGAGGCGGAAGTTGTGGTGAGCCGAGATCGCACCATTGCACTCCAGCCTGGGCAACAAGAGCGAAACTCCATCTCAAAAAAAAAAAAAAAAATGGAGAAAATATTTGCAAAATATATACCTAACAAGGGTCTAGTATCCAGAATACATAAAGAACTCATACAACTCAACAAGAAAAATATAAACAACCCTATTAAAATGTACCAAAAAATTTAAATAGAGATTTTTAAGAAGATATACAAATGGTCAATAAGCACATGAAGAGATGCTCAACATCAGTAGTCAAAAGGAAATATAAATGAAAACCGTAAAATCAAAAGGTTCTCTGGACTGTCACTAGGGCAGATGCTCCTCTGACCATTTCACACTCATTAGGATGGGATTCATCATCATCATTATCAAAAATGGAAAAATAAGAAGTGTTGATTAGAACGTGGAGAAATTGGGATCCCCATACATTGATGACAGGAATGTCCAATGCTACAGCCCCTGTGGAAAACAGTTTGGCAGTTCCTCAAACAGTTAAGCATAAGGTTACCATATGACTCAGCAATTCCACTCTTACTATTATATCCAACAGAACCACAAGCGTATGTTCACAAAAAAACTTATACATGAATGTTCAAAGCAATCTTATGTGAATAGAAAAGTCCAAAATACTTAAATCATTGTTAGATTTTTCCCCTCATAAACATAACTTTTGCAAACAACTGTCTATTTCTCTGTTTCATCTAGTTTATTATTTCTTTTGAGCACTAGACAGCTTTCTTTTCTCAGACACAGTGATTCCATTTAATATGGAGGCAAAGGCAGGTGTCAATTAGCAGAACCTCATAGCAACAGTAAAGACACTGAGACTGGTATTCTCAGAGACAAGCATGGCTCTTCACCATTGCCAAGAGCATCTTTCCTGATGCCAGGAAAATAACAGGTCTGTCTTATTTTTTTGTGTCTCTTCATACACCCAGAATAATGTTCCTTTCTTGCCAAGGATCTCTCTGATGCCTGCTGTGGATCTCCTATTCCCTTTTTTCATTTATTCAAGAAATTGAAGCATCAAATAGTCCAGCACTTAGCTTTGGAAATCACGGTTTGTGTTATTTCATTTTACGTTAGAATTGGCACTGGAAAACTGAGAAGCAAACTGGGTAAGATGGGGCCAGAACAGAAGTAAACAGCACTGGAAATACTCTAATTAAAGAACTGCTCCTTGTCATTGTGGTAAAAATGTGAAAACAATTAGGATATTTAGAATAGATCATCATAGGTTGAGTGTACAACACAGCTTCCAAAGTGTTCAAACTAATACATTTTTTTAAAGTGGAGTGATCATTTGGTGCTTAGATACACTATACATTTTTCCCACTTAAGAGGAACAGCAACAGGTTTTGTCCTCTGGTTTCAGCTTCCCTGCTTGCTACCTTCTTGGCCGGTAGCTGGAACTGACTGACCGCTATTGATTATTGGCTACTCTCTCATCTTGGGACACTTCTCCATTTAATTCTAGGAAGGATACACTCTCCTACTCTTCCTCATGGCCAATGAGGAAAGCAGTTTCCTTTGATGCTTCTTCTCTGTTCAAACTCTAAATATGGAGGACCTCAAGGCTTGGTACCAATCTTCATTTATCTCCTCTGTCCAATACACTGTCCCTAGGTGAGCACATTTAACTAAATGGTATTGATATTATCTATTAACTAATGACTTGAAAAGTTATATGTTTAGACTTGATACTTTCTGTTAATAAATGACCCCTAAAGTTATATTGTTAGACTTGCCATATGCTTCATGCTCCAGTCTCATATCTCCAGTTGCCTCTTTGAATATCTAATAGGCAACTGTAAGTTTCTTATGTCCAAAAGAGTACTTATGGTTTCTGTCTTGCCCCCAAATACTGCTTCTCTTTTAATCTCTCCCAACTCAGTAAATGGTATCACCATTTACCTAGAGGCTCAAGTTGAAAACTCTGGATTTCCCTCTTTATCTTCCTTGTGCATCAGTGATTCCTATTGATTATACCTCCAACACACACACTGAGTCCATCCACTGCTATCTCCATTCCTATCTCTACTTTGATTATTATCCTAATCAAATCTGCCATCACCTCTCATTAGAACCAACTAGTAACTATTCTTTGACTTCTACTCTTCCTCCCTAAAATCTACTTTCCACACAACAGAGTTCATCTTTTAAAATGCACATCAGATTATGTTAATAATTATGTTAATAATCACCTGCTTAATATTTTCCAAAAGTATCCTTTCATACTTAGAATAAAGTTCAAACAACTTACCACAAACTACAAGCTGACCTGCCCAGTATTTATCTCTCTGACATATGCTGGTCTCATTCTTTCCTTGCTTATTATTCTCCAGTCATACTAGACTTTTTGTTCCTATAAAATGCCAAGCTTATTCCTGATTTAGGACTTTTAATATTTCTGTTCCTTTTGCCTGAAAGATGTTTCCCCTTTCATCGATCTATTTTTGTAAATAAAGTTTTATTGTAACATAGCTATGCTCATTCATTTACTACTGACTGCGGCTGTTTTTGTGGCAGAGTTGAGAAGTTGAGACAAATATCTTAGGACTCACAAGCCCTTTAAGAAAAATGTTTGCCAGACACAGCTAGATCCTTGTATGGCCTGCTCCTTATTTAGATCTCTGGGTTAATATTATCATCTCTGAGAGATATGCCCCCTCTCCCATCCAGTCACTCTTTCACATTATCCTCATAATTTCTTCATGGCATTTCTCTGACATTATATTATTTGTTTGATCGGTTATCGCCTGTTAACCCAGTAGACTGTAAGTTTCTTTGTCATATTCCCTAGTGGGTCCATTGATCTTATCATTGTATCTAGTATATCATAGGTCTTCAATAAGTATATGTTGGATAAATTGATACATGAATGTAGGTGGGACACTGTCTTAGTCCTTTGGGGCTGCTATAACGAAATGCTTTGGACTGGGTCATTTATAAACAAAAATATATTTCTCACAGTTCTGGAGGCTGGAAAGTCCAACATCAAGGCTTCGGGAGATTTGATATCTGGTGAGGACTCATTCCTCATAGATGGTACCTTCCATGCGTCCTCACATGGCAGAAAAGCAAACAGCCTCCTTCAGGCCTCTTTTATAAAGGCACTAATCCAATTCAGGAGGGCTCTGCCTTGATGACCTAATTACCTTCCAAAGGTTAAATATCCTAATACTACTGCCTTGGGGATTAAGTATCACCATATGAATTTTGGGAGGCACAAACATTCAGATTATAGTAGACATCAAACTGTTCACAAAACAATGGCTCAAATTAGATCTCTGTGTACATATTGTCACAGAGTTTGTTTGAATTAAACTCGTGCAAATGTATATGCAGGGAAAAAAGCCTCTTAAAATAAAGAGGATTATTAAACATGACCATTAAAAGATGGATGGCAAATCACTGTGTGATAAAATCAACTTTAAACTAATTTAAAAATAATTAATTGGACCCTCTAAGTGCAGATATTTTAAGATTGTTTTCAGCAATGGTTAGAAGAATAAACTAGAAAGTTTCCAAAATTGCTTAGGTACTCCTTCCATTTGTTAAGAAAAGGATGTAATGATTAACTTGTTAAATTCATTTTAATCAGTAGATGAAGTAGGAGGGCTAAATGTGGGTGTGGAAAAATGACCCTTTCAATAGATTCCCAAACTTGGCTTCATTTATGTAATCTATGCACTTTTTGGCAATTATTTTTGTGGCTATCTTTTTCTTGTGTGATGTACATTCTTGAGCAATCTCATACCTCCAGCCTCTACCCTACACCCCCCAAAAAAGCCTTCATTCTCCTGCATGCTGCTGCAGCTTGACAACTTGTCTTTGCGCTCCCTCTGCTGGTAGCAAGTAGGCTTCAGTGTTGGTTAATAATATAAACTAGAGTATACAAAATGAAAATAATCATATTAAAAAGCCAGCCTTTTCTTCCATTCACTTAAAAAAAAAGTGAAATTCTGTCTTGATTTATATAGTTTGGTGAAATCATCTATTGTGGCACTTAGCAAGCACAGCCTTAATGAATGGTTCTATTAAAATTTATCTTCACAAAGCTCCTTTCTATACACCTGGAGCAAAGTGGTTACCTTTACTCTTTCTTCCTAAATATAGGATCTGTGCAAAAGTCCATGTAGCCTGCGCAGATGATCTTTATTTATTGTTTGCACATAATTAGACGTGTGCACATGTTTCCAATGCAGCAAGAAGATATATAATGCATATGTTAGCCCATCTTCCCCTTTCACCTGCTTTAAGATTTCTTCAAAAGTAAGATTGAATGTGTTAAGAATTGCCACATTCAACATAACTGATAGGATGATTCTTTTTCTAATAACTATATGTTCACTAGCAAACATTGATCAAGCATTAAATTTCCAGATAAATTTAAATAGCCCTGATTTGAGGAGATGTGAAAGTTACAAGTTCCCCCCCTAGTTAACTGCCCTAGATGTTCTCTTGTTTATCCTGAATCACAACTGACCTCACTGGAAAATCTTGGAAAAGAAGCATAACATTTATTGATTTGTTCTATTCAGCACAGAATGAAGGAATTTTATAAGGCCATCTCTAATATGATGATTTGGTGTTAATTGCTATGCAATCCACAAAAAGATTGTGTCCATGAAAGTTGTCTAGTAAAGATTCACTGGAACATTTGAACTTCTATATTTTACATGTTATAACTTGTATGTTTTATGTTTTTGCATACGAAAGAAAAGTGTAAACAATTACCTCTATGGAAAATTGCATATCATGTGCAGTAGACATCCTAGTTGTATATATTTGGTTTATGAATATTCTCCAGAAGGATGAAAGTAGCTAAGATGATGTGGAACCAAGGTGGACATGAAAGAATAAAAAGGATGAAAAAGAGAAGCATTTGAAATGGGATCTTTTTGGATTAAAACTTGCCTGTGAATGAAAGCAGCTGGCTACTGGAAGCCTTCCCTAAAATTACCCATCCAGCAGGGTGACATATTACTAACAAGAATAAAGTGTCTTCCTAGGAAGCAGCCAACCTTAAATGCAATCAGCATAAAATAAGTTATCAACTTGGAAGTTATAAAAGGTTCTGCAAATCTATTAAAGTAGGAAGGGTAATGTAATGACAAGACAAATTGAAGGGCAGTCATGTCAGAGTCCAGAAAAAGGAGAATTGGAATTGGCCCTTGCCAGCTTCTTCAGATATGTCCAGAGAGATAGCGACTTGACCACTTAATACTTGGTTTGGTGCACGTAGAGTGGATGGGACATTCCTTCGTTAACAGAGTTTATGACCTTTCCATGCCCTCCCTCAACCAGGCCACCATTCTCATCAAGCCACATTTAGATCTTGTGATCTCCCTTCTGGGAGGAGATTGGGCTTATTGAACAGAAGGGACATTTCAGATTTCCTTGTAGCTTTTACTTATCATTTTAAATTAATAGATTCAATGTCTGATTCATCAACAAGTCTAGTGAGAATTTAGGTAACATGAGCTGGATCATTCGTTCATGATGTCTGATTCATCAAGTCTAGTGAGAATTTAGGTAACACGAACTGGATCATTCCTTCATTAAATGATTATTCATCACTCCAGAAAAATAGAACTCAAGGTGATAGAACAAACTCTGGTGACCTTCCACAAATGGGGCAATATACCCTAAAGTCCAGTTTAATCCACCTATCAAATTCCAACTTCAGTACCAAATAAGGAGAGTGTACACCTTGGTTCCAGGGGACTGAAGTTGGACTGAGATAGTAGCCCCAACCTCAGCCTCTCTTTTCTTGCTCCCTTTACTCCGCAGTTGATCTACCCCCTCCCCTTGACCACAGCATTCTCACAGGCCACATTTGTTCATCCCTTCATTATTTAGCTGACAAATAACAAAATAATGTGAAAATATTTTAAGTACTCTTAGACAAGGTAACTGGATCCATTGCACCCAGGAATCAATTAGAATTGCCACAGATATACGTACTAGATTTCTTATTAATTACCTACCATGACTAGGCAGTTTAATATTACCACTATTCTTCAGTATGTTGTCCCCAGTAATGAAAGCTAGAAAGTATTTGCTAAAGTTAAGTTCTTGCATCATCAACAGATATTAACGTTATGTTTGAACTCTACTAACTGTAACATGTGTCTATAGGATCTGAGAGATGAAATGTAGTTAGACATTTAGCCATCAATGTTTTAACTGTCAAATCACTGCCTGTTGTGGGTTGAATGTTGGCCCCCAAAAATATATGTCCATGTCTCAACCCCTGGAACCCGTGAATGTGACTTTATTTGGGAAAAGTGTCTGTACAGATGTAATTAAGAATCTCTGTATGAGATCATCCTTGATTATCCACATGGACTCTAAATCCAATGACAATGCCTTTATTTGAGACACACAAAGGAGACACACAGGGAAAAGAAGAAAAAGGCCATGTGAACATAGAGGCAGAGATTGGAGTTTAGCAGTCACAAGGAAAAGAATACCTGGAGCCACCAAAAGCTTAAAGAGGCAAGAAAGTGTTTTCTCCTAGGGTCTTCATTGGAAGCGCAGCCCTGGAGAAACCTTGATTACAGACTTCTGAACTCTGATCCAAGATAGATACAATTTCTTTTATTTTAAGCTACCAATTTGTGACAATTTGTTACACCAGTCACTGGAAATTAATATACAGTCTGTAGCCATTGAAGGCTTTAGCATCTCTCCACTTTTATTCTCCCATCGGTTTTGGGCAATTTCAACACCCAACCTCAAACTTCTGCATCCTGGCCAGGTGTGGTAGCTTGTGCCTGTATTCCCAGCACTTTGGGAAGCCAAGGCGGGCAGATCGCTTGAGCTCGGGAGTTCGAGATCAGCCTGGGCAAACATGGTGAAACCTCGTCTCTACAAAAAATACAAAAATTAGCTGGCCGTGGTGGCATGCACCTGTAGTCCTAGCTACTCCGGAAGCTGAGATGGGAGGATCACCTGAGCCCGGGAGGTTGAGACTGCAGTGAGCCATGATCTTACCACTGCACTCCAGCCTGGGCAGCAAAGTGAGACCCTGTCTCAAAAAAGGAAAACAAACAAACAAAAAAAACTTTTGCATCTTCTTATGTTAGTGCCTTTCAACTTCTTTTTACTTCAGGCAATTGCTTGTAGGACCTTACCCTAGACTTTGTAACTACTAATAAATATTTAATTTTTAAAAATTGGAAATGTCAATACCAGTCTCAAAGAGTTATCTATTGTATAGTTCTCTCACTCCCTTTACAACTGTTCTTCAGCCTCAGTAAAAGACTCCATATCCATGACTCCTTCATTTGCCTCTAATTTACACACCCCCACCCCCACCAAAGTCTCATTTTGTTCCCAATGCTGCCTGGAGCCCATGGTCAATAACGTGGATTTCTGTCTCACCAGCTCTTTCAACTTCCTCCTATCCCTGTTTTATTTTTCTTCTGTGTTTAGGTAACATTTATTGAAGGCATACTAAGTATCAGGCAATTTGCAGTGATTCATCTAATTTTTCTAACCCCATGAAATAGTTACTATTATTACCCCTATTTTAAGGTTGAGGAACTTAAGTGTTTGGGAGGATATGTAAATTGCCCGAGCTCATACACTTAGCAGGGCCAGAACTCAAAGCCTGGTCTGTGACTAAAACCTTTACAATTAACCACAATGCAATACTGCCCCTGCTGCAGCACCTGCCTCACAAATTCTCAGTATACAGTCTGCCCTCCTCAATTTTATAACCAGAAAGCTGAGCACTGCTAAAGAAAACCTTGTACAAATCATTTTAAAAATCTATGATTTCTTACTTCAGTTGGATCCTTCATAGCGCTTATCAATACCTTCACTTATTTTTAGTTCATCCCTATTTCTCACAATAACTGTTCCAAATCTTGGCTTCTCTGCTCAAGTTATCTACCTAATTACAAATTCCCTCACTTTCAAAAACTCCTATAACATTAATATTGAATCAATTAGGATGAAATCCTTTGTCTTACCAGTATTCTACCTACAGATTTCTCTCTGTACCCATCCATTCTTCTTTCCCATTGTATAGACAATCATGTCTTTCTTCCTATTGAGCCCTTCACTTGGGCCATCTCTGTTGTTTCTTCCTAAAGCTTGTTTCTTCATATATTTTCTCTTAGTATTTGATTTTCAATTTATTTCTCTCTATCATGTTATCACCCTCAGCATTAAAATATGTTCAAATATCTTCTAATTCTAAAGAAAAGTCACTCCTTTAGCACTGTATACAGCCCTTCTGCCTAAGTTACTTTTTTCTTTCCTTCTCAGGAAAATTTCTTTTAAAAAGTATCCTAAATTGAATATTTATTTCTGTATCTCTTATTCTTTCCTGAAATTAAGGATCCAACACCCCAATTCACCTTTCTCCCATTTGCCTTCATATGACAACAAGTGTCTTCATATGTCTTTATTTTACATGGCCAGTGCTAGGGCATTTGATATCTGACATCCTATTAAAAATTATTATATTTCTCAGTTTGCATAATACCTAGATTATCCTGGTTGTCTTCCCTTTTTTCTAATCACATTTTCTTGTTTTTTAAATGTCCTCCTCTTGGTCTTTTTGCCCCTTAAATATTCTTTTTCTCAGGGGACTTTCTGTCTTTCTTCACTTTTTATCACTTAAGAAAGTACATAGAATGAGAAGACATGAGCTTCCATGATTTTAATTTTAATCTTTGTTCCATTTTTAGTTGATGACATTACTCCCTTCTTCAATGAAAATAAGTAGATACTACCGATGCAAAATTATTTATCTTCTCATCACAAAATCTAAAACCACAACTTCTCCAAGCTAAATAGAGAACAAGACATTTCCACTTAAATATGCTACAGGTTCTCAAACTGAGCATGCCCTAAACTTAACTTAGCCTTTCCACCAAAACACCTTTACTTACTAATTTCATTCAAAAAAGATTTATTTCATCACTACCCATGTATGGCAGAAAGCAATAAAAAAACAGGCAAGCTTTTGCTAATATTTAGCTTACATTCAAGTTTCTGCTTGTGTGGGGTGGGGAGAGGCAGACAATGAAAATACAAATATTATATATCAGGTAGTGATAAATGTTAAGAAGGAAAATAAAGTAAGGTAAGGGCACAGAAAGAGTGGATGGAAGGGGTGATATTTTGTAAAGGATGGTCCAGAAAGGCTTTACTAATGAGGGAAATAGAAATCTGAATAACGTGAAACTATGAGTTATGTGGATATCCGAGACAGAAATAATCCAGGCAGCTAGAAAAACAGGCACAAAGGCCCAGAGGAAGGGATGTATTTGGCAAGGATAGCTGTCTTCTTGGAACGGTGAATGAGGGAGAGAGTGGTAGAAGATGAAATCAAAGAGATAGAGAGGTTCAGATCATTGTAAAAGGATTGAATTGTATTCTTAGTGGTATGGGAAGCCACTGGAGGAATTTTGAGAAGAGGAGTATCCAGATATGGTCTACTTTTATTGACATAAAAAAATTTAAAATATAAAGAAAAGTTTAAATAATAGCATAATAAACATCCATTATGCTAGAAGTAACATGTTAACGTTATGCCATAGTGTATTTCTTCACGTATATTTTGTTGAAGTATTTTAAAGTGTAGATATCATGATATTTAATCCCAAAATACTTCTGTATATATCTCTTATAAGTAAAATATTTTTCTGCATAATTATCATAGCTACCAAAACTAACAACTCTAATTCCTACTTGATATTTATATTTCCCTAATCATCCCCATAATTTCTTTTATAGTGGTTTTGTTTAAACCAGAATCAAATCAAGGACCATGTATCGACTTGATTGCTTTGCTTCTCACATACCTTTTAATGTAGAACAGTACTCCAACTCGCATTTTTTCTCCCTATGGCATTAACTTATTGAAGAGCCTGAAGCAGTTATCCTGGAAAGCTTTGTCTGATTATTTCCTTGTGTCATTTGTTGTGTTTCTTCATGTATTTTTGTAACCTGGTAATTAGAAATAATGCTCTGATTAGATTGACTTATATTTAAATAAATCAGTCTGGATAATTTATCGGAGAATATGCTCTAAGGTGAGAATGAGTACAAGGAAACTAGACAGAGGTCTGTTGTAATAGTCCAGATGAGAGATGATGATGGCTTGAAACGGTAGCAGCAGTGCAGTTGGTGAGAAATGGTCATATTCTGTATATGTTTTGAAGGTGGAACCAAATTTATTGTCAGATGGGCTGTGGAACATGAGAGAATGAGAAAAGTCAAGGATGAGTTCATGTTTTGGGGCTGAGTAACTGAAAAGATAGAATTGTCATTTACTGAGACAGGGCAGACTGAGGTAGAAACGAGTTTGGGGGTAAGATGAAGAGCCGATATTTGGATATAGTATCACCCACTGGATCACCTTGGTACTCTGACATCTCCTTTTCCCTCAGCCCTCACATTCAATCATCAATATTTTCTGATTTTACCTGTCAAGGTCATCAAAACTATCCTTTCCTTTTCATATCCAATTCTATTGTCAAAGCCCAAGTCTTCATCTCTTGAGTGGATTACTACCATAACCTCCAATATTGGGTTAACTCTAATCCATCAACCATAAGTCACTCAAGTGATCTTTCTGCAAAAGAAATCAATTCATGTCACCCTCTATATTAACATCCCTTAGTGATGCTCATTCTTCTTTAGGCTTCAGGTCTGTGTGCCTTAGCATAGCCCATAAGCCTCTCTATCGTGTGGTCCTATCCTCATCTTCTGTTACTTCCTCACTCCCTTCACCCCCCTTTTACTCGATGATCTGCCCATAACAAACTCTTGTATTTCCCCAGACAAACCATGATTGTTTGTATCTCTGGACCTCTGCATCTGCTATTCCTTCTACCAAGAATGTCCTTCCTCTCTCTAAGGCATGGCCAGTGTCTTACTCAACTTTGAATTTTCAGAGTTTAGCATATGTGACAACCAACCAGAAGATAGTCAGTTCCTGCTTCCTGTTGAACTGATATATCACTGACAGGCACACAAGTTACTTTTAACCTGCTATAACATAATTCACAGGATGAAAGCATCACCTTTTCTGAGCCAGCACCACACCAAACAACCCATAAAAAATTCTGGCTTCTGATAAATGTTATCCATACTGGTTCAAACATAATCACTCTATGCTAGGCACTATATAATTGGAGCTTTAGTATCTCTTTGAATTTCATTTGAATTGTCATTTTGCATCAGTTATAAAAAGTCATATTTTTCCCCTCTGAACTTAGAGAAACTTGAATTATGAGGCGTAGGCAGAAAAGCACTTTGCAAAGTAAAATTATAAGGTGCCATTATTGTTATTATAATAGCAATTGCCTTCAAATGAAAAAAGTCTATCAAAAGCAGAGTGTGAAAATTAATGATTGATTATTTATTTGTCTTCAGGGCCAATTTGCCATAAACTGAACAGGCTTTGTGATTCATGTTTCTGATTCATGTGGGTTCTCAGCTTGTGAATCCTGTCTTTAATTTAGCACTAAATGTGATACATTTTATTTTCCCTTGGCCAAGACCCACTTAGCCTTGGATTGCTAAATGAGTGCTGATTCACCTTCCAGGAAGCCAATTACCTACAAAAAGAGCACTTAGTTGATGCTCATCAGAGTGAGTTATTTTATTTCTTCTCTATTGCTGAAAAACTTTAGTTGGAAAGTTGAAAGACTTGTTCTCCTGACATCTAGAAGAGCATAAAGAGTGTTACTGGTTCTTGGGTAATCTGGAGGAATGTCTAAAAATTTAGGATCGGATTTTCCTTGTGAACAATTATGACAGAAGAGACTGAGAGTAGAAGATTTCTCAAGTGTTTACTTCCTCCTGTTGATAAATTCTAAAGGAATTTATGCCATAACTCAAAGGAATACAAGAGGTTTCTCTTTCAAAGATTGAGATGGTTCCTTTTTCATCATTTTCTAGCATTTTTTCATTCCAATTACTTCTGACCTAGCACACAGCAAGCCAGTCATTCTAAATGTAAAAATGTGTACTATTTGAGGAGTTCTTTTTTAATTCACAAGTAAAAACTATACATGTTTATGGTGTGCAACATGACTTCATGAAATATGTATATATTGTGGCATGGCTACATTAGACTAATTAGCATATGAGAGTTCTTAAAGAGCAAATAATTTACAGAAGTGATAATTCAAAGATGCATGATCTCATTTCCTCAAAAAGCCACAAGAGTTCAGCACACTGGTCAGACATACCTGGATTTTACCATCATGGGTACCATATGTTGGGTGAAAAAATACTGAACTAGGGATTAGAGACTCGGATTTTAGCCCGACTCTCCTAACTAATTAACTAACTTACTGGATGATATCATACACATTTTATTTTCTCCTTGGACCTCAATTTTCCTAACTGTGAAATGAATTAAAGAAGACAAGTTTTAAATGCCTTTGACAAACTAATGTTCTGTACTCTTTTCTAGTATGGATGGATCCTAGGTCCTCTTTGACACTCAACTCCAAGATTCACTCCAGTGAGCTCTTCCCAGTAAGCTATATGACAGATATCTGTTAGGATAATTACCTGTGGACACTTAATCCTTCATTCTCAAAAAGGAACTAAAAACCGTTAAAAGAAAACTACTTTCAAGTTTAATTAGCTATCTTTTCCCTATTAAATGAAATGGTGATCATTCTCTCCTTCTCTCCCTCTCTCTTTCTCTCTCTCTCTTCATTATCGGAAAAACATTATAATAAATATAAGCCTAGATACTTCACTTAACTGGTCATTGCAAAGTACCAATAAAGAAAATTAACTTTGGTCTAGCGCAGTGGCTCATACCTGTAATTCCAGCACTTTGGGAGGCCGAGACAGGCGGATCACTTGAGGTCAGGAGTTCGAGACCAGCCTGGCCAACATGGCAAAACCCCATCTCTACTAAAAATACAAAAAAAAAAAAAAAATTAACTGGACATGGTGGCACATGACTGTAGTCCCAGCTACTTGGGAGGCTGAGGCAGGAGAATCGCTTCAACCTGGGAGGCGGAGGTTGCAGTGAGCCAAGATCACACCACTGTAATCCAGCCTGGGTGACAGAGTGAGAGTCTGTCAAAAAAAAAAAAAAAAAAAGAAGAAAGAAGAAAAGAAAAGAGAAAAGAAAGCAAAGGAAAACTCTCCAGTATACAGTGGCTAGCAGAGTGTTAAGCTCAAAAGTAGGACCTAAATCTGTAATTGTTAGGTTACTTGGGGAAATATTCTCATTTCTACACATGCACTTCAGTATTTCAACAGAAAAATAATAATTTTAAAATAAGCAAAATCAAATGTAATGAAGCATTTAAGCTTCATTACAAATTCCTTATTAGGATAAAATACTTATGTATTGTATACTTTTTCTAGAAGTCATCAGAAACTTTGTTTTACACTTAGGAGTGTTTGTTTTTTAATCAGTGAGTCTTAAAAACCACTTTTCCACTTTGCAAACTAACCGTAATTTTATATGATGTAATCTGGTCTAAATATTTTTTTTCTTGTTCTGTTTGAACTGTAAGAGAACAATGTAAAGAAGGAAAATAGGCTATACTTATACCAATCAGTTGACCTTTAGTCAGAGTGTTAGTGATTTTTAAATCAGTTGGTTGCATTCAGTTGTTTTGAAAATAGTCAAGTAACAGCTGACTGATTGAATGCAACTGGCGATTCGCAAATCACCTTGCTTTTTGACAGAATTCATCTTCCTTGCTCTTCTTTCACATAGTTTGTTTAACTGAATTCAGGCAGATAATTTTTATTCTTCCTCTCACTTCCAAGCTTGTATGTACAGAGACAGTCAGAGCAGTGCATGACATATAGTAGGTGCTCAATAAAACAGTTACCAGTGAACTTAGTCTTTAAAGTCAGATAAACATCTATATCTAGTTGTGATGTTTCCATATTCTATTCTTGACGATTTCAACGTTATTAACATTGCCATTAAACTAAGACAATTTTAATTAACTGCTTACTGCCAAACTTGGTTTCAAATTCTCAACTTCCTGAGGATCAATGAATTACAGAATTAAGAGGTGTCATGTAAGATAATTGGTTTCTACAGGAAGACTTACCCCATTGTTTCCACAATTAACACAGAAGAAAGTATAATGGAAACTAAGTATTTTTGTGAAGCTTAGTCATTAACAATGAATTAAGAATAGAATCCAATTTCCTCCTCTGTTCATGACATATTGGGCATCACTATTATCCTTTCAATAATAAGGAAAGGAATATTATGTTTTGTTTCCTTCCTTGATAACATCCTGTTTACTAAATGGATGTTTCAATATAGGACTGAGGACAAATTTTAAGCTAGGAATTCATTTAAAGAATATGCCTTTCCAAGGAAATTGAGGCCTATTTATCCACCACCAGAGTCAGTCAAGACTACTATTCACTATACAGCTAAGACAGGGATTTAAGAGTGCTCTTTGCCCCTCCCTATCATGATATTAATGGGAAGATGTTGATCAAAGATTATGAAATTTCACTTGGATAGCAGGAATAAGTTCAAGCAATGTATTGTACAACATTGGGACTATAGTTAATAAAAATATATTGTGTTCTTGAAAATGCTAACAGAGTATATTTTTAAGTGTTCTCACCATAAAAATGACAACTGTGTGAAAAATTGCACGTTAATTACTTCATTTATCCATCCTGCAAGGTATATATATTTTGAAACATAATGTTGTATATGCAATTTTATCTGACAAATAAATACATAAAGTTACAAATCGGAATCCAGTGTTTGGTTAGTACCATACTCAATATCATTAACTCACACTCCGCAATGTCCTTCTGCTACATTTCATCCATCCCAATCAACTACCATTAATGTTTATTAATTCTGTGGCAGCTCTTAACTATCCTATCCCTATCCCCACTGACTGGAAACAAAATAACAAGTGAACCTTTTCCTCTCTATCCAGAGGTTAGCCTTAAGTCAGTGGATAATGACTCAGAGAGCTCTAAACCTAGGTTTATGTACCAGCTTCTAAGAAACTGTCTCTTTCCTGGCAGTGACAGATGATGTTCTGAAACTCTGTAAACCAGAGACTCACTGCCATGAGCTGGAATCCTTACTCACTAGCTTTTAACACTCCAGTGGGAATTCATATTGAAATGCAAATATAAAAAGAATTTTAAAGGCAAAAATTAGCTCTTTGGAAAAATTCCATCATTTCTTCAAGAGGATTTTATGTTAATTTTTTATTGCCTTAAAACCCTGTTACCTGAACTAAAAAGAAAAAAAATTGCTCTGGAAGAACACCCATTGCATTGGTGAAGTTGCTTTTCACTCTTTCTAAAGAGTCATAAATGACATTAAAATATGAAAAACAGGTGCATTCCTTAGATAAGTTATTTCAATTCCTGCATCATTTTTGCTTCCAATTATTCTGAAGATAGCAGAGTGAGAAAAAATGATGAACTTTTCATTTTGAATGGCATTCAGCAATTGGCTTGATATTTCATAATGAAGCAAAGGCCTGAAAAATATATTCCAAAAGAAATAGCAAAGAGGCTAGCAAATGCTTTGCCTGTGATGTATTGAGTTTTATGAATTTTTTTTTTTTTTTGGAAATGGCTTTCTGATGGGAAAGGAAGTCTTTAAAATAACAGGAAAAAAATAAGCTGCAATTAAACAACAACAAAATATCAAATGGAGTGCGAGCCAGAATGTGTGTATTAAATGTACTTTTTTAAAATCCTGTAACCTGAGTCAGTGTGGCATCACAGGGAAAACAACTAGGAAGCAAACAACTGAATCGTTGTCTGGAATCTGCCACCCACTAGCTGTATAACCAACAGCAAGTGGTTTAACTTCTTAATTTGTGCATCTGTGCTATGCTTACCCAATTGAACTATTGTGGAAAGCAAATGAGATACTGAACCCAATGTGAAAAGGCTTTGTGAACTGTCAAATACTCTACAAATGAAGAGTTACATCTAAGACTTTTGCAAACCATAGAACATTACGCACACAAGGACTTAGAAATCACATTTAATCTTTCTTCATTACCAGTAAGCAGGTCCTTAAGAAGATGAAGGGAGTTTAGAGACATTTCTTTTTTTTCCTGCTTCCATTTATAGAGGTTCCATGTATGTTAAAAATTAAGAAGTGCCTAAGAATATTTACAAATTTGGGATACTATAAAAATTTATAACAAACTCAAACAGAAGTTTCTTACAGAGACTAGAAATGTGGCAGGAGCTGAAGAGAATGAGAGCATGTTGAGTATCTAAGCAAATATCTGAATACTTTCTTCCTCTACCTTGATTCTGCAAAGAAAAAAAAGGGTTATCCCACAAACCACTTTGAGGAAGCCCAGCTCTGGAGAGGCAAAAAACAAACAAAATAAACTGCACACATTCAGAATTTTGATTCCGTTTTAGAGTGGTGTCATATTCAAAGTAAATGTTCAACAACCAAAATCACTTCAAAAAGTAATTCTAAATTTTACTTATTTCAAAAAGCATTAAAAGACCTATAATTCCTCACCCCAAAACACCTTTAAATGTCCTGTCTTCATTTCTCCCAGGCCTTTCATTTCCTATAGGCACTTTCAACTCTGCAAGAAACCATGGCCTCATGAGTTCTTCTAGTTATTTCTTTCCCTGTGCTAAACCCACTCTGCCACCTGTCATAGGTTTGTGAGATAAAACATAGGTTGTACAGTTAAATTAGAATTTCAAATAAATAATTACATTTTTAGACTTTTTATTATACATGTCTTGTGCAATATTTGTGACAAATGTGTACTAAAATATCATTTGCTGTTTATCTGAAATTCCAACTTGACTGGGTGTCTTTTTTTAAATTTGCTAAATCTGCAAGCCTAAGCCGTACTCCAGAATGACCAGCAGGGCTATGCTCCCTGTCACTGGCCCAACTGTATCGAGAGATGTACAGAGATCCTGGAGGCTCTGTGTCCTGCAGTTTGCTCTTGCTGTCAGTAGAAGCAAAGGCACAAAACCTCTTGGGAGGCATTTCCTCTCTGCTTTTTGCAAAGACGTTAGCTTTTTTTAGGGAGAAGTTTACGTTCACAGAAAAATTGAGTAGAAGTTACAGAAATGTCCCATATGCTTCCTGCTCTATTATATGCGTAGCCTCTCCCGTTATCAACATCCCTGACAAATTTGTACATTTAATACAACTGATGAACCTACAGTGATGCAACATTATCACTCAAAGTCCATAGTTTATATTAGTCTTACTCTTGGTATTGTAGATTCTATGAGTTAGGACAAATGTATAAGAACACGTATCCACCATTTTAGTATCATACAGGGTATTTTCACTGCCATAAAAATGCTCTGTGTTTGTGTGTGTGTGTGTGCGTGTTATCACAGGGAATCCACGTGAAGAACTTCTGGAGAATGAAATTATCTGTCTCATTATACATTATTGGGCCTAGACTTTGTCAGAGAAAATCCCCAAAGGGATCTGCAAGACAAATGAGGTCAAGGAAAACCTGTATCAAATTCGGCCAGATATGGACACTACCTGAATATTTGGTGATATAAAAGAATTGTTATTACATTTTTAGTTGTGATAATGGTCTCTTTATTATGTTTTACAAAAGGGATCCTTATCTTTTAGAGGTATCTATTGAAGTAGTTATGGATAAAATGGTTTGATGTCCAAGATTTGCTTTAAAATAATCCATTGGAGGAATGGAGGAGGAGAGTGAGTGAGTACATGTTATGGTGTTTTTTCTACTTTAGTATACGATTAAATTTTCCACAATAAAATGCTTTTAAAAATTAACCCAATTTATCACCTATATAAGATCTTTCTTAGGAGGAAATGCTGGAAACAAACCTTTATCAATCTAGTACACCTGAGAGAAGGGGCTGCTTTGAGGAAAACTCCAGAACAATGGCTGATGTAAAACTAATCAGGGCCGAAATCAGCACCTACATTTGGCCATTTCAGTTGAACAGACTCCAATTTATTTGATATTTGAATCTTCAAAACAGACTTTGCAGTAGGCAATCAGAGGCTTGTGTAAAGAAACCTCCTACCAGTGCTCAGATATGGAGAGCAAGATTTGGATAAAAGGCTTAGCAGGTATAACCAGTTAATGCTGGAGCCCCTGGGCACCATTGTATTTCTCCCAAAGTGTCTATGTAGTGTTATGTAGAAGCAGTTTCTCATCAAAAGTGATATTGGGCTGGAATCCTAAACTACATGGCTACCACCTTAGTCCTCTATTTTTAGGGAAGAAACTCTTTCTTCCATGATGAACAGAGGAAGAGCCAAATCCTGATAACCTCAGAAACAGTTATTGTCCTGAATAAAATATACCTAGAAATGTTACATGAGCTGCATATGGAAACTTCCCTCCTCAACTGTGTAGGCAAACTTTATTTTATCTGGCTGTACCCTTCATTCTTCAATTTGCTTAGCCAGCCTCCACCAACACATGCACAATTTTGGCAGTATTTACAGAATGAAAGAAGTACCAGCTAAAGGAGGAAAAATCAGTCCAATTGAATCCAATCCAAATCCAATGAACCAGTATTTTTTCATTAAATGTAGAATTTTTTAAAATGAAAATAAAAATACTGCTGTGTATAAACATGGTGCTAAGTAAGCAGGGATTTGTCTTCCTTCAATTTAATTATGATATTTATTGAATAACACTGATATGTCATACATTGAGATCTGGAATATTTTTGAAACAGGTCTTCCATATAATAAGATAGTCAATGGTTACTTGCAAATGACCAGGAGTCTTCTATGACTGTATGAAAAGTAAGGGTCATTGGACTTCGCTTATTTTGTTGAGTATCACCTGATTAAAATGAATTTGGAAGCCTTGTTATTGGCCTTGGTACATTTGTCAGATTCCTGGCAAACTTGTCCTTGTTTATGGCTACACACTATCAAAATTGCTGGATAAAAAATAAAATGTTGACATATTTGATTATTGGGTCCCTCTACTAGATATTATTTCTGGAAGGCAAACACTATGGTGATGAGAGCACAGTCCTTGGAGTCTCACATATTGGAGCTGGAAGTCCTGTCCTACCAACTCACTAGATGTTTAACCTCAGAAAAAGTGAATTAGCCTTGATGAATCTGTTCTCTCATCAGCACAAGACGGACATTAATGTAGATGTTGTGAGATTGTTAGGAGGATCGAATGTTTTTGCAAATGTCTTCATAAATATTACTTCTGCTTATAATTCCTTTTTATCTCTTCTAACTCTTAGTAACAGCTATGCCTAGGATCAAATGCTTTTTTATATATAACAGTATTATAGAAATTTGAAAAATGGAGAAAATAAAATGGTACATAACTCCAACTCTGTCATGCAATCACTGTCAAATTTTACCATTTGATAAAATTTTGATGCATATTTTATATGCATATTTACAGGCTTTGTAATAAGTGTGCATGTATTATCTTGTATCCCACAACACTTTTAACTTTAAAAGTCAAAATGACTCTCAGTACCCATTTTGGCACCTTCAAAATCTCCTCTCCACCCCAGAGTCATTTCTACTGGGATAATCCCTCTTCTCATTTCTAGTAACTCCCACCTGGCCTTTTAATCTGAAAATCTGGTATGCCCCACTGACACTGGAGAATGCTTCCACTGCCACCAGAAGATACCTGCTTTAGGAAGGATTGCTGTACCATGCCATCATGCCAAGGACTACAATTAAAGACTCAGGAATTCCAAAGAGATTTGTTACCACTATTATCACCAAAATATGAGCATTGCTACCAACAAAATGCTTTCTGCCAGACCAACCCTTGTTCTTCCAAGCACCTTACAGAATAAGCAAATGTGCTGTCATACACACATTGTTGAAAGAAAGCCATTCTACATACCAATTTTTTTCCTATTCATCACTGCAATGGCTTTACTGCCACTCTTGCAGTAATTCTCCATGTTTTGGAGAAAGTAAGAAAAATTAAGTCTCTCCCTTAGAGTTAAGATGAGAGATGGTTTTCAATACCACATCCATGGTCTGGACTTTTCATTTTTATACTCACACATTCTCATATAACCATTAATCCAAAAGCATAACTACAGTGCGTGGGAGCAAGTCCAGGAGCAGTTTTTAACCTCCCAACACACTGTGCTTTAAGCAGCCTCTCCTCTCAAGGGGAAATGTAGGCTCAAATGCTGAACCTACCTGGGTGGCTGGTCCATGTTCCACATTCCCCTAGAATGAATTTCCCTTTAAAGAATCTTTGGTGTTTTTCTCTGCCCACTGATCTCACTTGAGACCATCTTATCTAAAATGTCAAAGATGTCCTAATAAAATTGTATCTCAAAAAAGAAAGACATTGAAGTCTCCATATCTTTTTTGTGGTAACAAATATGTAACATTTAATTTACCATTTTAACTATTTTTAATAATTCGGTGGCCATAAGTAGTCACACTGTTTTACAATTACCACTATCCATCTCCAGAACTTCTTTTTCTTTCCAAACTGAAACTCTGCACCTATTAAACAACTCCCTATAATGACATATTTTATTTGTCCATTCATCCGCTAATGGCTATATGTGTTCTTTCCAAATTTTGGCTATTGTGAATAATGCTGCTATGAACATGGGTATACAAATAGCTATTTGAGTCATTGCTTTCAATTTTTTGAGGTATATACCAAGAACTAGAATTGCTAGATCATATCGTCATTCTATGTTTAGTTTTTTGGCTACCCATCCCATTTTTGCCAAGAGTTTTCTTACTCCCAATGCAAATGTGCCTATGCTTTTCCTAGCAAACATAGATTTTTGTATACCAAAGGCTATTGGGGTGAGATGGCCTTTGTTACTCAAAAACTTGGCATACCACACCTAGATAACAGATTTCTCCTTTAACATTTACTTCACAGGATGCATTCTCCAAAAAGCCTTCCCTTGCCATCCCCTAGCCTTGTTAGGTGCCCCTCCTTTTTGTGCTCCTATAGGACCCTGTGTAGTCTCTACCTTATTACTTACCAAATTGAACTACAGAATTGCTTACTTGCCAGTTGATAAGGTTTGGCTCTGTGTCTCCACCCAAATCTCATGTAATAATCCCCATGTGTCATGGAAGGGATGCAGTGGGAGGTAATTGAATCGTGCATGTGGATTTTTCCCATGCTGTTCTCGTGATAGTGAATAAGTCTCATGAGATCTGATGGCTTTATAAAGGGGAGTTCTCCTGTACATACCTTCTTGCCTGCCACCATGTAAGACATGACTTTGCTCTTCATTTGCCTTCCACCATGATTGTGAGGCCTCCCTTGCCATGTGTTAACTGTGAGTCCATTAAACCTCTTTCCTTTATAAATTACCCAGTCTTTGGTATATATTTATTAGCAGCATGAAAACAGACTAATTCACCTGTCTTCTCCTCCATTAAACCATGAGCTCTGTCAAGCCAATAATTTTGCCTATTTAGCATTGCATTATCAACTTCTGACATATCGCCTAATGCACAGTGAGTCCTCAGAAAATAACAAGCTCTACTCCGCAACCTCAAACATTTGTTTGGTTTGTTTTTATACTCACCCACTTGCAATAAATTATCTGGCCATTTAATCCAAGTGATTTCTGAAAGTGTCCTCTTTAAGAGATTTCTGTACTATTAACATCTTTCCTATCCTCACATCCTTCCTAGAATGTCAAGAAATATTCTGGGAACAATTTGTCCCAATCTTTAAAGGCTATGTCTAGACATTTCTAAAAACCGATCAATTTGTGACTGACTTAGTCAAATGGAAAACGTACTCATGTTAATACCATATATTTTGAGTTTCCAATTAAAAAAACTATAATATACTCTATTTTAATGAGATCCCAATTATATCTCATCTGCTTTTCAAACTGTTAGCCTCATAGATACAAGGTTAGGCTTGTTTTATTGTTTAGTGAAAATGAAAGTTGACAGCTCTATCCATATTAATCACATTAACGAGAAATGTTGGAACAAGCAGTGACAAGGCCACTAACTCCCTACATTGTGCTTGCATAAAGAGCCCAAGGGGGCCTTGTCTATTCACCTTGTGTTCCCTAAGCAGTGTGTAATTAAGAAACCAGCACCAGAAGAAGAATGGAATGGGTCTGCATCATTCCTAAGTTAAAGTCCAGAATTCTAGGTGAGTTCTGTCATTAGGCAACTTTTTAGAAAACAATAGCCACAAGTTTTCAGTCAGCCCACCTTAACAGATACAAAGAGCTTCTTCCCAAGCAGCTCCAAAGGGAAATGCAAAGCCCCTCCAGCAAGGCAGAAGTCACACAGATACCAGAGTCAGAATACCTGTGACAAGATAGAAATGACAGACAGCAGAGTAGGGCACAGAACTTCTCCAACTTTCCCAGCCAATTTTCCCCCAGGAGCAGGGAAGACTTCAATATATCACTTTGAGATCTTATATTTTATCTTCCAAATTCACACAGATCATACATTCTAGTCCATAACATGTTCATATTTGTTTTAAATTTCTAAAAGTCTTTTTCTTCCAAATCTTCAAGTAAAATTGGGACTAATAATAATGATGATAATAATCATACTCTGGACTACTACTACTAATAGCTAACATTTAATGAATGTTTACTATGTGCCAGGCACTATTTTAAGCACTTCACCTGGATTAACTCATACTTACAACAGCCTATTTTACAGATAATAAATTAAGACACAGAGAGGTCAAGCAAGTTGCCTGAGGTCACAAAGCTAAGACATTGTGGAACTGGGGAGATGAATCATATTTATTTTGTGGTAGGTAATTCAGTTTGAGATGCACTGTGCAACTGAAATGGAAATGTACTAAGTAAAAACCAGCAAGTTGAATGTCATTACTGCCTTCTTTTAGACACTTTTGAGCATTAATTTCCACTTCTGAAAATGAAGGCATGAGAATTAAATATCTCTAAGGCTTTTCCAGAATGAATCTGTTCTACCACTTCAGATAGAAGACATTGATAATGGAAGCTAGAAATAAATCAAGTCTACTCTTATGTTTCACCATTAAGTTTTCAATAAAGAAAGCTGGTAGCTTTTACTGCTTTTATGATAATAATCAAAATATTTTCTTAAACATAACTCTAGACCAGAAGTCAGCAAACCTTTTCTTTAAAGGGCCACAAAGTAAATATTTTGGACTGTGACTATCATAGCAGCTCAATTCTGTCATTTTAGCACAAAAACAGTCATATATGATATGCAAAAGGGTGGGTATGTCTTTGATAGAGTAAAAATTTAGAGAAACATGTGTTGGTCTTGATTTAGCCAATGGGCTACAATGTGTGGACCCCTGCTGCAAACAAAGAATTATGCCAAGCTGAGCCATGTTTTCAGCCAGTTTAGATAAACCAAGTCATTGTGATATTCATTATGCTGTCAAGCATAATGTTAAACAACAGGCTTGCTATGATGATTTATTTTAAAATGTTTCAGTATGAACAGGTTGATGCATGTGAGTATATAAGGTGGCATTAAATTTATATGTAGGGACAGTTAGCTACCTATCATATAAAGTTTCATGATCAAGAATCCATATCCCACGACTGCTTAGTGAGCATTTAGCATTTGCAGGACTCTAAATTTGGGGTCTACACTCCAAAATGGGCTACAGCAAGTACCTTAAATAGTGTTATCTAAACCTGTATTGGAGACTGTTAATTGTCAGGAAAGTTATTATAGAGATATTACTGGCAAAAAATAGTGTTATTCAAAATACGTGGCTCAAAAGAAAACTTGTATAAGTTTACTCTTCCTTGAAGGAACAAAGTATAATAACTCTTAAAGGGTATCATGTGAAATTCTGAACGAACCCTGTTTGGTCCAGAGTCTGGCTACAAAAGAAGAACTCTGATGTATGATCTGACTAGTAGCTTGTAGTTCTTGTTGTCAGGATGTCATTGTGTTGGCCTTAGGAAAACTCTTTTATTTAAGGAAATTGATAGAGTGCTTGGAGGTTAACTCAAGAGAGACAATTTATACTAGTAATTTGGACATGGAAAATTTAATATAAATAATTATTAATTAGATAGAAGGTGGTTAACTATTAAAGGCGGTAAAAAAGAATTCCAAGATATGCAAAGGTAGCAAATATTAAAATGAGCTGCTAGGCCTAGGGCTAAGGAAAGAGTGAACAAGTAAAGAACTCAGAAACTTAGAGGGAGACCCCCTCCTGAAAAACTGAGATTCTGATTTCTGAGGAGAGATAGTGGCTGCCACAGAGATATGCTGCACTTCCGTGATAATGAAGAAACTTAGTGGGGGCAGTTGCTGGGGAACTGTGAGAGCTGCAGCCACCGTAGTGACAATGAAGCTTGCCAGAGGGTGCCTGCCTCTGATGTGCAAGAACAGCCTGCTGCTCTAGAGATGAAGAAATTGCCAGAAGGAGCCCATTGCTGAACTGCGAAAGCTGATGGGACTTCACATACACTGATATGCTTGCTGCCACATGGAAAATAGCATGTCTCTTCTTCCATTTCCCACCTTGCAGTCTCCCTCCTGTTCACTGTATTGGCAGAGCTTAACACGGAGCTAGGTGGCAAATAAGAAATGTAATCTACAGTGTTAAACTTCAGTATCACAATAGGCACAGAAAGGTGGGTTTGGAGCTGAGGGGCAATAAATTACTAACCAGAACAGTGCCCAAAGACAAAATGGGATTTCACCAAGTCCTCAAGAACAGGACCATTAGGGTCTACTTACTAATTAAATTTTGTACATGCCTCAGACTTGCCTTCTATGTAACGTATCACCGGGTAGAAGAATCATGAGGCCTCTAATATTTTCCAGAACGACCTGACAGTTGTTGAACCACTGAATTGCTTTATGTCAGTTTGCAGCACCTTAGCTCAGATCTCAGCAACCGCCTTTGAATTTGGGTAAGACGTTTAACCACTCTGAGCCACAGTGTTCACATGTGTGTAATGAAGATTAAAAATAGTTCTTATCACACAGATTTAATATGAAAATTTAATGATTTAAGTTCCTGGTAGTTAGCAAGCACTCAGTGAAGGTAGTTGTCATTATTAAATAAACATACTCATCAAAATCAAACTATGCTCAAGGCGCTTATTCTAAAATTTCTTTGGAAGGGTAAAGGTGCAAGAATAGTTCAGTTTTGAAACAAAGAAAAAGAATAAAGCTGAAGAAATTACAGTACCTGTTTGCAAACTTGTTATGAAGTTTCATTAATCAAGACAGCATGATATTGGTAAAAGGATAGACACACAAATAAATGGAAGAGAACTTAGAGCCCTGTAATACGCTCACACAGATATATTCATCTAATTTTGGACAAAGGTGTGAACCCAACTCAGTGGAGAAAGGACTATCTTTTCAACAAATGGTGCTGGAACAAGTAGACATCTATATATAAAAAAATGTAGACATAAACTTTATATATTATACAAAAATGGACTCAAATGGATTATAGAACTAATTATAAACCATAAAACTATAAAATTTTTAACTAAAAATATAGAAAAAAATCTGTGTGATCTTTGGCAACCAGTTTTCAGATAGAACACTGAAAGAACAATTTGTGAAAAACTTTTTTTAATTAAAAATTTTAATTCCAACATCAAAAGAAAAACTTTTGCTCGCCCAGGCTACAAGACTGACTCAATAATGAAAATCAATAGATGTAGCCCAACATCTTAACAGGCTAAAGAAGAAAGCTGGATGACCGAATCAATAATTGCAGGAAAATAATCTGATAAAATTCAAAACCTACTCTTATAAAAAGCATTTAGACAAATAGGAATAGAGAACTGTCTTAACTTCATGAAGAGCCTCTAGAGAAAAACAGAGCTAATTTTATACCTAATAATAAAAGACTAATTGCTTTCCCCATACTACCCCAAGTCAGGAACAAGACAAAAATATCTGTTCTTACCACTTTCAGTCGACATAATGTAGGAGTTGCTAGCCAGTGCAATAAGACAAGTAAAGGAAAGAAAGGGCATACAGATATTAAAGGAAGAAATAAAACTGTCCCTATTTCCAGATAACATGATTGTCTATGTAGAAAATCTGAAGTATACAAAAAAAATTCCTAGAATGAATAATTTCAGCAAGATTGCAGGATACAACATACAAATATTAATATCAATCTAAATATCTGGAAAGACATATTGTGCTCATGGACTGAAAGATTTAACATATGAAAAATATAAGTCTCCCCAAACTGATATACAGATTTAATGCAATTTCTATCAAAATCTGAGCAAGATTTTTTGTAAATATGTAATATGTAAATGTGTGATTACATATGTAAATATGTAGTATTATCCCAAAGTTTATATAAAAGACAAAGAAGTTATACCAAATAAGATAATTCTGTAAGTAAAGATAAAGTGGGAAGACACAGTGTACCCAATGTCAAGACTTGTTATATGGCCAGAGTAATCAAGACTCTGT
This sequence comes from Gorilla gorilla gorilla, assembly GCF_029281585.2. Classification (NCBI taxonomy): domain Eukaryota; kingdom Metazoa; phylum Chordata; class Mammalia; order Primates; family Hominidae; genus Gorilla; species Gorilla gorilla. Next base: position 149,877,156 of record NC_073247.2, on the reverse strand, counting down.
GGTGTTACAGAGGAATAAACACGTATAGAATCTACAAACCTAACCATGCAAATATGTCCAGCTGATTTTTGACAAAGGTACGGTAGTAATTCAGTGGTGGAATGAGTCTTTCCAATAAATTGTGCTAGAGCAACTAGAATCCACATGCAAAAAAAAAAAACAAACAACAAAAAAAACCTCTTGACATAAGGGTCACACCTTATAAAAAAGTAATTCAAATTATATCAAGGTCTTAAATGTAAAACATAAAAATATTACACTTTTAGAAGAACATAATGGAATGTGTTCAGGATCTAAAGCTAGTGAAACATTTCTTAGACTTGACAACAAAAGTACAATCCATAAGAAGAAAAATTGATAAATTGGACCTCACCTAAATAAAAGGATTTTCTTTGTGAAAGACCTTGTTAAGAAGATGAAAAGCTACACAGTGTGAGAAACAATGTGCACATCACATATCCTCCAAAGGAGTATATCTAGAACATATGAAGAAACCTCAAACCCAACACTTAAAAACAAATCCAAATAATTCAATTAGATAACTGGAAAAATACATCAATAGACATTTTACTTAAGAAAATATACAGATGGCAAATAAGCATACAAAAAGATGCTCAATATCATTATACATTAGGGGAAGGCAAATTCAATATCACTGTGCAGTTATCAGAATAGCTAAAGTAAAAAATAGTGCCAACACCAAATGCTGGTGAAGATACAGAGAAATTAGACGATGCATACATTTCTGGTGGGAGTGTAAAATGGTACAGCCACCGTGGACAATAGTCTGGCTGTTTCTTAAAAAAAAAAATGCAACTACATTATGACCTAGCAATTACACTCTGAGGCACTCTTTATTATTACTCTTTATCCCCAAAGAAAAGAAAATACATTCACACATAAAGTCATACATAAAGGTTTATAACAGCTTTCTTTGTAGTAGCCACAAATTGGAACCCAGATGTCCTTCAGTGAGTAAAATGTTAAAAAAAGAAAAAAACTCTGGTACATCCATACCATGCAGTATTATTCAGCAATAAAAATGAATGAACGATTGATACACACAGCAACATGGATGACTCTTTAGAGAATTGTGCTTTAGGAAAAAAGCCATACCCAAAATCTTTATATTGTATGATTCCATTTATATAACATTCTTGAAATGGCAAAATTATAGATAATGGAAAACAGATTAGTGGTTGCCAGACTGAGGTCTGGAGGTAAGTGCGTGTGGCTATAAAAGGGCAACATGAAAGATCATTGTGGTGATTAAAATGTTCTCTATCTTGACTGTATCAATGTTAATATCCTGGTTGATATATCATATTATGGTTTTGCAAGATGATAGCATTGGGGAAAACTGGGTAAAGATTACACAACATTTCTCCATATAATGTGTTACAACTGCATGTGAACATACAATTAATTCAACATAAAAGGTCTTATTTTAAAAAATATTTTGCTCTGTGAAAGACAATGTTAAAAGAATGACAAGATAAGTCACAGACTAGATGGAAATTGCTGATCAAATAAAGAACCTGTATCTAAAATATATCAACAATTCTTAATACTCAACAAAAAGGAAAGAAACAACACAATTAAAAAATGGACAAAAGATGTGAGCAGACAATTCACCAAAGAAGGTAAATTAATGGCAAATAAGCATATGAGAAGATGTTCAAAATCATTAGTCATTAGGGAAGCCAAAATTAAAACCACAGTGAGAGTATGTACACATCTACTAAAATAGCCAAAGTAAATAAACCTGATAATACCAAATATTCCTAAGAATGTAGAGCAATAGGAATCTTCATTCATTGTTGGTGGGAATGAAAAATGGTACATCCACTTTGGAACGCAATTTGGTAGTTTCTTATAAAGTTAAATATGCACTTACCATATGACTCAGCAATCTCACCCTTTATATTTACCTAAGTGAATTGAAAATGCATGTTCATATAAAAACATGCATGCAAATATATGTAGCAGCTTTATTAACTGTTACCAAAAAAGCTGGAAATAACCTAGATGTTCCTCCAACTGAATGGGTACACAAACTGTGTGGGACACACATAAAATGGGATACTATTCAGTAATTTATATCCTATTGATTCACACAACATGGATGAATTTTAAATATATTTATCTAAGTGAAAGTAGTTGGACTCAAATGTAATTGCAGAAAAGATTAAATTATAGGGAAGGAAAATAAAGCAGGGTTGCCAGGGGTTATGAGAAGGCAAAGGGATTGACTACAAAGGGACCACATAAACTAATACTTAGCATGATGGAACTGTTCTATATGGTACTGTAGTGATGTATGCATAACTCTACGCATTTGTAAAAACCCATAGAACTCTATACTATAAAGAATTATCTGTCTAAATTTTTTAATGGGAAACAACCAGTATATTGGAAACCCCAGGATTAAATGCAAACTGTGACAGATAAATTTAACTTTAATGTAAATGTACAACATAACCTCACTAAAAGGGGTTGGAAAAAATATAGAGCTGATTGGATATTGTAAGGATAAAGGAAAAGGAGCTGTACATACACATCCTACTCTAGTTGATATTTTTTTCTCACAGGGATATGGGTTAGCAATTCTTAAACCTCCTTATAGGTATCTTATACATAATGGAAGCCAGATTTCTCACCAACAGAGAAAGAGGTTCCAAATAAGTAAAGAAGGAAGGCTAAAATGAACCCTGCAGTGGAGGATTATAGTTGGAGATATCAACATGAACTCATGTTTATTTTATCATTATTTCATTGTATATATTTAAAGTATACAATATGACATTTTAATATACATATGGTTAGTAAAATGATTACTACAGTTGATCAAGTTAACATGTCCATCATCTCAGATAGTTACTTTTTTTGTGGTAAATGTACCTAAAATCTATTCTCTTAGCAAATTACTAGTATACAATACAATATTATTAAATATAGTCCTCATGCTGTACATTAGATCTCTAGGCTTACTTATTATACATAGTTAAAACTTTGTTCCCTTTGATTTCCATCTCCCCATTTACCCCACCCCCACTAACCATTTATTTTTAACTCTCTGTTTCTATGTATTTGAGTTTCCTTGTTTTGTTTGTTTTTTAGATTCCACATACAAGCGAGATCATGCCATATTTTTCTTTCTGTATCTAGCTTATTTCAAATAATGTCTTCTAGGTTCACATATATTGTCACAAATATCAAGATCTCCTTTTATAAGTCTGAATAACATATCATTGTGTGTGTATGCATATCACATTCTTAAAATTCATTCATTGACAGACACATGGATTGTTTCCATGTCATGGCTATTGTGAATTTCCTTTCTAAGTGATAAGTTCCTCTCCTTTGGGTATACACTCAGAATCAGATTTACTCTGTCACTGGAAATTCTATTTTTAATTTCTTCAGAAACCTCCATACTTCTTTCCACAATGGCTGCATCAGTTTACCTTTCCATCAACAGTGTACAAGCATTCGCTTTTCTCCACACCCTCACAAACACTCATCATCTGTTGACTATTTAATAATTGCTAGTCGATCAGGTGTGAGGTGCTATCTCATTGTGGTTTTGGTTTGTTTTTCCCTAATAATTAGCAATGTTGATATATATATATAATATATATATAAAGGTGCTCAACATTGCTAATGTTATATATATATAACATTATATAACATATATATATATATATGTTGGCTATTTTCATTTCTTCTTTAGAGAAATGTCTATTGAGGTACTTTTCCCATTTAATATATATATATTTGGAAGTGTCCTCAACTTCAGCACTATTGACATTTTGCGCCAGATGCTTCTTTGTTGTGGGGAGATGTCCTGTGCACTGTAGAATGTTTACCTGTATCTGTGGCCTCTACCACTAGATGCCACTAATACACCCTCCCAACTATGACAAACATATCTTCATACATTGCTAAATATTCCTTGGCAATGATGTGGGGTGGATGTAAAGACATCATCAGTTGAGAACCACTGAGATAGATAAATACAGAAATAAATATACATGTTTATGTATACAAAAGTTAGTATATATGCATGCATTTCCTACCTCTGTCCACTGAGATAGCATAGATACAATAATAGCCTAGCAGCAACCAGCACAATAAGCACCTATATATCAGTTTCCAAATACCTTTCCTACCTGAAGGGAACCAATGCTGTTTGGAGAAGTAGCTGAATCTAGGGCTAAAACATGAAAAATAAAATATAAGCATAGAGCATTTTATAATATCAGAAAGTAAGGAAGTGCTTTAAAAATAAATACAGATGGGAGTGTGTTAAAAGGACACAGATGCCCATCTGAAAGAGTTCCCAATGATCAAAACTTGATCAATTTGAGCAACAAAACAAATAACAGAATTATATTATCATCCAAAGAATAAAATAAATGTCACTGAGTTGATATGGATATAAATATTTGGTTTTCAATACATAAATAAATGGGAGAAGGGACACATATTTATAAAAATTCCAATTAATATAGAAGGAATGATAGAAATGAAAAACTATCATTAGAACACTACAGGAATAATTAGTACAAGCAAGATCAACAGATCAATTACAAAATTCATGGGTAAAAACACAGGGGAAATAGAATATTTGGACAGCCTTAAAGCATCTCCCTCAAATTCATTCATTACTGCAATTGTTTTTACATATGTTCACAAATTCTTTGACACTCTTCCTTCCTGGAGGTGGAACTTAATTTCTCTCCTCTGAATACAGGCTGGACTTTGGTTACTCATCTCCAATGAATAAAGTGTACTAATTGTAAAATACTCACTTTACAATGAAGAAGCCTGGTAGACACTATCTTAACCAATGATCAATGCTAACATTACCAGTAATAAGGCAAATTTATATCACGTGCCCCAGATATGAAGTGATGAGAAGGGTACCACATCTCTGTAGCATTCTTTCTAAAAATCCATAGCCTCAGTGTAATCATTAGAAAATAGCCAAACATGAATTGAGATTTTCACTAAAATTTCTGAGTACTACTCTTCAAAGATGTAAAAGTCATCAAAGCAGGAATAAATCTCTGTAACGGATTGTAGGCTCCTAAGAAGACATGATGGGTAAATGCAATGGGGGATAAGGGATTTGATCCTGGAACAGAAAAAAGGACATTAGTGGAAAAACTGGTGAAATTAAAATAAAGTCTGTCATTTAGTTAATAGTATCATACTAATGTTAGTTTCTTAGTTTTGGTATGTATACCATGCTTATGTATGATGTCCACATTAGAGGACACTAAGGAAAACACTAATATATTTTAAACTTCCCTATAAATGTAAAATTTTCTTAAAATTTTTATGTAAAAAATTCTTGGCAAGATAAAACTAAATATGGTTGAATAAGGAAATGGATGAAAATAACAGAAAAAATTTAGATTGCATCAACATTCAATAGAAAGAAAGATGACTATTAGCAGTCTATTCATACTTCAATAACTTGAAATGAACAATAAATCGTTGAATTGTTAAAATGTTTCAAAGCCTTGGCAGTAAGATGCATTATCCCTGGAAATGATGAAGCATGTAAATGATCTTTTTTTTAAAAGTAATTTGAGTTCAAAATTATATCCACAGAAACTGCATATTTTTGGCTAAAATGAATACTTTTGTTCTTTTTATGAGAGAATATTACCTGAATATTCTCATTTCAGGATTTGACTGAACAATCATCCTTTAATTGTGGATAATGGCATGGGTGACGATGTTTGCTAAGAATGAGTTTTAATTAGAGTGAATATACATCAGAGAGCTCCTCAGAATTTGAAAAGTAAATTAGCAGTTAATCTGAGAGCTATGTAAACCAATAGCCAATTTTTTTCTAGTGGATTCATTGTAGAATGTCATTTTCATTGAACACCTATTGGTACCCCACCCACATCCTTTCACACATATACATATCCCCACATACCCCAGCATATGATTCTCCACTGCCTGTGCAGTGTTAGTCACAAAATGGCTGGAGGCTCAGACTCTTGTCTTCATTCTGCCACACATGCAAGATAAAAAGAAATGCATCAGAATTCTTGGATGGAAAAAAATTATGAATCATGAAGGGAGGACAACTGAAAATTCTAAGGGTAAGTCTGTTGCCTGGATGAAAGGAGAAAGAAACAAGATGTTTAAGCCACAAAGAAGTAATAAATGAAATGGACACATTTCAGAGAATAATATACTTGAAATATCTTTGCCTCATAAGCTAGTAATACACTTGTACTTTTGTAAGCTAGAGCTCCACAGTAACAAACAGAAATACACTTGAAATTACTATTCAATCCCATTTCACTGCCACCTCTTCCCACCATGCCATATATAATCCAGTCAAATAAAATTTCTTACCACTTCCCAAACATAGCAAGCTCTTTCACAACATCTTTAAGGAGAACCAGTTCATTTTTCCTTTTTCTTTATTAATATTTTCCATAATTCATTGTAAACATCTGTTTAATTGACTGTCTCTCATACTATACCATGAGCTCATTGATATCATGGACACTATGTTTTGATTACTTTTTATCCTCAACACCTGACACAGCCCTAGTGTAGAGCACGCTTTGATACATGTTTTTCTAATGGTTAGATCATAGCCAAAAAAGAGATATAACCTGTGTGTGTCCTATTGGTTCCAGTATAATACAAAGTTCCAATTAAAAAATGAGAATTTTTGAATGACCACAGGTTGCGTAGAAAAGAAGTTGCAATACGAATGAAACCATGGATATATTTTCCTAATATAAAAGAAGATGGCCACAAAATACCTGTAATGCACCATTTTTTATTCATTCAACATATAGATATGCACTGTAGACGAAGCACTGCCTCCGGGATTGATACGTTTCATTATGCTGGAGTATGTTCCCCAGATGTGCTTTCAAATAGGATCTGAAACTGCTCAGGCTAAGAATTTTTTTTTTTTTTTAACAGAGTTTCACTCTTGTTGCCCAGGCTGGAGTGCAATGGCGTGGCCTCAGCTTACTGCAAACTCTGCCTCCCAGGTTCAAGCGATTCTCCTGCCTCAGCCTCTGGAGTAGCCGCCACCACACCCGGCTAATTTTCGTTGTTGTTGTTGTTGTTGTTGTTTGTTTTTGTTTTTGTTTTTGTTTTTCAGTGGAGATGGGGTTTCACCATGTTGTCCAGGATGGCCTTGAACTACTGACCTCAGGTGATCCACCTGCCTCGGCCCCACTAAGTGCTGGGATTACAGGCATGAGCCACCATGCCCAGCCTAAGAATCTTTTTTTTTAATGTCACATTTAAATGATAGTTTAGTTAAAAATAAAATTCTAGTTTCAAAAGTTATTTCTGTCAGTTCTTCAAAATATTGATTTATTGTCTTATTGATTTATTATTTATTGTCTAATGTCAATATAATTCGTGTTCCTTTGTAGATAGTCTACATTTCCCCTGTAGATATTTTAAAATTTTCTCTTTGTCACCAATATTCTAAATTTTCTCCGTAACATATCTAGATAAGGTTGGTGGTGGGTTTTTTTCCCTTCTCTGACCTGTTTGGTACTCTACAAACCATTTCTTTCAGAGGTCTTATATTTTTCTTTAACTTAGGAAAATTCTCAGGCATTAGTTCTACAAATATTCCTCCATGTTTGTTTTTTCTTCTTATTCTGGCTCCTATTTTATGGATTTTGTAACTTCTGTGCTATATATCTCTTAATTTGCTTTATATTTCTCTTTTGTTTTTTCTTCCTAATGTTTTTATGCCTACTGAATGAGTTCCTTGACCTGTCTTTCACTTCACTAATTCATTATTTATATTCATTCTGCTATCCAATCCATTCATCATATGCTATATTTCAACTATAATTTTCATATACAATTTCTTCAGTTGATTCTTCTTCATGACTACTTGTCCTTGCTTCATGTTTCCAATATTCTCTATTATCTTTTGAGGATATTCATTATAATTATTTTACATTCTTGTTTCATCAGGACTACTAGGTCTTTCTCTGGCATAAAGTCTCAATTTTACAGCACATGTGCTCTTTAGAGGTCATGTTTTTTCTGAGGTTATATTCTCTCAAGTCTATCAACTTACTTGGCCAGTAATATGTACCTAAGGGAAAGGAAAGAGCTTAGATCCCATATGTTTTCAAGTAAATGAGATTATCTGGTATTATAATCTTGTTTCAATCATGTACCATTTGCGTCTTGGCAATCCTTACATTCAGGGAGCCTCTCAATGCTTGAATCATAAGTACTGACTTTTCCAAGAGCTATCTTTTTGAGTTTTAATAACCTAGCCCACAAATTAAAGGGTAGAGAGTAAATGATGGAGACGGGAGGAAATGCTTAAAGGCTTGCCAGCCGAAATACACCTGTGATTTCTTCCTTAACTCAGCTGGGCTTCTACATATCACTAACAGTACCTAGCTACCCCCTAAACTGGCCTTGCTTTAACGCCCTAAAGAGATAGACAATGATATGTCCAAGGCAACATGGTGGGGGGGACAAGAGAACAACAAAATATGCTTCCTGCACCTATATTCCCCATACATAACATGTGGTTCTCTTCCCCTGAATCTGCTGTTAACTTTACACATACCAGGATGTGTAAGAGCCACTTGTTAGGTTCTGAAATTAATCAACTTCCCTCTTACTTGTAAAATATTTCCAACACTGGATTCTGGAGAGGAACTAACCACCCTCGCTTGTTCATCATCTTCCTCGTTCCACTATCAAAGTGATTCTTATACATATTAAAATGTAAAAAATATTTTTTAATCAACACAAAACTATCAGCTGGCTGCTTGCTATTTTCTCCAGTTGTCACTTCCTGAATAGCAATTGTTAAAATCTCTGCAACCTCTAAGCAGTACTATGGATTCTCTGGCAGTTAAAAGTCAACTATAGTAGTTTACAGTCCCACCAACAGTGTAAAAGTGTTCCTATTTCTCCACTTTCTCTCCAGCACCTGTTGTTTCCTGACTTTTTAATGATCGCCAATCTAACTGGTGTGAGATGGTATCTCATTGTGGTTTTGATTTGCATTTCTCTGATGGCCAGTGATGATGAGCATTTTTTCACATGTCCGTTGGCTGTATAAATGTCTTCTTTTGAGAAGTGTCTGTACTAGTTCAACCATTGTGGAAGACAGTGTGGCGATTCCTCAAGGATCTAGAACTAGAAATACCATTTGACCCAGCCATCCCATTACTGGGTATATATGACCCAAAGGATTATAAATCATGCTGCTATAAAGACACATACACACGTATGTTTATTGTGGAACTATTCACAATAGCAAAGACTTGGAACCAACCCAAATGTCCATCAATGATAGACTGGATTAAGAAAATGTGGCACATATACACCATGGAATACTATGCAGCCATAAAAAAGGATGAGTTCATGTCGTTTGTAAGGACATGGATGAAGCTGGAAACCATCAATCTCAGCAAACTATCGCAAGGACAAAAAACCAAATGCTGCATGTTTTCACTCATAGGTGGGAATTGAACAATGAGAACACTTGGACACAGGAAGGGGAACATCACACACCGGGGTCTGTCGTGGGGTGGGGGGAGCGGGGAGGGATAGCATTAGGAGAGATACCTAATGTAAATGACGAGTTAGTGGGTGCAGCACACCAACATGACACATGTATACATATATAACAAACCTGCATGTTGTGCACATGTACCCTAGAACTTAAAGTATAATTAAAAAAAAAAACTCAAAAACAAACAAAAACAAAAGGTCAATTATAAGGGAGAAGCTGTGATACAGTGATCAGAACCTGCTGTCTGAATCCCACTAAACACTGTGACTGTAGCCAGTGATGGCTGCAAGTTAGGGGAGTAGAAGTTAGGTGAGCAGTTTCTTCTGAACAACTTAGCAAATCAAAGTCTTGATAGCCAGGTGAAGTGAAAGCTCTATTTCTTAGAGGAATATCTTGGATAAACTAAAAACTATATGCCAAGTTTATAAATGCTTCTCATCCCCTTAGCTATGTAAGGCAGAGTGGCAAGGCATGCTGGCAATAAAAGTATGGGATGAAGAAAGCAAAGCAGATGACCCAATAGGGAAATAAAAGGTAAATTTACAAATTCCTAGATTTAAAGCCCTGTTCTCCTCTCTGCAAACTAGCTATCTATTTCTGCTATCTTCTGTAACTGCATAAAAGTATATTTTTGATTTTGAGGAGAAAATTGAATCAGTAGCTGATGTGGAAGTATTTTGCTAGCTTGTTCAATTTCATCCCTGTTTCTTTAAATTGTTATTACCTTAACATGTATTTTCCAGTGGCCACACTAGGTGGTTTAAAAAAATAGATCTATATGTTTGTTTGTTTTCAGAATACTTTGGTGTGGTTTTTATATAGTATTTTTTTATTAAACTTTACATTTGAAATGTATTCTTTTGGCTGTCTGCTACTTTTTCATGGCCTTCTAGAGCTTTCTGCTTTTAACTGTAAAACGTAGGGGGAATATTTTCATTTTTCCATTGTGTTTATTTAATCTGGCTAGACAAAGTCAGTAAAGTTCAATTGTATATCTTTATGACTCTCAAGGAGTGTGTACACAACTATTGATTACTTGTTAGACTTAAGTTGTTTGGTTAACAAAATGCTACAGTTCTAGATATCTATACATCTAAAACAGATACACTACTCCTTTCCCAGTTAACTCAGATATCAAAATTCTATTGTTCTAGGCAGTTTCACTACAAAAATCACTAGCCTTTATTTAACCAAAAAACTCAGTTAAATAGATGGCTCCATTCACTCCTACTAAGCAACATCATAACTTAGGGATGTTTATAAATATCTTACGGAGTTCTAGTAGACATTTAAGTTAATGTTAGAAACTGTGCTGGGTTACAGTGGTGAGTGAATAAGATGGAAGTGCTAAGGTGAGAGCTCAAGGAGCTCACAATCTGAAAAGAGGACTAGATGATTCTATCACGTGTGAGAAGTGCTGTGGTGGAGGTAACCACAGGAACTTGCAGAAGAGAGGCTCCTTACCAGCCTGGATGGTGGAGGTGTCAGTGAAAGTTGCCATAAGAAGCAAGCACCTAAGCTGAGTCTTACACACACACACACACACACACACACACACACACACAAATTATTTACATCAATGTAAAGCAAATGCATCTCCAATAAGGGAGATTTATCTTTTCCTCCTTCCATAGGTATGAACAAAATAACTCTCTGTTTGCAATCAATCCGTTTATTTTATTTTACATTTAGGGATGAAAGTGAACATTCATTGACTTCCTAGTATATGCCAGGCACTCTGCTTAAACAGACTGTTAAGGGATCTTTGCTGGCGCGTGCAGCACTTTGCGTCTGAGAATTTTCAGCTCCACGACTGAACCTAAGCATTTCTACAGACAAATGTTGCCAAAATTAAGTTCCATAATCTAATTAAGCCAACCCTAGTTTGTACTTGATGAGTATGATTGACTCAACATGTTATTTAACATGTGTACACCAATTTTATGTTTTTTTTATAATTTTTTCTTTAAATTTTTTTTATTTTTTCAGTCATCAGGTTTCATTTATTGGATATATATATATATATTTACATTTTGAACATTAAATAATAAAAAAGAAAAGATCATCTGACAAAGGGCTAATATCCAGAATCTACAAAGAACTCAAACAAATTTACAAGAAAAAAACAAACAACCCCATCGAAAAGTGGGCGAAGGATATGAACAGATACTTCTCAAAAGATGACATTTGTGCAGCCAACAGACACATGAAAAAATGCTCATCATCACTGGCCATCAGAGAAATGCAAATCAAAACCACAATGAGATATCATCTCACACCTGTTAGAATGGCAATTTTATGTTCTTGTACTTCCTTTTTCTCTTGATTCTTCTTCTCATCTGGAACTGTGGGAAGCAATGCACATAGGTAGTGAATTTTTGGTTTGTGAGAATGCCCTGCTGTTCTTCAAACCTTCCAAATTGGAATTCACACAAGCAGCTGATCCTTAGTGCTTTTACTTTCTGCCTTCAAGAGAAGCTGGCAAGGTTCTTAAATATTCTTCAAACAGAGTCCCATCAGTCTTTTGTCCACCCAGGTACTCATAGGCAAAGTCTATGGTTTTATTATCAGATACGACGCTGAGTGAAGATCATTCATACTAATGTCCCACAAATCTCAAAATGCTTTCTTCTTTGAGTTTTCTGAAAGTCTATCATTGAGTGCAATGGACAAAATGTTTGTGTCCCCCCAAAATTAATATGCTGAAATCCTAATCAATGTCCTGGTATTAGGAGGTGGGGCCTTCGGGAGGTGATTAGGTCATGAGAGTGGAGTCCTTGTGAATGCGATTAGTGCCCTTATAAAAGGGACCCCAGGAAGTACTCTCACCCTCTTTCTGCCATGTGAGAGTACTGTGAGAAGTTGGCAGTCTGCAATCCAGAAGAGAGCTCTCACCAGACCCTGACCATGCTGGCACACTGATCTCCGACTTTCAGCCTCTAGAATTTTGAGAAACAATTGTCTGTCATTTATAAGCCACACAGTTTATGGTACTTTGTTGTAGCAACCCGAACTGACTAAGACATGGAGAGTTGATGATACCATCATAACTGGTTGCTTAACACTTCAGTTAATTCATAAAAATCAATACATCCATCATACCTGCGAACTGAATTGATCTAGATGTTTTGGTCAATTTGGTCAGAAGGGTAATAATGGTAGCCTCCTTGAGTGCTTAATGTATACCAGGCACTGTGCTAAGCACTTTACATGGATTGTCTATTTTCATTCTCATAGAAACACTGGAAAGAAGGAACTACTATTATCCCCATATTGCAAATTTGAAAAGAGGTATGAAACCCAATATTAAAACTTATGTCTTTCTAATCTGCAAAAGTCATGATCTGAACCAATATGGTGTCTTAAATAAGTATGCAATCAGTTGCCTTTTTTATCAATATATAGGAAAAATTAACACTTAGAGTGGACTCCCACATGTAAGTTCAATGATTAGAGCCTGATCATGATTCAAGGTTATATAAAATCTTATAAACTAGATAGCTTCTTTTAGCTCTATAACTCTGATTTATGACTACCATTTTGCAAATGTGACATCAGATTGATAAAATATTTGACAGAGTATAGGTAGATGCTGTAATCCAATTTAAATCACATGTTCTGCCATGGATACCTCAGTAAGGGCTAGAACAGAGATTTTTTTTAAAGGAGACAGTGCTCAATTTGGGCCTTAAAGAACAGATAGAACTTGCCCAAAGACAATATGTGGCTCAGAGGAGACGTTTTAAGTCATGGGAATGGTACGAGCAAAATGTACACGTAAAAATATTAAAATTAAAGAGGGGGAGAGAAAGAGTAGGAATAGACTAGTTCAGGTAGAATGTTTGCATCCACTCCTACAATAGAGGGTTATATTGTACAGTAGTATAAATAAGGCTGACAAAATAGCATAAGTCAAGATTATGGAGATCTTAAAAGACAGAAGGAAATTTTGACATAAGTAAGTTATTGAAGGTTCTGAGTAAAATTATAATAAAAACAAAAAAGGGTGTTTTGAGCAGCCACAGAGGTGTGCTGCCCAGATCTTCCTTCAAGAAGAAGTTTGCCATTCCATAGTTGGGTGGTGTGGTTAGCACTCCTGGTATTAGCACTTTTAAGAACTTCCTCAACTTTTGAACTAAGGTTATATTTTCTCTAGGCATCTTCATTCAATGACTTAGCATGAGGTGCTTGGGCCTAGCTATTTCTGCCCAATGTATGACTCCTCTAATGAGTATTATCTGCTTCATAGCTCGGTGTTTGTTTGGCCAAGACTTTGTCAGATCTGCATTGTGGTATGGGATTTCCTCTGGCCAATTCTGCTTCCTCTCTCTCCTTTTTTCACAGGTATAAAGTCTGAACCACCATCTACATGGCCGCCATGCTGAATCTTGCCTCCTCCCCCTTTTTATCTCTCACAGGTATTACTCTATCCCACTCCTGATAAAGTTCCTGCACTCCCAACTCCAACTAGTGTCTATTTCAGAGAGGATCCAACTGACAGGATGTTTAAGGCAGATTATCTGACAGCTATATCTGAGATAGATTAGAGAAAGTAGACACCGGGCTCAGAGATAAAAACTAAAGGATTTCACAGGAATGTTGGTATGGTATAAGTGACTGTGAAAATAAAGCAGAAGTGAAAAAGGATCAAGGAAGACATAATTTTGAACCATATATCTGGAAGGATAGTGTCAGGAATAAGTTAGAGGCAGGCTCTGATTAGGACTAGAGGTTGATGTCACGTTTTGACAATGCTATGTTGGAGTGTGTGATATCCAGTAGGCAGTTGAAGATATGGAGTCAATTCTGAATGAGTAGGAAGAACTATTTAGTCATATTTATAGACTATTGTGGTGGGTTTATAGCAGTTAAAAGGATTAGGTTTTTTAGGGTGGCAGTGGTGAGTAAAACACCTATTGTTGGGAAATGTCATTGAGTTAAAACTTTTTCCTCTAAGGCTCTGATTGCCCACTGAGTTAGATGTTCCTTTAGCATCTTGCCAACAAAATACATTGAGCTAATGACTAATGCATCAGTATTTTGTTACTGTTCTTAGATCTATTGAGATTTAAAAAGTAATGTGGAATGCAAAGA